>NC_081412.1:282421464-283737297 GCF_030272615.1 Cryptomeria japonica
GTAAACATTACGTGTTCTTATGAGACTTAATGGTTATGTGCAATGTAATATTATTTCAATCTTTAAATGTAAAATAAATGTATTTATGAGAATTAGAATGTATATATTTTATTTGAATCATTGATGTAATGTAATAGAAAGAATCATCATGAATGAAACATAGACATGGTAATGATAACACATGCAATTGTATGAAACAATCGATGTATAGTGTAATTTGTGTCTTTATGATTAAATTATCTTAAGTGTATTAATTAACGTTAAGCAATGTTTAGTTTAATTGTGTAAACCATGTTGGGAAACCCTTTAGGTGTTAAGTTAAGTCTTTTGTTGTGCAAATTAAATGTAATGTTATCTCAATGCATCATTTAATTCATTAAAGTTTAAAAAACAAATATTATTTACACTCTTTTCAAGTGTTTTAGTTTAATTCCTTCGGGGTTTCTTGGTGGGGTGTTACAATTGGTATCAGAGCCCAAGTTTCAACACTGGGTACTTTGGTTTTAATTGAGCCCATCTAACTAGACCTATTCTTAAGTCTTAGTGCTTCTGTCTTCCTTGCTAGTATCCTTGTTGTGGATCTAAACTTGTGTTCTTCATGAAGAAGAAGGATGGTTCCCTTCAGTGATGCATTGACTACCGTTAGTTGAATAAGGTGACATCATGAATCAGTATCCATTGCAACATATAGATGATCTCTTTGATCAGGTAAAGGGAGCTAGGGTGTTCTCTAAGATTGATATGAAATCTGGGTATGATCAGTTGCCTATCCATGATGCAAACATTCGTAGGATGACTTTTTGTACCCGTTATGGGCACTATGAGTTCACAGTGGTGCCATTTGGGTTGACAAATACACCTTCAGTATTCATGAGCCTCATGAATGGGTTTTTCTATACCTACTTTGATCAGTCCATTCTTGTATTCTTGGATGATATTTTGATTTACTCTAGAACTATGGAAGAGCATGAGGGCCACTTGCGACAAGTATTGTAGTGCTTGAGAGAGAATCAACTTTATGCCAACTTGGCTAAGTGTGATTTTTTCCAATCTGAGGTGAACTATCTTGGTCTTGTGGTTTTAGGAGAAGGTATATCTATGGATCCTTCTAATATCCAAGCTATTGTAGATTGGCCAACACTGACTAATGTTTTTGAGGTTCGACATTTTATGGGCTTGGCCGGATATTACTGCCGCTTTGCTCAGAGTTTTTCTTGGATAGGTTAGCCGATCACTTCTCTTCAAAGGAAAGTGAAGAAGTATGTTTGGTCCAAATAGTGTGAGGCAATTTTTCATACTTTGAAGGAACTCCTTGTTAATGCACTGATTTTGGTAGGTCCTTATCCATCCAAAGATTTCATAGTTTTTACTGATGCCTCTCTAGAAGGCATATGGGTTGTGCTTATGCAGGATGGTCATGTGGTAGCCTATGAGTCTCACAAACTCAAGGACCATGAGCTAAACTATCTAGTTCATGATTTAGAGTTGGCAGCTGTAGTTCATGCTTTAGTAAGGTGGCACCATCTTTTGTTAGGGCATCAGTTTGAGCTGCATAGTGATCACCGTAGCTTGCAATACATTTTCATGAAATCAAACTTGAATGCTCAACAATGAAGATGGATGGAATTCCTCTACAAATATGATTTTGAGGTTCAATATATTCAAGGGAAAGAGAATGTAGTGGTAGATGCTTTGAGTAATAAACAACATGAGGTTGTAGCATTGTCCCTTAGGGTGTATTTCAGAGAGAGAATCCTTGGGATTATTCCTCAAGACACCTGGTATCGGGAGGTTAGATTCATGATTGAGATTGGAAGAACATTAGAGGGTAGATATTTTGGATATAACCTTGAGGAAGATGGTCTTCTTTGACATATTGGGTGGACCTATATACCTCCTTTAGATGGACTTCGTACTTTAATCATGACTGAGGCCCATCATGCACCTTACTCAACACATCTTGGTGTCAAGAAGATGCATGCAGATCTGAGACAAATATATCATTGGGTTGGAATGAAACATGACATTACTGATTTTATGTTGAAGTGTTTGGAATGTCAGTGAGTGAAGGTAGAGCATCAACACCCTTCAGGGCTTTTACAACTTAATTTGGTACCAGATTGGAAATGGGACATCATTTTCATGGATTTCATAGTTGGGTTGCTGGTTTCTTCGCATCATCATGACACCATCATGGTTATTGTTGACAGATTGACCAAAGTTGCTTATTTTGTTCCTATTCAATTTTCTTATACAACAACAATGGTGGCATGAGTTTTCTTGGAAGATGTGGCGAGGCTTCATGGGATTCCTAGGTGGATCATTGCAGATAGAAATCCTATCTTTACTTCAACATTGTAGACCTCACTTTAGCATGCTTTACAGAGCCAGTTGAACTTTAGTTCAGCTTATCACCCAGAGATAGATGGTTAGACTGAGTGCCTGAATCAGGTTTTGGAGGACATGCTTGGCATGTATGTTATGGACCACCAATCATGTTGGGAGGACTATCTTTATCTTGAGGAGTTTTCTTACAACAATGGATATCATAGATCTATAGGTATGTCTCCCTTCTAGGCATTGTATGGTCGCTCTTACCATACTCCTTTGAGTTGGGATCAATTAGAGGACAAGGTGTGTATAGGATCGGATATGCTTTGAGAGATGGAGCAACATGTTGAATAGATTCATGAGCATTTGGTAGCAGTGCAGGATAGGCAGAAGAAGTATGTTGATTCTCATAGAGTGGATTTCAATTTTCTGTTGGTGACTGAGTATTCTTGAGAGTGCATCCACGAAAGAGTTCGATCCGTTATGGAAAGGGTTCTAAGTTGGTGCCTCACTTTGCTGGCCCTTTTGAGATCCTTAAGAGGACATGACCTGTTTCCTATTGTCTTGCCTTGCCATCAAGCCTATCCCACATCCACAATTTCTTTCATGTTTCTGTTATTAGACCTTATCATCTTGATGTGACCCATGTTCTTGATTGGAAGGCATTGCAGGTCGAGGATGGGCAACTTTCCTTGGGTCCCATGCACATTTTGCAGCATCGGAATTTGACCCCTAGGGGTTGTACCATCGACTAGGTAAGGGTCCTATGGGACCCAAATGATGAGACCTCACTTACATGGGAGGATGTAGTGAAGACAAGAGAGCTTTACCCATATCTGTTTTAGGCTTCTAGAAGTAAGCCTAGTTTTGGGGGGGAGGATGTAGTACCCCTCCCTCGATCAAACTTTTTAGATACTTATTTTGACTAAGGTTGACTTTTTCTGTGGTTATTTGTGGATACATTATGTGGTGACGTTTTATTCATATATTATGCTATGTTGGATTACACTTTGATTTGAGATTCAGTGAATGTTGATTATGCATTATTTCCTTATTGATGATTAGATGTTAATTTTATTGGATTACTAACCATGGACTAACACATTTACTTTATGCATGAGATGCGTTATGTATATGTCATCATGTATGTATGAAAGTGTATGGGGTGCAAGGAGATGATTTTCCTTCACTCACTTCGGTGAGACATGGAATGTCACGATTCTCGTTTGCCGATGTGTCTACCGTGTTTGAATATATATATATATATGTATGTATGTATGTATGTATGTATGTATGTATGTATGTAAGCATGATTTGGTGATGTAGGAATTACAGGTATAGGGTACTGACTTCACCTGGTTCCATAGGTCTAAGTGTACCTAAATAATCCGATGGAAGTGGAGGAGATAGTCTTAAGGCCCTAAATTTTATCCCTAGCCTTGCTTGATAGTGAGCATTGTCAGTTGTTTTTCAACCTTCCCTATGTTGGTATGTGGGTCGTGTCTGTTCTTTGTCTTTTTGAATTTCATGTTATTCGTTTGTGAATTTAAATTATTCTTTTCTTATGATTTCTTAATGAAAAATTAATTATTAATACCTCATGGTTATTAATAATTGTTGGTGTAATTATTTATTCATGTTGGATATAATTACACTTTACTTAAGTTTACTTAGGTACATGCACAACATTGTAGTTTGCATATGAGACACCTAGTGAGATGTGCTTCATTGAGAGTGTGTATGTAGGAGAATTTCCACCTTTTATGGTGTGATCTTGTTGTTACTTTATCATATCCACTTATTGTGGATTGATAATTCCACCTTCAGTGGGTGATCCACCTCATGTGGAATATTTTACTATTTCTCCTACCTACCCCTACCTACCCCTGCATCTCATTGAGCCACATGTCATCATTGTGTGCTCTCTTGTCTCTTAGGCTTGTCTTTATAAGCAGGCTTATCCTACATTGTATGAAACAACAATCTTGATGATCCAGTTGATTAGTATTTTGCATCATTGATAGGAATACAGTTTATTCTTGTCACATTTTGTTCTCTCTTATTTGTGCTTTCCATTGCCTCTAGATCTTGGCAAACTCTCACAATAATTAATGGATATTGCATTTATAAAATTAATTTAGAAATAATAGATTAAGAGTATTTTTATGGTTTAATCGACTAATCAATTATTTTATTTGGTTATTTAAAATTGAATTGTTGATTTATTAATGAAATTTATATTATGTTTATTTTCATTGGTTTAAAAAAAAAGATAAAGTTAATTTTTACTCATATGTAATTATGTTTAAATTGTTTTTTTTAGTGTGTGTGGGAAAAATGAATTCAAATTAGAAAATTTAAATGCAAATGTATTGTTTTGAAAAGAAATTGATTTTCAATTTTTCATTAAAAAAATAAATATGACCTAAAAGATATTTGTGAGGAAAAACATTCTTTAAAAGGAGAAATTTTTTCCTGATTATTTCATCTTGCATTTTTCTCTGTTGTGAGTTGGTTTTGGCTGGAGAATTTGCGTGGTTGAAGAATTTGGTTTGAGTGTTGAAGGTTTTCTCTTATCCCCAAATTTATCTTCCTAGAAAGCTTACCGAGTTGATTGTTTTGATCTTTCTTTAAAAAAATAAAATCTTAGTTGTAAATCAAACCTCTATAATTGTTTGTGTTGTATTTGGAAAAGAAATTGAATTAGTAATTTTGTTTTCCTTGTATAGTTTTAGCAACCTGGGAGGTTGCTGTTGAAAATTTAGTCTAAAATTTGCTAGGTTTTCATTTTAGAAGTTACCGTTAAAAAAAAAATGAATGAAGAAGAGTAATTGTATGTTTTTTTTTTTTTTAAACCTTGTTAAAAAAAATTAGTTCTGTTTTTTTTTTGTTGGATTTTTATTAAAAAAATAGGATTTTCTTTTTTTAAAGGGGGAGGGTGAGGCGGGGGTGGGGGGGAAGGGTGGATGTTTGTCCCTATGGAAAACGATGGTCCCCATGGCTATGGGGAGTTGTAACTCTCCCACAAGCCATGGGGGGCCATGGCTATGGGTAGCCATGCCATGGCCACCCACAGTCACGGGGAGGCATGGCTGTGGGGGAGCACGACGTGGCCCCACAAGCCATTGCCTTTTCTCTCTCTCTATAAATGTATACATATATATACATACATATTTCAATCTTTAAATGTAAAAGAAATGTATTGATGAGAATTAGATGGTTAAACATATATCTTTTATTTGAATCACCGATGCAATGTAATGAAAAGAATCATCATGAATGAAACATAGACATGTTAATGATATCACATGCAATTGTATGAAAAAATCAGTGTATACTGTAATTGTATCTTTATGATTAAATCATCTTAAGTGGATTAATTAACATTAAGCAATGCTTAGTTTAATTATGTAAACCATGTTGGGAAACCCTTTAGGAGTTAAGTTAAGTCTCTCGTTGTGAAAATTAAATGCAATGTTATCTTAATGCATCATTTAGTTTATTAAAGTTTAAAAAAATAAAATTATTTACACTCTTTTCAAGTGTTTTAGTTTAATCCCTTAGGGGTTTCTTGGCGGGGTGTTACATGGATGGTCTACAAGTTGTACAATTTTATGAGCTGTCTTTACTCACAAGATTGCATTTATGGCTTGGATATGGGTTGTCTATTCCCATAGACCTTTTATTGTTAATGCATATTCATATTGCTGGCTTGGTTTAGTTACATGGTTTTCTGATTTTGTTCTCATGGTGAGAAGGAGAGATGTTGTTACTAGGTACAGTCATGATGGGGGACCTACATGGTTGACTATGTGATACTGATAGGTTGGACTCATTGAGTTAGATGCTTGTTTCATGGATGTGATCATGGTGTCATGGAAGTTCCTTGTGTTTAGGGATTTTAACATGACATGATTGGATTTGCAGGTGCTTTTATTGATGATGATTTGATTTGGATTCCTGATTGGTTATGGTAGTAGATCTTCTTGTTTGAGGATCGTGGTTTATTTGGCTCTTAGGGAGCTTATGCTTTGCGCTTTGAGTTCCTTGATTGCTATGTTATTTTGGTTGATTCTCATTGTTAGAGGATGATTTTATCATATTGTCATGGATAGCTTGTATACACTTTCAATAGGATATTTTGACACCGTGATGTGGCAGTGTAGGATTGGTTCCTGATTGTTTGTTTGGTGGTTTTGTATCTTCTTGAGATGGAGTTCATGGTTTACTTGATATTGTTTACATTTCAGTTGTATGTGTGTATACCTGAATGATCTTCATTTAGGAGATGGTTATCACAATTCTATGGAGAGCTTGGTATCACTGTTCAGTGGGAGCTTGTAGCAGTGATGTGTATTCACCATTGGATGGTGGATGATCTTATTAGTGTGTAGATGTTTGGAGGATGCCTTAGATCTTGTTGCTACAGAAGGGTCTTTCACATTTGCGGGTACACTTGTAGGAGATGGCGATCTTCATGATATTTGAGGATGTTGACATCTTGAGGGCTCAAGGAGTCCTTGGTTGAGGTGTGGTTTATGCTTTCATTTGACATGTTATCCTTGCTTGACATGATGGTTGATATTTGTTGGCATTTTGATTATGTTTGTACTTAGTTGTGATTGTCATTGATGGACACACACTTATTGAGTTATTCTTAACTGGTAGTATGTGATGTATTGTTCAAACCGGTATTATATGCCAATGTATGCATAGTCTTTGTTTGTAGAAGACTATCAGTGTTTGTAGAAGGAGCTTATCGGTCAAAGCATGACCAAGGAACTCAAGTAGTATGAGGACCCCAAGCAACAACCAATCTTTTTAAGATCAAAACACTATGTTCCAGTTTACCAGTCTTTGTTTGTAAACTGGTAATCGGTATACTTTGTTTTGTTAACCGACAAACTTGTAAAGTGTGATGAGTTATCATCCACCGACACTGAAGCAGTGATTCTATGCCGTGTTATAATCGTGTCCAAGTGCACTGTACCTAGGAAATTGTAATCTAATCTCATTGGACTGACATGAAATCATATTCCTATCTGAGGACATCATGTCTAGGGTTTTGAGGGTGGTGTGTAAGATTAGGTCTTTGAAAAAAAGGTATCTTGCGATAGAGATTGAATGTGAAAAGGACAAAAGATTGAAGTAATGCTGCAATGCATTAACATAGAGCAATCAAGGATCTAACTAAGCATTTTGTGCTACTTTATAGATCACTTACTTGTTGATTACTAATCTCTTCAACAAGTCAGAAATCCTTAACTGGGTAGGCTCAGTTAAGCCTATTCTAAATCCTCTGACAAGATGGTTCACAGTTGTGGATCCGAAATCCTTTAACAGGACTTATCTCCTAATAGAGATCATGATTCCTAATAGGATCTATTCTGGTGAAGAACATTGTAAGGCCTTAACCGGTCTGGTTGTTATTCTGCAGATAGTAGACTCATGAGTTTTACTCACCATGGTTTTTCCACATCAAAATATATTATGCTATGGTGATTGTTCTATTGTGGGTGAATTCTTTATTTGCTATTTGGCTTGTTTTCATATTAACCGGTTTGCTGTTTAAAGGGCTATACCAGTCTGTAGTAAAACTGCTTAAGTGTTTGGTAAGGTTCTAGACCCCCAGAGTATATCGGTAAAGTGCTTTTATCGGTATTGGTTACATGTCGACTGACAGAAGAAATGAAGTGGTAAAAGGTAAAATTAGGGTTTGTACCCTATCAGTGATGCATTTATTATGGTAGGTAGGAGTATGTATAAAGGTGACTCTTATAGTCATTTTTACTTACCGATTTTCAAAGAAGCATTTGTTTGTCGAAGAAGCATTTGTCTAACTTGAGCAGCGCAACAAAAGCGATCAATCTTGCATTCGTAGAAATCCAGAAAGAAATCTTGTGCAAGACCCAACAGTCATTTCAAGCTATCCAGAGTGAAGGTCAGAGTGGTAAAGCAAGATTTTGGAGAAGTGTATTGTGCTCGACATCGGCAAACCCTAGTTCGGAGTGAAAAGGTATTTTTTGTCGAATCACTCTTATCATTCAGAATTATTTAGACATGGCTTCTACATCCAGAGTCTCTTCTAGTTCTTCCGCACCTGAGGAGTCATCCAAATCTCTTAGGAAGAAGTTGAATTACAATGCCCTATCTCAAATTCCAGTCAGAGTCATTGTCGAACGGGATGTTTCTGGTTACATTGATTGCAGACTGGAAGACCTAGGGTCTTTAGTGATTCACTCCTAGTTGAGATTGTTCTGTGCAAAAGATAAGAAGATTAAACCAGAGTACATCATGACCAAGAAGAATAATTTCCACAATGCAACATATTTTCTTGAGGAATTCACAAAGAATCATATAAGAATTATTCTTAATAGGGTTCATGGTGACAAGATGTATCTTGAGCGAACCCATGATGTCACATCGGAGGCAATCCATGTTGTGACCGGTTTCTGCAATATTGGAGAAGTCCCTATTCTTCGTAAGATCACAAAAGACAAAGTGGAAGAACTCACTAGTTCTGTGAGTGACAAGTGGGCAATGACTATCAACACCATAAGAGATGACTTGGTGAAGTATGCGTGCATGGTGATCAGGTATAGAGTATTCTATGCTAGTAGAATGAATTCTGTTCCTACAGCTACAATGCATGCTACTTATCAAATGATCAAGGAAGATGCAGAGTACAACTTGTGTACTTGCATGCAAAAAAACTCATGGAGAATTTGAAATCAATCAAAGAGGACAAGGCACTAAGGTTCAAGTTTGGTCAACTACTTGTCAGGTTGTTTTTCTACTTTCAAGGGTATTTTCTGGGAGTTGGTGATGTTCAATGGTCAAGTGACCTACCGGTTACAAGACAAATTAAGGAGAGTCTGCAAGTAGTGGGATCTACTTATCCAAAGACTCTGAATAGGTATTTTGATGATTTCAAACTGAAGATGAACCAAAGAACAAGGCTATCAAGTGACCTAGTTAAGAAGTATGAAGATGATATTTGTTTCATGATCAAAGTGGATCATTGCATAATGGAAGTGCTTGAGCCAAGAAAAGAGGAAGTTGAGTGATGCAGAGAGCCTTGGAGCCTTGAATGTTTCACCTTCTAGAGTGACTTGTCCTACTCAACCCAACAACTACTCAAGTCCTTCCTATGGAACTTGGAAAGGGTTATGACAATGAGACCTCCAAGGTCTGATCCTTCTTGAATTTCCTCCTAGGTATAGCCAATGGTTTCTGGACAATCAACTCCTCCACTTGAGGTTGTCACCTCAGTTACTCACACACACCCTCTTGGGATCCAACCCCTCCTGCTAGGATCTTAACACACAAACTCTTCTTATGGTTTCCAAATGCATTAGTAAGGTGTCTTCATTATGTTTTGAAGTTTAAGACTCACCAAATCCATCTCCATGGTTTCTCAAGCCTTCTAGGTCTCTACCGACACCTGAATGGGGCTAATTGCATTAGCCCTCCTTAAGCGGTTTTTGGGGTTTAATTTGAAAAAAATCCCAAACAAGCCTAGGAATAAATAATGGATTTGATTACCCTTTTGGAATTTGTAGAAAATAATATAAAAGTGCATCTGGGTTGTCCATACAGGTGTGGGTTTCTAATGCTGCACTATTTTGTGGGGTTTTAGGCTTAACCGGTGGATTGACAAAATTGGTCTAGAACCTTTCACTAGTCAAATATCTTGCTCTAAAAACCTTTCTAACCTTAAAGGTAACTCATAGGGATTTCCATTCATATGCCACTTGGGCCTGCATCGGTCTCTATGTGCTCACAAATTGCACTTTGCTTCCTGTCCTAACTCACCTACTCCCAACGGTGAGCCTAGGTCTTCATTGTTTCTCCTCCTCCTGGACCTGCAACATCACACACCCTATTATAAAACTATATACATAACCTAACCTATAATTCTTAATTATTTCAACAAGTTCCATCAAAGAATGCCTAGGCTAGAGCCATTTCTTGCCCTTAAACCCTACTTGCAAGGGTTTTGCTCCTAGTTGCAAAGAATGAGAGGAATCTCTACAACCTAGAACAATCAAACCTAAAAATAAACCTTATTGAAAGAAAATACAATTAAAATACAAATATGGCAATGATTTTACACCATCTAGTCCATACTGGACCGTATAAGCAATGAAAAATAAGACAAAACTATCAAAAACCGGTGGAAACAAGATTGCTTCACAAACCAAAAACTTGTTCTTGGATTTCCAATCCTTCCAACCTATACAATGAAGTGAAATTTAGCTTATATCCACTTGTTTCAGTTGGTTCAACCAACTTCCTAATGCCCATAACCAAAAATGCAACTTTTACAAGAAATTGCAAAATGTTGCTCAACAACTTTTTACAACTTTTGCTCCAGGATGCAAATTTGCATTCTCTTGCATTCTAAGACTCCTAAAGGTCCTCAAACACCCTAGAAGACATAAAAAAACTCAATTTAATCCTAAATCATGAATACATTTATCTGGAGTATTTTTCCTGTGAACTACCTAAGCATCTCACTTTTCAGGCTAACAACATCTTGAGCAGAATTGACTCAAACCAAAATTTGGACAACTCAACCATGGCTGTACTAAGTCCTCAATGGTTGGTCCTTTATTAAATCCCACATTACCTTACAAACTAAAAAGAAATCAAAGCTTACATTCTTGGAGTGTTAGGTGCCCTGCACCATTGAGCTTATGGGCTATGAAGTGGTGAACGATATACTCATTGGGTATTCCTCTACCCTACTTGCTTCACTGCTTGATCCAAAGAAGAAGAGGACTAGTACCTACTTTGAGCGGGTTAATCCTATTGAAGTACCAAAGTAGAGGAAGAAGAAAGTTGTGCCATCGACATCAACACTAGTTACATCTGCTGCCAGTCCAAAAGTGTCCAAGAGGTTACCAGCCAAGGAGAAACCGGAGGCTATTCCGCCAAAGGTATTTGAGAGGAAGAGGAAAACCAAGAACAGAGCACAGGATTTAGTAGACATTGAATTAGAAGATGAAATGAAGAAGATGAGACAATTGGGTAAGAAGACCAAGCTAACCAGTAATGTACCTATAACCTCTACATTGGTAAATTTACACATTGCTTCTTACAAGTCTATGACACATTATCAAAGGACTATAAAGAATATAAGAAGGAAAATTATTGATGATCTAAAAGATTATTTTGATGATCTTAACGATATTGAAAAACATGAGGTAGAGCAAGAACTCATTAAGTATTTATGTGATAATGATCGGTCTTCAACCGATATTAAACTTATAGTTTCTAATTCTTTGTATGATTCTTTGGACAATAAATGGCACATTTTCATTGAAAAGGAGCAAGCAATTAGGGAGTAAATTTTTTGTCAATATTTCCCAGATGCTTCCAATTCTAAATTATTTGAGATTCTTGATTGGTACAAAGGCATCTTTTTCATGAGAAAGAGAAGACTTCAGTTACTTGAAGGGAAAATCTTTGAAGTAGAAAATGACACTCATCTACAGGTTCAAGAAGCTGTCAAGATGTAAAAGGTATCCAAATTAAATCTACAAGCTGAGCAAGTGATTGACCTATCAAAATCAAAACCAGATGAAGCCTTCAATGATCAGGGAGAAAGAGAAGCTGAGCAAAATGATCCTATCGATGTGGATGCATTAGATGCTGAAAGTACTAAACCAGAGGAAGCAGAGAAGGAGAAAGAAGAGAAGGAGAAAGCAAAGAAGGAGAAAGTAGAGAAAGAGGAAGTGGAGAAGGAGAAAGTAGAGAAGGAGAAAGCAGAGAAGGAGAAAGTAGAGATAGAGAAAGTGGAGAAGGAGAAAGTGGAGAAGGAGAAAGTAGAGAAAGAGAAAGTAGAGAAGGAGAAAGTGGAGAAGGAGAAAGCAGAAAAAGAGGAGAAAGAGAAGGCCGACAAGGAGGCCAAGGAGAAAGAAGAGAAAGAGAAGAAGAGACAAGAGTAGATCAAAACAAAGGAAGGAGGACAGACTTATGAGATTCCCAAGGCAACCAGAGATCAAGTTCAAGGTAAACAAGTTGATCCCATCGGTCACAGTGAATTGACTCTTGCCTATCTTACCAAATCTGTAGATGAAAATGAGCTACTTATAAGTATTCAACTTGCTATAGAAAGATTGGAGGAACTAAGAAAGAAGAAAGAAAAAGATTTTATTCAATTTGTTGTTGATAATCTTTCAAAGTTAGTCCCCGATACTGATCTTTCCGGTATCGATTCCTCACTGGCCCAGTTGAAGCTTCTATGCATAATAGTGGGTGATCAAGTGAAATCATTGGAAGATGTTGCCCAGGCTAATATAGAGAAAAATCATGAAAAAACACTAAAAGTTGCATTTGTGAAGCAAATTGACGAAGACAGAGCCAAGTTGACCCATCAGAGAGATGATATCAGTCTGGCAATGGTTGAAGGACAAACTTTTGAGAAAAATCTGCTAGCCTGATCTATTTTGTGATGATGGTATGAAGAAGAAAGGTCAACTCCAATTGGAATTAAAGTAGTATATGGAGACCTTCAAAGTTCCATATGATTCCTTCACAGTGTATGGGCAGACTGTACAGACTCACAGGCAACAGGTTGCCATGATTGGTTCAAAGATCTGCAAGTGGACTCAAAATCTGCAGGAGCTTTAGTTGCTTTTGTTACCTAAGTTGCAGATTCCTTAGAAGTGCTTTCTGAACATGGAATCCATTATTGTCCCTCAAGAATTTAGTACTATGGATGCCATGGAGGAGTTAGCATTCCAGATGAAGACTCAGAGTGAAATTGCTGCCTCACTCCTAGATACATGGTATACAGACATGCAAGAATTTCTGAAAAACTTTAAATTCATTTTTGAAAAGTTTTACTCATTATTGTCATAAACATATACTCTGTTTTCATGTTATGCAATATGATTTTGGTAAATATTCACGACATGTTTGCATTACTTTGTCATTGTTGGCAAAGGGGGAGTGTTATTGAATGAAAATTTTATGCAAATAGAAGTAGTACATGCTTGTAATTTTGGCAAAGGGAGTAGTGTATATGCTTAGGGGGAGTAATTTTGATTATGACATCATTTTTGTTTTGTAAGCACTTAGCTCTCAAATTTTCCTAAGTGTTGCTATCAATGCCAAAGGGGGAGATTGTTGGAATTTTGATGATGTTTGTACTTAGTTGTGATTGTCATTGATAGACACACACTTATTGAGTTATTCTCAACCGGTAGTATGTGATGTATTGTTTAAACCGGTATTATATGCCAATGTATGCACAGTCTTTATTTGTAGAAGATTATCTGTATTTGCAGAAGGAGCTTACCGGTCAAAGCATGGCCAAGGACCTCAAGTGGTATGAGGAACCCAAGCGACAACCAATATTTTTAAGATCAGAACATTATGTTCCACTTTACCACTCTTTGTTTGTAAACCGGTAATCGGTATACTTCATTTTGTTAACCAACAAACTTGTAAAGTGTGATGAGTTATCATCCATTGACACCGATGCGGTGATTCTGTGCCATGTTATAATTGTGTCCAGATGCACTGTACCTAGGAAATTATAATCTAATCTCATTGGATCGACATGAAATCAGATTCCTATATGAGGACATCATGTCTAGGGTTTTGAGGGTGGTGTGTAATATCAGGTCTTTGAAAAAAAGGTATCTTGTGATAGAGATTGAACGTGCGAAGGACATAAGACTAAAGTAATGCTACAATGCATTAACAGAGAGTAATCAAGGATATAACTAAGCATTTTGTGCTACTTTATAGATCACTTACTTGTTGATTACTAATCTCTTCAACAAGTCAGAAACACTTAACCGGGTATGCTTAGTTAAGTTTGTTCTAAATCCTCTAACAAGGTGGTTCACAGTTGTGGATCTGAAATCCTTTAACAGGCTAGTCTTTAAAAGGACTTATCTCCTAATAGAGATCAGGATTCCTAACAGGATCTGTTCTGGTGAAGAACATTGTAAGGCCTTAACCGGTCTGGTTGCTATTCTGCAGATAGTAGACTAGTGAGTTTTACTCACCATGTTTTTTCCCATTTGGGTTTCCACGTCAAAATATCTTGTGTTATGGTGATTGTGTTATTGTGGGTGAATGCTTTATTTTCTATTTGGCTTGTTTGCATATTAACCGGTTTGCTGTTTAAAGGGCTATACCAATCTGCAGTAATATTGCTTAAGTGTTTGGTAAGGTTTTTGGGTATACTAATTCACCCCCCCCTCTTAGTATTTGAGGATGTTGACATCTTGAGGGCTCAAGGAGTCCTTGGTTGAGGTGTGTTTTATGCTTTCATTTGACATGTTATCCTTGCTTGACAAGATGGTTGATATTATTTCATGGTGTAATCTTGAGTCTAGATTAGAGTTATGGCATGTTACAATTATTTGATATGTTGATATGGAGCATGTTATCTCTTTGGTTGAGATGGTTAGATCGTGTTGTCTTATTTATGTTCCCGATTCTTTGGTTGACGATTTGACATTGATCTTGGTAGTTCTCTTTGTATTGGGTACATGATCATTTGCTTGATAATTCATGATATTGTTGTGTTGCATTTGGAGTTTGGCATGGATTCTTTGGTTACAGACACTCATGGATACATGGAGACTTAGGTGATGTTGATATTCTCTTGTGATTAGAGATATGTGTTGGGACAATTGGTTATTTTAGCAAGAAGTCTGAGGAGCATTCACTTGGTATATGTTACCCCTTATTTATCCGCTTATAGCTTATCAATTAGGGGTCATCATTTTATTAAGTATTGCAAAGCTTAAGTCTTCATCAATTTGAGTTTCGTACTCATCTGTTGAACCACTCTTGGAATGGTTCAAGGTTCAAGGTTCATTTTCGCATCATTGAAATTTTCTTTTGTTTCCTTCTTCCTTGCCGCAAGTGTTGACCTTTTGTCTTTGAACTTTGAACCAATGAACTTCTTTTGAAATAGTTCAAGGTTCAAAGCATTGTTTCAAATCATCCCGATGGTGTTTAGGAGATAAAGGCGGCGCGATGGGAACATAATATTCCTAGTTTTCCATGTTTTCAAACTGTAATTATGGAAATAAATCATGAGAAAGCATGTCGACTGTGTGGAATTGATTTTTAATTAATGAGCATGTCAGAACTATATCAAATCATGGGAAGTTTTACACGGATAAATGAGTTGGGGCGAAGCATGCTTTGGTACTTTTCAGTGTTTTCCATCCTTAAATATGATGCTTCTCAGGTAAGAAAATTATTGTTGCTACTGGCGAAGAGTAAGGACGTGGAAGGTAATTTAGCTCAGTTTTTCTGAGGGTTACACAGTTTGATGGTGAAGACAGGTGAATTTAATAACTTACCTCCCCTGCTCTGTTTTAGCTCTGAAATTGGTTAGTGTAATTCTTTGCCTCGGGGTTGAATGCTATCTTATTGATGCAATTTTAAGTAAACATGAGACCAACTCTTCTGAACTTGGGTCGAACATCATGCTTAATTAGTACCCTTCCAGAATTAGATGATACAACTTTAGTTCAGGATGAGTTAGAGAATTTTCTAGGAAGGGCTAAGAATCTAGAGGCCAATTCCATGATGGAAAAGATAGTTCATAGTGGTCTGGTTGAAGCCACTACTTTCCCAATCACTGCTCCTTGCCCAAACTTAGTGTATGCATGCATGAGCAAATATGATGCTAGTAATAGGTGTACTAGGGCTAGTAATGGAGACATGTTAGTGTGGATTGACAGAGAAACAGTAATGGCTGCGATTGGGATCCCTCACAAAGAGCCATATGAAGATTGGTCCATAGGAACCTCATATGCATTTTTCTCTGAGAAGAAAAGTGTTTATCGGAGTGTCATTGCTAGAAATTGGCTCCTTAAAATGTAGAAGGGAGGTTCTAGGTACCTAAACCCTTGACAAGGGAGCATTTTATTACAGAAGTGAGGGATATTGTAATTCTTTTGAACAGGCTTAAGGGGAATTCACATGCCTTCTATTAGAAAGATTGGATGTATTTTTACATTCAGGTGTTATTATCTGGTGAGAAATACCTTGATTGGGCGCAAGTAATTGCAGAGAGATTGCATGAAGGTTTGAGTAATTTTGTTGGAATACCCAGTTTTCATATGTCTTCCTACTCGTTTTATATTTTAGCCTGCATCAAAGAATGGCCAGGATTATGTCAAGAACCCTGGGTTGATGGAATGAAATTCTATGAGTTCTATCTACACTTGCAGAGACAGAGGTATACATAAAACTTCTTGAGATGGAATGATGTCTTTGTAGGAAGATTAACTTTTAAACTGTAGGGAAATATGAATAAGAGAATGTCATCTGAAGCATTAAAATTGATTAGTACTTATGGGAGTTGTTTTATTCAATTTCCTAGGTTCACTTATATTAGAATTGGAGGCTTTGAAGATAAACCTTTCAAATTGCCTAGGTTTACTCTTGATAGTTATGTACTCCTGGAAGTCTGCCAACAGTTAGCTCATGTTGATAAAAAATTAGGGATGAAAAGTGAGTCTGGAGCAATTTTCCCAATTGAACTTGGATATTACAGCTGCAAAACTATCTCTGATGCATTGAATTTAGAAGTGGAACTCAAGAAAATGAATCTGCAGCCTTATGTTGCTTGGCAGGGGTTTGACAGTAAAGGATATGCAATAAAACATCTGAATGTTGATATGAACTTTTCACATATACCCTAGTTAGAAGACTACTGGGAAGATTGCTGTGATGAATTTGAAGTCCAAAGAAGATTATGGTCAAGGTTCACTTTACGACAAATCATTACTATGAAATTATCAATGAACATAGCAGGAGTACATGAAGAGGAAGGTGAAGTTGTATTGGACCCGGAGTTCAATAAAAGAATTCATAAGCAACCTATTCCTAAAATGGACTGGGATAGGAGAGAAGAAGAAAATATCCAATCTAGAACCTTTAATGTTATAAGGAGAATAGAAAAGTGGTTAAGAGACTGTAAATCTGGAATGAGACTGACCACTACCTTAGTTGAGAAATTCGTTGAGTAACCTCATATTGCTGCATAAACACTCATTTCTTCCTCTAACATAGTTGTTGATATTGCAGGTGCTACTGATACAAAGAGTGAGAAGGTTCAAACTAAGAGGTTCAACGAGTCACTATTTGGCTCCTCATTAGTTTGAGTCACCCATTCCAGAGGTAAGAAGAAAAGTAAAGAACCTACAAGAGAAGAAGCTATCATAATTCTTGATAGTGAAGAAGCACAAGTAATTATGGGTGAACTAGTAGCAGATATCCCGACAACTCAAGATGCAGATAAACAAAAAGAACAACTTGAGGATAATCCCAATCAGGTGGCCACTTTAGCTATCATGGATTCATCAGAGTATCAAACATCCCCAGCAAAGGAATCTCCAAATGTTTCCACATGGTTGGGAGCCTCAATCAGCAAGAAATGAAATGTGGTTCCTATCAGCATTCCAATAGAAGATATGGTGAGTAGATGCCTCAGAAAAATGTCTAAGTCTAAGAGGCTAAAAGCAGAGGCCATGCTGGAGGTGGATGAGAATATAGGGCATTGGGTAGCTGAAATGGCTAAGCCAATTTCGGACAAAGATTTAGAAAATGCTACTGAGAAGGACTTTTCCATTGAAAAGATTGATTTAGGAACTGCTTCTAGGGCTGCTGACGCAAAACATTTAGAGTCTTCCACTAAAAGGATGTTATCTAGAACATGGAAGGATGAGAAGGACAACCAAGAACTGAAACAAGTTGTTAAACAGATGGTAGAATACATCAATGCCATACATCATCCCAGTCCGCAACCCCTGTCACAAATTTCTCTGTGTTTTGATCCTAAATCACCAATGAACCAAAATTTGTTGGATAAGGTTCAGAGGAATTGTATGATGGTGGAAACCTCTGATGAGTGGCTTGAATCCATAATTCAACAGGGGGCAAGGTATATTGCTAATCTGATCAGGGTATATGAGGATGCTATAATTGTAACTTAGGAGCTTGAAACAGAGGTGACAATGTTGATTCAGATGAAAGATGTGCAAAAATATGATGAAAATGTTACTTATCTTGCTTCTGATAGTGAATATGAACTTGTTGATATTGATAACCATTTATCTAATGAATTTTCTAAAGCACTTATCCTAGCTCCTAGACAAGAACAACGTGGCTTGGAACATGAACATAGCCCTTGTTTGGATCTTGTGATAGCTCCATCTGCTGTGTTGGATGTTCCTCCTCTAGCGTGTTCCCTACCTTCCCAAAACATTGATCAGCAAGATCGGGGGGTAGATGACGTGCTAGACTAGTTTCATTAGCATAGCAGATTCTCTCCTCCTCTCTTTCTTTTGTTACTTCTTCTATGTGTTATTCTCATTCTTCTATTTGTTGTCCTTAGTGTTGTCTACTTGAGGACGATGCAAAACATTGAGATCTCTTTTGGTCTCTCTCATGTTGAGACAAAAGACACATGTGTTCCCTTCTTCTAGGTGACCTTCCTTGATTGGGGAATGAAGAAGAATTATGCATACATACATATGATATACATGACTTATCATACAACATACTGACCCCGAGGAAAGCGAAGTCACCTTGTGCTTTGTGTTTTGTGTCTATTATCCTTGGGCTTATCTCACACTTGGGGGCTAAATCCTTGTGATAACGTGCACCTTTCTCATTTCTTATATGTATCACTACCTTAAAGCAATCACCCCCGGTGAGGCGTGTGCGATCACTTTAACATAGGGGGCATACATCCCGTTCATATCTTTTCAAGATACTTAAAAATTTCTCGACAAATTTAGCTTTGCCTTGAAAATTTTTGATATCTTTCTTGCATGACTCATAGTGAGGGAACCTTACTACTAACAGTCATGGTTCTCCCTCATGATCTTCCCTTTTACTTTGTCAATCGAAGTCGTAAGATCCTTAGTCCACTGGGGGCTTGGTGTATCTTCCCTCCTTGACATGGTGAAAGTTTTTCAATGTTGTTTCCTTGTACTTTACCGGAAGTATGAGCGTACGCTTATACTCCCGCTAAAGTGGGGGCTAAATGTAGCGTCCTAAAATTGTGACACTTGCAATTTCAACCGCATTTGGGTCTTCACGATGGCGACGCAACACTGAACCTGAATGGAGACCCCGAAACTTGTTCATGACATCAAAAACTGCATTTTTCCAGCACCCTGCCTGATCCCTCCTTGCACCCTGCTATCCCAGGAGGTGGGACCAGAGCACCCAGTGCCCTGGTCCTTTAGGACTAGGGCACCCAGCGCCCTGGTCCCCCAGGACCATGGCACCCAGCGCCCTGGTCCCTGGCCCTATTTTGGGCCCGGTCTCCTATGGGACTTCGGGTCTTTTTGTTTGCAAATTGGAAAATAACATTTCCTGGTCAGCCTAAGGTTGGGAAAATCAGTCTATCAACCCTAATTGACAAGTATATAAACTACTTTTCCTCTCTCATTTTGGTATGAGGGAAAAAGGCATGGAAATGATACTCAAACATTCAAACATTCAAGCATTCAAGCATTCAAACATTCCTTCAAGCAATTGATCATTCTAAGTCTCCATTCAAGGCTAAGTGTTGCATTCAAGACAAGGATTCAACCATTGAAGAGGAGATCACATGCTACAACATACAACATACAACAAACAACAACATCTATACCTTCGCATATAAGGATACAAACATCCTTACAATAAGGTACTAGTACTTGTTTTACATTACAATCATTTACATTTACAACATTTCTCATTTCTTGGTTAATTCCAAAACTGGGGTTTGACCTAGGGGCAAACCCCTAATCCCTAACCCCCCAATCATCTTCACTTTTTTGTGTGTAGGTTGCAGGTACGCGGCTGAAATTGAAGATCTGGAATCCTTGTGCAGAGATGAACAGATCCCCCTTCGTTTCGCGGATTTTTCGGAGGACCGTGTGCACGTCGGGCGCCATCGTCCCGTCAACTTTTGCTCAAATTTGTAGAACAACGCCGTCTCAACCTTTTACTGCTAATTCCAGGTCCGCAGCTTCATATCATATCCCTATCTCTATTTATAAGTGAATCTTTCTTGCTTCTACATGCATTCCTAGTTCAATCATTCTATCTACATTCTTTACAAAAGAGGGTAGCCTTGCTGTCTTAACCCTTGAAACTCATTTAGAATCCAATCCTGCATTGCGTGGGATTGGATCTTATGGGTTTCAACCCCTCTTTTGAATGTAAAGTCCCTCCTAAGTAAAAACCATCAACCCTAGTGAATCTCCCTTCTCTCTCCTTGGAGTTGGGGAGGGGAGAACAACTAGGGTTCGATTTTTCCGCTTTACATTTTGGTGAACCCGACGTGGACATCCTCATTCTGATTATTCATGGTTAGATCTGAAAATTTTGCTTTCCTAATTACATTTCCATGTTTGATCTTTTGCAAAATTTTAGAGGTTAATTGCATAAAAACCCTAAATTTTCTTTTTAAGTAATTAAACTTGTGAAATGTTTAATTGTTAATGCTTGTTTCAGATCTGCCCTTCAATTACAAATTATCAATTCATATTTGTGCTTTAATTTTGAAAATTAAGTGGTTAAGTGTCAAAACCCTAATTTTTGAAACCCTCTTGATTCAACCTTTGTCCGACAATTTCACTGATCAAAACATCTCCAAATCAGTTGTAACTTTGGATTCCGCAATAAAATCATAATATCTTTCATCCCTGAAAATTTGGAAAAAAGTTGCGAGGACCGTGTGCACTCCGAGCGCCATCGTCCCCGACATTTTTTCCGAAATTTCGGGAGTTAGATCTTACTGTACTTTTCTGCTAAAATCCAGAATTTTGGCTGATTTCATCAATTCTAACACTTTCAAAATTACAGTCAAAGTTGGTCTAGCGATTGCTTGGATCAAGGCTTCTAATCATTCAAAAATTGTTGAAATTGAAATTCCTATCAAAATTATGTTTCTTAAAATCTTAAATCTGAAAAGTGTGTTATCATTCATTCGAAATTTCAGTGCTTTATTCAAATTCTTGCAATTTGTGACTTTTGAAATTAAGTGCTTAATTACAACAACTTTGATTTCCGCTTTCAAAATTGAATTTTGCGTGAAATTGAGTCAATTTTCAAATTTCAAAACTTGCATTGCTTTTGGTATTCCCTCTAAAATCATAAAATTCAAAATTTCAGTTTCCCTCTCTTTTTGAAAATTCAAATTTTGCATTTTTCGACAATCTTGGTAGGGTTCAATTTTGAGATTGCAACTTTAATTTGGCCTATCTACAGATCGTAAAATCACTCAATTTTTTCAGGTTAGCTGTAAAATCATCATAACTTTCATCCCTGCAAATTTTGAAAAAAGTTGCGAGGACTGTGTGCACCCCGAGCACCACGGTCTCAGACATTTTTTCTGAAATTTCGGGAGATTGTCTTGATTGTATTTAACAGCTTAAATCTAGAAGATTGGCTGGTTTTACTGAAATTTGCTACCTCTAAAATTCAAAATCTTCTCTCTTTCTTTAGTGCATGAGTTTTACAACAATAAGCCCTACTTAAACTATTCCCGTTAGACGAAGCCTTAGAATTAAGTCCTTCCAAGGTTTAATTACTGAGGAGATGGAACCTAATTTGAATGGCCTTTTTAACGAGGACATGGGTAATTCCTCTAATCCTCTTAATGATGAAGAAGCTCTCCATGAGGTTTCTGTAGAACAACTTTCAAAATTGGATAACCAATTTGACGATTTTCGACAATGGATGTCTCAAGAATACCCTGATAGTCAAGCTCTTCCTTTAATTGAGGGTCTAAAACATATGCTTCAAAGTGATAAGAATGGAATTGATATTTTGCGTGGTATTGCACACATTGTGGATTCAAATGTGATGCCTATGAAAAGTTGTGCTGAAACCTTAGGTTATACACAACCTCCTACTCAAGAAAATCATTCTATTCCTTTGACGACTTCTATTGCTAGTATACCTACTTTTACATCAAACATAATGACTACTTCAATACAAGACATTCCTCCTATGATCACTAGTCATGGGGGCAATCCCTCTTCTTCAATCAACCCTCTTCCTTCATTCAATCCGACTTCTTCATTCATTCCTTCAATAAGTGTTCCTATTATATCACCACAAATGAACATGACACAAGGGGGCAATTCGTTTTCCATTCCTCCTTGTAGTGTTCCTCCTGTCCAATCATCTCCTATGACTAACTATCATAGTGTCCCACCACCTTACTCTCTACCTTCTTTCAATAACATAACACCTCCATCACAATCTAACACGTCTAATATGAACTCTTCGACTGAAGCGACCATTAACAATCTTGCACAAACTGTCTCTTCTTTACAGCAACAAATTGCCTCTATGAATCAATCTAAGTTTAGTGTGCCCACATTTGATGTTGCGAGCCCACTTTCTCTTGACATTGTTCGAGCTATTCCCCCTAAACATGTTGAAATTCCACATTTGGAGCTTTATAATGGTAAGGGTGATCCTCTAACACATGTCAAGACCTTTCAAACAATATGTACCGATTTTGCTTATGACCAAAGGTTGCTTGCAAAACTGTTTACTAGAACATTAAGAGATAAAGCCCTACAATGGTATTGCTCATTGCCTTCTTATTCTATTACTTCTTTCGAACAACTTGCCAATGCTTTCATTCAACAATTTCAAAACAATATAAGTCCCAAAGTTACTTTGATTGATTTAATGCATTGCAAACAAGGTGTTAAAGAAAAAGTGACTGATTTCATTGGTAGATATAAGCATTTGTATGCTCAAATTTCTTTTCCAGTGCCTGACAATGATATTCAACGAATCTTTATTTCTAATTTACAAAAAGATATTCGAGACAAACTCCTATTTTCTGAGTTTACTTCCTTCCAATAGTTGTGCGCAACTCTTCACAATTATCAACTGACTGTGAGTCAAATGGAACAATCACATCCTATGGCTCCGAGTGATAAGGGTGATAGTAGTCAACAACCATTTGGGAAGTTTAAACCAAACAGAGAGACCATTAAATTCAATGAAAACATCATCAACAACAATGTGAATGCAGCATCAGGTGTGCCTCCTATTTCTAAGTTTTTCAAGAAAGAAAGAAAGTTTACTCCTTTGAATGAATCGTTGCATAGTATTATGAATAAGTTATTGGAACAAAATGTGCTTACTCTTCCTCCTATAAGGCAAATAGATCCTGCAAAGATTAATTCACCCTATTTTGATAACAAATCTTTTTGTCAATTTCATCATCATCCTGGGCATGATACTGAAAAATGTTTTGCTTTAAAGGGAAAAATTCAAGATTTGATTGATAATAATACTATTTCTGTTTATGGAGTGAATGATAAAAGCAACACATCTGTAGCTCCTCCTAACCAAAATCTTTAGATTTTTACTGATCCATTACCTTCTCATACCTATAATGCGATTGATACTACTGATTCCTCTGTCTCACCTGATGATCTTGTGTCTATGACTCCGAATGTGATTAACTTTGTGGAGCAGTAGAAAATCCCTAAAGAACTTTCCATCACCTTTGATTCTAGCGAAACTATCAGGGCACCTGATGGTCCTTTATATATAGTTGCAAAAGTCAAAAATACACCTTGTTGTGGAGTGCTTATTGATCCTTCTTGCATGGTTAATATCATTACTGAAGAATTCCTTTTTACTTTGCAATTGAATCAAGTGATCTATGATGAAACAAATGTGGTTGTGAAACTATTTGATGCATTTTCTTCTCCTGCAATTGGTTCTATTACATTATCTATTGAGGTCCATAACAAATCCCTTGATGTGGACTTTGCTATTATTCCATCATCCGAACAATTTCATGTGAAGCTAGGCTATCCTTGGCTATCTTCCATGAAAGCTATTGCTTCTCCTATTCACAAGTGTTTGAAATTTCTCCATAATGGTGAAGCTGTTACTGTCAATCATAGTCTCTTTAAACCAGCTGAAAGAACTTCTAGCATTCCTATTGATTACTTTTGGCCTAAACAATTCCAATCTCTTCCTTCGTGAAGTGATCATCTTTTTAAATCTTATCAAAAGTGGAAGAAAGATATGATCCTATCTCTAAGTGAACCTAGAACACCCAAACTTGATATTCCTATCGTTCTTGAGAAGGAAGTTCTTCCTTTGAAAGATAAAACTAATGTCTTTCCTCAAGAAGATTCCCAACCCATCCCTATGGATGTGACTATGTCTATATCTAATAAACTTCCTAAAAATAGACCTATACCTCCTCGTCATGATGGACTTGGTCTCCTTCCTAAACCAAATATTCCTCCTTTATATGGAGCAGTTCCTCCTCCTTCCTCTTATGGAGAGAAAAGACCTTCCTCTTCTCCTATTATTCAACCTAAGAGACCACAACCTAAACACCTAAGTGATAAGGATGAGAACATTCCTCCTCCTCAATCTTCGCAACTTCCTACTAAGACTAGACGAAATCGTTCTGCACGTGAATGCCAATGACAGTGTCATCTTAGAGCTCAGGCAGCTGCCTCTCAAACTTTGCAATCCCCAAAAACACCTTCAACAAGCATTATTCCATTTTCTCCTCAGCCAGAAATTGAGCCAAAATCTCCTAAACATAAGATGCATGATGGTCTTGATCCTGTGCGAGTTAAAGATCCTATTTTTATAAATCTTGATGATGATATAGATGAAAATGTTATTCATGATGAAAATGTTACTTATCTTGCTTCTGATAGTGAATATGAACTTGTTGATATTGATAACCATTTATCTAATGAATTTTCTAAAGCACTTATCCTAGCTCCTAGACAAGAACAACGTGGCTTGGAACATGAACATAGCCCTTGTTTGAATCTTGTGATAGCTCCATCTGCTGTGTTGGATGTTCCTCCTCTAGCGTGTTCCCTACCTTCCCAAAACATTGATCAGCAAGATCGGGGGGTAGATGACATGCTAGACTAGTTTCATTAGCATAGCAGATTCTCTCCTCCTCTCTTTCTTTTGTTACTTCTTCTATGTGTTATTCTCATTCTTCTATTTGTTGTCCTTAGTGTTGTCTACTTGAGGATGATGCAAAACATTGAGATCTTTTTTGGTCTCTCTCATGTTGACTCAAAAGACGCATGTGTTCCCTTCTTCTAGGTGACCTTCCTTGATTGGGGAATGAAGAACAATTATGCATACATACATATGATATACATGACTTATCATATAACATACTGACCCTGAGGAAAGTGAAGTCACCTTGTGCTTTATGTTTTGTGTCTATTATCCTTGGGCTTATCTCACACTTGGGGGCTAAATCCTTGTGATAACGTGCACCTTTCTCATTTCTTATATGTATCACTACCTTAAAGCAATCACCCCCGGTGAGGCGTGTGCGATCGCTTTAACGTAGGGGGCATACATCCCATTCATATCTTTTCTAGATACTTAAAAATTTCTCGACAAATTTAGCTTTGCCTTGAAAATTTTTGATATCTTTCTTGCATGACTCATAGTGAGGGAACCTTACTACTGACAGTCATGGTTCTCCCTCGTGATCTTCCCTTTTACTTTGTCAATCGAATTCGTAAGATCCTTAGTCCACTGGGGGCTTGGTGTATCTTCCCTCCTTGACGTGGTGAAAGTTTTTCAATGTTGTTTCCTTGTACTTTACCAGAAGTATGAGCGTACACTTATACTCCCGCTAAAGTGGGGGCTAAATGTAGTATCCTAAAATTGCGACACTTGCAATTTCAACCGCATTTGGGTCTTCACGATGGCGACGCAACACTGAACCTGAATGGAGACCCCGAAACTTGTTCATGACATCAAAAACTGCATTTTTCCAGCACCCTGCCTGATCCCTCCTTGCACCCTGCTGTCCCAAGAGGTGGGACCAGAGCGCCCAGCGCCCTGGTCCTTCAGGACTAGGGCGCCTAGCGCCCTGGTCCCCCAGGACCATGGCGCCCAGCGCCCTGGTCCCTGGCCCTATTTTGGGCCCGGTCTCCTATGGGACTTCGGGTCTTTTTGTTTGCAAATTGGAAAATAACATTTCCTGGTTGGCCTAAGGTCGGGAAAATCAGTCTATCAACCCTAATTGACAAGTATATAATCTACTTTTCCTCTCTCATTTTGGTATGAGGGAAAAAGGCATGGAAATGAGACTCAAACATTCAAACATTCAAGCATTCAAGCATTCAAACATTCCTTCAAGCAATTGATCATTCTAAGTCTCCATTCAAGGCTAAGTGTTGCATTCAAGATAAGGATTCAACCATTGAAGAGGAGATCACATGCTACAACATACAACATACAACAAACAACAACATCTATACCTTCGCATATAAGGATACAAACATCCTTACAACAAGGTACTAGTACTTGTTTTACATTACAGTCATTTACATTTACAACATTTCTCATTTCTTGGTTAATTCCAAAACCGGGGTTTGACCTAAGGGCAAACCCCTAATCCCTAACCCCCTGATCATCTTCACTTTTCTGTGTGTAGGGTGCAGGTACGCGGCTGAAATTGAAGATCTGGAATCCTTGTGCAGAGACGAATAGATCCCCCTTCGTTTCGCATATTTTTCGGAGGACCGTGTGCACGCCGGGCGCCATCATCCCGTCAACTTTTGCTCAAATTTGCAGAACAGTGCCGTCTCGACCTTTTACTACTAATTCCAGGTCCGCATCTTTATATCATATCCCTATCTCTATTTATAAGTGGATCTTTCTTGCTTCTGCATGCATTCCTAGTTCAATCATTCTATCTACATTCTTTACAAAAGAGGGTAGCCTTGCTGTCTTAACCCTTGAAACTCATTTAGAATCCAATCTTGCATTGCGTGGGATTGGATCTTGTGGGTTTCAACCCCTCTTTTGAATGTAAAGTCCCTCCTAAGTGAAAACCATCAACCCTAGTGAATCTCCCTTCTCTCTCCTTGGAGTTGGGGAGGGGAGAACAACTAGGGTTTGATTTTTCCGCTTTACAGTTTCCTTTTAGGTGCATTATGTTTATGCTTATCTTTCATAGATATGGATCTTTAGCTATGGAGTTTGTTAGTTCTAGAGGGTCCATTTGAGAGATGTATGGCATTGGTTATCTCCTTGTGCATTTGAGTTACTATTATGATTGTGGCAGTCATTGATATTAGTTTGGGAGATGGTTTATTGGGAGTATTCCCTAGGCTTGGGAATGGATATTAGTTTGATATTCTTGGCTATGAGAGGCTCACATTCATGTTTATTACATGTTATATATGCTAGTTTAGTCCAAGTTTGGGTGTTGTTATTATTTTCATGTGGGGTTTTATGGAGGTGATCATACTTGACACAGTTAGCATTTAGAGGTGTGTGTAGAAGGACATACTACAAGATTTGATTTGCAGTGTTTCTCTCTTTGTTTCGGTTATCTTCCTAGATGTTCGTATTCACATTGCATTGGTTTGAGGTTGTTTGGAGCTATGTGCTAATTAGTTTGTAGTCATGATATGTCATGTGGGAGATGATATCGAGGTTCCTTTATCTCTTTTATGTTGGTGTGGAGAACATGGGAGAATGTTGGAGACATGGTGTGAGAGTGGTAGTTGCAGGTTATTGGTTCACATGATGTTCATATTGATGTGGATGCTCTTGATACTACATGGTTACACTTCTATGATATGCTGTTAGTGGATTCATTTTAGATTTGATATTACCTATGCAGTGGGAGTTCCTTGGTGTACATATGTGGCAGGTATTGCACTTTGGGCTTATGATTGTATGCTATAGGTTGCATATGTTGATGAGATGTTA
This sequence comes from Cryptomeria japonica, assembly GCF_030272615.1. Classification (NCBI taxonomy): domain Eukaryota; kingdom Viridiplantae; phylum Streptophyta; class Pinopsida; order Cupressales; family Cupressaceae; genus Cryptomeria; species Cryptomeria japonica. Next base: position 282,449,551 of record NC_081412.1, read on the forward strand.
TTCACTTGGTTTGTATGCCTTGAAGGCATGCATAGTTGATGTGTTAGCACTTGATGTGGGTGCTATTTCAGCTATGTAAACAACTACCTTTGCATTGGATACCTTTGGATTAGTGTTTGTGTTTGGATATTAGTTGGTGCAAGACTTATCATTTGTTGCGATAGATTGCATGGCTTTGTCTTTGGATGGCCTTTTCATGTCTAGTGGCAGTGGCATGGTGAAGGGTGGGAGCATTCATGTATGAGATAGTGGTCACTTTGCTCTTGTTGCAGGTATCTTGATGGAGCACATGGAGCACTTGGATTCCATGATGGTATATGTGTGTGGAGAGATTAGTCTCTTGTTCATGTGACATATTACTCCTTGGCTCGCATGCAATGTATACAACAAGTGGGAGAATGTTGGGAAAATGGTGTTGTACACCTTACATAATAATGTTTTATTGTTGTATTGTTTTACTATTGTGTGAGGTGGACATGGAATTATATTGTAATATCATATTGTATTGTTGCACCTAGGAGCACCTAGATGGACGTGCAACATGTAGAGATTCTTTTGGAATATTCTTGTAACCACTTGATGAGTTGATTGACACATTGGTATTATTATATTATATTTATTTAATATTGGAGAATGTAATTGTGATAAAGTACCCAATATTAAATGTGGGCCAAGGGTAGGTAGGAAAAATATTATATTTTATTATCACATGGTTTTAATGTAATACCACTTGGTGGTTTTGTGGGAGCTTGTGTTTATAAAAGCAACCACAAGGGTAGTTGTTTGGGTTGGTCAGTTAGCCATGTTAGCATTTGTGAAAGAAGGAAGCATGGTATGGGATGTGTGGATTCATGCTTGGTCACATGGAGTGCTTGGTTATGACTGGGGGTCAAAAGCTTTCCATAGTTGTATTGTAATGGATGCATTCCTGAATAACACATGGTGGATAATGTTTTTGGAGGCTAGTTTTTTACCTGATGAGGGTTTTCCCAGGGTATATCTTGTGTCACCTTTTCATGGGTATGTTGTCTATTGTTTGCATGTGGATTCTATGTGTTAATTTGATTAAGATCTCAATTGGGTTATGTGGAAATTGTCATAAAGATGGCTGCAAGTTTTCTTTTCATCTTGGGATTCATCACATCCCTTATTGATCAAATCATTTATCTTTTCTATTTAAATTTTGATCTATCTATCTATTTGGCTGCTGTGGAGGTGGAAACAACAAAACAGGGAATGACTGAGGCAAGTCTCCAAATAGCCCCAAACATTTTTCCTCTTCTATATGTGTGCTAGTTTATTGAAGGCATTCAACCACATGAAGGTTTGTTGTATTATTGATTTTTGTTCCTCTCATTAAATCTCTTAAATCTTGTTATTTATTTTATTCTTTTATCTCTATATTTGTTATTACATTTCTAACTCCTAGGTTTCACAAGTTATCTGAAACACAAAGTTGGGTTTTCTCTATTTTTTGAGTTTTATGTTTGTGGTCTGTACAAGACTATAATGCATTGCACCATGCTAGTGCCCTTGACCGAGACACTCAGATTCAAATTGAAAAATCCTTATCATATTCTCTTACCATTTCTATAATTAGATATCTTCACCAATTTTAGTAGTTGGAGTTCTATCTAAATGTATGTTGTGAAATTAGCTCTCAAGGGTACATAGTTCTTCCCTTTGTAGGGTCACCTTTTCACCATTACACCTTTCAAATCCATTTTAGGTCCTTATGTTCCAAAATCCATATTCCCTCCTTCATCAAAATTGTAAAATTCAAAATTCATTTTTCTTCCATTACTCCACAACCCCTCAAGGTATGTGCCAATGTCGATCTTGCCAGCATTTTCCTCCACTCATGAAAAAATATTTCAACATCTTATCCATTATCCAATGCCTCTTCTCCACTCTTCCATCCCTCTTTATCCAATCCTTTGCATAAATCTCTATCCCATTTTATCCAATCATCCATTTCATTATCCTATCAACATCTTTGAGAATACCTTCATAGCCATGGTCTATTGCAACATATATCTCAAGGGTACCAGCCAAACAACAAGATACTTGATTCCTTTAACTACATCCTATCATGTTTCCATTGTCTTTTGATTTATTTTTTTGAAAAATGATCCTGAAAAAAGACAAAAAAATGAAAATAGGATCTTGAAAAATAAAACAGTAAAAAATAATTCATCCACTAGTGAAAACCTAGCAAACATGTGGCATGAGCAAGTACCATGATGAAAACCTAGCAAACACGCATCACATGTAATCCTTCATCTTCTTGTGTTCCATACTTGGGGGCATGCTCCATTAATTTTATCCTCATGCATCCTATCCATCATGTCCTTTGCTATCCTTCATCCTTCATGTTCATCATCCTTATTTACACCCATATTCCCTTTTCCATCTTTGATCTTGACAAGGCTAAGGATCTTCCTAAGTATCAGACATCCTATCTGCTATTTCTTACCTTATCATGTCCTTCAAGCTCATACACCTTATCTTATATGTTTTTATTCTTTCTTATCCTATCCATGGCCTATTATTATCTCCTGCATCTATTCCTTGATCTTGATAAAAGCTAAGGACAAATAGAAAAATGCAAAAAATAATTTTTAAAAACCTCTTTACATGTCCATTCATATGGACCACATGCCATCTAGTGCACCATGTTATCGCCTTATCTTATCATGTCAAATTCCTTAGCTAGGAAAAACCATGTTATCCCATCATCAGATAGTCCTTGATAATCAAAGCAACTTCAATGCCATCATAAGCTCCCAGTATCTTTCCTCTACCCGTTTCCAATTTCATCTGTCCATTCATCCATCTATAATATCCCTACCTTGCTAGACACGAAGGGAATTCTCTTACCATGATCAATAAATGGAGTCCTTCTCACTGAAATATTGGAGGATGCAACATGTACATAGCTTAAATATCTTGAAAAAATCCAAAAACATTGCAAAATGTCCTAAACAAAAGATAAAACCATCCAAATAATGTCTTGAAAAAACATTCAATTTAAAAACATTAAAAAACATCCTAAAAAATAAACCAAAAACAATCCTTTTAGTCCATCAATAAACTTGTCCTTCACAACATACAAACATATGAGTAGACACAAATAGAGAACCTATAAAATACCACACTTATCAAATCACATATCAACAAGCAACCTCTCAATCAAATGAACAATAAATTAGATCAACTTATCACATAAATCAATCAATCAACATCAACTAGTCCTTCATCAACTATCATGTGTCTTATACAAGGTGTGGTATACTCAAAACCAAACAATGTCCGATCTTTCATGGGGTATTTCATTCCTAAAACCAGACATCATGATTGTCCTATCAGACAAACTATCAACTTTGACAACAAAATCAAAATAGTTGTCAGTTCACTTGGTCTAGTGAGTGTTATCTTTCATTGATTTATGTTTGATCATGTTCCATTGCTACTTGAGGATATGGTTCATGATCTTTTTGCTTTTGTTTTTTTCTTGTGGAATGTTTTCATGACATTGTGGGGCAAGTATGTTTTGGGTGTTTGTGTTGGTACATTCACTTTGTGACTATCACACATGCCCCAACCCTTGGAACACACACCCTGATAACTCAATGATGAACTAATAGTACTAACCCAGTACTAAGAGGGGGGGGGGTGAATTAGTACAGATAAAAATACAGTCCTAAATCAATTTGACATCAGACACTTCAAATGACTAGCAAACAGTGACATCGGTTCGAAACAGAGTGCAACCGATAAAGCTAAGAATGACTAAGACAAGCATTAACCAGTTACTCACTTAGCTTTTCACTCAGCTCAAGACTACCCTACCATTTCACCCTTATGCATAAACATGTAATCTATCATTAGATCATAATAATAGCTAGTTCAACATGTTTTATTGATAGACATAAAACACAGAACCATCATATGCTTGACAAACAATAGCAAAGCATCACAAGATAAAAACATCACACATGACACACATTTTTCACGTGGAAACCCAACTGGGAAAAACCACAGTGGGGATGAATACCCACAAGCTATTTTTGAACTCTTTAGAAGTCCGCTCTGTTAGGAGCCTTGTCTGGTTAGAGACATTACAATAGGTTCTGCTAGGAACCGATCCTGTTAGAGATCACCCAGTTAAGGGATGGCTACAAAACCTAGTTAAGGGTTAAACCCTGTTAAAGGTTACCTCGTTAGAGGATTTCAAGAACTCAATAGCTAAAGGATTTCAAACTCAATAGCTTTGAATTATCCTGTTAAAGGATTTACAGCAAGCCGGTTAAGGCTACCCCATTAAGGGATTTTCCAACTGTTGAGGTGGTTAGAGATCAATAGGTATTACAATGATCTAGTAACATCACTCAATGCCAATGCAAATCCGCTTAAGCTCCTCTTCACCTTCTGCACTTACACTTTGCAGGTATCACTTCTCTCCTTTTGGTCTAGCAAGAATCATGTATCCCTTCTCTTGGACACACACACACAACTTTTGCCAACAACCTTAGAAAGAGACACAACATCGACCCTATAGGAAAATAGATAGGTTGGTAGCATAAACCCTAAACCCTAAATCTGTTAGGTTAAGGAATTCAAACGGTTCAATCCTGACCATTGAGCACACTACATTAAATGCAATAGTTCTTGATCCAATCTCAAGACATTCTCCATCATCCATTTCCATCGAATTTATGGCGGTTGATAACCCATCACACATTATCACCGTTTTACAGACTTCTCACATTCCCGAGGTAGATAGGAACAATCTCCTTTATGTAAGATCCTTCACACTCATAAGGATTACGTGGCAACATGATCTGATCTTTGCTATCATGCTAACTCATCACACAAAGTCATCGGTTGAGCCACACAGGCTTGAAGCACTTCAACCAGAAACCCTAAAGTTGAGACTACCAACCAGTAGTCATACAACACTTCCATGTGCCGGTTCCCATAACCATATGCTGGTTCACCTTGAACAAGCACACCGCTTCACTTTGGCATAAATGCCGGTTCACAATGTTATACCAGTTCTCTCATATGCTAGTTCTCACCTCTTCAGCATATTGACATCAATGACAACATACAATGTCATTATGTCCTCATACCGGTTCACATAATAACAACAATCTCCCCCTTTGGCATTGATGGCAATATACAAAGATATCTCTCCGCTTCACATCTTCTCCCCTAATTTCTGTAGATATCTTCTCCGCTTCACATCTTCTCCCCCTTTGACAACAATGCGAAAGTGGAGGCACAAGCTTCCCTATTCCATTATGCTGCTCCCCCTGAGGAGTAGCATCCTTCAACACATCAATCCAAAATAAATTTGACTATGCAATAACTGACTGATGTGGAGCATATGCTTTTAGTTTACCTCCTGAAGGGGAAACACCCCTAATTCACCTCTTAAGTACATAAATGTAGTCTTTGGGAGAGGCTTGGTGAATATGTCTGCTAACTGCTCCTTACTGGAAACATGTTCTAGTGCAATTTCTTTGTTCTAAACCTTTTCCTTCAAGAAATGATACTTAAGCTCAAAGTGCTTGGTTCTAGAATGTAAAATCAGATTCTTGGAGATATTAATTGCACTAGTATTGTCACAAAATATATTTACTGGTTTAGATACTGGAACTTTGAAGCCATTTAATACATGCTTCATCCAAATTGTCTGAGTGCAGTTCATGAAAGCTGCAACATACTCTGCTTCCACTGTATACTAAGAAATACAACTCTACTTCTTACTCATCCATGAGACCAGTCTACCACCAAGAAAGAATACACCACTAGTTGTACTCTTTCAGTCATCTACATTACTAGCCCAATCAGCATCTGTGAACACTTTTCAGGGTAAAATCATTATTGTATGGATACCATAACCCATAGTCAATAGTTCTTTTCAGATACCTAAGAATCCGCTTGACTGCAACCAAGTGGGATTCTCTTGGAATTTTCTGGAACCTTGCAGTAATGCCAACTATATGTGCAATATCCGGTCTTCTATGCACTACATAATGCAATTTACGAATCATTGATTGGTATTCCTTCTCATCAACCAATTCTGAGTCATCTTCTTTAGATAGTTTACAACCGGTCACCATTGGAGTACCAACCGGTTTGCTATCTTCCATGCCAAAGGTCTTCAACACCTCTTTGACATACTTGGACTGAGTGATAAAGATTCCATCCTTCATCTGCTGGATCTACAGTCCAATGAAGAATTAAATCTCCCCTATGAGTGACATTTCAAACTCTTTCTTCATCTCATTTGCAAACTCATGACTCATCTTGTCATCTCCACCAAAGATAATGTCATCAACAAATACCTCACAGATCAGAATCTGATTTCCTTCAAACTTCAAGTAGATATTACTATCTTCACTTGTTCTCTCAAATCCAATCTTCACAAGATGGGAATGCAGACATTCATACCATGCTCTAGGTGCCTGCTTTAGTCCATATAAGGCTTTATGTAGCCTACATACCATGTCATTGTCTTCAAATAGGGCAAACCCATTTGGTTGCTCAATACACACCTCCTCTTCAAGTACACCATTTAGGAATGTAGATTTTACATCCATTTGATATACTTTGAAACCTTTAAAAGCTGCATATGCAAGAAGCACACAGACTCCTTCCAATCTGGCTACAGGAGCAAAGGTTTCTCCATAGTCTTATCCTTCTTCTTGAGCATATCCTTTGCATACTACTCTGGCTTTGTTCCTAATCACTATGCCATCCTCATTCAGCTTATTTCTGAAAACCCATTTAGTACCAATGAAATTTTTATACTCTGGTCTAGGTACCAAAGACCATGTACCCTTTTTCTCTATCTGGTCAAGTTCCTCTTCCATTGCCTTGATCCAGTCATCATCCTTATGTGCCTCTTTGAATGATTTTGGCTCAAATTCAAAGATCATACAAGAGTTTTCTCTGACCTTTCTTCTTGTAAGGATTCTTGCATCCTTATCTCCTATGATCTACTTAGGATCATGATTCAGCTTGACATACCAAGGAATGGTCTTGATAGATTCCTCTTGCTTTTCTTCTTCATCCTCATCTTCATCAGTATCAGCATCTACATTTGCCGGTGTAGGAACATTGTTACCGGCACTCAGTTGGCTGTCAACTGGTTCCCAGAAGGTTGCAAGTGGTTTGTTTACCGCTTGCTCACTGCTGGTTTCCTCAGTTTTCTTAGAGGTTTCATCAACTCTTACATTGATGCTTTCCATAATTCTCTGAGTCCTATTGTTGAAACACTTGAGAGCTTTCCTCTTGATGGAATATCCTAGGAATATTCCCTCATCACATTTCGCCTCAAATTTTCTCTAGTGTTCACTCCTGTTGATGTAACATTTTCTACCAAACACTCTAAACTAGCTGACCACAGGTGTCTTACCGGTCCAATACTCATAAGGAGTTTTATCCTTACCTAACTTGATGAGTACCCAGTTCATTGTGTAGACTGCAGTGCTCATCGCTTCTCTCCAAAAGGTGTGAGCTACCTTTCCTTGAATCAACATGGTTCTAGCTACTTCAACCATAGTCCGGTTATTCCTCTCTACTAGGCCATTCTGCTGTGGAGTCCAGGGGGTAAACAATTGCCTCTTGATGCCATGTTCTTCACAGTACTTGTTGAATTCACTAGAAGTGAATTCCCCTCCTTGATCAGTTCTCAGGCACTTGATCCATTTACCACTTTTTTTTTCTCCACTAAAGCTTTGAACTTTACAAAGGCTTTAGACTTGTCTTTCAAGAATGTGACCCACATCATTCTTGAGCAGTCATCAATGAGAATCATGAAGTACCTATCACCTTGCACACTTCTAGTTTTCATAGGACCACACAAATCAGTATGCACAAGATCAAGCAAGTTGTCAGCAGTGAAAGATTTACCTTTAAAGGTTGAGGAAGATATTTTCCCCAATTGACACTCTCTGCACAAGGTATTATTTGGTTTTCTTAGCACCAACAACCCTCTAACTGCCTTGATCTTACTAGCCTTCATAATGTTATCAAAGTTTACATGGCAGAGTCTCCTATGCCATATCCAGCTATCATCAAATTTAGCCATAAGACATGTACTTATATTTGCATTTAGATGAAATAGGTTACCTTTGGTTTGCATGCCGGTGGCCACCAATTCACCATTCTTTCCTTTGATTCTGCAAACTCTGTTCTTGAATTCCAGAGTGAGGCCACTGTCATTCAGCTGGGCAACACTCAGAAGGTTGTGTCTAAGACCATCAACCCAATACACATTGTCAGCACTATTCTTTCCGTTCAGAGAGATGGACCCTTTGCCTTTGACCATGCATGGTGCATCATTGCCAAAGCAAACCACACCACCATCATACTCCTCCAAGGATAGAAACTTGCTCCGGTCACCAGTCATATGGTGAGAACAACCACTGTTAATGATCCACTCATTAGAATTATCAAACCGGGAGACAAGAGCCTTCTTGTCTAACACATCTTCTTTGACAACAACAAACACAATATCTTCATTTTCTTCATCCTCTAATTCTTCATCTGTGACACCTTCATCAACTGCCACAAAATAGTTTCTCCGGTTTCCTCCTTTGAATTTCTTGAACCTTTCCGGTTTATCCTTGTTGTCGCCATTAGGACAGTTTACATCAATATGTCCTATCCGGTTACAAGAAAAGCATTTCAAAGGTATCTTACCTCTGTATTTGCCAGTTCCTTTAGGAAGTTTCCTCGAAAGGAGAGCTTCAAATGCCATCAGAATCTCCTCATCATCCATTTCTCTGCCTTGTCTTGGTTCACCACTAGTGCTAGCTTCTTTTCCTTTTCTGGATGGTACTGGAGAAGCTTCAAAAGCTGATTCAATCTTTTGAACACTGCCATTGAAACTATTTAGCTCATAGGCTGTCAACTTTGCAATGATGGAGTCTAAGGATACCTTAGTCTTGTCTATTGATCTTAGCTCCTGAATAGCAACAACCCTTATTGCATAGACCGATAATAGGGATCTTAGGACTTTGCTTACCATAGTGGAATCTTCTATTTTACCACCTGTGCTCTTGATATCTCCAACAACGGTTTTGATTCTTATTCCATACTATTGAATGGTCTCACCTTCAACCATTCACATATCTTCAAATTTACCTCTAAGGCTTTCTTCTTTAGCCTATTTTACATGCTCATACCACCATAGATATTTTCAAGAGTATCCCATACCTCTTTGGGATTTATCTTATCCTGAACATCAATAAACTCAATGTCAGATAAACTACTAATTAGGGCTTCCATGACTTTCCCATTCTCCTGCATCTCTCTCTTTTGGTCATCAGTGAGAGTACTGGTAGGAGCAACATAGGCATTCTCAATATAGCTCCAGTGTTGAGCACCCATGCTTCTGATGAATATCTTCATTCTATCTTTCCATATATTGAAATTTTCTTTGTTAAACTTTGGACCTTCCCTCTTCATCATTAGACTGGGATCTTTACCTCAAGCGGTTAAGCTTATAACATAGAGGACCTGGAGGACGCTCTGATACCAATTGATAACTCAATGATGAACTGATAGTACTAACCCGATACTGAGAGGGGGGGTGAATTAGTACAAACAAAAATATAGTCCTAAATCGGTCTGATAGCAGACACTTCAAATGACTGGCAAATAGTGACACTGGTTTGAAACAAAGTGCAACCGATAAAGCTAAGAATGACTGAGACAAGCATTAACCAGTTACTCACTTAGCTTTTCACTCAGCTCAAGACTACCCTACCATTTCACCCTTATGCATAAACAAGTAATCTATCATCAGATCATAATAACAACTAGTTCAACATGTTTTATTGACAGGCATAAAACATAGAACCATCATATGCTTGACAGACAATAGCAAAGCATCACAAGATAAAAACATCACACATGACACACATATTTTTCACGTGGAAACCCAACTGGGAAAAACCACAGTGGGGATGAATACCCACAAGCTATTTTTGAACTCTTTAGAAGTTTGCTCTATTAGAAGCCTTGTCCGATTAGAGACATTACAATAGGTTCTGCTAGGAACCGATCCTGTTAGAGATCACCCGATTAAGGGTTAAACCCTATTAAAGGTTACCTTGTTAGAGGATTTCAAGAACTCAATAGCTAAAGGATTTCAAACTCAATAGCTTTGAATTACCCCGTTAAAGGATTTACAGCAAGCCGGTTAAGGCTACCTTGTTAAGGGATTTTCCAACTATTAAGGTGGTTAGAGATCAACATGTATTACAATGATCTGGTAATAGCACTCAATGCCAATGCAGATCCGCTTAAGCTCCTCTTCACCTTCTGCACTTACACTCTGCAGGTATCACTTCTCTCTTTTTGGTCTGGCAAGAATCACATATCCCTTCTCTTGGATACACACACACAACTTTTGCCAACAACCTTAGAAAGAGACACAACATCGACCTTATAGGAAAACAGATAGGTCGGTAGCATAAACCCTAAACCCTAAACCTGTTAGGTTAAGGAATTCAAACGGTTCAATCCTGACCATTGAGCACACTACATTAAATGCAACAGTTATTGATCCAATCTCAAGACATTCTCCATCGTCCATTTCCATCAAATTTATGGCGGCTGATAACCCATCACACGTTATCACCATTTTATAGACTTCTCACATTCCTGAGGTAGATAGGAACAATTTCCTTCATGCAAGATCCTTCACGCACACAAGGATAATGTGGCAACACGATCTGTTCTTTATTATCATGCTAACTCATCACATAAAGTCACCGGTTGAGCCACACAGGCTTGAAGCACTTCAACCAGAAACCCTAAAGTTGAGACTACTAATCAGTAGTCATACAACACTTCCATGTGCTAGTTCCCATAACCATATGCTAGTTCACCTTGAACAAGCACACCGCTTCACTTTGGCATAAATGCCGGTTCACAATGTTATACCAATTCTCTCATATGCCAGTTCTCACCTCTTCAACATATTGACATCAATGACAACATACAATGTCATTATGTCCTCATATCGGTTCACATAATGCCAACACACCCAACATTTTAGAATGGATTAAAACATTCCTTGTCTATTTTATGTTAGTTTTTTCTACAAAAGGATCACATTATTGCTTTGACCTCATCTGTCATGATGCGATGTATTCATTTTCCATATCAAATAAAGCTCTCTAAATGTATGACACACTTATGAAAGCAAGGTTTCATCATTACTAATTGTTCCTCATCTAATATTTTTATTTTTTACTAACCTTTTTTATTTTTCATCATGTTTTCTCTTTCATTTAACATTCTTCTCTTCTTTCAAGAGATCACTCATTTCTTTTATACACAAACAATATCTCGAGGGTGCATCCTACCTCCATCCCTCGGTCTGCATCCCTTAGTCTATTGGGGATTTTTTTTCAATTTTTTTTGAAACAATAATCTAAATTGAATTATCTCAAAGAGGGGAAAAATTTAGACACTAAAAATTAGTATCACCTATGTTCTTCATTTCAAACCTAATCGTGTGTATAATCTTCATTATTTACGTGATTCTGTCTCATTTCCCCTTTTCAATTTTATATCTAGATTGTTTCATTTTATTCCCATTTCAAGTTTGGGGTTTCATTTTACCCTTATCTTCATCCCCCTTGTGTTATATCTTTCTCTTGTCATTTTTGCGTTGTCAATTTGCCTAATTTTGTCCCGATTAGGTTTTTTTTGCTCTTGATCCAGTCCTACCACTTTACCTTTTTTATTTTTTGTCTAGATCATTTCATTTTCTTCCCATTTCAATTTTGGGGCTTCATTTTACCCTTAAATTCATCCCCTTTGCATTGGTTCATTCCCCTCTCGATTCGGTGATGTCAGTTTTCGACCTAAACCCCTGTCTCGATTTAGGGTTTTTTGACTTCTGTTTGTTGCTGTTGCTTCCCGCTTTCCATTTTCGGTTCCATTGGCTTCTTTTTTCCCCCTATTTCCTATTCTGTGGTTCCTTTTTTACCTCTTCTCCTTCCCCATAGCGTCACATTCATCCCTTTTTTGTTTGTTGACCCGCTTTGATCTGATTGACCCCTTATTGCTCGAATTTACTTGGTTTGATGTAATCTTTTCATTTTTTGTTTGAACCTTCCCAATTCTTTCTATTTTCACCCATTTTGACCAAAATTGACTTAATTTGACCCATTTAAGGTCTTTAGATGTCAGTTTGACTAATTTGCCCTTTCGGGTTTAATTCATTCTTTAATTAACTAAGCTTCTTTTTACTAATTATTTTGCCTTTAATATTTCATCATTTAATCACATCACCTTTTTAATATTAATTAAATAATATTAAATTATTTAATTAATTTCCATTCATCCCTTTTAATTAAATGATTTTAATGATTTAATTAAAGGTTCATTTTTAATGCCTTATAGAGGAATAATTTTAAATTATTCAATTAGCTAATTATGTCATAATTGAATAAATATATTTATTTATTTAATTATTTTTCTTAATTATCCTCCTAATTTTTGAAAATGGCAATAATATCTTGGATATTTATCAAATTTTCTCTTTGATTTTCAAAAATCCCTCCTTTTGGAAATATCTCATTGTATCTCAATTTTAAATTGAAAAATGAGGTACACATCCTTGGAAAATCTACTTTTTTCTTTTCCTCTACTTTTTCCTCATCTCCTTCATCCTTCCTCGAATGGTAGCTTTGTTGTGTTTATTTTGGTCCATCCACCCTATCAAAAATCTTTTTGATCTCGTTCGTCCATCGAGTCTATGGTTTTCTATAAATTGGGACCTCCCTATCAATCAAATCATCTAATTTTGTAGTAATTTTATTCTATCAGTTTGTCTAGAAACTAACTTTCATGAGTTTTCATTTTGTCAGCTTGTCTAGCATTAATCTAGCTTAAGCACTATCATTCTATTAAAATAATCATTTATTTTAGCAATTAATCTTTCATAATCACACATTCCTAGTAAATTTCAAGCACCACTCCTTTGCTTTCGTCTGTTTCGTGCACCTGGCATACAAGAGAGCAACATGAAATCATTAGAGATGAAATGAAGAACAATAGGGCTTCATTGAATATCATGATTTGCATCATGTTTTGACTATGTTTTCATTTCAATGGTCCTATTGGTTAGATTAGGAAGGATTTACATTTTATTTAAGTTCGTGATTAGCTTAGATCAATTTCATGTTTTGGTTTTTTAACCATCTCCTTGATTTTTCCTTAATCTAATTTATGCCTTAATCTTGATGGAATTATCTTTATAATTATAATTAATAATAATAACTTTGTATTATAATATTTAATAAATTTATATGATAATTTTTATTATTAAAATTCTTAATATAAAAGTTAATGTAAATAAACTATTAAAACCAAAATAATATTAATTTTTATCTTTGTCATATAAGCTTAAAATCTTAGGACATTTGGAGAAAGAGATGATTGTTATTTTTTTTCAATATTTAAATTTTATACAATTTGTGAAAGTAAACTATATAAAAAAATAATTTTTTGTGAAAGGTTAGTTATGAGACGATAATTTTTTAATAAAAAGCAACCTAAAAAATTGCCTAAAAAAATGAATTATGATAGTGGTTCCATAAAATCTGATAATAAGATGTAAATTTGTTTAGCCAATTAGATTCAAGAATAAAAATTTCTATAATTTTGAATCTTAAAAATCATGCATCTAACTTTTAAAAAATGTAAAAAAAAAAATCTAAAGAAAAAAATTACAACTTTTATTGGTGGAGGAACAGTTGAATAATAACCAGCTAAGAAAAACCGATTGTAATAGTACTTGCCTAATGACAAGTACTAGTAATAATATTAATGTACTAACCTTGTAATAAAAATAATAATAAATGTTTTTTTGTTTTTCTTGCATTTGAGTGCCATAAAGACGTCAAATTAAATGTTTATAGTATTTTATCAAGAGATGTTTTTACATCCTTATGTGAGTGTAATTGAAGGAATTAAGGTTTTTTATCAATAATTCATAGGATTTATTATTCATCATCTTAGATCAAATATGTGGGTGTAGACTTGATCTTGGTCACTTTTGAAATAGTAAAATTCAATATTGCACATCAACCACTTCCTTGGATATTATAAGCCAACCTAGCACATGCTTGTAATTATTTGAATATTATGTTGTGTTAAAGACATTCACTCTCATTTGAAATTGTTCTAGAATTTGAAAAGAACATCTCAATCAAAGAGCTCAGAGACAAATATATTATGCATTTGTTTGCATGTTGCATCATCTTATTGTCACTCCACATTTATTTTTCATCCTTAACATTTTCATTTGGAACAATAAAGTTGGTATATTTGAGGTCTAAGTGAGGAGAACTTTGCCCTTGCAATTCATTAAATTTCCTACTAGTCTAATTTGTATCACATCAAATTTGTCTTTCATATCAAATATATCAGTTAGATCAAGTCAACACTTATAAAGATCAATTATATACTTATATAGGTGAACCTAAACTTAAAAACCTTAGTGAAACAACTTCTAAAACTAGAGATCTTGATTTGAATATGCCCTAAACTTAAATCTTTTATAAAACTAGAGATCTTGATTTGAATATGCCCTAAACTTAAAAACCACAGTGAAACAACTTCTAGCATTGGGTATAACAAAATTTCATCATTAGATTCTAAGCTAAGTATTATGCTTAACCTATTTGAATTTTGCACTATATTAATTCCAATAATATTTTATCTAGGTTGATTGTAGCTTTAATTTATTGCATTTTATTTGATTATCCAAGATAAAGTAATGTATGTGTATTTTAACCTTTTCATTCTTGCAAACTTGATTTTTGAATCCCTCTAGATTTTTGGGCTTCTTTCTATCTCTATTTTTTTATGTAATTGGTGTTCCTTTATTTCATGTTTGATTAGGATTTTGATCTACCCTCATTTATGTTTGAGCCGTTGTTGTTAGTCACCTTAGCCACTCAATGTCATACACTTTCATTCTTAGATCTTTTATTGTGGATGTCTTTTCCCCCTTCCTCACCAAAGCCACTTCCTATGTTATTGTGCTTCATGATGACACCTCTTCAACCCTCTATTTGTTTTATAAATTGTAAAGGGGAAAAATTTGATTTGGCAATTTGCAACATGGAAGGAGAAATTACTAAATCAATTTTTGCTTTGTGGAGATTTCCTTTACATTCAAAAGAGGGGAGGAATCCACTAGATTCAATCAAAAATTAGGTAAGGATTGAATACTAAGTGGATTGATTGATTATGATGAGTTTCTCCCTCTTTTGTAAGTTGAAATGCTGATTTAGGGTTAAGTGTTGGAATTGAAGACAAAATTGAGAAAATATTGAGTTGCAAGTTCAGGATTCAGTTGTGCACTTGGATTTGAGAAATATGAGCTGATTCGGATCTACCTTGCGAAAATTCCCCGAAAAAGCAGGGACTGTGGCATTGCCTCTTGGTCCTTTGAATTTTTTGTGCACATCAAAAAGGGTTTTTCCGTCTCTATATCTGAAGCTTATTTCCAGAAGTACAACTGCACACCTATTTTTCTGCACACAAAAAGAAGGGGAAAAAGGTTGGGAATAGGGGCTTGCCTAAGTCAAACCCCAGTTGAGGAATCAACATTGAATGAAATACTGCAAATGCTTGAAATAAAATGATGGAAATGTATGCCTTTAGATCTGTAATGAATGATGATAATGCTTTGCTTCTTGAATGTAATCACATATGTTGTATGAAATGTCATGAATATGACAAAACCCTAGCACACACACATGCTTGCAATTGAATGATGTAAAGTTTCTCCACAATTGATGAATGAAGAATATGCAGCCTTGAAGACCTATAGAGATGCTTGATGATGAATGTTTAAATGCTTGGATGCTTGATTACTTGATTATAGTCTCCTTTCCTTCTCTTGTTATTCTTGTATATCCACCTTCTATCCGAATGAGAGAGGAAGATCTACTTATATACTTTCCCATTGTTAAACATGTTGGTTTTTTGACATAGGCTAACATATAGAAGGTTTTCCCGCTAAAATTTGAGATATGGCCAAGGGTCCAAATTAGGCCCCAATTAGAGAGGACCATGGCATGGTGCCATGATCTTAGTGAGGACCAAGGTGTCACACCCTGGTCCTACCCCAAATTGGGCTAGGGTTAAGGGGTCCTATAAAGATACAAGATGAAATAATGATGTCCATTACATGGTGGAGGCACAAATAGGTCCCGATCAAGCATAACGATGAGAACACTAAGGTGAGGGCCCCAAATGTGGTCAAAATTACAAAGGGTGCAATTTTTAGATGCTACATTTAGCCCCCACTTTAATGGGAGTATGAGTTCACACAAATACTCACTGTAAAGTAGAATAAACAGAGATTAAGAAGATGCGGAATGCAAAGCAAAATCTCAAGGAGTATAAGATATTGCTAATTTCAAGGAACCAAGCCTCCAATCTTAGGATCTTAAATCACTCAAACATATGCAAGGGCACACAAAACAAGACAAAATAAAAAAGGAAAACAAAGATAAAAGGACAAACAAAGGCAAAAGACACAAACAGAAAAAACAAAGGCTAAAAACAAAAAACAAGAACTCAAATCAACTAGCCAAAGAGAACTCGATATCAAATGTCTCAACAACTAATATCATTCTTGAAAAAAAAAGTAATCTCATGAACACAAGCGATCACATAAAAGAGAAAAGAAAGCATCATCCATGAACTATCAATATAAAATCTACAAGTTCATGAGAAGAAGAAGAGAGAGCATGAATGCACACTAGATGTATCTATCTAGGTGATCTATGAGAAGAATGATGAAAAGGAGGAGAACATAGATGTCTCACCCCTAGATGTTTGCATCTAGGTGATCTATGTTAGAGAGGAGAGTAAGAATAGTCTAGCCTTATTCTACTAGTTCCACTCATCCTCATGCATGTGTGCAAGTGATGGCTAGTTTCAAGTGTATAGCACCCCATATAAGAGTTTTTTTCCTCTGGTTTTGAGTGCACTTCAACTTGTTTAAGACATGTGATGTAAATTCAAATGAAAACATGTGACTGTGTGTGCTAATTCCAAGGGGTGAATGTGAAAACTCAGGAACATCTCATTTAAGAGTTTTACTCTAGTTTAGAGAATGTGTAACCCTAATTGAAACATATACATGCTTGGTTTCGAGGACATCCCATGTAAGAGGTTTTATCTAGTTCTGGTGATGTGTTTCCCCATCTAAGACATATATCAAATGTTGCATTTGGTTTCAGGCATGAAGCATCTCGTATAAGAGTTTTTCTCTGGTTTTGAGAATGAATAGATTGTTTAAGACATGTAAGAATGATATGCAAAAATATAGTACAATATGGTACAAAGGGAGAAATATGGGTGTCCCCCTAAGATGTCAACATAGTTTTATGTTGATGTCTTAAGGAAGCTAGGAATAAGGATACCTTACCTTCAACACCAAGGAGATATCTTTTATGCAACAATGTCATAAATCCAAGCTAGAGAGAGAATACTCTAATGGTATGATGAAAGAATAAGAATCCGGTCAACTACTGAGAGGGGGGGGGGGGTGAATCAGTAGATAGAAAAACTGATACTAACTTCACCAACCTCAAAATCAATCTCTCAAAGTAAAATTAGAACTATCAATGTCATATCATTGTCAAGATAAAAACTCTTAGGATAAATCGGTTGACTATTACAACAAATTAACAGTAAACAACTTCAAACTCTTAAACATCAAAATGCTTTTCCATATGTCAGTAAAACTTCATTTCTCAATGCTTCTGGTTATCATGACTTATCAAAATGTATTAAGTAGTTAAGTAAATCAACTATCAGAACATAACCACAAAAACATTCATCACTTGACACAAATATTTTTGACGTGGAAACCCAAATGGGAAAAACCACGGTGAGATGAGACTCACAAGATAAATATATGAACTCTTTTGAAGTTCGCCCTGTTAGGAGCCTAGCCTGTTAAAGCTTTAAAAAAGTCCTGTTAAGAAAAAATTCTGTTAGGGACCACCCAGTTAAGGGATTGACTATAATGCCTTGTTAGAAGCAATACCTTGTAAGGAGTAACCTCGGCAAAGGATTTGAAATCCAAGCTAATGGATCACCTTGTTAGAGGATTTTAATAGCACCAAGCTTGTTAGAGCTTACCCAGTTAGGGGATTTCAATTATGATGTAATTGTTAGAAAACAACATGAGTTTGCTGATATGTCTGAATAGCACTACACTTGCTTGATCAGATCCTTTTCATGCTCCTTATTTGCCTTTACTCAAACTACAGATACATAATCTGGTTTGACAACCACACACTCAACTGATCTTTGCCAACACTAAAACTAAACAACTTCATCGACCTTATATACAAATCAATTAGGTCGGTAACACAACAAAAACTTAATTCTCATAGAGATTAAAAACAAGTTGGTTCAAGTATGACCATTAGATTACATAGCAATATCTACACATCAATCAATAAATCCTCAACCGCTCCTTGATCACTGCTCCATTGAACTTAGTAACTCATCACATGCTTTGCATTACATGCAATATACTTGCTCATTCCCTAGAAAAAAATGTCACAATAACTCGCCAAAATCACTTGAAATTGTCTTCATACAATGATCATACATGTCATAATCATTACCACTCATCATATCATAAACCACTATAACCAATTCACCAAACTTAATCAGCTAGGGTTTATCAAAACTACAGGTAGGGTTTATCAGTTACATCAATAGATAGGGTTTATCGATTACTGGTTCAACTCTCCAATACATAGCAATACCAGTTTATAGTTTCCTTCACTTAGCTCTTCCTACCAGTTACAAAACAATATTACAACAATATCAACAATATCATTACTATCATTATCGGTTAATTGACATCAATGCCAACATAACATATCATTAATTCAATCTTCATGCAAATTCCAACATACTCTTTGAGCAAGGATAAGAAAGTTGAAAAAGAGATATATTTCAACAAGTGTAAAGGATATCCTTGGAGGACAAGATATCTTTTCTCAAAATACATCTACCTCCAAGAGGAGCTATCTTGAACAAACATAACATCTTCTACCAAAAGAAGGGAAGGAGAACAAATTTTTTTACCTTCCTCCTATTGCTAGGTGAAAGGGATTCTTGATGAAGGATGACACACTTTTAAACCAATGTGGGGAGGGATGATAGATGTACATTTCCAAGTGAAGAAGAGGTTGTAGCCAAGGAATTACACTTCTTGTATAAGGGATAATCCTTGAGAAAACAATAGCTTCACACAAGGAATAACATCAAATCATGAAACAAACACCACTCAAAAAAGGAAAGGTGGATCCTTAGAGAGAAAAGAGGAGGAGAAATCATTTCCCCCAAGTGTAAGGACAATGAGAAAAATTACACAATATTCTAAGAAGAGATTAGGGATAAGCAAATTCACAAGACATTATATTTGTAAAATGCTACTCAAAAGAAGAGGTAATATTCAAAGAGAGAGAGAGAGAGAGAAAGAAAGATAACATATTCCGCTAAGGAGTGATTAATCATAAGAGACATACCATTGCAATAAAGAATATCAACACATGAAAAATGCATCCCCTAAAGGGAATAGTAATACATTAGATAGAAGGAGAGAGAGGGAAAAAACATCCTCCCCCCCAAGAAAGAGAACATAGAGAAGAACTACACATCTTCTAAAGAGAGGTTATTCATAAGAGACAAGCCATTTAAAACAAGGAGTAGATCCTAACCAAGGAACAATCATGTGCTCACATGAAGGATAACCCTATGCAAGAAAGGACATCACGTTAAAAATAATGCAACACAAGAGAAGAGGTAATATATTCAAAAAGAAAGAGAAAGATAGAAGAGGGATCACAAAACCTCTCTAAAGAGAGATCATTCATAAAAAAGATGTACTGTTTCAAGCCAAGAATAGGTCCTAATCAAGGAACAAACATGTTCTCGCATGAAGGATAATTCCATGCAAGAATGGACATCAAGTTATGAATAATCCAATCC
This sequence comes from Cryptomeria japonica, assembly GCF_030272615.1. Classification (NCBI taxonomy): domain Eukaryota; kingdom Viridiplantae; phylum Streptophyta; class Pinopsida; order Cupressales; family Cupressaceae; genus Cryptomeria; species Cryptomeria japonica. The sequence goes on from NC_081412.1 coordinate 282,469,627, forward strand.
ATAAAAGGATATATTGAATCATGTTGCTACCCCAAGATGTTTGAAGTTGTAAAAGCAACACCTCTAATGAAATAGAGCCCCCAATTAAGTTAACTACTTATTTCATAGGGTGAGGAGCAACATGAGGGTGAAAGGAGTGCTAAGGTACTACCTTCTCACCTAGAAAGAGAGCAAGATAAATTGAAATACATATACAAGCATGATCATATTGTTCTTCAATAAATTCATTAAATGCTTTAAATTTTACAAGAGAATGAGAACCACCATGATGAAAAAGACAATATCCATTTCCTTCTTTATGCTTATTGCTAAACTTCATAAAAGGAAAAACAACATGCTTGTCATACTTCAATTTCCAAAAGATTCTAGTTGCTAATATTTCTTGAACATCAATGAGTGTAGGCTTATTATTTTGAGACCGAGGAGAAGAGTTATTATTATTAGAAGAAGGATTATCATCAATTATTCTAACTTTTCCACTATCAATAAGTTCTTTTATTGAATTTTGAAAATCAAGAAAATCATTGGCATGGTGATCATGAGTTTATTGAAATGAACAAAAAGGAACTTTTGAAGAAGAAGCTCTTTTGCGAGCATGAATGGCTTTTTGTCTTGCAAGATGATTTTTGAATTGTTGAATCCTAAGTGGGTCATGCATCGGAGATTTATTATTATTTCCTAGGTCTTCTGTGGTAATTTGTGTAGGAGGGTTTATAGGGACTCGAATTCCTTGTTCAAATTTTCCAAGTCCTTGTCCTCTAAAACCTTGTTTTGATATTATGCTAAAGCCACTCCTATAAGCATTTTTTAATTGATAAGGTGGGGGAACATTGTAATAGATTTCTTTGAAGTTTGTAGTGTAAGAATGTTTATAGGGAATGAAAGGATTAGTAGATGAAGAAGGAATATCTTGTGGAGGAAGACTTTCCTTTCTTTTATCATACATATCCTCTTTAGTGATTGGGAAGAAAGATCCTTATCCTCTAAGGCCTCATCTTTTCTTAATGTTATGTGTGGAGAGAGATCATGAATTAAATTCATGACATAATCTTCTCTAGAAATGTTTTGATTTTTAAGATAGGCTCTAGGAGAATAAGAAGGATCCAAAGAGATGGAAACACAAATATTTTGATCTTGCCCCCATTGCGCAAGGGTATGTGTATGAGAAGAATATGGGGCCATGTTTATTTTCAATGATTTCTCTCCATTAGAGAGGTCATTGATAGGAGTATTAGCTCTTTCTTCATTCACATTAGATACCCTAGGAGAGCTACAAGTGTTAGGTTTGTCATTGCCATCTCTAGGATTAGGATCTACAAAAGATTTTAGGTAATCTACATATGAAATGCATTTGCCCAAAAATATCAACATAACACAACATATATGATAAATGCAAGCTTTGAGATCTAATTGATGAAAAGGAAGCAACTTGGAAATCCTAAAAATGCAATATGTCCAAGTGCTATGAATGAAAAAGAAGTAACATGAAGGGAAAGAAGCTAGTATCCAACACATGATTATAATAGATGTATGCAAAAAGCAATGTAATCATATGTGAAATAGAAAATAGATCAAATCCATTAATTTCCATGATGAATATTAAAAAGTAATTGAAATAAATTAGGACTTTATAAATAAAACCACTTAATTTATGTAAATTGATGAGATTCACAACTTTGATTTTTTTTTAAGATTTAAGATTTGAAAAATGTGAAATGAAATTTGAAAATGAGAACTTAAAAGTTGAGATTTGGAAATTGGAATTTCCAAAATAATTGAATAATGAATTTTTTTAGAATAATGATTATTCATTTTTTATAAAAATACGCAACCTCCTAGGAATTTATAATTTATAATTATGGCTTTGAAAATAACCTCTTAATTTTAAAATTCAAATTTAAAGTTATCCACAATAAAATAAAATTTAAAATTAGGGCCTTTAAAAAGAACCTCCTAATTTTGAAATTTATAATTTATAATTAGGGCTTTGAAAATAACCTCTTAATTTTAAAATTTTGAAAATTTAAATAATTAATGGAAAATTAGAAAATGTAGAAGATTAATTTAAATTTAAAAATTAGGGCATTTTAAATTAACCACTTAATTTTAAATTTAAATTTGAAATTAGATCCAAGATTGCAATTTTGAATTTGAATTGAAATTAGCAACCAAATTTGAAGAGGGAAATTCAAAATTTAAACAGCCCACAAGCTCAATTTTTAAAATTAGAGTTTTTGAAATTAACCACTTAAGTTTAAAATGTAATTGTGAAAATTGACTTGTAGATGAAAAATTTGAATTTTGAAATTGAAGAAGTACTCAAATTTGAAACAATTAACCCAAATCATGCAATTCACAAGCTCAAATTTGAAAGTAAAAATTAAGGTTTTAATGAAATTAGCCTCTAAATTTTTCAATTTGCAAGGAAATCAAAATTGTAAATGAAAATTTGAATTTTAAATTGCATACACTCAGATCTGATTTTTTTTTTTTCAGAATTAATGGTGTAAGGAGTTAGGTTCACCAAAATGTAAAGGGGAAAAATTTGATTTGGCAATTTGCAACAAGGAAGGAGAAATCACCAAATCAATTTTTTCTTTGGGGGGGTTTCCTTTACACTCAAAATAGGGTAGGAATCCACTAGATTCAATCACAAATCAGATAAGGATTGAATACTAAGTGGATTGATTGATTGCGATGAGTTTCTTGATCTTTGTAAGTTAAAATGCTGATTTAGAGTTAAGTGCTAGAATTGAAGACAAAACTAAGAAAATACTGAGTTGTAGGTTCAGGATTCAGTCGTACACCTGGATCTAAGAAATATGAGCTGATTCGAATATGCCTTGTGAAAATGCCTCAAAAAAGAAGGGACTATGGTTCTTCCTCTTGGTCTGAATTTTTTGCGAGTCGAAAAGGGTTTTTCCATCTCTATGTCTGAAGCTTATTTCCAGAAGTAAAACTACACACCTATTTCCTATACACAGAAAGAAGAGGAAAAAAATTGGGAATAGGGGTTTTCCTAAGTCAAACCCTAGTTGAGGAATAAACCTTGAATGAAATACTGTAAATACTTGAAATAAAATGATGGAAATGTATACCTTCAGATCTACAATGAATGATGACGATGCTTTGCTTCTTGAATGTAATCACACATGTTGTATGCAATGACATGAACATGACAAAACTGTAACACACACACATGCTTGAAAATGAATGATGTAAAGTTGCTCCAGAATTGATGAATGAAGAATTTGCAGCCTTGAAGACCTCTAGAGATACTTGACGTTGAATGCTTCAATGCTTGGATGCTTGATTCATTAATTATAGTCTCCTTACCTTCTCCTGTTATTCTTGTATATCCGCCTTCTATCTAAATGAGAAGAGGAGACCTCCTTATATACTTTCTTGTCATCAAACACATTAATTTTTGACATAGGCCAACATAAAGCAAGTTTTCTTGCTCAAATTTGAGATAGGGCCAAGGGTCCAAATTAGGCGACCATGGCAAGGCACCATGCCCTGGTTCTATCCCAAATTGGGCTTGGGTTAAGGGGTCCCAACAAGATAAAAGATGAAATAATGATGTCTGTTGCATGGAAGAGGCACAAATAGGTCCCGATCAAGCATGAGGATGAGAACACTAAGGCGAGAGCATCAAATTTGCAAGTGAAATTTTAGGATGCTCATGAATATATGGATGATGAATCATGTGATGTTATACCAAGTAAGAACATTCCTTTTACATCTCATGATAAATTTATTTTTAGATCTATGGATTCCCCTCCACGTGCCTCTCTTGATTCATCTTTTTTACATAGATCTAATGAAGTAGATAAATGTGTTTCATCTTCACATGAGGTTTCTAGTACTTAGATACCATTTCTTCTGTTGGCAAATGCACACTCCAATGAGAAATTGTAGGTGATTGAAGGTTTTGTCATTGATGGCAACCTTACAATCATATGTTACCGGTAGGCATCAACACTAACAGACTCTACACCGACATACAGTTCATCGACACCGAAAACATTGATTACTGGCACCATGGTCAACAAGAATTTTGTTTAATTGTATTTTGTATTTAATTATAAAATCTTTTTGTAAGCCGTCATGATGGATTGTAATAAGGCTCATATATAAGTATGAGATCTTAGAGAACATTTAGGAGTAGGATATATGAAGTGGATATGGTTAGATTATTGCAGACCTAATGTGTGAATTGTAAGGCAAATTTTGGATAAGGGTTTATGATTATTGCAGAGCTTAAATCAGTACTGAACCTAGCATAGCAGATGCTGATCTGAAGCAATACATGATATTGGATTTGTATAATCCATTTTTGTAAGTCAGTGAGACTTCTTTTGTAACTGAGCAGTGAGATCTAGGCACTTGGCCTTCCTGCATTTGCAGGCCCCTATTGTAACAGTAATATTCTCTTATTGGCCAGTAAGTGAATATTGTGGGTCACAAATCCCACTGAGGTTTTTCCCACACCAGGTTTCCTCGTTAAAAATATCATGTTATGGTGTGTCTTTCATGTTGTGGTTATTGTTCTTACTTACTGCATTAATTTTGGTTTATTGGTACATAGTTTTTGAATGCTTTTCATATAATAAGTTCAGAAAATTCATTAACTGGTCGGATACTGATTCACCCCCCCCCCTCTCAGTATCTTTGGGAATCCTAACATCTTCATGGTCTATTAATGGTAAATTTATTGATAAGTATAGTTATAGATCATTATATTCCCATGACAAGGTGAATGATTGTATCTTTCATGACAATTTTATTTATGATGCACATTCTTCTAATGCACATCATAAATATATTTTCTAGAATGAATATGCAAAGCTACTAGTTAGATCATCCATATCTTAATGATATAATTATATTCAACATGATAGTATTTTGATGCATGCATTTGGTGATACCTTGATTGATAGAAAAAATAATTTGGTTCGATTTATACCATAGTTAATATACATCCTTCCATGGTTTATTTATAGATTACTTTACTATTGGCTCTTAGACCATATTTTACTCATGATTTCTACTCTTCCCCTTAATTTGGCCCTTCTTTGCAAGATCCATGGACTCTAAATGCATTGTGACAATATGCCACTTTTTAAGGAGACCCATATTTGGACCTTTCCATACATTCTTATGTGTTATCTATATGTCATTGTAGAATGCATTTTATACACCTTTCACTAAATGAATACATGGAAAATACATATGATAGGATGAAGAACAATACAAGGATAATATATCACTTGTTGATGATACATCTTTCTCATCCTCTATTATTACACATGACATTCATACACATATGGGACATGTTGAGAATGATATTTCATCTTCTTTTAACATCCTCGTTAGTGAGATGCACAATCTAAAAAGGATCTTAATGTTTAAAATGAAAATTTAGTGATTTATGGCATAATCCTCTAGTGTGTGACATTTTGATTTATCTTTGAGCCAATGGATTCGTGGCACCTAGTTTTAGAATTTACAATGGTAAAGTTGATTGATTGCTTCTTTTATAAACTCTTTGAGCTAAATCATTCTCTTGTTTTCATGAGGATAAGTTGATTCATAATTATTTACATGTTTGAGTATTTGTACACTTGTATGATCTTGTATGTTACCTCATGCCTCTATCACTTCCTTTAAATACTTGGTTAATGTTAGTGTAGGTTTTTTTATTTTCCTTATGTTAGGGGGTATTTATTTTTCCTACACATATATTATTAAGCTTTCTTAGGTTATTAGGTGTGGTTAATATGAGGACACATGGTGGAATACATTAGCTACATGTGTAACTCTCCACCTCACATGGGTAGTTGAGTTACACACCTTCTTTTGGCTTGTTGTGCCACCTCTCATAACCACTATTTTGTCATTTCCTAAGTGGGTTATGGGGTAGTTGGGTTTCTCACCCTCTTTTGGCCTTATGTGCCACCTCTTATAACTCCTTTTTTGTTTTCATGTAAGGAGGTTATGCCACATGTTTTGGCATTCACCAAGTAGGTAAAAACCTCCCACCTTTTATGGGGTAGTAGGTAAAACCTCCCACTTTTTATGGAGGTGGGAGTTAATGCACCTCTTGGTTGTATATGCTATTATTTTTCTATATAATAAGCAATATACTCTCACCTTCACTAGTTAAGTGATAGCTCGGTGAGAGTCTTCTCTAAATTCTCTTCTTTATCTCTATTTTTCTCTCATATCAGATTTATCTTCATTCAGCTATTTTGATCTTCGATCATCCGTTACTTGGAGTTGCATGTGATCTATGACCGACATCAGATCCTAGCTCGATTCTTGCTTCTCACAGAATTTAACATGGTATCAGAGCCGTTTTGTCTAGTATAGCTCATTGCTTTTCTGATTTATTTGAGAGATTTGAGATTGTTAGATAGCTAATATTTTTCTTAAAAACCAAGTATGCTCTTCTCCTGCATTTTCGTGTGATCTGGAGAATCAAAACAGTTTAAAGGAAAATAAGCTTCTAGTTAAATCTGGTTTTATATATGTGTTCTTTGAGATCTGGGTGATTGCAACATTTTTGGTAATATTGGAGGCTTCTTTAGCATTTCCAGAGTGTCCAGAAGGCTTGTGAAAATCATAAGTGACTTTTATTTCACCAAATTCAGAGTTTGGAGAACACAGTAAAAAAAATCAGAGTGAAATATTTTACTAGAGATATTTTCATTTCGGCTCTAGTGTTCTAACCTTCGTTCATTTTCAGAAAAACAAAAATGAATAGTTGTTGGAAAGGTATTAAGATACATTGAGCAGCTATAAGGCTAATTTTTTCAGATTTTGTGTTAAATTTATATGTATTTAAACTTTCTATTTTAGCCATTAAAGCCTTAGAAAGCATTGTAATCTGATAAAAGTCTTGTAAATGCACTAATTATAAAGTGCCAACCTTGTAATATTTGGGGGGGGTGATTTCAAAGACTAGTGGAAAGGGGGGGGTGTCTCTTGTGTCTTCTTTCTTGCACTCTTCTTGACTCTTTGCAATCTTCTTTTCTGCTATCATGGATGCATCTACAGTTCCACTTTTAGCACCATATAATTACTTTGAATGGAAATCTAAGATGATAATATATCTGAAAAGATATGGATATCATCGTGTTACTATGGGACTTGAAACTGAACCTCAAGATGCTGCAAAAAAGATTAAATGGTTTAATAAATGTGATGAATCTTTTGGTACATTGTGCATGTCAGTCTCTCCTGACCTTCTTTTTCACATTGAATCTGCTACTACACCAAATGCAGTATGGACTACTTTGGGAAACCTCTTTGGTAAGTAGGATGAACTAAGAGGTCATCAATTGGAGAATGAACTCATAGGGTTGAATCCAACCAATTTTGATACTATACAAGACTTCTTCACTAAACTTAAGTCTATAAGATTGCAGTTGGAACAGTGTGGAACTAAGAAAGATGATAAGCAACTGATCTTGAGTATTCTTTCTAAGCTTGGTCCTAACTATTCAGTGTTTGTTTCTACATTCTATGCTACCAAATGTGCCCTAGGTACCACATTCAAAATGCCTTCTTTAGATGATTTTGTTGCAGAACTCACTAGGGAGCAGGACAAATTGGTTCAAATGGGTACAATAAAGCCCTCTAAGTCACATGCCTTAGTTGTAAATCAAGGCACAAAAGAATAGAAAGGGTCTAGTAAGCAAGATAAGAAACAAAAGAACCAAGGAGAGAAGAAGAAAGATAAAAAATCTGCTACTTCAAAAGCAGACAATGAGACCTCTTCATCAAAAGGTGAACAACCTAAGAAGGAGAAGGTCAAGTGTTCTTATTGTAAGAGGCCTGGTCATGATGAACATAAGTGTTTAAAGAAACAAATTGATCACCTTTCAAATCTTCTTGAAAAGAATAATATCAAGGTTCCTGATTTAGTCAAATAGAGTTCATCAGAAGGATCTTCTAAGGACATAGATAAGAGTAAGGGGAAAGGAAAGGGTAAGGCCCTAGTTGCTATTGCTTCACAACCAAATTCTTGGATAATTGACTCAGGTGCTTCACACCACATGGCTTCTTCAGAAGATGATTTCACATCTTTAGAGCCATGTTCTATGCCTTCCATCCTAATGGGTGATGACACTCCTATTGAAGTGCATGGGAGAGGGTCTGTTGATGTGGGTGAAGGAACATTTCAAGATGTCTTTTGTGTTCCATCTTTATCAACTAATCTCCTATCTGTTTATCAGATCACTCACACTGGTTCTGGCAAGCGAGTTGAGTTCACACCAGATGCAGTGGTAATCAACAAAATGCATAATGGGTCTACTATTGCTGTGGGAAAAACAGATCATCATTCTAAATTATATCAGTTTTCTCACTTTGTTCTTGACTCTCCTTCGACAGTTTTACTCACTCATGCAGATGAGGTGAGTTGTTTGTGGCATCAACGGTTTGGCCACTTGAACTACCGTTACTTGCAACAACTCAGTCAACAAGAAATGGTTTCAGGGTTGCCTTCTATTCAATTTTCTGATGGAGTTTGCCAGGGGTGCATTCTTGGTTAGCATCCAGAGGAGAAGTATGATAAAGGTAAAGCTTGGAGAGCTACACAACTATTGGAGTTGGTACATAGTGACTTGGCAGGACCATTTCCACGACCATCTTTCAGCAAGACTAGATATGTCTTGACATTTATTGATGACTTTTCCAGATATACATGGGTTTACTTTCTCAAACAAAAGTCTGAAGTCTTTGAAAATTTTCTAGATTTCAAAGCTTTTGCAGAGAAACAATCTGGGAAGTTCATCAAGATTCTATGTACAGATAATGGGGGTGAATATGTTAATAATCAGTTTGAACAGTTTTGTGCTTCAGAAGGTATCAACATGCAGCACACAGTTCCATATAGTCCTCAACAAAATGGTGTAGCAGAATGAAAGAATAGGTCCTTGAAGGAGATGGCTAATTGTATGATTCACTCCAAGTCTTTGGCACCTCAGTATTGGGCAGAGGCCATCAACTGTGCATGTTACATCCAGAACCGAGTTCCTCATAAAGCTGTGAAGGGGGTAACTCCCTTTCAAGCTTGGACTGGTCGAAAACCCACAGTTAAACACTTTAGAGTGTTTGGTTCTCTTGCATGGGCCCACATTCCAGTTGAAAAATGCAAGGCTATGGATCCGCAGAGTAAGCCTTGCATATTTGTTGGATATCCAGATGATGTCAAAGGGTATAGGCTTCTCCATCCCACTACTCATGAGTTGTTCATTGAGAGGAGTGTTCGTTTTGAGGAGAGTTCTTCTAGTTCTTCTCATACCACTTCTCCATCCACTATCACATTGGAGAAATTGCATTATGATGACAGTTCTTTAGAGGATCTTAATCCTCCTAATCTTGATGAGGAGTCTTCTTCCTCTACTTGAGATGGTGATAGTGATGATGAGGATTCACATTCCTCTCATAGTCATCATTCAGAGGTTGATGATTCTCCCCCAGAATCTTCAGCCTCAGTGCCTCTTTGGGCTCGACAAACATTTGAGTCAGCAGGAGATTGGCTTGGTGATCCATTAGATACTAGAAGAACAAGGTCACAATTTCAGCAAGCTCCACATCTCTTCATTGCTTCAGCTTCTGATCCACAGTCCTTTCGAGAAGCTTTAGGTGTTCTTGAGTGGGATGCTGCAATGCAAGAAGAGTTCAATTCCTTGGAAAGGAATCACACATGGGATTTAGTTCCTCTTCCTAAGGGAAGGAAACTTGTTCGATGCAAGTGGATCTATCAAACAAAATTTGCAGCAGATGGGTTGATTGATAAGTATAAGGCTCGCTTGGTAGCAAAAGGTTTTTCCCAAGTTCCAGGGGTTGATTACTCTGAGACTTTTGCTCCAGTTGCTAAGATGAATTCCATCTGACTTGTTCTTGCTATAGCTGCAGCCCATTGTTGGGAAGTTCATCAGATGGATGTGAAGAGTGCATTTCTGCATGGTGACCTTCAGGAGGAAATCTACATGGAGCAACCACAGGGGTTTGTTCAGGATCCTTCACTTGTGTGTTGACTTTGAAAGTCTCTCTATGGCCTCAAACAGGCTCCTCAAGCTTGGTATGCCAAGATGGACTCATTCCTTTTGACAGTTGGTTTCACTCGGTGCCATTCTGATCCAAACGTATACATTTTGCAACAGGATGAAACTCTCACATTTCTAGTTCTCTATGTTGATGACTTGTTACTCACAGGGAGTCACTCATCCCCCATCAAAGCAGTGAAAATTGATCTACATGATAGATTTTTGATGTCAGACTTGGGTCTTCTGCATTACTTCTTGGGAATTGAGATCACTCAATCATCTTCAGGAATTTTCCTTGGACAACCCAAGTATGCACTTGATATGCTCTCCAGATTTCACATGGCTGATTGTAAGCCTGCACCTACTCCATTTTTGTCAGGGGTCAAACTTGAGGCTAAGTGCTCTTCACCCTTGGTCGATGGCACTTTATATTGACAGCTTGTTGGAAGCCTCATTTATTTGACTCATACGAGACCCGACATTTCTTATGCTGTGGGCATGGTCTCTAGATTCATGCAGGAGCCACATGAGTTGCATTGGAAAGCAGCTAAGTGGATCCTCCACTACATTCAGGGTACTCACAATTATGGAATTCAGTATGTAGCAGGTGTGGATATTGACTTGGTAGGATATGCGGATTCAGATTGTGCAGGTGATTCTCAGGATCGCAAGTCTACTTCTGGGTATTGCTTCTCACTTGGTTCTGGTCCAGTTTGTTGGTCGAGCAAGAAGCAGTCTACAATTGCTCTTTCATCGACAGAGGCTGAGTATCGAGGGGCAGTCAATGCCACCACTGAGGCTATTTGGCTTCAAAATATTCTTACTAAGTTTGGTATTCCAGTTAGAAAGCCTACCATCATCTTTTGTGATAATCAGAGTGCTATACAGATCTCAAGAAATCCAGTTCATCATCAGAGGACGAAACACATTGAGATACATATGCACTATATTCGGGAGCTCATTCAAGAAGGCATCATTGATCTTAAGTATTGTTCTACATCGAAGCAAACTACGGACATCTTCACCAAACCTTTCACCGAAAGCAAGTTCCTTCATTTGCGATCTTTGCTTGGGATGCAAAAGGTGTCTACTTCAAGAGGGGCTTCTTAGTCCTTCATTCTTTCTCTCTCTATTTAGGGGGGTCTATTCCTCTTATGGGGGGGCTTCTTCTTTTGGGGGGGATATTTATGTACATGGGTACCTAACATGGCCTCATTTGCCGGGACCCATCTTTTCACCCACCTAAGCTATGCTTAAGGGGGGGTGATAGTGTAGGTTTTTTTATTTTCCTTATGTTAGGGGGTATTTATTTTTCCTACACATATATTATCAAGCTTGCTTAGGTTATTAAGTGTGGTTAATATGAGGACGTGGCGAAATACATTAGCTACATGTGTAACTCTCCACCTCACATGGGTAGTTGAGTTACACACCTTCTTTTGGCTTGTTGTGCCACCTCTCATAACCACTATTTTGTCATTTCCTAAGTGGGTTATGGGGTAGTTGGGTTTCTCACCCTCTTTTGGCCTTATGTGCCACCTCTTATAACTCCTTTTTTGTTTTCATGTAAGGAGGTTATGCCACATGTTTTGGCATTTACCAAGTAGGTAAAAACCTCCCACCTTTTATAGCGTAGTAGGTAAAACCTCCCACTTTTTATGGAGGTGGGAGTTAATGCACCTCTTGGTTATATATGCTATTATTTTTCTATATAATAAGCAATATACTCTCACCTTCACTAGTTAAGTGATAGCTCGGTGAGAGTCTTCTCTAAATTCTCTTCTTTATCTCTATTTTTCTCTCATATCAGATTTATCTTCATTTAGCTATTTTGATCTTCGATCATCCGTTGCTTGGAGTTGCATGTGATCTATGACTGACATCAGATCCTGGCTCGATTCTTGCTTCTCACAGAATTTAACAGTTAATGATTTTATTAAATAATTTTATCACAAAATTGATCTTAAAACATCTTTTAAATACGTCATTCAATATGAGTAAAAAACATGAGCCAGTAGCCAATTTTATATTTTAATTTCAAGCTTTGATTACTAATGTGAAATCCATCTTCAAATATGATGAACTTCAAAAAATTAGAAGAAAATTAAGGGAGGAAGAAGGAAGAAAATGAATTAAGTGGGCGAAGGAATAAAGTGAAAAGGTGGAAAAATGTGTGAATGGTGGATGAATAAAGTTAGAGGGGACCATAGACAGTAGAAAGGGTGTCAAGGACAAGAAAAAAGGGGGTATAAATAGGCTATGAGGGGCCTATTAAGGTTCATTTTCACTCGGATAGTTAAAAGAATAGGATCTCTTGGAGGATAAGAAGGAATAAAATGGTGAATATTTTGTGTCATCAACATCATGGGGAGTGCATCTAGTAGTACTAACAACCACTAGAGTGAGGGGAAATAGTAAGTTACTGAACCTACCTTGTTAATTTTTAATTTGTTATTAAAGTGCATTTATTATCACGTTAAAGGGAAGAGAAATGAAGTGAGGCGCAAACGTCGATAATTGTTTTAGTGTCTGTGATTGGGAACCAACACATGCTCTTGATATTCAACACATGGACCTGGGAAGGGTGTTTGCACAAGCATCAAAAATCACTCCCACACATGGGTTTAAAAGCCATCTACACATAGGATAAATTTGGTGGATGGGTTTAGGAGAAAACAATGCATATGCCTTTTGGTACATGTGACTGAGGATTGGTGCAAGCGCTCCTGAAGGGGCACATACACTTTTTGATGAATGGGAGGGGTAAATCAATGCATGTGCCAAAATAAGAATGTAGACTAATGATTTAGACTTGGATGGATATGCAAGAGTGATCTCCTCTAATAGAGTCAAGGAATTACCTAGTGACGATGTGATTGTGGGTTAGATGACATGGCCTAAGAGTTTATTATTGTTGTTGGAATAGAGTTGGTAGATAGATGGTCATGTGTGCATACACACAATGTCATGATGACAACACTAGTGCAACAGTGGTAGAGTGAAACTACTAGAGTACAATTTTTTATGACACAAACTACTATATGTAGAGGATATTCCATGAGGATGAGGCTACCCATGGATCACCTCGATGCTATTTGATACTATTGTCCACAGATGCCTTCTCAAGGTGCCTCTATACTTAGTAGGGTTGATCAGCGGACACCTATGTCTAGACCTAGGGGGACATGCTTTCTATTGGATGAGTGAGGGTACTATATAGCATTTTGGAGGACTCAAAATTTTTTTCTTGGGCTTATTTTATATATTATACTTCTTAATCATACATTAAATATCTGAAATATAAAGAGGGTGAATATCATAATTAGCCAAGATAATTTCTTTTAAAACTATTTATTTTTCTTAAAAAAATGAATAGCATGAATGTTGGCATTCTGGTGCATTTTGTATGACCGGTGAATAATATAGTTGTCATTATTGGCAACATCATTTACCAAGTCCTCACAGTCTATCGGCTATAAGTAGACTGGTATACTGAGTTTAACTAGCTAAGAAATAAGTAAATAGGGTAAACATGAGTAGATCGACAAGCAGTGAGTAGACCGATAAGCAGTGAGTAGACCGGCAAGAAAGTAGACTGGCAAGCAGTGAGTAGACCAGTACAGAAGAGGTGCACCAACTAAGAAGAGAATAGATCAATATACAGGAGGAAACTGGCTAGGCAGGTTTTGATCGGTACCTTGGTAGAGTCTGTAACTGATAGACTGGTAACATTCAAAAGATTTTCACCTGAAATGTAATTTTGTTTTAGGTGTGCCAGTCTCTTGCTGGCCTTTTGCTGTTCTTTACTCTGGCTACTATCTTTTGTGCTATTCTTTTTCAGCCTTTCTCTCTTTGTTCCGTCTTCTCTAGTTTCTCTATTGATTTTCTTTTTGATATGTAAGCGGGTTTCAGGTCCCTTAAAACCTGATTTTCCTTAATAAAAAACATTCAGTTAAACCGAGAGTCTTCTCTAGTCAACCGACAGACTTATCGACATGTTCGACTGTCTTGACAAAGATTCCTGCAATGATTTTAGGGGAGTGATTTAAGGCATGGTAACGTAATACTGAATAGGATGTTTTGGAGGGAAAGTTGGCGATAGATTGCAGGGATAATAAATTCACTTAACTCATTCTTGTGAAGGTTGTTGTTCATGTGAAAAGTGTTAATGTGAAAGTGAACACAAGGGGGAGACTAACAGGGTGCAGAATCAAGTGACATAGAACCGGTAGAGTGGAATCCAAGAATCAGTAGATCAATAGAGGGTAGAGCAGAAGGTACATTTAGCAAAATTGGTGTTGTGCATAGTAGACACAACCGATGCAGACATAGTGTGAAGTTTTAGTGTGATCTGGTCAACCTAATTAGTAGCCACTCCAACAAATCATATTTATGTTTCTCTCTAACCATTACAACTAAAATCCCTTAATAGGGTGGACTTTAATAGGTCCCATTGTAAAAATCCCTTAACCAAGTGTCATCTTAATTGATGATCTTAAGACCTTTGATAACGTTAACTTTAACAGGGTAAAGGCACTAATAGGCCTTAGACAAAATCCCTTAACCGGGTGGAACCTAACAATGTCTTTGTAATCTCCTAACAGGGATGGCTCCTCACCAGTGTACTCCACAAGAGTACAAATTTTGTGAGTTCCTACTCACACCGTGGTTTTCTCCCATTTAGGTTTCCATGAGATAAATCTTGATGTCACTGTGTATCTTTTCATACATGCTTATTCTTCTGCAATAGTTATTTATATTGATGAATGTTAAGTTAGTGATAATTTAAGTTAAAAGTTGTTTTATTGAGAAAAACCGGTAAAGTGTTGATTCACCTCTCCCCTCTTAGCACTGGTTGGGACCAACAATGAAAAAAAAAACTTTGTCAACTTAGGCACAACTGCTATCATGAAATCTAGGTCTACAAATCTCATGACCATACAAGATTGTTGCCAACACTAAATTTTGGAAGATATAAACTTATTTTGGCATCTTAAAATTATATTTGAAAAAATCACATCTCAACTATATCAAGTGTAGCATTACCTTTGTATAATCTTGTTGGTAACAATTTTGGTATCCCTATAAATTTTTATTTCAATCATGTTATAGTTAAAGACCAAGTCATTCTTGTCAAATCTATTTCAACTATGATATCCCTCATCTCAAATGGCTAAATACACAAATGTGGCATGTCTTAATCCACTAACAATGTATATAAAATATTTCTCATGAAGATTTTTAAGATTTGAATTCAAAGAAATCTCTACAAGTAGAGAAAGGAAGGCTAGAGGTTAAGGAAAATATTCTTAGACACATTAAGACAATATCACATAGAGTTCATATTTCAAGCATAAAATTGTCATTATAGAAAATATTTGATTCAAGTTAAAAAATTTAATGCTTATGATATAAGAAAAATCCTATTTTTATAAAATATATATTAAAAAAAATAGATTTTTTTTTTGTTTCTTGAATTGAAGAGAGAAGCTCAAAAATATAATTTTGTATATTGACAAAGTTATTTTTTTCTTTTTCTACCTTTCAGGTGTATGTCAGTGGATGGAAATTAAAAATGGAAAGAATTTGATATAAGTTTAAAGTTTGAAGTAAACCATTCAAAAAGTCCATCAAATTGGTTATAGATATTTCTTGATGGCTTTCAATATTCAAAAATTTCCACTGTTTGAAAAAGTCTAAAAGTTTTTTCTTTTTAATAAGATGTAAAACCTGAACTTGTGTTAAGTACCAAAACTTTCAATTGACATTAATAAACTAGAATTCCACAAAAATAAATATGGGTTCCTAGCTCCACTAGGAACTAAAATAACATATTTTGTTAGGTAAAATGAAGATATGTAAACAAAGAGAAAGTGGTGCCCAATTTAATTTATCAAGTGAGGGATAAAAGGTAAATAAAGTGAAATAAAGGAGGAAAACTTAATGAAATTGAGTCATTGTTTCAAAGTGACACCTAATATGACATGTTTTTGATAATAAAGCAACCAAAATAGGGGGCTGACCTAGAAGAACAACAAGCCTCAAAAGAGAGATAAAGTAGCAGACACACAACAGACAATCAACAGTCAGCCAATCCCTACCTTAAACATCAAAAATAGAAACCACCTATAGCTATTGAATAACCTAAGATTGAAACCAATCTCATCCAAATAGCCCCTTAAACAATAGATACACAACATATTGTTCAAAGTATAATAACTGCGGAAAGTAGCAAGAGTCTTAAACTTAAAAGGGATCCAATCGATCCAGAAAATAAAACTATAACAAAAAGGGACAACTTCCACCATTAAACATGTTTTCTAGCTCCCAAGTGCTATGAGAGCATGAGCCTAGTCCAATCTTTAGTAAGGAACTCAAACAATTCCTTCATGGTATCGCGTTCTAGCCCATCCTGATCAAATTTCTCTTGATGCAACAGGCTCATTGTAGTAGCTGATGAGTACATTACCTTTATGGTGAATTTCCCAATTTTGTCGACATGGGACTCGAGATTCTCCAGCTTCTTCTTCACTCCATTTAGGCCCTCAGAGATGGCATTACAACCCGCACACTGCCCCACCTCCTCCTTCTCCCCACCTTCAGCAGTAGTCCGCCCGCCCTCAGACTTTCTTCCATCCTCCTCAGAGATGTGCAGGGGGGAAGAGGTAGAACATAGGGATGACTATTGAATAGATTTAAAGATTTTTTTTAAAGTTGTTATTTTATTATTTGTGAAGTATAAATATGCACGTGTATGTGTGATATACACATAATTGTGATGAAAGTAGCTAGTTTGACATGTTGAAGTTATAGTTTGACTATAGTTAGAAAATTATAAATATGCACATGCATGTGTGATATACACCTAATATGACATGCTGAAGTTATAATTTAATATTATTTTCAAAGGTATGACTATTGAATAGATTTAAAGATTTTTTTAAAAGTTGTTATTTTATTATTTGTGAAGCTTCTAGAGGTTATAGTTAGAAAACTATAAATATGCACGTGTATGTGTGATATACACATAATTGTGATGAAAGTAGCTATTAGAATAATGTTAAAAATATATCATCTATTATATATACTAAATCAAAAGGAATATGCTTGGTGTATTGTTTGTATGTTTTATAGTTGGCCTAGAGCATTGTAGGTATTTTTATGTCCCAATTTATTTTATTTGCATCATATGTCTTTGTAAGAGTAGTTCCAATGATCTTATTTAGCTCTTAATTGGTTCCATTTGCTTGTGGCCTATATAGTGTATTTCATTTATAAGTGATAATAAAATTAGATAAGAAATCCTTTATAATTTTATGAAAAAAATGTTTCCCCTGATCATTGGTTATTCTCAGTAGACATTCAAATATGGTAATGATGTTGTGGTAGAGATTTTTTGGTAGTATTGGCAATACATTCCTTTGCGCGTTTGTCTTCGACCCATTTAGTGAGATAGTCTATACCAGTGATAATGAATAAGAAGTTAGAGAGTTTTGTTGGAAGATGTATAGGTCATATGAAATAAATAGCCCATTTCTCAAAAGGGTCTTGTGCTAAGCTTGATTGTAGTGGCATTTCATCTTGGAAAGTAGGTCTTCTTATTCTTTGGCATATATCACAATTATTTGTAATATTTGACATTCTTGTATATACTAGGCCATCATAGCCCTGCTAACAATATTTTTTGGGTGTTAGTATCTTCACAATTATGTCCTTTGGCAATGCCTTCATGTGCCTCCCTTAGTGTTTTTCCCCACTTATGATATTAAACTACCCTCTAGAAGATGTTATCTCTCCCCTTCTTGTTGTAGCATCATAAATTGTATCCCTAAATATTTTTAATCCTCACTTAGGCCTTACTTTGGAATTCTAGCCTTCTGTGTTTTGACCATGTTTGATTTTGCTCACACCAGCTTCGAATTTCCATCTTCACCTAGCATCTATTTTATGGACCTTTGTTTGGCCCCGATAAGCTGGAAAAAGGTCTTGAACCCTTTGGAATTGATGTCAAGAGTTGTTTTATGTCAAGAGTTGTTTTGCATTATGGTTGACATACTATGTTCTATCACTATACTATCATGGTTATTAACATGGCTTTGTGATATCAGTGAATGGTAATAGTGACATCTTGGCACAGTGACAGTGTAACCAAAGTGACATCTTGCTCACATAAACTTCATTTTTCACTTTGGCTTCATCATATACTATCTTCTACAGTGGGAGAATTTGATATTGGACACAATTGCATAGGTATTCAAAATGGCTTGTTATTTGATGACATGTACCTTATATTATGTTGAGTATTAATGTATTGTATATTTTTGTTTTCTATAAGGAATCAATATTTAATCAACATATTGTTGATAACTTGTTGATGTCTTTATCTATACCAAACATACAAGTTATTAGTAATTGATATTGCATAGGGTTCATGGATGTCAAGTAATGAGGACCAAAGGTTAATTGTTTCCACCTTAATTCATTTGGTTCAAAATCGGTGGCAAAGGATACTATCATTGTAGATATATTGGTTTAGAGATATACTATCATTGCATTAGCCTTGGTTTGAATGAGAAGTGACATTACTTTGATTTGAATAACAAATGACATCCTCATGGGTTGCATGTCGAATGACATTATGAGCACATGAATATAGTCTTGGTCGACATTTTTATTGATTGCATTTGTAATGTCAAAAAGACATTATAATTTTTATTGCACGAGGTAAATATGTCAACGACAACATAAGTGATTATATCATTACTTGTAGGCATCATTTTGGTGGTCAGGTTTATGTTTTTTGTTTTGACATAATGTTAAGCTCATTGTTATGAGCTAGGGCATCAAAAGCATTATTTTGGTTTCTTTTTGAAACCCTAGCTACAAAAGAGCTAGGGCATGACCGCCATGGTATTCTTGAGCCTATAGTGGACTTCTAGTGGTGGAATTGGACTTTAGACTGGTTCATTGAATAGGTCAGATGGTTGCACTTCATGAAATTCATAATCTTGTTTCAGTTTGAAATGAAAAACAATTATCTTTTGTCGCCAATGCTTGTGAAGATGAAGTCGTTTCTTATGATGATAAAATATACTTTGGTTATTATCTATTTCGAAACCCTTCATGTTCCATAACAGTTGTTAAAGGGATAGTTTTGGGATTTAGTTGAAAGAAAGTTATTTTGCTGTAGGTTAAGTTTTCTTTCTGAGAACCAATTGATAGAACACCTTAAAAAAAAGGGTTTTCATTTTCTTGAAAGTTTTTTTTCAGTGAAGTTTAGAAAAGAAAAGAGTGTGATGTGAATAAAGAATACTATTGTTTATTTTGCTTTGAAGAAAATCTTGGAAATATAGTTGTATTTGATCATGGAACATAAATTTCATCTTTCAGTATTTTGATAAAAATTATAATCACAGAGACAAAAAGTATATCTTTCTGTATTTTGGTTGAGAGTTGCATATGAAAAAGATTTTTTGTGTTACAAACATTGATATTTTTTTGGAAGCCTTATTGCAAAAAGTTGTAACACACTTGTGTTGAAATAGTTACTATATTAATATGTTCTATGTCTGATGGGCTTCTGTCAATTAAGTCTATGAGATATGTTAGTATGGAACTATGAGATGCATTTTAGAGAAACAAAGTAACCATCTGTATATCATTCTCTCAAATTGATGGATGTTTTCAAGGTCTTGTCAGTGAGACATTTTGACCTCTTTATTCATATCAGTGAGATTTGGTATTACTTTCTTCCAGTGAGGCCATTGCAAACAAACCTTTTTATCATAAACTAGTGAGATAATTTTCAAGTGGTTTGTATTCCCCAGAGGGTTTTCCACTCATTAAAATCATGGTGTCAATATTGTCCAGTGATCTCTCTGATGTTATATGTTGCAAATATGTTTCATGTTAATTGCTTTTCTCATGATTAAAATTCTAGAATAGTATATCACTGCATTTATCAGTTGGTTGTTTAAAATTAGTTTGAAAGTTTTATTTAGCCTCAAACACTTATTCACCTCCCCTCTCAATGTTTTCTATACTCCAAGAAAAGGTGCCTCAGGCGCCATTGCCTTGCTTGATGGAGCCCAATTTTGGTCCTGATAATGACCATAAAATATGGGTAAGAATTCCCTTCCCATGTTGTCATGTCTTGAAATTTCAAACACATTTGGTGAGGAGAGGTATAAAATAAAGCCTTATACCCCTCATTTAAACATCTCTCAATTAACTTTCCACATAATTCAAGTTCAAATTCAATTCAATTCAAGTGAGAAAGAAATCAATCATTTTCAAGACAATGAAGGAGATGCCAAGCACTCAAGTTTCAAGCATTCAAGATGGCATCCATGATTAGGATTATATGAAGACATCCTATATCCAACATGATGCCATCAACCTTGGCATGAAGACTTCAAAGAAATATTCATTAAGGTATCACATTCCGATATTCAACATTTTAATTCATATCTAGCCTTTTCCCTCAAAAGTCACACTTTACATTTTCATTTCATTTCATTTTAATTTCAAGTATAGGGTTAATTTCAAAACTAGGTTTTGACTTGGGAAAACCCCTAATCCCAAAATATTTCTCTCCTTTGAATGTGTAGGTTACTGATGCAGAAGAAAGAAGCATTGCCAACAAACTCAAAATTCAAAAAACAAAAGTAGAACAAAAACTCTCCATTACAAAAAAACATTCATACTTGTAGCGTCCTAAAATTGCGACACTTGCAATTTTGACTGCATTTGGGTCATCACGATGGTGGCGCAACATTGAACCTGAATGGAGATCCCGAAACCTGTTTACGACACCAAAAACTGCATTTTTCTGCACCCTGGCCTGATCCCTCCTTGCACCCTGTTGTCCCGGGAGGTGGGACCATGGCGCCCAACGCCTTGGTCCCTGGCCCTATTTTGGGCCCGGTCTCTTTTGGGCATCGGGTCTTTAAGTTTGCAATTTGGGAAATAATGTTTCCTGGTCGGCCTAAGGTCGGAAAAATCAGTCTATCAACCCTAATTGACAAGTATATAAACTACTTTTCCTCTCGTAGGAAGGGAGGAAGAAAATAAGAAAGAGAAAGACGCGGAAGCAATATTCAAACATTCAAACATTCAAACATTCAAGCATTCAAGCATTCCTTCAAGCAATTGAGCATTCTAAGTCTCCATTCAAGGCTAGGTGTTGCATTCAAGACAAGGATTCAACCATTGAAGAGGAGATCACATACAACATACAACATACTACATACATTACACCTTCGCATGTAAGAATACAAACATTCTTACAACAAGGTATCAGTACTTGTTTACATTACAAACATTTACATTTACAACATTCTCATTTCTTGGTTAATTCCAAAACCGGGGTTTGACCTAAAGGCAAACCCCTAATCCCTAACCCCCCAATCATCCTCTCTTTTCTGTGTGTAGGTTGCAGGTACGCGACTGTAATTGAAGATCTGGAATCCTTGTGCAGAGACGAACAGATCCACCTTCGTTTCGTGGATTTTTTGGAGGACCGTGTGCACGCCGGGTGCCATCGTCCTGTCAACTTTCGCTCAAATTTGCAGAACAGCATCGTCTCAACATTTTACTGCTAATTCCAGGTCCGCAGCTTCATCCCGTATCCCTATCTCTGTTTATAAGCGAATCTTTCCTACTTTACATGCATTCCTAGTTCAATCTTTCTATCTACATTCTTTACAAAAGAGGGTATCCTTGCTATCACAACCCTTGAAACTCATTTAGAATCCAATCTTACATTGTGTGGGATTGGATCTTGTGGGTTTCAACCCCTCTTTTGAATGTAAAGTCTCTCCTAAGTGAAAACCATCAACCCTAGTGACTCTCCCTTCTCTCTCCTTGGAGTTGGGGAGGGGAGAACAACTAGGGTTCAATTTTTCCGCCTTAAATTTTGGTGAACCCGACGTGAACATCCTCATTCTGATTATTCATGGTTAGATCTAAAAAATTTGCTTCCCTAATTACATTTCCATGTTTGATCTTTTGCAAATTTTAGAGGTTGGTTGCATAAAAACCCTAAAATTTTCTTTTTAAGTAATTAAACTTGTGAAATGTTTAATTGTTAATGCTTGTTTCAGATTTACCCTTCTATTGCAAATTGTCAATTCATATTTGTGCTTTAATTCTGAAAATTAAGTGGTTAAATGTCAAAACCCTAATTTTTAAAACCTTCTTGATTCAACCTTTGACTGATAATTTCACTAATCAAAACACTTCCAAATCGGCTGTAACTTTGGATTCCACAATAAAATCACAATATCTTTCATCCCTGAAAATTTGGAAAAAATTTGCGAGGACCATGTGCACCCCGAGTGCCCTCGTCCCTGACATTTTTTCTGAAATTTCGGGAGCTAGATCTTACTGTATTTTTCTGCTAAAATCCAAAATTTTGGCTGATTTTATCAATTTTAACACTTTCAAAATTAAAGTCAAAGTTGGTCTAGCGATTGCTTGGATTGAGGCTTCTAATCATTCAAAAATTGTTGAAATTGAAATTCATATCAAAATTGTGTTCCTTACTATACTAAATCTGAAAAGTGTGTTAGCATTCATTCGAAATTTCAGTGCTTTATTCAAATTTTTGCAGTTTGTGACTTTTGAAATTAAGTGTTTAATTGCAACAACCTTGATTTCCACTTTCAAAATTGAATTTTGCATGAAATTGAGTCAACTTTTAAATTTCAACACTTGCATTGCTTTTAGTATTCCCTCTAAAATCATAAAATTCAAAATTTCAGTTTCCCTCTCTTTTTCAAAATTCAAATTTTGCATTTTTCAACAATCTTGGTAGGGTTCAATTTTGAGATTGCAACTTTAATTTGGCCTATCTACAGATCGTAAAATCACTCAATTTTTTCAGATTAGCTTTAAAATCATCATAACTTTCATCCTTGAAAATTTTGAAAAAAGTTGCAAGGACCGTGTGCACTTCGTTCGCCACGGTCCCGGACATTTTTTCCGAAATTTCGGGAGATTGTCCTGATTGCATTTAATAGCTTAAATCTAGGAGATTGGCTGGTTTTATTGAAATTTGCTACCTCTAAAATTCAAAATCTTCTCTCTTTCTTTAGTGCATGAGTTTTACAACAATAAGCCCTACTTACACTATTCCCGTTAGACAAAGCCTTAGAATTAAGTCTTTCCAAGGTTTAATTACTGAGGAGATGGAACCTAATTTGAATGGCCTTTTTAACGAGGACATGGGTAATTCCTCTAATCCTCTTAATGATGAAGAAGCTCTCCATGAGGTTTCTGTAGAACAAATTTCAAAATTGGATAACCAATTTGATGATTTTCGACAATGGATGTCTCAAGAATACCCCGATAGTGAAGCTCTTTCATTAATTGAGGGTCTAAAACGTATGGTTCAAAGTGATAAGAATGGAATTGATATTTTGCGTGGTATTGCACACATTGTGGATTCGAATGTGATGCCGATGAAAAGTTGTGCCGAAACCTTAGGTTATACGCAACCTCCTACTCAAGACAATCATTCTATTCCTTTGACAACTCCTATTGCTAGTATACCTACTTTTACATCAAACATAATGACTACTTCAATACAAGACATTCCACCTATGATCACCAGTCATGGGGGCAATCCCTCTTCTTCAATCAACCCTCTTCCTTCATTCAATCCAACTTCTTCATTCATTCCTTCAATGAGTGTTCCTATTATATCACCACAAATGAACATGACGCAAGGGGGAAATTCATTTAACCATTCCATTCCTCCTTGTAGTGTTCCTCCTTTCCAATCATCTCCTATGACTAACTATCATAGTGTCCCACCACCTTACTCTCAATCAATACCTTCTTTCAATAACATAATACCTCCATCACAATCTAACACATCTAATATGAACTCTTCGACTGAAGCAACCATTAACAATCTTGCACAAACTGTCCCTTCTTTGCAGCAACAAATTGCCTCTATGAATCAATCTAAGTTTAGTGTGCCCACATTTGATGTTGCGAGCCCACTTTCTCTTGACATTGTTCGAGCTATCCTCCCTAAACATGTTGAAATTCCACATTTGGAGCTTTATAATGGTAAGGGTGATCCTCTAACACATGTTAAGACCTTTCAAACAATATGTACTGATTTTGCTTATGACCAAAGGTTGCTTGCAAAACTGTTTACTAGAACATTAAGAGATAAATCCCTACAATGGTATTTCTCATTGCCTTCTTATTCTATTACTTCTTTCGAACAACTTGCAAATGCTTTTATTCAACAATTTCAAAACAATATAAGTCCTAAAGTTACTTTGATTGATTTAATGCATTGTAAACAAGGTGTTAAAGAAAAAGTGACTGATTTCATTGGTAGATATAAGCATTTGTATGCTCAAATTTCTTTTCCAGTACCTAACAATGATATTCAAAGAATCTTTATTTCTAATTTACAAAAAGATATTAGAGAAAAACTTCTATTTTCTGAGTTTACATCTTTCCAACAGTTGTGCGCAACTCTTCACAATTATCAACTGACTGTGAGTCAAATGGAACAAGCAAATCCTATGGCTCTGAGTGATAAGGGTGATAGTAGTCAACAACCATTTGGGAAGTTTAAACCGAACAGAGAGTCCATTAAATTCAATGAAAACATCATCAACAACAATGTGAATGCGGCATCAGGTGTGCCTCCTATTTCTAAGTTTTTCAAGAAAGAAAGAAAGTTTACTCCTTTGAATGAATCATTGCATAGTATTATGAATAAGTTTTTACAACAAAATGTGCTTACTCTTCCTCCTATAAAGCAAATAGATCTTGCAAAGATTAACTCACCCTATTTTGATAACAAATCTTTTTGTCAATTTCATCGTCATCCTGGGCATGATACTGAAAAATGTTTTGCTTTAAAGGGTAAAATTCAAGATTTGATTGATAATAATACTATCTCCGTTTCTGGTGTGAATGATAAAGGAAACACATCTGTAGCTCCTCCTAACCAAAATCTTCAGATTTTTACTGATCCATTACCTTCTCATACCTCTAATGCGATTGATACTACTGATTCCTCTGTCTCACCTGATGATCTTGTGTCCATGACTCCGAATGTGATTAACTTTGTAGAGCAGCAGAAAATCCCTAAAGAACTTTCCATCACATTTGATTCCAGTGAAACTATCAGGGCACCTGATGGTCCTTTATATGTAGGTGCAAAAGTCAAGAATACACCTTGCCATGGAGTGCTTATTGATCCTTCTTGTATGGTTAATATCATTACCGAAGAATTTCTTTTTACTTTGCAATTGAATCAAGTGATCTATGATGAAACAAATGTGGTTGTGAAACTATTTGATGCATTTTATTCTCCTACAATTGGTTCTATTACATTACCTATTGAGGTCCATAACAAATCCCTTGATGTGGACTTTGCTATTATTCCATCATCTGAACAATTTCGTGTGAGGCTAGGCTATCCTTGGCTGTCTTCCATGAAAGCTATTGCTTCTCCTATTCACAAGTGTTTGAAATTTCCCCATAATGGTGAAGTTGTTACTATCAATCATAGTCTCTTTAAACCAGCTGAAAGAACTTCTAGCATTCCTATTGATTACTTTTGGCCTAAACAATTCCAATCTCTTCCTCCGCGAAGTGATCATCTTTTTAAATCTTATCAAAAGTGGAAAAAAGATATGATCCTATCTCTAAGCGAACCTAGAACACCCAAACTTGATATTCCTATTATTCTTGAGAAGGAAGTACTTCCTTTGAAAGATAAAACTAATGTCTTTCCTCAAGAAGGTTCCCAACCCATCCCTATGAATGTGACTATGCCTATGACTAATAAACTTCCTAAAAGTAGACCTATCCCTCCTCGTCATGATGGACTTGGTCTCCTTCCTAAGACTAGACGGAATCGTTCTGCATGTGAACGCCGATGAAAGCATCGTCTTAGAGCTCAGGTAGTTGCTTCTCAAACTTTGCAATCCCCCAAAACACCTTCAGCCAGTATTATTCCATTTTCTCCTCAGTCGACGATTGAGCCGAAATCTCCTAAACATAAGATGCATGATGGCCTTGATCCTATGCGAGTTAAAGATCCTATTTTTATAAATCTTGATGATGATATAAATGAAAATGTTATTCATGATGAAAATATTATTCATGATGAAAATGTTACTCCTGTTCATTCTGATAGTGAATATGAATATGTTGATGTTGATAACCATTTATCTAATGAATTTTCTAAAGCACTTATCCTAGCTCCTAGACAAGAACAACGTGGCTTGGAAGATGAACATAGCCCTTGTTTGGATCTTGTGATAGCTCCATCTGCTGTGTTGGATGTTCCTCCTCTAGCGTGTTTCCTGCCTTCCCGAAATATTGATCAGCAAGATCAGGGGGTAGATGATGTGCTAGACTAGTTCATTAGCATAGCAGACTCTCTCCTCCTCTCTTGATCTCTTTTGTTACTTTTTCTATGTGTTATTCTCATTCTTCTATTTGTTGTCCTTAGTTTTGTCTACTTGAGGATGATGCAAAGCATTGAGATCTCTTTTGGTCTCTCTCATGTTGACTCAAAAGACACATGTGTTCCCTTCTTCTAGGTGACCTTCCTTGATTAGGGAATGAAGAACAATTATGCATACATACATATGATATACATGAATTATCATACAACATACTGACCCCGAGGAAAGCGAAGTCACCTCGTGCTTTGTGTTTTGTGTCTATTATCCTTGGGTTTATCTCACACTTGGGGGCTAAATCCTTGTGATAACATGCTCCTTTCCCTTCTCATTTTTATATGTACCACTACCTTAAAGCAATCACGCCCGATGAGGCATGTGTGATCACTTTAACGTAGGGGGGCATACATCCCATTCATATCTTTTCAAGATACTTGAAAATTTCTTGACAAATTTAGCTTTGCCTTGAAAATTTTTGATATCTTTCTTGCATGACTCATAGTGAGGGAACCTTACTACTGACAGTCATGGTTCTCCCTCGTGATCTTCCCTTTTACTTTGTCAATTGAAGTCGTAAGATCCTTAGTCCACTGGGGGCTTGGTGTATCTTGCCTCCTTGACGTGGTGAAAGTTTTTCAATGTTGTTTCCTTGTACTTTATCGGAAGTATGAGCGTACGCTTATACTCCCGCTAAAGTGGGGGCTAAATGTAGCATCCTAAAATTGTGACACTTGCAATTTTGACTACATTTGGGTCTTCACGATGGCAGCGCAATGTTGAACCTGAATGGAGACCCCGAAACCTGTTTACAACACCAAAAACTGCATTTTTCTGCACCCTGGCCTGATCCCTCCTTGCACCTTGCTGTCCCGAGAGGTGGGACCATGGCACCCAGCGCCCTGGTCCTTCAGGACTAGGGCGCCCAGTGTCCTAGTCCCCCAGGACCATGGCACCTAGCGCCCTAGTCCCTGGCCCTATTTTGGGCCCGGTCTCTTTTGGGCATTGGGTCTTTAAGTTTGCAATTCGGGAAATAATGTTTCCTGGTCGGCCTAAGGTCGGAAAAATCAGTCTATCAACCCTAATTGACAAGTATATAAACTACTTTTCCTCTCCTAGGAAGGGAGGAAGAAAATAAGAAAGAGCAAGACGCGGAAGCAATATTCAAACATTCAAACATTCAAACATTCAAGCATTCAAGCATTCCTTCAAGCAATTGAGCATTCTAAGTCTCCATTCAAGGCTAGGTGTTGCATTCAAGACAAGGATTCAACCATTGAAGAGGAGATCACATACAACATACAACATACTACATACATTACACCTTCGCATGTAAGAATACAAACATTCTTACAACAAGGTATCAGTACTTGTTTACATTACAAACATTTACATTTACAACATTCTCATTTCTTGGTTAATTCCAAAACTGGGGTTTGACCTAAAGGCAAACCCCTAATCCCTAACCCCCCAATCATCCTCTCTTTTCTGTGTGTAGGTTGCAAGTACGCGGCTGTAATTGAAGATCTGGAATCCTTGTGCAGAGATGAACAGATCCACCTTCGTTTCGCGGATTTTTTGGAGGACCGTGTGCACGCCGGGTGCCATCGTCCAGTCAACTTTCACTCAAATTTGTAGAACAACACCGTCTCAACATTTTACTGCTAATTCCAGGTCTGTAGCTTCATCCCGTATCCCTATCTCTGTTTATAAGTGAATCTTTCCTACTTTACATGCATTCCTAGTTCAATCTTTCTATCTACATTCTTTACAAAAGAGGGTATCCTTGCTATCACAACCCTTGAAACTCATTTAGAATCCAATCTTGCATTGTGTGGGATTGGATCTTGTGGGTTTCAACCCCTTTTTTGAATGTAAAGTCTCTCCTAAGTGAAAACCATCAACCCTAGTGACTCTCCCTTCTCTCTCCTTGGAGTTGGGGAGGGGAGAACAACTAGAATCCAAAATACCTCTTTAAATCTATCCTTTGAATATTTGCAAAGTATCGTCCTTAGCCCTCTCTTCTTCCTCTATCGGCTGCTTCCCATTGCTACAACAAACAATGGTGCTTGATTATTTTACTTGCTTCTCTTTCTCCCTTAGAGGATTCAATTTATATTTTTGACAATCTTTTTGGATGGTGTACACATTCTTAGAACCATCATGAATGACCATTCTTTCAAATTTCCATGGCCTACCCAACAACACATGACAAGCACTCATAGGCATCATAGATCACACAATACCTCATCATTATAAGAACCGATCTAAAAATTAACCAAACACTACTCACTAACCATCATTTCATGTCCCTCCTACAATCAATAAACTTTGTACGGACTAGGGTGCTTACACCTTTCCAAACCTATCATGTTTACCATCTTCTTTAGAAACTAGGTTATTTGTACCACTATTGTCTACTATAACTTTGAAGCACTTATCTCCAACCTTGCACACAATTTGAAAAATATTCCTTGGTTGACATGGTTCCTCCTCAACTACCTTGGGATTCACCATCACTCTCCTCATCATGAGAGATTCACCTCCTTCAGGGTCTTCACTTTTCACTGATGCATCACTATCTCCATCCTCTCGTGCCAAGTGGTTTCCTATTGCACTCTTCTTGCTTCTTTCTTGTATTCATGGAAACTCAAAATCATGATGACCATCTTCTCCACACTAGAAACATTTACCTTGGAACCCTTTGTTTCTACTACCATGTCCTCTTGATGAGAACTCTTTTTCCTTTGTGCTTTGGTCCACTTCATTTCTCCATTTAGGCTTGGAGTTCTTCAATCTACTTTCCTTTGCTATTGCTCTCTTGTCCCTTCTCAACTACAAATCTTCTATGACTTTTGGAATTGTGTATTTGCCTTCTTATTAACTTTTCCTCATCCTTCAATGCATATTGATATGCTTCCTCCATGGTGGTAATTTGAAACATGCTTAGTTCAACTTGAATATTGAATCTTAAGCCATTCACATACCTTGCTAGCTTTTCCCTATCAATTTCATACCTTCTCTATCGAATGGCCAACTTGTAGAACTCCTCCATGTATTTCTTTACACTCATATATTTCTACTTTAGATTTTGCAGCTTCTTGAATAACTCCATTTCGTAGTCTCCATGAATAAATTTTCTCTTTAATCTGGTAATCATTTGATTCAATCTTGTTATCCAAGGCTCTCCATTCATTACTTTATCTTTCTACAACTCTTTCCACCATAATGCAACATGCCCTTTCAACTTTGTTTGAGCTAACTTTACCCTTTGCAGATCTCTAATTTCCTCCACTTCAAAATAGTCTTCCCGCTCCCTTATCTAATCAATCAACTCATTTGGATTTAATGTTCTAGAAAATCTTGCCACATACATTTTTTTACTCTTTGTGATTCATGAAATGACCCAAACAAATCTTTCTTCTCCAGGATCTACAAGTTGTTCCTCTTCTCTTTCATGTTCTTTTCCTTCTAATTCACTTCCTTCTTTTCTCATATGAGGTCTTGCATTTCCTATATCTATTCTCACTTAATTTCTAATATCATCTTTGATATCATTTCATATCATCTCTCAAAATCACTCTATCACCTCCTCTTTTCTAGGTATTCCTCTTCGAGGCATCATCTCTATCACTTTCAATCATGACTTCAAGCTCTCACTAAGCTTAGGAATTATGTCTTCCACCTATAACAGTTCTTTCAATCTCTTTGCTACTGTGCTTCCTCTATGCACCCTTTGGTCCTGACATAGTTGCCTCATGTTTGATGCTCTACTTATGCACTCAGAACCTCTAGCTCTGATACCATTTGATGCAAGAGAAAGAAGGCTTGCCAACAAACTCAAAATTCAAAATATAAAAGTAGTTTAAACCTCTCTATTTAAAATAAACATTCATACTATAACAATAAACAAAATTACAATCTCACCAAATCTCTACAAATATGGAAGTTACATTCATGGTATTTTTCATGGCCTCTCACACTCTACTCTTTCCTTCTCACACTCAATTTTTACACATTTGGTTGTGTAATGGTAATAAAACGACGAGTCATAGATCAAGAGGAAAACTACCCTTTCCCTCAAAGAGAGATGAGAGTTTCACTATTGATTATCCTTCAAGCACTTTTCACCATTACATTAGGAAGAAGGGGATGAAATAATTCACTAGATTCAATCTCTCCACACAAACATGGTAGATTGAATTCTAAATGAATTGAGAATGTTAGGATGATCCTCCTTTTCCTTGTTTGAAATAGAAAGGAAATTGATTGAATTATGTAGTGCAAAAGTGACAAAGAATCGATTATAACTTGAGATTGGAATATGGGATGAAGCTGTGCACCTATATCTATTGAGAGGAATTTGCTCAGACCATGGTGGGAATGTACATAGTCCTCCAAAAAATCCACGAAATGAAAAGGTTTTTTTTGCCTCTACAAATGGAGCCTGAATCTAAAAGTATAGCTGCACACTTGCAACCTACATGCATAAAATAGAGGAAAATGGGTTGGGATTGGGGGTTTGCCTTTAGGTCAAACCCCAGTTTTGGAATTAACCAAGTAATAAAAGAAAGTACTTGCAAGTAGATGTAAATGAAAGACTGAATTGTAAATCACCTCAAGGGAGGTTGTAGTAGCAATGTTGATAGAAATGCTTATGTGGAATTGAATGTTGAAATCAATCTCCTCTTTAAAGGTTGAATCCTTGACTTGAATGCAACACCTAGCCTTGAAGCGAGACTTGAGAATACTCAATGTTGGAAAAGAATGCTTGAATGCTTGATTGCTTGTGCATACTCAAATCTTATCCAACTTATACAAATGAGAGGATGAATTCCATTTAAATACATGTTTGATGGATTTGAATTTCGTCATAGGTCGACATTGGGGGAGTTTCCCCCCCAAGGCACAACTCACAATGCATGCTCTAGGAAGGGTCTTCCCCCAAAATAGGGAAGAGATAGGGGTACCATGCCCCTGTCCAAGGAGGAAAAAGGTACCATGACCCTGTCTAAGGGGGGATAGTAGCACCATGCCCCTATTGTACCCCTTTCTCCAGGGCAGAATGCAGTCGAGGTGATGCAGAGGCCAAGGAAGAAGCTGTTATCGCAAGACGAGCACTCTCCAATGTCCGATCAGGCTAGAGGATTCGAGTTTGCATGCGTGAGGACCGTAATGCAATAAAAAATTGCCAGGGTTGCAATTTTGTGACACTACATTTAGCCCCCACTTTAGCGGGAGTATAAGCGTATGCAAATACTACCGGTAAAGTACAAGGAAAGAAGATTGAAGAACTTTTACCATGTCAAGGAGGCAAGATGCGCCAAGCCCCCAGTGGACTTAGGATCTTACGAATTCGATTGACAAGGTAAAAGGGAAGATCAAGAGGGGGAGAACCATGACTGCAAGTAGCAAAGTTCCCTTCACTATGAGTCATGAGAGCAAGGATACAAATATTACAAAGCAAAACAAAGTTCACTAAGTAATTCTAAGTATCACAAGAAGGAAAATATGAGCAGAGTGTATGCCCCCACATTAAAGCAATCACACGCGCCTTATTAGGAGTGATTACTTTAAGGTAGCATATACACAAAAGAGAGAAAATAAAGGCAACACGTTATCACAAGGATTTAGCCCCCAATCAAGGTATAGATTCAAGGATAATGAACACAAAAAATGTAGTAGTATTGCTTTCCTTGGGGTTAGTATGCTGTATGATAACTCATGTATATCATGTATGTATGTTCATATAATAATCGCCATTCCCCAAAGAAGGACACTACCTTAGAAGAAAGGGAAGAGAGGATGTATTTTGAGTCAACATGAAAGAGACCAAAAAAAAGATCTCAATGCTTTGCATCGTCCCCAAGTAGACATTAAGGGAACAATAGAAGAACAGGGATACACATAGAAGAATGGTCAAAAAAGAGAAAGAAAGGAGAGAGACAAAAGATCTACAATGCTAGTATCGCTAATCTAGCATGACATCTGCCTCCCAATCTTGTTGATCACTATTTCAGGAAGGCGAGCGACATGCCAGAGGAGCGATATCAAGCATAGCAGATGGAGCTATCACAAGATCCAAATAAGGACTATGCTCATGTTGTAAGTCACTTTGTTTGATTCTAGGAGCTAGGATTAGGGTTTGTGGAAACTCATCCGATAAATGTTTGTCCACATCAACATACTCATACTCACTATCAAAAGCATTAGGAGTTGTATTACCATTATGAATAACATTTTCACCCATTTCTTCATCAAAGTTTAAAGCAAGAGGAGGAAAAACATGAATAAGAGTAAAACTATCACATGTTTTATGAAACTTATGATTTGGAGATGTTGGTTAACATCTTTCTTAGGAGAAAAAATAATCATGTCAACTGCTGGAGTTTGAGGAGATTGAGTATTTCAAGGGATAGCTTCACGAGATCAAACATGATGTCTTAGCGAAAGGATGAGAAGGAGGAGGAACACTTGAAAGAGTAGGAACGTTTCCCTCCTTGATAGTAGAAGTTTTAGGTTGAGGTATTTTTGGTTGAATAATAGGAGAAGCGAGCCTCTTCTCTCAATAAGAGGAAAAAGGTGGAACTACGCCATAGAAAGAAGGAATATTAGGTGTAGGAAGGAGACCAGGTCCATCATGAGGAAGAGGTATAGGTCTAACCTTAGGAGGAATATTGTTGTTCTCCTTAAGAGAAAGTAAAGTCACATCCATAGGAGTAGGTGGACAATTTTCCTTAGGAGGGAGATCAGTTCTATCTGAGAGGGAAAGAACCTCATCTTGAAGAATAATAGGAATTTCAATTTTTGGAGATATAGGTTGACTTAAGTATAAGATCACATCATTCTTTCATTTTTGATAAGATTAAAAAAGAGCATCACTTCTTGATGGAAGAGATTGAAATTATTTAGGCAAAAGAGATCAGTAGGAACACCAGGCTTCTTTCGGATGGATGAAATAAGCTATGGTTTATGATTATGATTTATCCATTGTGAGGAAATTTAAGACACTTGTAGATTGGGGAAGCAATATCCTTCATGGAAGATAGCCAAGGATAGCCCAACTTCACACAGGATTGCTTAGAAGAAGGTATGATAACAAAGTCAACATCCATGGATTTAGTATGAATCTCAACTGGAAGGGTGATAGAGCCAATGGTAGGACAAGAGAAGCCATCAAATAACTTCACAACTACTTTAGAAGCATCATATAGTGGTTTATGCAATCGTAAAGTGAAAAGATACTCTTCAGTTATGACATTAACCATGCAAGAAGGATCAATCAGGGCACCACAACAAGGGATATCCTTAACCTTTGCAATTATTTATAAAGGGCCATCGGGTACTCTAATGGTCTCACTAGGGTAAAATTTAATACAAGGATCCTTAGGCAAATCTTGTGTTTCTACCATATTAACCAAGTTTGGAGCCATAAAGGTGAATTCCTCAGAAGTGAGAGAATTAGGCACAATCTCAATAATGTTAGAGGTATGAGATGGCAAGGGATCGGTGAAAATATTAAGATTTTGATTAGGAGGAGCAATTGATTTATTCACTTTATCATTCATTGCTACCAAAGATATAGTATTATTATCAATCAAGTCTTGAACCTTATTTTTCAATGCAAAATATTTTTTAGTATCATGACTAGGTTGACAATGAAATTGGCAAAAGGAATTATTATCAAAATAAGGAGATGCAAGTTTGAAAGGATCAATTTGTTTTATAGGAGGAAGTTTGATAACATTTCTATGCAATAACTAAGACATAATACTATGCAAATATTCATTCAAAGGAGTAATTTGCCTTTCTCTTTGGAAAAATTTAGAAATAAAAGGTACACTTGTTGTAGCATTCACATGGTTGTTGTTGATTGGACCATTGAATTTGATGAAACTTTTTGTTGGTTTGAACTTTGCAAATGGTTGTTGAACACTCTCCCCCTTATCACTTGGAGCCATAGGAGTGGATTACTCCATTTGACTCATATCTAGTTGATAATTGTGGACTGTTGCACACAACTACATAAAGGAAGTAAACTCAGACAAGAGAAGATTTTCCGTGATATCTTTTTGTAAATTAGATATAAAAATTCTTTAAATATCATTATTAGGCACATGAAAATAAATTTGAGCACACAAATGCTTATATCTACCAATGAAATCAGTCACTTTTTCTTTAACACCTTGTTTACAATGTATTAAATCAGTCAAAGTGATTTTAGGACCTATATTGTTTTGAAATTGTTGGATGAAAGCATTTTCCAATTGTTGAAAGGAATTGATAGAATAAGAAGGCAAAGATCAATACCATTGTAAGGCCTTATCTCTTAGTATTCTTGTAAACAATTTTGCAAGCAATCATTGATCATAAGCAAAATTAGTACACAAGGTTTGAAATGTTTTGACATGCATAAGAGGATCACCTTTTCCATTATAGAGTTCAAATTGAGGGATATCCACATGTTTAGGTGGCACTACTTTAACAATATCAAGAGAAAGTGGGGTCGCAACATCAAAGGTAGGCACATTAAACTTGGATTAACTCATGGAAGCAATTTGTTGTTGTAAGGAAGACACAGTTTGAGCAAGATTGTTAATTGTCATTTCAGTGGAAGAATTGATGTTAGACATAGGTGATTTGAGAAGGTGGTGTGATGTTGTTGAAAGAAGGCATGGACTGAGAATAAGGTGGTGGGATATTATGATAAGTAGGCATTGGTGATGATTGGGTAGGAAAAGGGACACTTAAAGGAGAAATAAAATTGTTGAAGGAATTACCCCCTTCTGTCACACTGATTGGTTGAGGAATAGTAGGAACACTCATAGAAGACATAGGTATCGATGGAGGAATAAATGAAGAAGAGGGATTTCCCCGAGGACCTATGGTTGTAGGAATGACATTTTAAGTTGAATTAACCATGATGGTGGATGTAGAATTAGGAATAGTAGTCATAGGGTTAGTCAAAGGAATAAAGGAATTGACTTGCGTTTAAGGTTGTGAGTAACCTAGGGTCTCGACACAACTCTTGATAGGCATGACATTAGAATCAACAATATGTGCAATGCCACACAATATATCAATACCATTCTTATCAATTTGAAGCATGCGTTTAAGACCTTCAATTAATGGAAGAGCTTCACTATTAGGGTATTCTTGGGACATCCATTGTTGAAAGCTATCAAATTGATTGTCCAATGTAGAAAGTTGATCTAAAGAAACCCTAGTTAAAGCTTCTTCTTCGCCATGGGATCCATCAATATACACATGATTAGGATGGGAAGAATTATCATGATCCTCATTAAAGAAGTCACTCAAATTAAGCTCCATATTCTTGGTAATTAAACCTTGGGAAGCCTTAGTTCTAATGCTTCGTCTAATGGGGATAGGATAGGTGGGACTAATGGTTGTAAAACTCATGCACTAGAGGGAAAATTTGAATTTTGAATTGTAGAACAAAGTTTACAAAATAGAATAATGCAAAATTCAAGAAAATAATAATTACACAATTTGAACCTTGTTGGAGGAAGAAGATGACACAATTTCCAAAAATGAGAGGAAATTGGAATTTTTAAAATTAAGGCCAAGGGGATACCACTTATTTTTAAAATTAGAATTTTTAAGATCAAGGTAGACTATAATTAACCTCTTAATTTAAAAAATTATCTTAAAAATTAAAATGTTGAATTTTGAAGATATTTTTGATTATAGAGTGATCAAAAATTGATAAAATCAACCAATCTTTCGGATTTAGGCTATTATATATAGTCATAATAGTCTCCCAAAATTTTGGGAAAAAGCCGAGGACCGTGGTGGGAATGCACATGGTCCGACCAACTTTTTTCAAAATTTTCAAGGATGGATATTACGATGATTTTAAAGCCAAACCCAAAATATTGGCGATTTTTACGATCTCTAGATGGGCGAAATGAAGGCACAAATGTGAAAATAGGACCCTATTAGGGTTTTGAAGAAAAAGAGAAATTGAATTGCAATTTTGAAAAGGGTCAATCCTAATGGATAGGGACACCTTGAAAAATGTTTATAA
This sequence comes from Cryptomeria japonica, assembly GCF_030272615.1. Taxonomy (NCBI): domain Eukaryota; kingdom Viridiplantae; phylum Streptophyta; class Pinopsida; order Cupressales; family Cupressaceae; genus Cryptomeria; species Cryptomeria japonica. Next base: position 282,506,181 of record NC_081412.1, read on the forward strand.
ATATGAATGTAACTGAAATTAATTTGAAATTTACATAAAATCCAATTAATTTTAAAAATTAGGGTTTGATGACCTAACCACTTAATTTTGAAATTTGAATTTTTGGAAAAAGGGGAAAAATTGAAAATTTGAATTGTAGGATTGAAGACAAATCTGAGAACAATAAAAAATCTGAAAATTAAGTTGAAATCCAATTTTTGCACAAGTTCAATATGATTTTTGAAAATTATGGTTTTAACAAGTAACCTTTTAATTTTGGAAATTTCAATTACTAATTGAATTTGACAAACAAAGCAATTTTCAGATCTAAGATAACCACAAGCAATTTTTACAAATCACAAGTTCACTTTTAATTTTAAAAACTAGGGGTGTTAACAAATTAACCAATAAGTTTGCAGAAAGTTGAAACTTGTAAATGAAAAATATGCAATGTTGTTCAAAGGAAATCATGCAAGATGTCAGGTTCACCAAAATGTAATGGTGGGAAAATGATGAGTGATAGATCAAGAGGAAAACTACCCTTTCCCTCAAAGAGAGATGAGAGTTTCACTATTGATTATCGTTCAAGCACTTTTCACCATTACATTAGGAAGATGGGGATGATATAATTCACTAGATTCAATCTCTTCACACAAAGATAGTAGACTGAATTCTAAATGAATTGAGAATGTTAGGATGATCCTCCTTTTCTTTGTTTGAAATAGAAAGGAAATTGATTGAATTATGTAGTGCAAAAGTGACAAAGAATCGATTATAACTTGAGATCAGAATATGGGATGAAGGTGTGCACCTGGATCTGACAGTAAAATGTCAAGATGAAGTTGCCCTACAAATTTGAGGAAAAGTTGCCTAAACTATGGCAAGAATGTACACAGCCCTCCGAAAAATCCGCAAAACGAAAAGTGTTTTTTTGCCTTCACAAATGGAGCCCGAATCCAAAAGTATAGCTGTGCACCTACAACCTACACACATAAAAGAGAGAACAATGGGTTGGGATTGGGGGTTTGCCTTTAGGTCAAACCCTAGTTTTGGAATGAACCAAGTAATGAAAGAAAGTACTTGCAAGTAGATATAAATGAAAGACTGAATTTTAAATCACCTCAAGGGAGGTTGTAGTAGCAATGTTGATAGAAATGCTTGTGTGGAATTGAATGTTGAAATAAATCTCCTCTTCAATGGTTGAATCCTTGACTTGAATGCAACACCTAGCCTTGAAGGGAGACTTGAGAATGCTCAATGCTGGAAAATAATGCTTGAATGCTTGATCGCTTGTGCATACTCCAATCTTATCCAACTTCAACTTATCCAACTTATGCAAATGAGAGGATGAATTCCCCTTAAATACATGTTTGGTGGATTTTCATTTTGTCACGGACCGACATCAGGGGAGTTTCTCGCCCGAGGCACAACCCACAATGCATGCTCTAGGAAGGGTCCTACCCCAAAATAGGGTAGGGAAAGGGGTGCCACACCCCTATCTTGAGAGGAAAAAGACACCAAACCCCTGTCCAAGGGGGGATAGTGGTGCCACGCCCTTGTCCTACCCCTTTCTCTAGGGCAAAATGCGGTCGGGGTGATGCAGAGGCCAAGGAAGAAGCTATTTTTACAAGCCGAGCACTCTCTGGTTTCCGATCAGGCTAGAGGATTCGAGTTCGCATGTGTGAGGACCCTAATGCAGTCAAAAATTGCTAGGGTTGCAATTTTATGATGCTACAGGTTGATAACTAATACTCTTAAAATTGGGCCAATTCTTCTCCTTAAGGCCTCTTTCTTCACATTAATTTTAGATTATAGACCTACACACACTAAGATGCCCATTCATTATCAAAGCTATCCTATATATTGCAGGTTAAAATCTACACTTATCTTTTTCCATTCATATTGTGGGACCAATGTCCAATTTTTTTTTGTTTTAGACTCCCATCTAATTCCTCGATTTTCATAACTGCCATTCAATGGATGAATATGGAAGCTGAATCATTTCATCTTCAATAGCTTGATAGCTAAATCTCTTTGACTGGGTTCCTCTCTTTTGGGCAATTTTGAATGTAGTTTTCTTCTATATTAATCCCCAAAATTCTTAATGAAAACACACCTATCATTATTTTATTGCTCATAATTAAGTTTCATTTCTAATCATGAATATCTTATTTGTTTTATTTGTTATTCAACCCTTAAGGTGTACTTTTTGTGTTTATTTTATTTAGCATAAAATTTATTTATCGAAATCCACTCTCCATCATTCATTTATTCAAAAGATTCTATGCCTAACAACTTTCATGGTGCTTTTGGATCTGCAATCAACATTAAGGCATTATGTCAAATAGTGCACATGATTGTTTATGCTCCCACATTTGAATATTGATTAATTTTTTTCCTTTGTTATATTTTGATGGATATCCAATTATGTTTCAAAGCTATCATTACGAGTAGACAAGATGTTGGCAAAATGACATTTTATGATATCACAATTATTTGAGGCATTTCTGTCAAAGAATTCAAATGACGTGCTTCCACATTTGCATGCATGTTAAACAAGGCAATTGCAACTATACATTTGACCAAATCTATATTTGATGGATGTTCATGCCCACTTTCAACTATGGAGAGATGTCAAAAAAAAATAAAAATTGGAGACAATTTTTTTGGTGGTGTGGATAGCCGATGCACCTAGGTGCTCCTACACCAATTATGGATTATGAAGATATAATTGCAGAATTAGGCAAAGTAAACATAGACAATCAGATTTCACTTTTTCAAGTGCAAAAAGCAAAGGATAGTTGCCTAACACACCTATGTTCGACAATTTTTTGACAAAACTTATAAGATAGATTTTGAGCATCATTATAGTTTTAAAAAGTTACTTTCATCCGCATTCAACATTCCGAGGATAGGGCTGCTCAGAGCATCCTTTGCTCACATTTTCAAGCCTAGATTCCAATTATAGGTTCTACTCATGTCCCTCATCCTAGGTCTCTGTTTACAACTAAATATTGAATCTAAAACTATCTATTCATGTCAATTTTCCATCTTTACAATTACATACCAAATATGAGGCTATCTATTCATGTCAATTTATTCAATTTAAATCTTTGTAGTACCATTTGAACACAAACAAAAGAGTGAAATCCAATCACAATTCAACCCTTTCCATATAATAGAGGTTGAATCTATTGATTTCATCTTTTGTCCCTAATATAACCATTATGAAGTAGGTTTAGTTCCTTGTTTTCATGCATAAGCTTGCAAACACCTATTTCACCACATTACATTTTGGTGAACCTAACATAGTGCTTGCATTGATTCTGATTTTTCATCTCAGATTTGATTTATATGCATTTAAACAATTCACATTTTCAAGAATTTTTAAAATATATCATTTATGCACTTAAATCACATAAATTTAGAGGTCTAATTCACAAAAGCCCTAAAAATATTAATAAAATTAACTTGTTGGTTGCATAATTTTTTCTATTTTAATGTTTTTGATTATGGAAAAACAGGTTTTGAGGGGACCCGAAACCCCTTACAATAGGTTTTGGAGGGACCTGAAACCCTCAGATTTTACCAGGATCTAGAACCCAAAGATCAACGCTGCCAAAGAAAATTAACTAGGAAAACCAACAGCCGACATAAAGCTGAGCCGAAAAAATCCAACAAAAGCCAGCAAACACCAACAGGAAGAACCAACCAAACACTTTAAGATATAATCAATATAAATCAAGTTGGCTACACCAACTAGGCTAAAGATTCAAACTATGATGAGGGTTAGCATGCACCCTCAGCCAAACAACAGGGATGTTTCTGGTTCCCTTGACCTGAGACAGAGACTTCAGACACCAAAAATCATGACTAGCCCAAAACCAAAAACAACCACAATTTGGACTGGGCCCTTGAAAACTATCAGCAACTAGCTAGATAAGAAAAAACAAGGCAAATAAAACAAAATGCCTAGAGATAAAGGGATTTTGAAAGGCTTCCCTAACCTTAAAACTATCTTTTGAAATGGCTCCCGGAACCACTTCAAAGGGTTTTGAAGTGGTACCCTCAACCACCTTGAGCTGAAACATAGGCCCAATCTGGAAAACATCCATCCAAATAAGCACCGCCACACTCTCCACCTCAATAGGAGAAGACATAAAAGAGCTTGAGAGAAAAGATCTAGCAACCAAATAATCACTAGCCTCAAGAGAAAGGTCCTCCAAACTAGGAGAAGAAGCACCAAAAATCCCCTTAACCACCCAAACACCAAGCAGCCACTCCACCTCCATAGAAAAGCACAACGCCTCAAGAAGAGATACATGGGATTGGGTAGTAAGAGAAAATACCCTTAAAAGGAAAACAACAGTGGAAGCACCGAGGGCCCACATAGAAGAAACAAGACCACCAAAAGTGTAACCAAACTCCAACAACAAAGAAACAACCCCCACCTCAATAGGGAGAGGCAGCCCAAAACCAGAACAATCTATGCCCAGCAAAGCCGCCTCAGAACAAGAGAATCCAACTCCTTCCGCGAAAGATATCTCCACCTCTATAGAAGATAAAACCTTCTTAATAGGCACATAGAGAGAAGAAGGGTGCCGAGAAACTGCCCAAAACCTAGGCATTTCCACCCAAAGGGCATCAAAAGAGCTCCACAAATCTCAGCTCGAGAGGAGGAAAATGGAAAAAGAAGCACTGCAAGAACAAAATCCTCTGATCCAACAAGGGAAAGGGAGAAAAGCAGGGACACAAGTCAAAGCAGAGCAAAATGGCCTAACAAGGCCGACCCAGCAGACAATAGAGGAAGAGAGAGCCACCAGAAGAAATCCCCACTGGCTCCAAGCCACTAAGCTCATAGTAGCAACAACCCAAATAGCCGCCTCAGCGAGAGACCCCATAAGCTGATCCACTAGAAAGAGGGAGCGAAGGGGGCATCACAAATCATCTAGGTCAAGCCAAGCAACGATACCCATAGCCAAGGCTCCCATGCAATCATCCTCATCGTCATCTAATTCCTTCCCTTCCTCAGCCATAGCCGAAACCCTAGCTTCCGCACTCCTGCTCCCGCTCATCATTGAGACCTGAAAAAGAAAGTAATTTTTTTATTTTAATGTTCAAATCTGATTGTCATTGCATGTTATTTCTAGATTTAGAAGCATTGATTTTTCATTTCTTTAGTGCATATTTCTTAATTAATTGGTTAATTAATCATTCTAATGAGAAATTGCATTATTTAATCATACATTTTACTTGCATTTTCAATTACATAAGAGGCCTTGCGAGTACAGATCCATTTCATTAGTTATGTCCTCTTTGTATATGAGTTTCACTACCCTTTCACCTGCATCCAATATCCCTATGAGAAGAAGTTATAGACTTATGTCTTCCCAAAGTTTAACCACTAAGGGGTGTGAACTTGGGTTGAATAACCTATTTAATGGGATCTTGGGTGAATCCTCTATCCCTACACAAGACATACCTAACATTATGGAGAACCATTCCCCTCACACTTCTCATGATGAGGATGACTACTTAACTCATTGACCAATTGGGGAAACTTGACCATGAGTTGGATAAGCTTCGACAATGGATGGGTCAAGAACACTCAAATAGTGACGAAATTGATTGAAGTCTCGAGGACAATGATTCAAAGTGATGAGTTTGGCGTGGAAGTGTTTTGTGGAATTTCTCATATTGTTGACTCTAATATTATTCCAAAGAAAATTTGTCAAATCTCTTGGTCTTTCCAATCCTACATCTCAATTTGAGCATTTCATTCCTATGCCTATGTCTTTGCCTAATTTTCCTACATATACATCTTCCATCATGGCTACCTCTGCACAAAATGTTAACATGTATTCTCAAGCTCCACCTATTGATCCACACATTGCACCTCTATCACAATCCAACATTCCCAATTCCAATTCATCCACTAAAGGCACTATAAACAATTTATCTCAAAGTGTCTCATCCTTACAAAAACAATTGGCTTCTTTAATGCAATCCAAATTCAATTTTCATACATGTGAAGTTGTGATCCCACTCCCCAATGACATTGTTTGTGTTATTACTCTTCAATACATGGATGTTCCCCATTTGGAGTTATACAATAGAAAAGGTGACCTTAAAACTCATGTGAAAACATTTGAAACATTGTGTAGTGACTTCTCTCATGATCATAGGCATGGAAAAACTATTCACTCATACCTTTAGAGATAAGGCTTTGAAATGGTATTGTTCCTTGCCTCCTTTACCAATCCATTCTTTCAACTATGGGGGAATGCATTTGTGTGATATTTTCAAAATAATATTGGTCCTCAAATTATTTTATTTAATTTGATGTATTGTAAGTAAGGAGTTAAATAAAAAGTGTTTGATTTCATTGATAGATACAAACATTTGCATGCACAAATTTCTTATCATGTGTCTAATGGTGATGGTCAAATAATTTTCATTAATAATTTACAAAAGGATATTAGAGATAAGCTTTTGTTTTTCAATTTTTAATCTTTCACACATTTATGCAAAATGCTTCATAATTATCAACTTCAAGTGAGTCAATTTTAATCCTACTTAGCAATGGCTCCAATTGATAAGAATGAGAGTACTCAACATTAATCATTTCAAAAGTTTCAAAAATAAACCAATAACTTCATCAAGATCAACAACAATTATTCCAATCACATTGATACACAAGTGGCAGCCACAACTTTGGTGTGGCCCGATTATCATCAATATTTACACCTTGTTATTTTACTCCTCTTTCTGAATCATTGCAAAGTATCATGCTTCAGTTAATTAATGCTAATATGATTACACTTCCTCCCATTAAACCCATAGACACCTCTAAGCCTTTGTCAGCTTCCTTTGATCCTAAAGCCCTTTGCCAATACCATCATGTTGGGTAAAATTTTTGTAAATTAATTAACGTTTATAAAATGTGAGTTTCACAATAGTACATGAGACAATATCTCTCAAAAGGCAAGATATGGTCCCTCCTAATTATAAGGGAAGGCTCCCCCTTTCTACTAAAAACTAAATTTAATGCTATTCTATATGCTAACTTATACTAATCCAAGATGATACAATTACTTTACTCTCTTTTTTCAAAGTAAGTATCTACCCAATTCTCTATTTAGAGCAAAGCAACAAAATAATCTTGCAGTAATCTTAAGAATCTATGCTAGTTGGAAGAAAAGTATCCATAAGAGTACAAAGCCTCCTATTGCTCCCTTTCTTTGAAAATACCTTTGGGATGAGAAAGGAATAATAAAGCTCAAAGTCTTCTTTTATCACTATCCTATCAACCTTTAAAAATATATGACTCTTTGTTACAATAAACTTTCAAGTTCAACCAAGAATAATTAACCAATTAGCTCATGAAAGCTCAAAGACTTTCCATGACTTCCTATAAAGCTTCAAGAACAAAGATAAAATATGTGTAGGTCAAAGACTTCACCATACACTTCACCTTAAATGCAGAAATGTAGAAGGTAAAAACAACACAAAGAATGCAATTTATCTCTTTGCTTGAGCATGAAATATTAGCTTCAAACGTGATAAGTAGCTCAAAGAATAAAAGATCAAGTTTGACAATATATCATTAATTATAAACACAATAAGAAGCTCAAAGATGAAAAGATTAGGTTTAAATCTCTTTCAAATAACACCACAATACTCACAATCAACTTTGAATAATATCGTCACATTACAACTTGTTCCAACACAAAGATTGAAAGCAACTTGTCTCTTTTATTGATCACAATTTGATTTACATCTAAAAAAAAAGTATTAGAGTGGTTCCCAAACCGACAAAGTTTTGTTGCATTGCCCAAAAGATGGAAAAAAGATCCTTATTACAATGAGCATCCTCATAGACATAGAGGAGAGATGCAACATGAAACTGGTAAAGTTACAACTAATTTGTGACTAAATCAAAAGTAGAAACCTATTTGACTTAGGACACATGCATTCCTACATGTGTACTAGTGCATACATAGAATGACACTTGAGGTGTCGATTGAAATTACAAAGTTCCACTGCACTAGAGATGCATAAAAAATGACCAAGTGTCTGGAGACACATCTTTATTATGATCATCCTTCTTAAAAAAATCTTCATATCATTTCTAGGTAGCTTGTATTTTATAATCCATTGGTGTTTACAATGTTTTACGCCATTGAGGATGAGAAGAATAGTGGATAGGAGTCTTACTTCTTGAACTTCATTGGCTTTTTTGTTGAGATGGTTCTGAAATTTGAATAGCATTGTAACATTGGGAAAACATCAACACTTGTAAGGATAAATTCATCAATCATATCGATCATTTGTAGCGAAGAGGATCATGTAAGTGCTGAATTTGATTTCATTAGTTTTTCCAAAACCTCCATTGTATCATGGTAGAACAAGTGTAAATCGGGCCTACAAATCTTATTCACATGTGTGTGCAATTGGTGTAATTCAGGTTCATAGGCCCAATTTACACCTAAGGCTAAGTGTGGTTCAAAGGTACAGTTCGAGTTCATAGACCCAAACTACACTTGGAATAAAGGATAGGTGTAGTTTGAACCTATAGTCCTGAACTGCACCTTGGGGAGAAACATGTGATGATGTAAATCAGACCTATAATTCCAAACTACACTAATTGAGTGCATATCAAAACCAGGTGTAAGTCGAACCTACAAGTCATATTTACACCTAAGTGGAGGGATCAAAGTGTATGGCAGGTTTATAAACTCACCATGCACTTGAAAATGGATGAACTCAAAGTTGGTGTAAGGTGGGTTTACAAACCTGCCATACACAAAGGCTATGGCACAAAGGGTTACAAAGTGCAAAGCGGGGTTGTAGACCTTCCATGCACTAAGCAATGGCTTTTGATGCATGGTGGGCCTATGACCTCGACATGCACCACCCATACATAAGCAATGGCAAGGGGTATACAGTGTTGTTAAGGTTCATAGGCTCGAACAATACCAATAAAATGGTGTAGTTTGGGTCTACCAACCAAAACAACACCAAAAGGTGTAAAGAAAGTGCAAGGAGGAGGTGCAATTCAAGTTTGTAAACCCAATTTTCACTAGGAAGATTAAATGGTGTAATTCGGGTTTGTAATCTTGAATTGCACCTGAACACCTAGAATTTACAAGACACACAAAACACCAAGAAAATTCAAATGAAGGTTCCAAGGCAGAAAATCATGCATGGGAAGTGACACAAATTACCTCGGAAAGTATGCATAGAGCATATAAGCTACAAATGAGTTAAAATTTTGTAGGGTTACCCCAATTTTTACAAATTGAGGATAACACATCATCATCCCAAAAATGATACTGAGAAGTTTTATAGCTTGAAGAATGTGATACAAGACCTTATTGATTCCAATACTATAACTGTGGAGAGTGTTAATGATAAAGGAAATAAATCCCTAGCATGTCCTAATCAAAACTTGCAAATATTTACCAATTCTTTGCCTTTTCATTCTACCAGTCACATTGAGTCTAGAACTCAAACTAATATAGCTCCTAAAGATATGTGTGTATGTAAGAATAATGTCATTAAGGGTCATACCCTTATAAAATTTATATATAATGTTCTAATACAAGGTTATAAGACCTTATAAATTATATGTTTTATAAGCATATCTCATTTGAAATAATTATAATCTAATAACTATTGGATTATTAATTATTACTGAATGGGGGTTATTAAAAAGGTGTGACTAGTGAAGCCACTATTCCTCCTATATTTAAGGACGTTCTCTCTCATTTTGAGAAGTGTATGAATTCAAAGATTTGTAGTGAGTTATTCACTATGCACAAGAGGTATTATTGTCCATATAGAAGTATTGGATGATTATCCCCAGGTTCTGTAATACCCTAAAAATGGTCACCTAAACCATGGCCCCTAATCTCGACAACATCACCAAGGTCCTAACCAAAGGCAATTAAATCAACTTTGAGCACACAATTAATTAATTCTTCAATCATTAAATATCACATGGCAAGTGAATTATTCTATATTAATTAAATCATTTCAAGAAAATAATTTGATCAATTATCCCGTTTAATTTATTAAATATCCTAACATATTTAATTAATTAATAAATTTGCCATTTAATCATAAAAAGGAATTAATTTATTACAAAAGAGGAATCAATATGAAAAGCAAGAGTTAAATTGAAAATAAAATAAAATAATTGAATTGAAAGAGAAACCAAACTTGAGATATTATTTCTTCTTCTAAATTGAGATAACTTGAAATCGGAAAAAACAATTAATTGAATTATAAATCATTCTCTAAACTTGGAACTCAAAGATTTTGAGAAAATAAATTCAGTTGCATTGAAAAGACTCTTTTCTTGAATAAACCAAAGAAATTGCATGGAATCACCTATTTTTATCTCATGTGCATGGAATTAATTGAATTTTATCTCCAATGCAAACTCAAACTTATAATCTGAATGCATTTCAATCAAACTATAATTGGAATCTATCTCAAGGATAACTTAATTTGATCTCTCAATTATTTTAATTATCCTAAATTGTGCTTTTTGTTGAATAATCTCAACTACTCGTTGCTAATTGATCTTGACCATTGGTCTCTCTTGTGATTCTCTATAAATTCAGCCTTCATCTCTCATTCAAAACACCCTGGAGATTTATTGTTATTATACAGTTTTTTGCTCTGGAGTCATTGAGGATATTGTGCTTGCTTTTTGAGATTATTGCATCTTAGTTTAGATTTTTGGCATATTTAGTTTAATTATGATTTCTTGAATTCATATAGCTTACCATTCATCCATATAGCATAATCTTGCATCCATTTAGATTAATATCTAGCTCATATAGATTAAATCCTTCATCTTGGTGTATTCTAGTCACTGGTATTGCTTATACAAATCTGAGAGCAAGTCTATACTCACATCTTTTAGAAGGCAATTGGTTAATTTGTGATGGTTTTATTATTCATGCTTATATTTGTCTAACCATACATTGATGAGGAGGTAAAATAGAAGTTGGTCTTCTTTGAGGTTGGTGGGCTTTTGTTCTCAATGTGCTTCCCAAATCAATCCCTAGGCACAAATGGGATTCTTCTAAACCTTTGTCCTATCTTCTCCTCTCTATTCAAAACTACTTGCACCCTATTGTATTGCACATCACTCCCCCTTACCTTCCATGCTAAGGCATTCAAATCTGAAATGAGGTCCTCTTGTGTGTCACCAAAAATGAAAAAGTTTGGTTGTCCAACTGGCTGAATCTCCTCTCTTCCAAGAATGGGCAACTGTTGGAGAACCATGGTTTACCTAGTCTTGTTTGCACCTTTAAGGATTTCAATCATATTAATGTGTTGATTGGGCATCTGGACAGGTCTGCAAAGTCTGATGACTGTCCCTCGCCTTTCTAGAATGAAAATATCCAATTTGGGTGCAAAGAGCGTTGTTCTACTCAAGGCAACTTCTAGGTTCAAATGGTCATTTTGATCAAATGAATTAATGAAATGCTATGGAGCTTGTAGTAGGGTGTCTCAGGTCTTAACTTATCAGTTTTGATGATTTGAAACAATCATTTACTTCTCCTTCCTTACTGATTTCATGAAATTGTCAAATTGGCCTAAAAAAGGCTACTAGAATTAGCCCTAGTTTTTAGTGAAAATTGTTCACCCTGCTCAATCTGCTAAACTTCATGGAAAAACCTTGGAGATGTGGTCAATTGATGATGAAAAATCAAAGATTTTTGCTATGGCAAGTACTGTACGGACTGTTTGAGGACTGTTCCACAAAATAGGCATTTTTCAAGGGTTTTTGAAGGTTTTAGTGAGGGTTTGCAAATTAAAGGTCTTCTCCATGATACTAGACCCAATTAAATATTTCAAACCTTGATATGACCTATAAAAAACACTCCCAAGGATTCAAACCTCATCTTAGAGTACTGTCATTATATCAAACAAATGCCATACTGCTGCTTTTACACAGAAATAACAGTCTAGAGGACTGAGACAACAATTTTTTTAAGGTTTGCATACATTTTTGAACATTGGTAAACCAAATACAATGAAATTTCATCAAATACAGATGCAACAATGACTTGATAGAAGTTGTAACACCCTGCAAAACAAATAGGAAAGGATTTCTTATGACTGTTGCTCATACACCCGCCATCACTGCACTTTGACAGTATTAAAACTGTTACAACTCCCTTTCTTTGTTTTGATGTATTTCTTCACTCTGTCCCTGGCCTGCAAAAAGGTGTTAATGGCAAGGTAAAACAATGCATATTCCTCTCCAAGGATCTTATAAGTTTGAACACTTAAAAGATGCCACAAAGCATGATAGCATTACAAGACTGTGACAAAGAATACACTTTCCTAGGATCCTTATTTAGGTCCTTTACAACCAAATTGTGTATCTTGTCTTCTAAACATTGAAAACACTATTAAATACATTCCCATGATGCATAAAAAAAGGAATCCATCATTCCATACTGTCTTTTAGGAAGGTTGGCAATGAGGTTTTAACAATGAAACAGTGACACACTGTCTTACAGTCTGTTTACACCTTTTCTTCTTGCATCCAACCAAGTCATGAGAGAGACAAGGATGGTAAAATGCAATTAAGACTCTTTCCAACTTAATTCTTCTTCAACATTTCAAAGTACAGTGCTATGAACAACAAAGTACCATTCACACAACTTTAAGAATACCCAAGCCAAGTTGTTCACTTCACATACTTGCCATGGGCTTACAAACACTTGTGCATTGCTAGAAAAGGAAAATAGATGTATGATACAGTATGTACAAAGGATCCAACAAATTTCCTCAAAGCCATGGATGAAGAGACTTTGAAGAAATTAGTTGGACCATGAATGATCTTCCATTGGAACCACAAAACAATGCCTTTCTCAAGAGCACCCCAAACAAAACTTGTTCCAAATCACTACTCAAACATAAAATGAGATCACACCAATTAAAAATAGGAGTAGTATGGACTCATGAAGCCATGGTACAGACTGTACTCTCAAAAGTGCAGGAAACTAGTTAAAACTCACAAAAACAAGAGCAAAACAAGTATTTCTTTTACTTTTCTAACATGAACCACACATACAATGATGGGAACATGGTTTTTATACATGTGACAACTTATTGAAGCCTTTTTATCGATAGGTACAGGCTGGAACTAACCAAAACCACCAAAAATCACTTTTTTGCACTTTTTGACAACTTTTTGACAACTTTTTGACAACTTTTGACAACTTTTGTTGCTCAAAAAGTTGCATTTTGACTCCCGGTGACTTGGCACTCAAAACAATGACTCAACAACATTAGAAACACTAAATAAACATTCTCCAATGCCTTTCAAGGCTTTACAATATCAAAAATTCAAAAATGTTCATTTGGACCCAAAATTGACAGTTTTTGGTCCATTGAGCAAAAAAACAAAAATCTTGGAAACTCTTAAAAAAAAATGAGTTCCAAACCTTATTACACCTCAAAACAAACCTATTAAACCTACTAGAAGCATAACATAAACACACATGCTTTATTTGCAACAAAATGCTATACCTGCTAGGATTTGAGCATTCAGGTGCTCAGGTGCTCCTGCACCATACTCCCCTAAGGACAAAGAAGTCATGTGACTCCTTTGGGAAGTAAAGAAAAAGGAATTATAGCTTTGGGAAAGTCACTTTCAGGTATCCATGTGGCTTCAGAAGCTGGTTTATCCTTCCACTTGATGAGATGCTCCATGTAGGTATGGTGTCTTGTCTATTTGATGATTCTTGAATCTAGTACCTGCTGAGGAATGGGAGTAGAAGAAGAGGGGAGAGAAAGATCAGAAAGGGAATGAGAAAGATCTAAAACTCTTTGTGAGTCCGATGGTAGGTCCCCTTTGAATGGCACCAAATCTGCAACATTGAAAATAGGAGACATAGAAACTTCATTAGGCAAATCAACTTTGTAAGCATTATGGCCATATTTAGCCAATATTTTGCATGGTCCTACTCTTCTCATTTGCAACTTAGTAGGCACTCCTTTCTATAACCATGACTTGTTGAGATGGACCATCACATAATCACCCACTAAAAATTGAACATCTCTTTTTGAAGCATCAACTCTCTCCTTAACTTTTTGAGTAGTTCCCTGTAAAGACTTCTGTACCCGCTCATGAATTTCTTTCATAGACTATGCCATATCTTCTGCTGTACCACTCACTTGCTGCAAATTAGTTACATCATTTAACTTGAAAAAACCTCTAGGATGCATTCCATAAACAATCTGAAATGGGCTCTTACCAGTGGATCTGTTTACATTGTCATTGTATGTAAACTCTGCCTGATGGATGAGTTGATCCCAACTTTGCCCATATTCTTTGGTAAGACATCTGAGTAGGTTACCCAATGTTCTGTTCACCACTTCTATTTGGCCATCTATCTGTGGATGATAAGCTAAGCCAAAAGACAAGTTAGTACCCAATTTCTTCCATAAAGTTTTCCAAAAATGACCCAAAAACTTAGCATCTCTATCAGATACAATATTGGATGGCAAATCATGAATTCTTACAACTTCCTTAAAGAAAAGAAAAGCAATGTGACTAGCATCATTAGTGGTTTTGCAAGGTATGAAATGTGCCATTTTACTGAATCTGTCAACAACCACAAAAATACTATCACACCCTACTTTAGTTCTGGGCAAACCTACCACAAAATCCATACTGATGCAATCCCAAGGCCTAGAAGGTATGGGAAGAGGCTGATACAAACCAACATTCGTGCTAGTACCCTTGGCTTTCTGACATACCATGCATTGATCAACATATTTCTTGACATCTGCCTGCATCTTAGGCCAAAAATAGTGCCTCTAAACCAATTCCAAAGTCTTATTAAGACCAAACTGACCACTCAAGCAACCATTGTGCTTTTCCTGTATCAGATTCTCCCTCATTGAACCTTTTGGCACACACAGCTGTCCACCCCTGAATAACAATCCATTCTGCAAAGTATAGCCAGCATATTCACTATGAAAAGTATTCTGAAAATCTTGACAAACCTTGTAAATATCAGCAAAATCAAAATCATGTGGATATAAATCCTTAAAACATTCTATACCAATACTTCTAATTTGAATTTCTTGAACAGTAAGTAACCTCCTACTCAATGCATCAGCTACTTTATTGCACTATCCTTTCTTATGCTTCAAAGTAAAGGTATATGCTTGCAAAGACTCTACCCATTTAACATGTCTGTGACTACGCTTATCCTATGAATTGAGAAAACTAAGTGCCTGGTTGTCAGTGTAAACCACAAATTCTTTAGGAAGAAGATAATGCCTCCATTTCCTAAGTGCTTGAACCAAAGCATACATTTCAAGATCATATGAAGAATATTTCTTCTTAGCATCATTAAGCTTTTCACTGAAAAATGCAACAGGTCTATTATCCTGACTCAAAACAGCACCAATAGCAATATTACTTGCATCACACTCTAAGGTAAACAATTTGTCAAAACTAGGTAGAATCAACACTGGTTGAGTAGCAACTCTGAGTTTCAGCAATTCAAATCCCTTGTTGGCTGCTTCTGTCCACTGAAATTTTGCTTTCACACCACCCTTAATGGTTTCCAACATAGGTGCACATATTTCACTGAAACCTCTAATAAATTTCCTATAAAATTGAGCAAGTCCATGAAAACTCCTGACATCACTAGCATTCTTAGGGGTTGGCCAATTAACTATGGCTTCTACCTTACTTGGATCCATCTTCAAATCACCCCCCAAAACAACAAAACCCAAATAGACCAGCTCTTGCTTAAGGAAATCACATTTCTCTAGATTGATAGTAAGTTGTTCATCATTCAATCTTTGTAAGACAATCTACAAATGTTGGAGGTGTTCTTCCTTGGTTTTACTGAAAATTAAGATGTCATCAAGGTACACAACTACAAACCTACCTATGAAGTCATGTAACACCTCATTCATTAATCTCATAAATGTACTGGGTGCATTTGTTAACCCAAATGGCATGACTAGCCATTCATACAACCCCTCATTTGTCTTGAAAGCTGTTTTCCATTCATCCCCCTCTTTGATGCGGATTTGATGATAACCACTTTTTAGGTCTATCTTACTGAAATATTTTTCTCCCCCTAAACAATCCATAAGATCTTCTATCCTAGGGATGGGGAATCTATACCTGATTGTGATCCTATTTATTGCTCATGAATCTGTACAAAGTCTCCAAGCCCCACCTTTCTTCGGTGCTAATAATGTGGGTACTGCACATGGATTAATACTTTTTCTAATCAATCCTTGGTCTAAGAGCTCTTGGATTTGTCTTGCCACTTCCTGATTTTGTTCAGGTGTCATTTTGTAAGCAGCTTTGTTTGGTAAGGATGCACCTGGGATGAAGTCTATCTGGTGGCTAATGGCTCTCTGAGGAGGTAGAGAGGTTGGTTGACCATCATTAACAATTGACTTAAACTGATCTAGAAGTTGCTGCACCTCATATGGGATTTCTACCTTCTTTTCTTTCTTTTCATCAACTGGTTTAGTTACCAATGCAAAACCTATGCCATCACCTTCTTTCATGGTATGAATGAACTCCTTTTCACCAACTAACAAAGTTTTGGGAACTTGTGGTTTGCTGCCCTCACTTTCTTCATCAAGGGACTGAATTTTATAGTTGATACCATTCTTGAAAAATGAGTATGAGTTCTTTTCACCATCATATTGTGCTTTCCTGTCAAACTGCCAAGGTCTTCCTAAAAGCAAATGACAAGCATCCATAGGTAGTACATCACACAAAATCTTATCTTGGTACTCACCTATGTTAAACTCTACCCATGTTTGTTCACTCACCAATACATGCTGCCCTTTTTCCAACCATGTGACCTTGTAGGGCTCATTGTGCTGTATCCTAGGTAGTTGAATTTTTGTAGCAGCTTCTTCTAATATGATGTTATCAGTTGATCCTGAGTCAATGATAACTTTGCACACCTTTCCTTGGATCTTACATTTGATCTTGAAAAGAGCTTTCCTTTGAGACATATCTTTCTGAGATGGCTCTTTCATGAGGATCCTCCTGATCATGAGGTTTTCCCCTTCTTCTGATGGTAGACACCTTTGATTTGGTGTGGTTTCCTCTTGCACAAAATGGACTCTCTTATCACCTCCTTGAGATGAACTTGGCTTCTCTGGGCATCTATATGCTGGATGGCCTAGTTTCTGACAGTTATAACATTTCATGGTGGAGAAGTATGAACCTCTTCTAGGTCCATTAGATCTACCCCTTCCTGGGTTGCTTGATCCCCTACCCCTATAATTGGGTCTTCTCAGAGAATCCCCACTTTGCTCAATAAGCTTAGACTCTCCCTGGGACCTATGATCTGTGTTTCTTCCCCAAAAACTGCCTCTATGACTGCCTCTATTTCCTCTGCCTCTGCCTCTACTATTCTATTCTTGTTTCTTCTTGTTTCTCTCTTCTACCTTCAGTGCTAATTGAAAACACTTCTGTAATGTGTTGGGACACCATAGGCTTAACTCTTCCTGAAAATTCCATCTTAACCCATTGAGATACCTAGCTACTCTGACATTTTCATCTTCTTGTACCTTAGATCTAAGGCTTAGTTTTTGGAATTCTTCAGTGTAACTACTGACATCTAGGTCTTTCTGTCTCAAGTTTTGTCTCTTCCTATGTAACTAGATTTCATAATCTTCAGGAATGTAGGTGTCTTTGATTTTAGTTACCATTGTCTTCTAGGTGGCTATGGGTTTCTTTCCCTCTTTCACTTCCTCTTGGATGAATATCCACCAAGTTAAAGCTACCCCTCTCATTCTGGATTTGGCTACCTTCACTTTCTGTGCTTAAGTAATTCCATCACATTCAAAGTGATTCTCTAGACCCTCTATCCACTCCATTAGTGCTTCTGGTTCCATCTTGCCACTAAAAAGGGACACTCCATCTAGGGCCTTTCCAGTCAAAGCTTTCAAAGCTTGTAAAAAGGTTTCTTGTTCTCTATCCAAGATTGGATCTGGTTCTGGGACTTCTTCTTCTAAGGTTTCCTTCTTATCTTCAACATTTTCTACTCTCTCATTGACTTCTTCAGTCTTGACTTCTACTTGGTTCAACTTTTTTTCAAGTTGTTGTAATCTTTCCCTAAGGAGTCTATTTTCTTCAACCTGATCCTCCATCCTCTTTGCTAACTCTACATTGGTCACCATGTTGTTGGTGTTGTCTCCCATTGACTCGCTACCTGACATATGCTAATCTCTCAACCTAAATCTGAATTGGCTCTGATACCACTATGATGAGGAGGTAAAATAGAAGTTGGTCTTCTTTGAGGTTGGTGGGCTTTTGTTCTCAATGTGCTTCCCAAACCAATCCCTAGGCACAAATGGGATTCTTCTAAACCTTTCTCCTATCTTCTCCTCTCTATCCAACACTACTTGCACCCTATTGTATTGCACATCACTCCCCCTTACCTTCCATGCTAAGGCATTCAAATCTGAAATGAGGTCCTCTTGTGTGTCACCAAAAATGAAAAAGTTTGGTTGTCCAACTGGCTGAATCTCCTCTCTTCCAAGAATGGGCAACTGTTGGAGAACCATGGTTTACCTAATCTTGTTTGCACCTTTAAGGATTTCAATCATATTAATGTGTTGATTGGGCATCTGGACAAGTCTGCAAAGTCTGATGACTATCCCTCGCCTTTCTAGAATGAAAATATCCAATTTGGGTGCAAAGAGCGTTGTTCTACTCAAGGCAACTTCTAGGTTCAAATGGTCATTTTGATCAAATGAATTAATGCAATGCTATGGAGCTTGTAGTAGGGTGTCTTAGGTCTTAACTTATCAGTTTTGATGATTTGAAACAATCATTTACTTCTCCTTCCTTACTGATTTCATGAAATTGTCAAATTGGCCTAAAAAAGGCTACTAGAATTAGCCCTAGTTTTTAGTGAAAATTGTTCACCCTGCTCAATCTGCTAAACTTCATGGAAAACCATTGGAGATGTGGTCAATTGATGATGAAAAATCAAATATTTTTGCTATGGCAAGTACTGTACAGACTGTTTGAGGACTGTCCCACAAAATAGGCATTTTTCAAGGGTTTTTGAAGGTTTTAGTGAGGGTTTGCAAATTAAAGGTCTTCTCCATGATACTAGACCCAATTAAATGTTTCAAACCTTGATATGACCTATAAAAAACACTCCCAAGGATTCAAACCTCATCTTAGAGTACTGTCATTATATCAAACAAATGCCATACTGCTGCTTTTACACAGAAATAACAGTCTGGAGGACCGAGACAACAATTTTTTTAAGGTTTGCATACATTTTTGAACATTGGTAAACCAAATACAATGAAAGTTCATCAAATACAGATGCAACAATGACTTGATAGAAGTTGTAACACCCTACAAAACAAATAGGAAAGGATTTCTTATGACTGTTGCTCATACACCCGCCATCACTGCACTTTGACAGTATTAAAATTGTTACAACTCCCTTTCTTTGTTTTGATGTATTTCTTCACTCTGTCCCTGGCCTGCAAAAAGGTGTTAATGGCAAGGTAAAACAATGCATATTCCTCTCCAAGGATCTTATAAGTTTGAACACTTAAAAGATGCCACAAAGCATGATAGCATTACAAGACTGTGACAAAGAATACACTTTCCTAGGATCCTTATTTAGGTCCTTTACAACCAAATTGTGTATCTTGTCTTCTAAACATTGAAAACACTGTTAAATACATTCCCATGATGCATAAAAAAAGGAATCCATCATTCCATACTGTCTTTTAGGAAGGTTGGCAATGAGGTTTTAACAATGAAACAGTGACACACTGTCTTACAGTCTGTTTACACCTTTTCTTCTTGCATCCAACCAAGTCATGAGAGAGACAAGGATGGTAAAATGCAATTATGACTCTTTCCAACTTAATTCTTCTTCAACATTTCAAAGTACAGTGCTATGAACAACAAAGTACCATTCACACAACTTTAAGAATACCCAAGCCAAGTTGTTCACTTCACATACTTGCCATGGGCTTACAAACACTTGTGCATTGCTAGAAAAGGAAAATAGATGTACGATACAGTATGTACAAAGGATCCAACAAATTTCCTCAAAGCCATGGATGAAGAGACTTTGAAGAAATTAGGTCGACCATGAATGATCTTCCATTGGAACCACAAAACAATGCCTTTCTCAAGAGAACCCCAAACAAAACTTGTTCCAAATCACTACTCAAACATAAAATGAGATCACACCAATTAAAAATAGGAGTAGTATGGACTCATGAAGCCATGGTACAGACTGTACTCTCAAAAGTGCAGGAAACTAGTTAAAACTCACAAAAACAAGAGCAAAACAAGTATTTCTTTTACTTTTCCAACATGAACCACACATACAATGATGGGAACATGGTTTTTATACATGTGACAACTTATTGAAGCCTTTTTATGGACAGGTACAGGCTGGAACTAACCAAAACCACCAAAAATCACTTTTTTGCACTTTTTGACAACTTTTGACAACTTTTGTTGCTCAAAAAGTTGCATTTTGACTCCCGGTGACTTGGCACTCAAACCAATGACTCAAAATCATTAGAAACACTAAATAAACATTCTCCAATGCCTTTCAAGGCTTTACAATATCAAAAATTCAAAAAGGCTCATTTGGACCCAAAATTGACAGTTTTTGGTCCACTGAGCAAAAAAACAAAAATCTTGGAAACTCTTAAACAAAAATGAGTTCCAAACCTTATTACACCTCAAAAAAAACCTATTAAACCTACTAGAAACATAAAATAAACACACATGCTTGATTTGCAACAAAATGCTATACTTGCTAGGATTTGAGCATTCAGGTGCTCAGGTGGTCCTGCACCATACATGTAATGACTTAATTGAAGTGTTGTGTCTTACAGCTTGCAGATACTTATTCCACTTTTCACACACACATTTCTGGAACCCATCGTGGGGCTGAAGACTACATCTTTCAGCCTAAAAGACTAACTTTTTCTTATTTTTTAGATTTTTATTTTTTTGGATTTTTGTCCGTACAGTTACTGCAAAATATCATATGAGATTTCCCACATACCCGAATGACAAATTGCATGTATCGTACGATCTTGTATGAATTATCATACGACTCGATGAGAATTGTCATACGGTATTCCATATTTTTTTTGGGTTAAAAGAAAACTGCATTCTTCAGGTTCTTCATTGGATTTTGATCATACTAACGTTGACCCTGGCTTGTTGTCTGAGGAATTTTCACAGCCTAATCCTTTTTTTTTAGAATGCTTGTCGAAGAATATGCTTATCATACAAAAAAAATATGACTACTGATTTGTTGTCTTTGCAGGTTGCCTGAGGAGATTCAAGTAAACATTGTGTATTCTTTAAATTTATTTTTAAGCACCTAAATTGCTATTTGGTTAATGAACAAATCTATCTTTTGTTTTTTAAGAAAATTCTGAGACGTAGGAGAGTATGCTCTTGTCTGCACAGACAATCAGAAATCCAGACCCTTGAGGCTTTTTCTAAGTTTGAGATTTGTGTACCTTTAGCGGGCCTGTCACAGTGGGAAAAAGTAATCACCCTATGAGAATGACCCAAGTGAGTACAGCCAGACCTGGGCATTCTAACTCACTATAATAAATAGGCCTCTGGTTGATTAAAGTCTTAGAGGATGAGATTATTTGAGTTTTCTCTTTGAGATCTCTCATATCGAGCATTTTGTAGGGCCTCATAGTATCAATCACATTTATGTGACTACAAATTGTTTCGGTACCTTGTTGGGCTATAGGCCTCAATTATGCTTGCGTGACTTCAAGGGGTGATTTCAAATAGAATTCTTGACTAAGAACTATAAGATAGAGGCTACCTAGTTCACCTCCGAAAGGGGGGATAATCTTTGTGCAAGAGAGATAGAAACTCTCCCAAGATGCTTGCCATTTCATGCCCCCATTAGCGTTTGGAGTCGGCCATTACAACATTGAGAATCCATTGCGTGAGACTCAGCAGTCATATTCTGATTATCTATTGGGTGTGTACCTGAGTTTGCAAGCAAAGGTTTTCTTCTCTCACCAATTTCCATAGGGTTAGCATGCTATGATTGAATTCATTATACATATTGCATGTTTACTGTGTTTTCATCCCTGAAACTGAAACTGGAATACCAAAACTGGAGAAAACAATAAACAACTCAATGGTCAAAACTCTATCCATATCAAAAACTAGTCTATCTTAGTCATCAAAACTCTATCAGTATCAAAAACTAGTCTACATGAGCTATCAAAAACTTAGTCCATCTCAAAGCTGGTCATTGTCAGTCATTGAAAACTCTATCTATCCGAATTTTATCTCTATCTAGTAAACTGTCGTATGAGTCTTCTAATTTATCAACCTACTACATAACTAGTTTCATATGAAATTTCATCAAGCCTTATAGTTTGTCATCTGACCTTGAATTAGTTGTCATACGAGATCTGATAAACTTTTGTCCTTCGTAGGGAAGTATCGTCTAAGCCCTTGTCCTGTGTCATATGAGAAAACATCACATACATTAGTTTGTCATCTGAGGTATACCCTTCTATCGTACGAACCTAGACAACAACTCATATGAAATACTATTTTGATTGTCCCGAAGCTATCAAACTGTCGTCTGGTTCTGTAAACCCTGTCGTACGAATCCCTAATTTTGTTAGTCCAGAATAGTCAAACTTGCCTAAAACAATCTACAATGAGCATAAAACTAGTTATCATCATCCTGAGCATAAATGAATCTAAAAGTGTACCTCTGTTGTTGTGTTGCATGATTTTGTAGATCATGTTTCAGCTAGTTCAATCAACTACTTATCAAACTTAAGTCACGTAGACAACGTATTACATAGGATAGATCATTCCTGAAACCAGAATAAGTCTTAGTCACTTCTCTCAAATCAAACTAGGTAACTTAGATCACGTCTTACACGAGATAGATCTTTCCTCAAACTAGACTAAATCTTAGTTGCTTCTCTCAATCAATATGTTAAACGAACAAACTAGCTCCAAATTTGATCTTGACTTCTGCATCAAAAATAGCTCTAGGTCACATCAGTTAATAAAAATGCCTACTCAAACCAGAAGTGGTCGTAAGAAAGCTGACAAAGGAAAAGGACCATCCTTTTCATATCAGGATAATCCATTTTACGTAGAGGACCCTATTACTAATAAACCTTCATCATCAGATATATCGGTTTATGATCAACCCTTGTCTCCCACCAAATCTGGAACAAAACAAGAAAGAGGAGCTGCTAAACTCAATGCTTATGATGATCTCAGTATCCATGCTACTAAATATGATTCCTCATCAAAAAAATATGAAGCCTTTGAACCTACCAAAACTGATATTCATAATGGTCAAAAGGATCAAGATTTCCGAAAAATGATAAAGGTTATCATGGTTAGAGAAAAAGAAGACTATTTTCTAGAACTACCAAAGCAAGGCGATAAACTTCCTACTAGTTATAATGTTGAGGCCCTCATCACTAAAGAGGAAGAGACACCCTTAGTAATGGTAAACAAACAATTACAAGCATTATGGACTGAGATCATAAAACTAAAAAACAAGGATAAATCATCAAAACAATATTCTCTGGACACGATATGCCCATTTTCATTTGATAAAAACCTTTACATGCCTTCATTTCCTTCATGAGTGGAGATTCCAAAATTTGACAAATATGATGGCAACTCAGATCCTCAAGACCATGTCAGATAATTTTGTGTTTTATGTATGGAGTTCATGCATGAACAAACATATCTCATGCACCTTTTCCTGAGAAGTTTAGGAGGGCAAGCTATGGAATGGTTCTCAAGCCTACCTATGGGAATAATTTTTTTTGAAGAATGAATCCAATTGTTTCTACAACAATACTCCTATAAAATTTGTCATCTATTCACTATGATTGAGCTTTACAATACCAAACAGAAAATAGGAGAGCCCTTTCTCACTTTCCTCCAATGTTGGAGAAAGATGTTCTCTAGATATTAATGATCTATTCCAGATTCTGAGAAGATGGATATCTTCATCAACAACTTGATCCCAAAATTGAAATACAGTATCCAAATGCAAGTATACCTTTCATTCAACAAAATGGTAGACAGTTCCCTTAGAATGGATGATGTGCTTATAAAGAAAT
Source organism: Cryptomeria japonica (assembly GCF_030272615.1). Lineage (NCBI taxonomy): Eukaryota > Viridiplantae > Streptophyta > Pinopsida > Cupressales > Cupressaceae > Cryptomeria > Cryptomeria japonica. The sequence continues at coordinate 282,530,343 of NC_081412.1, forward strand.
TAAACATCTCACATTGGAAAGAAACACAACAAGGTTCTAGTTCCAAAGAAAAGAACAAATATTGGAAATATGGCAAAGACAACAACAAAAATGTTGTTAATGATGGAGTGGTAGACACTGTTAAAGAAAAATCAAAATCCATGATATTTAATCTAGCTAGTGGCACACAAGCACTCAAAGCAGCTGAAACTGCAATAGAAAATCCTCTGAAGAAAGTAAAAGAGTGGTTTAGAGAGAAACCTTGGCTTTCAAAACCTAAACGCGACTTCACTCCTTTGCAATAATCATACTGTAGCGTCGTAAATTGTACGCACTTGCTAGGGTGGTACAATTTCACACCTAGTTTAGCACCCGCCTTGGCGCATTTTGTATTTTGCATTGCATTTCCCCTTTAGCACTTAATTAATTAAATTAATTAGGTCTAAGGTTCTATTTTATCATCTCCCATATCATAAAGTTGGGCCCTTTTCATTAAAGTGTGCCCCTTTCATTTTATTCCTCCAATACATCATTTAATCAAAAACCCTAATTAGGTCCTATTTTAACTTGGGGGCTTGATTTCGGGGGTCAAAACATCTCGAAATCACCTGTAACTTCGGGATTCTCTCTAAAATCATCATATCCGACGACCCTGAAAATTTGGTGAAAAGTTGTCAGGACCATGGCACCCGGAGTGCACATGGTCCCAGACATTTTTCTTGAAATTTTAGGAGCACGATCCAATCATAAAATAAAGCTTAACCCCAAGAAATTGGTGGGAGATTCAATCTCTAGGTTGGCCTAAAGTTGAAATTAAGACCTAGGGTTTCATACATACGAGCTCTCTTTCTTCATTTGAAAGGATCAAGATTTTGGGTTTCAAGGGCCTTCTATGCAGCGAAAGAGTAGATCTTTGAAGACTTCAACAACATTCAACATCCATCCATCAAGCATCCATCAATTTCATTCATCCATTTAGGGCTTCGAAGACATTGAAGAACAATAGGGGATTACCGACTGAAGATTGGCTTGTAGCCCTCCCTTGGGGTTGGGTATGATTTCATGTTGTTTTCATGTCTTTGCATAAGCTTCAATATATCACTTATTCATGCTTTAGATCACTTTGCATCTTGATTTAGAGCATTTACATTGTCATTTACAAGCAATTAGGGTTTACTTTCTAGGTTGCTCTAGTTTGCTTACTTGCATTTTAGGATCTTGCACACACACAAGATCTACACACACAACTTTTACTATACAACTTGGCTATTCGTGGAGGTGGGAATCACCAAATCGGGGGTTTGACTAAGGCAAAACCCTATATAGCTGCCCACCATACCCTTTTCAGATATAAGTGCAGGTTTCGGGATTCGGACGACGCCGCAAGTTGCAGATCCGAGAAAAGCAGGCCGAGACAACACTCCACACCAAGTTTCAGAGCAAAAGACCAGGACAGGGGCATGGGGTACCCTAGTCCTACCAGGACAGGGGCGCTGGGCGCCGTGGTCCTCCTGACAGACATCAGTTTTCAGCATTTTTGACAGCTTTTCAGGTTACAAAATAGCAGTTTCCAGAGCAGTTTCAGGGGCAGAATCAGGACAGTGGCGCCCACGCCCCCATCCCGAACATTTTCACTCAGATTTTGACTCCGGGTACACATTTTCATTCTTGTCTTATTCTTGTGTTTATAGCTTTCCATTGTTTAAGTTCAATTCTGCAATCTTGTTATTAGTTCATACTTGCACTTTGGGGTTAGGGATTGAACTTGCATCATTTTATCTATCATTTGCAACAAAGGAATAGAAATCCTAATAGGTAGCCCATGGCTCTCTCTTCCACAAAAAGAAGTAGCCAATTGTGTGATACCTCTAGGCCCTTTCGTATTCCACAAATGTGTGATTGAAAGTGAGATTAGGGCATGTTTCCTTAATGTCACTTTTTCTCCTACACATTTTGGTGAACCCGATGTGAATTCCAATCTTCTCTAATTCTGATCTATGTTTTCAAATTTGAGTGTTTATGCTATTTCAAATTCAAATTTGTATTTACAAGTTTTAATTTCTTGCAAGATTCAAAAATCTAGAGGAAATTTTTGCTAAAACCCTAATTTTTCAATTCAAAGTTGAACTTGTGGATAGCTTAATTGGGATCAATAATTTCAAATCTGATTTAGGGACTCATTTGAATCATAAATTTCATTTTCTAAATCTACATTCTAAGTGCTTTCATTGGTTAAAATTAAGCATTTCCTTCTATTTTGCATGTGTTATCACTTGAAAAAGGAAAATTGTTGTCATGATGCATTCATTTTATAGATGTGATAATGGGTTGGCTTCCCTTGTTTCAATTTTTCCTTCTCCTAAAGAACCTCCCCCCATCTATAACAACATTTTAGTGCCTGAAAGAGTTGCTACCAATCCCTTTGAGACTCTCCCATTCTCTAAGGATGAAGACTTTAAGAGTGATCTTGACAATTCTCCTAAAATGTGCCCTTCCTCTTTAGCTATCCTAGAGAAAGAGAATGATATCATAAACACCTTTCTTAATGTTACTTCACCTTCCCTACATGATGCCTCTCTAAGTGAAAAAGTATTGATGGACATTGACTTATTTTCTCCTAAAGTTGGTCCTTCCAATGGGGGCATGTTAGTGCAACAAGAGGTTATGAACACTTCTTTCAAAGATCTCCTTCCTAAGCATGAATCTTTGGAGAAATATGTTCATGTTCCTCCTAAAAAACACTCCCTTCATGAGGATCCTTTTGTGCAAGAAGATGACATTATCCCTACATTTCCTAGTGATGGCATTTCCTTTTCCAATAAAATTCCCACTAGAGATGATGAATTAATGATAAATGCTTACCCTTCTCCTAAAGTTTGTCTTACCCATAAGCATCCCTTAGAGAAAGAAGATGAAATAATAAGCAATTTCCTTAATTCTCTCTCCCCTAAAGATCATATTGAACATATTTTGAGGAAAGAGGATGAGTTTAACACATCTATTGATGCTCTCCCTCCTAAGGATGAGGAATTAATAAGCAATGTTATCTCCTCTCCCGAAATTGACAATACTTCAAACATTCCTTTCTCACCTTCCTTGAATCTCAATTATTATCCCTCTCCTCAACTTGGTTCTACTCGTAGGAAAACCCTAGTTCAAGGAAAGATGGTTAACATCTCTTTCGAAGATCTCCCTCTCAAAAGTGAGACTTTAGAGAGTAATTTTGATTCTTCTCCTAGAGAGTTTATTCCCCATGTAGATCCTTTGATGATAGAGGATGATATGACCTTTCCTAGTATTACGTTTCCTACTAGAACATCAATGCCTACCACTTGTCTCTCTCCTAAAATTGATTTAATTCATGATGAGATTTTAGTGCAAGAGAAGACTATCAACAATTCTTCCAATACTTTTGTTCATTCTTCTAAACCATCCTCAATCAATTTGATACATGTGAATGAAACACCTAACAAACCTCTCTTCACTATCCAAGGTGCTTGTCCTTCTCAAAATTCTCAACCTTTAAATAAGCCTATCTTAGTGGTTCAAGGTGGTTATGCTAATGATTCTTTTTGCACTCCTAAGAAACCTATTATTACTGTGCAAGGAGGTTATTCTACTAAGAGCCCTTATGAGTATGCTAAGCAACTGACTAGAGAGAGTTATCATGCGGTTGCCCATACCTATAACACAAGAAACAATAGGCAACCTAATCCTCCTCCAGTTATCCCAACTTCACTTCCTCCTTCTCAACCTATTCTTCCTCAAGCTCCATGTATTTCACAAGTTCTTGGTAAGGAATATGATCTCATAGAACAACTTAAAGCTACCCCTGCTAAGATATCCCTTTGGGATTTGATCCAAACTTCTTCCGCTCATCATGGAATGTTACAAGATGCCTTGAAAGACTTGAATGTTCCTCCACCTAATACATCTAGTAATATATTGTCTTTGGTTAGCTCTGTGATGAATCCTAAAGCTCAAATTGTGTTTACTCAAGATGAGTTGCCTAATAGTGAAATTCAATATCAATATGATCCCTTGATGATTGTGGTTATCATAAATGACACTGCTATAAGACAAACACTGGTAGATAATGGTTCTGGCCTTAATGTGTGTAGCATTAGTCTATTGCATAAGATGAATGTGGAAACATCCCTTATTGAGCCTGACTCTTGTCCCATTCGAGGCTTTGATAATGTGGCTAAGTCTTCATTAGGTATTATCACCTTACCCATCACAGTGGGACCTGTTACTTTGCCTACTACTATCCATGTTATGTCAGGAAATTTAACATACAACTTGTTATTAAGGAGACCTTGGATTCATAGTATGCAAGCTGTCCCCTCTACATTGCATAGACAAGTTAAATTTATTTATAACAATAAGACATATACCTTGATAGGTGATACTAATTTTCAAGCTTGTTTGCAAACATCTACTTCCAAAGGGAGTTCTTCTAAGCCTTCCTCTTTTAATGATGTCTCTTTAAACAAGATACCTATGAACAAATCATTACCCTCTAATAATCAAAATTCTTTGGATAAGCCTGAAGTTCCTGAAGAAGATTCTTCTCAACTTGAATCTACACATGAAAAGGCTTTTGAGCCTGAGAAGGTCCTCGCAGAAGATGATTGGGGATCTCTTGATTTCAATCCCACCTTCGTAGGTGAGTATAGGGTTCCTCCTAGAGAGCTTAAAGTTAAAAAGAAGGAAGAAACTAGAGATCAATCAATCTTACCTGAACCTATGAGCAATAATTTTGTGGCTACTTCTCAAACTTCTTCTCCTCACACCTCTAATTCTGAAGAATTTGATTCTTTGTCTTATGAAAAACCACCTTTTCTTTCTAAAATGGCTAATCGTTATGGTCATGGTTTTCATATTTTGGCTAAGAATGGCTATAGTGGAAATGGTTGTGGCACAAATGAAAAAGGAATTAAAGTTCCTTTAGAACATAACATGCATGAATATTCATTTGGACTTGGATATAATCTTTCTAAGCCCACCAAAGCATCTCAAAGACCATCTCTCAATGTGAATGCTATATTTAGTAGTGATGATGATCTCACTTCAACTAAATCATCTTCTACTTCTATCAACTCTCATTCCCCTCATAAGGAAATCTTGGCGATGAAAAAATATCTTTATGACTCCCCTCAAATTTCTAAATCCACTTATGAATCTTTATCTCCTATTCATCATAAAGTCCTTTCCTCCAGGGATAAGGCTCTAATAGATTACACTCATCCCTCTTCTAAGATTTCTCGTAACTTTCCTTCTTCAATTTTTATCATTTTATACATGTTTTTGATCTCACTTATGGTTGAGCATTTAGCATGTCATATTCAAATACCTCATTCAATCTATCATGTCTTTAAATAACATTAATGGCTATTATGTTGCTCATCATTATGTGACATTGGTAGCTCATTTACTGGGGGCTCATTGTCATTCATGATGGTACAATTTCAAGTGCAATCATATTTTTGAAGCAACATAATAGCCTAATTTTTCTATGTTATCTCTTGTTCCTATATGGTAATAGTGTGGAAATATTGATCACCTTTTCTTTAGAATCCTCTTTTCCTAGATATGGGAGAAGATGTGTATTCTCTTTCTTATCCTACCCACTTCTTGTGAGAAGAATTTTACATACACTAATGTCTTGCTGGCATGAGCTCATGTGAGTATGTAGTACATTTTGCTTATGTGTAAATCTCTCCCTAGAAGATTGTGTAAGTCCTTCTCATTGTCCTTATCCTTGGGAGGCAATGATCTTTTCTTATTTTTATCTAAGGATCCACTTTTTCCTATTTCATGGATGGTGTGAACTTTATTACTTGATGTTATTCCTTGTATGCATTTGTTGATTGTTCAAGGATTCTCTCTTACAAGAGGATTTAAGTCCTTGACTACAACCTCTTTTGCGCTTGGTAAAATACATCCATAATGAATTCACTCTCCCAATTGGGTTAAAAAAAGCGTCATCCTTCATTAAGAATCACTTTCACCTTGCAAAAGAAGGAAGTATTGCATTTTTTTTCTCTTCTTTGTCTTATTCTAGAAGATGTTATATTTGTCTAAGACAATTCCTCTCAGGGATAGGTTTCTTTTGTACAAAGATCTCTTCTCCTCTAAGGATCTCCTTTACACATACTACAAGATATCCCTTTTCAACTATCTTATCCTTGCTTAAAGAGTGCAAAACTCTCTTGCTTGGATCTATGACATTGTTGCATTTTTGGGGTATCTTCTTTTGTGATGAAGGTAGGTATCCTTGTTCTACTTTACTCATGATATAAACATTACACTTTTTGAGCAATGGGTCATTCTCGGAACTAGAGCACAGACTCTTAGAGTGAGATGTCTCCATTTTTCTCTTATGCAAGGTGATTATTCTCGGAACCAGAACACAGACTCTTAGAGTGAGATGTCACGCGTTTGTACTATACATATACAGGTTGTAGCATACTCAGGCATAGACTCCTATGAGGTGCTTCTAACCTCACTTACACACACATGCACGAGGTTGAGTGGAACTAGCGGCATAAGGTTAGACTTTCTCACTCTCCTCCCTTACATGGATCACCTAGACAGACTCTGGGGGCTAGTTTTCCATGTGCTTTTTCCAATGGATCACCTAGACAAGATCTAGGGGCGAGAAGTCCATGTTTTCTCTCTCATTATTCTTTTCATGGATCACCAATGTGTGTATTCATGCTGCTTTTTCCTTTCTTTTCTTCTCTTTGCATTTTGTTTCCATTTACATCCTTCATCTTGTGTTAGAGAACTCTCAAATCCTCACACTCTTTGTTGTGTTGAAATTGAGATTTAGTCGTCTTTCTTACCAAATGATTCTCCATTAGTTTTTATCAAATCTTCTTGTGAGCATTTGTCATCAATATTCTTTAACAATTCGAAGTGGTAAACATGATACCCTATTTCAGCTCACTAAAATTAGCAAGCCGAAACAGGGGGGGGCATATAGCTACCCTTGAATTTTCATCACCTTCCTTAGTAAGCATTATGTGATTTTGTGATCTAATGTGTGTTTTGTAGGGTGCGGCTCCTAACTGTGTACTGCAGATACCGCTGGGGGCTTCGTCCGATGACTTATGGATATATCCTTTTTCAAATAATGTTTACTTTTCTGTACTTTAGCTTGCATATACACGTAGTGTTCATATGACCGCTAAAGTGGGGACTAAATGTAGCGTCGTAAATTGTACGTACTTGGCAGGGTGGTACAATTTCACACCTAGTTTAGCACCCGCCTTGGCGCATTTTGCATTTTGCATTGCATTTCCCCTTTAGCACTTAATTAATTAAATTAATTAGGTCTAAGGTTCTATTTTATCATCTCCCATATCATAAAGTTGGGCCCTTTTCATTAAAGTGTGCCCCTTTCATTTTATTCCTCCAATACATCATTTAATCAAAAACCCTAATTAGGTCCTATTTTTAACTTGGGGGCTTGATTTCGGGGGTCAAAACATCTCAAAATCACCTGTAACTTCGGGATTCTCTCTAAAATCATCATATCCGACGACCTTGAAAATTTGGTGAAAAGTTGTCAGGACCATGGCGCCCGGAGTGCACATGGTCCCGGACATTTTTCCCGAAATTTTAGGAGCACAATCCAATCATAAAATAAAGCTTAACCCCAAGAAATTGGCAGGAGATTCAATCTCTAGGTTGGCCTAAAGTTGAAATTAAGACCTAGGGTTTCATACATAAGAGCTCTCTTTCTTCATTTGAAAGGATCAAGATTTTGGGTTTCAAGGGCCTTCTATGCAGCGAAAGAGAAGATCTTTGAAGACTTCAACAACATTCAACATCCATCCATCAAGCATCCATCAATTTCATTCATCCATTTAGGGCTTTGAAGACATTGAAGAACAATAGGGGATTACTGACTGAAGATTGGCTTGTAGCCCTCCCTTGGGGTTGGGTATGATTTCGTGTTGTTTTCATGTCTTTGCATAAGCTTCAATATATCACTTATTCATGATTTAGATCACTTTGCATCTTGATTTAGAGCATTTACATTGTCATTTACAAGCAATTAGGGTTTACTTTCTAGGTTGCTCTAGTTTGCTTACTTGCATTTTAGGATCTTGCACACACACAAGATCTGCACACACAACTTTTACTATACAACTTGGCTATTCATGGAGGTGGGAATCACCAAAGTGGGGGTTTGACTAAGGCAAAACCCTATATATTCGCCCACCATACCCTTTTCAGATATAAGTGCAGGTTTCGGGATTCGGACGACGCCGCAAGTTGCAGATCCGGGAAAAGCAGGCCGAGACAACACTCCACACCATCTTTCAGAGCAAAAGACCAGGACAGGGGCGTGGGGCACCCTGGTCCTACCAGGACAGGGGCGCTGGGCGCCCTGGTCCTCCTGACAGACAACAGTTTTCAGCATTTTTGACAGCTTTTCAGGTTACAAAATAGCAGTTTCCAGAGCAGTTTCAGGGGCAGAATCAGGACAGTGGCGCCCACGCCCCCGTCCCGAACATTTTCACTCAGATTTTGACTCCGGGTACGCATTTTCATTCTTGTCTTATTCTTGTGTTTATAGCTTTCCATTGTTTAAGTTCAATTCTGCAATCTTGTTATTAGTTCATACTTGCACTTTGGGGTTAGGGATTGAACTTGCATCATTTTATCTATCATTTGCAACAAAGGAATAGAAATCCTAATAGGTAGCCTATGGCTCTCTCTTCCACAAAAAGAAGTAGCCAATTGTGTGATACCTCTAGGCTCTTTTGTATTCCACAAATGTGTGATTGAAAGTGAGATTAGGGCATGTTTGCTTAGTGTCACTTTTTCTCCTACACACATAGAAATCCACTTTCAAAACTTTATTGGCAAATGATCTGATAACCTTACCGGAGAATTCTAGGCCATATGATCCCGAAGTCAAACCAAAATGGTGGAGAGAGAACGAATACTGCGAATACTATCGAAACAAAGGTCATAACACAAACAAATGCATGAAGCTTAATCATGAGATTCGAGATCTCATTGATGCTAACAAAATTGTTGTGGGAAATCACACAACTAATGTTGATCAAAAAGCTTTTAAAGATCCCTTACTTGTTTATGAACAAGGTGATTCCTCAAAGTCAAAAGGAGGTGCCAAAGTTAATTACACCTATGCCAACAATGACAATGTGATCAACATGATTGAGTCTTCCCAACCCGAATATTGCAATGTGATCATAATATAAACAAAAGGAATCACAAAATGCAAATGTTGTGACCTACGCTCAAAAGAAAGTCACTCTCCAAGGAGCTAGTTCTTCAACTCCTGCTCAAACAACATCAAATCTACCAACTTCTTCAAACAGACAAACAGATACAACCATGGCTAAATCCAAACAAATGGCTTCATCATTCTCTCCTGGTTATAGCATTGCTGAATAATTGAAAAGAACGAACTCTCAAATCTCCATCTTTGAATTGCTCAAAATCTCTTATGCTCATAAAGAGATCCTGGACAAAGCGTTGCTCACAACTAATTTCCCAAAAGATTTAAATATCGATCGGTTTCAATCTATGGTGGGTCACCTGACTTCGCCTCATTATCTTACCTTCTCTAAAGAACATGCTAACTCACTGAATCACCCACATAACCAGCCATTGCACATTGAAGCTATGATCCATAAACACAAAGTTAAATGTGTTTTGATAGATGGAGGCACTGGGTTGAATATTTGTACCTATAATCTGCTTACACAATTGGGCTTTTTTGAAAATGTCATTGATCCGACCAAGAAAATAACAATCAAAGCTTATGATGAAGAAGAAAGAACCTCTAAAGGTCTGGTATTATTATCGATCAGGGTAGGACCTGTAGAAAGAGATGTTATTTTCTAGGTGCTTGATCTTCCTCTGTCATACAACATCTTGTTGGGCAAGCCATGGATTCACGAAATGAAGGCAGTTCCATCTACATATCATCAGTGCTTAAAATCATCTTATAATGGAGTTGAAGTCAATATTCCTGCTGATACAAACTCCCCCAATAATGCATTGACAAAAAGTGCTGATACCTTTGTGATAGTTCTGATACTTAATGTAAGTATAAATCCAATAGCCAACAAGATGAGAGGGGGGGATGAATCATACAAACTTAATCTTCCATGAAAACATCAGATTCAACCTCGGTAACATATACTTTAGTAATATAACCAAAACTGCTAAACATGCAAACTCAAAAGCATATAAACATCATATCACTCATAACACCAGATTTAATGTGGAAACCCAAATAGGGAAAAACCACTGTGGGATTTCGGACCCACTAAGAAACATACTCTTCTAGAGTATGCTCGGTTAAAAGCAAATCCTGTTAAAGATTACAAACACATTGCTAGATGTGACCTGGTTAAGGGATTTCCCTTAGATCTGTTAGGATCTTCACCTTGTTAGAAGTGACCTTGTTAAAGGATTTCAAACACTCAATCAGAATGTCACCTTGCTAGAGGGTTTTAAAAATAAGATTGTTAAGTTCACTCGGTTAAGAGATTTTCTATCACTTTCACAAAATAACAGTAATAAAAATCTATCTGCAACTTCACATCTAAAATGCTAAAGCAGATTCTTATTTGCTCAATACAATCTAGACATAGAACTAATCTTGTCCATCTGCTGGGCTTCTATACTCTGTTATTCAAATAGGTCTTCAAGCTTTTGTGCTCGGTAATCACTATGTAGCATCCCTATGCATACATTTGCCCACATACATTGTTTATCAACAACTCCCTATTTATAAACAATTAGCTAATCGCTTAATCTCTTTGATCACATTTCCCATGATCAATCATAGCCATTAGATCTTCAATCTTGTCCAGGTTCAATGTATCCTTTGATCTGAAAAATGTTTTACCCCTCTTAGGAACTTGCATACATTTCTTGGAACTTGTGCTAGGGTAATGCGGTTCAATCTGCACTATAGATCTTCATGCTGATTTTCCTTTGCCATAGATTCATTAACAAACTTCATGCACAACATACCAATCATTTAATCAATTCTAGCTCATCAGCTTCCTTCATTAAATTAACCATTTAATGTATTCTATTACAGCTCGATTACAACTCGGTAACAAATCGGTAACAACTCGATAACAACTCGGTGAATACTAAACTTCACTCGGTAGACATTCCGCCTTCATTAACCGATAGCGATAACCTTAGGGTTTACCGACTAGGTTCTTTGCTCAGTAACATAGTATAGTATTAACCTTACAATTTACAACATATGTATATGTTAAAACAATCTAAACATCATGATCTCATCATTGTCTGACTCGATAATAGTTGCCCATTTAATACCTTATTCATCCCCTTATTCATCATATTCTTTCTGTGTCTTTTACTGACATCTTTATACTCATCAAATCATACTTCTCAAGATATGGCAACATCATACTGAATTAGAAAATCAATTTCTTGACATCAATGACAAAATAATAATATTAAGACAGTAAATCATCCTTAATCAGTTATATCCATAATCATCAACAACCTTCTCAACATCCTTATTGAAATGCCAACAAATTCCCATTGTCTGTTATAATGCCAAATGCCAACAATCTCCCCCTTTGGCATTGATGGAAAAACCAATTAATTTGACCTAATTGATTTGGATTGCTATGAGTTGTTTGTGAGATTCTGAAATGCTCTCTTCCTGTCATCAGAATTCTCCCCCATACATTAGACTTCTCCTCTTTTCTTAGTCTTTCTTTTCTGCTTTTTTTTTTTTCAGTCTTCTCAGTCTTTTCCAGTCTTTTCCAGTCTTCTCCCCCTTTGACAACAATGCCAAAAAGTAAAGAATTAAGACATAATTTCTTTCTGTATGAAGTGAATTTCTGCTATAATGTGTCAACTTAGTCTCAGTCAGAGCATTTTGTCTTCAATTCCTATTTCCTATATTGTATCCTGCATTATTTCCTATACACCTTTAGAAAACATCCTAAAGTGTGTAAATCAACATCAACTCTTAAAAGATATTCGATAGAGTCATCGAATTGATGCTTTCGCCGAACTCAGTCAGTGAGTAGAAGATAGGGGTAGGACCCCTAACTTACTTCTGAGATAATCAAAAGTGTCCCTTGGTAGTGGCTTGGTGAAGATATCTGCTATTTGTTCCTTTGTGCTAACATACTCCAACACCACTTTCTTCTCTTGAGCTTCTTCTCTAAGATAATGATATTTGATAGAGATGTGCTTTGTCTTAGAGTGCATAACATGATTTTTTGAAATGTTAATGGCACTAGTATTGTCACAGAATATAGTTACTAGTTCATTAACTTTCTCATTTATACCTTCCAATAGTTGTTTGATCCATGCTATGTTGGTACAATTCAATGCTGTAGCAACGCATTCAGCTTCTACTATTGACTGCGAAACACATCCTTATTTCTTGCTAAGCCAACTCACTAGTCTTTCTCCTAAAAAGAAAGCTCCTCCACTTGTGCTTTTCCTGTCATCAATGTTGCCTGCCCAATCAGCATCAATATAAACTTTTAAATCAAAATCATTTCCTTTCTGATATACTAAGCCATAATCCTTGGTGCCTTTCAAGTATCTAAAAATTCTCTTGATTGCTATCATGTGTGTTTCCTTAGGATCTGTAGAGAATCTTGCAACTATGCCTACTACATGTGCTATGTCTAGTCTATTGTGAACAACATATTGTAGCTTTCCAATCATGGATCGGTAAAGTGTCTCATCAATAGATGAAGATTCATCATTTTTTGATAGTTTACAGTTGGTAGTCATATGAGTACTTACTGGTTTTGAATCCTCCATTCCAAATTTCTTCAAGATTTCCTTTATGTATTTGGATTGAGCAATGAAAATCTCATTTTTCATTTGTAGTATCTATAAACCTATCAAATACTTTATCTCACCGATTAATGACATCTCAAATTCTTTGCTCATTTCATTTCCAAAGTTCTTGCATAAAGAGTCATTTCCACAAAATATAATATCATCAACAAATATGGCTGAGATCAGTATTCCATTTTCATCATTCTTCATGTACATATTGTTGCTCTCACTTGTCCTTATAAAACCAATCTTAATCAAATAAGAGAGCAATCTTTCATACCATGCTCTAGGTGCTTGTTTCAGACCATATAACGCTTTGTTCAATTTACATACCTGATCTTTACTCTTGTCTTCAACAAATCCTTCAGGTTGTTCAATAAAAACTTCTTCTTTTAATATTCCATTTAGAAATTCAGATTTGACATCCATTTGATATACCTTGAAGTATTTGAAAGCAACATATACCAACAATGTTCTTACTCCTTCAAGTCTAGCCATAGGTGCAAAAGTTTCATCATAATCAATTCCTTCTTCTTGAGCATAACCTTTGCATACTAGTCTTGCTTTATTTCGAATGACATCACCTTGTTCATTTAGCTTGTTAATGAAAATCCACTTTGTACCGATTACATTTTTGTCCTTTGGTCTTGGGATTAGTGTCCATGTGTCATTCTTCTTGATTTGATCAATCTCTTCTGTCATAGCATTTATCCAATCTTCACTGTTAAATGCCTCTTTCACTATTCTCGGTTCAAATTCAGATATTAGACATGTGTTCTGTCTTAGTTTGTTCCTTGTCATCACCGGATCATCCTTATCTCCTATAATCTGACTTGGTGCATGATGTCTTCTAACATACTTGGCTAGTACAGGCTCGGTAGGCTCTGTATGATCTTCTTCATCACTCGGTAACTGGATATTCTCTTCATTTTCTTCAACAGTTTTCTCGGTAGGACTTGTCGGTTGAACATAGACAAATTCATCATAATCTTCTGGTTCTTTGGAATTTCCTTCATCATTTCTTTGTGCAAATTCATCAATTTTCACATTTGCACTTTCTACTATTTTGTTAGATGATTTGATCAGACATTTAAATGCTTTGCTTCTAGAAGAACAACCTAGAAATGTTCCTTCTTCACTTTTCTGATCAAACTTTCTATTTCTATCATCTTTGTGTACATAGCATCTACTTCCAAAAATTTAAAAATAACTTACATTAGGTTTCTTGTCATACCAGATTTCATATGGTGTCTTCAAAGTACCTTTCTTCAGTTGTACTCAGTTCAGGGTGTAAACTGCTGTGCTTATTGCTTCTCTCCAAAATGTTTGTGGCACTTTCTTTTCAATCATCAGGGTTCTCGCACAATCCACAATAGATCTATTTCTTCTCTCAGCAATTCCATTTTGTTGTGGAGTTCTCGGTGCAGAGACTTGTCTTTTAATACCATGATCATTGTAGAATAAGTTGTACTCATCAAATGTGAATTCTCCTTCTCTATCTGATCTAAGACATTTCAGTTGTCTTCCTATTTCATTTTCAACTCTTGCCTTGTACCATTTAAACATTTGAAAAGCTTCTGATTTTTCTTTTAAAAACATTACCGACATCATCCTTGAGTAATCATCCACAAATAATATGAAATATTTGTCACCATAATAACTTTGAACTTTCATAGGACCACAAAGATCAGTATGCACAAGATCTAAAATTCCCTTAGAAGTGTAAGACTTACTTGTAAAGCTTGATCTTGTCATTTTACCCATCTGGCATCCTCGGTACATAGCATTCTCAGGTTTTTCAAGACTTAGTAGACCTCTTACTCGGTGCTTCTTACTTATTTTGATCAGATTATCAAAATTTACATGACAAAACCTTTTATGCCATAACCAGGTATCATCTATCTTTGCATACAGACACTTGTTCCGAGTTGAGTCAAGGTGAAATGTATTGCCTTTTGTTTGTGTCCTGGTAGCAGCTAACTTTCCATGCTTGTCATGAACTTTGACAATTCCTTTTTAAAATTCTATTCGGTAACCTATATTGTTTAGCTGTGCTTCACTCAACAAATTGTATTTCAAACCTTCAACCCAATAAACATCATTGCATCTTGCATTTTCAAGAAGTGTTATAGATCCTTTACCTCTTATTGGACATGGTGCATCATTACCAAATCTTACATAGCCTCCATCATAATCTTCTAACATAACAAACTTGTGTTTATCACCTGTCATATGATGTGAGCATCTAGTATCTATGATCCAAGAATCATTAGTATTTATGTGAGATATTAGGGCTTTTTCTTCATACCTTTCTTCATCTGATCCATCTTTGATAGCCACATAAACTACTTCCTCTGTATCAGTTTCATCTAATTTGTCATCGTTGGATTCCTCATCGGCTATTAAGCATATCTTTCTATGTCTTCTTCTGAAGTCTTGGTGTCCTCTGTAATGATTATCTTTCTGTCTGTCATCTTGGTAATCTCTCTTTTCAGTAGAATCTTTGTCAGGACAGTTAGAAGCCATATGTCCTATTTTGTTACAATTGAAACATTTCAAAGGTAGTTTTCTTTTATACTTACCTTTGCCTCTCGGTAACCTTTTGGCTAATAGTGCTTCAAACTCTTCCTTCTTTCTGATTTCCTCATACAGTTTGTATACTTCCTCCATGTTCTTATGAAATCTTTCACTTGCTCCACTGTGACCTCCTTCAGAGTACTTGTACTTTCTTTCATTGTAATCATTAGATTCATCAAGATGAAAAGAACTAAATACAAATTCAATTTTATTTACCGAAGATCCACTATTATCAAAGTTACTTAACTCAAATACATGTAGCTTACCAACAGTAGCATCTAAAAAAACTGACATATTAGGTACAAACCTCAATTCATTGATTGCAGAGACTCGGATTGCATAAGCCGATAGAAGGGTTCTTAACAACTTACTTGTTATATCCTTTTCTTCAATAGTTCCACCTGCTCCTTTGATTTGATTGATAATCTCCTTTAGTCTTGTACTATACTGGGTTATGTTCTCACCTTCATTCTGTTGGCATTATAACAGACAAGAAGAAGGTTGGCATTCCAATTACAATGAGAGATTGTTGGCATTTCAATAAGGATATTGAGAAGGTTGTTGATGACTATGGATATAACTGATTAAGGATGATTACTGTCTTAATATTATTATTTTGTCATTGATGTCAAGAAATTGATTTCCTAATTCAGTATGATGTTGCCATATCTTAAGAAGTATGATTTGATGAGTATAAAGATGTCGGTAAAAGACACAGAAAGAATATGATGAATAAGGGGATAAGTTATTCAATGGGCAACTATTACCGTGTTAGACAATGATGAGACCATGATGTTTAGATTGTTTTGATATCCTACATATGCTATTGTTTGAAAGGTTAATACTATACTATGTTACTGAGCAAAGAACCTAGTCGATAAACCCTAAGGAACCTAGTCGGTAAACCCTAAGGTTATCGCTATTGGTTAATGAAGGAAGAATGTCTACCGAGTGAAGTTTAGTATTTACCGAGTTACAACCGAGCTATAACAGAATGCATTAAATGTTTACATGTGATATTTAATGAAGGAATCTGATGAGCTGGAGCAAATTAAATGATAGGTAAGCTGTGTATGAATTATTAAAGAATCTATGGTAAAGAAAGATCGACAGGAAGATCTACAGCTCACATTGAACCGCAATACCCTAACACAAGTTCCAAGGAGAAAATGCAAGTTCCAAGGTGGGGTAAAAAATTTTCAAATCGAAGGATACATTGAACCTGGACAAGATTGAAGATCTGATGGCTATGATTGATCATGGGAAATGTGATCAAGGAGGTTAAGCGGTTAGAAGATTGTTTATAAATAGGAAACTGTTGATAAACAATGAATGCAGACAAGTGTATGCACAGGGATGCTACATAGTGATTACCGAGCACAGAAGCTTGAAGACTTGTTTTGATAACAAAGTATAGAGCCCAACAGAGGGACAAGATAAGTCCTATGAATTGATTGTATTAAGCAAATAAGAATCTACTTTAGCATTTTTAGATGTGAAGTTGTAGACATATTTTTATTACTGTTATTTTGAGAAGTAGCAGAAAATCTCTTAACCGAGTGGACTTAACAGTCTTATTTGTAAAATCCTCTAGAAAGGTGACATTCTTATTGAGTGTTTGAAATCCTTTAACAAGGTCACTTCTAACAAAGTGAAGATCCTAACAGATCTGAGGGAAATCCCTTAACCGGGTCACATCTAGCAATGTGTTTGTAATCTTTAACAAGATTTTCTTTTAACCAAGCATACTCTAGAAGAGTATATTTCTTAGTGGGTCCGAAATCCCATAGTGGTTTTTCCCTATTTGGGTTTCCACGTTAAATCTGGTGTTATGAGATTTATATTGTTCATATGCTTTTGAGTTTGCATGTTTGACAGTTTTGGGTATATGACTGATATATATGTTACTGAGGTTGAATCTGATGTTTTTATGGATGATTAAGTTTGTATGATTCACCCCCCCCTCTCATCTTGTTGGCTATTGGATCTATACTTACCTTAAGTATCAGAACTATCAATTGGTATTAGAGCTTTGGACTTCAGAAGAAACGTTTAAAGGCACTTGAGTTAAAGATCCAAAGATGTATAAGAGGGATGCACAAAAGCTAGATAAGTCAAGTTTCTCTACATGGCAAAAAAGGATGAAGCTGCATCTATCAAGAATTGGAGAATCTGCTATCTATTATCTGCAGAATGATTTCATCACACCGAGCACCTATCCATTGACAATGGAAGAGATAAAGGCAAAGCAAGAACATATTCAAGCAATGATTGAAATAACATCTACATTGACCGACTTAGAGTTTAATGATCTAGAAGGATGTACTGATGCAAAGGCAATGTGGACTAAGCTCATATCTATGTATGGAGGAGATGAACATGTTCAAAGAGAAAAAGTGGATAGTTTAAGAGGAAAACTTGAATCTATGAGGATGAATGAAGGTGAGAACATAACCCAGTATAGTACAAGACTAAAGGAGATTGTAAATCAAATCAAAGGAGTAGGAGGAACTATTGAAGAAAAGGATGTAACAAGTAAGTTGTTAAGAACCCTTCTACCTGCCTATGCAATCCGAGTCTTTGCAATCAATGAATTGAGGTCTGTACCCAATATGCCAGTTTCTTTAGATGCTACTATTGGTAAGCTACATGCATTTGAGTTAAATAACTTTGATAATAGTGGGTCATCGATAAATAAAGTTGAATCTGCATCAGTTCTTTTCATATTGATGAAACTGATGATTACAATGATAGAAAGTATAAGTACTCTGAAGGGAATCACAGTGGAGCAAGTGAAAGATTTTGCAAAAACATGGAGGAGGTACACAAACTGTATGAGGAAATCAGAAAGCAAGAAGAGTTTGAAGCACTATTAGCCAGAAGGATACCGAGATGAAAAGGTAAGTATAAAGCAAAGCTACCTTTAAAATGTTTCAATTGTGATAAGATAGGACATATGGCTTCTAACTGTCCTAACAAAGAATCTAGTGAAAAGAGAGATTACCGAGATGACAGACAAAAAGATAATCATTACAAAGGACACCAAGACTTCAAGAGAAGAGATAAAAAGACATGCCTAATAGTTGATGAGGAATCTAATGATGATAAATTAGATGAAACTGATACAGAGGAAGTTGTTTATGTGGCTATTAAAGATGGATCAAATGAAGAAAGGTATGAAGAAAAAGCTTTAATATCTCATATAAATACTAATGATTCTTGGATCATAGATAGTGGTTTCTCACATCACATGACAGGTGATAAACACAAGTTTATTAAATTAGATGATTATGATGGAGGCTATGTAAGATTTGGTAATGATGCACCATGTCCGGTAAGAAGTAAAGGATCCATAACACTTCTTGAAAATGCTAAATGTAATGATGTTTATTGGGTTGAAGGTTTGAAATACAATTTGTTGAGTGTAGCACAACTAAACAACACAAGTTACCGAATAGAGTTTGAAAAAGGAATTGTCAAAGTCCATGACAAGCATAGAAAGTTATCTGCTACCGGGACACAAACAAGAGGTAATACATTTCATCTTGACTCAACTTGGAATAAATGTCTATATGCAAGGATAGATGATACCTGGTTATGACATAAAAGGTTTTATCATGTTAATTTTGATAATTTGATCAAAATAAGTAAGAAGCACCGAGTAAGAGGTCTATCGAGTCTTGAAAAACCTGAGAATACTATGTGTCGAGGATGCCAGATGGTAAGATGACAAGATCAAGCTTTACAAGTAAGTCCTACACTTCTAAGGGAATTTTAGATCTTGTGCATACTGATCTTTGTGGTCCTATGAAAGTTCAGAGTTATTATGGTGATAAATATTTCATATTATTTGTGGATGATTACTCAAGGATGATGTCAGTAATGTTTTTAAAAGAAAAATTAGAAGCGTTTCAAATGTTTAAATGGTACAAGGCTAGAGTTGAAAATGAAATAGGAAGACAACTAAAATGTCTCAGATCAGATAGTGGAGGAGAGTTTACATATGATGAGTTCAACTTATTTTGCAATGATCATGGTATAAAAAGACAAGTCTCTACACTGAGAACTCCATAGCAGAATGGGATAGCTGAGAGAAGGAACAAATCTATTGTGGATTGTGCTAGAACCTTGATGATTGAAAACAAAGTTCCATAAACATTTTGGAGAGAAGCAATAAGCATAGCTGTTTACACCTTGAACCAAGTTCAATTGAAGAAAGTTACTTTGAAGACACCTTATGAAATCTGGTATGACAAGAAACCTAATGTAAGTTATTTTAAAATCTTTGGGAGTAGATGCTATGCTCACAAAGATGATAGAAATGGTAAGTTTGATTAGAAAAGTGAAGAAGGAATGTTTCTAGGTTATTCTTCTAGAAGCAAAGCATTTAAATGTCTGATCAAATCATCTAACAAAATAGTAGAAAGTGCAAATGTGAAAATTGATGAATTTGCAGAAAGAAATGATGAAGGAAACTCCAAAGAACCAGAAGATTATGAAGGATTTGTCTATGTGCAACTGAGAAGTCCTACTGAGATAACTGTTGAAGAAAATGAAGAAAATATCCAGTTACCAAGTGATGAAGGAGATCATACATAGCCTATCGAGCCTATATTAGCCAAGTATGTTAGAAGACATCATGCACCAAGTCAGATTATAGGAGATAAGGATGATCCAGTGATGACAAGGAACAAACTGATACAAAACACATGTTTGATATTTGAATTTGAACTGAGAATAGTGAAAGAGGCATTTAACAGTGAAGATTGGATAAATGCTATGACAGAAGAGATTGATCAAATCAAGAAGAATGACACATGGACACTGGTCCCAAGACCAAAGGACAAAAATGTAATTGGTACAAAGTGGATCTTCAGAAACAAGCTAAATGAAAAGGGTGAGGTCATTCAGAATAAAGAAAGACTAGTTTGCAAAGGTTATGCCCAAGAAGAAGGAATTGATTATGGTGAGACTTTTGCACCCGTGGCAAGACTTGAAGGAGTAAGAACATTATTGGCATATGCTGCTTACAAGAATTTCAAGGTATATCAAATGGATGTCAAATCTGCATTTCTGAATGGTATATTAGAAGAAGAAGTTTTCATTGAACAACCTGAAGGATTATTTGAAGGAGAAAATAATGATCAGGTATGTAAATTGAACAAAGCTTTATATGGTCTAAAACAAGCACCTAGAGCATGGTACGAGAGCTTGCACTCATATTTGATCAAAATTGGTTTTATAAGAACAAGTTAAAACAACAATATGTACATGAAGAATGATGAAAATGGAATACTTATCTCAGCCATATTTGTTGATGATATTATCTTTAGTGGAAATGACTCTCTATGCAAGAACTTTGGAAATGAAATGAGTAAAGAATTTGAGATGTCATTAATCAGTGAGATAAAATATTTTATTGGTCTGCAGATACTGCAAATGAAAGATGAGATTTTCATTACCCAATCCAAGTACATAAAAGAAATCTTGAAGAAATTTGGAATGGAGGATTAAAAACTAGTAAGTACTCCTATGACTACCAACTGTAAACTATCAAAGAATGATGAATCTGCATCTATTGATGAGACACTTTATCGATCTATGATTGGAAAGTTGCAATATGTTATTCACAGCAGGCCAGATATAGCACATGTAGTAGGTATTGTTGCAAGATTTTCTGCAGATCCTAAGGAAACACACATGACGATAATCAAAAATATTTTTAGAGACTTAAAAGGCACTGAAGATTATGGTTTCGTATATCAAAAAGGAAATGAGTTTGATTTAAAAGTTTATACTGATGCTGATTGGGCAGGCAACATTGATAACAAGAAAAGCATAAGTGGAGGAGCTTTCTTTTTAGGAGAAAGACTAGTGAGTTGGCTTAGCAAGAAACAAGGATGTGTTTCTCAGTCAACAACAGAAGCTGAATATGTTGCTGCAGCACTGAATTGCACCAATATAGCATGGATCAAACAATTGTTGGCAGGTATAAATGAGAAAGTTACCAAGCCAGTAACTATATTTTGTGATAACACTAGTGCCATTAACATTTCAAAGAATCCTGTTATGCACTCTAAGACAAAGCACATCTCTATCAAATATCATTATCTTAGAGAAGAAGTTCAAGAGAAGAAAGTGGTGTTGGAATATGTTAGTACAAAGGAGCAAATAGCAGATATCTTCACCAAGCCACTGCCAAAGGACACTTTTGATATCTTAGAAGTCAGTTAGGGGTCCTACCCCTATCTTCCATTCACTAACCGAGTTCAGTGAAAGCATCAATTCAATGACTCTATTGAATATCTTTTGGGAGTTGATGCTGGAGTTATACACTTTAGGATGTTTTCTATAAGTGTACTGGAAATAATACAGAGAATATTCTAGGGAATAGGAATTGAAGACAAATGCTCTGACCGAGACTCAATTGATACACAACAGTAGGAAATAACTTCTTACATGAAAGAAATTATGTTTTTAGCTCTTTTATTTTTGGCATTGTTGTCAAAGGGGGAGAATACCTATGAAAGGGGGAGAATACATAAGAAGAGCAAACTACAGATTGGAAAGAAGACTTAGAAAATAGGGGAAGTCTAATGTATGGGGGAGAGCATTTCAGCATTTTAGAATTTCACAGCAATCTGAATCCGACTCAATAAAGTCAAATTAATTGGTTTTGCCATCAATGCCAAAGGGGGTGATTGTTGGCATTATAACAAACAAGAAGAAGGTTGGCATTCCAAGTACAATGAGAGATTGTTGGCATTTCAATAAGGATATTGAGAAGGTTGTTGATGACTATGGATATAACTGATTAAGGATGATTACTGTCTTAATATTATTATTTTGTCATTGATATCAAGAAATTGATTTTCTAATTTAGTATGATATTGCCATATCTTAAGAAGTATGATTTGATGAATATAAAGATGTCGATAAAAGACACAGAAAGAATATGATGAATAAGGGGATAAGTTATTCAATGGGCAACTATTACCGAGTTAGACAATGAAGAGATCATGATGTTTAGATTTTTTTGATATCCTACATATGCTATTGTTTGAAAGGTTAATACTATACTATGTTACTGAGCAAAGAACCTAGTCAGTAAACCCTAAGGAACCTAGTTGGTAAACCCTAAGGAACCTAGTCGGTAAACCCTAAGGTTATCGCTATCGGTTAATGAAGGGAGAATGTCTACCAAGTGAAGTTTAGTATTTACTGAGTTACAACTGAGCTATAACAAAATGTATTAAATGTTTACATGTGATATTTAATGAAGGAAGCTGATGAGATGGAGCAAATTAATTGATTGGTAAGCCGTGTATGAGCTGGAGTGAATTAAATGATTGGTAAGCCGTGTATGAAGATTATTAAAGAATCTATGGTAAAGAAAGATTGGTAGGAAGATCTACAGCTCAGATTGAATCACAATACCCTAACACAAGTTCCAAGGAGAAAATGCAAGTTCCAAGGTGGGGTAAAATGCTTTCAGATCGAAGGATACATTGAACCTGGACAAGATTGAAGATCTGATGGCTATGATTGATCATGGGAAATGTGATCAAGGAGATTAAGCGGTTAGAAGATTGTTTATAAATAGGAAACTATTGATAAACAATGAATGTGGGCAAGTGTATGCATAGGGATTCTACATAGTGATTACCGAGCATAGAAGCTTAAAGACCTATTTTGATAACAGAGTATAGAGCCCAACAGAGGGACAAGATAAGTCCTATGAATTGATTGTATTGAGAAAATAAGAATCTGCTTTAGCATTTTTAGATGTGAAGTTGCAGACATATTTTTATTACTGTTATTTTGAGAAGTAGCAGAAAATCTCTTAACCGAGTGGACTTAACAGTCTTATTTGTAAAATCCTCTAGCAAGGTGATATTCTTATTGAGTGTTTGAAATCTTTTAACAAGGTCACTTCTAACAAAGTGAAGATCCTAACAGATCTAAGGGAAATCCCTTAACCAGGTCACATCTAGCAATGTGTTTGTAATCTTTAATAGGATTTGCTTTTAACCGAGCATACTCTAGAAGAGTATATTTCTTAGTGGGTCTGAAATCCCATAGTGGTTTTTCCCTATTTGGGTTTCCACGTTAAATCTGGTGTTATGAGGTTTATATTGTTCATATGCTTTTGAGTTTGCATGTTTGATAGTTTTGGTTATATGACTGATATATATGTCACCGAGGTTGAATTTGATGTTTTTATGGATGATTAAGTTTGTATGATTCACCCCCCCTCTCATCTTGTTGGCTATTGGATTTGTACTTACATTAAGTATCAGAACTATCACATTCATCCTTATAGATTCAAGTTGTTCTCTTAGACTATCTACTTTTGCTCTTTGAACATGTTCATCACCGCCATATACAGATATGAGCTTGTCCCACATTGCCTTTGCATCATTGCAACCTTCTAGATCATTAAACTCTGAGTCGGTCAATGCAGATGTTATTTCAATCATTGCTTGGATATGTTCTTGCTTTGCCTTTATTTCTTCCATAGTCAATGGATAGGTGCTTGGTGTGATGAAATCATTCTCCAGATAATATACAACATATTCTCCAATTCTTGATAGGTGCAAGTTCATCCTTTTCTGCCATGTAGAGAAACTTGACTTGTTTAGCTTTGGTGCATCCCTCTTATACATCTTTGGCTCTTTGCCTCAAGTACCTTTAAAATTTTTCTTCTGGAGTCCAAAGCTCTGATACCAATTGATAGTTCTGATACTTAATGTAAGTACAGATCCAATAGCCAACAAGATGAGAGCGGGGGGGGGGGGGGGGGGGGGTGAATCATACAAACTTAATCTTCCATAAAAATATCAGATTCAACCTCGGTAACATATACTTTAGTAATATAACCAAAACTGCTAAACATGCAAACTCAAAAGCATATAAACGTCATATCACTCATAACACCAGATTTAATGTGGAAACCCAAATAGGGAAAAACCACTGTGGGATTTCGGACCCACTAAGAAATATACTCTTCTAGAGTATGCTTGGTTAAAAGAAAATCCTATTAAAGATTACAAACACATTGCTAGATGTGACCCATTTAAGGGATTTCCCTCTGATCTGTTAGGATCTTCACCTTGTTAAAGGATTTCAAACACTTAATTAGAATGTCACCTTGCTAGAGGGTTTTACAAATAAGACTGTTAAGTCCACTCGGTTAAGAGATTTTCTATCACTTTCACAAAATAATAGTAATAAAAATCTATCTTTAACTTCACATCTAAAATGCTAAAGCAGATTCTTATTTGCTCAATACAATCTAGACATAGAACTAATCTTGTCCATCTGCTGGGCTTCTATACTTTGTTATTCAAATAGGTCTTCAAGCTTCTATGCTCGGTAATCACTATGTAGCATCCCTGTGCATACATTTGCCCGCATACATTGTTTATCAACAACTCCCTATTTATAGCCAATTAGCTAACCACTTAATCTCTTTGATCACATTTCCCATGATCAATCATAGCCATCAAATCTTCAACCTTGTCCAGGTTCAATGTATCCTTCGATCTGAAAAATGTTTTACCCCACCTAGGATCTTGCATATATTTCTTGGAACTTGTACTAGGGTAATGCAGTTTAGTCTGCATTGTAGATCTTCATGCCAATTTTCCTTTGCCATAGATTTATTAACAAACTTCATGCATGACATACCAATCATTTAATCAGTTCCAGCTCATCAGCTTCCTTCATTAAATAACACATGTAACCATTTAATGTATTCTGTTATAGCTCAGTTACAACTCGGTAACAACTCGTTAACAACTCAGTGAATACTAAACTTCACTCAGTAGACATTCCGTCTTCATTAACCGATAGTGATAACCTTAGGGTTTACCGACTAGGTTCCTTAGGGTTTACCGACTAGGTTCTTTGCTCGGTAACAAAGTATAGTATTAACCTTACAACTTACAACATATGTATGATGTTAAAAAAATCTAAACATCATGATCTCATCATTGTCTGACTCGGTAATAGTTGCCAATTGAATACCTTATTTATCCCCTTATTCATCATATTATTTCTGTGTCTTTTACCGACATCTTTATACTCATCAAATCATACTTCTCAAGATATGACAACATCATACCGAATTAGAAAATCAATTTCTTGATATCAATAACAAAATAATAATATTAATACAGTAAATCATCCTTAATCAGTTATATCCATAATCATCAACAACCTTCTCAATATCCTTATTGAAATGCTAACAATCTCCCATTGTCTGTTATAATGCTAAATGCCAACACCTTGTGCCTCATAATAGAGCAACCTCTACAGCTGAAAGTTTAGAAACCTTGATGAAGGACTTATAAAAGAAATTGAAAATCACAAATAATTGCATGGATGGATACAATATAGAACTAGTACTTTCACTAATGTCTCTTCCTCCATCACCAAGACATTTGGGCAAACCATCAGAGTATATGAAGCCACAGACTTCCACTCCAAATGTCATATATGATGGTATCTTTGTACAATCCTCTACTTCCCTTATAGATGAAATAGAAGAGGATGTTGTTCTCAAATGGATTTTCAAAGAAGATAGTGAAAATAAAGAAGTATGACATTGTGAGATTTCCTCGACACAATATGGTCCAGGATATAAAATGATTCAATGCATGGGATATTCAGGTACTAGTTCTCTGTGCAAACATCAAGAAGGTATTTTTGAACCTATTCAGCTACAAACTAAATCTACAAATGATAAAGATGGACTAGGATACAATTGAAGAAAGACATCAGAACATAAACATACTTCCCATCACCAGTCTAAGTGGAAGAAAAAGATACTACCTTCAACATCACAAGAAGTAAACACTCAACAGACTCAAGAAGAGTATGAAAAAGAACAAGAAAAACTAGCAATCAAGAGAGAGGAAACAACTGGTACTCAAGTTCCAATGGTATCAACTACAACACTACAAGGAGTGGAAGTCCCAGAGAATATGAGAGAAGAGGTAGAAAGAATCAGAGAATTGTTCGCACCACTAAAAATTCTAGTCACATATACTGGTAGACAACAAGTAGATGATTCAGAAACTGACTCGAACGAGTATGAATGAGGTCCATATTATCTCTCACATACATCTACTACAAAAATCTTAGAATAATATAATGATATCATAGATGACACACAAGAGCTGATGCGCTTAAAACTGCAAAAGGAGATAGAAGAAATCAGACTAAAAAGACAAGAAGACTATGAACAAAAGCTGAAAGAAGGTTTAACACAAGAAAATTGTTCATCTACCATGTCTCCCTCTAATAGGACAAAACAAATCAGGTATGGAACTACACAAGAAGAATTGGAAGCTAGAAACAGAACCAATCATTAGTCGAGAAGAAGCTAAATGGAGTAGAAGACAAAAATTCATAGGGCCATCAAGGTTATGTTAACAGGTATGTCAGATACAAGTGATAAATGAACAAAATCATGAAGGAACTTGCAACATCAAAGATGTAGGTGTTGACACTATACATACATTCACTCAATCACTTGAAGACGAGTCAAAACTTATTCTTATGACTTTGATGGCTCTGACAACAGTCCTATTTATGATAATACCTATTCAGCATCAAACTCTGAATCCTCCATCATGAATGTGATGAATCTGTCTACTAATCCTATTGTGGTCGAACCACAATATGTAGTCCAGTTTGGTGTAGAGAACGATACTAGAAGTAGGTCTATTGGATTTGGTCAACTAAATATTAATGTGCACTTCAATGATTATGTTGTAACTCTTCCTAGTCTTGAGACATTTACGCAAGGTAGTCTTCTAGAACTCGTCTTGTCGGTCTAAATTTATGATGATAATACAATGAACTCCCTTGAACCTATTCAAACTTTATCCTTGGTACATCTTGAACTAATTGACTGTAGTCTCCAAAACCAACCTATGAATGTACATATCTTTGCCAATGACTACACGTTAGCCTACTACCTTAATGGAGTCGAACTAATGTACTCTTCCACTAGTGAACAAAGTGAGAGCATGACTGAAATAGATATCAAGTATCTTATTCGCAAAAATAAAAATAAAAATAAAAAAAATCTGATGGTGAAAACCACATTGTGGTGGTGTCAGAATAAAAAATAGAGAAAATAAAGGATGTACCTAAGGGTGAAAACCTCTCTAAGGCACCTGAAGGTGAGATACTTGATATACTATCAAGTCACTTCTAGGAAAGGTCTTCTATATTGATTGAACCAACTCAGCCAATAAATATTGGGAGTTAAGAGACACCACATATCATCCACTTAGCTCAATCACTATCAGTAGAAGAGTTAAAAGATTTTAGCAATCTCTTTTTAGAAAAGAAGATCAACTTTGCATGGACATACTCTGATATTCCAGGCCTAGATCCTGATCTTATCATGCACCATCTTTCTATTACACCAGGAGTTAAACCAGTCAAGCAAAAACTCCATAAGATGCACCCTCATGTGGCACTGTTAGTCAAGGATGAACTAGAAAAATTGCTAAAAGTTGGATTTATCAAAGCTATAGACTATGCAGAATGGATTTCAAACATAGTACCTGTATCAAAGGTAGACAAATCCATTAGGGTTTGCACATACTTCAGAGATCTCAACAAAGCATGTCTGAAAGATAATTTTCCATTGCCTAACATTAATATGATAGTGGATATGACTACTGGATATGAGATGTACTCATTAATGGATGGATTCTTTGGTTATAATCAGATCAAAATAGCTCCTGGAGGTCAATAAAATATAGCTTTCACCTATGCATGGGGAACCTTTTGCTGGAACATCATGCCATTTGGGCTAAAGAAGGTAAGAGCAACTTACCAAAGAGCAGTAACAACTATCTTTCATGATATGATGCATAAAAATATGGAAGATTATGTTGATGACACTTTAGTAAAGACCATGAAGAGATCCACAGATATTCAAGAGCCAAGCCTCATACTAGATAGAATGGAAAAATTCAAGCTTTGGCTAAATCTTAAAAAAGTGTGCATTCAAAGTGACATCTAGGAAATTACTTGGTTACATCATTTCAAAGAAAGGAATTGAGGTTGATCTTGAGAAAGTCCAAGATATAATGGAAATTCCACCTTGAAAGAATATCAGTCAAATGAGAAGTTTACAAGGATGTCTCCAGTAAATAAGACACTTTATTTCTCAGCTAGTAGATAAAGCTCAACCCTTCACAAAATTATTAAGGAAAGGATTAACATACAACTAGGATCAAGAATGTGAACAACACCTTCAACAAAACAAAGAATACATGTCTAATCCACCAATACTGATGCCACCAATTCAAGGTAAACCATTGATTCTATACATATCAGCTATTGATTCATCAATGGGGGCATTTCTGGCACAACAGGATGAAAATAAAAAGGAAAGAGCTATATATTATATCAGTAGAACTTTGGTGTCTTATGAAATGAACTATACTATAATAGAAAAAGCATGTTTGGCATTAGTCTTTGCATCACATAAATTGAGACACTACATGTTAGCACATTCCATCAAGATAGTGGCTAAGATTGATCTGCTCAAATATCTTCTCAGCAAAGCAACACTTACCAGAAGATTGGCTAAATGGGTCATGGTTCTTACAGAGTTTGATATTGAATATGTAGAACACAAAGACATCAAAGGATAGGTAATTTCAGATCAACTTGCTAATGCTATACTTGAAGACACTCAACCTTTGCATATAGAATTTTTGGATGGATCTATCATGCACCTTACTCAACAATCATGAAAGATGTTCTTTGATGGATTTTTCACTCAACATGGTTCCAGTGCTGGAATACTTTTTATTACTCCTAAAAAATATTCAATCCTGAAGGCTTACAAGATTCTCTTCCCTTGCATAAACAACATTGCAGAGTATGAAGCTTTGGTAAATGAGATCAAGTTGGCTATTGAATGGAAGGTTCTGGAATTACACATCTATGGAGATTCACAAGTAATTATCAATTAAATCAATGATACATATCAGACTCGAGATGATAAACTGATGCCTTGTAAGAGAATGGTGGATTATCTCAAGAAATATTTTACTTTTGTATCATTTTAGTAGATCCCCAAATCAACAAACAAAGCAGTAGATGCTATGGCCACCTTGGCATCTATACCAGAGTTAGAAGAATCTAATTTTTGCTTTGAATTCCTGGTGGAAGAGTTACATTACCCTGCCTATGATTCTCCTGAGTCCCAGATGGTGTGTTCTATTATTAGACATGACTCATCTCACTATAGCCACATTTACTCTTATCTACGAGACCAAAGTATCCCAGAAAATCTTACCCGTAATGAGAAAAGGAACCTAACCCTAAATGCTTCATGGTACGTCATCATCGCTAACAATATATTTAGGCGAGGTTTGGATAGTACTTTTCTTAGGTGTCTAGAAACTGAAGAGTCCCAATGCGCATTATCTAAAGTCCCTGAAGGTATTTGTGGATCTCATTCAAATGGTCTAACTTTAGCTCAGAAACTACTAAGGGTTGGCTACTATTGGCTAGACATGGAGAAAGATGCTATAAAGTTTGCTAAAACTTGTGAGAAGTGTTAGCTACATGGGAATCTCATACATGCTCCAACAAGGGATCTCATACCTTTCATTACACATTGGCCTTTTCAATAATGGACATTTGATATCATTGGCCAAATATATCCCGCATCATCTAACGAACACAAGTTTATCATAACTGCTACTGAGTACTTCACTAAGTGGGTAGAAGTGGTTCCGCTCATCAAAGGAACCGGTAAACAAGTAGCTCTGTTAATCCTTAACTATGTCATCTACAGGTATGGGATACCTTCATCCATTGTGACTGACAATAGAGGGCAATTCAAGAATAAATATCTATATGAGCTCTGTGAAAAATTCAAAATCAAACAACACTGGTCATCCATATATTGCCCTCAAGGTAATGGACAAGCTGAAGCATCTAACAAAAATCTATTGACTATCTTACATAGAAGAATGAACAAATTTGGGAGGGATTGGCATTTGCAGCTTAATCTTGCACTATGGGCTTATAGAACAAGTATTAGAACACCTACTGGGGCTACACCTTTTTCTTTGGTGTATGGATCTGAAGCAGTCTTACCTATTGAGGTGGAAATACCATCTCTAAAAGTTTCTTTGCAAGGTCTTGTTACTGATGAAGACTATAGAATATCTAGATTGCAAAAACTCGAGTTGCTGGATGAACATTGGTAAGTGACATTTGATCATCTGAGAGTGTATCAAAAGAGAATGTCTAAAGGATATAACAAGAAGGTCTGACAATGAGAACTTCAGGTTGGTGACCTTGTTCTGAGGGAAAATCGTAAAATCCACATTCTTGAGATAACAAGGGGAAGTTTGAACCCAACTGGCTGGGTCCCTACATCGTTACTGCAATCTTTGGTTCTGGTCCTATCAACTCTCAACATTAGAAGGAGAACAACTCTATGAACTGATCAACACCATCCACTTGAAAAAATTATTCACTTAGTGTTCTCTGCTCCAACAACCTGTACAACTGAAAAAGTCCTTTAAAAAAAAAAAAAGAATCTTTGCGAAGGAGGTGAAAACCTAGCAAACATGCGCCTCTTGTACTCAACCGCTCCATCTATCAACACAACATTGGCATTTCCCGATTTCCTATATCTTTGATTTCGCTTGTACATATCTTTTAGTTGCTTTTGTGACATCCTGGTTTTTTTAGAACCCTATGACTTGAAATTGATGAATGTCCTAGTCTTAGGGTAGTTGACTGGGCATTTTACATGTCCTAAGTAGTATCAACCAAGTCATCATTTTGTCAGTGATATCCGGTCATCCAATTTGAGTCAGTCACCTATCTTCTAACTACTAAAGAGTTTTATCACTAAGTACACAAGCAAAATAACATTGCTAAAAACAATCACTAAACAGTTTGAGATATGCATGAAATTTTCTTTGTGTGCTATATTTTATATTGGTTTTCGATTATTATTCCCTTTGAGTAACTCAAGGAAGTCTATCTTGACTAAGAGGAGCAAGGATTGGGGGCATAACATTTTCTTTGTTTTCTGCTTGTAGGAATGATCCTGATGATCTGGAAACATCTAATCAGGTGGGTGTCTATGATAAGTGCCTTCACATCAAGGTGAAATCACCACAGATACCTTGACTCCCCTTATTTGTATGCTGTAGGGAGGTCGACATAATTTCTTTGTCTAAGGGAATTTCTTTAAATGTGCAATCCAGATGCATGTGTAATCTATCCAAGGATATGAATGAAAAAGGGTCATTGCAGACAAGATAATTAATATTACACATGAAAAGGAAGGAACTCTATTTTGCCTGCTATGTTTGTAAATGCTCAATGATGAAAATTAAGCATTTCAAATCCAGTGACTAGGTTTAGTTTGCATTCATTCTGCATTTTGTGCATTTCGAGTGATTTCTGCATGATAACAATGATCTCTTTATCTTTTGAATGAGAGTTTGAAGTATAATCATTTCTTAGCTAAGTGGTCTCTTTTTCATCATTTCTTCGATTGAGTACTTGTGTATTGAGATGTTAGTTTCATACATAAGCATCTTATATCCATACATTTCATTATACTTGTTTGCATTCATATTATTGCATAGAAATAAAAATTTGCATTACTAGTTACTCATTTTCATCATTTATTTGCATATGAAAAGAAACCAAAGTAAACATACGTCCATATTCATCTGCATTACATACATCCATATTGAATAGAAATATGCATACATATAGAATAAAGCATGTAGAAAAACATCTCAAAATCAATCAACACAAGTATGATGACATCAAACCAAGATCTCGTATATATCATCATAAATATCTTGGAGTACAAATAAAAGTTTTAGGGTATAAATGATATCAACTGTCATCTACAATATTTCATCAGAGTAAGAATCATATGGGATACAAAAAAATGGGGTATATAATAAAATCTAAGAGCTATTAAAATCTATCTCTTTGCCTCTCCCTCATCGCTAGGTGGTGGAGGAGGTGGAGCCTACTGACCAACACCCTACCTAGGTGCCTGAGCTCCCTCAAATCGAGCCATATACTGAGAATATGGGACAACCTGTTGCACTACAAGAACTGCTATGCTATATGCTACAACATAATAAGCCAATCAACTCGTCTGATGCAAAACCTCCCATTGAAGAGCATCTCTCTCTTCCCTAACCTTATCCAGTTGTCTATCTCTCCATGCCCTCATCTCGATGAGCTGACGATCGTGCTCAACTCTAACCTCTATCAATTGTCGGTCTCGCTCTGCAAGTTGTGTCTGATCCACTATCAACTATGACTGCAAACCTGCTAATCTAGATCTCATAGACCATGTTGCATCAACTACCCCTGGCTCCCTCACATGAGGTTTGCCTCCATCCTCGCCTCCATCTCCACCTACCTCTCCACCCTACTCATCCCTTCATTGTCGCACCTGTCTAGGAGCTTCTCACTCCTCTCCTCCACCCTCCGCTTCCTTGGTACCACTAGCTTCCACACCAATAGCTCAAAGGGATCCACCCTCCCATCTCTGTCTCTGTCTCCCCCTAGCTGGTACTCTACTGCTACTAGCACCATGATCGGCTGGTCAATTTGTTGAGAAAGGATTTCAGTTACAATTCAAAAATGGAAAATGAAAAATCATGAATAGAACTGGTTTGGAAATTGCAACCAGTAATCAGACTAGAGGCAATAACTTTCATTTGAATAACAGTGAAAAGACCTGCTTAATTGCACATATTGATGAAAGTTGGCTATGGCATAAGAGACTCTGTCATGTAAAATTTGATTGCATGGTGAAAATTGGTACTACTAAGGTAGTTAGAGATTTACCTAAAATTATCAAACCTCACAATACAGTATGTAAGGAATGTCAATTTGGAAAACAAGTTAGAGCTAGTTTCAAAAGTATTCTAGAAAAATCCAATAATTCTCTTGATTTAATTCATACTGATTTATGTGGTCCGGTTAGAACTAAAAGCTTACAAGGTGATAGTTATTTCATGCTAATCATTGATGACTATTCTAGAATGTGTTGGGTTACTTTTCTTAGAGAAAAATCAGAAGCACTTGGAAAGTTCAAACTGTTAAAAGCTATGGTAGAAAATGAAACTGGTAAGAAAATCAAATGTCTAAGGTCAGATCAAGGAGGAGAATTTACATCTAAGGAATTTAATGCATTCTGTGAAGTAAATGGAATCAGAGACAGCTATCAGCACCTCAGACACAACATCAGAATGGAGTTGTTGAAAGGAAAAACAAAACTATCTTGGATGCAGCAAGAAGTATGTTATTAGAAGCAAACCTACCACATGTATATTAGAAAGAGGTAGTAAGTACAATGGTCTATACATTCAACAAAGTTCACATCAAAGGTGAAACCAGTAAAGACCCCTCATGAAATATGGTTTGGTATTACTCCTACTCTTAAATATTTCAGAATTTTTGGAAGTAAATGCTATATCAGAAGAGATGAGTATATTGGCAAAGTTGATCCTAGAAGTGATGAAGGTATATTTCTTAGTTATTCATGTAAGAGAAAGGCATATAGATGTTTTAACAAAAGATTGCAGAAAATTGTTGAAAGTACAAATGTAAAGATTGATGAATAATTTAGAGGAACTTCAAGGTATATAGACTTTGAACTGGCATCAGAAATTTTGACAAGTGAACCTACATTGAATCCACCAGTACAGAATGAAGATCCAGTTACACCAGTATCATCTAAAAATTCCACAGTAACTAAGGAACAACAACAAACAAAGACACCTCGGTATGTAAGACTGAATCATTCTGAAGATCAGATAATTGGAAACAAGTATAAAGGAGTTATGACAAGAGGAAGATTGACAAATGAAGAGGTATATCTTATTTCTCAAATTGAACCATCATCAGTTAATGAGGCATGTGAAGATAAATATTGGATTAAAGCTATGGAAGAAGAATTAGAACAAATTGAGAAGAATAACACTTGGACATTAGTTCCCCGACCTAAAGATAAAAATGTAATTGGAACCAAATGGGTATTCAGAAACAAACTTAATGAAGATGGTAAATTTATCAGAAATAAAGCAAGACTAGTGTGTAAGGGATATTCTCAGAAAGAAAGAATTGATTATAATGAAACCTTTGCATCGATAGCTAGAATTGAGGCAGTCAGATTATTTTTGGCTTTTGCAGCACACAAGAACTACAAAGTATATCAAATGGATATTAAATGTGGGTTTTTGAATGGAGATCTTGAAGAAGAAGTTTACATTGAACAACCTAATGGATTTTCTTTGATAGATAACAGATATGTTTTGCAGGTTAAGAAAAGTTTTGTATTTATTGAAGCAAGCTCCAAGAGCTTGGTATGCAAGATTGGATAAGTATCTTTTGAAGATTGGTTTTTTCTAAAGGTAATGCAGATAGCAATTTATATTATAAAGTGACTAATGATGACATATTGGTTATAGAAGTTTTTGTTGATGATATAATCTTTGGAGGAGAAGATGGATTATGTAAAGAATTTTCTATTAAAATGCAGTAAGAATTTGAAATGTCTATGATTGGAGAAATAAAATTCTTTTTAGGATTGGAAATTTCACAGATTGATAAAGGTATATTCTTGAGTCAATCCAAATACTTAAAGGAGTTACTAAAGAAATTTGGGATGGAGAACTCTAAATCGGTAAGCACACCTATGACTACAAATGACAAACTATCACTAAGGGATGAATCTACACCTGTTAATCCAACTAGATACAAATATATGATAGGAGGTTTACTGTATTTGACACAAACTAGACCTAATATTATGAATGCAGTATGTATTGTTTCAAGATTTCAGAGTAATCCTAGAGAAAATCATGAATCAATAGTAAAAATGATTTTCCGGTACTTACAAGGCACTATAAATCTTGGATTATGGTATCCTAGAGATGAAAACTTTGAATTATGTACATACATAGATGCAAATTGGGCAAGAGATGTGGATGATAGAAAAAGCACCACCGACGGAGCATTATTTCTTTGAAGTAGACTAGTTTCTTGGTTGAGTAAGAAACAAAGTTGTACATCTTTATCAATAGTAGAATCATAATATGTTGTAGCAACAACTAACTATACATAGGTACTATGGCTTAAGCAAATGTTGAAAGACATAAAGGTAAAATGCAAGGAACCTATTACTATCTATTGTGATAACACTGCAGCGATTGATATATCTAAGAATCCGGTATTACATTCTAAAACCAAAAATGTTTCTATCAAATTGAATTTTCTAAGGGAAAATGTTGAAGCAAAAGAGATAAAACTGGTTTATGTGAATACTAAAGAGAAGATTGCATATATCTTCACTAAACCTCTGCCTAAGGAGACTTTTGAATATCTCAGAGACCAGCTTGGGGTCATACCCCCACCAGTAGAGACTTAGGAAGTTTGATGATTGTCATCAACATACAAAATTAACAAAGAAATCTTTTACTCCAACTTTGATGAGGAAGCTACTTCTCAGGGGGAGTAGTTGGTATACTAAATTGATTGGTATTTTGTATATGAACTTGGCTTGGTAATAACTTTGGCATTTGACATCAAAGGGGGAGAGATTGGTATGGAAAAACAAAAGTGTAGCGTCGTAAATTGTACGCACTTGCTAGGGTGGTACAATTTCACACCTAGTTTAGCACCCGCCTTGGCACATTTTGCATTTTGCATTGCATTTCCCCTTTAGCACTTAATTAATCAAGTTAATTAGGCCTAAGGTTCTATTTTATCATCTCATCATCATTAAGTTGGGCCCTTTTCATTAAAGTGTGCCCCTTTCATTTTATTCCTCTAATACATCATTTAATCAAAAACCCTAATTAGGTCTTATTTTGAACTTGGGGGCTTGATTTCGGGGGTCAAAACATCTCAAAATCACCTGTAACTTTGGGATTCTCTCTAAAATCATCATATCCGATGGCCCTGAAAATTTGGTGAAAAGTTGTCGGGACCATGGCGCCCGACGTGCACATAGTCCCAGACATTTTTCCCAAAATTTTAGGAGCGCGATCCAATCATAAAATAAGCTTAACCCCAAGATATTGGTGGGAGATTAGATCTCTAGGTCGGCCAAAAGTTGAAATTAAGACCTAGGGTTTCATATATAAGAGCTCTCTTTCTTCATTTGAAAGGATCCAGATTTTTGGTTTCAAGGGCCTTCTATGCAGCGAAAGAGAAGATCTTTGAAGACTTCAACAACATTCAACATCCATCCATCAAGCATTCATCAATTTCATTCATCCATTTAGGGCTTTGAAGACATTGAAGAGCAATAAGGGATCACCGACTGAAGATTGGCTTGTACCCCTCCCTTGGGGTTGGGTATGATTTCATGTTGTTTTCATGTCTTTGAATAAGCCTCATTATATCATTTGTATTCATGCTTTAGATCACTTTTCATCTTGATTTGGAGCATTTACATTATCATTTACAAGCAATTAGGGTTTACTTTCTAGGTTGCTCTAGTTTGCTTACTTGCATTTTAGGATCTTGCACACACACAAGGTCTGCACACACACTACTTTTACAATACAACTTGGCTATTTATGGAGGTGGAAATCACCAAAGTGGGGGTTTGACTAAGGCAAAACCCTATATAGCCGCCCACCATACCTTTTTAGATATAAGTGTAGGTTTCAGGATTCGGATGACACCGCAAGTTGCAGATCCGACAGAAGCAGACGGAGACTGAACAACACACCAAATTGCAGAGAAAAAGACTAAAACAGGGGCGTGGGGCGCCCTGGTCCTACCAGGATAGGGGCACTAGGTGCCCTGGTCCCTGGGACAGGAGTGTTGGGTGCCCTAATCCCTGGGACAGGGGCGCTAGGTGCCCTGGTCCTTCTGTCAGACAGCAGTTTCAACATTTTTTTGACAGCTTTTCAGGTTGCAAAACAATAGTTTCAGGTGCAGAATCAGGACAGTGGCGCCCGCACCCCCATCCTAAACATTTCCACTTAGATTTTAACCCTAGGTACACATCTACATTCTCCTCTTATCCTTGTGTTTACAGCTTTTCATCACTTAATCTCAATCTTGCAATCTTGTTACTAGTTCATACTTGCACTCTAGGGCTAGTAGTTGAACTTGCATCATTTTATCTATCATTTGCAACAAAGGAATAGAAATCCTAATAGGTAGCCCATGGCTCTCTCTTCCACAGAAAGAAGTAGCCAATTGTGTGATACCTCTAGGCTCTTTCGTATTCCACAAGTGTGTGATTGAAAGTGAGATTAGGGCATGTTTGCTTAGTGTCACTTTTTCCCCCACACATTTTGGTGAACCCGACGTGAACTCCAATCTTCTCTAATTCTGATTTATGTTTTCAAATTTGATTGTTTATGCTATTTGAAATTCAAATTTGTATTTACAAGTTTTAATTTCTTGCAAGATTCAAAAATCTAGAGGAAATTTTTGCTAAAACCCTAATTTTTCAATTGAAAGTTGAACTTGTGGATAGCTTAATTGGGATCAATAATTTCAAATCTGATTTAGGAACTCATTTGAATCATAAATTTCATTTTCTAAACCTACATTCTAAGTGCTTGCATTGGTTAAAATTAAATATTTCCTTCTATTTTGCATGTGTTATCATTTGAAAGAGGAAAATTATTGTCATGATGCATTCATTTCATAGATGTGATAATGGGTTAGCTTCCCTTGTTTCAATTTTTCCTTCTCCTAAAGAACCTCCCCCCATCTATAACAACATTTTAGTGCCTAAAAGAGTTGCTTCCGATCCCTTTGAGAATCTCCCATGCTCTAAGGATGAAGACTTTAAGAGTGATCTTGACAATTCTCCTAAAATGTGCCCTTCCTATTTAGATATCCTAGAGGAAGAGAATGATATCATAAACACCTTTCTTAATGTTACTTCACCTTCCCTACATGATGCCTCTCTAAGTGAAAAGGTATTGATGGAAATTGACTTATTTTCTCCTAAAGTTGGTCCTTCCAATGGGGCATGTTAGTGCAACAAGAGGTTATGAACACTTCTTTCAAAGATCTCCTTCCTAAGCATGAATCTTTGGAGACATATGTTCATGTTCCTCCTAAAAAACACTCCCTTCATGAGGATCCTTTTGTGCAAGAAGATGACATTATCCCTACATTTCCTAGTGATGGCATTTCCTTTTCCAACAAAATTCCCACTAGAGATGATGAATTAATGATAAATGTTTACCCTTCTCCTAAAGTTTGTTTTACCCATAAACATCCCTTAGAGAAAGAAGATGAAATAATAAGAAATTTCCTTAATTCTCTCTCCCCTAAAGATCATATTGAACATATTTTGAGGAAAAAGGATGAGTTTAACACATCTATTGATGCTCTCCCTCCTAAGGATGAGGAATTAATAAACAATGTTATCTCCTCTCCCGAAATTGACAATACTTCAAACATTCCTTTCAACAACCTCACTATTTGGGATGAACCATTAGAAGAAGGTGTAGATCATTCTCTTCCCCATGAGACAACCCTAGGCAAAGGGGATGAAATCAAGATTGAAAACTCCCTTGATAGTTTCTCACCTTCCTTGAATCTCAATTATTCTCCCTCTAAAAATAAAGCATCTCCCTCTCCTCAACTTGGTTCTACTCATAAGGATACCCTAGTTCAAAGCAAGATGGTTAACATCTCTTTCAAAGATATCCCTCTCAAAAGTGAGACTTTAGAGATTAATGTTAATCCTTCTCCTAGAGAGTTTATTCCCCATGTAGATCCTTTGATGATAGAGGATGATATGACCTTTCCTAGTATTACTTCTCCTACTAGAACATCAATGCCTACCCCTTGTCTCTCTCCTAAAATTGATTTAATCCATTATAAGATTTTAGTGCAAGAGAAGACTATCAACAATTCTTCCAACACTTTTGTTCGTTCCTCTAAACCATCCTCAATCAATTTGATACATGTGAATGAAACATCTAACAAACCTCTCTTCACTATCCAAGGTGCTTGTCCTTCTCAAAATTCTCAACCTTTAAACAAGCCTATCTTAGTGGTTCAAGGTGGTTATGCTAATGATTCTTTTTGCACTCCTAAGAAACCTATTATTATTGTGCAAGGAGGTTATTCTACTAAGAGCCCTTATGAGTATGCTAAGCAACTGACTAGAGAGAGTTATAATGCGGTTGCTCATACCTATAATACTAGAAATAATAGGCAGCCTAATCCTCCTCCAGTTATCCCAACTTCACTTCCTCCTTCCCAACCTATTCTTCCTCAAGCTCCTCGTATTTCACAAGTTCTTGGTAAGGAATATGATCTCATAGAACAAATTAAAGCTACCCCTACTAAGATATCCCTTTCGGATTTGATCCAAACTTCTTTCGCTCATCATGGAATGTTACACCATGCCTTGAAAGATTTGAATATTCCTCCACCTAATACATCTAGTAATATAGTGTCTTTGGTTAACTCTGTGATGAATCCTAAAGCTCAAATTGTGTTTACTCAAGATGAGTTGCCTACTAGTGAAATTCAACATGAATGTGATCCCTTGATGATTGTGGTTATCATAAATGACACTGCTATAAGACGAACACTGGTAGATAATGGTTCTGGCCTTAATGTGTGTAGCATTAATCTATTGCATAAGATGAATGTGGATACATCCCTTATTGAGCCTGACTCTCATCCCATTCGAGGCTTTGATAATGTGGCTAAGTCTTCATTAGGTATTATCACCTTACCCATCATAGTGGGACCTATTACTTTGCCTACTCCTATCCATGTTATGTCGGGAAATCTAACATACAACTTGTTATTAGGGAGACCTTGGATTCACAGTATGCAAGTTGTCCCCTCGACATTGCATAGACAAGTTAAATTTATTTATAATAATAAGACATATACCTTGATAGGTGATTCTAATTTTCAAGCTTGTTTGCAAACATCTACTTCCAAAGGGAGTTCTTCTAAGCCTTCCTCTTCTAGTGATGACTCGTTAAACAAGATACCTATAGATGAATCATCACCCTCTGATAATCAAAATTCTTTGAACGAGTCTGAAGTTCCTAAAGAAGATTTTTCTCAACTTGAATCTAAACATGAAAAGGCTTTTGATCTTGAGAAGGTTCTCGCAGAAGATGATTGGGAATCTCTTGATTTTAATCCCATTGTAGGTGAGTATAGGGTTCCTCCTAGAGAGCTTAAAGTTAAAAAGAAGGAAGAAACTAGAGATCAATCAGTCTTACCTGAACCTATGTGCAATAATTTTGTGGCCGCTTCTCAAACTTCTTCTCCTCACGCCTCTAATTTTGAAGAATTTGATTCTTTGTCTTATGAAAAACCACCTTTTCTTTCTGAAATGGCTAATCGTTATGGTCGTGGTTTCCATATTTTGGCTAAGAGTGGCTATAGTGGAAATGGTTGTGGCGCAAATGAACAAGGAATTAAAGTTCCTTTAGAACATAACATGCATGGATATTCATTTGGACTTGGATATAATCTTTCTAAGCCCACCAAAGCATCTAAAAGACCATCTCTCAATGTGTATGCTATATTTAGTAGTGATGATGATCTCACTTCAACTAAATCATCTTCTACTTCTATCAGCTCTCATTCCCCTCATAAGGAAATATTGGCGATGAACAAATCTTTTTATGAATCCCCTCAAATTTCTAAATCCACTTATGAATCTTTATCTCCTATTCATCGTAAAGTCCTTTCCTCCAAGGATAAGGCTCTAATAAATTACACTCATCCTTCTTCTAAGATTTCTTGTGATTTTTCTTCTTCAATTTTTATCATTTTATACATGTTTTTGATCTCACTTATAGTTGAGCATTTAGCATGTCATATTCAAATACCTCATTCAATCCATCATGTCTTTAAATAACACTAATGGCTATTATGTTTCTCATCATTATGTGACATTGGTAGCTCATTTACTGGTGGCTCATTGTCATTCATGATGGTACAATTTCAAGTGCAATCATATTTTTGAAGCAACATAATAGCCTAATTTTTCTATGTTATCTCTTGTTCCTATGGGGTAATAATGTGGAAATATTGATCATCTTTTCTTTAGAATCCTCTTTTCCTAGATATGGGAGAA
The DNA here is from genome assembly GCF_030272615.1 of Cryptomeria japonica. Lineage (NCBI taxonomy): Eukaryota > Viridiplantae > Streptophyta > Pinopsida > Cupressales > Cupressaceae > Cryptomeria > Cryptomeria japonica. The sequence goes on from NC_081412.1 coordinate 282,571,894, forward strand.
GATGTGTATTCTCTTTCTTACCGTACCCACTTCTTGTGAGGAGCATTTTACATGCACTAATTTCTTGCTTGCATGAACTCATGTGAGTATGTAGTAAATTTTATTTATGTCTAAATCTCTCCCTGGAAGATTGTGTAAGTCCTTCTCATTGTCCTTATCCTTGGGAGGCAATGATCTTTCCTTATTTTTATCTAAGGATCCACTTTTTCCTATTTCATGGATGGTGTGAACTTTATTACTTGATGTTATTCCTTGTAGGCATTTGTTGTTGTTTGTTCAAGGATTCTCTCTTACAAGAGGTGTAAGTCCTTGACTACAACCTCTTTTGAACTTGGTAAAATACATCCATAATGAATTCACTCTCCCAATTGGGTTAAAAAGAGAATCATCCTTCATTAAGAATCACTTTCACCTTGCAAAAGAAGGAAGTATTGCATTCTTATTCTCTTCTTTGTCTTATTCTAGAAGATGTTATATTTGTCTAAGACAATTCCTCTCAGGGATAGGTGTCTTTTGTACAAAGATCTCTTCTCCTCTAAGGATCTCCTTTACACATACTACAAGATATCCCTTTTCAACTATCTTATCCTTTCTTAAAGAGTGCAAAACTCTCTTGCTTGGATCTATGACATTGTTGCATTTTTGGGGTATCTTCTTTTGTGATGAAGTAGGTATCCTTGTTCTACTTTTCTTATGACATAAACATTACACTTTTTGAGCAATGGGTCATTCTTGGAACCAGAGCACAGACTCTTAGAGCGAGATGTCTCCATTTTTCTTTTATGCAAGGTGATTATTCTCGGAACCAGAGCACAGCCTCTTAGAGCGAGATGTCACGCTTTTGTACTATACATATACAGGTTGTAGCATACTTAGGCATAGACTCCTATGAGGTGCTTCTAACCTCCCTTACACACACATGCACGAGGTTGAGTGGAACTAGCGGTATAAGGCTAGACTTTCTCACTCTCCTCCCTTACATGGATCACCTAGATAGACTCTGGGGGCTAGTTTTCCATGTCCTTTTTCCCATGGATCACCTAGACAAGATCTAGGGGTGAGAAGTCCATGTTTTCTCTCTCACTATTCTTCTCATGGATCACCAATGTGTGTGTTCATGCTGCTTTTTCCTTTCTTTTCTTCTCCTTGCATTTTGTTTCCATTTACATCCTTCATCTTGTGTTAGAGAACTCTCAAATCCTCACACTCTTTGTTGTGTTGGAATTGAGATTTGGTCCTCTTTCTTACTAAATGATTCTCCATTAGTTTTTGATCTCATATCAAATCTTCTTGTGAGCATTTGTCATCAATATTCTTTAACAATTCGAAGTGGTAAACATGATACCTTGTTTCAACTCACTAAAATTAGCAAGCCGAAATAGGGGGGCATATAGCTACCCTCGAATTTTCATCACCTTCCTTAGTAAGCATTAGGTGATTTTGTGATCTAATGTGTGTTTTGTAGGGTGCGGTTCCTAACTGTGTACTGCAGATACTGCTAGGGGCTTCGTTTGACAGACTTATGGATGTATCCTTTTTCAAATAATGTTTACTTTTCTGTACTTTAGCTTGCATATGCACGTAGTGTTCATATGACCACTAAAGTGGGGGCTAAATGTAGCATCGTAAATTGTATGCACTTGCTAGGGTGGTACAATTTGACACCTAGTTTAGCACCTGCCTTGGCGCATTTTGCATTTTGCATTGCATTTCCCCTTTAGCACTTAATTAATCAAGTTGATTAGGCCTAAGGTTCTATTTTATCATTTCATCATCATTAAGTTGGGCCCTTTTCATTAAAGTGTGCCCCTTTCATTTTATTCCTCTAATACATCATTTAATCAAAAACCCTAATTAGGTCTTATTTTGAACTTGGGGGCTTGATTTCCAAGGTCAAAACATCTCGAAATCACCTGTAACTTTGGGATTCTCTCTAAAATCATCATATTTGACGGACCTAAAAATTTGGTGAAAAGTTGTTGGGACCATGGCGCCCGGCGTGCACATGGTCCCGAACATTTTTCCCAAAATTTTAGGAGTGCTATCCAATCATAAAATAAAGCTTAACCCCAAGATATTGGCGGGAGATTCAATCTCTAGGTCGGCCAAAAGTTGAAATTAAGACCTAGGGTTTCATATATAAGAGCTCTCTTTCTTCATTTGAAAGGATCCAGATTTTTGGTTTCAAGGGCCTTCTATGTAGCGAAAGAGAAGATCTTTGAAGACTTCAACAACATTCAACATCCATCCATCAAGCATTCATCAATTTCATTCATCCATTTAGGGCTTTGAAGACATTGAAGAGCAATAAGGGATCACCAACTGAAGATTGGCTTGTACCCCTCCCTTGGGGTTGGGTATGATTTCATGTTGTTTTCATGTCTTTGCATAAGCCTCATTATATCATTTGTATTCATGCTTTAGATCACTTTGCATCTTGATTTGGAGCATTTACATTATCATTTACAAGCAATTCGGGTTTACTTTCTAGGTTGCTCTAGTTTGCTTACTTGCATTTTAGGATCTTGCACACACACAAGGTCTGCACACACACTACTTTTACAATACAACTTGGCTATTTGTGGAGGTGGAAATCACCAAAGCGGGGGTTTGACTAAGGCAAAACCCTATATAGCCGCCCACCATACCTTTTTAGATATAAGTGCAGGTTTCAGGATTCGGACGACACCGCAAGTTGCAGATCCGACGGAAGCAGACGGAGACTGAACAACACACCAAATTGCAGAGAAAAAGACCAGGACAGGGGCATGGGGCACCCTGGTCCTGCCAGGATAGGGGTGTTGGGCGCGCTAGTCCTTCTGTCAGACAGCAGTTTCAGCATTTTTCTGACAGCTTTTCAGGTTGCAAACCAACAGTTTCAGGTGCAGAATCAGGACAGTGGCGCCCACGCCCCCGTCCCAAACATTTCCACTCATATTTTAACCCCGGGTACACATCTGCATTCTCCTTTTATCCTTGTGTTTACAACTTTTCATCACTTAATCTCAATCTTGCAATCTTGTTACTAGTTCATACTTGCACTCTAGGGCTAGTAGTTGAACTTGCATCATTTTATCTATCATTTGCAACAAAGGAATAGAAATCCTAATAGGTAGCCCGTGGCTCTCTCTTCCACAGAAAGAAGTAGCCAATTGTGTGATACCTCTAGGCTCTTTCATATTCCACAAGTGTGTGATTGAAAGTGAGATTAGGGCATGTTTGCTTAGTGTCACTTTTTCCCCCACACAAAAAGGAAAACACATGTTGCTCCTAGGGGGAGAGATTGTTATTTGGAAGAGATTATTACTCTCTGTATCTATATTTTGATTTCTGGTTATGATCTCTTTTTGGGAGATTGTTGGTTTTTGGTATTTGGCATTTCTGTTTTGGCACTTTGATGGGTTTTCTATCTTGTGTTGCCATCAATGCCAAAGGGGGAGATTGTTGGTATTTTGGTATGGTTTTGTCATTGATGTCAACACCTACTAAACACTTATCAACTCTGGCACTTTGGAGAATCAACAACATTCACCGGCAAGCAAGTGACTTATGCACAGTCACCAGTATTTGGTACACCGACAAGATATAATGATCATTGACACTTGGAATGATATGGAGAACACTTGGTTATGTCGAAATCATCGTGTGGACACCTTGTCTTGGAGTTTTATTTATTGGTATATTCGTATTTTCATATTTGCTGTTACCAGCAAATACGTCCAGGTTACACCAACAGATAGGTCCAAGTTACACCGACAGATTTATCTTTTCTAGATCAGCATGGCATGCCATGGAGATGACTTATTGTTGTTGTAAATGCATTGAGCCGACATGTTGAATCGGTTATTGCATCGGGTATTAATTGATTTGTAAAATGATTTTATTGTAATATCTTGTAGAGCCAACCTACTAAAATTGGTCTTAGGGTATGGTATAAATGTAAGATCTTATTTGTAAGATCGAAAGTGGAATGCGAAAAAAGGATTGTGTGAAGGTATATGTGAGAATAAGCAGAGCTATACATGTAGACATCATTTGAAGGTTGAAGGAGGGTTTTTGTGAAGACAATCAAAACTACGCTGGTATTGAATCCAGCATATGAAGATGCTATTTTGAGCAGTACATTCTTATTGGATTTAACCATCCAATTGTAGTAAGTGTGACTCCCATTTTGTGTTTGAGTAGTGAGCTCTAGGCTCTTGGCCTTTCTGCATGTGCAGACCCCTTTTGTGTACACTTACTATCTGCAGTAGTATCATCTGATTGTGGGTAAGGTTTCCCATCATGGTTTTTCCCCTTACAGGGTTTCCACATACAAATATTGGTGTTATGTGTTGTGGATGACTTTGTCTTTTTGTTTTATGCATTAATCCTTACCAGTATTGCAATTAACTATTAAAACTGTCTACCGACATATTAGACTGGTTTATTGGTATTAAGCATTAAGTTGGTTAAGTTGTTTTTGGTTTGAATTTATTAGACAACTAATTCACCCCCCTTCTCAGTTGTCTCTGAGACTTAACAGGATCACCACCTGCCCGCCTAGGACACTTTGCTCTCCCTCCCTATACCTATGCTTATGAAGGGGCCTCATCCTCAGCTTCCTCTATGAGAGGCACATGCTTAGTCAGATCCATAAATCTAGGAAAGGGATGACTCTGAAACCAATCCCTGTATTGGGGCAATACCCCCGCATCTACAATATCCTCCAGATAGTCCCATCGAAGTCACTACAATCCAGCAAGTGCCTGCATGCTCAATGCGTATGATGACCTAGGGGCCCATCCTTATCTCTCCTTGTCCCCATAATGGGTGTAGGTGGTGAACTCCTATGAAATCCCCTGAGGCCTGCCATACTGCCTCATAACTCAAGATACAACAAATTGCTCAATGATGGTAACAAATTTTCCAATAAGAGGACAGGTCATGAACATCTCTCTGCTGAGCTCTCTAGTTGTCCCACAACTCTAGACCCCTGTATGGTCTCCATACAACAATGATCAAATCATCAAGTTGCCATTGCCAATACTTTGTCTTGCCTAGATGGGGCTGAGTATCATAACTAGAATATCTATAAATGATGAACTGGTGTGGATCTCTGGAATCATCAACAATAGGTCTACAAACTAGGATATGCTCCCAGGCCCAAATATGCAGAACCAACACTCCTGCTGCCATGCTCTTCCTGTCCCTATATGCAATCTCATGCATCTCACGATACATGTGGGCTAATAAACAAGATCACCATCCTAATCTCTCAGGATGAGTTAGTAGTCTCTTGAGCATCCTAGCCCAGCCACATAAGAAGCCTTGATATCCCCCATCTAACATAACGAAACAACCAATGAGCCCTGCTAATACACATGCTAGCATAAACTGCTCATTGTATCTAGCCATCATATCATCCCAACTGATAGCCTGCTCAAGGATGTCCTCGTCATGAAAAATGCATCTCAAGGCTAAGACACCAGGATGCTGAGCAAAATCATAGTCAACCTTATCTTCAACAAATGAAATCCTCAAAATCCTATACACCTCCTTTGGAGTAATAGTCATCTCTCCCATTGGTAGATGAAAGGTGTTATGCTCAGAATGGAACCGCTCAACAAGTGTAGTAAGCATCCCATGATTCACATGGAATCAGGCATCTGTAAAAGGTGAGTAAAGCCGCACAAATCAATATGTGCTCTATCTATATCTGAAATCTCATGGACTAGCCCCATCATAGGAGGATAGACACACTGAAAAAGGATATGTGGTAGTCAAACCTGCAAGAATCAAACAACAAAGCATCAAAAAGTCATCCCAATTACGCTATACAACATGTTAAACATCACACAAATCCAAATACACCAAATGCCAAACAAAAATTTCATGTTTTGACCCTTAAAAATGCTCATTGTTTTCCATACGACATTTCACAATGTAAGTAGAAAGTTGTACGAGTCAGGAATTCATGTAGCATGATAAAAGACTTCCATACAACAAAAGACATGCACTCACACAATAAAATGGGCTCTCAAGCAAACTCTCGTATGATACATGGAATGACCCCAGATGATAAAAGATATGGCCTAATTCGACAAACCACACAAGGATAGATTTTCATATGAGAGACAGTATCATCTTGCATGACAAAATGATAATGACCAATTTTGGACGACATTAAAAAGCAAAAAAATCAACCAAAATTCAAAATTGATGAAATACAAAAGCTTAAAATTGATTACTTACCGCTGGCTCGTAGTTCCATGACCTATTATGACATCTCTAGTGCTCGAATCGATGCTCCTATATCAGAATGACCATTTTTCTTCGCAAAATTCTTTTTCAAATTTCAAACTTGGAGAGGTTAAAATGAATTGAAAATGACACTTGGACCCCTTATATAGCCAAAACCCTGAATTTTTCAACTTTCTCCGATGGACATGGAAATTGTACCCTTAGCAAATTTGCTCATCTTGATTGCATTTTTGGGATCAAAATCAAAATCAAAATCCAAGATCATTCTTCTAGTCAATTTCGCACAACTGAGATCACTTAGCACTTTCATCACATTCTCATTATTTTCTTCAATTTGCGCTCAATTTCTCATTAATCAAAACTAAATCTTCAAATGATCCTTTGGCTAAATCTTTGTGCTTAAATAATTATCATCTCCAACAATTGCCTAAAATCATGTACCCTCACTATCTTTCAATTTTGCTCCTGAGGGGGCATACTCATGACCTCACATCTTCAATGTCGAGAAAATTTTCAAATCTTCATCAAAAGTCAAGCAAAAATATTTTCAACTAAAGAAAATCAAACAAATTCTTATCGCTAGGGGCATCTTAGCTTCATCGCTTCATATCAAGTTGAGATCTCTCGATCATTTGAATCAAATCAATCGCTAGGGGCATGTCAGTTTCATTGCTTCAAATCAAGCTAATATTGCCTTCATCTGAATCAGTCTCTTAACGTTAATCATTTTCATCGCTTTTCATCAAGCTGATTATTTGTTTAAACTCAATCAAGAATTTAAAGAGTATCTTTGATCACACACTCAATCTAAGAAGGTGTTCAGTTTCATCGCTTCAAATCAAGCTGGACAGTTTATCTTCACTTATCGTGTCTTAATCCATCAAGTTCAAGATCAATTTTATCTTCGCTCACTGCGTCTAGTTCAATCAAGTTCTAGATCAGTAAGATTCCCTTCTTGATCAATCAAATTCAAGTTTGGTATATTTTCTCTTCATCAGTCCTAGTTTAATCAAGTTTGGGATCGGTATCGCTTTAATAAACTCTATACAGTTTCATCGCTTCAAATTAAGCTAAACACCTTGCTCTTCATCTGGTTCGTGATCTATCAAGTTTAGAACTGGTATCTCCTAGACATCAACTATTCTTTGAACCAACACGCTGCTCGCACATTAATTCAAAGAGGGGAAAATGTAATACCCTAAAAATGGTTACCTAAACCATGGGCCCCTAATCTCGACAACATCACCAAGGTCCTAACCAAAGGCAATTAAATCAACTTTGAGCACACAATTAATTAATTCTTCAATCAGTAAATATCACATGGCAAGTGAATTATTTAATAAATTAAATCATTCTAAGAAAATAATTTTGATCAATTATCCTATTTAATTTATTAAATATACTAGCATATTTAATTAATTAATAAATTTACCATTTAATCATAAAAAAGGAATTAATTTATTACAAAAGAGGAATCAATATGCAAATCAAGAGTTAAATTGAAAATAAAATAAAAGAATTGAATTGAAAGAGAAACCAAACTTGAGATATTATTTCTTCTTCTAAATTAAGATAATTGAAATTAGAAAAACAATTAATTGAATTATTAATCATTCTCTAAAATTGGAACTCAAAGCTTTTGAGAAAATAAATTCAGTTGCATTGAAAATACTCTTTTCTTGAATAAATCGAAGAAATCACATGGAATCACCTATTTTTATCTCAAGTGCATGGAATTAATTGAATTTTATCTCCAATGCAAACTCAAACCTATAATCTGAATGCATTTCAATCAAACTATAATTGGAATCTATCTCAAGGTTAACTTAATCTAATCTCTCAATTATTTCAATTATCCTAAATTGTGCTTTTTCTTGAATAATCTGAACCGCTCGTTGCTAATTGATCTTGACTGTTGGTCTCTCTTGTGATTCTCTATAAATTCAGCCTTCATCTCTCATTCAAAACACCCTGGAGATTTATTGTTATTATATAGTTTGTTGCTCTGGAGTCATTGAAGATATTGTGCTTTCTTTTTGAGATTATTGCATCTTAGTTTAGCTTTTTTGCATATTTAGTTCAATTATGATTGCTTGAATTCATATAGCTTACTATTCATCCATCTAGCATAATGTTGCATCCATTTAGCTTAATATCATGCTCATATAGATTAAATCCTTTGTCTTGGTGTAGTCTAGTCACTGGTATTGCCTATACAAGCCTAAGAGCAAGTCTATACTCACATCTTTTAGAAGGCAATTGGTTGATTTGTGATGGTTTTATTATTCATGCTTATATCTATCTAACCATACATGTAATGACTTAATTGAAGTGTTGTGTCTTACAACTTGCAGATACTTATTCCACTTTTCACACACACAGGTTCAAGTCTATTTTGTTGTAGAATATGTTTTTTAAGTGTTAATAAAATGACGCTTTATGCTAGAAGCTATGCAAAATTTGATGAAAACCTCTTTATGAGCAATCAACACATATGTAAGGGCATTTTTTGTAATACATTTGGTATGTCTTCTCCATTAGTTATAATCAATTCATCAAAGCTAAGTTAGAAAATTCTAATAATTTTTTTAGGTAATACCCAAGGAATTTTTTCATATTAACATCTATTTGATTACAAATGAGATATGGTATTTATTTTTAATAGTATAAACATATAAAAAAATATAAAAAAATAAAATTTTAAATAGACATCATAATTAGCTTTTTATTTTGAAATAATTTACATATTAACTTTTTTTATATATTTATTAATTTAATTTCATAATATGTTTTTATAGAAAATTCAAATCAAATATATCCACTACAAACAAGTGGAAGTCAAAAATTCAAATGGAAAATGAGGATGCATATTACAAGGGATTTATTGAAGTTTTATAGACCATATAGTTTTCATTTTATCATGTAGATTATGAAAATGACACATCATTTCAAACGATCATTATGAACATCCTTAAAGAGTACAACCTTTTGTTTGGAACCCTTTTTGTATGCTATTCTTATCTAAACGAGTCATGAAATCAAGGATACAAAAGATTACATAGGAAAACAAAGTTCATTAAGTAATTCTAAGTTTCACAAGAAGGAAAGTATGAACAGAGTGTATGCCCCCATGTTAAAGCGATTGCAGAGCGATTTATTTAAGGTAGGATACACCCAAGAGAGAGAGAAGAAAGGGAGCACACTGTCACAAGGATTTAGCCCCCAATTGAGGAATAAACCCAAGGATAATGAACACAAAACATGAGGTAGTGTCACTTTCCTCGGGGTCAGTATGCTGTATGATAACCCATGTATATCATGTATGCATATGCATATAATAATATTCATTCCCCAAAGAAGGACACTACCTTAGAAGAAAGGGAAAAGAGGATGTCTTTTGAGTCAACATGTAAGAGACCAAGATAAGATCTCAATGCTTTGCATCATCCCCAAGTAGACATTAAGGGAATAAATAGAAGATCAAGGATATAGATAGAAGAATGGTCACAAAAGAGAAAGAAAAGAGAGGGAGAAAGATCCACAGTGCTAATATGGATAATCTAGCACGACATCTACCTCTCAATCTTGCTGATCACTATTTCGGGAAGGCGAGAAACATGCCAGAGGAGCGACATCAAGCACAATAGATGGAGCTATCATAAGATCCAAACAAGGACTATGCTCATGTTGTAAGTCACTTTGTTCGATTCTAGGAGCTAGGATTAGGGTTTGTAAAAATTCATCCAATAAATGTTTGTCCACATCAACATACTCATACTTACTGTCAAAAGCATTAGGGGTTATATTACCATTATGAATAATATTTTCACCCATTTTTCATCAAAGTTTAGAGAAAGAGAAAGAACGTGAATATGAGTAAAACTATCACATGTTTTATGCAACTTATGATTTGGAGATGTTGGTTTAACATCTTGCTTAGGAGAAAAGGGAATCATATCAACTGTCAGAGTTTGAGGAGACTGAGTATTGTGATGGATAGCTTTATGAGCTAAAACATGGCATATTTGTCAACATTCTCTCACACAATGATTCCGTCAAGTCTTAGTGGAAGGCTGAGAAGGAGGAGGAACACTTGAAAGAGTAGGGATATTTCTCTCCTTGATAGTTGAAGGTTTAGGTTGAGGTATTTTTGGTTGAACAATAGAAAAAGCAAGCCTCTTCTCTCAATAAGAGGAAGGAGGTGGAACTAAACCATAGAAAGGAGGAATATTAGGTGTAGGAAGGAGACTAGGTCCATGATGAGGAGGAGGTATAGGTCTAACCTTAAGAAGAATATTGTTGTTCTCATTAAGAGAAGGTAAATTCACATCCATATGTATAGGTTGACGATCTTCCTTATGAGGGAGATTCAGTTCTATATGAGAGGGGAAGAACCTCATCTTGAAGAATAATAAGAATGTCAAGTGTTGGCAATCTAGGTTGACTTAAGGATAATACCATATCATTCTTCCATTTTTGATAAGATTGAAAAAGAGCATCACTCCTTGATGGAAGAGATTGAAATTGTTTAGGCCAAAAGAGATCAACAGGAATACTAGGGCTTCTTTCAGATGGATGAAATAAAATATGGTTCATGGTTATTATTTCTCCATTGTTAGGAAATTTAAGACACTTGTAGATTGAAGAAGAAATAGACTTCATGGAAGATAGCCAAAGATAGCCCAGCTTCACATGAAATCTCTCAGAAGATGGTATGATAACAAAATAAACATCCAAGAATTTAATATGAACTTCAATAAGAAGAGTGATAGAACCAATGGTAGGAGAAGAGAAACCATCAAATAAATTCATAACCACATTAGAAGTATCATATATTGGTTTATGCAATAGTAAAGTGAAAAGATACTCTTTAGTTATGACATTAACCATGCAAGAGGGATCAATAAGGGCACCATGACAAGGGATATCCTTAACCTTCACAACTATGTATAAAGGGCCATCAGGTGCTCTAATGGTATCACTAGGGTCAAATGTAATACAAGGATCCTTAGGCATATGCAGTGTTTCTACCATATTAACCAAGTTTGGAACCATAGAGGTGAATTCTTCAGAAGAGAGAGAATTAAGCACAATCTCAACAATGTTAGAGGTATGAGATGGCAAGGGATCAATGAAAATCTTAAGATTTTGATTAGGAGGAGCTATTGATTTATTCCCTTTATCATTCACACCTGCCATTGATATAGTATTATTATCAATCAATTCTTAAATCTTATTCTTTAATGCAAAACATTTCTCAGTATCATGACCACGTTGATGATAAAATTGGCAAAAGGAATTGTTATCAAAATAAGGAGATGCAAGTTTAGAAAGATCAATTTGTTTTATAGGAGGAAGTTTGATAACATTTTCGTGCAACAACTGAGACATAATACTATGTAAAGATTCATTCAAGTGAATTGTCTTTCTCTTTGGAAAAAATTAGAAATAGAAGGCACACCTATTGTAGCATTCACATGGTTGTTGTTGATTGGATCATTGAACTTGATGAATCTTTTTGTTGGTTTGAACTTCACAAATGGTTGTTGAACACTCTCCCCCTTATCAGTTGGAGCCATAGGAGTGGATTGCTCCATTTGACTCACAACCAGTTGATAATTGTGGAGTGTTGCACAAAACTGTAGAAGGGAAGTAAACTTAGACAAAATAAGTTTTTCCCTGATATCTTCTTGTAAATTAGAAATGAAAATTCTTTGAATATAATTATCAAGTACATAAAAATAAATTTGAGCACACAAATGCTAATATCTACCAATGAAATCAGTCACTTTTTCTTTAACACCTTGTTTACAATGCATTAAATTAGTCAAAGTGATTTTAGGACCAATGTTGTTTTGAAATTGTTGGATGAAAGCATTTGCTAGTTGTTGAAAAGAAGTGATAGAATAAGAAGGCAGAGACAAATACCATTGTAAGGCCTTATCTCTTAGTGTTATTGTAAACAATCAGTACACAAGGTTTTAAATATTTTGATATGCATAAGAGGATCACCTTTTCCATTATAGAGTTCCAATTGAGGGATCTCAACATGTTTAGGTGGCATGACTTTAACAATATCAAGAGAAAGTGAGCTCACAACATCAAAGGTGGGCACAGTAAACTTGGATGGACTCATGGAAGCAATTTGTTGTTGTAAGGAAGACACGGTTTGAGAAAGTTTTTTAATTATCATTTCAATAGAAGAATTGATGTTAGACATAGGTGATTGAGAAGGTGGTGTGACGTTATTGAAAGAAGGCATGAACTAAGAATAAGGTGGTGGACATTATGATAAGTAGGCATTGGTGATGATTGGGTAGGAAAAGGGAAACTTAAAGGAGAAATAAAGTATTTAAAGGAATTGTCCCCTTGTGTCACATTGATTGGTTGAGGAATAATAGGAACACTCATGGAAGACATAGGTAATGATGGAGTATTAAATGAAGAAGAGGGATTGCCCCCATGAGCTATGGTTGTAGGAATGACATTTTGAGTTGATGTGGCCATGATATTGGATGTGAGAGTAGGAATAGTAGTCATAGGATTTGTCAAAGGAATAGAAGAATTGACTTGTGTTGAAGGTTGTGAGTAACATAGGGTTTCTGCACAAATCTTGATAGGCATGACATTAGAATCAACAATATGTGCAATGCCATGTAATATATCAATTCCTTTCTTATCACTTTGAAGCATGTTTTTAAGACCTTCAACTAATGGAAGAGATTCACTATTAGGGTATTATTGTGAATCCATTGTTGAAAGCTATCAAATTGATTGTCCAATGTAGAAAGTTGATCTAAAGAAACCCTAGTTAAAGCTTCTTCTTCATCATGGAATTCATGAATGGGGCGAATATACATAATTATGATGAGAAGAATTAGCATGATCCTCATAAAAAAGTCACCCAAATTAGGCTCCATCTCCTCAGTAATTAAATCTTGGGAAGCCTTAATTCTAATGCTTCATCTAACAAGGATAGGATAGGTAGGATTAATAGTGGTAAAACTCATGCACTAGAGAGAAAATTTGAATTTTGAATTATGGAACAAAGCTTACAAAATTGGTTAATGCAAAATAATGATTACACAATTTGAACTTTGTTGGAAGAAGAGGATGAGACAATTTCCAAAAATGAAAGGAAATTGGAATTTCAAAATAAGGGCCAAGGGAATACCACTTAATTTTAAAATCAAAATTTTTTAAATCAGGGTAGACTATAATTAACCTCTTAATTTTAAAAATTTTCTTGAAAGTTGAAATGTTGAATTTTGAAAGTATTTCTGATTCTAGAGGGATCAAAAATTGATAAAATCAACCAATCTTTTGGATTTAGGCTAGTAAATATAGTCATAAAAGTCTTCAAAATTTCAAAAAATAAGTCGAGGATCGTGGTGGGAATGCACATGGTCCATCCAACTTTTTTCAAAATTTTTCAGGAATGGATATTATGATGATTTCAAAGCTAACCCCAAAAACTTGGCATATTTTACAATCTCTAGATGGGCGAAATGAAGGCACAAATGTGAAAATAGGACCCTATTAAGGTTTAAAAAAAAAGAGGAATTGGATTGTAATTTTGAAAAGGGTCAAACCTAATGCATAGGGACACCTTGGAAAATGTTTAGAAATCTGAATTGAAACGAAATGATTTTAAATTCGCACAAAATCCAATTAATTTTGAAAATTAGGGTTTTATGACCTAACCACTTAATTTTAAAATTTGAATTTTGGGAAAAAGGGGGGAAATTGAAAATTTGGATTGTAGGATTGAAGACAAATCTGAGAACAATCAGAAATCTGAAAATGAAATTGAAATCCAATTTTTGCACAAGTTCAAGATGATTTTTGAAAATTAGGGTTTTGACAAGTTACTTCTTAATTTTGTAAATTTTAATTGCAAATTGAGCAAGACAATGAAAAAATTGAATTTGACAAACAAAACAATTTTCAGATCTAAGATAACCACAAGAAATTTTTACAAATCACAAGTTCAATTTTAAATTGAAAAAACTAGAGTTTTGAATGTTTTAACCACTAAGTTTGCAGAAAGTTGAAACTTGTAAATGAAAAATATGCAATTTTGTTCAAAGAAAAGTATGCAAGACATTGGGTTCACCAAAATGTAATGGTGGAAAAATGGTGAATGATAGATCAAGAAGGAAACTACCCTTTCCCTCAAAGAGAGATGAGAGTTTTGCTATTGATTACCATTCAAGCACTTATAACCATGTTACATTAGGAAGAGGAAAGGATAATTCACTAGATTCAATCTCTCCACATGAAGATGGTAGATTGAATTCTAAATGAATTGGGAATGTTAAGTTGATCCCCTCTTCCTTGTTTGAAGTGGAAAGGAATTGATTGAATTATGTAGCACAAAAGTGACAAAGAACTGATTATAACTTGAGATCGGAATATGGGATGAAGCTGTGCACCTGGATCTGGCAGTAAAATGTTGAGATGAAGTCGTCCTGCAAATTTGAGGAAAAGTCACCTGGATCATGGTGGGAATGTACACAGTCCTCCGAAAAATATGTGAAACGAAAAGGGTCTTTCCGCCTCTGCAAATGAAGCCCAAATCTAAAAGTACAGTTGTGCACTTGCAACCTACACACATAAAAGATAGGAAAATGGGTTGGGATTGGGGGTTTGCCTTTAGGTCAAACCCCAGTTTTGGAATTAACCAAGTAATGAAAGAAAGTGTTTGCAAGTAGATGCAAATGAAAGACTGAATTGTAAATCACCTCAAGGGAGGTTGTAGTAGAAATATTGATAGAAATACTTGTGTGGAATTGAATGTTGGAATCAATCTCCTCTTCAATGGTTGAGTCCTTGACTTGAATGCAACTCCTAGTCATGAAGGGAGACTTGAGAATACTCAATGTTGGAAAAGAGTGCTTGAATGCTCTTGAATGCTTGATCTCATGTAAACTTCCCACTCATCCCACTTATTGAACTTCTACAAATGAGAGAATGAATTCCCCTTAAATAAATATTAGTGGATCTGATTTTCATCACAGGTCAATATCGAGGGAGTTTCCCTCCCGATGCACAATGAAAAATGCAACCCTAGGAAGGGTGTTGCCCCAAAATAGGGCAGGGTCAGGGCTGCCATACCCCTATCCTAGGAGGACAAGGGATCCATGCCATTATCCAAGGGGGGACAATGGCACCACACCCCTATCCAAGGGTGGATAGTGGCAGCACACCCATGTCCTACCCTTTTCTCCAGGGCAGAGTGCGGACGGGGTGATGCAAAGGCTAAGGAAGAAGCTGTTTCCATAAAGTTGATCAATCTCTGGTCTCCGATTAGGCTAGAGGATTCAATATCGCATGCGTGAGGACCCTAATGCAGTTGAAAATTGCTAGGGTCACAATTTTATGACACTACACTAAATTCTTTCATACCGGTTGATTCCATGTGTTGTATTCTACATGATATTTACATAGTGCATTGACACGAGGTAGGAAGAAATCATGATTTATTCACCCTTTTTAACCTCGAACATGCTTGGAAAAGAAACTTGATTGAAGCACAATGCAACCAAGTGACATAGTTATAGCTTACCATGGTTTTGCAATTCATGATAAGAATTAAGGTGGAAACACCTCTTTATTCATAATATATAAGGAATTAGAGGTCTAGGAAGTCACTTGACATATAACATTTTCTTGATGTAAGTTGCTAACTATTATGTGACTTACTGGTGATTTGAGATTGGAATAATAAATACTAAGACTTATATAAGTGATATGTAAACATACTTGAAGATTGAATTATGGACATGATGTTTAGATAAGAACTAGATTCAATACACTAACATTAGAATATGCAAAGATCTTAGTTAATCAAAACATTAAAATGCCCATATTCAAAGCAATTCATAAGTATGGCATATTTATTTTAACAAATGAAAATTAATGCTTATATCAAAATTTGTCATTAGGCAAGGTCTAAAGACCACTTTTCCCAAGTACACTTGATACCATGCTATCTTGCAAACATAACTCTCTCACTTTATGAGATTTAATAAGAACTTTAAATTCCATAGAAAGTCAATTTTATCTAACTTGATAATGTTATGAACTCAATTCAATAGGGATGTTAAGGTCCATGCGCCACTCTCATAATGTCAATACAATTTTTTTATCTTATATTATGATAAAATATATGCCTTCATAAGGACATAATCTATTTTTTTAATTAAATAATACAACTTATTCACTAGAGCATGGATTGTTGCTAATATTTGCAACCCTTCATATCTAGTTCATATAAATATGAGTTGATTTAATCCCTAAATATTCAAATCATCATATTTTTCAAAGTTAAAATTCTTACTTTGAAATCATAGGTGATATGAATTACAAATTGGATAATTTCTTTGAGTTAATAGTATATGGTCAAGTTCTCAAGTAATATATATGAAATATATAATTTATTCTTCTTGTAGTGCCCCTCTTGGACTCATCGTTTATTAGAGGATGTGATAAACACTTTTAGATTTGTCCATGTTCTGATAGTCTCTTTGACATTAGTGGATTTATTATGATTTATGTCGATGAAGTTATATCCTGAACTATTATTATGACCAGACTTATGTGTAGTGATCTAGGTGCACTAATTATTCATGTATGAATTAAATTATTTATGAGGATATGATGGAATTTTATCAGTGCTAATCCCACTTCATGATTGTAATGGATGAGATGATGCTTTGTTGATTGTGACTTTCTTACTACTATATTTGTGATAGAGATGATGTCATACCACTCATTACAAGCATGATATGACATAAGGATTCTCTCTTACTTGCCTGATCATTTATGATATATAATGGTATATGTTATTGTTGCCATTAAGAATTGCACTTGAAAACGCTAAGTGTGAAACCTAGCAATCCTATGAAACATGGGAATACTTTTAGGACTATGGGTATGCCTACTGTGAAAGTAGACCTTTGGAGACCAGGCCGACTTCCTGTTTTGATGAATCCCCTACAACTAAATTTTTGTGAGAAAAGGGTTAAAGGCTTGCATGTGACGAAAAACCTATCCTAATGGAGGTGATAAACCAAAATGATGTAGTTCTATTTGTTGTCCTAAAACTATAACCAGTTGTAACAAAGACCAATAATTATTTAATAAATCAAATAAGATCATGAAATTCATCAATATTTTATACGAAGGCTCAAAGTTATCCAACTTCTACATGTAGGAAAAATGATTTTTCAAAACATGTAAAGAATTGGAAACCAGATGAAGATAACCCACAACTTGAATTTACTATGAAATCTTCCTATTTTTGCAAAGCATAAATGAGACAAAGTAAAGGATTAAAAAATAAATCACAATAACTCTAGCAAATCATTCATCTGACAATGGAAAAATAAGAATAATTGACAAGGAAATGGAAAAAAACTTGTTAGGCCCAATATAGAAAGCTAAAGTACTGAGAGGGGAGGGGTGAATCAGTACTCCAAAACTTCTCATTTGTAATAACCTTACTGTTATGCATAAACAGAATAGTGCAGTAACATAAAATAAAACTATAATCAACAGATAACAATCATACATGATTCACTCCATAACACATATATTTTGGTCACGCAGAAACTCTTAGTTAGAGAGAAAAACTACGGTGGGGATGGCACCCACAACTTCACTACTGCAATAATAAAGAATACTCGATTAGAGCTACATTTAGCTATTTCTGATAGCTTACCCTATTAGGAGTATTAAGATCAGTTAGATCTACCTTACTAAAGGATTTTCACAACACTATATAAGTGTAGCACCTGGTTAAAGGATTTACAATTTATAGACTTGGTTAGAGTCTTTTACCCTATTAAAGGTTTCTCTTACAACTTCAAAATATTACAATATAATCATTACAAATATCTGCAGCTTTACATCTGAAATGTTAAAGCAGATTCTATGTGCTCTAAATAAGATTACCTAGCTTGTAGTATACCTCGGTAACCCATAATGTAACTCGGTAAACCCTTCTATTTACTCTGTTCTTCGACTGTTCACTGATAACCTACTCGGTGACCTCTCTATGTCTCTGTAACAGTCTTCCTTCATGTATACACACTGCTATCTCATTGCATCTCTTATCACATCATATCATGTCATATGTCTAACCCTAGAATCATGTTGTATTTATAGATCTCTTACAATGGTGATCTAATTCATTGCTTTGATCTTACAAAAAGATTCTTTGAATGAATAACTAAACAAAATATCTCATAGGTTAGATTGGCCTTGTAATCATACACAATCTCATAGTGCAATTTCCAATGCAAAAATAGTTAGATGTGCCTCGATCTTGTAACACATTTTCATGTGCATGTCCAGGTTCAATGTATCTAGTAAAATGTTTCACTTGGTGAGTTAACTTTACCACTCAGTAGCCATGAACCTTTACTTGGTAAACAACTCGGTGAATATTGAGTTCTGTGACTGCTTTCTTCAGTAACCGACTAGACTGTTCATACCGACTTCTCTGTGTGTATCGACTACATGATTCAGTAATACTAATCTGACTAGAATATAGTATGACTTTGGATATGAAACTAATGGCAATTTGATAATTAGTAACAATCTCCCCTTTTGACATTAGTTGAGATGTTTGACAAAAACTACTTACAAAGTCATAACTCAAAAAAAAACTATATACTTGACAAAATGACTATACTTGACAATATGTACAATAGT
This sequence comes from Cryptomeria japonica, assembly GCF_030272615.1. Taxonomy (NCBI): domain Eukaryota; kingdom Viridiplantae; phylum Streptophyta; class Pinopsida; order Cupressales; family Cupressaceae; genus Cryptomeria; species Cryptomeria japonica. Next base: position 282,590,857 of record NC_081412.1, read on the forward strand.
CAATAGTATATGCAGATATACTCCCCTTATCATTATCCTGTACATAACTCTGAATTTTGCATGTTCGGTTCTGTTCTGTACTTGTGTGCTCTGAATGCTCTATATATTCTGCTCGGTATACTCCCCTTATATACAATACTCAAAATTGTGTTATCAAAACTGTACTACTCTCTAAGTGTAGAATTACTCCCCCTTTGCTGGGCTTTCCTCTGTGTAGTAACATAATATTACTCCCCATTTTTGACAAACATTAAAAACTTAATTTGCATCCGGAGGCGGTAACTGATCAAAAATAGTCTTATACTTGGTCTGGGCGTCAGTGAGGGTGACTGAGAGTGAGTCCTTGAGACTTTCCATTAATGAGTTCTGTGCTTGAATATTAGATAATAGTGATATCAAGCCATCAAGAGTGCTTCCCGCTTGGGTAGTTGATAAGCGTGTAGCTCAGTTGAGCTGCTCTTGGACTGATGAGAGATGAGGAAGGAATAATGTTTGAAGGGTCATTATATCCATCCTAATTTTATGCTCTTCATTCCTTAGTTCTAAATGTTGAGCCTTGAGCCGTTGTAGCTTTTTGTAAAAATTCTGAATTGAATTAGGCTCAGTGGTCAACTTGGATGAGAGATCGATGATCTCTTTCTCAATTGCATCAGTTTTATTTTTGATGTCTTTAATAAATAAAGAAAATGTACACAATTTCTGGAATAAATAAAGAATGTGCTTGAGTTGAGGGGACAACTCAGCAATGAATTTGACAAGTTTTACCTTGTCAATAGCAATTGATTTTTGGACTTCCTCTATCATTTTTGTTGTGAGCTATTTATCCTTGATCTTGCTTAGGTATTCGAATGCATCAACTCTAGATGTTTCAATCTGATTAAGGAGTTCATCCATCTGAATATGGATGGCTGCATCGGTTGACACTGTTGTTGATGGTAGCATTTCTGTGAGCAGTGTCCTAACCCTTTGAAGTACCTTGTTCTTTTTTGGTATGGCCAGTTGTTTCTCCTATTCGGCCTTTGCTTTGCATAATTCACTGAATTTAGTGAGTGCTTGCCCTTTTAATTTAGAGATGTCGACATTAGGCAACATGATCGGTTTAGATAAGTCAAATTTAAAACCATGCTTTCTCACCTTCTTCTCTTTTCCTTTTGTCTGGGGCACTAAGACAAGTGTTTGTGAGCCTTGCTGTCCCTCGGTAGGTTGCTCGGTAGATGCAACACTTTGCACTGCTCTTGTAGTAGTTGTAGTGTCTTTGGATGGCTTGGTACTAGGGGTCTCTGTTGTATATTTGCTATGCTTGTCTATGCTTGAGACGATTGATCTTTTGTTGTGTCTGCTGCAGCTTCAGACTTCTTACTTGTATCTTTTGCATCTTCAGATTTGTTACCTTTGGTAACTTATTCAGTGTCCTTGGGAGCTTCGATTGGGACTGTTGGCTTCACCAGCGGATAAGGCTGAACTTGTTCTAAGACTGATTCACTAGTTACAAGTTTTGCATAAGTGGTGCCTTCAATCATTTCATGCTCTGATGCGGCTTCATCCATTACATCTTCATCAATTTGTATTGTGTCAACCGGGTCTGGACCTTGCTCGGTGACATCTGGATCTTACTCGGTGACATCAACAATTTCAATTTGAGATTGTTCATCGACATCCTTTTGCTTGAAGATCTCCTGCCACTTGGCCTTAGTCTCATTCTCCACATCAATATATAACCCATTCATCAATTTTAAGGCTCTCTGTTTCACAAGAAATTTTGCATTGTATGTGGACAAATGCTCCTTGATTTCAGCTACGTACATGTCAGGAAATAAATGGACAAGACTTCTTTCTCTTATTTGTCTCTCTGAATCCATTGCATATTTCCATCTGTTATCAATATGTGAGTAGAGTTCACTCAAAAGTGACTTTGCTAGTTCTAATGGTGCTAACCGAAACTTCAGAAGTGTACATATGACAGTTTCTTCAATCTTTCATTTCTCATCATTGTTCCTAGACTCATACTTAACATATCTGAATTCTGCAAATCCACCGTATTCCTTAAGATTGACACAAAAGTTTTCAACACTGTGAATGTTTACCTTTTTGCTCTTCACAATTTGGAATTTGTTAGCATCATTAGACTTTGTATCACTTGACTCTTTTGCCAAAATGAGTTTCCGAGTAGATTTCTTGTAGGTCTTTGTTACCTTAGGAATGATAACAATCTTTTGTTTCTTGCTTGATGATGCAGCTGATGCTCTGGTGTTGGGTCTCTTTGTTGGTGGAGTCGGTAGTGCCTTTGTTATGTCCTATTTCTTTCTTTTTAGAACTTTTCCCTTTGGCAACTCTGTGCTCAATGTTATTGCAACCTCCTGTGCTTCTGATTCTTCCTCGGTAATGGCAAGATTGCCTTTAATAGGTGTAGATGAGGATTCTTCTTTGAATTTCTTAGATAAAGCTTTTATCATCTTTGTAGCTTTCCTTGTAGCCTTAGGAACTACAATGCTCATTTTTACTTTCTCCTTCACCTCTTCATAGGTTCCATACCTTAGTTTAGTTGCATGCCTTGGCAATGATAGGTAGGCATCAATTTGTTGCTATGTGATATCATAATCAATTTCATAACCCATTGGTTGCAATGACTGAATCCTTGGTTCAACAACATTTACATAGCAATAATCAGTGTTGACTTCAAAACATATATCATCCTTGTATTTTTCAACCAGTTGTGGTGGGATCCTATACCTATTGTGCATTTTCTCTTGAAAATTTCTAAAGTAATCATCCATGACATCATTAAAGTTATCTCCTAACTTCTTGATGTAATCATTGATCTGATGGGTGATAGGTCAGTGTAGCTCCCATACTACTTTATCGACTGAGGGAAAGAACTTTTCAAAATAGAAAAACATACAGACAAGTAGTGAACCGAACTTGAGTGTGTTTGCTGAGTTGTTCTTCTTTAGCTTCCTTATTGTGTTCAGGTTCTCAAATAAGTTCTTTAGTAGTACTTCACCTAAGTCTACTTTCATTCCCTTCTTTACTATTTTGTAGGCCAGGTCCACTACAACACATGGTACACTGTTTTCCCTTGCAGATTGGAAGAAATAGTAACCAATGACTCTAATTGCAAATTTTAGTTCAACATCAGTGACATTATTCAATTTCAGTCCTCAGTAATTGGATTCTACTTTGGTTAGACTGATTAGCTCCTTTTGTGATATCATTTTTTGTGCACGAGCATGATCGTAGATGGGATATCCGGTGGTCAGGTGAATGACTTCCTTCGTGATCTTGAACGGTTGCTCTTGTAGCCACATGAAATCATCATGTACTCTGATCAATACAAACTTAACCCATTGGGGTTTGAACACATGAGGATAGACTAGGGCTTCAGTTAATCCCTTGATTCTGATATGTTCAAATTTACTATCCAGTTTGCCGTTAGTGCACAGTTCATCATATGTGTCACTGATCTCTACATGACCAAGTTCCTCAACACGGCACTTGGTAAAGAATCTAACATCTTCTACCAATAAGACTCGATCTAGGATGAGTGAAAATGCAGTTTTATCATCCGGTTATGAGGTGACTTTAGGAGTTAGGGAATACTTCAGAGATGGCTTCTCTACATTTTGGACAACTACAGGGTCTTGGATCTTAGGTGCCATGGTAGATCTTGAGTAAAATTCGATAGGTTATCCTTAGGGTTTACAAGTGACTTACTCTTCACACTCAGTAGACACTAGCAATTTGACTAGATCAGAAACCAGCTAAACAGTGTGAATAGATTGATGTAAATACCTTGAAATTCGCTCTGAATGAAGTTTGGTCGCTTTGATTCTCTCTGCTCTGCTTCTCAAAAACTTGGGTGAATGATAATGACCGCGAAAACACTTTTAAGTACTCAAAAATACCTTATCGGGCTTCGTGCAAGTTAGGTCAAGATATTAAATGCACTCGATTCACCTTTTACCGATTTACTTCATTTTCTGTTTTCACCGAGTATCCAACTTTTCTTTGTTAACCGACTTGACAGGTTTCCTGTATAGTATGCAAACTTTTCTAATTGCATCTTAACTATGCAAATTTTGAATTCTATTCATAATAAAATAGGAACTGTTATGATTTAACTTTTAAAGAATGTAGTCCCTTCATACCTTTTCTTGACTAATTTGAAATAGGTGCACCTAACTCGGTAGGTAAGGTGCTTTCTTCATCAGACATAATTTATTTCTTTTTCCAAATCATCTTGAATTTTTCCTTTATCTCCTTAGTGTCTCTTCTTGGTTGATCTCTACAATCTCCAGCTAAATGTCCAGCTTTGTGACAATGAAAATATGCCATACCGGGATTTCTCCATGATCTCCGGTTGTTCATTCCAAACCTTATAAAATAGTTGGCACTTATATGTCCATATCTTCCACAACATTCACACCATATCCTTGTATTGTAATCCCATGGTACTACTACATATTGTTGGTAAGAATCTATGTGAGTTCGGTAACCTCCAGTGTTTGCTTAGTGTGGATACTTCATGTAGTTCTTTTGCTTAAACTAGCACTTCTCGGTACTATGTCCATATCTATTGCAGTTTTTACAAAACCCTTTGAATTTTGCCTTCTGATGGTTGTTAATAGACTTTGTCCTACATTGATTAGGTATGACCATATTTTTTGCAATTATAACAATATCCATTGGACTTAGAGATATTCGGTTGCTTACCTTTTCTGATCTGGCATATGTTGGCAATATGACCTTGATTTCTACAGTAGTAGCAAATAGGCTTCTTCCTTTTGATGTTATTTCTTTTTCCAGCTTGTTTTGAAGATTCTCCTCTCTTGGTAGTATTAATTCCTTTCTCAGTAGAGTCTTTTCCTTTGTAACCGAGTCCTCCATCTTTGTAAAGTCTTCTTGTATTCAGTTGCTCATCCAACATCTTTGATGCTTCAAAACTTTTCTCCAATGATTCTTTGGATTTCTTTTCTATTTCAAGTTCACCAGTCAACCTTGATACTTCAAGTTTCAATGATTGATTTTTATCATTCTTCAAAATTGCTTCATGATGAGCATAACCTAGTTGATCTGTCATATTTTGTTGAATACCAGTTAACCTTATGATTTCATCATCCTTATCAGATACTATAGCTTCAAGTTGTTGTTTCTCTCTTTGTAGATCTCTTGCTTTATCCTCAGCTCTCCTTAATGCATCTATATTTTTAGTCATTTGTGTACTGAAATGTTCATGTTCTCTTTTCATTTCTTTTAGTTGATCAACCAATGCTTTGTTCTTTTCTTTCAACATTCCAATCATTTCTTTAGTTTCTTCAGATATACTGTTCTCAGATGATGTCTCAATTTGTTCCACTAGCTCTTGAGAATCTTGCAAGTCATCAGATAATCTTCTCCTTACTTTTAGAGATTTTTGCATTTGCCTCTGCATGTCTGCAATCACTTGATTTGCATTATCTAGCTCTTCTTGAAGATGCACAATCCTCCGAGATTGTTTGTAGCCTTCCATTGCCAAGATCTTTCTCTTTAGGTGGTTAAACCCTTTTCCAAGATTCAAGCTCTGATACCAATTGTTAGGCCCAATATAGAAAGCTAATGTACTAAGAGGGGAGGGGTGAATCAGTACTCCAAAACTTCTCATTTGTAATAACCTTACTATTATGCATAAATAGAATAGTGCAGTAACATAAAATAAAACTATAATCAATAGATAACAATCATACATGATTCACTCCATAACACATATATTTTGGTCATGCAGAAACTCTTGGTTAGAGAGAAAAAATATGGTGGGGATGGCACCCACAACTTCACTACTACAATAATAAAGAATACTTGATTAGAGCTACATTTAGCTATTTCTGATAGCTTACCCTGTTGGGAGTATTAAGATCAGTTAGATCTACGTTACTAAAGAATTTTCACAACACTATATAAGTGTAGCACTTGGTTAAAGGATTTACAATTTATAGACTTGGTTAGAGTCTTTTACCCTATTAAAGGTTTCTCTTACATCTTCAAAATATTACAATATAATCATTACAAATATCTGCAGCTTTACATCTGAAATGTTAAAGCAGGTTCTATGTGCTTTGAATAAGATTACCTAGCTTGTAGCATACCTCGGTAACCCATAATGTAACTCGGTAAACCCTTTTGTTTACTTTGTTCTTCAACTGTTCACTGATAACCTACTCGGTGACCTATTTGTGTCTCTGTAATAGTCTTCCTTCATGTATATACACTGCTATCTCATTGCATCTCTTATCACATCATATCATGTCATATGTCTAACCCTAGAATCATGTTGTATATATAGATCTCTTACAACGGCGATCTGATTCATTGCTTCGATCTTATAAAAAGATTCTTCAAATGAATAACTAAACAAAATATCTCATAGGTTAGATTGGCCTTGTAATCATACACAATCTCATAGTGCAATTTTCAATGCAAAAATGGTTAGATGTGCCTCAATTTTGTAACACGTTTTCATGTGCATGTCCAGGTTCAATGTATCTAGCAAAATGTTTCACTTGGTGAATATCAACCCGGTGAGTTAACTTTACCACTCGGTAGCCATGAACCTTTACTCGGTAAATAGCTCAGTGAATATTGAGTTCTGTGGCTGCTTTCTTCAGTAACCAACTAGATTGTTCATACCGATTTCTTTGTGTGTACCGACTGCATGATTTGGTAATACTAATCTGACTAGAATATAGTATGACTTTGGATATGAAACTAATGGCAATTTGATAAGTAGTAACAAAACTCTCTATTGCACACTGAAAAATAATCTCTATTACAATTCTAAAAATGGAAAAAGTGTTGAGATACAATGCTTTTTCTGCTATGTGTGCAGCAAAAAAGAAAGAACTAGAGGGAAAAAACAAGGAGGAGAAAAGAATATAAAGAAGATTCTCCTTCAAAAACCCTAAAATGAAAAAACTGCATGAGAAAAAGCCTTGGGAAAATTTGCCCAAAATAGCATTAAAAACTCATGTGTAACCCTGCCAAAAATAGTCTGTGATACCAAAAATAGGTCCCCCCCTAAAATTGCATGAAAAAGATACCATCTGTTGAAAATATAATTACTGCAACTGCTAAAAATAGCTCTGAAAAGGCACACTACCTCTGAAAAACTTCTGCAAGGAACCCTGAGCTAAATATAGTGCTGAGAAATAGAAAATAAAAGCCCCTTTACTAAAATTCTACAAGCCGCTGACTCCAAATATAGCTGAGAAAAAGAAAAGAGCCCCTTCCTTCAAAACTACACTCCTCCTATTGTAAAACTTGCATGAAGAGATATTTCTTTTGCTTTTATCCTTAAAATATTTTTATTCTAACACTTAATTAAAATAATTCATTTTAATTAAATGGTAGAACAAAAATATTTACTTCTCTTTTCAATTTTTTTTTTTTTAATTTAATATACTTTTATTAAGATTTTTTTAATAAGATAAATCTTAATAAAATTATGTTAATTATAAAAATATATAATTCTCTTCTTACAATTTAAGCCAAAGAAACAAGGAAAGCTTTAAAAGCTTTATTCCCTTTATTTTAGGTGTTATCCATTTACCCTAGGTCGAAAGACATAAAGTCTTTGACCTCAGGGATATTACATGCAACACTTTGTTTTAATCAAAATAAACCCCAAAATATTAGGGCATGGGGACCAGAAAAAAGGGAAACCTAAAATATGCTCTATTATTTCATTTGTTTTCCTTTTTCTTGATTGAGGAAGCTTTTGTGGCAACTACTGCATGAATTCTTTGGTTTGAGCTGAACTGGGGTGCTATTGAGAATTCCTTGCATGCGTTTTGACTAGATCTGAGCTTCATTGGATCTCCTCTGCATGTATTAGCATGGGTATGTGCTTATTTATCCTTTTGAAGTTGTTATCTGTCACTTATCTTCTTGTAAAAGGATTTTTCTTCAGAATATTGCTTGTATTCATGCATGCATTCTAGGGTTTTTTGTGAAAAACTTCTTTGGCTACTATTGGTTTATCTAGCTGTGACTGTTTACTTTTTTGTATACATACATTCAGGTTTCTCTGTGAAAAAACTTAGTCATGCATTAAGGAAATCTATGAACCTTGTATTTCACTGTATATTAACTGTATTTGCTCATAGTTTCTTTGTTTTTCTCTTTTACTTGTTGTGTTTATATTTAGGTTTTTTTGGTTGAAAAACCCATCATATAAGCATAGATAAAAATAAAAATTTTCATGCATCTCTTTCCCTTCAGACTAGCATGCATGACACTTGGATAATGAATTTCACTCATTTGAGGGTTCCATGTTTACATTATTTTAATATTTCAAATCCTAACAATATTTTGTACTAGGGTTTTATAGATGAACATTTCACAAGATATTGCTAAGATTCGAAATATATTACCATGTGGTTCCTGTTGCTATAATTTTCTCATATATTTCGACTGCTCTATGCACATCTTTCATGAATACTGAGCTCTATATCTAAGAATACATATGCTATTCTTTCCTCAGAAAGAGCCCCTATAATCTAATTCTTGGCTATGATGCTCATTGTAATGCTATGAATGTACTGCGACAACAGAATTTCATGAATACTGTCTTTGGAGAGTGACTATACCTTGCTTGGATAAGCTCACTGTGGTTGATCATGATTATGTGACTTATTGTTATTACACATCTGATCACTATTAAAGGATTGCAAATAATACTCTGATGGTTGTCTTTCTTACTTCTATATATTGGCATGACACACACTTCACCAAAATGCTACTTTGATTAATAATGACTATCCTAACACTTACTGTGAAGTAAAAAAAAAAAGTCTCAATGATACTCCTTGAATATGATCATGACCTTTAGCACTGATAATCTTTATATAAATTTTATTTCCTTTAACAGGGACTGTATATTCTATGCACAATCTTTTGTAGACCTAAGATTGTTTGAAGCTATTTGAAATTTGTTGTAGCTATTCACTGATCTCTATCTTTAATGCTTTGAGACTACTCTTTCACAACAAACTTGATCTTAAGGGAGGCCTTTTTTTATTGTGATCTTCCCTTTAGGCTACTGATAATAGATTTTGGTCTATGCCTAATTTTCATGTTCTCTATCTTGAAATCTCCTTGACTGAAATATGATTTTCTATCTTTGAGCTACTGAAGCTAACATGGATATGATTGTCTTCATGCACTGAAACTGTAGTTGACTGTTCCTTGTAGTTAGACTCCTCTTTCTTTGTTTACAATGTCATAGTATTGTTACTATGATACCTAATGGTTGTGAATGGTAATCTCTCAGTTGGTATAAAGTTGTTTTATCATTAGCATTGATATAGACTCTTGTGACAAGGCTGCTACTATGAATGTGACTGTGGGATGATATGTAGAGCTACTCCTAAGACCCTTTTATGGCATGATATGTAGAGCTTCTCCTTTGTAGTTTCTCTTGAAACTATTGATCATCCATGTCTCTTATCACTTCTTTATGTATATAATATACTTTGTATTCATGATTACTAGACCTGTGTATGCACCTTAGATAGTCTTTAAGAGATGTTATCATGAGATCCTTCCATTGTTCTATTATTTTGCATATGGTTGACAAACCTCCACTTTCATAATGTGTATACTATTCAACTTTTCTTTCGGTCTGTACCTTCATTAGTTATATTCTTTGTCTCTATAGCTTCCATATGTATCTTTATTGTGCTATGAATCTTTGAATTCTATCAAAAAAGTAAAGGACTTAACCTCAAATTATCTCTTATTGCCTTTTCTTAAAATAATTTGCCTTGATTTAAGATTGATGCACTGTTAAAACTATGTCCACTAACTTACTTCAGTGAACTCTTGCAAATCAAAAGCTAAGACTGCATTGATCATTTGTTCCCTTTTACATATACTTTTATTCCCTGTCAAACTTTGAAAAAAGTTATTTTCCATTATTGAGACTTTGCCAACAATATCTAATATTAGACTATACAATATAATAGCAACCTCTAATGTCCTTAATTGACTACACATACTATTTCAATGTTTGACATGCCATATCTATTCTATTCTGTATTTATGGTGTAGACTATCTATGAGCTCTCTATGAGGTCTAACGATATTCCTTTGCTGGTTGTAATGATTCTTAATAGTGATTGTTGCTATGATAGACTTATACACCTTTGGGACAATTGTCCTAGATTGCATATTCTTTGTCACTATTTGTATATATGATTGGGCATTATTGCTTAATGCTACTCTAAAGTAGTGATTGTTTTGAGATTATTATATGATTGTCAACAAGATGAGTTTGATCATAAGGCCTTGTTATGAAGTAAATTGCTACTTTATTCTTGCTATACCAATCATAGATGATTTCTGTTTTACTATAAATGGAACTTGAGAGTATGTGCTCATGGTATGTGTATGACTATCATCATACCTCTATCTCAAGTTATTGTTGTGCTATTGCTAATGCATGTGTTTCTCCACTTTTTTGTTTTTAGGAGCAGACTATCAATACTTTGTGATAGTAACTGGTTCTTGTGAACTGGATGCTCTGTATCTTGTGGGAAACCTCTACTTTGTATATGTATCATTCTCCAAAATTTGTGCTTTAGAGGCTTCATAATTACTTTGTTGAGTGATTGTAAGGGCTTGATTTATCATTGTTTTTCTCTGGCCCCTTGTTCACTGTCTGTAACAGTAAGTATGAATTGTCCTATTATGAGAAACTACTCACTGTCTTCAAATATGTAACTTTGTAATGTTTCCTTTGGGCCTATGATGCTCCTCTGATGAATGCTCTTCATTGTAGCTTCATTTACTTTGACAGTCCTTTTGAGAAATGTGACAATGACCTCTATGTATAGACAAGAATTTATATTGTTCTCTATGTCATGATATTATCTTCAAGGCCTATGTCATAGTGTTGACTATCTTGAGTTCTATAATGATTACATTGGGATTGTAAAAGGGTTTATTCCATATGAAGTTCTCACCGTCTTTTCAAGAAATATATCACTGTTTTGAGCTTACTAATCTGACATGCTTGTTGACTGTTTTATTTATTGTATTGGACTGCACTTGAAATCACCCTCAACACATTCTTCCATTTGTTTACTTCACTTTTTGACTATGAATATACATGATTAAATATAGGAAGTACCTTCATCCCTTATTTGCACATTGGACTCTGATATGATATCATGTCTTGATGTTGTTGTCTATCACTATCACTATCTTGTGGCTTGTCTCTGATAATCATTTGTTGTGATCTAACTTATTGTCCTCTTGACATTATTTAAACCTTTGCAATAAATTGTTGCCATCATTGGAATTGTTCTTAGACTGTTATATAGACCTGTAACTTGATGATTTTGACTGTTGTGGCTTTGTCTTTTTTGACTTCTCCTTTCTCTTACAGTGATGGAACTCATTCTTAATATTGTTCTTATTGTGGTATTTTTGATTGTGAATGGTGATGAATACTAAGAGGGGGGGTGAATTAGTATGCCAAAAATTACTGTACTTAAACACTTTACTAGACTACTAGTAAACCGGTAAAATAATTTAGCAAACAAACCGGTTAGCTCACATGCAAACCAAATAGCAAATAAAGAATTCACCCATAGAAGCACAAACATCATAACACAAGATATTTTGACATGGAAACCCAAATGGGAAAAACCACGGTGAGATGAAACTCACGAGTAACTATCTGCAGAATAGGAACTAGACTGGTTAAGGTCATACAATGTTCTTTACCAGAACAAATCTTGTTAGGAATCTCAATCTCTGTTAGGAGATAAGTCTAGTTAAAGACTACCTTGCTAGAGGATTTTAGATCCACAGATGTGAACCACCTTGTTAGAGGATTTACAAAAGGCTTTTTGGGCCTACCCGGTTAAGGGCTTCAGACTTGTCGAAGATGTGAGTAATTAACAAGTGAGTCATCTAGCAAATAGAATAGATTGCTTGGTTAGATCCTTGATAGCTCATTCCTGATGCATTCTAGCATTACTTCAGTCTTCAACACATTCACACTTTGCCTCTTCTCGCAGACCTGAACTTCTCTTCTATGTTCACACTCACAGAAACTCATCAACCACCTTAAACCCCAGCAACAACCTAAAACCCTAGACATGATGTCCTTATCAAGGAATTTGATTTCATGTCGGTCCAATAGGATTACAATACAATTTCCTAGGTTCAATGCATCTAGACATATTTGGTAACACAACACAAAAAGTGCCGCCAAAGTGTTAGCACTGCCAAACAATCGGTGGATGGTAACTCATCACAAAATGTCGGTTGGTAACTCATCACAGAGTATTACCGGTTCATACAAAATATTTGTTTAAGCAAAATACTGATTGCCGGTTTGACAGTAATGAAGACTGGGAAATATGAGTTGTGCCACTTCATTCCTTCATACCGCTTGAGATCCTCGAACCACTTGGGGTCCTCATACCACTTCAGATCAGTAAACACTTTATGCAAAACACCGATAGTTTAAAGACTATAATACATCATACTGGTTGGAACAAATACCGGTTGAGTTTTAACTCATAAATACAAAAAGTGATCTCAAGTCAAGTGTGTGTCCAACAATGACAATCAAAACATCAATCATAAAAAATGCCAACAACCTCCCCCTTTGGCATTGATGGCAACACTTAGGAAAATTTTGACATCTAAGTGTTTTAAAACAAAAAATATGCCATAATCAAAATTACTCCCCCTAAGCATATACAATATCCCTTTTGCAGAAAGTACAATGTGTACTACTCCTTAATAGAAATAACAAGAAAGTATACATCAAAACATTCAAAATTTATACTTCTCCCCCTTTGCCAACAATGACAAAAGTATTGCAGACTAACCCCTATTTCATTAGTATTAAAATAATAAGTGTTTATGATAGTAAAGAGTAAAACTTGTCAAAAACTGATTTAAAGTCCTGCAAAAATTGCTTCATGGATAAGGACCATGAGTCAAGTAGGGATGTAGCCACCTCTTTCTCTATCTACATTTGGGAGACCTATTCTTCCATGGCATCTATCGTGCTCATCTCTTGAGTGACTGTTAGGGCATCAAGATTTAGATAGCATTTCTGGAGAATTTGCAGTCTTGGCAGTAGGACCAGTTGAAGTTCCTACAAATTTCATGTCCGGTTGCTTATCTCTGCCTCTAGTCTTGCAGACTGAAGTTGAAACCAGTGAACAGTTTGACCATATGTGGAAAAGCAATCGTATGGCATCTTGAAGGTGCTAATAAATGACTACATATCATATTGCAGTTTGTCCTTCTGAGTGAGCACATCATCACAGAATAAATGAGGTTGGCAAATCTTTCTGAGTAGTAGATTGCCCTCATTCATTGCATCTCTAATATCCTTTTGTGCCTTTTGGAGATCAGACCGGAGCTCTGTTAACTTTCTCACCAAGGCAGTGTCCAGAGCCTTTTGATGTTCCTTCTTGGCATTTGCTTTTGCAACCTCTTCTAGGCTTTGTACCTGGTCTTCTACAACTATGCATAGGAGCTTCAATTTTGCAAGTGAGGAATCGGTACTAGGAAGGTTCATACCGGGTATCAAACTAGTAAGTGTTTCCACCGTAGTTTGGATAAAATCTTCCTCCTTTTTCCTCCTTAGAGCATCCAATCGCTCTTGAGCAAGCTTAATGCTCTACAACAACTCCAATTAATTTGCAGACTAGAGGTCAATAGGACTAGTAATGTTAGCCAGTTTAGCCTAACTACCAGTTGCCATTGGGGTCTCCACCTATGTGCTCTTTTCCGCTGCTTCCTTGTCCTTGGCTTTTTGCTGGTCTTCTTGAGCCTTCCTCTGCTCCTCTTCTTCTTTCTTTCTTTTCTCTTCTTCTTGTCTCTTCTCTTAATCTTTTTGCTTCTTCTCTTCTTCATCCTTCTTCTTCTCCTCTTCCTTCTTCCTCTTTTCCTCTTCCTTTTTCTTCTCTTCCTCTTTCCACTTCTCCTCTTCTTTCTTTTCCTCTTCCTTCTTCTTCCTCTCTTCCTCTTGTTTCTTATTTTCCTCTTCTTTTCTCTTCTTCTCCTCTTCTTTTCTTTTATCCTCTTCCTCTTTCTTCTTTTTCTCCTCTTTTCTCTTATCCTCTTCCTCTTTCTTTTTTCTCTCTTCTTTTCTCTTATCCTCTTCCTCTTTCCTCTTTTCCTCTTCTTTTCTCTTATCCTCTTCATCTGCCTGTTTCTTCTTTTTTGCTTCTTGTTGCTTCTTTTCTTCTTCTGCCTTCTTTTCCTGTCCTATTCCTTCTGATGGTGTATCCTGAGTAACATTTTCACCATCTAAGGCATCAACATCAATAGGGTCCATTTGTTCTGTGACCGGTTCTTCTTCACTGTTATACACCTCATCTGGTTTGCCAATTTCTAGTTCTTGCTCAACTTTTCTATTGGCTTCAGCCACTTGATGCATCTTTGAGCATGAGTATGTGTATCTTTGATCACTTCATGAACCTTTCCTTCCAGTAACAAGAGTCTTCTTCGTCTCATGAAGAAGAGGCCTTTGCATTTATTCATAACTTTGAAAAGTTCTTAATTTGATACATCAGGAAAATGTTGAGCAAATATTTTCTCCCTCATTTCCTGTTCCTTTTCTATGGCAATGCGCCATTTATTGTCTAAATAATTATACAAAGAATCTGGTGTCTCAGATCTAATTTCTGAAGGCGACCGGAGATTAACACACAAATACTTAATGATTTCCTATTCAACTTCTTCCTTTTCATCATCACTGAAGTCATCAAAACAATCAATTAAATCATTTAGCACTTTTCTCCTAATATTCTTTATAGTTCTTTGACAATGTGTCAAAGGTTTGTAAGAAGAAATATCAATATTTACCAGTGCAAATGATGCCGGTTCATTCTTTGTCTTTTTCTTTGTTTTCCTGATCTTCTTAGGTGGTTCTTCGGACACAATTTCTTCTAAGTTAGGTGTATTTCTTTTTGTCTTCTGCTTCCTCTCAAAGACTTTGGCAGGTGCAGCTTCCAGTTTCTTCTTAGCTGGTGATCGCTTGGTCACTTTGGGACTGGCTGCAGTAACCGATGTCGATGCTGAAGGCACTGCCTTTCCTTTCCTTTCTTTTCTGAGGGTTCTGCAATTGGTGTAACCCTTTCCAAATAGGTGCCAGTTCTCTTTGCCTTAGGATCAAGGGTTGAGGCAATTAGGGTAGAAGCATACCCGTCCAACATATCATTCATTACCTCATAGCCCATAGGCTCTACTTCTTCTTGCCTAGGCTCAACGACCTCCATTATGCATTCATCCACTTTGATGATGAAGTAGATGTCTTCCTCATACTTTTTGACTAAATCACCGGATATTCTTATCCTTTGGCTCATCTTGCGTCTGAACTCATCAAAGTATTTGTTTAGTGCTTCCAGATAGCTAGTTCCAACCGCTTGTAGGCTCTCCTTGATTTGTTTTGTCATCAGTTGGTCGGCAGACCATTGAATGTCACCTACTCCTAGAAAGTAGCCTTGTAAGTAAAAGAACAACCCAAATAGTAGTTGTCCAAACTTGAATCTCAGTGCATTGTCCTATTTGATCAACTTAAGATTCAACATAAGTTGTCTTTGCATACAAGTGCATAGATCAAATGATGCATCTTCCTTGATCATCTTGTAAGAAGCATTTACCGCTACAACAGAGACATAATTAATTCTACTAGCAGAGAATGTTTGGTAACCTATCACCATGCAGGCATACTTGACCAGATCATCCTTGATTGAGTTGACAGTCATACCACGTGAGTCACTCACTGAACTGGTGAGCTTGGACATTATAGTCTTGCTGACCTTCCTTAGGGCTGGCACTTCCCCTGTGTTATAGAAACCGGTGATGACATGAATCACTTCAGGTGTGATATCATGCACCCACTCTAGGTACATCTTATCACTGTGTACCCTGCTTAGAATAATGCGAATGTGATCATCCAAAAATTCTTCAAGAAAGTAAACTGCATTTTGAAGTTTCTTCTTTTCCAGATTGCTAAATTCCAGTTTAATCTTCTTGTCCTTTCTGCAGAATAAGCTCAGTTGGGAATGGATTACAAGAGACCCTAGGTCTTCAATTTTGCAGTCTATGTAGTCAAAAATGCCTTCTTCTACTATTACACCAACAGGTACTTGAGACAAGGCATTGTATTTTGACTTTTGTTGTATGAATTCCATAGAATCAACAGTTGCACTAGAGCTATCATGAGATACAGAAGCCATGATAAATGAAGAATTATGAAAAATACCTTCACAGATTGAAATTTAGGGCTTCACAATTTGAACTTTGCTTCACACTCCTTCAGTTGTAGAGATACCACTTTGCGTTCTACACTCCTCCAACAGATGTTTGCTTCAGATTCTTCTTCGAGAATTTGATAAATTCTTTGATTCGTAGTGTAAATCGCTTTCCTTCGCTCTGCACTTGAAAAACTTCTTCACTCAAAAAATGATAAGTGAGAAATGATTTCAAAATTCTTTTAAACAGGTTCTCCACCTACCATAATAAATGCTCCAATATTAGGACGTAAACCCTAATTTACCTTTGACCATTTCTGGTCTTCTGTCGACTGACAAGTATCTCATACCGGTTAAGGTCTTTTACTGGTGTAAATTGGGGGTTTGAAGTATTTCACCATTTGCTCCCCCTAAGATTTTCTGATGCTTAGTTTGCCGATTTCGTGATTTCCACACTAGGTGCAGAAACCGGTTCTTCTTGCAACACCGTTGGTTTCTTTTTCCAGGTTTTGTTCATATCTACTTGAACTGTTTCAATATCAATCTTTCCTTCCGAAGTGACCGGTATGTCATCCGATATGTTCTTTCTTGTTCTGTAGAATCTGGCAATGTGACCTGATTTGTTGCAATGATAGCAGACCATTCCAGGTGCTCTCCAAGGTCCATTATTCATGTTACCATTCTTCCTCTTACATGTTGTAGCAGTGTGACCATGACAATGACAGATCAAATAGTTTTCTCTCCATCTAGTTGCCGCTTGATAGCCACCGCTTCCTGACTGATGATTAAAAGTATTAAACCGGTTGTGATTCCGGTTCACAAAAGGTTCTGGACCAACTCCTTGAGTCCTCTGAGGATATCTTCTAGTATTGTTCATAATAGACCTGCATTCAGATGCTTTATGCCCAAACTTGTTGCATGCATAACAATTACCGTTGAACTTATTGGATCTAGGTACATCATTTATAAAGTAAGGAAAATTATTGCAGGCTTTGCTCCTACACACATTAGCAGTATGTCCTTCTTTAAGACAGTTAAAGCAAACAGGTTTGAACTTTTACTTACCTTTACCTTTGAATGCCAATTGCTTCTTCGATGCTTCAACATTTACACTAGAGGTCTCACCTTCCTCATGACTAGAGTAACCAAGTCCATTAGTATTCTTGATAGGTTTGGCTGATTCAAGATTTTGCTCTAGCTTAACAATACTCTTGTTGAACTTAGCAAGTATTTCCTTTGACTAAGAGAGTTCTTTGGAAATAGCAACATTTCTTTCCATCAAGTTTGCATTCTTCGAGATGGCTATGTTCAGTTCTCCTTGCATGTCTTCCTTTTCCACTTTGCTCGCATGGAGTTGAGCAATTAGGGCATTGATCTCTTGCTTTGGCTTGGAGATTTCATGATCCTTGTCTTTTACCAGATCTTCAGCTTTCCTCTAGTTCTCAAGCTCTTGGCACATTTGAATAGTCAGTCCTTCCAAGTTGGAATTGGATTCATTCAACTTTTCTACTTCTTGAATTAGGGCTTCCATGTCCGCTTCATCAGAAGAACTATTTTCAGATAACTCCATCAGTTTTTTAGCATGTTCTCTCCTTTTTGCTTGAGAGGCCTTATATTTGACCATAAGATCATCATAGGCTTGCTCAGACTGAGTGAGCCGATGAGTAAGTTCCCTCATAGTGTATTCCCCCATATCTCTTTCCAAGTGGTTAGACTTATAGAAAGGTTGGCTTTGATACCAATTGATGAATACTAAGAGGGGGGGGTGAATTAGTATGCCAAAAATTACTGTACTTAAACACTTTAGTGTACTACTAGTAAACCGGTAAAACAGTTTAGCAAACAAACTGGTTAGCACACATGCAAACCAAATAGCAAATAATGCATTGACCCACAGAAGCACACACACCATAACACAAGAGATTTTGAAGTAGAAACCCAAATGGGAAAAACCACGGTGAGATGAAACTCACAAGTAACTATCTGCATAATAGGAACCAGACCAGTTAAGGTCATACAATGTTCTTTACCAGAACAAATCCTATTAGGAATCTCAATCTCTATTAGGAGATAAGTGTGGTTAAAGACTACCTTTCTAGAGGATTTTAGATCCACAGATGTGAACTACCTTGTTAGAGGATTTACAAAAGGCTTTTTGGGCCTACCTAGTTAAGGGCTTCAGACTTGTTGAAGATGTGAGTAATCAACAAGTGAGTGATATAGCAAATAGAACAGATTGCTTGGTTAGATCCTTGATAGCTCATTCCTAATACACTCCAGCATTACTTCAGTCTTCAACACATTCACACTCTACCTCTTCTCGTAGACCTGAACTTCTCTTCTATGTTCACACTCACAGAAACTCATCAACCACCTTAAATCCCAACAACAAACTAAAACCCTAGACATTATGTCCTTATTAAGGAATCTGATTTCATGTTGGTCCAATAGGATTACAATACAATTTCCTAGGTTCAATGCATCTAGACATATTTGGTAACATGGCACAAAAAGTGCCGCAAAAGAGTCGGCATCACCAAACAATCGGTGGATGGTAACTCATCACAAAATGTCAGTTGGTAACTCATCATAGATTATTACCGGTTCATACAAAATACCGGTTTAAGCAAAATACTGGTTGCCAATTCGACAATAATGAAGATTGGGAAATATGAGTTGTGCCACTTCATTCCTTCATAGCGCTTGAGATCCTCGAACCGCTTGGGGTCTTCATACCGCTTCAGATTAATAAACACTTTCTACAAAACACCAATAGTCTAAAGATTATAATACATCATACCGGTTGGAACAAATATCGGTTGAGCTTTAACTCATACATACAAAAAGTGATCTCAAATCAAGTGTGTGTCCATCAATGAAAATCATAGGATCAATCATAAAAAATGCCAACAAATTGCTATACTCTTTAAGGACTATACTTCTTATTGCTTTTAGAGCTACTTATGAGTCTTAATGTCTTTGATGCACTATTATCATTTGTTCCATTGATATCGTTCTTTGATAGTCTTTCTTGAGTCTGCAAATCTACTGTGACCTGTGAGTGATCAAAATTTGTCCTCAAAGTTTTCTATGGGGTTGTGCTTGAACCTTGCTCTCTATTATATTAGGCATTTTCACCACTATAGTGCTGCCATTACTAAGATGACTCTTGTATTCTTATGACTATCATATGCTTCTCTACTAGACAATTATAAATTATTGATTGTACATATGTGCAACAACTATTTTGTAATGTCTTTTGGCAATGTACCCTATTACTAAAGGACTATCATTTGCTGGTTGTTGCTATGACTGCATGATTTTACTACTTTTTATTCTCTATAGCTCCTTTGAAAATTCTTTTGTTAAAACACCTCTGTGTTAGCCCTATTTTTATAAATGTTATTTACCTGTATGACTAGTTAGATCTTAGAATCAACATCTTAAAGGATGCAATTCACATTCTTAACAGGTTGAATGTTATTGTCATCTTTCAAGTTTTGTCATCAACATAAGAGGAATAACTATTGAACATTCATATAGGATTATGTTCAACTTGTAAAGGATGTGAATCCATCCTTTAGCTGAGAATGATGATCAATTTTCTTATTAGAGCTTATCCTTCATAACGTTGCTATTGTAGTAGTGATAATCATATATAGCTGTTTATGTTTTATGATCTCATTCATATGATGGCTCTAGTCTCTTGTTGACTAGTGATTGCTATCAAGTTCATGTTATATATACTGCCATTGGATGACAGTTTGAGTTGTCTTTGAGTGATAGTATATAAGATCATGGCCTGATATACTCACTATTTGATAGCTAGTTAGTGTCACCCTATGAATGGTGACATGTATGCTGTGCTCAACCCTTGTGGGAGCCCATTTTCCCCCACATACTTGATAGATATGAAATGAAAAATCTGTATCTGCACATGAAACAAGCAAGTTAGATAAAATATGATACTACTGTTATCTCACGGATCCTTCTCTGCATTGATCTTTCTTTTTTCTCTAAGTCTGATGTAGAACTGTAAGCACATTGGGAATAGCATTATGTATGTACAAGTGAGATAGGTAACCCAGAGCTCTAACAAATATTTTCTCTTTCTCTTTTCAGGTCATCTCTTGGAGTGGGTAACGAAGCACTTGGATAGACCAGACTATTATGTTGTTCCTGAAAGAACTCATCAAGTATCTATTCAGGTAATGATGGGTTCCTTCTCTCTCTCATTCATATATTCTCCTAATTTCTTATGTGTTTACTATACTATGATCAGAAAGATATCTCTTGGCTATTCCCATGGCTTGTGTGGGATTTCATGAATAGTTTGATCTTAATAAATAAAAATGTGTTACATGCAAATGTTTTATTCATGTATATCTTTTTTGATTCAAACAATTGCACATTTGAAATAAGATACTTGTATGACATACATGTTTATTTGTAAAGATAGCAAACTTGAAATTTTTTTCTATATACCTTTCTTCAAAATGCAATATATCAGGCCTATAACAGGTCACCAAATCTAGGTGTAGCAAAAATTTGGTAATAGTTGTCTCATGGTTATTTGTGGTTGCAAGAATCATAGGTACTAGATATTGACTCCACCTAGTCTTATAGGTTTGAGCGTGTCTTTATCCCAATGGAAATTTGATTGGAGATGACATGAGTTCCCTCTACATACTCTAGGCTCAATTTTTCATCCTTGTCAGTATAAGTGTCTTAGAGTGAGTCGTCGAGTTGGTATTTAGTCATGTGATGTTTGATTCTATGTTGGGTCGCCTTGTGGCATTGTGAGTATTTGATTCGTATAATTTATTAAGCATTAAATAAATTAATGGATGACATTAATATTTAATATTAATGTACGATAAATATTATTGAGGGATTATTATTTATTAATGTTCACTTAAATATTTATTATTTGAGCCTTTGATTATTTATTTATTGTTGGGTCATTTATTGTTCATCTAATTATTTATTGGTTTGATTATCTATTTATTTATTTTCCTTGTTGTTTAATGATTTATCTATTTATTTATTTATTGATTATTTATTTGTTATTATTTATGTACCTACCCCTTGTTATGATTGTCCCTCTTAGGAGTTGTGATTGCAAGGATATTATTATTTAATTGTTTATTTATTTATTTATATTATTTGTGTCTTTATTTTTAATTGGAGCATTTATTTATATTGCCTTTGATTTATTTTATTAGGTTTTGATTTATTATTATTGATTATTATATTATTATATTCTCTTGTTACTACTTGGGTAAATAAGTATTATAGATTTTACCTACCCTATTATTCTATTGGTCAATTTGTGGGGGCAAGTAAATAATACTATTTTATATTATTTACCTCACATCTATGAATGGTAGGTAAGTAATATAGTTTATGGTAATATTTTGATTAGTGGAGGTTTTTCTATAGTTTTTAAATTCAATTTTCTAGTTATTGGCTTTCCTATGCATTTGCCCAAGTTGGCTTCCAGGAAAAAAATATGTGCAATTAAGGATTTTGGCTTTGGCTTGAGCTTGGATTTTGAATTGTTAGAGCTTGCTTGGTTTGGAAATTGGATTTCTCTTCGTCAACTCTCTTTATCCATAACTTATATTATTCAAGTTGGTTGATTTTGTCTCTCTGTGCATTTGATTTTCTAGTGAAGAAATGTCTTCTCCATGTTTGAATGCTATATGTGGAAATGAGAGAAATAATATTGAAAATAGAATGTTTAAATATTTATTCTATATAGATTTGGGATTAAATTGTATATATTTCATTTTCTTTCATTTGTTTATTTATTGGCCTAGTAATTTTCCATAAATGACTCTGCGATTATTTTGTGAATGCCTTGGTTTGCTGTGAATTCTCATCTTGGTCTAGTAAGGGTGAAATTGGACTTGCCATTCTTTTATGTGTGTTTGGAATGATTGTTTTCCCTGATCATAGCCTTTATTGGTTTCTTAAGTATTGATTCTTTGAGTTTTGCATGAGTTCCTATGGCATTTTCAAATAAATCTTATGTCTATACTTTGGTTGATTGTTGAGATCTTTACTTGTTCCTTTCAATATATTCATTATTGTGTCTCTTCTGGATTGGTTTCGAGTCATATTTTATGCCTTTGTGGTTTTTCTTGGGTCAATTGTGAGTTTACACTTCCATTTTCTAAGTTTTAGTCTCTATTTTAAATGCGTGAGAAGATTTGTCTTATGCACAAGAAGATTGTCAAATACACCATTCTGCCTTTTTAGTGAGATTTTGATGATTTTGTCAGTTGTGATCAATTTTTATGAATTTGGATTTGTACTAGAGGCTTGTGGTGATGTCTTTGAGATTCTTGGTTTTGTGTATTACTTAGATTTGATTGTTTCATTATTATTTTGGCTTCGGTAAGAGGGATAATGCCTTGCCATTGAGGATTGTGCATTTGTGTTGATTTAGCTTTAGCAAGTAGGAGAATGCCTTGCTGCTGAGGATGATCTATGTAAGCTCCAACATGGTGGATATGCTCTGCTATTGAGGATGTGATATGATTTGTTGTTGAGTAAGATGATTACTTGCCTTAATCTTTCTTTTGTTGTTCTTTTATTGATTGAGGCTCTTGATTTTCATGTCTAGGCTTTATGGCCCTGATTATGCTTCAGATTTGTATCAATATGAGGGTGATATTTAAGGATTCTCTTGTATGAGACTCCTTGTGTTGTGGTTATTTATGTTTTACCCTAAGTTCCTGGTCCATGGTTAAGGGGAGTGGAATCTTGCATGTGTAGGACTGGGGTCATGAGCAATAGGCTTCTAAGAGGTTCCTTGTAAGGATACTTAGGGTCTAGACCTATCATGGAACCACATGGAGAGTTTTCCTTTAATTTAAAAGTGATAACTAGAATAATTAATTAGTGGGTTGGGTAATTAGGACTCATATAATAAGATAATAATTGATTTGTGGCCCCACTTCATGGCCCTTGAGTAGAGACTTGGGATGAGCTTGGGAAGACTGTATAGACGGTAAACCAAAGTCCCTTGATTGGATCCAAGGTTGAGATGGTTCCACATGTCCATTTGGGTGTGGCTTGGTCCCTTTTATGTGAGGGTATCATGTGATGACACTCTTTCGCTACATGTGTCCATGATCCTTATGCCTTGATTATTGGTACACCTCTAGAAGTTTATTACTTTGATTTAGCCTTGTGATGTGATTTGATTTATTTATATTTGGTTGTTTATTATTTTTGGATGTCATGTGGAGTCCCTTGGTTGTTAGGTTTTAGCCTAGGTCTAGAGTGTTAGTTGGAACCTCATGTCATCTCCTAGCACACGAGGTGGTTCCTTATGGTTCAACATGGTTGGGTGGTTTGATTCCTTCTTCCATTGGGATGTCCTTCTTTGTATGCTAGCATGCGTGGATGTGGATTTATATCTTCTCTTCATGTGGATGGATCTTTAGAGTATAATTTATGTAACTAAGATTGAAATCATGTATTTTATATCATGAGAAGGATGTAATTTCAAATAAATATTATGTAGCTAGTATCTTGTGATCATATGTAATAGGACTTGTAGTAGGTTGAGCTCATGATGTGTGATAATGGAATTATGTTAGTTGTAATTGGATATTCATTATGTATGTACTTCTGGATTGGATGGGAATAAAATGATTAGGTGATGTGATTGGAATATCATGTGTGTATCTATGGATAGTAGTGGGAATGTTTAGTGATTTGTGTATGTCTAAATTGAATAGATTCTATTCATTAATGTTGGTTTTCTTTAGAATATGAATATGAATGAGTAGCTTGTAGGTTATATGGTTACTCTTAAAGGAAACTAACTAGATTTTCATTAGGTGATACTTTATGTGGGAGAAGATATTATCATGCTAGATGGTTTAAAAAGGAATTAGGAACATTTGATTGGTGCCTTAAAATGTATCCAAGAGTTAATGGGAATATGTAGGATTTGCATACGATAGTTCATATTTATTAGGTTAGGAAGGAAGTAATTGATTAAGGACTAAATGTAATGGATATTAATGGTATCATAATTATGGATGTCTTTATGAGTTATTGTTAATTAATTAATGGTGTTGAAGTACCCTAAGGAATTGATAGTTGTGTAATGTTATTCCACTTGTGTAATATGTTGTAATGATATGGTTATATTTAAGATGTTTATGCATTTTTGTGGATAATGATTAATGCACATGAGTAATTTTAGTTTAATATGTTGCATTATATTGATGTTTTAAATTTTTTTTTTTATCTCTATTTGTTAGTTTTATTATTTATTTTCTGGCGGGCATTGCACTTCTAGTTTGATACTTATCCATACTTTAGATATGCCAAAATTTAGTTATTACTCTTAATACTATATTCCTTTTTCAAATACAAGGCTATCACATAAATTAGTTCTTGGAGTTCACCTATTACTTATAGGCCTTCAAGATTAATATTTGTAACATTTATTTCATATGATTCAAGTTCTCTTTTGCATGTCTCACTTAACACATGCATCTCATTTATACAATATGCTCAAAGTAGTTGATGGATGACCCAATGAGGTCATTTGTTTCATAAAACTATCCCATATACAATATGATCAAAGAAGTTTATGGATGACCCAATGAGGTCATTTGTTTCATAAAACTATCCCACCATTTAAAAGGATTCACTTAGTGTAGACACCTAAATTTGATTAATTTAATTAATTGAATTTAACTATCCCAAATGCCTTTGATTAAATAGTTACATTATTTCATTAATTGGTATTCCCTCTTTCTAGATAATTAATTTTATTAATTGCACAATTGTTTTCCTTTAATTAATTATTTTAGAATCATAAATCATTAGTTGATTAAATCCACCTCCTTCTTCTATTAAATAAATCAAATGCATGGTTTGACACAATTTTTTTCCTTTCCTCCTAATTCTCTCATAGAATTAATTAATTAAATTATTAAATTCTATTTCCCCCACATGTCTCCTAACTCTAGCCCTCATCCAATCCTTCCTCTAAACCTTACCCATTTGGCTAATCATAGGTTTTAATCAACCTTATCCTCTTTTTCTCATCATATGTGTCCAATTCTAAATATCCTAATATTTAGAAATGAATCCTTTTATTTGGGTGCTTCTCTCCCTTTTAGTAAACCTTTAATAAATCATTTAATTAATTAAATTCACCTACTTCTATTATTAAATAAATCAAACATACAACTAATATAGTTAACACACCTAAAGTAGAAGGATTTGCACTTGTAGAACCCCTATGTAATATAGATGGTGATGATGGGACCAAGAACCTAGTCAAACTTTGTTGGGACTTATCATTGGTAGGATTATTGGGTCTCCCAGTTGTACCACTCCTTAAAAAAATTGTATCATGTGAAGCCCCATATGTAGTAGTGGTGTGCTTCTTTTATTTCATGTGTTCATTTAGAGAATTGATAATATTACCACTTACTGGCACAAAACACAACCATTTATTGTATTGTGTACATTCCACTCTTACTTTCTTATCCTTATAGCCTGCAAGTGCTGCTTCCACCACCTTAAAAAAATTAGGCTCTTGTGTCTTGTTGAAATCATCTAGAAGTTTAATTTTTTGACCAATGTCAAATCGATCTCTAACCATTGTTGTCTACTTTTTTATGCCACTTGAATTATTTTCACCATTTCCCTGCATTAAGATGTGACATTGTTTTCATATGATTGTTTTTGATGTTATGAACTATTCATGTTGCCATGGATACTTCCCCTATTCCATAATCAATGCCACAACTTTCACAATGGATCTTTATTTTAGGTTCTCCCTAACTTGAATATACTTTTAGATTAAGTTTCTCATTGACAAATTCTTCCACTAAACTATTCACTTTTTTATTCCAAGATTCCAATACATTAGGATTAAAAACTATGGTTTGTTCCACTAAATCAGATCCATATCCAACTCTTGGTTATTTATACATACCTACGTCCACACACTCTCTATTGTGTTGAGGGTTTGGTGTACTTGATGAAATAATTAATAATGAAAGCATAAATCAACAAGACAA
The DNA here is from genome assembly GCF_030272615.1 of Cryptomeria japonica. NCBI lineage: Eukaryota > Viridiplantae > Streptophyta > Pinopsida > Cupressales > Cupressaceae > Cryptomeria > Cryptomeria japonica. Next base: position 282,617,183 of record NC_081412.1, read on the forward strand.
TATGAACACACATAACACGAAGATTTTGATGTGGAAAACCCGTTCAAGGGAAAAAACATAGTGGAAACCTAAACATAATATGATGATACCTTGTTAAAAGTATATGAAATATTACAATGGGGAATGCACACACATTCAAACACTCTTCCTAGAGCTCACTACTCAAAAACAACAAATAGTAACAACCTTGGGAAGGCTCACTACCTTAAAAATAGATTCAAATCACTTCTGAAAAATCATGAACTGAGAAATAGCATCCTCAATGCTTGGTTACAATTATGGTTAAGCACATAACTTTCATCCTCTTCTCACACTTCTTCTCTTCTTCTGAATGATTAATACATTATTCACACACTCCACACACCTCTCACAATGACTATTATATTTATTTATACATGACATCAACCTTGGATCAATATCATCAAGGTCAACTCAACAAATATCACCTAATTATAAAAAATATAACCATACACACTAAAATATCATATGTGGACCAAAAAAATGTTGGCTAAAAGATAGCATGGACGTAAATCACCACCTTGAATATGAAACACCTCTAAGAATTAACTCTCAAACATCCACAATAGGCTACAATCATCATGCTAGCCAAGAACATGATGAACACCACCAAACTAAAGATAATAATCAATAGCATGCTCACTGGTCAATGCAGACCACCAACATGAATAGAACATGATCTAGAAACATCCACAAGTATCATGAATTGCCATAGCAACATTCACATAAACTCAAATTACTAGAATCATCGTTATCATCATATCATATCTCAAGAACATTAACTGAATTGACTATCAACTCGAAAGATTCACTCACGAAGTTCCAAACCATGAACTATTTAAATTGAGGACACACATCAACGTCCCAAATATTCCTCCAAATCTGCAAACCAAGATATTACAATGCAGAGCAATGCAGATCAAATTACTAACACTTTGGCATCATTGAACAATAGAAAAAATAGTGACAACACATACTCATAGCTCAATCAAATCTTCATGCAGACCTTTGAATCTTGCACTGAATCAACTAGTGATAATTATTGAAGAGAAGGGAAAATCCACAAGAGAGTTAATGATTAGATTCAATCAAAATAAGCATATAACACACAATCAAATGCAGTAAAAACCATTATACCTTCATGTAAAGATCTCTTGTCCTTTGATTGAGCCTTTGATGAAGTAGAGAAGCATCCTATCTCCACTTGATTGGATTGGCTCCAAGATGGGATGTGGATTTCTCTCTAGTACACAACAAGATGTGATATGATTCAAAGACTAAGCATGATGGATAATGGATTGGATTATGAGGCAATATTTTGGCATTATGATGGCATGATGGATGATTTTGGATCTCAAATGGACAACATAGTGGATGATTTGTGAGGAGAGGAGACTCCAATTTATAGATTGGAGAAGGCCAAAATGGAGGGCCAATATTGATTTCAAAATGAAGGGTTGAGATTGATTTGAAATGGAGGAGAGGATTGAGAGGACAAGGTGTGGGATTCAAAAGATATGCCATAAAGACATTTCTTGTCTCCACACCTCTCAAGGTACATGGGGAAGAGCTCCCAAGTCCATTGGGAAGAGAAAAAAGGAATTAAAAATTCCTTTTGTGGGAAGACTAAATGGATAAAGGAATTAAAAATTCTCGGGGAAGAGGAGGCATGGGGAGATTCAAAGAATTTTAATTTCTTTGAGAGGATCAAAGTTGACCCACCCCTAATCAAGGTGATTAGGGATGTGAAACTGATTAAGGGGATTGATTAGGTGGCTTAATGAGTGATTAGAGTGCAAGTGAGAAATTTAGGAGGCTGTGACATGAGGAGAGATAATGTGGAGGAATTTTAAAATTGAGGAATAATGATAATCATGCTTAAAGGTAATTAATTAGGCTAGATCAGGATTAAGAAAAATGATTTGTAGGAATTACATGATTATCTTAGTTTATTGAAATTAACTAAGTATGGTTTAGAAGAAATAAATGATATTTGATATGATTTTTTAGAAGAATGGGAAATAATTAATTTATTGATAAATTAATTATAAGGTTATAATGATAAATTGGTTAAATAAGATTTAATCAATTTTAAGAGGAAGAGGACTAACACAATTAATTCAATTAATTATGTGGAAAGGCATAAATTAATTAAATATTAATTGAATTAATTTTAGGCGTCTACATTTTGCCCCTCTTTGATATAACATCATAAAGTGATGTTATATCAAAGAATAAAAAATAGTGGATGGAAAGGATAAGAACTAGTATCATGATGCCCCAATCATAGGTAAGATGAGGAACTATGATGAGGTAGTGGTATGCCCCATCGAGAGGACATGCGGGTTCTAAGAACATGGGTGTGCTCTCAAAATGGATTAGAGGACTAGAGGATTGAGGATGAAAGCATGTAAAAAGGATAAGGATGATGAAGGGGGAATGAATGAATTGGAGTCTCTAAGATAAATGGATGAAATGATATGAATGAATGAATGAAATGAAGGTAAGTGGATGAGATTTCTTGTTGTGTAGATGTGGAGAGAAATCCTAGTTTTGATATTGCAATGGACAATCTACACCACTGACTATAGAAGTTAGGATGTTGTGCATATCCGATGTATGGTCTAGACTCTCAGACAATAGGTATCTCAATGTACATAGGTTCACAAACATTGATGATGGTGTAGATGCGAGACTATAGGATTGTACAAGAGAAACCATCAAACATGCCATGCCACAAAAAACTATGCCCCATTATACACCAACCAAGACATACCAAGATATAGGATGATCAAGGCAACCCTGAATAGGTATACTCCTGAGACACAAGATAAGAATCAAAGCAAAAATATCAATCATGCAAACAACATGCACATGACTAACTGATATCTCTTGTCAAGAGTAGGATGTGGATTTGGATAAAATACTAGACATGGGAAGGATACATCTCGATGGGTAGGTGATGGATTTGGATAAACTGCCATACATGTGAAGGATGCATCTCGATGGGGAGGGTGCAAATATATTGATGGGAGACAACAAATAAGCTGGTTAGTGCAAGGTTTGCAGATGGGAGGATTTTTGCTTGGATCTGGTTAACACATCACAGATGGGTGTTTGAATTATGTGCAAGTCAATATAAGCTTAGATAGATGGGAAAAGCTCAGTGTGATGTGGATCATAAATGGATTGGATAATATGGGGGGGGATTGTTGATTGAATAAGATTGGATGAGATGAGGAATATGATTGAATATGATAGGATTTGATTGTGGATATAGGGTAAATGGATTAGAACCAATGATAAGGGAGAACCAAGGCTTGGTAAGAGGATGGATGGAGGAAGCGATTTTTTGGATATGAGGTGGATAGATTAACTGGATGGATAGTGATAGGATATGGAAAACTAAAGGATGAAAGCTATGTGGAATGGGGATCCAAGAATTATGTTGCAAAGGAGTGCAATGCCCCACATTATAATATAGTGCAATTAAGGATGGTCGATGAATATGTATGAGATGAAATAATAATGTGGAATGGATATGGATGGAGGAAAAATGTAGGCTTGTGTGTTCCAAAGAATGCATATACATTATTTTTAACTATCTTTATAAATACTAAATGTAGGAAGGATGGAGTTAGATAGGATGAGGAATATGAAATGGAGGATATCGATAGGATAGATGGATGATATGGATGGGATAGTAAAGATCAAAGAGAGGAAATGAGGAGGGACTTAGATAGGATGATGGATATTGGCTGAAGGATAAATAGATTGGATGCAAATGGTAGGGTAGTATGGATGAAGTTTTCTCCCAAGTGTAGAGTGCAAGAGGATAATGGATTACACATGATTCTTGTTTACTAAATTTTCATCATGGTAATTACCCAAAGTACCACAAGAAGTGGTTTTCACCATTGGATGGATTTTATTTACTTTACTTTATTTTTTTTGTCTTTTTATTTTTTGAATTTTTTGAATTTTTCAGAAATAGTTTGGATGGATAGGGATGAGGATAAGTGGATGTGGAAGATAATGGATTCATGAAATGGAGATGGAGGGAGGACTCAAGCATCCAGTTCCATGGATAGTATCCCTTAAAGATGTGCTATAATAGAACAATATAATTGGAGGCCTGCTCATAGATGTTGATAGAAATGGATGGGGATATGGAGGGGGATGGAGGGGGATGGAGGGGGATGGAGGGGGATAAGGATTTATGCAAAGGTTTGGAATAAATGAATGGGATTACAAAAAATGGATAATTGATAATGGATGTGGTTTTGAAAGACTTGTGGATAAACAAATGGGGATGTGGGGAAGATAAACATTGGAACACACCTTGAAGGGTAGTGGAGCTGTGAAGGAGAGGGTTTTGAATTAAATGGATGACAAAGTGTGGACTTTGGGACATGAGGACCCAAAATAGATGAAAGGGATGATGGACTTAAGATAGTGGATTTTGATATGTAAGGTCCCAAAATGGATTTTGAAGATAGAGGATTGGAGGACTTATGAGTGGAGGGAGATTTTGGATTAGTTAGCTTGGATACCAATTTGGATTTTACTTTGAGATGCATTTCTTCTACGAGTAGCTTGGGAATCCACATAGTTTTCAATTTTTTCCTTTTGGGCCTTTCTGGCCTTTTGGATTATATTTTTCTTTTCTTGAGCATATCTTTTTGAGGTGACATGTTGATCCTTAAATTTTTGTGGATTTTTGGCTTTATGCATTTTAGATTTGGCATCCAAATTTCTTCCAATAGCAATGATGTGGGTGCATGAGGACAAATGGATTGGAGATTTTATGGATGGGATTATGGAGGGGGAATGTTGGAAGGAATTCAAATATGTGCACCTTTTTTGATCTTGATTGTGGATTATTTGAGGTGATAGAGTGGTGGATGGAGGGATTTAAGGACCTTAGATGGATGGAAAGGATGAAGGGTGTAGTTTTGGAACATAAGGACCCAAAATGGATGTGGATGAGGAAGGAATGGAATTTAGGACATAAGGATGCAAAAGAGGTTTGGAAGATGGGAGATGGTGTGATTATGTTTTGTATGAAGGGGTTTTGGATTTAGGATAGATGGAAGATATACCAACATCTTGAGTATGAGCTTTGTAGCCAAGGCCATATGAACTTTCATTTTCTTTTACTTGAAGGGGTTCCAATATGCATTGTTCATAGAGGCATAACCCTTTGCCTTGATAATTCATTTCTTGACAAATTATTTTACCAATAGGATACTTATTATTTTGGAAAAAATATGTGAGTCCATTTTGAGGGGGATTTGAGGTGGAAGGAATTGTAAGCTGTTGGAGGAAACCATAGTGGATGAAGGTGGAAGAGCCAAGTTGATAGGTATGGGATCCATGGATGGCTTGGCTAGGGGTAATGGGATCTTGTTTAGGATTGGGATCTTGTGGGGGATTAGGATCATGCAGAGGATTAGGAGGAATATTAGGTTCATGAGATAGATTGGTATCATGACATGGAGATGGTGGAACACTTTGATCTCAACTTGGGATGGGATGATGTAGTGGAGTGGAAGGGATGATTGGATCTTGAGATGGAAGGGGATCATGCAATGGCATGAAGGGGATACATGGATTTTGAGATGGAAAGGGATCATGAGATGGGGGTGATGCTTTGATCTTGAGGTGGAGAGGAATCTATCTTAGCATGCTCTAGAACAAGCACTTGACATGGTTGGGGTTGGGGGGATGGTGTTATGGAGGAGGTGGATTCCTCAACTTTTGAAAATAGGGGGATGGTGATATCATGAAGCTTAGAGGATTGAGGATTGTCTTGATTCAGAGGGGATGGAGGTGGATGGAGGACTTGGGGAGATTCGGTAGCTTTGTTTTGAGGGGGGGATTTAATCTCCTTTGCTAGTATTTCTTGGATAAAATTATGGAGAAAGGACTTGGAGGATGGGGGTGATGTGGATTTCAGAGGATAAGGGTTATGTGAAGGTTTAATATTAGATGGAGGATTGGGATTATGGATTGGGGGATTGGGATTAAGGCTTGGAGGATTATGGTGTAAGTGACTTGGATGGAAAATGGATATGATGGAGGTGTTATAAAAAGATGGGGATCAAGATGTGGATGGGTAGAAAGATGGAGGTATGCATATTGGATTAGAGGGGTATGTGGATGAGGGATAATATGAAGACATGGATAGGGAATAAGATGGATTTCCCTTGTCAAAGGTAGGGGGAGAATAAGAGATGTAAGATAAATTAGGATTGATTTGGTAAGGGGGTTGGGGTGGGAGACATGAATAGGTAGAAGTTGGATAAATTTGAGGTATGCATTAGCTGGAAGAGCATGGTTGATAGGGAGATCCTTGAAATTTCATAACCATTTCTTCAAACCAACCCATGATGCTTGAATGTGGATTTTGGGCAGCCAACTTTTTTTATTTTGTGAGCTTGTGTAGACCGTGCAAGGATAACCTCAAAATGATGAGAATGAGAAGACAATTTGGAATTGGATGGATAGACTTGATAAAAAAAGTAATGAGATGATGTTAGATGAATATGAGGACTAGGACTTAGAAAATTTGGATTTGATTGAGGATTTATTAGATTTGATTTGATTTGATTTGATTGGATTGGATTGGGTTGGATTTTATTGGATTGGATTGGTTCTTGGATTAGGAAAATATTGATTTGGATTAAGATGAAACCTTAGACCTTGGATTAGGACTTAGATGAGGTGTGAAATTGATGATGTGGACCACAAAGAAAGGTGACAACCAAGCTAGGTAAAACTCAGACCTTTGTATTAAGGTACAATTGATCAAGCCTTCTTCTACTTAGGGTAGACTTACGTGCCTAAGAAAAATAGGGCAAAAGGATTGGGGTTTTGATCAACCCAAAATGATTAAGCAAATGTACTTGGGGGAGATTATTTCCTAAACACAAGAGACAATTGATGATTGATTAAACATAAAGGTCTAAATCAAACTTTCACAAAGTGTGGACCTTAGATTATGATTGATGATTGATGATTGGCTTAAAGGATTGACTGACTGATTGATTGTGATTTTGGAGATTTAATTAGGTTGATGTGCAACTCCTTAATGATGGGAGGAAAATGATTATGGAAGATTGAATTGATGATAGCTAGAAGAAGGGGAAGGTTATCCAAGATTGGATTGGTGATTAGAAAGAGATATTAGTTGGGGATTGATGATCATTTGGATGGATGGAAATTGATTGGGGATTTAGCTCAAACAAAGATGATGAAATAAGGGTTTAACAATGACAAAGTGAAAATTGAAGAGTTTGGTCGAATGTTTGGTCAAATTTGGGAATGTTTTGGATGTTATTTACTCTTGGAAAGATAAATCAAACAATAACAAGCACATTGGCCAAGGCAACACTTTATGAAAAGTGTGAAAGTGAAGGGGGCATAGATTAGCCCAAACAAAATTTCATTGGTTTTGCACAAAATGAAGACACTCATCAGACATACAACTTAGGCTAGAAGATGGAAACCATTCAATAGGCCTCTCACACAAGAGATACCTCAAACAAGTGGAAAAATAGAGATTCTGGTAGCATTGGCTTCCCCTTACAATGCACTCACTACTCGGGCATACCAGATTCTCTTGCCCGAGGATATGATATATGGGGAATTCATGTCTCATCTTGAGTGGGTACATGAGAGGTAACTTTGCGTTATGATTTGCATCCCCTACATTATGAATGTGGGATTTTGGGCTACTACAATAAGGTTCTTAGTGTAATTATGAGGGATCACCAATCCAACGATAAATTCTTGAAGCAAGCCATATAAGACTTTAACTAACCTTATCTGTGCAGAGGGGGCCTCCACATACATCGAATTCACTTTGTACTTCAGTCACCTGACCAACATATTTATATAGAGGCTTCCACTTGAGATCATTCTAAGAGAGTTGATATCCTTGATGTATCCCAACTTGAACTACTCTTGTGAGGTGATGAAATCTCCAATCAAGAATAGCCCTCAACTACAAAATAAAAATCAGGTGTTGTTGATCACCTTTCTCTTCACCCAAGGTCTATGAAGGCAAGGGGAGAGGATACTTAGTGCAAAATTGGGTCCACCCTACATAATTTGCAAGTGTACCAAATACAAAATACACATTCTCTTTTTAGGACCAAATGAAAGATTTTTGCTAATCTAGAATGCAAGAAAAGAAACTAAATCTAGTGGAAAAGATGATGGTCTTCAACAAAACATCTTGCAAAAGAGAATTAGTAGTTTGATTTTATGTCTTGGATATGAAAAATAACTACAAGGACAAAGAAAAGATAGCAAAAATTTGAAAATAAGCACTTAAAGAGGAGACATTGAAGTGCAGGTTCAAATGTTGATTGAGGCCCTGCATAGAAAAAGTTAGCATGCAAATTCAAAATTTAAAAAATTGAGAGTAGGTGGGAATAAGAAGAGATGCTGAAGTGTAGGCGCAGACGTTGGAACATTTGAAAAAATGTTGATTAAAGTCCAACATAGAAAAAATATTAGCTTGCAAAAATTCAAAATTCAAAATTTCAAAAACAAGCGAGAAAAGTATCTAGGCAGAGATGTTGAAAGTATGCACATACGTTGATCCTTGGATTGAACTATGCACAGATGTTGAACTTATACGCATATGTTGATCTATGGATTGAACAATGCTCAGATGTTGAAATTATGCGTATATGTTGATTTGTGGATCAACACATGAACAAATGTTGATCTGTAATTTTTAAAGGAAAAAATTCAAAAAAGAAGGTTTGTGGGAAAATTTCAATTTAAACAGAGACGTTGAAGGACTAAAGTGGAGACGTCAAAACATCAAAGCGAAGATGTTGAAATATAGAGACAGATGTTGTTCCACTAACGTGCAAGGAAAATGTTTAAAAAACAACAAAAATATATTTGCTAAAAGGGACGTGGGTCCCACCAGGCATGCCAAAATGAATCAAGGGAAAATCCACAAGAGGGTTAATGGTTAGACTCAATCAAAATAAGCATATAACATATAATAAAATGCAATAGAAACCATTATACCTTCATGTGAAGCTCTCTTGTCTTCCAATTGAGCCTTTGATGAAGTAGAGAAGTGCCCTATCTCCACTTGATGGATTGGCTCCAAGATGAGATGTGGATTGATATCCACTATACAACAAGATATGATATTATTCAAAGACTAAGCATGATGGATAATGGATTGTATTATGAGGCAAGATTTTGACATTATGATGGCATGATGGATGATTTTGGATCTCAAATGGACAACATAAGATTAGATGAAAAGTGGATGATTTGTGAGAAGAGGAGACTCCAATTTGTAGATTGGAGGAGGCCAAAATGGAGAGAAAACATTAATTTCAAAATGAAGGGTTGAGATTTATTTGAAATAGAGGAGAGGATTGAGAGGACAAGGTGTGGGATTCAAGAGATATGCCATAAAGACGTTTCTTGTCTCCACACCTCTCAAGGTAGATGGGGAAGAGCTCCCAAGTACATTGGAAAGAGAAAAAGGAATTGAAAATTCCTTGTGTGGGAAGACTAAATGGATAAAGGAATTAAAAATTCCTTGGGAAGAGGAGGCATGGGGAGATTCAAAGAATTTGAATTTCTTTGAAAGGATCAAAGTTGACCCATCCCTAATCAAGGTGATTAGGGATGTGAAAATGATTAAGGAGATTTATTAGGTGGCTTAATGAGTGATTAGAGTTCAAGTGGGAAAGTTAGGAGGATGTGACATGAGGAGACATAATGAGTGGAAGAATTTAAAATTGAGGAATAATGATAATCATGCTTAAAGGTAATTAATTAGGCTAGATGAGGATTAATAAAAGGGATTTGTAGGAATCACATGATTATCTTATTTAATTGAAATTAACTAAGTAGGGTTTAGAAGAAATAAATGATATTTGAAATGATTTTTTAGAAGAATGGGAAATAATTAATTTATTAATAAATTAATCATAAGGTTATAATGATAGAATTGATTAAATAAGATTTAATCAATTTTAAGATGAAGAGGACTAACAAAATTAATTAAATTAATTATGTGGAAAGGCATAAATTAATTAAATATCAATTTAATTAATTTTAGGTGTCTACAATTATCTATAAACCCTTCAATCCGCAAACACTGATCATTAACTTATAGAACAAATCGACTAAGTGAACACTACTGCAACATTATCACAGACAGAGAAATATGTTGACATGAATGACAACACGTCTCTTAGATATCATTAAGGCACATAATTACAACAATCACCTCAAACATCCAACAATGCTTTCCACTATATTTGACTCAAGTGTATTGACATCCAGTGTGTCATGTTTTCTCTTCATTGCCTATATGTGTTGTTGTAGCTTCCTTGTTTTGTTCTTTCTTTATATTTAAGGGTGCCCAAGCCCATTGATACAATCAAATGGATATTCAATGAGTTCATCATCCATAATTTCATGACGGATGTTAGTAAGTGTACAACTTTTTAACAAATGGCTGCACAAACAATAGAATTTCCTTCACCAGTAACAATTACATATTCCATATCTACAATTGGATCCATTTGCATTTCAATTCACATGTACCTATCAGTTGATTAAACTAGCATACCTATATTTTAAGAAATCTAAGTAAAGTACGCTGAGAGATATCAAATTTAATAGCATTTAGCATTGATAAATAAAAGTAAACAGTTGATTGTAATAAAATTGATGTGGAATCATCTAATAAATCACTTAGACTACTTGAAGGAAAATTCAAAATATAAATATTTAACATTTGGTTCACAATGATCTACTTATAAATAAATATTAGGTTTAATATATATGATATTTATTGAAACCTAACCCTAGTCATATATCTAGTTCTAAGTCTAACTGTAACCTTAACCCTTATTTAATATTAAATCTAACCCCAATTGAATCTAGACACTTACCATATTTAAACCATAATATAACATTGATCCTAATGCTAATTCATCTCTAACCCTAATCCTATCTTTAATTTCAATTATAAATGCAACCTTAAACCTAATATAACATTAAATCTAACCCTCATTGATTGCTAATGCTAAACCTATTTAAACCCTAATCTAATATTAACCATAACCATAATTAATCTCTAATCTTAACCCTATTTTAACCCTAACCATATATTAATACCAACTCAAATATTTTTCTTATAACCATAATTTTACCCTACCTCTAATTGAGCTCTAGCCCTAACTCTTATTGAACCCTAATCTAACATTAACCCTAACCCTAACCTTACTAACCTAATATTAACCCTAACAATATTCAAACCATAATCATAATTAAACCTTAATCTTAATGTTATTTTAACCCTAACCCTAAGTTAAAGATTTCTCTTAAAACCCTAATTGAAGTTCTTATTTCTAATTCTAATTCTAACCTTAACCATAATTGAACTATAACATCAACACTTTTTGAACACTAACTAAATCCTAACTTAATTTAATCATAGCCCTAACTCTAACACTAATTAAACCCTAGTCATAACTAAAACCTATTGATAACCTTAATTGAATATTAATCCCAGTTTAAAGAAATCCCAACTTTAATACTTATTAAACTACAACTCAAGTTGAACACTAACCTTAATATTAGCCCTAACCCATTGAAACCTCACCCTAATTTAACCATAATCAAAATCCTATCTCTAATTCTTATTCTAACCCTAACTTTAACCCTAGTCCAATATTGAATCTAATCCTAATTTAACTCTAATACTAAAATTGTTTAGACCATGGCTTGACATTAATCCTAACCCCAATTTAACCCTAATTATAATTTTAGCTATAGCCCAAATTAAACCCCAACCATAACCCTAATTCAAACCTTATCCTTAATATTTTTTTTTCCTTATTTAATCCCGATCTAACATTAACTTTAATCCTAATTGAATCCTAACCTTAACCTTAACCTTAATCTAATATTAATCCTAATGCTATTGAAACCATAATCATAATATAATCCTAATCCTAACCCTAAGTCAAAGATTTCTTCTATAATCCTAATTGATGCCTAATCCTATTTAACCCTAGCCCAACCTAGCCTTAACCGTAACACTTAGCCTAGTTGTAATGGCAATTCTTATTCTATTTTTAATCTTAATTAAACTCAAACCTAAACCTTAGTGCAACCTTAATTCAAATTATAACTTTGATACCAAAGTTTATTCTATAACTTTTTAACGCTAATCCTAACCCTAACCTAACGATATAAGGCATTTTTATAACAAGTTTAACAAATGTAATGCTAACCATAGCCCCAATTTAACCTTAACTCTAAATGGACCATCACACCAAATCCAAGCCTAAATTTTACCTTGACCCAAGCTTTCTCCTATAATATTAATCCTAACCCTAATAAACTATGACCCTAACCCTAATTAAACCCCAACCCCAACCACAACCACAATCTTGACCTCAAGATTTATCCTAGAACCCTAACACTAACTCGACGCTAACAATAAGCTTAATCAAAACCCCTAATTAAACCCTATCTCCAACTTAAACCCTAACTCTAATTTAACTCAAACTCTAATCCTAACCCAACACATGCAAGACTTTAAAATAATGAGGGTTGGAGTCAGTGTTAGGATTGGGGATATAACATTATGATTAAGGTCATAACTAATTTTATTTATCCTAACCTTAACACTAATCCTAATTTTAATTTAAACTCTATGTATATTCTAATTCTAATTCTAATAGGTTAAATATGACCCTAATATTATTAAACCCAACACTAACAAGGTAACCTTAATTAAAATCCAACCTTGATCTTAACTCTAACCTTAATTAACATTAATTTATTTTGTTTTAAAGAAAAAAACATTTTCATTTATAGAAAGTTGTTGAAGATAGCCATCAAACTTAAAGTTAAAAATTGAATTGAAATTATATTTTATCAATTTATCTAAATTAAAGATAATATCTCTATGCATGTTCCAATTTAAATAGAAAGTATAATTTTAAAGGTAATTAGTTAATAATATATTTTTAAAGCAATTACCATTAATTTAATAGTATAATGAATAATTAACTAATGTGTACTCAATGAAAATTTATTTTCTTTTCAAGAAAAATGAATTGCCTCTATAGAAAGTTATTATATCATCAAACATAAAATTTAAAATTGAATTAAAAATATGTTCATTTAGAATATCTAACAAAATTAAATATAGTATCTTTATGCATGTCCCAATTAAATTAGATAGCATTTTTTAAAGTTAAAAAAACTTAGTTAATAATCTATTTTTAAAACAATTTATATTAAATTGAATAATATAATGAATAACTAACTTATGTGTATAAAATGATTTTCTATTTTCCTTTAAAATAAACTTGATTGAGGTGGTATAATTTGTAAATTAAAAAAATCTATTAATGTAGACACTGAAAAATGTCTTTTTCATCATGTACTAATCATTCGTTCTTATCAATTAAATAATTCTTTAATTCTTTAATTAATCTAATCATTCTTCTAAACCGACTCAATCATCTCATTCATCATTATTAATTATTCAATTTGTATTCTTTAATTAATTAATTAATTGATCCTTTTCTAAATATTAATTAAATTTAAATAATTGCAATTTATTCCTTAATTAAATAATCTTTATTATTTAATTAATCCTATTTCTAATGTTTAAATAATTTCATTTAAATTATTTAATTTAAGTAACTTATTCCTCTAGATCCCCAAATTCTAATTCCAATTATTTATCTAATTTCATTTCACATTCCCCCAAATGTGAATTTCAATTAATTTCATCTAATTCCAAATCATCAAATTCACATTTCACCAAATCCGAATTTCAGTTAATTTCATGTGTATTTCATCATTTGAAAGACCAAATTCAAATCCAAATTGAAAATGAAAATCAAATTCAATTTTAAAATCCTACAACACATGTTGAAATCAGAACTGATTGATCAAATCAGTTGACTATTTAGTTAACTCAGTTAACTCTTCAATCACCCCTTTTCACTCCAAATCAACTTTTTCTAGCTAGTCAATCAATTCAGTCTTCTAATCAATCAATTCAGTCAACTAGCCAGTCTATTCAGTCTACTGGTTAATCAATTGAGTTCACTCTCCAATAATTAACAGATCAATCAAATAAGTTAACAACTCAATCATTACTAGTTCACTGATCAATCAATTTCAGTTGACTATCAATCAACACTTGAGTTCATTCTCTCACCCCTTCTATGTTGAAAATCTATATATACAACATCATTTTCACAAATCAGGCTAGAATCATAGTCTTCAAAACAAGAGAAATGGAAACCTTGCTACATCAATTAAGGGAGTTTAATTTAGAATTCATTCTTTATTTCAATTGATTTTGCATTATTCTATTATCATTTAGGAGTAATATTAATTAGATTAGAGTTGGTGATTCGCTCTTATAATCTGATTATATTCTTTATGACTAATTTACCCCTAAGAAACAATTAACAATCTTTTTTTTTAGGCAACCACTATTAATTGAAAAGTGTTATTTATAACTAACTAATGAGCACTCAATGAACATTTATTTTCTTTCAAAGAAAAAATAGTTTGCTCTATAGAAAGTTACTGAAGGTAGCCATCAACCATAAAATCTGAAACTAGATTAAAAATATATATTTTAAAAATATCCAAAATTAAAGATAATATCTCTATGTATGTGCTAATTAAATTAAATATTATAATTTTAAAAGTTCAACAAAATCAACTAACAATCTATTTTTAAAGAAATTTCTATTAATTGAATAGTATAATAAAAAACTAGCTAAATTGTACTTGTACAATTTGAGTGTTAGATGCAATGACAGTCCCAAAGACACTAAGAGGGGGGGTGAATCAGTGTCTTACTGGTAAACAAGATATTTGAACTTATTTATAACTTTGCAACCCACATTAATGTACCGACAAACAAGTAATAATGCAGCAAAGAGAAATAACAGAGACAGCATAAATGCACACCATAACACAAGATGTTTTGGTGAGGAAACTTGGTAAGGGAAAAACCTCAGTGGGATTTGTGACCCACAATATTTACTCACTGGCCAATATGAATAAATATTACTTACAATAGGGGCCTGCACATGTAGGAAGGCCAACAACCTAGAGCTCACTGCTCAATGAAAGAGTCTCACTGACTACAAAATAGATAATTAAATCCAAGACAATGTACTGCTCAAAATAGCATCTGCAATGATTGATTCAGTATCGGTTTAAGATCTGTCAGAAACCATAACCAAAAACCTTGCCGGTGAATGATATTCGCTCACATAACCTATCTTCACTTGTTACATAATCCTTTCGCTATCTTCTATGATCTATTGCATAATTGCCTCTCTATGCTATATCAAAAATGACCTATAAGATCTCATACATATATGAGTCTTT
Organism: Cryptomeria japonica; assembly: GCF_030272615.1. Lineage (NCBI taxonomy): Eukaryota > Viridiplantae > Streptophyta > Pinopsida > Cupressales > Cupressaceae > Cryptomeria > Cryptomeria japonica. The sequence goes on from NC_081412.1 coordinate 282,632,639, forward strand.
ACAATACATCATGTCGGCTTAAAAATAATTACATTACAATACAATTCACATAAACAAAACTTGTCTCATGTCGGCCTGGATGCCAGTATGCTTCATTGCTGGTGTAAACTAAATGCTGGTGAATGAACTTTGTTGTGTCTGTCGGTGTTGGTGAACCTGTAGAATCCTGTTACTAGTTGGTTGCCATCAATGACAACATCAACCATTCTCATGCAAGTATAGAATGCCAACATTGAGTTGGTCTAGCGGTGGAGAATTTGTGCTCTTGAAGGAGAGGTCACAAGTTCAAATTCCACAAGGGGGTAGGGTATGTACACTGTATCGACTTTTGCCCATTACCTATAAAAAAAAAACTAACTAAATTGTACTTAATGATTTTTTATTTTCATTTAAAGAAAAAATGATTTAGAAATTTATTAAAGATATCCATCAAACATAAAATTTAAATTTAAGTAAAAGATTTTTTTTTAAATATCTAAAATTAAAGATAATATCTCTATGCATGTCCCAATTAAATTAGATAGTATAATTTTGAAGTTGAGCAAAATCAACTTTTCATAGGCAATTTCTATTAATTGAATAGTATAATGAATAACTAACTAATGTGTAGTCAATAAAAATCAATCTTCTTTTAAAGAAAACTAAATAGCAAGTGAATTAAAGATGTATTTAAAAAAAAATCTAAAATTAAAGATGATATCTTTATTTATGTCCCTATTAACTTAAATAGTAATTTTGTAGTAAAAAAAATAAATTAAAAATTATATTTTGAGACAATTTTTATTAATTGAATAAAAAAATAATTTGTTTTAAGAAGAATTTTTTTTCCTTTTTAGAAAGCTATAAAGAAAAAGATGATCTCCTTTATAGAAAGTTATAAAAGGTAGTCATCTAAAATAAAATTTAAAATTGACTTAAATAAATATATTTTTAATATATTCAAAATTAAAGATAATATAAGTAAAATTAAACCCACCTCTTTGGAAAAAAAATTCTTTCTATACTACAATTATTAATCTGATTTGTCTAACCTCAATAGTCATTGATCACTAAATGTTAAAGACGTTGCTTTTTATGAAATACTATAATAACAAAGGTTGCCTATTGATGTGAAAACCAAATCTATGCTCTGGTTGCAAGTGTTGTAGCTACAATTTGTATAATGGCAGATGGAGGAAGGTCTTGCATGCAATTCAATCAATCAAGATAAATGTATGCATAACTATTTAAGTTTAATTAATTAACATGTTCATTAATCATATTATTTATTGATCTATTTCCTATTCAAGTATCAAAATATAATAGATTTTTAAGTATTCCAAAACCACAATTAAAAAATAATCTTTTAAATTAAAATAAACAAAAATTACAAAATTTTGCTTAAGAGTAATTCACCACTTTTATTTCTACCTCTTCACATGCCCATTTCAAATCTAGTAATTCATTCATTTTTAACTCCATCATACTAAAATCTTCAAAGCAACATGAAAAATTTACTATTAAAGTATTCAATGAAATTTTATTTACTTCAATGTGGCCTTTCCATACAAGATGTGACCATAGGCCATGAAATGAGTAAAAGAAGAGAAATGTTATCATCATGGATGAAATCTTTTGATTTCTTCAAGGCCAGAAAGATGCTAAAAAGAGATGGAGAAGAAGCCACAAAATCTTAATGATGTGCATGCAATGCAAAGGAGGAATATAATTTATTTATTTCATTCTTAATATTGAATTCCACTTTTCAAAACTATCATATCTTCATATCTGAAACCAAACCCTCCTTCATGATAATTTTACCTTGAAAAGGTTTAGACAATATATTGATTTACAATGTGCTATATATAAATTTTTGCAATGATCAAATAAGAGAATTGAATTATGAAAATAAAAATCCAAATCTACAAGCTTAAACCATCCATATCACATTAAAATGGAAAGTTGCCTAATATAACAAATTGGTTTATGACCAAATGAATGTCAACTTAAATGAGTTTCATTTTTATTGACATAGAATCCTACATTTGTCTGTGAGCCTAATATGCCTCTCAGCATAATAATGGATAAAATGTCACAACCCAAAATATACTCATTATTATCTCTAGTGACATTTTTATTTATTTATTTTTGAATTAAAATATTCTTCTAAATATAACATCAAATTGCTATATTATCTATCATTATATATCATTTAAATCCATTAATATTATATAATTTTAAAAAACTAATATTTATTAGAGTGGAACAATTAATATTTTGGTATCTATTTGTATGACGTAGATTTGATTTTGAAATTTAGAAACTTGTTATTATTTAGTTAGATATATCATTTTGATATTGGGAATATCATAGCCATTTTGTTAGGCTTTTGAATCAGATGATGCAGTCATCAGTTAGGAGGGACCTCAAAGATATCCATCTGGATCGAGGAGAAAGAGTAAACACAACGGAAAAAAGAGGATATGATGGAGGAAATGCATAACTGAATGATTTAGATCATGAAAATTGATTACAGATAACCGGTGACATCTGGGTTACAAGATTCGGCTCACTGGCCTGCTGCATACATGCTCAATTACATAATCGGTCAACTCCGGACCTCAAAATCCTAAGATCTATCTTCTAACTTTTCTGGAATGAATTCTAATGCTTAATTACAATGATTTATATGATCCAAGAAGATCTAGTTGGCCAAAAAGGAATCAAATGTCAAAGATCAAGATCAAACATGTAAAACCAATAGGTCGGCCTCCACCAAAGAGATTCCTCCATAAAATCCAAATGATGAAGTGCAAATCAAAGGGAAGGTCGGCTGCATGCCAAAGAACATAAAAATCAATGCATAGGGCTCCACAAGCTATGGAAGGGATCTGGTAGATTCACCAATGCAAATAGGTCCAAGCGGTTCCAATGCCAGAAAACTATCTTGGAATCTGGAATCGATAACTTGTTGGAAAATAATCCAAATGCTCCATGGTTTAAGAATAAGGAAGATGATCATGTCCTTAAGAAAAATCCAGCTTCCGAAGATTCAATGAGCCAATGCAAGAAAATGTAGAATAAAATGTTGAAACTGCAAAACAAAAACAAACAAGAAAGAAATATTTTTGGTTGATACAAGATTGCCAAGAAGAGGGGATGCTCCTACATCAAACATCCATGGTTATTGAAAAAGTGAGTCTCTCACTTTTCTGGGGTCAGAGGAAAACCAAGGCAGTCCAACTCTGCCTAATAAATCGAAGATGAATCTTCAATTGGTCTGTCCTTCTACTTCACAAGATACTCCTTATACTGACTACGTCGAGTACTTTGCCCAATCCTACTATCCAAAATGTCTTCAATTTGATCTGGTTCCTTCCGAGGCAATTGTTTCTCCAAGTCTACAATACTGTCCTCACTAAATTCTGGTTCATGATATTGATGTAGATCTGCAATGTTAAATATAGGTGAAATACTCAAACTATTTGGTAACTCCACTTCATATGCATTTCCATAACTAAACTTCCTCAAGATCTTACAAGGTCCAAACTTCCTCATCTGCAACTTGTTATAGGTTCCAACTAGAAATTTTTCTTTTCTTAGGTACACCATCACTTCATCACCAACTTCAAATTCCTTAGGTCTCCTCTTCTCATCTACTTGCTCCTTATACTTACTGTTCATATCCTCTAAATACTGCTTAACCTAAATATGTAATGCCTTCATGTGATCTGCAAATTCTTCTACCTCTGCACTCCTCTTCTCTTCATTATTGATATCTCTCAATTTTGATATACCTCTAGAGTGTGCTCTGGTAACAATCTCAAAAGATATTCTTTTGGTACTCCTATTCATTGAATTATTGTAGGCAAATTCTTCTTGTACGAGAATCAAATCCCAACTTCCGGTTTTATCTCCACTTAAGCATCTCAACAAATTTCCCAAACTCCGGTTTACTCCCTCTGTCTATCCATCAATGTGTGGGTGAAAAGTAGAACTAAACTTCATATCTATTTCATCTTCTTCCAAAGTGTTCTCCAAAAATAACTAACAAACTTAGTGTCTCTGTCTGAAACTATGCTGTTAGGTAATCCATGCAATCTCATCACTTCCTTGAAAACTAGGTCAGCTATATGCACTATATCTGAAGTTTTCTTACAAGGTATGAAATGAGCCATCTTTGAGAATCTATCCACTACCACAAATATAGAATCATTCCCTCTCTTTGTCTTAGGTAATCCAAGTATGAAAGCCATGTTTATATCCTCCCAAGGTCTGTACTGTCAAAGACTTATACAATCGCACATTTTGACTACTACCTTTTGCAACTTGACAAAATTTACAACTCTGCACAAATTTCCTAACATCCTTATGAATCTAGGGCCAAAAGTAATGCTCACTCACCAATACTATTGTCTTATCAACACCAAAGTGTCTAGCTAATCTTCCACTATGCTTCTCCTTTATCATATTCTCACTCATAGAACTCTTAGGTATGCACAACTAAACTCCTTTGAATAACATCCCATCCTAAATAAAGTAATCCAACCACTTTCTTCTATCTACCATAACTGGTTCTCTACATTCTCTCCAAGGTTCTACAAAATCCGGGTCATCATCATACAAGGTCTTCAACTCCTCAAATCATAATACTGTCACTCTCATTTGTGTCAACAAATTCCTCCTTCTACTTAATGCATCAAAAACTTTGTTTGACTTCCCACTCCTATGCTTCAACACAAAGGTGTAACTCTGTAAAAATTCTACCCATCTCATATGTCTCTGATTCAACTTACTCTGACTGTTCAAATACTATAAGGCTTGATGATTGATATATAACATAAATTCCTTAGGCAACAGGTAATGTCTCCATTTCTTCAAGGCTTGAATTATGGCATAAAATTCCTGATCATACACTGAATATCTCCTCTAGGAATCATTCAACTTCTCACTGAAATAAGATGCTACTCTCCCTTCCCGACTCAATATGGCTCGAATTGCAGTTCCACTTGCATCACAATCTACTTGAAATAATTTATTGAAATCTAGTAAAGCTAACATAGGTTGCTCAACCACTTTCTATTTCAATAGTTCAAAGCTTTTGTTTTCTTTGGTGGTCCACTTGAATTTCTTCTTATCTCCCCTCATTGTCACAATCATAGGGTTACAAATTGAACTAAAATTTATGATGAACTTCTGGTAGAAACTAGCCAATCCATGAAATGATCTTACCTCTCCAATGCTCTCCAAAGTAGGCCATTCAACAATTGCTTTCACTTTATCAGGGTCCATCTTTAATCCATCCAAAGATATCACAAATCCCAAATATACTAACTCTTCCTTCATGAAAGTACACTTCTTAAGATTTATCAACAACTTTTCTTCTCTCAAATTTCTACAAAACTTGTCTTAAATGCAACAAATGCTCCTCTTTTGTCCTACTGAAAATCAAAATGTCATCCAAATATACAATAACAAACTTACCCAAGAATTTCTTCAATACCTCATTCATCAATCTCATGAAAGTACTCGGTGCATTAGTGAACCCAAAAGGCAATCCCTTCATACAATCCTTCATTAATGTCTTGAACGCTATCTTCCACTCATCTCCTCTAATTTTGATATGATGATATCCACTCTTTAGGTCTATCTTTGTGTATTATTTGGCTCCACTCAAACAGTCCATTATGTCATCCATCCTAGGTAAAGGAAACCTATATTTCATTGTGATCTTGTTTATTGCTCTAGAATTGGTACACATTCTCCATTCTCCATTCTTCTTAGGTGTTAATACTGCTAGTATTGCACAAGGACTCAAACTTTGTCCAATCAAACCTTTCTTCAACAATTCCCGCACTTGTCTATTCAACTCTTCATTCTCTACCGGTGTCAACAGCTATGCAACTTTGTTAGGAAAACAAGCTCCAGGAAACAGGTCCATGCAATGACTGATACTCCTCACAAGTGGTAATCTATCAGACACATTATCTGAAATGATGTCTTCATACTATTAGTAATTGATTTATCTCTTTCGGTTGTTCCTCATGCTCTAGGTTCTCAGTCTTTTTAGGAACTAAGGAAAAACACATGTTCTCATGTCTCATTCCATCCATAAATTTCCTTTCATCCGCTAAATAGATTCTAGCATTCATACAAACTTCACTCTCCAGGGGCTCCTTCAAGGGTAACAAGGTTTATTTTATCCCATTTTCTACAATAGTGTATATGTTCCTTCTCCCATTATGTAATACCTGTCTATCAAACTGCCAAGGTTTACCCAACAAAAGGTGACAAATATCCATAGGCATAATATCACACAAGACTTCATCATGATAATTCCCAATTTTCAATTTTACCAAATTGCTGACTTACTAACAACTTATGATCATCCTAAATCTATGCTATCTGATAAGGCTTAAGATGTTTCAATCTTTCCAATTTAAACTTATTCACCATCTCTTCATAAACAAGACTATCTGAACTACCACTATCAATAATAACTTTACAACACTTACTGGATACCTTACATCTGGGCTTGAACAAATTTTGCCTCTACGAGGGCTTTTCATCTCCTCCAATTTGACACAAAGATCTCCTCATCATCAATAGTTCTCCATCTTCCAGTTTGTTAGCTGATCCAGTGGGGCTTTTTTCTACCAATGCTATTCTCCTAGTGTTTTTTATCTTCTTACATTTGAAAGAATGATGTCCTTCTCCTCCACACATAAAGAAAGTTACTTTAAACACACTCTTGTCTTGTCTTCTGTCATCTTTTTCAAAACTCTCATTTTGGTAGCCTTCAGGTTCTCTTCTTTGGTAGAAATTTCTATCATCCTTCCAGTCTGAACTATCATCTTTGCTTACTTCCTTGTCCTTGTTTTGATCTGTGTGTTGAGCAATGATTTTGAAATCAATAGAATCCCATAGTTTCAACTGAAGCTACAAAAGTTTTCTTAAAAAATATATATGAAAGTCAGCCATGCCCTTAGAAATTTTGATAGAACCTTTAGCACTTTCACCGACCTCAGACTTCACAAAAAAAAGGGTATTGCTTAAGCTGAAGTCATCAGATGCGCACATTCATCCTTACCTAAGTATTCTATCTGGCCGGAGTGATATCGATGAAACCCATCAATGTTTCATCGATAATTAACTCATCGAATAGACTTGAGCCTCAATGATCTCCAAAAGTGGTTCATTGAAAGCACGATTTCCATGGATAAGTAATATATCAAGTAAACCATGGAAAGACTTCATCAAAAGTAATTTTCGATGAAAAGAACATGTTGAAGAACCACCAAAAATTCTGACTAAAGATGTTTTCATACCGAAGAAAAGACATCAATAAAACAAAAGAGGCTCCCATCGAAGACCTGTTATCGGCCAAACCTAAAGAGTTGAAGGAGACCATTTGTCTCTCACCATAAGAGAATATTTCATCGACATCAACGCAAATGTGGCATCTGAGATAAAAAATTTCAATCAAAGTGCAAAAGTTGATGAAGTTACAAATCCCTTTGACGATGGTGATAGTTCCATCGAAATTGATGCAACATCGATGAAAGATGGTGTTTCGAGGAAAGATAAAGTCATGATACCGAAGTGCATAATTTCATCGAGAAAGGGCACAGCCATAAAATTGATGAGCATCAACAAGCAACGTGAAATGTTGCTAGATGAATAATTATCTTCTATCATGAGAATCAATACAAATCTTAATAAAGTCACTTCATCATGAATTTGAATAAATGACTCGGTGACCATTGTGCAACTCATAAAGGTAACCGATAGAATCGCCATGAATGCATGATAAATTGGCAAAAGAGGGATACTTCTGAGAAAAAGGAATTCACACTGAGTTTTAGAAAGCTGAGACGATTCAAGGGCTAATTCACCAGTGGTCTACCTTGAAATCAAGTAAGTCTTTCACTCTTAGAACTCTGTAGTGATAATGGAGGAATCATCTTTTAGAAAGAGTAAAGCTAGGAAAGCTAAAGAAACCCAACCCCCTAAAGATAAACCTAAGAGACAGAAAAAGGAAGGGTGTTCTTTGGCCCAAGACCTAATTGACCAATGTCCTACATCAAGCCTTAGGTCCAAGAAAATTAGAATGGATGAGGAAGGACTGGAAGATAGATTTGAAGGCTTGGGGGATACATGGACAAAGATAAGGGATCATGAGCTATTTATTTTTGGATATATACGAAGGAATGCCCCTGAACTCGTGAATAATTTGTGGAGGTTAAATTTAGGAAAATTGGTGGTGGCTAATATCTTTGTGAATGTTGAACTCATGAAATCCCTAGCCAACAATTATGAACCCAAGACCAAGAATATATGCGACTATATGGGGAGACCAATACTGCCAATTACCAAGGAAATAATCGACACAGTGTTTGATTTGGATTGGGGATTCAAAGAACAGATAGATAGTAAAAAATTGATGCAAGAGTATTTCAATTTAGAGGAAGTCCACAAGAGGTGGAGACTCCCTATCCATAGACCCAAAGTTGCAGGATCGATAGTACCATTTGATAAAAATGATAAAGCTCCATATGATGTTAATTTGTTTCATCCCTATCTTAAGTATGCATACTACTATGCTGCTCAAGTTTTGGGAGTAGTGGCTCACCCATTGATGGATATTGTAGCTATGGTCATTTGTGCAGACCTGCAATCCAAAGATCCTCGGTTGTTTGATTTTTCTACTTATCTTCTTGATGCTATCAATAGTGGTGTGGAGAAGTTGAAAGGTGATGTGATTAATGTGATTTCAAGTATTATTCTATACTTATGCACATGCTATTATATGTCAGACAAGATAAAGGATTATGGCCAGACGCGTTATGTATCAGGGCATATGATAAAGTTGGGGTAAGAAAACTTGTGCAGTTGTGGGTATATTCATGGGACCAAAGGTACAGTAACTACCAGTACTGGAATTTCAAAGAATAATTCGTTAAAATATTACATAGATTATTAGGGCACCCATGTGATCATGCATTGTCCCCTGAAATTCAGAGGTCCTTGAGGCCAAAGAATTATGGTGAAGATACTACAATTGAACATAACTAGGGGGATTTTTATTGTTATTCAGATTGCACTCAGATAAGAGAGTATGGATTTGAAGGAAAGCCATATGTGTTGCCTATCATTGTGCCTAACAGAGTGACCTATTTAGAAATTGTCAGGTAGTTGTCAATAGTAAGTGCCCAACATCTAACTAATCATGGGAAACAATCCATCGTGCCTGGATTGCTTATTTTTTCAGACTTTGTTGTCAAAAGTTCCAAAAGTTATAGTTTGATATAGAATAAATTGGACTACTACAAAATGGCAGAAGGAGACCCTAGGCTGAACTTTGATCCCGAAGGATACATAGGAGATGCAAGGTCATCCCAGAAACTCAAGGCTAGAGAGCACATGTCACTCATGCCTGATGATTTTATCATAAATACAAAAAGGGAAGAAGCTAATGAAAAGAGAGCCAAGTATAAGCAAATGTTCCAGGCTTACAAATGGAAGCTCTTCCGAGGGAGAATACATGAGGATATGCTCCAACATATCAGAGACCCCTTAGAGAAAGCACATAAACTTATGGAGCATGAGTTAGAATTGCTTGAGGGAGTGCCTACTTATGTCTATGGCAAGCACATCAAAACTGTCAGGGATACAGAGCCTTTAGCCCATTTGTCTCCACAATATTTTTCAAATGTCTTTCCAATTGACTCTCCAAGAGAAGAATATCCACCTGGATTTGAGGATGATATGCAGATGGATATGAACACAAGGAAATATAATATCCAAAAAGTTGGGGATATAAGGATGTTTGAACATGAGGGTTTCATTGCCGATGATGATTTTATTTTTTCCAAAGAATTTGACATATTTCTGTACCAACACAAAGGAATATAGGTTAGGGATTCTATGAAAGACAATAACGAGGATGAACAAGCCCAAAGGTTGCAAAAGGAATTGGATCTTGCTAAATAGGAGATCACACCTGAGAAAGGGAGGCAATTACTTAAAGATGATGGTGTGTTGATTTATTCAGGGTGGGATATGAAATCGGCATTTCTATTTGATGGTTTTCTCAAGAAACAAGACCCTAACAAATGGATTATACTGGAGGGTATGTAGGAATTGTGTAGTTCTGTTTATGGAGAAACACATTGCAAAGCTTTTGATATAGTTATGGAGGATTTCTGCCTCCCATATGAGGATGTTAAAATGAAATTATTCATGCAATCATTGATAGAAGATGCATGAGATTGGTTCAAAGCATTGCCAAATTCTTCAATAAATAGCCTTGCAGAGTTTAAAAGACTTTTTCTCAAGCAATATGGAGATCAAAATAGCCCTGAGTTTGCACTACATGAAATCATCACTATCAAGAAAGAACCTAATGAGATAGTGGTTGATTTCAATAAGAGATTCAACAAAGTCATAAACAAAATTCCAAACAATATAAAACCATTCCCAGAAGTAAGCATCCTATACTACATAAATGCGTTTGATAGCAAAACAAACTACGAGCTCAAAACAAAGAACCCTACAACTCTTCAAGGAGTTATGAAGGCTGCCATAACCATAGAAAACAATAGAAAAGTTGCTGGGAGAGTTGATAAGAGGGAAGATACTAGGTTATTTAACCCAAGAGCTCCCAAACAAACCAAAGATGAAGATAAATTAGACAAGGTGTTAAATGCCTTAAAGGATTTGTCTGTGATGGTAAATAAAATAGAGAAACAATAATTTTTTCATCAAGATAGACCCAGACTACAAGATATGCCATATAATACTACATGGAAGGATGGGAAACCAATGGAGAAAAATCAAAAGGATAATGTACAGATACTAGATCCTTTGAAAAGAACAGTGAATCAGGTGTCAGATGATGACTTGTGGTGTTTCACCTATGAAATGCCACATTCTCCTTACCAATGTATAGTAGCAAAGAAGTTGCATGAAGAAGAGGAAGAATGTGAAGGATATATGGATGACCATGCCATAAATCTTCTATCATTTGAAGAATACAATTCATCTGATGATGAAGGAGATAGTGATGTGAACTCAAGATGCATCGATCAACAGTGTTTTATGTGACAAGTATTTTCAGATGAGGAAGAAATCAAACTCAGGATCCCCACTAATGAAGAAAGAGAAATAATTATAGCAGGTGTAGTGGAACAAGCCAGAAGAACCTATGCTCTTAGGAATGGAACTATAAACCCTGAGCAAGGAAAACCTTCTGGCATGTTCATGAAAGAGACCAACAAGATAGCTAAATCAATGAATAAAATGGATAATTTTCAAGGCAAGGACTTGGGTAAAATCAAAGAGAGGGATGTTCAAATAACAAAGCCGCAAAAGGGACTGAAAGAGAGTATAATGAATGCTCCTTCAACATCAGCTACCACGTCATTTGACATTGCGAACGCCCTAATGCAAATGAAAGTTTCTATCCCATTGCTTGAGATAATGAAGTTCCTTGAATATAGAGAGAAGACTCTAAAAATGATTGCAGATGTCTCAGGAGAAGAGGTGAAGGAGCACAAGCAGAGTAGTCAAGATGGTAATGGTGAAAATGATCAGATTCCAACAATATACTTGGGATCAACAATAACAAAGAATCCTTCCCAAGTGGATCCTTTCTACTTAACTTTGATGATAAACAACAAAATGATTAAAAATTGTATGATTGATTCGGGAGCGGCGATAAATGTTATGCCTATAGGAGTCATGGAGGAGCTTGGAATGAGGGTAGATACAATGTTTGGTAAATGCTATGCTATGGATAACAGATATGTCCCAGTTGTTGGTTTTATGAAAGATGTGAAATTCAAACTAGCAGCATTCCCTGAAGCATCCTACAAGACAGATATCATGGTGGTAGATGTCCCTCCTAATTATGGGATGTTATTATCCAAATAGTGGTCAAATCTGATAGGTGGGCATGTCCAGTTAGATTTATCGTATGCGACCATACCAGTGAATGGTCATGAGGTGAGAAATTAAAGAGAGCCTCGTTCTTCATATATCATTGAGGATGCACAAATGACTAAGCCAATATGTTTTGTTCAATCAGACATGGATAATTTTAAAGTGCAGTTGACAAATCCAAAGACTGAGGAGTTGTCCCCAATTTAATCTTGTATCAAAGAAACTGATGATCAAATATGGCGCATGTACTTCGATGGTTCATGTAGTTAAGAGGGAAGTGGGGTTGGATTTTTGTTCATTTCACCAAGTGGAGAAACGTTTAAATATTCTTTTAAGTTGCTATTTGAATGTACCAATAATATTGCTGAGTATGAGGCCTTAATCATAGGACTGAACTTAGCAGTCAAGCATGGAATTAAGGTCCTCAATGTGTTTGGGGATTTAGAACTGATAGTATCCCAAGTTAAAGGGAAATATGCTTCTAAACATATCAGACTAAAGCAATACATGAATGTGTTGGTATTTTGGTATGGTTTTGTCATTGATGTCAACACCTACTAAAACACTAGCACTCTAGAGATCCAGCAACATTCATCGACAAGCAAGTAACTATTGCACAATTACTGGTATATGGTTCACCGACAAGATATAATGATCACCGACACTTGCAATGATATGGAAGACACTTGGTAATGTCAAAGACATTGTGTGGATACTTTGTTTTGAAGAATTAATCATTGGTATAATCATATTTGCATATTTGCTTTTACTGGCAAATCGGTACAAGGTTACCTAGGGTTACACCGATAGGTTTATCTTTTCCAAATCAGCATGGCACGCTATGGAGATGATTTATTATTGGTGTAAATGCATTAAGTCAACATGTTTAATTGGTTATTGCATCAGATATTATATTGTTGTAAAATACTTTTATTGTAATATCTTGTAGAGCTGACCTACTAAAATTGGTCTTAGGTTATGGTATAAATGTAAGATCTTATTTGTAAGATCGAATGTGGAATGCGAATATGGATAGTGTGAAGGTATATGTGAGATAAAGCAGAGCTATACACAAAGACATCATTTGAAGGTGAAGCTAGGTTTTTGTAGAAGCATATCAGCATTACACTGGTACTGAATCCAGCATATGAAGATGCTATTTTGTACAGTACATTCTTATTGGATTTAACTATCCAGCTGTAGTCAGTGTGACTCCCATTTTGTGATTGAGCAGTGAGCTCTAGGTTGTTGGCCTTTCTGCATGTGCAGACCCCATTTATGTACACTTACTATCTGCAGTAGTATCATCTGATTGTGGGTAAGGTTTCCCATAGTGGTTTTTCCCCTTACAAGGTTTCCATGTACAAATATTGGTGTTATGTGTTGTGGATGACTTTATGTTTATGTTTCATGCATTAATATTTACTAGTATAGCAATTAAATGTTAACATTGTCTATCGGCATACTTAACTAGTTTACTGGTATTAAGCATTAAGTTGGTTAAGTTGTTTTTGGTTTGAATTTATTTGACAACTGATTCACACCCCCCCCCCCTCTCAGTTGTCTCTGGGACCTAACAATTGGTATTAGAGCTTAGTCCTCTTTTGTAGAAGTTTAACAACTTGAGGAGATCCAATGACTACTAATTATTTCAGGAAGGACAATCCTAAACTTGATAGAACCAACTATGGGATATGGAAGATCAGAATGGAGACACATCTGAATTGCATTGGTAAAGACATCTGGGAAGTTACAAAGAATGGTTATACTACTGCTATAGCTGGTTAGACCACTCCAACTACCTTAGCTAAAGATGAGGAGAATGATTGCAAAGCAAGAGAAGCACTTTTGAGCACTTTATCAGATCAACAAATCATGGGATTATCAGATAGGTCTACTGCTAAAGCTATTTGGGATCATTTGGAAACACTGAATGAAGGAGATTCCACAGTCAAAATTGCAAAACTTGAAAGCTTCCAAGTCAGGTATGAACATCTGAAAATGGAAGAAGATGAAAGGATTTCTGCTTTTATGGAAAGAGTAAATGAAATTGTTTTGGGTATTAAATGTTGTGGAGGAACCTTAAGTGAGGATGAAATTGTTTCAAAAATCTTAAGAGGATTGCCACCGGCATATAAAATGAAGGTTACTGCTATAAATGAGTTGAGAACAATGCCTAATACATCAGTAACTAGGGATACATTGATTGGAAAACTTTTAGCTTTTGAAATTGAGGAATTTGGTCTTGTTGCTACTATAAAGACAGATTTGGCCTTTAAAGCATAAACATCATCTGCTCCATCATTTGATAAATCAGATTGGAAAGCCTTTTATGCAAAAGAACTTGAAGAACTTGAAGCACTATTTGCAAGGAAAATGCCAAAAGGTCCAGTTGGAAGTAAGTATGAAGGTAAAGCACCCTTTAAATGTTTTAACTACAATAAGATTGGTCATATGGCTTTGAGATGCCCTGATAGACATGATAGACTAAGAGAAGAAGCTAGAAGAACATACAAGCCTAATCCTGAATATCAGAGATACAGATTTAAGAAGAACAAAGACAAATCTTGTTACATTGCTGATGAAGGTGTAACTGATGATTCTGATGAGGATCCAATAGACAATGGATGGGTTTTTGTTGCTATAATAGAATATCAACCGAAACCTATTGCAAGATTTTCTTTGATAGATGACAATGATATGGTTTGCAAGTTAAGAAAAGCTTTATGGATTGAAACAAGCCCCAAGAGCTTGGTATGCAAGATTGGATAAGTATCTTTTAAAGATTGGTTTTACTAAAGGAAATGCAGACAACAATTTATATTACAAAATAACTAATGATGTTAGCTTGATTATACAAGTACTCATTGATGATATAATCTTTGGAGGAGAAGATGGACTATGTAAAGAATTTTCTATTAAAATGCAGCAAGAATTTGAAATTTCTATGATTGGAGAAATAAAATTCTTTTTAGGATTGCAGATTTCACAGACTGAAAAAGGTATATTTTTGAGTCAATCCAAGTATCTGAAAGAGTTACTAAAGAAATTTGGGATGGAGGACTCTAAACCGGTAAGCACACCTATGACTACAAATGACAAATTATCTCAAAGGGATGAATCTACACCTGTTAATCCAACTAGATACAAATCTATGATAGGAGGTTTACTGTATTTGACACAAACCAGACCTGATATTATGAATGCAGTATGTATTGTTTCTAGATTTCAAAGGAATCCTAGAGAAAATCATGAATCAATAGTAAAAGGAATTTTTTGGTACTTACAAGGCACTGCAAATCTTGGATTATGGTATCCTAGAAATGAAAATTTTGATCTATGTGCATACACAGATGCAAATTGGGTAGGAGATGTGGATGACAGAAAAAGAACCACTGGCGGAGAATTCTTTCTTGGAAAGAGATTAGTTTCTTGGTTGAGTAAGAAATAGAGTTGTACATCTTTATCAATAGAAGAATCAGAATATGTTGCAGTAGCAACTAACTATACATAGGTACTATGACTTAAGCAAATGTTGAAAGACATAAAGGTAAAATGCAAGGAACCTATTACTATATATTGTGATAACACTGTAGCAATTGATATATCTAAGAATCTGGTATTACATTCTAAAACAAAACATGTTTCTATCAAACTGAATTTTCTAAGGGAAAAAGTTGAAGAAAAAGAGATAAAACTGGTTTACGTGAATACTAAAGAACAACTTACAGATATTTTCACAAAACCTTTGCCTAAGGAGACTTTTGAATATCTTAGAGATCAGCTTGGAGTCATACCACCACTAGTAGAGACTTAAACAGTTGATGATTGTCATCAACCAATAGAATTAACAGACAAATCTTTTACTCTGGTCTTTGATGAGGAAGCTACTTCTCAGGGGGAGTAGTTGGTATATTGAATTGATTGGTATTTTGTATATGAACTTGGTATTATTATAACTTTGGCATTTGATGTCAAAGAGGGAGAGATATCTATGGAAAAACACATTATCTGTTAAGAGAACTTTGGATAACACATGTTTCTCCCAGGGGGAGAGATTGTTGTTTGAGAGAGACTATTACTCTCTGTATTCTAGTTATGATATTTTTGGAGAGATTGTTGGATTTTGGTATTTTGCATTTCTATTTTGGCACTTTGATGGTTTTTCCATCTTGTGTTACCATCAATGCCAAAGGGGGAGATTGTTGGTATTTTGGTATGGTTTTGTCATTGATGTCAACACCTACTAAAACACTAGCACTCTAGAGATCCAGCAACATTCACCGACAAGCAAGTAACTATTGCACAGTTACTGGTAGATGGTTCACCGACAGGATATAATGATCACCGAAACTTGGAATGATATGGAAGACACTTGGTAATGTCAAAGACATCATGTGGACACTTTGTTTTGAAGAATTAATCATTGGTATAATCATATTTGTGTATTTGCTTTTACCAACAAATAGGTCTAGGGTTACACTGGTAGGTTTATCTTTTCCAAATCAGCATGGCACGCTATGGAGATGATTTATTATTGTTGTAAATGCATTAAGCCGACATGTTTAATTGGTTATTGCATCAGATATTATATTGTTTGTAAAATGCTTTTATTGTAATATCTTGTAGAGCTGACCTACTAAAATTGGTCTTAGGTTATGGTATAAATGTAAGATCTTATTTGTAAGATCGAATGTGGAATGTGGATAAGGATAGTGTGAAGGTATATGCGAGATTAAGTAGAGCTATACACAAAGACATCATTTGAAGGTGAAGCTAGGTTTTTGTAGAAGCATATCAGCATTACACCGGTACTGAATCTAGCATATGAAGATGCTATTTTGTGAAGTACATTCTTATTGGATTTAACTATCCAACTGTAGTTAGTGTGACTCCCATTTTGTGATTGAGTAGTGAGCTCTAGGCTGTTGGCCTTTTTGCATGTGCAGACCCCATTTATGTACACTTACTATCTGTAATAGTATCATCTGATTGTGGGTAAGGTTTCCCACCATGGGTTTTCCCCTTACAGGGTTTCCATGTACAAATATTCATGTTATGTGTTGTGGATGAATTTATGTTTATGTTTCATACATTAATCTTTACCGGTATAGCAATTAACTATTAACACTATCTATCGACATACTTAACTAGTTTACTGGTATTAAGCATTAAGTTGGTTAAGTTGTTTTTGTTTGAATTTATTTGACAACTAATTCACCCCCCTCCTCTCAGTTGTCTCTGGGACCTAACAAAATGTAGTATGGGATACCATTGAATTATTTAATGCCTTCCAGATAAATTGGGTTGAAAGGTTGAAAAACATAATGGCTGACTTTTTGGTGAACATTGCCCTTAAAGAAAATGACATGACATTGAATGGGATATTAAAAGTAGAAATAAAAGTCAGACCCTCTGTCCCTGATAATTTATACAACTGGCAAATTTTTCAAGATGATGTTGATTTGTTAAATTTATTGTAGTGTATAGATCATTATCAAGTGCAAGCTATTAATTTTAATGACTGTATCAAAGGCTGAAGGGAAGGAAACCTTGTTTGGTCAAGAAAACGTATAGTTGAAATCAAACAAACTACAAAGAGGTTTGTTCGCATTGGAGAGAACTTTCAATGCACAAGATAGGGTAGAAACTAAAGTGACTATGGCTAAAGAGAGTGATGTTGGACAAGTCAACTTAGGAAGAAAGGAATCACCAAGGCATGCATTTGTTGGGAAGAAATTAACTCCTAAGATGAAACAACAATTGACAATATTACTCAAAAAGTATAGGCATGTGTTTGCATGGTCATATGATAACCTCAAGGCTTACAAAGAAGATCTTTTCCAACATGAAATACCCCTCAAACCTAATGCCAAACCATTCAGACAAAAACAAAGACCTATAAATCTAACTCTATTGCCCAAGATGAAAGAGGAAGTAATAAAAATGAAAGATGCAGGAATAATTAAACCTTGTAGGTATTCCTCTTGGGTCTCAAACTTAGTGCTTGTCAGGAAGAAGAATGGAGACATAAGACTCTATGTAGATTTCAGAAACCTGAATATATCATCCTTAAAAGATAATTACCCATTACCAAACATGGATATCATGTTGCAGAAAGTAACTGGATGTGAACTCCTAACCATGATGGATGGATTTTCAGGTTATAATCAAGTGAAAGTTAGGGAGGCTGAGCAATACAAGACAACCTTTACAACACCATGGGGGACATACGTGTATGCAAGGATGCCATTCGGCCTAACTAATGCAGGGGCAAATTTCCAATGAGCAATGGATATGGAATTTGCGGAGCTGATAGATGTGATAATGGTAGTATATCAAGATTATTTAACCGCCTACTCCAAAAGGTCTAAAGACCATTGTGATCACCTTGAGAGGATATTCAGAAAAGCTTTAGAATATGGAATTTCTCTTAGCCCAAAGAATTGTCATTTTGGAGTTAGCGAAGGAAAACTTCTAGGACACATAGTTTTTAAAGAGGGAGTAAAAATTGACCCTGAAAGAGTGGCTGCAATTAATGAAGTCCCCATTCCAAAAATGGTTAAAACTATTCAGTCATTTTTAGGACAAATCAACTTTGTTAGGAGATTCATCTTCAACTTTGCAGATATCGTAAAACCTATAGTGTAGATGTTGAAGAAATGAGCCAAAATAGATTGGGATGTAGAAGCATTGGAGTCCTTTATAATGATCAAGAGGAAAATATCTAAGGCACTGGTACTGATATCACCAGATTTTAGTAAACCATTTCTGATCTTTTCCTTTGCCTCTTGTCACATAGTGGCAGTAGTATTACTACAAAGGAACCAAAATGGTTGTGAGCAACCCATTGCATATTTTTCAGTAAGTCATTGAGCCCATCTGAGATCAAGTATGATATAAATTAGAAATAGGCTTACGCTTTTGTTAAAGTGGCAAGACATTTCAGACCATACTTGGTAGGGGTAGAGATCATAGCTTATGTTCCTAATGCAGCAGTGACAGATATTTTCAGGCAAACTGAAGTAATAGGGAAAAGGTGCAAATGGACCAATCAGATCTAGGAGTTTAACATTGAGCTCAAAATCTCACAAGTCATCAAGGGCCAGGGATTATTTGGACTTATGGCAGGAGTAGATTCTGAAGAATTTTAGATAAATAAAGTTGGGTTTGAGGAGGCTAGTTTCAGCATTGAGCACACTACCTAGTATACAGATGTTGTATATTACCTTAAACATATGAAGTGTCTAGATAATATGATTGATAATCAAAGGAGGACCCTGAAGTTAAAATCATTGAAATATGTGATCATCAATGGTGACCTGTATTGGAAGAACAGAGATGGAATCTTGTTGCTTTGTTTGGATGAACATGAAGCAAAAGGAATCCTATAGGAAATGCATGATGGGGTATGTGGTGGCCATTTTTCTGCTAAAACCATAGCTCATAAGATACCGAGGGTTGGATATTATTGGCCGCATATATTCAATGAAGCCTATGCATATGTTAGAAAGTGTGAGGCATGCCAAAAGTTCTCAGGAAAACTAAAGTATCAAGGGGCCCTCCCATTAAGACCTATGCAAGTTGAAGAACCTTTTCAGCAATGGGGGTTGGATTTTATTGGGGAAATATCAAACAAATCTAGTGGAGGACACTGGTGGATATTGGTAGCCACTAAATATTTAACCAAATGGGTAGAAGCAATCCCTACCAAGTAGGCTACTAGTAAAGTGGTAATTAAATTCTTGATGGAGAATATCATTGTCAGGTTTAGTGTCCCTACAAGAATCATTACTGACAATGGTATGTGTTTTAGATTTGAATAATTCAACACCTTCTATAAGGAGTATGGCATTATAATATCCCATTCATCCCCGTATCATCCCCAAGGTAATGGACAAGCTGAATCCAGCAACAAAAATATCCTAAGAATTATCAAGAAGATGTTGGGACAGAATAAGAGAGCATGGGATTTGAAATTAAGTCTAGCACTTTGGTCTGATATAATAACAATCAAGAAGTCCACCGGAAAGTCTCCATTTGAATTGGTATATGGCAAGAAAGCTAGACTCCCATTGGATAACCTCTTACTTGTCCACAAGTTTATGATACAATAGGGAATTGATGTGGAAGATCCTTTGTAGGAGAGGCTTGTTCAGTTAGTAGAGCTTGATGAGGTCAGGACAAAAGCCTAGAGGTAGAAAGTTAAGGCACATAATCAAATGAAAAGGTTATATGACAAAAGGACAATAAATAGGAAGTTTGAGATAGGAGATTGGGTCCTAATGTGGGATGCTAGAAACTAGGAAAAGGTAAGCACGAGAAGTTTGAAGCCCTTTGGCTTGGGCCATATATGGTTATAGAAAAAGGAGAGGATGCTTATTTCCTACAAAGTGTGACAGGACATAATCAGGAATTGCTGGTACATGGACAGTTCCTGGAAATTTTTTTCTCTTAAAAAATTCTATTCCATGTATAGTAGATTAGGGATCATTATCCATTATATATACACCACCAACCACCATTAGTAGTTTCTTGTTAACCAGAGATTCTAGATTCTTGAAGGAATTTATAATATACCTCCACCCCCAGTCAGAGCCACTATTGAGCATTGATTTTGAAATCAATAGAATCCCATAGTTTCAACTGAAGATACAAAATGTTTCTTTAAAAAATATATATGAAAGTCAGCCATGCCCTTATAAATTTTGATAGAACCTTTAGCACTTTCACCGACCTCAGACTTCACAAAAAAAGAGGATATCGCTTAAGATGAAGTCATGAGATGCGCACATTAATCCTTACCTAAGTATTTTATCTGACCGAAGTGATATCGATGAAACCCACCAATGTTTCATCGATAATTAACTCATCAAATAGACTTGAGCCTTGATGATCTCTGAAAGCAGTTCACTGAAAGCACGATTTCCATGGATAAGTAATATATCAAGAAAACCATGGAAAGGCTTCATCGAAAGTAATTTTTGATGAAAAGAACATGTCGAAGAACCACAAAAAATGCTGACCGAAGATGTTTTCACATTGAAAAAAGGACATTGATAAAACACAAGAGGCTCCCATCGAAGACCCGTTATCGACCAAACATAGAGAGTCGAAGGAGACCATTTGTCTCTCACTGAAAGAGAATATTTCATCGACATTAGTGCAAATGTGGTGTGTGAGATAAAACTTTTTGATGAAAGTGCAAAACTCGATGAAGTTACAAATCGCTTTGACGATGGTGATAGTTCCATCGAAATTGATGCAACATCGATGAAAGATGGCATTTCAAGGAAAGATAAAGTCAGGATATCGAAGTACATAATTTCATTGAGAAAGGGCACAACCATAAAATTGATGAGCATTAATGGGCATCATGAAATGTTGCTAGATGAATAATTATCTTCTACCATGAGAATCAATACGAATCTTAATAAAGTCACTTGATCATGAATTCAAATAAATGACTCGGTGACCGTTGTGCAACTGGTAAAGGTTACCGATAGAATCACCATGAATGCTCGATAAATTGGCAAAAGAGGTACACTTTTGAGCAAAAGGACTTCACAACAAGTTTTAGAAAGCTAAGACAATTCAAGGGCTAATTCACCAGTGGTCTACCTGGAAATCAAGTAAGTCTTTCACTCTTAGAACTCTGTAGTGATAATTGAGGACTCATCTTCTAGAAAGAGTAAAGCTAGGAAAGCTAAAGAAACCTAGCTCCCTGAAGATAAACCTAAGAGACAAAAAAAGGAAGGGCATTCTTTGGCCCAAGACCTAATTGACCAATGTCTTGCATCAAGCCTTAGGTCCAAGAAAATTAGAACAAATGAGGAAAGACTGGAAGATAGATTTGAAGGCATTAGGGATACATGGACAGAGATAAGGGGCCATGAGCTATTTATTTTTGGGTATATATGAAGGAATACCCCTGAACCCGTGAAACATTTGTGGAGGTTAAATTTGGGGAAATTGGCGGTGGCTAATATCTTTGTGAATGTTGAACTCATGAAATCCCTAGCCAACAATTATGAATATGTCAGACAAGACAAAGGATTATGGCTAGATGAGTTATGTATTAGGGCATATTATAAAGCTGGGGTAAGAAAACCTATGCAGTTGTGGGTATCTTCATGGGACCAAAGGTACTGTAACTGCCAGTACTAGCATTTCAAAGAATACTTCGTTAAAACATTACACGGATTATTAGGGCACCCTTGTGATCATGCATTGTCCCCTGAAATTCAAAGGTTCTTGAGGCCAAATGATTATGGTGAAGATACTACAATTGAACATAACTGGGGGGATTTTTATTGTTATTCGGATAGCACTTAGATAAGAGTGTATGGATTTGAAGGAAAGCCATATGTGTTGCCTATCACTATGCCTAACAGAGTGGCCTATTTAGAAATTGTCAGGAAGTTGTCAATAGTAAGTGCCCAACATCTGACTGATCATGGGAAACAATCCATCATGCCTGGATTGCTTGTTTTTTCAGACTTTGTTGTCAAAAGTTCCAAAAGTTATAGTTTGATATAGAATAAATTGGACTACTACAAAATGGTAGAAGGAGACCCTAGGCCGAACTTTGATCTGGAAGGATACATAGGAGCCACAAGGTCATCCCAGAAACTCAAGGCTGGAGAGCACATGTCACTCATGCCTGATGATTTTATCAGAAATACAAAAAGGGAAGAAGATAATGAAAAGAGAGTCAAGTATGAGCAAGTGTTCTAGGCTTACAAATGGAAGCTCCTCCAAGGGAGAATAAATAAGGATATGCTCCATCATATCAAAGACCCCTTAGAGAAAGAAAATAAACTTATGGGGCATGAGTTAGAATTGCTTGAGGGAGTGCCTTCTTATGTCTATGGCAAGCACATCAGAACTATCAGGGATACAGAGCCTTTAGCCTATTTGTCTCCACAATCTGTTTGAAATGTTTTTCCAATTGAATCTCCAAGAGAAGAATATCCACCTAGATTTGAGGATGATGTGCAGATGGATATGAACACAGGGCAATATAATATCCAAAACGTTGGGGATATAAGGATGTTTGAACACGAGGGTTTCATTGCTGATGATGATTTCATTTTTCCAAATAATTTGACACATTTCTGTACCAACACAAAGGAATATAGGTTAGGGATGTTGTGAAAGATAAGAAAGAGGATGAACAAGCCCAAAGGTTGCAAGAGGAAGTGGATCTTGCCAAACAAGAGATGACACTCGAGAAAGGGAGACAATTGCTTAAAGTTGCTGGTGTGTTTATTTATTCAGGGCGGGATATGAAATCGACATTGCTATTTGATGGTTTTCTCAAGCAACAAGACCCTTAAAAATAGATTATACCCAAAGAGATAGATAAAATATTTATGGGGTTAGGGTATGATCCAGATCAAAAGGCTCTCATAATGTGGGCCTTATATCCAAAAGAAAAGAGACCTATTCTGGTTGATATGGATCAATTTTTTGGCCATTTAATAGTCCAAGAGGTTGGGAAAACTGATCCCAGGATCACAACCAAGTTAAATGTGGTTGTAGCAAAGTTGAACCAAGAACAAATAGAGTTTCTGGTTGAAGATAATAGTGTTTACAAGGGCTTATATGAGAAAGCCACTAAAGAAATCCAAAGGTTACAGGGACAATTGTCACAAAAGACTCCTATCTTAGGGGATCATGAACCAAATATGGGCTACCAACCTGATTTGAGGGTCCTAGATGTTGTATCTAATGCTACCTACTAGAGGACAAAGGCTGAGAAGTTAGCCAAGTAGGTAACCAATGCTTAACAAAAGATGAACAAGTTGGCGAATGATGTGATTGAGCATAGGTTCAAAGCTATGTTACCATATGCCAACTTGTATTTGAAGGAATGCACATGAATCATAAAGGCTCTAAAAGAGCATGAAAGATAAAAGGAGAGATTGTATGATGCACTAAAGAACAAGGAGGCCATTTCTGTAGAAGAAAAAGCCCAAGGGGATCAATATCTGGCAAAACATGATAGGTACACAAATAGATTGAATGAAGATCTTTGGATGCTCGATAGAGCCTACATTACACCAATACCAACTATCTACAAAGATGGTGAATTACTCCATTAAAGTAGTGGCGAGAAGAATTTGCATTGATTAAAAAGAAGGTAGTTACCAAAATCAACCAGAATGAGGATATGGCCCCGCATATCAAGCAGGCGGTATTCTATCTCTTCTCATTGGAGACAGATATGAAGCAAAGGAGTGCAGCCATTAAGTGCCATAAGAGTGATACTTCCATTAATCATCTGGGCATGATTAATATTTTCATCTTTCACTTTGTTAAACAATTGTAATCTAGTTGTCAGCGATGAAGGGATATAACTCTTCGTAGAATAGGTGTTGCTCATTTATTTATATGAGCAAGTTTTGTAAAAGAAAGGACATTATTAAAAGAGAAGATATCAGATAGATACTACAACCTCTAGCCTACTACTGTATTGTTTTGAAACTTTAATAGAATCAATTGTGTTTCTCTACTTATGTGCTGTGAATTATTCTATTTCTTATAGGCAATTGTTTGTGATATTATCTAAAGGAGATAAGGTTATTTTTATTCTTACAGTGAAGTTTGTGTTTTTATATTATAAACTTGGATTAATAAGATCTACTTATGAATTGTAATTGTTCCTCGTAGTTCTTCCTTGAGTGGTCCTTTAATGTTAAGGTTAAATTCATTCAAGCAGTTTTGTGATATAAAGATTTAGCTGATCTTATAAGAAATAGTAACTGATAGACTTGCCAAAGGGGGTAGGTTTAAAACCTGTCTCACAAATCATACACTTAGTCCTAGGGAAATATAAGACCATGTTGCCCAAATAACAGGAAAGACACTAGTCACTCACAAATCACAATTTTACCATACCAATCACTTTTACTTTAAAGCAATAGAAGTAGTTGAATAGGATATAGAACCAATTAGTAATAGTGTATACATATAAATTTCAAGCACAAAGATCAAATAGCTTCCACAACAAAAATCTTGAACTCATCTAAAAGACATCTATTCTAAGAACCTTTTCCATTCTGAGGTAGGGGTCAATTAGATTAAAATAATCAATCTGCTATAAAAAGCATTAGTTATCAAAAGCTACTAGTGAATAGGTATACTCGCCTAGGTCTTGCAGAGCCTAAAGTGAGAGAGTTAGTAGCCAAATAGGTTCACTCTATAAGTTGGCCAAGTCAAATTGGAGTGTTTGATCATAGGGGTTGGCATATCCTTAGAAACTATCCAATCTATTGATTTGAGATCCAACACTATGTAGGTTCCTCTTCCTCCTTGATATCTGTTGGCAATTTGGAGGAATTGATTATGTGTTTCATTGATATTTGTCATTGATGTCAGCACTAGCTATTTTGCTGTCTATCGGGTTCCGGTAGAGTGGTTGGATTAAGATGTTGGTCAAGAGATATTCTTCGATATGCTCTGGCTATTAGAATTGGTTTGGATTGGTTATTCATGTGTTCCTGTTGCATATCACATTCAGTTGGTTTAGGATTTAATGATTCAGAAGCTATCATTTATTCTAGTAAGCCTTTTGGTTATTGGTAAGGATTTTACCGATAGAGATTTGTTGAAGATCTTTTGATGAATCCGATAAGTGGTGTTGGTGTGACTTCTAGAAGGTTATCAGGATGCTGATGGTTATCATGTTCATGTTTGAGTTGATTGGTAGTGTTTCATTTGGCTTATGGTGACCTATTTTAGGTTTAGTTCTATCCTGTTAGGTTATGGGCCGGTTTATGTAACATGTTGGTTGTTGCTCTCAATGCATTACCGATTGGATGTATTGATTGGTTTATGTTGTTTTAGTCTTAGGCTGACTTGGTTTATCATTGGTTTGCGAGATTATGTAATGGATCTATTGTATTTTCTTTTAAGTGGCCGACCTAATTATTTAGGTCTCAGGTTGGTATATATGATGTAAGATCTCTTTGTAGATCATGGTTACAGATGGTTATGGGATTATCTATGTGCGAATGAAGTTGTAATCATATGCATAGGTTTTGTTCGATCATAGGTGATCGAATTGGGTTTGTGTAAGAGGTTTAAGAC
The DNA here is from genome assembly GCF_030272615.1 of Cryptomeria japonica. Taxonomy (NCBI): domain Eukaryota; kingdom Viridiplantae; phylum Streptophyta; class Pinopsida; order Cupressales; family Cupressaceae; genus Cryptomeria; species Cryptomeria japonica. Next base: position 282,658,655 of record NC_081412.1, read on the forward strand.
CTTTAGTATTGAGCTTAACCAAAACTGTACTCAGGCATAGGAGATGCTATACTTGAAATTCATTCATCTTTTTGGATTGTAGTATGGATTTCTCTTGTAGTCGGTGAGGATCCTTTTGTGATGAGCAGTGTGCTCTAAGAAGTGTGCCTTCCTACATGTGCAAGCCCCTCTTATTGTAATCACATACTTACTGCAGAAGTATTATCTAACTGTGGGTAGGCTTCTCACAGTGGTTTTTCCCTTTACCGTGTTTTCCACATACAAATCTTGGTGTTATGTTTTGTGGATGGATGGTAATTGTTCTGTGATTTATGTTTGTGCTTAATTGTTATATATGCTATTTTGGTATTTTCTTTATGCATTCCGGTAAAAGGCTTTGTGTTCTTAAAGTTTTATAGTCTGTTGACAACTGATTCACCCCCCCTCTCAGTTGTCCACCGGTTATCCTAACAATTGGTATCAGAGCCTTGTCCTCTCTATAGAAGCTTAACTGCTTGAGGAAGATCCTATGGCATCTAATAGTTCATCTGCAACTATTTTCTGGAGAGAAACCCCTAAGCTTGATTCAACAAATTATAGAGTATGAAGGATTTGGATGGAGACTCATTTGAGATGTATTGGGAAATAAATTTGGGAGATCACTAAAAAAGGCTATACCCCTTATAATCTGGCATCTGGCAATCCTCCTCTGACAGACTTGGATAAGAACATTGAAAATGATTATAGAGCTAGAGAAGCCCTCTTGAGTGCACTTTTTGATCAGAAAGTAATGGGATTAATAGACACATCACTTGCAAAAGCCATATGGGGTAAGTTGGAGACTCTGAACGAAGGTGACCCTACTATTAAAATTGCTAAACTTGATGGTTACCGGGTGAGGTATGAGAACCTAAAAATGGAGGAAGATGAAAGGATTACTACTTTTATGGAAAGAGTTAATGAAATTATTATGGGAATTCAATATTGTGGTGGATCTCTAAGTGAAGATGAGATTGTTTCTAAAGTATTAAGAGATTTTCCACCAACTTACAAGATGAAGGCTACTACAGTTAATGAGCTGAGAACAATGTCTAACACCTCTGTCAACAGGGATACATTGGTTGGAAAGTTATCCGATTTTGAGCTTGAAGAATTTGGTCCTCAAGGAGTTGCAAAGACTGAATCTTCTTTTCATGCATCTGCATCATCTACCGACAAGAGTGATTGGAAAGATTTATATGCTAAGGAACTAGAGGAAATGAAGAAAGAAGATGAAGAGTTTGAACAACTTGAAGTTGTATTTGCTAGAAGAGTACCTAAAGGTCCGACAAGAAGTAAGTATTAAGGAAAATCACCTTTTAAATGTTTTGCATGTAATAAGATAGGTCATTTTGCATCTAGATGTCTGGAGAGGAATTCAAGATTTGAAGAGAAAGATAGAAGATCTTTTAGGCCTAACCATGATTATCATAACAAGCATAAGTACATGAGAAACAAAGATAAATCATGTTACTATGCAGATGGGGAAGGTGTGACTGATTCTGATGATGAACCGACACAAGATTCAACTAGTGGATTCAACAGTGGAAAGGAATGGGTATTTTTGGCTATCAAGGAAGATGCTCTATAACCTATCATTCAAAATGAGGAAAAGGTCCTTGCTACTAAAGTTGAAGACAAGGATGAATGGGTGATAGATAATGGATGATCACATCATATGACTGGAGATAAAAGGAAGTTTCTATCTTTGCAAGAATTTGATGGTGGTGTGGTTAGATTTGGAGATGACAAAGCATGCATTATTAGAGGAAGAGGAACTATATCATTGGATGGTAAGCAAAACACTAATTATGTTTATTATGTTGAAGGTTTAAGGTATAATATTTTGAGTGTAGGATAGTTGGTGGATAAGGGATTTAAATTACAGTTCAAGGATGGAAAATGCAAAATCATCAACAAATCTGGATTGGATATTGCAACCGGTACTCAAACTAAAGGTAACATCTTTCATTTGAACTCTAGTGAGAAGACATATTTGATTGCACAAATTGATGAGAGCTAGCTATGACATAAGAGGTTGTGTCATGTGAATTTTGATTGCATTGTAAATATTAGTTCAACTAAGGCTGTTAGAGATATACCTAAGATTGTGAAGCCCTATAATCCGGTATGTAAGGAATGCCAAATGGGAAAGTAGGTCAAAACTTATTTTAAGAGTATACAAGACAAATATAATGATGTTCTTGATCTTATTCATACTAATTTATGTGTTCTTGCTAGAATAAAAAGTTTTTAGGGTGATAGATATTTCATGCTAATCATTGATGACTATTCTAGAATGATGTGGGTTACTTTTCCAAGGGAAAAATTTGAAGCCTTTGAAAAGTTCAAGATCTTTAAAGCTAAAGTTGAGATAGAGACATGGTTGAAGATTAAATGCTTAAGGTCTGATCAAGATGGTGAATTCATATCCAGTGAATTTAATAGTTATTGTGAGAAGCATGGGATAAGGAGACAATTGTTTGAACCCTAGACACCTCAGTAGAATGGTGTCATGGAAAGAAAGAACAAAACTATCTTAGATGTATCTAGAACTATGATGATGAAAGCTAATCTACCTCATATCTATTTAAGATAAGTTGTTAGCATGATAATATATATATTCAATAGAGTTCATATTAAAGGAGACACCAACAAGACACCTTATGAGTTATGGTTTGATCATACACCTACAGTTAAGTATTTTAGAATCTTTGGTAGTAAATGTTATTGTTGGCGATTGACACTCATCCGACTTAGTTGTGTTGTCATTGTTGGAAACACACACCATTTTGGGTTGTTTACTTAACCGATACTCATTGTTTGACAACTAGCGTTCAGTCATCTTGCACAAGGAACTAACACCAATGTTAAAGGGAAACTGACAAACTAGGAATGGGTATATGAGGCCGACATAGGAGATTAATCCAATAGGTCTACATGGAAATGATCAAATACATCGGTCTTGAAGTTTAATGAATTTATTTTTCAGGATGACATGTAAATAAATTATAATATCATTGTAAGCCGACATAAGACATTTGTGTTTGGGAAGGGTATTTAAGTCAGTCTGGTTAGGTTATTTTGAGAATTTATAAGAATGTAATGGAATATAGTGATGTGATAGTGTGCGAGTGATCTTGATCAAAAAAATGTGAATGCAATATTCTATAGTCAGTCTTGGATATTGGTTTAGAGGTTTGGGAAGCAAAGAAAGATACTGGTAAGGAAGGACACATTGTAAACTGGTACAAACCATGCTTTAACCGAAACTCATCTAGCATAGCAGATGCACTCTCAGAGTTTAAAATTTTGTTTGTAACTCCATATGTGGTGTTTGTAGTCAGTGAGGCTCTATTTGTGATGAGCAGTGTGCTCTAGGCTGTTGGCCTTCCTGCATGTACATGCCCCTATTGTAATATTTATTCATTTGACTAGTGGATAGATATTGTGGGTCTCCAACCCTGCCGTGGTTTTTCCTCTTTGAGGTTTTCCACGTATAAATCTTTGTGTTATGGTGTATGCTCTTGTGGTTGCTTCATTTCTAGTTGTTGTTGTATTCTTTTGTGGTTACCGATTACTGAACCACATTGTTAATAAAGTTAAAATTAATTATATCAACATTACACTGATTCACCTCCCCTATCAGTGTTCTTGGATTCCAACAATTGGTATCAGAGCTTGGTACCTTGGGGTAAGTCTAATAGCTTGAGGAAGATCCCGAATCCAGAATTCATGGAGATGAGTCTACATAAACAACTTGAAGTAGCACTTGAGGACTATGATGTTGAAAGGATGAAGAACTTGAAGTTGCAAGATGAATTGAACTCTACAAAGGAATTCATTCTTACCTTGCAGGAGAGGTTGTCATCTATTCAAGCTAAAAGGAAGGAACTTTTATTAAATTTGGATGATGAAGAGAAAGATTCCCTTAAGGAACAATATCAGAAGCTAAATTAGGAGAATAGTGTGATGAAGAATGAAATGCAAGCCATGAATATGAGGATGTCCAAGGAAATTGAAGACTGGAAGAAGAATGAAGAAAATCTTAGTAGATTTCTAAAGGACAGATCTGGGGAATGCATTAGGTTGGTGCATGAGAATGATGTGTTGAGAACTAAGTTGGTGCAATCATAGAACAATGAGCAAGATTTAGAAAAGATAATGTCAATCCTAAGTGATCTAGATTTTGCAAATGAATACAAAGAAAAGTTCAGGGTCCGTTCTGCAAGGCTTGATGAATTATTGAAGAATCAAAGAGACATTGGAGACACTAGAGGTCTTAGATTTGAGCATGGAGAAAGCTTTGGTATTGCAAATCAGGAAAATCCACTAGATAACCAGAATCAGAAATCACTGGTAAGGCAACCCAATGGACATAAATTTAATGGTAGATGTTTTCTTTGTAATAAGTTTGGTCATAGAGAAAGTCAATGTAGAAATAGAGCAAATTAGAATAATAATACAGTTCTCGGTCAATGTTCAAAATGTAATAAGTATGGTCATAGGATAGAAGATTGTAGGATGAATGTGAGATCTCATGCATGTGGAAAGTTTGAGCATATGGCTAATCAATGTAGGTCAAAGAATGGTCAAGGACTCAACAAGGCAATTCAAAAAAATAATGTCACTTAATATGCATGCAACAAAATAGGACATATTGTGAAATATTGCATAAGAAAGAACAATTCAGTAGGAAATGATGAGAAAAAAAAACAAAAGGTTGAAGAAATCTGGAAGGAGCATGAGAGGAAATGGGTTAGGAAATATGAAGATCAACTGATAGAGACAATCAACCCGGTTACTCAACTGGTAGAGCAAAATGTTCCTGTACCAACAAGAAATTTATCTAGTAACTAAGGCATTAGCCTTAGGGGGAGGAAAATTAATGATGAATCTTGCATTACCCCTGGTAGAGGTCTAAGAGCTTTCTTCAGATCTTGGTGAAGACAGTCTGGAGATTCACCGGTGCTAAGATAATAGATTTTGTATATGGTATGATATGCTGGAATGCATTAATGTTAATAAGAAATTAGCATTTTCGCATAATAAAAGGGAAATCCTGGTTCATTTTCGATCACACTGCATTTAGAGAAAAATAGAGCGAGTTCAAGGTGAGTCAAGGTGATCAAAATAATTTCAAGCGAATTCTAGTGCATTCACAACAGATTTTCAAAAGCTTTCACCGGTGAAGGTTGTGAGGTATTTTATCAGTTTTTGAGCTATCTTTTGTTTGCAATGGCTTCTAGATCATCTTCCACTCTAGGAGGTGTGGCTACCCCTGTTGTTGTCGACATCAAGGACCGTCCATGACCTGTTTTCAAGCAATACCCTCTGTCGTATCTAAAATTAATAATCAAACCAATTAGAAATCAAAGGGAAATCATGAATCCCTATCCTAATTAAAGAATTCAAAATAAACTCAATGAAAATAGATGCATATAGAATAATTCTAAACAATGTAAAAATCCCTATTGTGCATCATGGCTTCCGTTTCTCTTCTCTTTTTTGTGGTATGGTGGCTCTTAGATATTACACTGGTAACCTGCAAATGACACAAAGATTCAAAGTTTGTGATTGTTCATGATTGATCATGATTGAATGCTCAATTTATAGATTTTTGGAGAGGATTGATTGAGAGGTGGAACATATTGATCAAGAGGGGGAACTCAGGTGAGCTCACATGTTGATTGATAGTTGAACTACTAATTTGGAGGTGGAATTCAATTGATTGAATAGATAAATGAGTTAACTAATTGAGAACAAAGCTGATTGAAAAATGAAAAAGGGTGATTGGAGGAAATAAAGAGGATGAAAAAGAAAACATTATTTAGAAAAAGCTAACTAGAAGATACAAAAAGAATGATTCTTTAGAAATTGAATTTAATTAAATAATAAAGATTATTTAAATTAAAGGAATTAAAATCATATATATAATATATATATATATATATATATATATATATATATATCGGTAAAAGGCCAAAGCCAGAATATTTTATTAATTATAAACAAGATTACATTCTCTGCTCAGTGTGTGCGTCGGTAGGAAAGAACGGAGAAGAGAAAACCTTCGGCCTTGCATGGGACATTAAGTCTAGTCAGATAATGATTTTGAAACTTTACAACATTTTTAAAAATTACATAATTTCCATCTTAATTCTTTCATCTTGGACAAAGAAGACTCATATCAGTCCAAGTGCTCTTCTCTTCTAACTGCTACCCATTTTCATCATGAGTCAAACAAGTAGAGCTGAATTGCATTCATTCATATTGAAAAGGTACACAAAGGTTTTGCTGAACATCATTGATTCAGACTTGATACAGTTGTCATTTTTCAGTTTTTCTGCAAATACATAAAACATTTAAGAATATTCTACATTTACATAAATTTTGTATTTGTATTCATAATGTAAAAATCAGAGTCCTGCACAAGCTGTGGGATTAGCCTCATTTTGATTCATGATGCATGAAATGGGTAAAGAATATATTTGATAAATGTAAATGGTATAGCTAACTGTAATGAAAAAAGATAGAAGGGAAGTGTTCCATCATTTCCTGCATGATGATATCTGAATTTCTATCTTCCTCTAGCTATGGTTGAATGTCTCAAAGAAGGAAACTCCAAGTTCTCCTAGTCCTGCAAAAAAATGAATAAAAGAGACAAGGTTAGAGAAAAAACAACAAGCAATGATGAAGCAAATGCAATCTACATTTCTACATCACAATTAGACATATCACATACAATCATTAGAGGCATCCATTAAGTGTTAGTCATCAAGATCAGAAGAGAAAAAGAAGGAGTTCAAAATCATTGAAGCTTTCAGCTTCATTATGTTTTTGCTAATTTGTTTGTTCACTGTGCAGGCATAGGAAAAGTCTTGATGCTGATTTGTGAATTATGCATGTGGGGTAAAATGGGCTCCCACAAGGGTTGAGCCCAACATGCAAGTAATTTAAGACAAGGAGATACAATAACATATCCCTGTCCAAAAATGTGATAGGAGCTGCAATACAAAATAGAATATCCCTGTCCAAAAATGTGATAGGAAGGACAAAAATGCAACATATACAACATTCAAATATGCACAAAAGATAAAACAACAGATGCAAAGAGATTTTATTTTATAGTGAGCATGACATAGTCAACAATGGAGAATGAATGAGGAAGTAACAACTATAGTCCAAGATCATGCACAAAAGGCACATATCTAAAAATTTATTTTTTGAAAACCCTATGCATGCATGGATTTAAAATGAACTTTTTTTTGCAACAAATCTCTTTGCAAATGACAAGATTGATGAAAACAGAAGCATACCCGATCAATAAACTTCATGTTTGATGTCCAGTTCAGTTTTCAAAGGCTCAGATCAAGCTCTACTTTGAGCTCTCATAGCAAGCATGGAGGCCAGGCTTCTCGTGAAGCTTCTTGAACAAGTGTTTGATGAGTGATTTTAGGGTTTGAAAACCCTTTTACTTTGCTTAGGTTTGTTTTAAAAGTGTTGGTGTAAATAATTATTCATCTTGGATATTATTACACTTACTTAAGTTTACTTAGGAAATGCATTTCATAGTAGTTTGTGTATGAGACACTTGGGTGTTTGTGCCACATTGGGATAGTGTGTGTAGGAGAAATTCCACCTTTTATGGTGTTGATCTTGTTGTTACACTCCACATTCAGTGGGTGATCCACCTCATGTGGACTATTATATTATTTCTCCTACCTACCCACACCTATTTCCTACCTACCCTTGTTTCTTATTGAGCCACATGTCATGTTTGTGTGCTCACATATCCCTAGCCTTGCCTATATAAGCAGGCTCATCTACATTGTATGTAATTTGATAGTATTGATCATTTTCTATTGATGAGAATACAGTTTATTCTTGTCCTATATTGTGTCTCTATTTTGTATATTTCATTGAGCTCTTGATCTTGGCAAAATCTCACAAAAAGAATAAGCTTTCATATGATATCGTGACTAAGTCGTGGGGTGGCTTTAAAACACTTAAGTCTTTTAAGACTTAACTTTGTAATAGATGCTTTTTCCTTTATCATTTATAAATTATTAATTAATATATTAATATTGGAAAATAAAAACAACAAATCATAAGCCAATATTAGTATAGAAATTAATAATTATTATTATTAATTATTTTCACACACATATATAGGAATATTTTTAATTTCTATATCCTTATATATATGTGAAGATAATTAACATTGGCATCTTAATAGGCACTTTGAGTTTGATCTTTATCATGTAGACACAATATGAAAAAAATGTAAAATAAATATCTAAGTAGGATAAATTATGAATCCACTTAGTGTTTATTATGAGGTGTCTTAGATATTTACTCTATAAGTCTTCCTAGTATGCATACATGCTAAAAGATCAAACTCATCATGAGGAGAAGTCATGATGCATTTTGGGGTCGGATTTGAGCTTGAGTGCAGGATTACATGAGTTTTTCTCATGATTTTGAGGTGATAAGGTTTGATTTTGAGTGCCACATGAGTCAACCTTTAGTTGACCAAGAGTTTGATGAATAATGATGAATCACTAAGATCCTAATTAGTACTGAGAGGGGGGGGGTGAATCAGTACACACAAAAAATCACTTCAATGCTCTGACAATTTAGAACACTGATAATCTGGTTTACTATACCATTGTACTTAACTATAGCAATACTGGTTAACATAAATACTTCAGATAGTTAAACTGATTAAACAAGAGTACTTCAAATAGCATACAACAAGTCTCAAATCTAGATAGATATTTTTCCAATTTGATCATGCATGAGTTGCATTAGTAATATCACCACCATTAGCTTTGCATGCATATTCAACTAAACAAAAACTACTCAATCATCACATGAAAAATGCACAACCCATGACACATAGATTTTTTATGTGGAAACCCAAATGGGAAAAACCACGGTGCGGATGAATACCCACAATATTGTTTTGAACTCTTTTGAAGTCCGCTCTGTTAGGAGCCTAGTCCGGTTAAAGACTTTACAATAAGGTTTTGTTAGTAACCAATCTTGTTAGGGATCACCCGGTTAAGGGATGGCTATAAACCTTTTTAAAGGTTGAAACCCTGTTAAAGGTTACCTCGCTAGAGGATTTAAAGAACTTAATAAACTTGAGTCACCTGGTTAGAGGATTTGCAACAAGCCTGTTAAAGCTACCCAGTCAAGGGATTTTCCTTCTGTTGAGATGGTTAGAAGTCAATAGGTAAAGCTCCAATATAATAACAACACTACTTGCTAAGGCAGATCCTTTTCAGTTCCTCTCCTCTGCAATCACACTCTGCAAATTCCACACCCTGGTTTGGCAAGTATCTCAACACGTGGACACAAACACAACTTTTTCCAACACAAACAACAACAAACATCATTGACCTTATAGACAACAATTAGGTCAGTCCCATAAACCCTAAACCCTAAACATTTTAGGTTTACAATTACAAGCGGTCCAATCCTAACCATCCAAACATATTGCATAGAGTGAAATGATCTAAAAGAGATCTCAAGTCATTTGCATCATCCGATCTTCAACACATCTGGAAAATAGTAACCAATCACACGCTTTTCTCATACCTCTAAGAAAAATGCACATTCTTGAGGTAGACATTCAATGCATTCGATCTTCACGCGCAAGATCCTTAAAGAGATTCTTCACATGCACAAAGCTGATGTGGCCTCTTGATCTCATCCTTATCTCTTAACTAACTCATCATAGAATGTCATCGGTTGCACCGCATAAGTGAGATCACCAACTGGAAACCCTTGAGCTGAACTAAGACTACAAATCGGTAGTCACACTGTGAACCCTGACACCAGTTCACACCAGTTCATACCGGTTCACTTGCTTGAGCATCATATACGAGTTCACTTATTGACATCAATGACAACATACACTATCACCACTTCATCATATGCCAACAATCTCCCCCTTTGGCATTGATGCCAATACTCAGTGCATCATTGCTCAGTAAAATATATACCAGTTGACACTATACCTGTGCAACTAAAAAGACAACACCACCTAGACTGGTCAGTGTGTACATGCTCAATATATTCTCCTCAAACAATATATCTATATCTTCTCCCCCTTTGATGACAATGCCAAAGTGGAGGCATAAGCTTCCAAGCTCCACTATGCTGCTCCCCCTATGGAGTAGCATCCTTCAACACATCAATCCTGTAAGATTTGTCACTATAGTACTTGACTGTTGTGGAGTACACATCTTTAATTTACTTCATGAAGGGGTAGAACCCCTAATTCACCTCTCAAATAGGTAAATGTAGTCTTTGGCAAGGGCTTAGTGAATATATCTGCTAATTCCTCCTTACTGGAAACATGTCTTAATACAACCTCTTTATTCTGAACCTTTTCTCTCAAGAAATGATACTTGAGCTCAATGTGATTTGTCCTAGCATGCAATACCAGATTTTTGGAAATATTTATTGTACTAGTATTATCACAGAATATACTCACCAGTTTAGATATAGGCACTTTGAAGCCATCCAGTACATGCTTCATCTAGATTGCCTGAGTGAAGTTCATAAATGCTGCCACATACTCTGCTTTAGTTGTAGACTGGGAAATACAACTCTGCTTCTTGCTCATCCACGAGACTATTCTTCCACCAAGGAAGAATGCTCCATCGGTTGTGATCTTCTGGTCATCCACATTACCTACCCAATCTACATCAATAAACACTTTGAGATCAAAGTCACCACTGTATGGATACCATAATCCATAATGAACTATCCTTTCAGATATCTAAGAATCCTTTTTACTGCTACCAAGTGGGATTCTCTTGGATTCTTCTAAAAATGGGCCACTATGCCCATTGCATGAGCAATATTTGGTCTACTGTGCACCACATAGTGCAGCTTACCGATCATCAACTGGTACTCCTTCTCATCCACCAATATTGTATCATCCTCCTTTGTCAGTTTGCAATCAGTCACCATCGGTGTTCCAACCGATTTGCTCTCCTCCATGCCAAAGGTCTTCAATACCTCTTTGATATACTTGGACTGGGTAATGAAGATACCCTTCTTCATCTGTTGAATCTATAGACCAATGAAGAACTTTATCTCTCCAATTAGAGACATTTCAAACTCTTTCTTCATTTCATCTGCGAACGCATGACTCATTTCATCATCTCCTCTGAAGATTATGTCATCTACAAATACTTCATAGATCAGAATCTAATCACCTTCATATTTTAGGTAGATGTTGTTGTCCTCACTTGTTCTTTGAAATCCTATCTTCACAAGATGAGATTGTAACCATTCATACCATGCCTTTGGTGCTTGTTTCAATCAATATAGGGCCATGTGTAATCTACACACCATGTCACTGTCTTCTAACAAAGCAAACCCATCTGGTTGCTCAATAAACACTTCTTCTTCTAGGATTCCATTCAAGAATGCAGACTTCACATCCATCTGGTATACCTTGAATCCCTTAAATGCTATAAATGCAAGTAGCATTCGAACACCTTTTAGTCTTGCCACTAGGGAAAAGGTTTCTCCATAGTCTTCTCCCTCTTCCTGAGCATATCCCTTGCATACAAGTCTTGCCTTGTTCCTTACCACTATGCCTTCTTCATTTAGCTTATTCCCGAAGACCCATTTGTTACCTATGACATTCTTGTGTTCTAGTTTGGGCACCAAGGACAATGTTGCATTCTTTTCTATCTGGTCCAGCTCCTCTTCCATTGCCTTTATCCAGTCTTCATTGGTAAGTTCCTCTCTAGTAGTCTTAGGCTCAAATTCTAAAATCATGCAAGATTTTTCTTTCACCTTTCTCCTTGTGAGTATCCTTGCATCTTTGTCGCCTATGATCTACTTCAGATCATGATGTAGTTTCACATACCTAAGAATGACCCTAGCTGGTTTCGCTTGCTTTTCCTCTCCTTCTTCCACTTCATCTTCTTCTTCACCTACTGCAGATTCTACCAGTATAGGAACACTGAGGTCTTTCTGGTGTTTGCAACTTGTTTCCTTCTTAATCAGTTCCCAGAAGGCTACACCTGGTTCATCTTCCACTTGCTTTCTACTAGTTTCCTCAAGCTCTTTAGGGATTCATGAACCCTGACATTGATACTCAACAATTTTCTGACTCCTATTGTTGTAATATTTGAGAGCTTTTCTTTTAGTGGAATATCCTAGAAATATTCCTTCATCACATTTAGCATCAAACTTGCTCAGATGCTCACCTCTCTTGATATAGAACTTACTGCCAAACACTTTAAAATAACTCACATTAGGAATTCTCCCATTCTAGTACTTTGATGAGTACCCGGTTCATAGTATAGACTATAGTGCTCACCACTTCTCTCCAAAATGTGTGAGCTACATATCCTTGGATCAACATAGTTCTGGCCGCTTCAACTATAGTCCTATTATTCCTTTTTGCTATGCCATTTTGTTGTGGTGTCCTTGGGGCAGACAATTTCCTCTTGATGCCATTCTCTTCACAATACTTGTTGAATTCATCATAAGTGAATTCACCTCCATGATCAATTCTTAGGCATTTTATTCTTCTGCTACTCTCCTTCTCCGCCAATGCTCTAAAGGCTTTGAAATTTCCAAATGCCTCAGACTTGTCCTTCAAGAATGTGACCCACATCATTCTTGAGAAGTCATTAGTAAGAATCATGAAATACCGATCTCCCTAAATACTTCTTGTTTTCATCAGACCACATAGATCTATGTGCACTAGATCAAGTAGGTTCTCTGCTGAAAAAGACTTACCTTTGAATGTTGAGGAAGACATCTTCCCAAGATGACATTCTCTGCATAAAGCATTCTTCAGTTTGTTCAGCAAAGGCAATCCTCTTACTGTCTTGATCTTACTAGCTTTTACAATATTATCAAAATTCATATGACAGTCTCTCCTATGCCATATCCAACTGTCATCAAATTTCACAATTAGGCATTGACTAATCTTGCCATTCAGCTAAAATAGGTGTCCTTTGGTCTATTTACCAGTGGCAATAAGTTCATCACTCTTTTCGATTATTTTGTAGACCCCACCTTTGAACTCGAGAATAAGTCCTTTGTCGTTCAGTTGAGAAACACTCAAAAGGTAGTGCTTAAGGCCTTCTACCCAATAGACATCATCCACACTGCTCTTTCCATTCGGTGAGATGGATCCTTTTCCTTTCACCATGCAAGGTGCATCATTGCCAAACTAGACAACACCTCCATCATATTCTTCCAGAGTCAGAAAATTTCTTCGGTCACCAGTCATGTGGTGATAACACTTGCTATCAATTATCCACTCATTAGATTTGTCAATGTAAGAGACAAGAGCTTTCTAATCAGACACCTCTTCCTTTACAGCTACAAACACTATGTCCTCATTCTCTTCATCCTCAGATTCTTCATTAGTAACACCTTCATCCACTGCAACAAGACAATTTCTCCTACCTCCTCCTTTATACTTTCTAAACCTTTCTGGTTTATCCTTATTGTCATTGTTAGGATAGTTAACAACTATATGTCCTATCTTATTGCAGGAAAAACATTTTAGAGGAAGCTTACCTCTGTATTTTTTGGTACCTTTTGGAAGTCTCTTGGCAAGAAGAGCTTCAAAATCCATCAAAATCTCCTCATGGTCCATATCTTTGGTTGGCTTGGATTCATAATTGGTGCTGACCTCTTTTCCTTTTTTGGTTGGTGCGGAAGAAACAAATGCTCTAAAGGTTTACTCTATGTTCTGAACACTACCATCATAGCTATTCAATTCATATGCAGTCAACTTTGCAATAATAGAGTCTAAAGATACCTTGGTTTTGTCGATAAACCTTAGCTCCTAAATAGAAGCAACCCTAATTGCATGGACCGGTAACAATGATCTCAAAAATTTACTGACAATGGTGGCATCATCAATTGTTCTGCTAGTGCTCTTGATATCTCCAACCACTATCTTGATCCTTATGCCATATTTCTGAATGGTCTCTCCTTCAACCATTCTCATGTCTTAAAATTTTCCTCTTAGGCTTTCTTCCTTATCTTGCTTGGCATGCTCATCATCGCCATAAATGGTTACCAGTGTGTCCCATACATCCTTAGGATTTTCCTAATCTTGTACATCAATGAACTCAATATTGGATAAGCTACTAATAAGGGCTTCCATGACTTACCCATTTTCTCGAATCTCTCTTTTCTGATCATTGGTAAGAGTGCCAGTGGGGATTACATAAGCATTCTCAACATAGCTCCAGCATTGAGCACCCAAACTCTTGATATAAATCTTCACTCTATCCTTTCATATTTTGAAGTTATCCCTATTGAATTTAGGACCCTCCCTCTTTATCATTAAAGAAGGATCTTTTTCCTGAAGCGGTTAAGCTTAATTCACGGAGGACCTGGAGGTGCTCTGATACCAATCGATGAATAATGATGAATCTCTAAGATCCTAATCAGTACACACAAAAACTCACTTCAATGCTCTAACAGTTTAGAACACTAATAATTTGGTTTATTATACCACTGTACTTAAATATAGCAATACTGGTTAATAGAAATACTTCAAACAACTAAACTAGTTAAACAAGAGTACTTCAAATAGCATACAACAAGTCTCAAATATAGATAGCTATTTTACTAGTTTGATCATGCATGAGTTGCATTAGTAATACCACCACCATTAGCTTTGCATGAATATTCAACTGAACAAAAACTACTTAATCATCACATGAAAAATGTAGAGCCCATGACATATATTTTTCATGTGGAAATCCAAATGGAAAAAACCACGGTGGGGATAAATACCCACAAGATTGTTTTGAACTCTTTTGAAGTTCACTTTGTTAGGAGCCTAGTCCAGTAAAGACTTTACAATAAGGTTTTGTTAGGAACCAATCCTATTAGGGATCACCCAGTTAAGGGATGGCTACAAACCTTGTTAAAGGCTGAAACCCTATTAAAGGCTACCTTGCTAGAGGATTTAAAGAACTCAATGAACTTGATTCACCTGGTTAGAGGATTTGCAACAAGCCTGTTAAAGCTACCCCATCAAGGGATTTTCCTTCTGTTGAGATGGTTAGAAGTCAATAGGTAAAGCTCCGATCTGATAACAACACTACTTGCTAAGGCAGATCCTTTTCAGTTCCTCTCCTTTGCAATCACACTCTACAGATTCCACACCCTGGTTTGGCAAGTATCTCAACACATGGAAACAAACACAATTTTCACCAACATAAACAATAACAAACATCATCGACCTTATAGACAACAATTAGGTCGGTAGCATAAACCCTAAACCCTAAACATTTTAGGTTTACAATTACAAGCGGTCCAACCCTGACCATCCGAACATATTGCATAGAGTGAAATGATCTAAAATAGATCTCAAGTCATTCTGCATCGTCTGATCTTCACCACATTTGGAAAATAGTAACCCATCACATGCTTTTCTCATACCTCTAAGAAAAACGCACATTCCCAAGGTAGACATTCAATGCATTTGATCTTCACGTGCAAGATCCTCAAAGAGATTCTTCACATGTACATAGCTGACATGGCCTCTTGATCTCATCCTTATCTCTTAACTAACTCATCACAAAATGTCATCGTTTGCACCACACAAGCTAGATCACCAAATTGGAAACCCTTGAGTTGAACTATGACTACAAACCGGTAGTCACACTATGAACCCCGACACCGGTTCACACCATCCTAGTTGACTATACCCGCTTCCAATCCTCACATCGGTTCATACCGGTTCACCTGCTTAAGCATCATATACTGGTTCACTTATTGACATCAATGAAAACATACACTATCACCGCTTCATCATATGCCAACAGAGTTTGAGCTGAGTTACCCACATTTTTGCATGTTTTGAAGCCTATTTTGGTGGCTTTTAATTTTTGCTCGAGGATCAGTTTTTAGAGAAGATATTTTCAGTAGGAGTTCATCTTCAGTTTATTTGGAGTCATCTTTCCTCTACCTTTTGGAAGGTTTTTGTATAAAGTGAAAAAGGTTTATCTTTTTTCAGGAGTTCTTGATCATTCTCTTGTTGGTTTTGGCAGAGAATACATTCTTGTAGCTCCTGTGCAGTTTTATGACAAAATGCTGAAATAAAATTATCAGCTAATGCCTTATATCTTTGGAGTTCATTTTCTTATTCATGATTGAGAGTTAGTTTATTGTGTTATTGTCTAGATAACCTTTAAATTTTTTGTCTCATTTGTAAGTCACAAGTTGTGCATTGTGATTAATAGATTCATTTGGTTGATTGTGAAAGTTTTCTTTCATTTCAATTTCTTGAGTTTGAATCCTTTGCTTGAAATATTTATGTGTTGTGAACCAGAAGTCTATTTGTGCATATTATTATTTTTAGGAGTGTATCTCTATCATTTTGAGATATCATATTGGTGCATCACCTTAATTTAGCGTTTGCAAAGTTATCTTGAGTTTCAATTTTTAGTTCCTATCCTTTTTATTGGTAAAAAATAGAGTTATTCATAGGGAACCAACCCTTCATTTGGAGGTTAATTCTCACTATAGGCAACCCACAGGCCTGAGAATTATCCCATGTGTCACCAAGTTTCTTGAGATTTCAACTTGTACATTATGGGTGCAATTTGAGTGATAATAGTTTTTGGCACACCCATTTGGACATGTTTGAGCTATCTCATCTCAACAAATATTCATTCTTGCTGCTATTTTGGTGTGAGAAGCAGCAATTCTAGCCTTTAGAGGCAACAATTTTCATACTCGACGACTCATTTTCTTGGTTTCTATGCAGATTCAGTGATTTTTTGTAGCTTATGAGAAAGATTCAAACCAAATCAAGTAAAGATCTTGTTGAGCATTCTCATCTATCAGCACCAAAGAGGAAGAATAAGGTAACAAAGAAGGTTTCAAATCCATCAAACCTTTATAATTCATCAATTCCAGTTTT
Source organism: Cryptomeria japonica (assembly GCF_030272615.1). NCBI lineage: Eukaryota > Viridiplantae > Streptophyta > Pinopsida > Cupressales > Cupressaceae > Cryptomeria > Cryptomeria japonica. Next base: position 282,675,615 of record NC_081412.1, read on the forward strand.
GCCTACTCCTCTCATTGTTCAACCTCCAGTTACAACCTACAATAATCCTTTGTTTTCAAATTCCTCATCTCAAGCTCAAGTAAATCCACCTGTTATCCCAATGGCTCTGGCAAGAGCTTAGCCTTTTGTACCTTTCAATCAAGGCAACCCTTTGAATCTTACTCATTATGATGATATTCCTGTAGCAGCATTGAAAAGCCTACCTTTTTTCATAGGAGAAGATCAGACCACTCCCATCGAACATATAAGGGATATAGTTTCATTGTGTTGTGTACATCATATCACACAAGAGAATGTTGCACTCAGACTCTTGGTTGCCTCATTTAAAGGGAAATCACTTTAGTGGTTCAGAGGACTACCTGTAAACTTAATTTCTACCTAGGATCAACTGGGTGACAGATTAAATTCACAATTTGAGGACAAATCTGACCATTTGTCACTGTTAGAACAATTGAGTACCATAAACAGAGCCCCTCAAGAGTAAATGAACGACTTCAATTTTTGTTTCCAGAAGACTTGGAATAGAATTCCTATCATGGTAAGGCCTACTCCTACACATGCATTTCTATCTTATCTTGGGGCCTTTAATAGTGACATTTTAGTTATGATTTAGTCTATGGGTGCAAATACTCTACCAAATGCATTTGATGTTGCTATTAGAGCAAAAAACTATCTAATTCAGGATAGTAAAATAGCCCCTAGGCTCCCAATGCCCATATTTCTAGAAATACAGCCTATCATACCTCTTTTAGAGCCTCCTCTAGTTGTTGTCCCACTTTTACTAGCACTAATTATCAAGTTGCAGCCCAAGAAAATATTGTCACACTCCCAAATCAAGAGTTTCAAGAGTTTAAAAATGAGACGAAGATCATGTTCCAAGGCTTTGGGAATAAAATGATCAATATTAAGAAGCAATTTTCCTAGAACACTAAGCCTTATCAAGCCCCTTATCAGAATAACCAACAGAATAGGCCTCCTTATCAAGCTGACCCTCAGGGACAAAGAATAAATTATAACCAAAGATCCAATATACCTTACAATCCCAACACCACCAAAACATCTAGAGATATTTTCCCAACTCAAAACAACATGACATCAGATTATGATTGGTGTTGTCCTTGCAACCAACCTCATACTGAGACCACTTGTTCGAATGGTATGCTACATCAATCACTCATGGTTCAAAATAATACTATTGTCTTAGAAAATAACATTCATGAAACTCATGATCAACAAGTTTCTCATTTTGAACAAGGCCCAAATGTCACCTTGGTCAGTTGGCAAGGTGAAGAATTATGTGGAGTGAATCAGCCACAAGCTCAGTATCAGTCCTACACTTCAATTGCAGCCAATACATGGTCCAAAAAGAGAGCCATTGATATAGGAAAACAAGCTGATAAAGGAACCAATTAGGCTTATACAAGCCAACAAGCACCACCTGGACCTCAACCCACTCTGAATACACAAATCCTACCAAAAGGGAAACTGATGGTCAACAAGGATTAGCCAAGAAGTTAATCACAAACAACACAAGTTCAAGAGGATGTTGCTGTTAAAAGAGGACAATAGAAGGTTAGTACAAGTTCATTTAACATTTTGGATCAATTGAAAAAGACACATGTCAGTGTCTCAATGTGGATTTGCTTAAAAACACCTTGTCTAACCTCTCTTTGTCACAAGAACTTCCTAATGAGCAGCCCAATTTTTTCTTATCCAATGCTCCTCAAAAAAAGAAGGATGAGCAACAAACTCAAAAGATTAAACCCCCTCCTTTTTATCTGACTTTGATCACAGGTCAACACCTAGTGCATAATTGTATGATTGATTCAGGTGCAATTAGTTCTGTCATGCCAAAGAAGATAGTTGATAGGTTGGGTTTGATATATGAGCCTCTTTCAAATGGGGTAGTCCAACTAGATGGGACAACAGTAAACATGATAGGTGTGATTAAAAATTTGAGTCTCATATTGCATGCATTCCCAAACTTCTCAATTCCACAAGATGTCTACGTCATAGATCTTCTACCTCACTTTGCTTTATGCTTGTCTAGAGATTTCATAGCCATGTTGGGTGGGTATTTTTCTTCTGATTGGTCACACATGTTCTTTAGAACAAGATATGGTACCAAAGTGACCATAAAATCAGAGTTGTTAGCTAGAGATCATATAAAACCATACATCCCAAGTGTTGTTAATGCAAATTTGTCTATACAAGAACCTGATGAACAACCCAATAGCCAAGATCCAAACACCCCAATAGAAGGGATACCTAATGTAGTATTAGATGAATGGGAAGTAGAGAATGATGAGGAAGATCCATTCAAGCATATGGAAGAGTTAGAGCTAGGTGTCTACATGAACCATGAAGAAGGTGTTGATGTCCCTAATCTTGAAAAAGGTGATAATCAGTTGTCCAATTAGCATGGTGAACAACAAAACAATGAATTATGGCAACTCTATTTTGATGGCTCCAGGATAAAATTTGGTTCCAAAGGTGGTGCTATGTTGATCTCTCCTGAAGGTAAGAAATAATTTTCAGCCTTTAGATTTTCTTTCAGTTGTACTAATAATACAGCTGAATATGAGTCACTTGCACATGGATTGGAATGGTCTAGAAAAAGACATGTAAAGTGTTTGGAAGTATTTGGGGATAGTGAGCTAGTGGTAAATCAAGTAAGAGGTTTCAATGTGACTAAAAATGATGTCCTTAAAATGTATAAGCATAGGATATGGGACTTAATTGAATAATTTGATGCTTTTAATCTACTGTCTATTCCTAGAAATCAGAATAAGGAAGCAGATAGGTTGGTTGTCTTGGGTGCTCAATTTGACATCCCAGATGAGGTAAGCAATATTGAAAGACAAAAATATGTCAAAGTGATTGTTAGGCCTTCAATTCTAGATAATAGTGTCAATTGGCAAGTCTTTGATTCAGATGAACAAATTGTTAATTTTCTTATTGAAGAGGCTGAATTTGCAGCTAGTAATCAGCATAAATTAATAAAACAATATGAAAATCAGATTCTTCAATTGAAAATTAATAAGATACCAAAGGGATTGGTAACCCTTGAGTCAATCTTTAACACTGATGATCAAGTCAGAAAGGAAAAAGGTAGCATGTTGGTCAAAGAGGAACACTATGAACCTATTGAGATCTTCAAAGACAAGTTATTAAAGCTTGGCAAGGTATGTAAAGCTGAAGAGAAACAAACATGTGTTTTGCTTTGTTAAGAGTTCAATGACATGTTTGCATGGTAGTATGAAGATTTGAAGGAGTTTAACCCTACATTATCGCAAGACACCATAGAGTTTGAAGCTAATGCCAAGCCTATGAGACAAAAGCAAAGGCCCCTTAATCCAAAACTTGAGAATCTCATGAAGACAAACTAAACAAGCTAATCCAAGGTAATATCATCTTTCCTATAAAACATACATCTTGGGTTTCAAATTTGGTTCCCGTAAGAAAGAAGAATGGTGAGCTTAGGCTTTGTGTAGACTTTAGAGATCTTAACAAAGATTCTCTAAAAGATCATTACCCGTTGCCCTCAATGGAACAAATATTACAAGTAGATTCAAGTTCAGATAGATTTTCACTACTTGATGGTTATTCTGGTTATAATCGGATTCTGGTAAAAGAGGATGACCAATTTAAGACAGCCTTTACTACAAAATGGGGAATAATGGCATATAGGAAAATGCCTTTTGGTTTGTCTAATGCAAGAGAAATCTTTCAGAGGGAAATGGATATGGCCTTCCAAGGTCTTATAAACAAATTTGTTTTGGTTTATCTTGATGACATAATCATTTTTTCAAAACATGCGAAGAACACTTTTCTCACTTAAGGCGGATTTTTGAAAGGTGTAGAGAATATGGAGTATCTTTAAATCCCAAAAGGTGCATCTTTGTTGTGCATGAGGGTAAGTTGTTGGGATACATTGTCTCCAAACATGGAATAACCATAGATCCGGAGAGGGTAAGTGCTATTTTAGCTTTGCCTTTACCTACACATAAGAAGGGTCTTCAAAGCTTTATAGGGAGAATCAATTTTGTAAGGAGATTCATCCCCAATATAGCATTTCTTATGAAGCCTTTGACTAGCATGCTTAAGGAAAATATTACTTTCAACTAGTCCAAAGAGGCTAAGAATAATTTTGAAGAAATTAAGAGTGCCATAACATCAACACCTACCTTGATTAATCTAGACTTTGCAAAATATTTTATATTATATGCTTTTGGTACTTTTGACACTATTTTAGCTATGTTGATTCGACATAATGATGAAGGATTGGAGCAACCAATAGCATTCTTCAGTCAAGGCCTAGAAGGGTATGAGCAAAATTATTCTTTTGTTGAGAAAAATGTATTGGAAGTCATTAGAAGTCTAAAGAAATTTAGACACATGCTTTCAAATAACAAAATCCACCTAATGGTTGCTCATCCTAGTATAAAATAATTTTTGTTGAATAGAGATCTTAATGACAAAAGAGTTGGTTGGATCATGAAAGTGACAGAGTATGATGTCAATATCAAGGTGACCAAGCTGATTAGAGGTAAGGGACTGTGTGAACAGTTTGCTGGTCACATAGAAAACAATGAACAAGAGAATGAAGAAGTTGTCCTAGTTCATGAAGATGATGAACCAATTGATGTAGAAACATCTCCTACAAGTTGGGTATAGGAAATGATGAATTTTCTCCAAACTGGTGAGTGTCCTAAAGGTTTGAACAATGCTAAACGAAGATACTATAGACTTCAAGCTATCCCTTATATCATTTTGGATGGAATTTTATTTAGAAAAGCTTTTAATGGCATATTCTTAAGATGCGTAGATTCAAATCAAACTGATAGAATATTAGAAGAATTCCATAATGGACCAGTTGGTGGTCACTTTGCACTAAGAACTACAACATTGAAGATCATGAGGGTAGGATATTTTTGGCCTGATTTGCATAAAGATGCATATGATTGGGTAAGGAAATGTAAGAATTGTACAATATTTGCAGGCAAACAGAAGATGGTAGCTTTACCCCTGCAACCTATTCAAATTGCACAACCATTCATGAAGTGGGGTCTTGATTTTATCAGAGTCATCAATCCACCTAGAAGTTTTGGGCATAAGTGGATCTTGACAACTACTAATTACTTTACAAGTGGTCTGAAGCTATACCCTTGAAGGAGGCAAATGAAAGAGAAGTCCTAAACTTTTATCAAGACTTGGTAGCAAGGTTTGGTATCCCTAATTCTATTATTTCAGACAAAGCATTAGCTTTTGTAGGATTTAAGATTACTGATTGGGCTGTTCAGAACAACATATTTTTGAGTACTTTGTCCAATTATTACCCTTAGGCTAATGGAAAAGATGAGTCTACTTATAAGAACTTGATTAGGATAATCAATAGGACAATAGAAGATAATCAGAGAACTTGACACACTCAGCTGAAGCATGCATTGTGGGGTGATAGGATTACCCTTAAGAGAGCTACATGTATATCTCCCTATGCCCTTGTTTATGGTAAAGAGGCAAGACGCCCAATTTCAGTTGAAATATTTAAGTGAACTCTGATTAGAGAGCTAGAAATGTTGCAAGAAGAACCTATGCAAGTTAGGTTGGTAGAACTAATGGAGTTGGAGGAGGTAAGAAAGCAAGCATTGTTGACTATTGAGAGTCATCAAGCTCAAATGAAGAAGACTTTCGATAGGAAAGTAGCTCTAAGAATTTTCAATGAGGAAGATTTAGTTTTGAAGTGGGATGAATTAAAGAGTAAGCCTAGAAAGAATACTAAATTTGATGTTGTATGGGATGGCCCATACATCATTACTGAGAAAAAATAACATAATGCTTTTCAGCTTTCAAAGTTGAATGGTGAAACCCTTCAAATCCCAGTTAATGGGATTCATCTCAAAGCTTGCCTTTGATAGTTTCATTTAAGTTAATAAGTGCTGATGCACATTTATTTTTTGTTTTGTTTTTATGAGTTTCAAGAAGTTCTCACGCATAGTTTGTGGTTTCTATTTTAGGCAGCACCACTTATAGTTTCCTAGTTTTCTATTCTTTTGTTGTCATGTTGTGGAGCAGTTAAGTTTGAAGAAGTTACCATTTGAAAGAGGGCTGAGCTGACTCCATAAGCCCAATGGATAAACCATGACTGGTCTATAGTGTTTAGCAAGCAAACACTCCACAGAGGTTGCCAAATTTGTTGCCTATTTTCACAATGACTCAAATAGGTAGAGCTGAATTGCATTCATTCATATTGAAAAGGTACACAAAGGTTCTACTAAAAATCATTGATTTAGACTTGATACAGTTGTCATCTTTTAGTTTTTGTGCAAATACATAAAACAAAAGAATATTCTACATTTGCATAAATTTTGTATTTGTATTCATAATGTAAAAATCAGAGTCCCACACAAGTCGTGGGATTAGCCTCATTTTGATTCATGATGCATGAAACAAGTAAAGAATACATTTGGTAAATATAAATGGTATAGCTAACTGTAATGAAAAAAGATAGAAGGGAAGTGTTTCATCATTGCTTGCACGATGATATCTGATTTTTTGTCTTCCTCTAGCTGTGGTTGAATGTCTCAAAGAAGGAAACTCCAGGTTCTTCTAGTCCTGCAAAAAAATGAATAAAAGAGAAAAGGTTAGAGAAAAAACTCCAAGCAATGATGAAGAAAATGCAATTTGCATTTCTACATCACAATTAGACATATCACATATAGTCATCAGAGGCATCCATTAAGTGTTAGTCATCAAGATCAGAAGAGAAAAAAAAAGGAGTTCAAAATCACTGAAGCTTTCAGCTTCATCATCTTTTTGCTAATTTGTTGTTAACTGTGCAGGCATAGGAAAAGTCTTGATGTTGATTTGTGAATTATGCATGTGGGGTAAAATGGGCTCCCACAAGGGTTGAGCCCAACGTGCAAGTAATTTAAGACAAGGAGCTACAATAACATATCCCTGTCCAAAAATGTGACAAGAGCTGCAATACAAAATAGAATATCCCTGTCCAAAAACGTGATAGGAAGGACATAAATGCAACATATACAACATTAAAATATGCACAAAGGATAAAAAAATAGCTGCAAAGAGATTTATTTTACAGTGAGCATGACACAATCAATAATGGAGAATGAATGAGAAAGTAACAACTACAGTTCGAGATCATGCACAAAAGGCGCATATCTAAAAATTTATTTTTTGAAAACCCTATGCATGCATGGATTTAAAACGAAAAATATTTTGCAACAAATCTCTTTGCAAATGACAAGGTTGATGAAAAGAGAAGCATAACTGATCAATAAACTTCATGTTTCATGTCCAGTTCAATTTTCAAAGGCTCAGATCAATCCCTACTTCGAGCTCTCATAGAAAGCATGGAGGCCAGGCTTCCCGTGAAGCTTCTTGAACAACAAGTGTTCGATGAGTGATTTTAGGGTTTGAAAACCCTTTTACTTTGCTTAGGTTTCTTTTAAAATTATAATATTTCATATTGTATCATGACTAAGCCGTGGGGTGGCTTTAAAACCCTTAAGTCTTTTAATACTTAACTTTGTAATAGATTCTTTTTCCTTTATCATTTATAAATTATTAATTTATATATTAATATTGGCAAATAAAAATAACAAATCATAAGCCAATATTAGTATCGTAATTAATAATTATTATTATTAATTATTTTCACACACATATACAAGAATATTTTTAATTTCTATATCCTTATATATATGTGTGAAGATAATTAACATTGGCATCTTAATAGGCACTTTGAGTTTGATCTTTATCATGTAGACACAATATGAAAAAAATATAAAATAAATATCTAAGTTGGATAAATTATGAATCCATTTAGTTTTTATTATGAGGTGTCTTAGATATTTACTCTATGTCTTCCTAGTATGCATACATGCTAAAAGATCAAACTCATCATGAGGAGAAGTCATCATGCAATTTGGGGTCGGATTTGAGCTTGAGTGCAGGTTCACATGAGTTTTTCTCATGATTTTGAGGTGATAAGGCTTGATTTTGAGTGCCACATGGGTCAACCTTTAGTTGACCAAGAGTTTGAGCTGAGTTACCCACATTTTTGCATGTTTTGAAGCCTATTTTGGTGGCTTTTCATTTATGCTCAAGGATCAGTTTTTAGATAAGATATTTTCAGTAGGAATTCATCTTTAGTTGATTTGGAGTCATCTTTCCTTTGCCTTTTGGAATGTTTTTGTATAAAGTGAAAAAGTTATATCTTTTTTTAGGAGTTCTTGATCATTCTCTTGTTGGTTTTGGCAGAGAATACATTCTTGTAGCTCTTGTGCAGTTTTATGACAGAATACTGAAATAAAATTATGAGCTTATGTGTTATATCTTAGGAGTTAATTTTCTTATTCTTGATTGAGACTTATTTTATTGTGTTATTGTCTAGATAACCTTTAAAGCTTCTGTCTCATTTGTAAGTCACATGTTGTGCATTGTGATTAATAGATTCATTTGGTTGATTATGAAAGTGTTCTTTCCTTTCATCTTCTTAAGTTTGAATCCTTTGCATGAAATATTTATGTGTTGTGAACCAGAAGTCTATTTGTGCAGATTGGTAGTTTTAGGAGTGTATCTGTGTCATTTTGAGATATCATATTGGTGCATCACCTTAATTTAGTATTTGTAAAGTCATTTTGAGTTTCAATTTTTAGTTCCTATCCTTTTTCCTGGTAAAAAATTAGAGTTATTCACAGGGAACCAACCCTTCATCTGGAGGTTAATTATCACTATAGGCAACCCACAAGCCTGAGAATTATCCCATGTCTCACCAAGTTGCTTGAGCTTTCAACTTGTACATTACGGGTGCAATTTGAGTGATAACACTAACTATATTAATGAAAGTGTCCCATCATAGGGATGCTCTTTGCGTCATTCTTCCTCCAATCTCTATAGAAACTTTCCTCCTTTATCTTTATTCACAGGCTTCTAGCTAGCATTGTCACCTGTAAAATAAAATCTCAACACAACCCTACGACATACCATTCATGATTTGCTAGTCCAAAAAAGACATTTTTAATATAAAATAGCTTTAACTACACTTTCCACTATTGCTATTACAACCAAGGCATCTTTTATATTGAGACAAGGAATTCCTTTTAATGTTGACTAAAAGATGAAAGATTAACCAGGTTACAATAACCTTGTGAGAAGTAAACTTGCCCCATCCCCATGTCAAGAAAACACCTTTTACATCATAAAATCAAATAGATCATTTACAACGTAGATGGACTAAAAAGGAAAGGATACATAATCCTCCTAAAGAACTGAAATCTTATAATAATTACCCAGAGAAATTTCAATCCCATTAAGTTTCTGCTTACAGAAGATTTCAGTTCATTTCATACAATAGCTACATATGATTTCCTGAACCTTTCTAGACTATGATTGTGAAGATATATTGTGGGTAAACAGATTTGTCTCTACGGTCGTTTACTTGAAACTGACTCTGTTTGTCCAATGAGTAGTGACAAACGTTCCAACAGTTGGAGAGATCGTTCTGTGAAACACAATCTTCCTCTGTGTTTGAGAGGGGCAACTCCCTCATATGATAAGGGTGTTTAGGATTTTCATGTACTTTTAATGTAAAAGTACATAAAGGAGAAAACATAGAACTACAAAGAAATAAGAATAGAAACCCCAACAATAGACACGCGACCATCAACTGAGATTTCTCAACATTTGCAACAAAGCTTGCTTGTGCATCATCACATCATTTTTACAAATCACATATGCATAAAAAGACTACCAATTTGACATACAAGAAATTGACAATGATAACACATGAATACATTAAGAACACATGAACTAAGACGTATTCTTCATTATCCTTTTGGAAATATACAAGTCCAAAATCCTTTCTATACATAGTGCAAATCTAAATGTCATTACAAGTTTCTCCTAAAATTTCAGTAGAGTTTTCCCCCCTCTGCAAGAGTCTCCCCCTATACATTACAAATAGCCTTGTATTTATAGGCTTCCCAGAATAACCACCTTAGAAACTAACTTTAATCCTGGGTTAATAACTAACTCTTTTCTGCATGAATTTCAATGAGTTAGTAACCTACACTTTTATGCACAGAAGAAGTCAACTTTCTAACCTTTGGTTATGATAAGTGACATAAGTCACTTTTTACAAAAAGAATTTCAAACCCATTACATTGAATAAATAACTCATTTGGCGATTTTATCAAGATGGCCTCCATCTTCATTTGCTTCCTTTGCTCTCATAATCATCTCACCATCGAGATTCATGTCTACAAGCTCTCGAACATCCTTATCCATCATGAACATAATATTTCTTTGAACAATAAGAAGGCTTATATGATGGTATGATCAATTCTTATATAGTCACCTTCATCAATCCCTTGAAAAGTGAAAATGCATCCCTATGCACAATTAACCTCCCTCTTTTCATTACAATATTCATATGCCTAGGAACAATTGATATAAGTGCCCATTCTTTTGTAATTACCAAATTTGACGTGAGACAAGCTATAACCACCGTGAGGCAAAAACTCTCCCTTAACCTTTGTGTTTGAATGGATTCCACATTGGTTTGTGGTGACAATTTGATGCATATTCTATGATTATTGCATTAAAAGAGACCACATTTCTTTAAAGCATTCTATCAAATACTTTACATGCATTTTCTATGTCTCCACGTTTTGTACTCATGACTATCAAATTAGTTGCAACTTTAACATCTAACAAAATTTCTCTATCTTCTGCGATTTGCTAAATGTCATGGTAGATTTCAAGGTTTTGACTTTAATTATTGGGCAAGGACATTATAATGTCGTGTCTAAACTTCCACTATGGCATACGTTTTAACCATCATTTGCATGATCCTTTACTCTCCTACCATGATTGGTAATTAGCAAAGGAACTTGCAGCAAAATACAATTTACCACGTAAGGAACCGACAAAGATCGTTGCGTTCAAATTTACACCTGCCATTTTGAATTTGAAAGCATTTTCAGGAAATCCTTTTTTTGCATATCCTACAATCATTGTGTTACATGAAATGATAATTCTTTGAAACATTCTATCAAATGGTTTTCTTGCCTTGGCTACACTCCCACGATTTGCAGCAACATCCCCTAGAGCCATTGCAACTACAACATCAAACAAAATCCTCTATCTTTTGTGATTATTGCATGTAAACAAATCCATTTTGTAGATATCCAACAATCATCGCATTTCATGAGACCACATTTTTGTGATCAATGCATGCCATGAGATAATGTTTCTTTGAGGAATTCTGTCAAACTATTCACGTGCGTTGTCTGTGCTTTCCCTATGCTCCATGATCTGCATTCATGTTTTCCATGATATTCTGTCAAATAGTTCATGTGCCCACAATCTGCTTCCATGGTTTGCATCTTGGGTGACATACTTCTTTAGCGTCTTGTCAATGCTTCCATTATCACATGAAACATGGTGTTTTGCCAAAACAATTTATGTGCATTATCTATGCCTCCATGTTCTGCATACCAATCATTCCAAGCAGCTGCAACTCCATGCCTAAGAGAGTTCTTTGATCCTTTATGCTATGATGAATATCGTGGCAGATTTACTCAACCTCAACTAAAGGCATTCATTCAGGGTGTAATACTATGATGACCGAGTCAAAACTTCCACATTCTACATTATCTCAACCACGATTTATATGCTTGGGTTACCATGTAGTTCTGTCAAATTGATTGCATGCTATACATCATTCCCTGAGATGAAAATTCATCGAGACATTCTAACAAATGGTTCACAGTTTATCTATGCCTTCCACACTTCACATCCATATTCACATTTTAGGATGTCCATGCTTCCTTCAGTGCATTGATGAAATTTTCATAATCTTGCTACTTGAAGCTTTCTTTTCCTCTTTTTTTTTTTTCTAAACTCTTATGAAAAAAAGGGTTAAGAATGCTCATTTTTTGAGAATTTCTAACCTTTCTGGCAAAGTGGGACCTGCAAGGTTAAGAAATGAGGTTAGAAATGCTAAAAAAGTGATCATTTCTAACCTTTTTGTGAAAGGCTAGAAATATGGGTTAGAAATGCTCAAAAAGTGAGCATTTCTAACCTTTTTGACAAAAAGGTTAAGAAATGAGGTTAAGAATGCTCAAAAAGTGAGCATTTCTAACCTTTTGCTTCAATGAACTATCTTTTACACCTTGGAAACCATTGACCACTGAGAGGAATCAAGGAAGAATGCAACTGACATTTTTAAACAACTTTTTATCGCAAATGACTAGGCATATTGAAATAATTTAAAATATTAAATTATTATTTGAGAAATAATTTAAATATTTTAAATTTATTGCTTTGGCTGGAGAAAAATGACATAAATTTCAAATAGTAGGGAGTTAGGTCCTGAAATTTGAAACACGCGTCATTGAAAGAGAAATAGGTCCACACAATTAGTGTGTGAAGAATCTAAGTCCCAAAATACCAACATGTGTGGAACAAAAAGAATGTTAAAACCATCTGATCATCCTCATTCCAAGAGTACAATGGTTCTTTAAGAAAACCACACCACAAACCATAAGTGAAACCAAAGAATATATTATATATCTATCAAAATTAGCCAGAATGCACCATAAAAATGGATAATTCTAAAGGACAAGTAGAGATATCTAATTATAAACCCAGGGCTACCTCCTTAAGGCTCATAAATAGACAACATATGTCTGATAGGCCTTAAGATATATCCCAGCCCTAGGTCTCTAAACATGCCTTAGACTAGCCAAAAGGAACATTCATAAGGGATATTCTTCTGCCTACCTATTGTCCTAGAACACACATGTCCTAGCAACAGATGACCAAGTGAAGACCAATCTGGAACTAGTTCTACAATACACCAAAGATCATCAAATAATAGACCAAGAAAATATAATAACATGTCAGATGCACCACTGCAAGCCAATAGAATTGCTTTAACCTATTAATCAACACTAGATATAAAGGGACATGATCAACACTAGATATAAAGGGACATGATCCATATCAATCTGCTAATACATACAAAATCATTAGAGTTTAATAGACATTAATATATATAACCTACTGTGTTAAACTAGAATATAACTAAGATCTACTAAGTTACCATCCCAAAAACTGTCCCAACGAACACATATCTGAGTACATTGTATAAAACCACTTAAATGAGCTAAAATTTACATACATACTATTTTGCTGGCCTAATAGCTTAAAAAGTCTATATGCCAAACTTGAGCTTATAAATCAAAGTTCTATACTGCCCATTCCTTATTCTTCCATATCTGTGGGGTCAACAATAGAAGGAAATGCCTTGTCCTAGGTCATTCCCTTAGCCAAATTGCCAGAGGTATCACCAGCTTTTTCTTTCCCTTTGGCCCGCTAGGCCTTAATTATTATTGGAGGTATTACCTGGATCCTATCCATTGGTATGGTTGGCATATCCTCTGGGACCAAATAACCTTCCTACTTTAGATACTCCACCCACCGGTTTGTATGAGGAGGGTCCTTGATATGATTCTAGATTAGCAGAAACTCTACATTCTTGCAAATTATGGGAGTTCTTCCCTCAAATAATGTTTCAATTTTAACAACCAGAATTGGCCTTTTATGTATGTTTTTCCCCTTATCCCCATAATCCTATGGATATGGAATCATAAGGGTTTCATCCACACTACCTACTACAATCTCAAAGAGTCTCAAAAATTCTTGCTTGAATAAATACAAACCCAACAAGATTACCTCACTCTTCTGAATTCCTACCCTTAATAGTGTTGCCAAAAAAATGGATGGGATATCGCAGTTAACATGATACGTGAATTTCTAACTAAAGAATTCTTCCCCCATAATCTCCTGCACAACTCTAATTGTGAAATCATCTGCCTCATTCAGGATTCTAAACCAACATTCCAATTTAATTTCGCCTCTAAATGCCATAAGACAGTTATTGCTTGCAGAAAAAACCTTAATGTTTGATTCCATGGCTCTGAGCTACTCAAGCATTTCCTTTTTCACTAAGTATTAACTACTGGTTCCTTTCTTATAATATCATCCAATCTGTTTTTACTTGTGTAAACTCGACCTCCATCCAACTCAGAGGTCCATTATTTAATAATTGAATCGTATTAAGGAAATCTAAGCAGTGCACCTCATAACATATCAGACCTTAAAATAAATAGAAATGTTATCCGAGCCTTTCCTAGGTATGGTAACCACCATCAATTGCCTTATAATCATAACCTTTGTAATGGATTTGAAAGGATTGCATCATGTCGTGATGCAAGAGATGATGGTTTCAAGTTAAGCTCGCACATGGAAACAATAGATGACTACCACGTTATTGGGAAGAAAGCGTATACCTAGAAAGCAGAGAAATTAAGGCACCAATATATAAACATATCTATATAGCTATATATTGTATATATATATAGATATATAAAGTCAAAAAATTATATATAAAAGAAAAAGACAAATTAGAGTAGAAGCAGAGATCTTAAAATCCATCTATATACAAACATATATATATAACTATATATATATACATATATATATATATATATATATGTATATGTATATATATGTATATATATATATGTATACATGTATATATACATACACACACATGTATATGTATATGTATATGTATATATATATATGTATATATATATATATATATATTTATACATATATATATACATACATATATATATATGTATACACTTTTATATAGATACATATATATACATACATATCTATCTATATATATATATATATAAATGGGAAGTGAGAGAAAACAAGAATATATAAAATTCTTATATATATCTACAAAATGAATATTTCTTCATCATAAAGAAAATGAGAGGAGTGTAAATATGACAATAATGGAAGGTGATGAGAGATAAAATTGTTATCCATCTTACAAGCCACCTATCTAATTTCCCCTTATAGATCAAGGAGTGTAGGAGAAGGTATGACCTTTTTGATCTATGAGGCTACAAACATGAGTTTATTGCTATTCTATGTGTTGGCATTATGTGAACCGGTATGAAGACATAATGATATTGTATGTTGTCATTGATGTCAATATGTGACATGATGTGAACCGGCACATGTGATATGTGAGAAGAGAGAACCGACATATGTATGAACCGGTATATATGCCAAAGTGAAGCGGTATATTTGTTCAAGATGAACCCCCATGTCAAGGTGAACTGGCATGTAGTTATAGGAACTGGAACATGGAAGCATTGTGTGACTACCAGTTGGTAGGTAGTTTCCACTTCAGGATTTCTAGTTGGAGTACCTCAAGCCTGTGCGACTCAATTGGTGATCTTTGTGTGATGAGTTAGCAGTATAATGAAGAACATATCATGTTGCCATGTAAGCCTTGTGTGCGTGAAGGATCTTGCATGAAGAAGACTATCCCTATCCACCTTGGGAATGTGCAAAGTTTGTCAAACGGTGATAACGCGTAATGGGTTATCAGCCGCCATGAAATCGGTGGATAATGGATGATGGAGAATGTCTTGAGATCGATTCAAGAGTGTTGCATTTAATACAGTATGATTCAACGGTCAGGATTGAACTGCTTGAATTGTTTAACCTAATAGGTTTAGGGTTTAGGGTTTTTGCTACCGACTTGTTTGTTTCCTATAAGGTCGATGTTGTGTTTCTTTCCAAAGTTGTTGGCAAAAGTTGTATGTGTGTATCCTAGGGAAGTGATACGTAAATCTTGCCAGACCAAAGAAGAGAAGAGATACCTGCAAAGTGAATGTGCAGAAGGTGGAGAGGAGCCAAAATGGATCTGCATTAGCATTGAGTGCTGTTACCAGATCATTGTAATTCCTATTGATCTTTAACCACTTCAACAGTTGTGAAATCCCTTAACAGGGTAGCCTTAACCGACTTGATACAAATCCCTTAACAGGGTAACTTGAAGTTATTGATTTCTGGGAAGCTATAGAGCTCTGGAGATCCTTTAGCTATTGAGTTCTTGAAATCCTCTAACAAGGTAACCCTAATCGGGTTTAACCCTTAACCGGGTATTATAGCCATCCCTTAATCGAGTGATCCCTGACACGATTGGTTCCTAGCAGAACCTATTGTAATGTCTTTAACCGGACAAGGCTCCTAACAGAGCGGACTTCTAAAGAGTTCAAAAAACAACTTGTGGGTATTCATCCCCACTGTGGTTTTTCCCAGTTGGGTTTCCATGTGAAAAATATGTGTGTCATGTGTGATGATTTTATCTTGTGATGCTTTGTTATTACCTATTGAGCATATGATGGTTTTGTGTTTTATGCCTGTCTACAAAACATATTGAACTAACTATTGTGAAGATCTGATGATAGTTTACCTATTCATGCATGAGGGTGTAATGGTACTATAGTATTGAGCTAAGAGGAAAGCTTAGTGAGTAATCGGTTTATGATTGTTCCAGTTGTTCAGGGTCTTACCAGTTGCACTTTGTTTCAACTAGTGTCACTGCTTGCTAGTCACTTGGAGTATTTGCTGACAAACCAGTTTTTGATAGTATTTTGCCTGTACTGATTCACCCCCCCCTCTCAATACTAGTTTGGTACTATTCGTTCATCATTGAGATATGACTATGTAGATACCATATGCTCCCATATTAGCTAATTCATCTTCTCTAGAATTACCCTCCCGGAAGAGGTGATTAAATATAGACTTTGTAGTACCCCTACCCTAGTCAGCTTTGTAAAATTGGTTTGACCTTGGTCGACTTTTTATATGGTAATCTTCAATGGTTGAATTACCATGAGGTAATGTTTAGTCAGATATTATGATTATTGTGCGTATCTCTTAATGTGCTTTCGCATTGATTCTTATGTAAGTTTAAACTGTCCTCCTAATTCTTGTCTGACTCTTGGTTGCAGGAGATTGCAGGTACAGTACCACCTAGGTGTAAGGTTCGTCTTCACCTGGATTCGCAAGGTTGAGTATACCTCCTTCATCCTTAGAATTTGGGTTAGGTGGTCGTAAAACCTTCAGTTTACCCTAGTCATACTCAAATGAGTGTCGCTTGTGTTTCGTCAGTTTTCTTTTCATTTGGGTTTGCGGGTCAGGTAATTGGTTGGCTTACTTGGTTTGCATGCTTGGCGTGTGGTAAATAGAGTATTTAACCCTATGTATTTATTTTGATTTAATGTGTTCATTTACGCATTAGTAATTGAGGAATTAAAATAAATAGGTTTCTTTTATGTGATTAATCATTAATTAAAAAGATCGCCCTATTTATGTTTGTAGTGAGTTTAATTTAATGGTTAATTTTAAATAACGAATTTATTCAGTTTATGCATTTTAAAAAGGAAAGATTTAAATTTATTCAAAATAGAAATAATTTAATCTCTTTTGCTTTTTGGAATAGAAAGATTAATTTTAATTATTTAAGAAAATCAATTTTGATTAGAAAAGTGAGTTTTATTCATATTTATTTTATATAGTGTGTAAGATTGATTTTGAGAATTTAATTTAATTATAAATATTTTACCCTCATTAATATTGTAAAATGCAACTATTAACTTTGTTAACTAAAAATTAAATGAGGGAAACTATTAACTTTGTTAATTAAAAATTAAATGAGGGAGAAAACCATTTCTTTTAATTAACTAAATTTATAATCTCAATGCATAAACAATTCAACTATGAGATAATTCCATAAACTTAATTAATTAATTAATTAAATTAAGTTGCAAGCTGCATGATATTAGAAATATATTTTTATTTAAATTTTTGTGGAGAAATAAATTAGATTAATTATATTTATTGTTCCTAGAATTTTAAATAAATAAATAAATAAAAGAACAAATTAAAAAAAAAATGAATAAAAGAATTAATTGGAATTAAAGTATTGTTTTAATTCTTTATTTAGAAAATTAATCAATTTGCATGAGAAAAGAAAAGAAAGAATAGTGATTTTTAATTATTGCATGTTAGCTTATCTTTTGTTGTAAAATTAGAAAATAAAATAAAATCATTTTTATTCTAAATTTAGGTTTTTTTGAGAAAAAGCTATTGAACCTAGAATTTTAGTTTAAATAGGGAATAGGTCTTTATTTTAGATACACAGGAAACAGGTTAGGAATTTAGGTGAAGAAATTTATTGGAAGCTTATTGAAAAGATTAGGGCTCTTCTACAGATTTCTTCCAAGAAAGCTATACCAGGTTGGGTGGCTTCTTTGATTTGTTGGTTTTTAAGAAAATAATTTATTTTTTCTCTGAATGGTGTGTGTGTAAATTATTTGTCATATCTAAAACCCTCTTCTGGTTAATTCAGGTTTGGATTTAAAATTCTTTTCTGATATTAATTTTCTAATTAATGGGAGTAATTTAATTTTGAGAAAATTAGGGAAATTATTATGAAAAAAATTATTCTCTCTTGTTGACTTGTTTTGATAGTCCTTTAAATAAATCTCTGTGAAATTAGTTGATTTCTTTAGAAATAAATTTAATTCTGAATTAAATTTATTAGTTTATCTAGTTTAAAGAAAAAGTAATTGGAATAAAATTCTGTGAATGAATTTTATTGAGTTGGGAATTTTATTTCTATGTAAATTCTGTCAAAAGGGTTTTAATGAATTTGGAAATTATTTACATGTTTTAAAAAAAAATAATAATAATAATTAAAAAATAAAAAAATAAAAAAATAATAATAACATATTACATTTAAAGTGGGTTTTAAAATGTTTAATTGTTTTATTAAATGTTAATTAATATATTTGATTATTATATGTTAATTATTAATTATTAATTAATATATATTATAAATATATGTTAATCATGATAATTTATATATTAATATATATATATATATTAATTAATACTTAATTTGTTAATATTGTGTATTATTAAATTATTAATTGTTTATATTTTTGGGGATAAATAAATATATAATAATTAATATTGTTTTATTGAGGAAGTATCTTTTTGGGAAAAAGATAAAATATTATTTTATTTGGAAAATTGTTGAAATGAAATATATTTATTAAATTGATAATTTTTAAATAATATTTTATTCAGGAATATATTATACGATATGCTATTGGAATTATTGAAAATTTAATAATGTATTGTTTGGAAAATTGGTAAGTTAATGAGATTTTCATTTAGTAAAATAAATGGTTAGTTTATATTTTTCCTCTGTATTGAGACATAGACAAATGGACTATTGCAATTGTGGTATTGTATTCTCCTCGTTATGGTGATTTTTTTGTTAATGTATTTTGAAAACTTAGATCATTTAGAAAACTTGATCGACTTTTATTGTTTAAACCAATAGGAAAGAAGATTGTCCTTTTTTGGTTATTGCCTACGCAAGTTTAATTTTTGTATTCACTTTTGTTTAAAGTAATGGCAAGGCCTTGATACGTTTGTTTGGACCCCATCGTTTGGTTGATTTGGGGTACCTGTTTATGTCTTCGGTTTCTAGTTTGGTTGTTGCCTTGTGATGGTGTTTTAACTGGTCTTGTCCTTTATGCGGGTGTCAAGTGGTGATTTGTGGTTGGCCATAGCGGGTCAGGTCTCTAGTTGGAGTACTATCAGGAAATGGACCTTGTATTAGCTTTTGATATGTTCAGTTGGATTCATTTCTTTGTAGGGATCATTTATGTAATTATTGACTGATGTGGTCGGTTGTTTGTTGGTATGATTCACCTTGATGGTAGGAATGTAAATGATATGAAACACATGTACCCTTAACTTATTTAATTATCAGAGGGATCTTGTAGTTGAGCAGACTCAGAGATGTAGCCCTCTAGGGGTGAACGCCGAGATCATTTTGGTGTTATGTGTTGCTTTTGTTCTTATGTTTCATGTTTTAGTGTTAGCATGTATGGATGGCATTTTGATAGAATGTGTAAGTGGATTAGATGAAATTAGTTGTAATGCATGTTTTTAATCATCTCTTTATGCAGTAATGTGGTTCATGAAAGAGTGTAGTTGATTTACAGAATGTATTCTATAATTGTTAAGGAAATTAAGTATGCATGGAAAGATCTCGTTAGTTTATGATGAAATTCAAGTGTGTTATTAAATTGGATGCATGACTAAAATTTTAATGAAAAGTATAGATGAAGGGTATGAATAAACCTTAATGGATGAAATTTATCTTGTGATCTATATTTTGTCTTGCTGAAAGAAATTATCCTTGTTTAAGAATTTTCTCATTATTAAGACAATCGACTTATTGGATTAATTAGCGTAAGTTAAGTTAAATGTGGAATTAAGTAATCACGTTGGGAAACTCTTTAGGTGATAGTTGATGTCTTCCACTATGTAATTTGTACTTTGATATCTTATTCTATCTTTATGTTGTGTCTTATTTAAAAAAAAAATTGTTGCACTCCATTCGTGTGTTTTAGCTTTATCCCTTCGGGGTTTCCTAGCGGGGCATTACAGTCTTCTTGAAGGGCTTGCCCAAGTTTAGAGCTCTGTTGAGCAGCATATCTAACCTCCAATTTAGAATGGATCTTTTTCTTAGAGCATTGATTACAATGGCTGATTCCCCTTCAACAACCAATTTCTCCACTCTTGATGCTATGCACATTTCAAGCCCTTCCACTAGAGCCATAAATTCTTCCCTATTGTTGGTTTCAATTCCTATTGGTTTTTCTCTCCGATCCACCTTGATCCCATTAGAGTTGTGAAGACAACATCCAATGCCAGCCTATCCTGGGTTACCTCTAGAAGCACCGTCAAAGTTTAGCTTGAACCATCCATTCTTGGGTGGTTGCAAAACACAAGTTTCCCTATTTCCTTTACCTTGCTTAGGCCCTAGTATAATGTAAGGGGGGATCTTCAAGACATTCTAGTGACCCCTCATCTTTTCATCCCAGAAGGACATATTTGTCTCCCCATGCTAACACTTCATTACCCCGTTGTTCATAATTTCAACAATAGCAACTTACATTTTATTAGTGAGTTGTTGACAACCCAACTTCTGTCCTTTGAAGAGTCTCCTAATTCTTTCTTTCTAAAGTTCCCATATGACAATAGATGAAGCAATGATCCAGAGACCTACATACAAGAACTTCATGTTTCTTATAGGCCAAGCTTGGAACATGTTCAGAACAGAGCTTAGAATTGCTGAACTCCACCCCATTTTATTATGAAGCCAGTTCTAGCACTGAAGTGAGAAATCACAGGATAATAATAAGTGGTCCACATTTTCCTCATCCTTTTTGCAAAGAGGGCATTTGCTTGGACCCTCATAACCCCATTTTCTAAACAAGTCAGTAGTAAGGACCCTATTTTGTAGGGCTAGCCAAGAGAACATTCCCGCCCTCGGGAGGCAATTTTTATCCCAGGATAACTTTAATGGAATGTTACATTTTGGTCTTAGCTATTTTCCAACAAGGAGTTTATAGCCCTCCTCGATGTTATAGCTCCCAGATTTGGAGCCATCCCACATTAGTTTATCCTTGCTAAGATGAAAATATATGACTCTTGATTCTAGGATTTGAATCAACGCCTCCTTCTCATAAGTCAGAATATCTATGTTATCTAGATATTTCCATCTCCAATTCTTGGTTGTGTTGCCATCTGCTTCTTCAATATAATTTCTGACATGTTTTCCCCATCTATCTTTCAAGAGGGTTTGTGCATACTTGAAATTGGCCAACTTGTTGATTACTAGATATCCACCCCATGAATTAGACCAGAACAAGGCCTGGTCATCCTCTCTTAGATTCTAGGAAAGTTTTTCTGTAATAATACTTCTATAGTCTAGCATGAAGTTCCAAATGCGGGACCCTCTTGGGGGGTTAGGAGTTCTCAAGATGCTTATAGGGTTGATGCTACTCAAATATTTATGATAAAGGATTCTATCCTATTTAAGGTGAGGGAATTTATGCATTCACCATAATAATTTCGCTCCTATGGCCTTACTCAGATCTCTCATATTCTTAATTCCAGCCCCACTGATATCCTTAGGCTTGCAAACTTTATCGAAAGCTAGTAATGCAAATTTATTTTTATCCCCTGACCCTTGCCAGAAGAAATTTCTTAGGATTTTATTTAGCTCCTCCTTTTTGAATATTGGGAGGTCAATATAGGACAATTGATAAATTGGCATGGAAGAAAGAACTGATTTAATCATGGTAGCTCTACCAACAGAGGATAGCCATTTTCCTTTCCAGGATTTCATTTTGTATTTTATTTTGTTGACAATATGTTCCCAAATTTTAGAAGATCAACAACCTTTAGCTAAGGGTAAGCCTAGGTATTTACATGGTATTTCCCCTACCCTAAAATTTAAAATATTACAGATTTCATATTCCTCATTTATATTAGTATTAAAAAGAAGATTTCAGATTTTTCAGTATTAATTTCCCGCCCTGAAGTTTTAGCATAGGAATCAAGAATTACCTTGAATGAGCATGCCTCACGTCTATTGCCAAGGCCATATAGCATAGTATCATCAATAAACTGATGATGAGTGACATGAGCCACCTCCTTGGTTATTCTAATGCCTATAAAAGACTCCCTTTCTCTAGCTCTAGAAATGGACCTACTTAGAGATTCTGCCATAATGATAAAAAGAAAGGGAGAAATAGGATCCCCCTGCCTCAAACCTCTAGAAATGCCAAAGAATCCCTTAGGGGAGCCATTTACTATTGGCAATATGAAGGAATTTATTATGTGTTGCATTGATGTTTTGTCATTGATTTCAACACTAGTTGTTATGGTTGGTTTCCGACAGACAAGTTTTGGTTACCGATAGAAGATCTAGTGTTACCGACAGAAGAGACTATCTGTTGGACACTTTCGACATGTTTGGATCAATGGAATATGTTTGATTTGATGTTTTTCATGTTTCTAGAGTATGTTTTGGTTAGTTGGTATTGACTTGGTGATCGGATGCTATAATACACTCTAGTAAGCCTATACCGATAAGGGTTTAAGGTTTTACCGATAGAGCTTTTACTAAGAATCTTTGACAGGATGCATAAGTGGTGTTGGTGTGACTTCTAGATGGAATTTAGGATGCAGAAGATGATTTTTGTTCATACCTTGACTGATTGGAGACATCACTTTGGTGTGGTGGACCCAAATTAGGTCTGATACCTATCTAGGTTATGGATCAATATCATGTAACGTGTTCTCTACACGTTACTGGGATGATTTATGGATTGGTTAATATTATTTTGGTCTAAATCTGACATGAAATATCATTGTAATGTGGATGTATGTAATGAACTTATTGCAATATCTTTTAGGTGGTCGACCTAATTGGTTTAGGCCTTAGGGTTGGTATAAATAAATATAAGATCTCATTGTAGATCATAGGATTGGGAGTGGTAGAGGAATCTAATGTGCAAATAATATAATATCATTTAGGCAAGAGATTTGGTCGATCATTGAAGATTAAATTGGGTTTATGTAAGAGGTCAAAGGCCTCTAGTATTGAGCTTAACCAGGACTATAATCAGGCATGGTAGAGGCTATCTCTGGCAGTTCATTCTTCTGGATTGTTGTCCAATTATATTGAGGTGATTATAACCTCTCTATAGTCAATGAGACTCCTTTGTAATGATCAGTACACTCTAGGAAGTGTGCCTTCTTGCATGTGCAGGCCCCTCATTGTATCACACACTTTCTGTAGAATTATTATTTGACTGTGGGTAGGCTTCCCACAATGTTTTTTCCCTTTACTAGGTTTTCTATGTACAAATCATGGTTTTATGTGGTATGGTTGTATTGTGTTAATTCTCTATTTCATTCTTAAGTTTTATAGCTTACCAATATCTATTTCTGTTATTCCGGTATTCAATGTTTATGTGGTGTGGTTAAAGGTTATAAAATGATTTGATTAATATAATCTATTGACAACTGATTCACCCTCCCTCTCAGTTGTCCACTGGTTATCCTAACAATTGGTATCAGAGCTTTGGTCCTCTTTTGCAAAAGCTTAATTTCTTGAGGTAGATCCTATGGCAACTAATACTTCAAATCCACCGGCAACTATTTCCAGAAGTGAAATCCCTAAGCTTGATGGAAAAAATTATGGGATATGGAAAATCCAAATGGAGACTAATCTTAGATGTCTTGGCAAGGATATTTGGGAGATAACTGAGAAAGGATATACACCTTATGATCCGGCATTTGGCAATCCTGCTCCTATAGACTTGGACATGAATATTAAAAATGATTGCAAAGCTAGAGAAGCCCTCCTGTGTGCACTTACTGATCAGAAAATCATGTGATTGACTGATAAATTATCTACAAAGGTTATGTGGGATAAATTGCAAACTCTGAATGAAGGTGACCCTACTGTCAAAATTGCTAAACTTGATGGTTACCGGGTAAGACATGATAACTTGAAGATGGAAGATGATGAAAGAATTGCTACATTTATGGAAAAAGTAAATGAGATTGTCATGGGAATTCAATGTTGTGGAGGATCTCTGAGTGAATATGAAATGGTTTCCAAAGTCATGAGAGCCTTTCCACCAGATTACAAGATGAAGGTGACTGCAATAAATGAATTAAGAACAATGACAAACACTTCGGTTAATAGAGACATTCTGATTGGGAAATTATCTGATTTTGAGCTTGAAGAATTTGGACCTTCTGGAGCTGCAAAATTTGAAGCTGCTTTTCATGCATCATCATCTACTAGAAAAAGTGATTGGAAAGCCCTATATGAAAAATAATTGGAAGATATGAGGAAAGAGGATGAAGTATTTGAGAAACTTGAAGCCTTATTTGCTAGAAGAGTACCTAAAGGGCCAACAAGAAGTAAGTATGAAGGAAAATCACCTTTTAAATGTTTTGCATGTAATTAGATTGGTCATTTTGCATCTAGATGTCCTGAAAGGAATGTAAGATTTGAGGAAAGAGTTAAGAAATCATTTAAGCCTAATCAGAATAGATATAGATTCAAGAAAAACAAACAATGCTACATAGCGGATGAGGAAGAAGTAAGTGATAATTCAGAGGATGAACCAATAGGATACTTTGCTAGTGCATTCGACAATGGAAAGGAATGGGTGTTCTATTCTCTAAAATAAAAAGAACTAGAACTGGCTATCAAGAATGAAGAAAAGGCCCTAGCCGCAAAAGTTGAAGACAAGGATGAATGAGTAGTTGATAGTGGATGCTCACATAGGTACTATTTCTCTAGATGGTAAGAATAATACTAATAATATCTATTATGTAGAAGGTTTAAAGCATAATCTTTTAAGTGTTGGTCAATTGGTGGACAAGGGATGCAAAATAATTAGCAAAACTAGTCTAGAGATTTCAACCGGTACTCAAACGAGGTAATATCTTTCACTTGAACACTGGTAATAAGACATGTTTGATTGCTCATATTGATGAGAGTTGGCTATAGCATAAGAGGTTGTGTCATGTTAATTTTGATTGTATTGTTAAGATCAGTTCAACAAAGGCAGTTAGAGATATACCTAAGATTATAAAGCCTCATAATCTGGTATGTAACAAATGTCAATTAGGAAAGCAAGTCAGAACTTCTTTTAAGAACATACATGATAAATCTAATTATGTGCTTGATTTGATTCACAATGACTTATGTGGTCTAGCAAAGACCAAAATCTTTCAAGGTGATAGGTACTTCATGCTAATAATTGATGAGTATTCTAGAATGATGTGGGTGACTTTTCTATGGGAGAAGTCTGAAGCCTTTGAGAAATTCAAGATCTTTAAAGCAAAGGTAGAAATAGAAACTGGATTGAAAAGAAAATGTTTGAGATCAAATCAAGGAGGTGAGTTCACTTCTCATGAATTTAACAATTATTGTGAGTCAAATGAGATTAGGAGATAGTTATCTGCACCCTAGACTCCTCAGCAAAATGGAGTAGTGGAAAGGAATAATATAACCATTTTGGATGCAACAAGAACCATGATGATGAAAGAAAAATTGCCTCACATCTACTAGAGAGAAGCAGTGAGTACAAAAGTCTACACATTCAATAGAGTTCATATCAAAGGTGAAATCGGTAAGACCCCTTATGAATTATGGTTTGGAATTACACCTACTGTTAAATATTTCAGAATTTTTGGAAGTAAATGTTATATCAAAAGAGATGATTCAATTGGGAATTTTGATCTTAGATGTGATGAAAGGATATTTCTTGGATATTCAATTCAAAGAAAAGCATATAGATGTTATAACAAAATATTGCAGAAAATTGTGGAGAGTGCAAATGTGAAAGTGGATGAGCAATACAGAAATCAATCTATATCATATGATAGGGAACCAATAGTGGAAATGATCATAACTGAATAGACAATGCCTCAACTAGTATAAGACACTGAGATAGTTACACTAGTATAATCAAAAAATTCAACTACTACTAATGATCAGAACAGTGAACCTGAAGTTCAGAAGACACCAAGGTATGTAAGGTTAAATCATTTTGAAGATCAGATCATTGGAGATAGGAACAAGGGAGTTATGACAAGAAGAAAACTTCTGACATGTTTGGTTTGATGTGTTACATGTTTATGGAGTATGTTTTGGTCATTTGTTATTGACTTGGTGATCAAATGATATCATAGACTCTAGTAATCCTATATTAAGGGTTTAAGGTTTTATCAACAGAGCTTTTACTGAGAATCTTTGACCGGATGCATAAGTGGTGTTGGTGTGGCTTCTAGATGGAATTCAGGATGCAAAATATTATCTTTGTTTGTGCCTCGACTGATTGGAGACATCGCTTTGGTGTGGTGGACCCAGATTAGGTCTGGTACCTATCTAGGTTATGGACCAATATCATGTAATGTGTTCTCTATGTTAGGTCCCAGAGACAACTAAGAGGGGGGGTGAATCAGTTGTCAAATAAATTCAAACCAAAATCAACTTAACCAAACTTAATGCTTAATACCAGTAAACCAAACTTTATGTCGGTAGATAGTTTATCAGTTAATTGCAGTACCGATAAGGATTAATGCATGAAACAGAAAGACAATAACATCCAAAACACATAACACCAGTATTTATATGTGGAAACCCTGTAAGGGGAAAAACCATGATAGGAAACCTTACCCACAATCAGATGGTACTACTGCAGATAGTATGTGTATACAATAAGGGGTCTACACATGTAGAAAGGGCAAGCACCTAGAGCTCACTGCTCAAACACAAATGGGAGTCACACTAACTACAATTGGATGGTTAAATCCAATAATAATGTACTACTCAAAATAGCATCTTCATATGCTGGATTCAGTACTGGTGTAGTTCTGATTGCCTTCACAAAATCCTCCTTCAACCTTCAAATGATGTCTGGGTGTATAGCTCTACTTATTCTCACATATACTTTATTACAAAATCTTTTTCCCAATCGTATATCAATCTTACAAATAAGATCTTACATATATACCAAAGCCTAGGATCAAAATGTGTAGGTCGGCTTTACAAAAGATATAACAATAAAACAATTTACAAGTAAATCAATAATTGATGCAATATCTGATTTAACATGTCAGCTTAATGCATTTACAATATTAATAAATCATCTCCATAGCATGTCGTGCTGATCTGGAATAGATAAGCTTGTCGGTGTTTATCCTGGACCTATTTGTCGGTAACAACAAATATGCAAACACGAATATACCAATGAATAAATCTTCAAGACAAAGTGTC
Source organism: Cryptomeria japonica (assembly GCF_030272615.1). Taxonomy (NCBI): domain Eukaryota; kingdom Viridiplantae; phylum Streptophyta; class Pinopsida; order Cupressales; family Cupressaceae; genus Cryptomeria; species Cryptomeria japonica. The sequence continues at coordinate 282,703,267 of NC_081412.1, forward strand.
CAAACGATGTCTTCGACATAACCAAGTGTTTTCCATGTTATTCCAAGTGTCGATGAACAATATATCTTGTTAGCAAACTAGATACCGGTGACTGTGCATAAGTCACTTGCTTGCCAGTGAACATTGTCAATTCTCCGAGTGCTAGAGTTGATAAGTGTTAATAGGTGTTGACATCAATGACAAAACCATATCAACATATCCAAAATACCAAAAATCTCCTCCTTTGGCATTGATGGCAACACAAGATGGAAAAACCATCAAAGTGCCAAAACAAAAATGCCAAATACCAAAAACCAACAATCTCCCAAAAGAGATCATAACCAAAAATCAATACAGAGATAATCAATCTCTCCCAGAATAACAATCTCTCCCCCTAGGAGTAACATGTGTTTTTCCATATCAATCTCTCCCCCTTTGACATCAAATTCCAAAGCAATACAAAAACCATGTTCAAATACAAAATACCAACTTATTCAGTATACCAACTACTCCCCCTGAGAAGTAGATCTCCTCATCAAAGCCGGAATAAAAGATTTCTTTGCTAATTATGTCAGTTGATGACAAACATCAACTGTCTAAGTTTCTACTAGTGGAGGTATGACCGCAAGCTGATCTCTAAGATATTCAAAAGTCTCCTTAGGAAAAGGCTTAGTGAAAATATCTACAATCTGCTCTTTAGTATTCACATAAACCAATTTTACTTCTTTTGCTTCAACATTCTCTTTCAGAAAATTTAGTTTGATAGAAACATGTTTAGTTTTAGAATGTAGTACCAAATTCTTAGATATATCAATTGCTATTGTGTTATCACAATAGATAGTTATAGGTTCCTTGCATTTTACCTTTATGTCCTTCAACATTTTCTTAAGCCATAATACCTGTGTATAGTTAGTTGTTGTTGCAACATATTCTGATTTTGTTGTTGATAAGGATGTGCAACTTTGTTTCTTACTCAACCAAGAAATTAATCATCTTCCAAGAAAAAATGCTCAGCCGGTGGTTCTTTTTCTGTCATCTACATCTCCTGCCCAATTTGCATCTTTGTATGCACATAATTCAAATTTTTCATCTCTAGGATACCATAAACCAAGATTTGTAGTGCCTTGTAAGTACCATGTTGTTCTCAAATTCTGATTCCCTTTTTATCCCCTGTAAGAAATTAATAACTCTGTCTGCAAATAGAGGTCTCAAGGAAAAGAATATTAGAGCAACATATGACAAGGTTTAAAGAACCTTCTACACTTTGAACTTATCCAAAGTTTAGGTGGGTATACCTCTTGTGAATGAATTCACACTTTTAAAATAGATCCACAGTAAACCAGTCCAAAACCAATGAATCCTATCACCTTAACACAAACTGAAATAATGAAATAAAGCCTATGCTCATGTTCAGTGTTGATCTACAAGAAATGTAGAAAGATGGCTACAACTGATACCAGTGCCTTGTCCAGGCTACAGAGTCATCTAAGTTAAACAAGGATTTCACAATTAAACATCTCCATACATCTAATCACCTCACCTTCTATCAAACCCATACAGGCCTGACATATATAAGAGTTTTTCCTTATTGGACTAGATAGTGTTCATCAAATTCAAAGCCTCCAACAAAGTAACTTACTGGCAGGGATATTTCCTACGTATTTAATTTCCCTCTTGAAGAGAAAAGCTAAGAAACACATCTATTAAAGACTGCATTACAATCCATGTTCAAATGAATAACCCTATATTACCCAAGTTGAAACTAGTAAATTATTGAAAGAAAACCAGAAGACAACACAAATTCTAAGCTCGAAAGTTCATGGTCTATATATTGATATTAAATTTTGAAAAGGATTACAAAACTCAGAATATTCTCTGTAAAAATTAAAAATCCCAGATACATTTCTGCAGAGTTTCTTTACAAATTCTTGTGATCATTTTTTACTAGTCCTGGTATCCATTTATAATAGCATCGATGCATACAAGCTTCAGACCTTTTCAGAAGGTTTGTTACAACAAACTTCTTGTTTGAACAAGAAGTATCAAATCTTTTCCACTTTCTAATGGCCCCTTTCCCGCGGTTGTCATTCTGTGGCTTCTTCTTGAACCTCTGCATCCAGCATAGTATATTTTCTTTTCCACTCCTGGTACACATCATCAGTAGGCCATGAGTGATTAAAAACTTTTCCTTTTGTCTTGGCTAATCTCTTCCAAGAGTTCCTCATTTTATTTACCTCTGTATTTAGGAAACCATAGTGTGATTTAATCTTTTCTATCTCCTCAATTGTTTTAACAAATAGGGAGGTATCATCTATGCTTATGATTCCCTTTATTCTTAATGATAGGATGGCTTCTAATTCATTAAGCCATACTTGTTTGTCCTTCAATTGAGTTGGACTAACAAAACCTCCAAGAAATAATTCAAACACTTGCTCAGTGTACTCTTTCTTGTACAAGTTGATCTTCCTTTCTGCATTATCCACTCCTTCTGCTAACTTTGCCAGGTCCTTTGTTACGTCACAAGTGGATTTGATAATGGGGTCAACCCCCACCTCATCATAAGATACACATATGAGTTCTAGGTCCTCTTCTCTAGGCTTCCACTTGTCTAAAATAGGCATTATAATAGCCTTGTCTCCATTTAGCTCGTTCCACATATCCAAAACTTTACTCATATTATTATACACCAATGATGATCCTATAGTGTTAGCAAAACTCAAAATTGTGGCCCTCACTCTCTCTTCATATTTATTTGCAAATAGGGTTTGAGATTGGTTTAGCTTCTCCAACTCCTAAGGAGTGATCTCAACTGATTGGGAACTAGAAGGTGCAAGAGAAGGTGGAAATTCAATGATAGGGCTAGTAGAGGGAGGCTGTGTAGGAGAAGAAGCAATCGTCAATGTTGAGGACTTACCTCGATGGTTTTGACCTGCCAATTGGCTTTTCAATTTGCAATAATAGTGTCTCAGCTCATTACCTCTCCTTTGGCATCATTGTAAGCTTTTAGGATAGTCTCTAACTTAGTTTGGAGAACTGCCCTTTCCATTGCTTCTTTCTCTGCCACTGCAACACTAAACTTTGCAGTCTCTAAGACTGTGCTAGCAGCCTCCACCACTCCAGTATTTTGCACTCTCTTCACTATCATACCTCCAAGGTAGCTTGACCCTGGGGTATCACTTTTCCTTTTATTTTCATCTCTTTTTAGAGACCACATGACCAAAGCAGCATTATCCTTGTTGAAGGTTACTCCTTCCATAGGCTTGGTTTCTCTCTTGACTACCTCTAGAACCAAAGCATCTACTATATCCCATTCAGGGAGGATGAGTACACCAGCCTTTGCTACCATCTCCCTTCCTTGCTTAGGAGTGATGGTCTTAAACTCAGTGACCATTTCTTTCTTTATTTCCTCCTCCACCACAGATGCATCCTTGTGGGGCTACTCACCTTTCCTCTTCTCACATCTGGCATTAAACCTATCAATATTTTGCTTCCACACAAACTGCATGAAAGCTCCTGAGGTGACAAAATTGCTATCAGCTAAGAATTCCTCACTGGCCTGTTTAATGGTAGGATCCAGTTCCTGGCCTTTGAAATCATTGGTGGTTATGCTCATCTCAGCATCTCCTGGCTCTTGAGGCATTCCATCCTCTATTTCATCATAAGTATAAGCTATCTCTCCAAGGCTCCCTAATAGTAATAATTGTTCAGCTGCTGTCTGTTCATCTCCTATATGAATAGGGGATTGAGATGGGGAATACAAGGGCTCATTAGATTGCACTTCCTTTCCCACTCTTTTCTTCTTTGGGGAATCCTGAATGTCAATGACATCTTGTATTTTTCTCTTTCCTTTTGAAGTAGAAGGCTCCCCTATTGTTGGCACTAGCACATTGTACTTGGACTTCTTATGTAAAACATAATCACCCGGAGGGATTACTTTAGCATATGTAGACCTAGATAAAACTAGTCTTTCCTTCTCAAGGTTATTTTTAATCACTACTTCCCTCTTCTCTTTCAATGTTTGTATTACATCTTCAAAACAAAGAATTAAGAATTTTGTCTTTTCCTCAAAAGGGTGAAAATTGGACAAAGGGTCATAGCTAGTGTCAAATTGATGCACAAAATCTAAAGCCTTCTTATAGGCCACCCATTTCTCTTTCCTCAACTCCTGCTCATCCAAATCAAACTCATTTCTGATGAGGTCTTTAGGGAATTGGAATTGATGAGGTCTGCCTTTGCATACTTCCCTCTTCTTGAACATATTATTAAACAAATCCTCAGGGTCAGAAAATCTTAACACTATAGTGGACAAATGGTAGGGTTAAAAGAATTCCTCAAAGAACTTCCATCCTCCTTTGGTAATCACAAACTAGTGTGCTATTGTTATTGTAGGGAAAATGGTCCCTTTTCCTCTGTTAGATAGCTCTGCCTCTTGCACACTCCCAATCTGCCTAAGGATTTTTGCAATTCCTACTTTCAGTGGGACCTGATATGACAACAAAAATGGAGTGCCTCTGAAACCATACACTCTGAAAAACTATGGAAACAGGGTACAAGTACATGTCACACCAATTTGAGCAATTTTGATTCCTTCAACAAACTCCTTTGGCCTAAGGAACTCCAGAAGAGCTTTGGGGACCCTTGGATTCTCTGAACATATGAGAATTCTGATCTTGGATGCAAAGCACTTGTCAAACTTCAAGTAGGTAGCATCTTCACTATCCCATGACAACACTGTGTTCCATAGCTAAACTGGCATTTTCTCCCCATCCTTTTCTTTCACTAGATCCATTCCATTGGCGAAGTAATCACCACCCTTAGAAATAGATGCATAAGAAGGGAGTACCATCCAAAAGACCTATCCACCTTACCATTCTTTATCCCTATCAAGTCTTCATGGATTGCATTAGTAATATAGGGGGCATAATCAAATGTGACTGCCAGAGAAGGATTTAAAATTTGAGCAATCATTAACATGTAATGAGTTGGCATGTTTACTTCAGCATCCTCTCCAAAAATCTGGCAGAGTGACCAATACAATCCTTTTGCTCTAAGAGTGAACAAAGTTAAAGAGAAAGGCTCCATGGTATTAGGTCCTACAACAATCAACCCACCTATTTTAACAAAGAATTTTTTAAGAGGCCCATTTCTAAGGTGATTCCTCTATGCATTGTAGACTTGAGCCAATGATTCAAAATTAATGGGCTCCAAATAATTGGACACCTCACTGAGCCCAAATACATTTCTGAACTCACATTCATTTATTTCAATGAGGGTTTTTTCATTTATATCCCTAACAATTTTAGTAATAGGGTCATAGTTGTGTGCAATCTAAGTTAGGAGATCCACATCCATGAACACTCCAGGGACCACCAACTTACCTACATCCAACTCCCAGATACTATTCATTGGGGCTGGGGAATGTCTCATAGCGAATCCAACCTTGAATAGACCCAAGCTAGACAACCCTATCTAAGGATCTCTAAGACAATTACCATTGTCATACAATCCTTCTCCTATTTTCAAGTGAGGGGCCTTGGGCACTAGTTCCTTAACCTCAACTGCTACGTTTGTGGACATAGACAACTATTCCAGGAAATCATCACAAATTGCTCTTTCCTAGTAATTAAATTTCCCTATGAAGTCTCTTTTGGGTGCCATCTCAATGATATGCAAGTAATTCAATTACTAATCACAACAATTCTTTAACAGAACAAAACCACAATTCAATCAAAACTTTCAAGTAACTAGTAAACAAGATACAAGAAAACCTATTCTCGGCCTGAAGAACTTTGCTTTGTACCAGCTTTTTTGCAATGACTCTTTGAAATGATGCCTACATTCAATTGATGTGAGTGTATATACGACAATCGGGCTCTTAACTATGACATTGATACCACATACTTCAGCCATCACCTCAGAATTGAATTCATGAATGAATTCGAAAATTTCACTCCAACGGATCATAACATGTCTGTGTTTCCATCACTTTCTTGTTTCACCATTTTGCGAAGCCTAAAATCTGCACTTCTTCCTCAAGCGAAATCATGCCAACTGTTAGATCCAGCAAAACTTGCATGACTTTTACTTTACGGACTATTCTTCGTTCGGCGATGGGCTCAGATCTCTTTCGCCATTTCGCAAAAGCTAAACATCATGCACATTCACCCAGCAAAACCATGTGGGCCATTCGATCAAAAGGAACTTGATCGGTCTTTTTTCTATCCTGTGACTAGCGGTTAACCCCACTAACCATGCATCGAGTGCTTAATGCTAGCAGTCTTCACTGCTTCACGAATGGTAATTACCTTGCATCTTCGGGCTGTGAAATGGTGCCTGCCATAGGATCCTCCTTGAGATACCCGCCCTTTAAACAACAACTAAGTGGCTGCCATGTCACTTCACCACTTCATGAAGGTTAAAACTCTAGCACCTTCAGGCTGCGAAATGGCGCGCACTGTCTGATCAAAAGGAACTTGATCGGCCTTTAACTTTAGTCTTTGCTGCCTCTTGAACCCATTTTCCTTTTCGCCATTTAGCATAGTGTAAAACTCGTGCATCTTTGGCTTGCGAAATAGCACACATCGTCTGATCAAAAGGAACTTGATCAGTTTTTATGCTGAGTCTTTTCCTGCACACCAGAGCTAATTTCCTTTTCGCCATTTCGTGAAGGTTAAATCTCAGTCACCTTTATCTTGCGAAACCGTGCGGGCCGTCCGATCAAATGGAACTTGATCGGACTTTATCTTTAGTGAAAAGTTGGATGCTGGACCCACTTTTGCCTTTTGTTGTTTCACGAATGGTAACTCACGGGCATCTTAGGGCTGCAAAATCACTTGCACCTTTAGATTAAAAGGAACTTGCTCATTGGTTAAGACACCCGATTAAACATTAAAAACTTTAGGAAAAGCTCAGAAAAATAATGTGCTGCCAGACCCACCTAGGAAGAAATAAGAAGGGGGGGGACACTTCTCATGACAAATGAACCCTTCTTTTAAGTGAAAAAAGGAACGTAGAATTAGAAATAAAGGGTTTTTCTCAGACACTAAAGCGATTAAAACTTTAACCCTAAACCCTCTTTGGACCTAAAGCATCTAGAGGTAACAAGGCCATACCAGACTCAGAATTTTAATAGACTTAGCCAATTATGGGACAAGAATACCCATTTTTTAAACAGTGATAACATACCAGAAAACCCTTTTTACTACTGATTCATAATTTTCTTTAGGATTACTTTGAAATCTTGAAACAATGCATATTGCATTCATAATATTAGGTCTTGTTTATGTCAAATATAGTAGGCCTCCTATCATAGATTTGTACCTAGTTGGATTAACATGTGTAGATTCATCCCTTAGTGATAATTTGTCATTTGTAGTCATAGGTGTGCTTACCAGTTTAGAGTTCTCCATGCCAAATTTCTTTAGTAACTCAAGAATGTACCTTTATCAGTCTGTGAAATCTGCAATCATAAAAAGAATTTTATCTCTCCAATCATAGATATTTCAAATTCTTGTTGTATTTTAATAGAAAAGTCTTTGCATAATCCATCTTCTCCTCCAAAGATTATATCATCAACAAAAACTTCTATAACCAAGATGTCATCATTAGTCACTTTATAGTATAAGTTGATGTCAACATTACCTTTAGAAAAACCAATCTTCAAAAGATATTTATCCAATCTACCATACCAAGCTCTTGGAGCTTGCTTCAACCCATACAAAGCTTTCCTTAACTTGCAAACCATATCTTTGTTATCTATCAAAGAAAATCCATCAGGTTGCTCAATGTAAACTTCTTCTTCAAGATCTCCATTCAGAAATGCACATTTAATATCCATTTGATATACTTTGTAGTTCTTGTGTACTGCAAAAGCCAAGAATAGTCTGACTACCTCAATTCTAGCTACCGGTGCAAAGGTTTCATTGTAATCAATTCCTTCTTTTTGTGAATATCCCTTACACACTAGTCTTTCTTTATTTTTGATTACCTTACCATCTTCATTAAGTTTGTTTTTGAATACCCATTTTGTTTCAATTACATTTTTGTCTTTAGGTCGGGGAAACTAATGTCCATGTGTTATTCTTTTCAATTTGTTCTAATTCTTCTTCCATAGCTTTAATCCAGTGTTTATCTTCACATGCCTCATTAATTGATGCTGGTTCAATTTTAGAAATAAGACATACCTCTTCATTTGCCGGTCTTCCTCTTGTCATAACTCCTTGATATTTGTTCCCAACTACCTGATCTTCAGAATGGTTCAATTTTACATACCGGGGTGTCTTCATTTGCTGCAGTTCATCAGTTTCAGTGGAATTTTTAGATGATACCAGTGTAACTGGATCTTTATTTTGTATTGGTGTGGGTTCATTTGTCAGTATCTCTATTGCCAGTTCAGAGTCTATATACCTTGAAGTTCCTCTAAACTGTTCATCAATTTTCACATTTGTACTCTCAACAATTTTTTGCAATCTCTTGTTAAAACATCTATATGCCTTGCTCTTAGAATAATAACCAAGAAATATTCCTTCATCACTTCTAGGATCAAATTTGCCAATATACTCATCTCTCCTAATATAGCATTTACTTCCAAATATTTTGAAATATTTAAGAGTAGGAGTAATGCCAAACCATAGTTCATGAGGGATCTTACCAATTTCACCTTTGATGTGAACTTTGTTGAATGTGTAGACTATTGTGCTTATTGCCTCTCTCCAATATACATGTGGTAGATTTGCTTCTGATAACATACTTCTAGTTGCATCCAAGATAGCTCTATTTTTCCTTTCTACAACTCCATTCTGCTGTGGTGTCCAAGGTGTTGATAACTGTCTTCTGATTCCATTTACTTCACAGAATGTATTAAATTCCTTAGATGTAAATTCACATCCTTGATCTGATCTTAGACACTTGATTTTCTTACCGGTTTCATTCTCTACCATTGCCTTGAATAGTTTGAATTTCCCAAGTGCTTCTGATTTTTCTCTGAGAAAAGTAACCCAACACATTCTAGAATAGTCATCAATGATTAGCATGAAATATCTATCACCTTGTAAGCTTTTAGTTCTAGCCGGTCCACATAAATCAGTATAAATTAAGTCAAGAGCATTATTGGATTTTTCTAGAATACTTTTAAAAGATGCTCTAACCTATTTTCCAAGTTGACATTCCTTACATACTAGATTGTGGGGTTTAACAATCTTAGGTAAATCTCTAACTGCTTTAGTTGTAGTGATTTTCACAATGCAATCAAAATTTACATGACAGAGTCTCTTATGCCATAACCAACTTTCATCAATATGTGCAATTAAGAATGTCTTTTCACTGTTATTCAAATGAAAGATATTACCTCCAGTTTGATTACCGATTGCAATTTCCAAACCAGTTCTGTTCATAATTTTGCATTTCCCATTCTTGAATTGTAACTAAAATCATTTTTCAACTAATTGACCAACACTCAAAAGATTATGCTTTAAACCTTCAACATAGTAAACATTCTTAGTATTATGCTTACCATCAAGAGATATAGTACCTTTACCTTTGATCAAACAAGCTTTATCATCTCCAAATCTTACTAGACCTCCATTATATTCCTGAAAAGTCAAGAATTTACTTTTGTCACTAGTCATATGATGTGAACATTCTGAATCAATGATCCATTCATCCTTAACTTCAACTTTAGCTGCTAGGGCCTGCTCTACCAGTTGAACAGTAGGTGCCAGTTGATCTTCTGTTATAGCAACAAAAACCCATCCATTTTCTGTTGGATCCTCATCAGAATCATTAGTGACTCCTTCATCAGCAAGATAACAAGACTTGTCTTTATTATTCTTAAATCTATATCTCTGATATTCATGGTTAGGCTTGTATGTTCTTCTAGCTTCTTCTATCAATCTTGCATTTCTATCAAGGAATATTGAAGCCATATGACCAATTTTATTATAGTTGAAACATTTAAAGGGTGCTTTACCTTCATACTTACTTTCAACTGGACCTTTAGGCATTTTCCTTGCAAATAGTGCTTCAAGTTCTTCAAGTTCTTCATTTTCTCTCCTGCTTTCTTCAAGTTCTCTTGCATAAAAGAATTTCCAATCAGATTTGTCAAATGATGATGCAGATGATGTTGATTCCTTAAAAGCTAAATCTGTCTTTATAGTAGCAATAGGACCAAATTCTTCAATTTCAAAAGCTGAAAGTTTTCCAATCAATGTATCTCTAGTTACTGATGTATTAGGCATTGTTCACAACTCATTTATAGCAGTAACTTTCATTTTGTATGCCGGTGGCAATCCTCTTAAAACTTTTGAAACAATTTCATCTTCACTTAAGGTTCCTCCACAACATTTAATACCCAAAACAATTTTATTTACTCTTTCCATAAAAACAGAAATCCATTCATCTTCTTCCATTTTCAGATTTTCATACTTGACCTGAAAGCTTTTAAGTTTTGAAATTTTGATTATGGAATCTCCTTCATTCAATGTTTCCAAATGGTCCCAAACAACTTTAGTAGTATATCTATCTGGTAATCCCATGATTTTCCGATCTGATAATGTGCTCAAAAGTGCTTCTCTTGCTTTGCAATTATTTTCCTCATCTTTAGCCAAGCTAGGTGGATTAGGCCGACCTTGAGTAGGAGTAGTATAGCCATTCTTTGTAACTTCCCAAATGTCCTTTTCAATGTAATTTAGATGTGTCTCCATCCTGATCTTCCATATTCCATAGTTGGTTCCATCAAGTTTAGGACTATCCTTCTTGAAATAGTTAGAAGACATTTGATCTCCTCAAGTTGTTAAACTTCTATAAAAAGAACACTAGGCTCTGATACCAATTATTAGGTCCCGGAGATAACTGAGAAGGGGGGGGTGAATCTATTGTCAAATAAATTCAAACCAAAATAAACTTAACCAAACTTAATGCTTAATACTGGTAAACCAAACTTTATGTCGGTAGACAGTTTATCAGTTAATTGCAGTACCGGTAAAGATTAATGCATGAAATAGAAAGACAATAACATCCACAACACATAACACCATTATTTGTATGTGGAAACCCTATAAGGGGAAAAATCACGGTGGGAAACCTTACCCACAATTAGATGGTACTACTACAAATAGTATGTGTATACAATAGGGGGTCTGTACATGCAGAAAGGCCAAGCGCCTAGAGCTCACTGCTCAAACACAAATGGGAGTCACACTGACTACAATTGGATGGTAAAATCCAATAATGATGTACTGCTCAAAATAGCATCTTCATATGCTGGATTCAGTACTGGTGTTCTGATTGCCTTCACAAAATCCTCCTTCAACCTTCAAATGATGTCTGCGTGTATAGCTCTTTTTATTCTCGCATATACCTTATTACAAAATCTTTTTCCCAATCCCATATCGATCTTACAAATAAGATCTTACATATATACCAAAGCCTAGGACCAAAATGTGTAGGTCGGCTTTACAAAAGATATAACAATAAAATAATTTACAAGTAAATCAATAACCGATGCAATATCCTATTTAACATGTCGGCTTAATGCATTTACAATATTAATAAATCATCTCCATAGCATGCTATGCTGATCTGGAATAGATAAGTCTGCCGGTGTTTATCCTAGATCTATTTGCCAGTAACAAAAATATGCAAACATGAATATAGAAATGAATAAATCTTCAAGACAAAGTGTCCAAATGATGTCTTCAACATAACCAAGTGTTTTCCATGTTATTCCAAGTACCGGTGAACAATATATCTTGCCGGTGAACCAGATACCGATGACTGTGCATAAGTCACTTGCTTGCTGGTGAACATTGTGAATTCTTCAAGTGCTAGAGTTGATAAGTGTTAATAGGTGTTGACATCAATGACAAAACCATATCAACATATCCAAAATACCAACACTCTACATGTTATTGGGATGAATTATGGATTGGTTAATGTTGTTTTGGTCTAAAGATGGCATGGCATATCATTGTAATGTGGATGTATGTAATGAACTTATTATAATATCTTTTAGGTGGCCGACCTAATTGGTTTAGGCCTTAGGGCTGGTATAAATAAATGTAAGATCTCATTGTAGATCATAGGATTGGGAGTGGTAGAGGAATGTAATGTGCAAATAGTAGAATATAATTCAGGCAAGAGATGTGGTTAATCATTGAAAATCGAAATGGGTTTATGTAAGAGGCCAAAGGCCTCCGGTATTGAGCTTAACTGGGACTATAATCAGGCATGGTAGATGCTATCTCTATCAATTCATTATTTTGGATTATTGTCCAATTATATTGAGTTGGTTATAACCTCTCTGTATTCAGTGAGACTCCTTTGTAATGAGCAGTACACTCTAGGCAATGTGCCTTCTTGCATGTGCAGGCCCCTCATTGTATCACATACTTTCTGCAGAAGTATTATCCGACTATGGGTAGGCTTCCCACCATGGTTTTTCCCTTTACCGAGTTTTCCACATACAAATCATGGTGTTATGTGGTATGGTTGCATTGTGTTAATTCTCTATTTCATTCTTAAGTTTTATAGCTTACTGGTATCTATTTCTTCTATTCCGGTATTCATTGTTTATGTGCTCTGGTTAAAGGTTATAAAGTGGTTTGATTAATATAATTTGTTGACAACTGATTCACCCCCACCCCCCTCTCATTTGTCCACCAATTATCCTAACATTTACCAAGATGGATATTCTAAGAGAGGAGATGCATTCATAAATGAGGTTAATCCATGATTTAGCAAAACCAAAGGCTTCTAGACATTTACAAAGGAAATGCCAATCCACTTTGTCATAAGCTTTCTTAATATATAGCTTAATAAGAATACTTGATTCCTTGTTTTGTTGGATGGAGTGAATGGCCTCTTGGGAAATGATAATACCATAAAAAATAGACCTACCTAGGACAAAAGTTGTTGGATCTTCACTAATAAGGAGAGGGAGCAATTTATGTAGTCTATTGGAAATAGTTTTGGATAGCAATTTATAAATAGTATTGCATAGAGCTATTGGCCTAAAATCATCAAAGTTTTATGCCTTATCCTTCTCAAGAATAAGGGTGATAAAAGTATTATTGATTTCCTTGAGCATCTTACCCAAGTTCCTAACTCCCTTCAATGCCTCTGTTACATCATCCCCAATAAAATGCCAACACTTCTGGAAAAAGGTAGTTGGGAAGCCATTAGGCCCAGGAGTCATGTCAGGGTTCATCTGCATTAAGGCTATTTCCACCTCCTCTTTGGTGAATTTGGCACGTAGATTATTGTTCTATGTATCAATGATATTTTTTGGGATGTTGACCAAGATAGCGTCTCAGGAGCTTAAGTTAGAGCCTTCCCAGTTATTTAGGATATTCTCAAAATACTTAACTGCCTCAGCTGTGATTAGGTTAGGATCTTCAATGGATTGACCTTCACTTGTTTCGATTTTAGTTATTCTTTTAACTAACCTCCTTTATTTAGTGCTATTGTGACAAAACTTAGTATTCCTATTTCCATCGCTTAACCATAACTCTCTAGACTTTTGGCACCAAAAAACTTCCTCCTTAGCCAGAGTATCCTCATAATTCACTAGTAACCATTTTTCTTCCAAGAAAAGAGCTTGATCCATCCCATTATCCATGACTATCATATTATGCACACTAATTTCACCCTCTAGTCTAGCCTTAGTCTCAAAAATGTTACCAATGTGCATTTTATTCCACCTTAGCAGATTATCCTTAACCACATTCATCTTCCTAACAACTCCAAATAGTTTGAACCCTATGATTTCTGTCTCTTTCCACCATTGCTCAATCAGTCCCATGATCTTGTCTTCTTTTAGCCACATCAATTCAAACTTAAAAGGACACCTTCTAGGTTTGGATTCCTATGTGATTGATAACTGAATGGGATAATGATCAGAGCCAGAGATAGGAAGGACTTCTACATCTAGTAAGTTAGGGAAGTCGACTAGGCTCCCCCAGATAAAAAACCTATCCAAGTTTTCCCCTATGAAGCTAAAGCTTGAACTTCTATTGTTCCAAGTATAAGTCTCCTTCACTATCTCAATCTCCATAAGACTGGTTCTATGTACCCATTCACTAAAATATTTCTCTGATTGTGACCTTATTCCAATCCCTCCCCGTTTCTCTTTTGGGTTCAAGATGGCATTAAAGTCTCCCCCAATGATATAGGTCTAGTTAGGGATTATTTTTAGAAATAGTTCAAGGTCGCTCCAAATCCTTCTTTTATCCTTATTTTGTGTTGGGTCATATATATTTACAAGAAGGAAACAAAGGTTGTTTATATACTCTTTACCCAACCACTCATCCAATGTGCCTAGCTATTAACCATCTCAAAGGAGACCACTCTAGGATCCCAAATTACAGCCAAGCCCCCTAAGGCTCCAATAGTAGGATGTCCAACCATCTCCCTAATGCCTATTTTTTTCTTAAAGATCTCAATATCAGCTGAATTAAGTTTGGTTTCCTGTATCATCACTATCCCAGAGTTGTTGTAATGCAACATTTTATGATCCGGTGCTTGTTAGGGGCATTCATGCCCCTAACATTCCACGAGAGGATTTTCATGGCTCCTTGGGAAGGTAATTCCCCTTCCCTACATCAAACATAGAAGTTAATTTTACCTATCCTTTTGCAGACCCATCCAAATTTCTCAGTTCTAATAGAGATTTACCACCTCTTCTTTTAATTTGTTTTGCACAGTCTGGGATTTCCATGCCACACTCATTCTGATCAATCCCCAAAACTTCCATCCTGAATTCCCCAACCTCAACATATTCATTGCCCAACCCTTCTACCAACTCATCCTGATTGCTTGCCTCCCCTACCTCATCTTCTAATTCCATAATCTTCGTAATTAGGGCTTGTTTCTGGAGTGTCAGTTAATCTTCATCAACAATTTCCTCTATAAATCTATCCATAAGATCATTAATGACTTCATTACAGGCTTTGTTGATTGAAGCTTTCGTCCTCTCCCCATTTGACTCATTCCTATTGAATGGTGACATATTATCTCTAACCAACAACATCTCAGGATTCCCATTTACCGACTAATCATTTTCAGTAATATTGATCATCCCTATAGCCATCATGGGGTTTTTCAGGGGAAGGTTCCTGAGTCCCACCATCCATCTTCATAGTCTCTAACCTTTTACTAAGACCATTCAAATTCTCATCTTCAATTCCACCCAGCCTATGATTATATTCATCCTTATGAGATGAAGGTGGAGACATATTATCATGTGAAAGATTTACCAAACCTGGCGAAACAAATATCAACAGAGAAAAATTTCCATCAGAAATTACAGTCTCATTGTTTTCTGAATGCTTCTCAAGTGCTAGTGGGGAAGCAAGCAGAGGGGATAAGAGAAGTGTCATATCCAACACAAATTATCCTTCTTCAATCTCAGAGGAAGGGTTTGGAACAAGGGAATTCTCAATCAACCTGGATGGGCCTCAGCACCCTCAGAGCCCTTCCACACATTGATTGAATTAGCTAAGTTCAAGTGCTCTATGAGTGGGGGTTTGGGAGCTTTAATTTCCTTTCTTACAAGAGAGGGGGGTGATAACCTAAATGCTATGTGGTCCGACACTAGGCCATCACAAATTTAAGGTTCTAAATGATATTTACAATTAGTAGTTGTGAAGATTATTGGCTTAAGCTGAGATGTGTAGGAGTCCAGATTGATAAGCATTTTAATATCTGAGGAACAACACCAATTCCTCTAAAGGCCCAAAAAAACCCCAAGGAAGTCACCGATATTAAATAGAATTTGGGCATGCATGAGTTCGACCGAAATGTATTTAAATCTAACCTATTTCAATATTTTCTAAAACTTATGCATGCTAGGGCAAAAATTCGGTTGCCAATCTATGAAATTAAAATTAAAGCTATGATAAAATACAAATTCACTAGTTAACAACTCCATTTTTAATGATTGCCTTCTACAATCAATATACCAAAAGTCATTACGAAGGATAGTAATACTTAACTGGAAGACATTATTCTCTTCCAACCAATGGGCAATGGATTCCACATATTGTCCTTTCTCACACCATTTAGCAAACAAACCATACTTTCTGCAGTGATCCCTCAAACCCTTGGCAAATTTTTCTTCAGAGACATAAAAAAAATTCATCCCGCGATCTAGGGTTTGCAGTTTTATATTTGTTTGGATTTTCCAAATAAAGGTTCCATTTCTTGATCGTGTTTGAGGCAAATGATGAAGGGGTGAGGATGCACTGAGGATAGGGATTCGTCTCTCACCCAGGTGAAGTGCATTGGCACCTGAAACAAAAATCAGCGTGAATGAGGTTATGGGGGAAATTCAAACCTTCTCTCAAATATTTTCACAGATAAAATACCAGAGATCCTTCCATGGGACACATTGGTTCGAGCTTGTAATAACCTACAAGATCTCTTGCTTAAAATGTCTCGCCATTCATTAGAATTATGCCCATTGTTTATATTTTCTAGATACTGGTTCTAAGGCCGCCACTCCCTCCCATGGTTAACCAAAGTAGAGTGGGTAACAAGTTCTATGCCTATAGTAGGGGATGGATGATGACCCAAAATTCCAAATTTTTTTTCATGAAACCTACAGGCAGGAGAAATTGAGATAGGATTCTACGTTGTTTTCCCAACTTTACTGTAGGGTTTCACTTCTTGCGAGCTATATTGGCCTTGCTGTAGTTTTTAATTTAAAACAAAATTTAGAATTAAAATCATAGTTAATTAAATAATAAATATTTAATTAATATTAAGAAAAGGGTTAATGATAATTGAATAGAGATAGAAATTGAAAAAGAATTTATTTAAATAATTATTATTATTTAAATTGAGGGATTAAAAGTCACAATTAATTAAATAATAAATATTTAATTTGTTAGGATAACCGATGGACAACTGAGAGGGGGGGTGGTGAGTCAGTTGTCAATAGATTATATCAATCAAACCACTTTACAACCTTTAACCAGAGGACATAAACATTGAATACCCGAATAGAAGAAATGGATATCGGTAAGAAATAAAACTGAAGAATGAAACAAATAATCAACACAATGCAACTATACCACATAACACCATGATTTGTGCGTGGAAAACCTGGTAAAGGGAAAAACCATGGTGGGAAGCCTACCCATAGTTAGATGATACTTCTATAGAAAGTATGTGTACAATGAGGGGCCTGCACATGCAGGAAGGCACATTGGCTAGAGCGTACTGCTCATTACAAAAGAGTCTCACTAACTATAGAGAGGTTATAACCACCTCAAAATAATTAGACAACAATCTAGAAGAATGAACTACCAGAGATAGCATCTACCATGCCTGATTATAGTCTCGGTTAAGCTCAATACCAGAGGACTTTGACCTCTTACATAAACCCAATTTGATCTCTAATGATCGACCAATTCCTTTACCTAAATGATATTATATTATTCGCACATTACATTGCTTGACCACTCCCGTGATCTACAATGGGATCTTACATCCATTTATACAAACCCTAAGGCCTAAACCAATTAGGTCAGCCTCCTAAAAGATATTACAATAAGATCATTACATACATCCATATTACAATGATATGCCATGTCGGCTGTAGACCAAAACAACATTAACTAATCCATAAATCATCCTGGTAACGTGTAGAGAACACATTAACATGATACCAGTCCATAAGCTAGATAGGTACCAGACCTAATCTGGGTCCACCATGCCAAAGAGATGTCTCCAACCAATCATGGCATGATCAAGGATCACCTTCTCCATCCTAAATTCCATCTAGAAGCTGCACTAACACCACTTATGCATCCGGTCAAAGATTCTCAGTAAAATCTCTGCCAATAAAACCTTAAACCCTTACCGGTATAGGCTTACTAGAGTGTATGATAGCATCCAATCACCAAGTCAATACTAGCTGACCAAAACATGTAACACATAAAACCAAATATACTCCATTGATCCAAACATGTCAGAAGTGTCCAACAGATAGTCCCTTCTGTCGGTAACACTAGATCTTCTGTCAGTAACCAAAACCTATATGCTGGTAACCAACCATAACAACTAGTGTTGATATCAATGAAAAAACATCAATGCAACACATAATCAATTCCTCCATATTGCCAACAATCTCCCCCTTTGGAATTGACGGCAACACTAGATGTGAAAAAGAAAACATCTAAGTGCCAAGAAGTGCCAAACATTTCTCATAAAAAACTGACTCCCCCTGAGGAGTGCAGTCCAATCTAAATCTCTCTCCCATAAACATTATTTTTCACATATAAATCTCTCCCTTTGACATCAATGCCAAAGATATGACATAGATATCAAAATTCTTTGAATCTCAAAGCTGACTACTCCCCCTGAGGAGTAGCACCACTACATCAATCCGGAGAAAAGGATAAAGCTCATGATCCATATTGGAATGATGCACTGCACCATCAACTAAGTTTATACTAGAGGGGTAGATACCCCTAACCTGTCTCTCAAATATTCAAATGATTCTTTAGACAACGGTTTAGTGAATATATCTACAATCTTCTCTTTACCGTTCACATAAACCAATTTGACTTCCTTTACTTCCACCTTGTCCTTCAGAAAGTTAGACTTTATTGATATGTGCTTAGTCTTAGAGTGAAATATCGGATTCTTAGACATGTCAATAGCTACGGAGTTATCACAATAGATAACTACCGGTTCACTATAATTTATCTTGATAGCCTTCAACATTTGCTTCATCCATAGGACTTGTGTACAATTAGTTGCCACTGCAACATATTCAACTTCTATAGTAGATAAAGAAGAAATGCATGATTGTTTTTTGTTGATACATGAAACCAGTTTCTTTTCAAGAAAGAAAGCTCCACCAGAAGTGCTCATCCTATCATCAGTATCTCCTTCCCAATCTGAATTTGTATATGCACATAAAGTTAATTTATCATCTTTATAATACCATAAGCCATATTCTGTTGTTCCTTGCAAATACCGGAATATCCTCTTTACTGCACATTCATGATTTTCTTTAGGATTACTTTGATACCTTGAAACAATACTTACTATATTCATAATATATGTTCTAGTCTGAGTTAGATATAACAAGCCACCAATCATAGACTTATACATTGTCAAATTTATCGGTGCAGATGTGTCCTTGATAGATAATTTCTCACTTATTACCATAGGAGTACTTACTGGTTTGGAATTATCCATACCAAAATTCTTCAACAATTCCCTTAGATACTTAGTTTGATAGATAAAGATGCCTTTGTCAGTTTGAGTAATCTGCAAACCTAAAAAAAATCTCATTTCACCAATCATGGACATTTCAAAATCATTCTTCATATTATTAGAGAATTCCATGCACAATTTATCTTCTCCTCAAAAAATGATATCATCAACAAATACTTTAATAATCAAAATATCATCATCACTAATCTTGTAATATAAATTACTGTCAGCACTTCCTTTAGTAAAACCAAGCTTCAAAAGATATTTATCCAGCCTTGCATACTAAGCTCTAGGAGCTTGTTTCAATCCATATAATGCTTTCCTTAACCTACAAACCATATCTTTGTCATCTGTTAGTGAAAATACATCAGGCTAATCAATGTATACTTCTTCCTCAAGTTCACCATTCAAAAATGCACATTTAACATCCATTTGATATTATAGTTCTTATATGCTTCATAGGCAAGAAATAGTCCAACAACTTCAATTCTAGCTACAGGTGCAAATGTCTCACCATAATCAATTCCTTCCATTTGGGAATATCCTTTACAAACTAGTCTAGCCCATTTTCTTACAACTTGACCATCCTTATTTAGTTTATTTCTAAAAACCCATTTAGTTCCAATAACATTCTTATTTTTAGGTCAAGGAACTAAATTCCAAGTCACATTCTTCTCTATCTGATCTAATTCATCTTCCATAACCTTTAACCAATGTTTATCTTTACAAGATTCAATAACAGATGTTGGTTCAATTTGAGAAATAAGACATACCTCTTCATTTTCTAGTCTTCTTCTTGTCATAACTCCCTTGTTCCTATCCCCAATGATTTGATCTTCATAATGATTTAATCTTACATACCTTCGTGTCTTTTGAATTTCGGGTTCACTGTTCTGATCATCAGTCACACTTGAATTTTCTGATTGTACTGGTGTAACTGTCTCAATGTCTTGTACCGGATGAGGCATTGCCAGTTCAGTTAGGATCATTTCCACTATTGGTTCCCTGTCATATGATATAGATTGATTTTTGTATTGCTCATCCACTTTCACATTTGCACTCTCCACAATTTTCTGCAATCTTTTATTATAACATATATATGCTTTACTCTGAATTGAATATCCAATAAATATTTCTTCATCACATCTAGGATCAAACTTCCCAATTAAATCATCCCTTTTAGTATAACATTTCCTTTCAAAAATTCTAAAATATTTAACAGTAGGTGTATGTCCAAACCATAATTCATAAGGAGTCTTACCAGTTTCACCTTTGCTATGAACTCTGCGAATGTGTAGACTATGTACTCACTTCTTCTCTCTAGTAGATGTGAGGCAATTTGGCTTCCATAATCATGGTTCTATTCTTCCTTTCCACTACTCCATTTTGCTAAGGAGTCCGAGGTGCAGATAACTGTCTCCTAATTCCATTTGTCTCACAATAACTGTTAAATTCATGAGAAGTGAACTCACCACCTTGATCTGATCTCAAACATTTGATTTTCAATCCAGTTTCACTTTCCACCTTTCCTTTAAAGATCTTGAATTTATCAAAAGCTTCTGACTTCTCCCTTAGAAAAGTCACCCACATCATTCTAGAATAATCATCGATTATTAGCATAAAATATCTATCACCTTGAAAGCTTCTAGTCCTTGCTGGACCACATAAGTTAGTATGAATTAAATCAAGAAACTCATTATATTTATCATGTATTCTCTTAAAAGAAGTTCTAACTTGATTTCCCAATTGACATTCCTTACATACCGGATTATGAGGCTTTATAATCTTAGGTATATCTCTAACTGCCTTTGTTGAACTGATCTTAACAATACAATAAAAATTAACATGACACAACCTCTTATGCCATAGCCAACTCTCATCAATATGAGCAATCAAACATGTCTTATTACCAGTGTTCAAGTGAAAGATATTACCTCGTCTGAGTATCGGTTCAATCTTCAAACCAGTTTTGTTAATGATTTTGCATTTTCTATCTTTAAATTGAAGTTAGAATCCCTTGTCCACCAATTGACCAACACTTAAAAGATTATGCTTTAAACCTTCTACATAATAGGCATTATCATTAATATGCTTACCATCCAGAGAAATAGTACCTCTACCTTTGATCATACGTGCTTTGTCATCTCCAAATCTTACTTGACCGCCATTGTATTCTTGCAGGGATAGAATTTTATTTTATCTCCAGTCATATGATGTGAGCATCCACTATCAATTACCCATTCATCCTTATCTTCAACTTTTGCTGCCAGGTCCTTTTCTTCATTCTTGATAGCCAGTTCCGATTCATCTTCATTTAAGGCATAGAACACCCATTCCTTTCCATTGCCAGATCCACTAGCAGAGTCTTCTGCATGTTCATCCTCAGAGTCATCACTTACTCCTTCCTCATCCGCTATGTAGCATTGTTTGTTTTTCTTGAATCTATATCTATTATGATTAGGCTTAAATGATTTCTTAACTCTTTCTTCAAATCTTGCATTCCTTTCAGGACATCTATATACAAAATGACCAATCTTATTACATGCAAAACATTTAAAAGGTGCTTTTCCTTCATACTTACTTCCTGTCACTGCTTTAGGTACTCTTCTAGCAAATAAGGCTTCAAGTTGCTCAAACTCTTTATCCTCTTTCCTCATATGTTATAATTCTTTTGCATATAGGGCTTTCTAATCACTCTTGCCAGTAGATGATG
This sequence comes from Cryptomeria japonica, assembly GCF_030272615.1. Lineage (NCBI taxonomy): Eukaryota > Viridiplantae > Streptophyta > Pinopsida > Cupressales > Cupressaceae > Cryptomeria > Cryptomeria japonica. The sequence goes on from NC_081412.1 coordinate 282,725,183, forward strand.
ATGATGCATGAAAAGAAGGTTCATACTTTGCAGCTCTAGAAGGTCTAAATTCTTCAAGCTCAAAAGCAGATAATTTCCCAATCAGAATGTCTCTATTAACTAAAGTGTTTGCCATTGTTCTCAATTTATTAATTGTAGTTGCCTTCATCTTGTAAGCTGGTGGAAGGGCTCTCAAGACTTTAGAAACTATTTCATCTTCACTCAGAGATCCTCCACAACATTGAATTCCTATGACAATCTCATTTACTCTTTCCATAAATGTAGCAATTCTTTCATTGTCATCCATCTTCAAGTTCTCATATCTTACCCGGTAACCATCAAGTTTAGCAATTTTGAAAGTAGGGTCACCTTTATTTAAAGTTTGCAATTTATCCCACATAACCTTTGCAAATGATTTATTAGCCAATCCTATGATTTGTTAAGCAGTAAGTGCACATAGGAGGGCTTCTCTAGCTCTGCAATCATTTTCAATATTTTTGTCCAAGTCTGGAGGAGTTGGATTGCCAGATGTCGGATCATAAGGTGTATATCCTTTCTTAGTGATCTCCCAAATATAATTTCCAAGACATCTAACATGAGTCTCCATTACAGTTTTCCATATCCCATAATTTGTTCCATCAAGCTTAGGGATTTCTCTTCTGAAAATAGTTGCTGGTGGATTTGAAGTATTAGTTGCCATAGGATCTACCTCAAGCAGTTAAGCTTCTGCAAAAGAGGACCAACACTCTGATACCAATTTTTAGGATAACCGATGGACAACGAAGAGCGCAGGGGGGTGAATCAGTTGTCAACAGAATATATCAATTAAACCACTTTACAACCTTTAACTGGAGCACATAAACATTGAATACCAAAATAGTAGAAACAGATACCAGTAAACAATAAAACTTAAGAATGAAACATATAATCAACACAATGCAACCATACCGCATAACACTATGATTTGTATGTGGAAAACCCAGTAAAGGGAAAAACCATGGTGGGAATCCTACCCACAGTCAGATGATACTTTTGCAGAAAGTATGTGATATAATGAGGGGCCTGCACATGCAAGAAGGCACACTGTCTAGAGTGTACTGCTCATTACAAAAGAGTCTCACTAACTACAGAGAGGTTATAACAACCTCAAAATAATTGGACAACAGTGTTGAAGAATGAATTGCTAGAGATAGCATCTACCATGCCTGATTACAGTCTTGGTTAAGCTCAATACCAAAGGCCTTTGACGTATTACATAAACTCAATTCGATCTCCAATGATCGACCAATTCCTCTATCTGAATGATATTACATTATTCACACATTACATTCCTTGACCACTCCCATGATCTACAATGAGGTCTTACATGAATTTATACAAACCTTAAGGCCTAAACCAATTAGGTCGGCCACCTAAAAGATATTATAATAAGATCATTTCATACATCCATATTACAATGATATGCCATGTCGGCTTTAGACCAAAACAACATTAACCATTCCATAAATCATCCCGGTAACGTGTAGAGAATATGTTAACATGATACCGGTCCATAACCTAGATAGGTACCGAGCCTAATCTGGGTCCACCATGCCAGAGCGACATCTCCAACCAGTCCAGGAATGATCAAGGATCACCTTCTCCATCCTGAATTCCATCTAGAAGCTGCACTAATACCACTTATGCATCTTGTCAAAGATTCTCAGTAAAAGCTCCGACGGTAAAACCTTAAACCCTTACCGGTATAGGCTTACTAGAGTGTATGATAGTATCCGATCACCAAGTCATTACCAACTATCCAAAACATGCTCCAAAAATATGTAACACATAAAACCAAACATACTCCATTGATCCAAACATGTCGGAAGTTTCCAATAGATAGTCTTTCTGCCGATAACACTAGATCTTATGTCAATAACCAAAACTTGTCTTCTGATAACCAACCATAACAGCTAGTGTTGCCATCAATGACAAAACATCAATGCAACACATAATCAATTCCTCCATATTGCCAACATAATTAATATTAAAAAATGGTTTAAATGTTTAAATGCAGATATAATTGAAAATAGAATAATTAGTGAGATGATGAGGAAATATGAAATTAGACGAATAAGATTAATTAACTTAATTAAATAATCAAAGAATTGTTTAACCAATTTAGAGGAATAATTAGCACATGATCAATGAGACATTTTTAGGAGTCTACATTTGCCCCTATTTGAGACAATTTTGGAATGATGTTGTTTCAAAGAAAATAAAAAAAATTCTGCCGCAATATGCCCCAACGATACTTAGGGTATAATACCCCGTCAAGAGATTGATTATGCATTAAAGGTATGAATGATCTTTTGAAAGAAGAAAAATATGAGATAGAAGAATAGTTAGTTGATTAGGGATAGAGATAGGTGATGTGAAGATGATATTGAGATAGAATATGAGAGAATGAACCTTAGAATGAATTAGAATAATGTTAGATGATACAAAATGATTTAGAAAGAGATGATGAGAAAAGAATCAGCAAACTAACAATAAGCAAATGAGAAGAAATGAGAATGATTTATTCATGAATTTGTGTCATTATTTATTGCGCAATATATATTCATCACTGGGCCTTATTATGGAACAATGGAGCTTATCACATTAAGGTATAAGGAACCAAGATGTAAAGATATCTCATTGAAGAAACAAACACGTAGCAGACAAGGAATGAACCCTCCATTCTAGTTGTAGTGCTAGGGGTCAAGGTATGTGGGATAGTCACAAGCATAACTATCCTTGACTTTTGTATAGGATATTTGTCGAATGAACGTACCAACACAGACACCCACTGGAACTATTTCCCCAGAACTTCATTGCTCCACACCACAAACAACAAACAAAGAAAAAGATCATGACCATCATGGCTCCTCTAGTCACTTGTGGACATCCTTGAGTAGCATAGGAACATGAATTATTGCCAAATGATAAAAGATAAAGACTGACTTGGACAAAATTCAATAGCTATATTGATCTGTGTCTTCATTTTGATTGTTGGATGTGATAGTTTATAATGTCTGATCTCATAAAGTTGCGGACCTCATTTAAGACTGACCTGTCTGATTTCGAGTGTATCTTCTTCTGTTTAAGACAAGATAATGATCACTTGATATGGATATGATACGGTTGATAAGATACTTTGATCAATTGATTGCAGATGTTTGACTAGATAGTCGCATCCTTTGGTAACTTCGTGTGAAGCGTTTGCTAGATATCTGCTAGGGTGTTTGATTCTCGCGAGACATTTTATTGCATGTTTTGTTTTTGATTTTTTGATTATTTTTTGGATTTTGTGGATTGATATTTGAATGTTTTTAATTGATTTTTCAAGACATTATATGGATGTTTTTGGTTGATTTTTTTCAAGATAGCATTTGATTTTTATGATTTTTTTGTTTTCTCAATGTTTTTTTTTTAAGTTTGTGTTTTTCACTATTTTTGAAGTTTGTGTTTTTCAATGCTTTTGAATTTTATATGGTTTTCACTGTTTTTAAATTTTATGTTTTTCACTGTTTTTAAATTTTATGTTTTTCACTATTTTTGAATTTTTTTAGGACTTTTATGATTTTTAAAGGATTTTTTCAATTATGCCCCCAGTGTGCAAACCTGTATGACATGATGATCTTGGAGAAGGCATGTGAAGACAATGAATTTTTGACATGACCTATGTTAATGCAATATGCATGATGAATATGTGTTTCCTATTCAAATCAAGGATGACTATGTTTGTTTAGCATTTTGTAGTACACCAATTGAATTGGAGATACAAAACATTTCATAGATAAGAAGTCAATCGATCCTTAAGGTCCCTTGGAACATCCAAATTAACACACTTAGTGACTAGGATTTACAAATGGATATGCGTAAAACTTCCCCATTGATTATTGAAACTTTGATCTTCTTTTGCCCATGTGTGTGCAAATGAGTTAATTCATACTCTTGTGTTCACTAAAGATCCTTAGCATCCTATATGACTAGCTACATGGATTATTCCAACTTCAAAAGCGTCACGAATAGAGCCTCGTTGCCAGCAAGCTTTTAGAGCCTCGATGAGGTTATAGACTGTAAATTCTCAAATACTGCTCCATTTCCAATAGACGTTCATAGCCTTGACGGAGTTACTCACATGTTCCCATAGTCAAGCTTTTTATCGCACTTGTATGCGTGATATTTCAGCTATATATCATTGCTCTTTTTCCTTGAGATGGATATTTGGCATAGCACTTTTTCTTTTTAATTTTCTTTCCTTGACTTGTAAGTAATGGAACCTACTTGGGTATGACAATTACAGTGACGCTGAAGTAGAATATTAGATTTTTCACTAGTCATATAATCAACTAGGTGTCTCGAATGAATTAGAGATTTTGTTAATGTGTTTGAGATATAACAATTGATAGATTTTGGGTTAACAAGTCTTAAATAGTGAAATCACTACCCAACCATAAGTAAAGCGTCATCATAGGGTGATTTTCAAAATGAATGACCCTAGGACCTCAAAGACTTCATGTCCAAATATCCAAGAAAGGAGGCGACCCTTGTTTCTCTTGAATGCAAACAAATGATAAACTTGGATACTTGCCTTGTTTTATTGATGATGCTATATGCTAATGCAGAAATTTTGTGAATGCGATACATTTGAAAAGGAAACTATATGCCATGAAATGTGTGAATGTGATGTGCTTGAAAAGAAACTATATGCAATGCAGTTCCTTTTAAGAAAATGATATGCAATGCGGAAAATAAAATCTAAGCTAACTCAACCCTTAGATGTAGTATCGTTTAAGGTGCATGTTATTCATAGGGTTAGGGAGTTTTGTGTAGGTAGTTCATTGGTCTTTGTTTGAAGAGTCAGATAAAAATATCATTTCCAATAGGATATAAGGACTCAACTAAGTGTACATGTTCAACATCTCCAATGTTAATTTCCTTAGTTTCTGGATTTTGTCGATCATTAGAGGGAAATCTAGCTCTGGAACCCATGTATTCAGCTATAGCATTATCATTTGCAAAGAAATCCAATGGTGGTAGATCTTCTTACCCCCAATCTATCAAGTATGGGTATATGAGGCAAATCGATTCTAGTTCCAAAGTTGTGACATGAGGGTGTTATGTTTGTTTTTATCGATGCACTTGAAGAGGATGATGAAGTCAACCAAGCATTGATCTCATTAGCTGGTGTTATCCTTGTGCATGAAGAAGATGATGAAATAATTTGGGTGTTGATTTCATTAGCTGGTGCCATGCTTGTTTCTATCACCATATTGGCATGTGATGATGGCTCACATACAATTGTTGACAAGTTGCTCTGTGTAGTATGATTTGGATTGGTGATTTTATTGATAAGGGGTTCATGAACAACTTGTGTAGAGGGATTGGGATCACTAGGAGAAATGGTAAATTCATTTGAGAGGAAATCTTGCAAGGAAAATGGAGAATTATGATATGGAGATGAAGGGATGGAGGGATCTTGATCAGGATTTGGAGAAATAATGGGATCTTGTTTAGGACATGAAGGTAAAGGTATGCTTTGATCTTGGCCTAGAAAGGGATTATTATGAAGGATAGAAGGGATATAATGATCTTTCTTAGGAGGTGGATGTTGGATGGGACTTGAAAGGACCCTTTGTTCTTGAGACAAAAGGGTATCATTATGAATGGAATAGAAAAGAGCAAGGGGATCATCCCAAGATTCTTGGTCAGTGGGATCTTGATCAAAAATTGGGTAGGATGGAAGTGTTTGTTCTTGATCTTTATTTGTTTTAGGACTCATTTCTTCTAATTTAGGATCATCCTCTTGACACGAGGAAGGATTTTGGATATGCATGGGAGATTCCTAGAAGATTTCAACATTTTGGCCTAACGAGAAAGGATTTTGAATGAGACTCTTTGAAGTGGGAGTATACGGTGTGATTGGGTTTTGAATTTTTAAAGCATGCAAGGGATTCACATCATGAATTGGATTAGATTGGATTTGTATTATGGATAGCCCTTGTGAGGTTGCATTATTGGATAAATATGGTGTGGACTGCTCTTGTGTGACTTCAAGGTATGAGGAAATAGTGGAAGACATGGAGACCACTTGAGGTGCAAAGTCTTTATGGGAAGAATCACTGCTAGACATGGGTAGATGACCTTGTTGCATGATAGGTGACACATTGACTATGTTCGATTGATGTCCAAAGGGTGACATGTTTGTAAATACACTTAAATTCATTTGGGACACCCTTGGTGGTGTATTTGAAGTCATAGGAGGATATTCGTAGACATGTCATGTGACTGAAGACAAAATTGACTGTGTGATTGTGTGCGACTTTGGTAGTGGCTGACTTGTTTGCACAATTTGTGGTGCTAAGAGTTATGTTGTTTCTTGTATTGGTTGTTGGACTTGCATTGTTGGATGTGTTTGTTGTTGATATTGGATTCTCAAGTTTATTTGTGTGAGAATAGCTGGTATGTTTGATTTCATAATAAGAGCTCGCACATCAACTAGCTCTAGGTTTGTAATGGGATCTCCAAATTTTTGAAATAGTTTGAACATCTGGGATCTACTCTCTTCACTTTTTTTAACGTTTTGTTCCAAAATTTCTATTTCTCGAGATAATTTCTCTTCAAGTGATGGAGAAATAGGTATGGCACTTATTTGCTCCTGATAATTTTGATGCATGTTTTGGGACATGTATATGTTGGATTGAGATGATTGACTGTTTGGTTGCAATGACATGGTCCCACGAAAGTTGGATGTTTGATAAGGGTAACCTTGTCTCCTAGAAGTTTGAGAGTTTGTTTCAACCAGTGCACTATATGCCATTTTGTTTTGATTTTTGACGTTTAGGGATGAAATGCAATGCTACTAAAGGATGGAAGTGCAACCCTATTTTTGGGGGGATTTTGAGAGTTTTGAAAATGGACAAATGCAACTGAGGATGACAAATGCAACCTATGTTTTTGGAATTTTTTGAAAAATTGGATTAAGGAATGACAAGATTAAATCCTAAAGAACAACAATGCAACCTATGGACTTGGACTAAAGAACAATCTAATTTTGAAGATAATACAAAATAGAGATAATGATTTGATCCTATGTCTTATGAGGATGAAGACTATGAAAGGATTAAAATTGGGATTATGATGACTATGCAAGGACTATATACAAAGATTATGACAATTGTGCAAGGACTGTATGCAAAGATTATGATGACTATGCAAGGTTTTTATGTGAAGAGTATGCAAGGACTATATACGAAGATTATGAGGATGTTAATGGGTTACAAATGAGGACTTTCTAAGAACTATGCAAGACAATGTAAGGACTTATGTGAATATTATGAAGGATAGAAGGGATATAATGATCTTTCTTAGGAGGTGGATGTTGGATGGGACTTGAAAGGACCCTTTGTTCTTGAGACAAAAGGGTATCATTATGAATGGAATAGAAAAGAGCAAGGGGATCATCACAAGATTCTTGGTCGGTGGGATCTTGATCAAAAATTGGGTAGGATGGAAGTGTTTGTTCTTGATCTTTATTTGTTTTAGGACTCATTTCTTCTAATTTAGGATCATCCTCTTGACATGAGGAAGGATTCTGGATATGCATGGGAGATTCTTGGAAGATTTCAACATTTTGGCCTAACCAGAAAGGATTTTGAATGAGACTCTTTGAAGTGGGAGTATACTGTGTGATTGGGTTTTGAATTTTTGAAGCATGGAAGGGAGTAGCATCATGAATTGGATTAGATTGGATTTGAATTATGGATAGCCCTTGTGAGGTTGCATTATTGGATAAATATGGTGTGGACTGCTCTTGTGTGACTTTAGGGTATGAGGAAATGGTGGAAGACATGGAGACCACTTGAGGTGCAAAGTCTTTATGGGAAGAATCATTGCTAGACATGGGTAGATGAACTTGTTGCATGATAGGTGACACATTGACTATGTTCGATTGATGTCCAAAGCGTGACATGTTTGTAAATACACTTAAATTCATTTGGGACACCCTTGGTGGTGTATTTGAAGACATAGGAGGATATTCGTAGACATGTCATGTGACTGAAGACAAAATTGACTGTGTGATTGTGTGCGACTTTGGTAGTGGCTGACTTGTTTGCACAATTTGTGGTGCTAAGAGTTATGTTGTTTGTTGTATTGGTTGTTGGACTTGCATTGTTGGATGTGTTTGTTGTTGATATTGGATTCTCAAGTTTATTTGTGTGAGAATATCTGGTATGTTTGATTTCATAATAAGAGCTCGCACATCAACTAGCTCTAGGTTTGTAATGGGATCTCCAAATTTTTGAAATAGTTTGAACATCTGGGATCTACTCTCTTCACCTTTTTTAACGTTTTGTTCCAAAATTTCTATTTCTCGAGATAATTTCTCTTCAAGTGATGGAGAAATAGGTATGACACTTATTTGCTCCTGATAAGTTTGATGCATGTTTTGGGACATGTATATGTTGGATTGAGATGATTGACTGTTTGGTTGCAATGACATGGTCCCACGAAAGTTGGATGTTTGATAAGGGTAACCTTGTCTCCTAGAATTTTGAGAGTTTGTTTCAACCATTGCACTATATGCCATTTTGTTTTGATTTTTGACGTTTAGGGATGAAATGCAATGCTACTAAAGGATGAAAGTGCAACCCTATTTTTAGGGGGATTTTGAGAGTTTTCAAAATGGACAAATGCAACTGAGGATGACAAATGCAACCTATGTTTTTGGACTTTTTTGACAAATTGGATTAACGAATGACAAGATTAAATCCTAAATAACAACAATGCAACCTATGGACTTGGACTAAAGAACAATCTAATTTTCAAGATAATACAAAATAGAGATAATGATTTGATCCTATGTCTTATGAGGATGAAGACTATGAAAGGACTAAAATTGGGATTATGACGACTATGCAAGGACTATATACAAAGATTATGACAATTGTGCAAGGACGATATGCAAAGATTATGATGACTATGCAAGGTTTTTATGTGAAGAGGATGCAAGGACTATATACGAAGATTATGAGGATGTTAATGGGATGCAAATGAGGACTTTCTAGGAACTATGCAAGACAATGTAAGGACTTATGTGAATATTATGAAGGATAGAAGGGATATAATGATCTTTCTTAGGAGGTGGATGTTGGATGGGACTTGAAAGGACCCTTTCTTCTTGAGACAAAAGGGTATCATTATGAATGGAATAGAAAAGAGCAAGGGGATCATCACAAGATTCTTGGTCGGTGGGATCTTGATAAAAAATTGGGTAGGATGGAAGTGTTTGTTCTTGATCTTTATTTGTTTTAGGACTCATTTCTTCTAATTTAGGATCATCCTCTTGAAACGAGGAAGGATTCTGGATATGCATGGGAGATTCTTGGAAGATTTCAACATTTTGGCCTAACAAGAAAGGATTTTGAATGAGACTCTTTGAAGTGGGAGTATACGGTGTGATTGGGTTTTGAATTTTTGAAGCATGGAAGGGAGTAGCATCATGAATTGGATTAGATTGGATTTGTATTATGGATAGCCCTTGTGAGGTTGCATTATTGGATAAATATGGTGTGGACTGCTCTTGTGTGACTTCAGGGCATGAGGAAATGGTGGAAGACATGGAGACCACTTGAGGTGCAAAGTCTTTATGGGAAGAATCATTGCTAGACATGGGTAGATGACCTTGTTGCATGATAGGTGACACATTGAATATGTTCGATTGATGTCCAAAGGGTGACATGTTTGTAAATACACTTAAATTCATTTGGGACACCCTTGGTGGTGTATTTGAGGACATAGGTGGATATTCGTAGACATGTCATGTGACTGAAGACAAAATTGACTATGTGATTGTCTGCGACTTTGGTAGTGGCTGACTTGTTTGCACAATTTGTGGTGCTAAGAGTTATGTTGTTTGTTGTATTGGTTGTTGGACTTGCATTGTTGGATGTGTTTGTTGTTGATATTGGATTCTCAAGTTTATTTGTGTGAGAATAGCTGGTATGTTTGATTTCATAATAAGAGCTCGCACATCAACTAGCTCTAGGTTTGTAATAGGATCTCCAAATTTTTGAAATAGTTTGAACATCTGGGATCTACTCTCTTCACTTTTTTTAACGTTTTGTTCCAAAATTTCTATTTCTCGAGATAATTTCTCTTCAAGTGATGGAGAAATAGGTATGACACTTATTTGCTCCTGATAAGTTTGATGCATGTTTTGGGACATGTATATGTTGGATTGAGATGATTGACTATTTGGTTGCAATGACATGGTCCCACGAAAGTTGGATGTTTGATAAGGGTAACCTTGTCTAATAGAAGTTTGAGAGTTTGTTTCAACCATTGCACTATATGCCATTTTGTTTTGATTTTTGACGTTTAGGGATGAAATGCAATGCTACTAAAGAATGAAAGTGCAACCCTGTTTTTGGGGGGATTTCGAGAGTTTTGAAAATGGACAAATGCAACTAAGGATGACAAATGCAACCTATGTTTTTGGAATTTTTTGACAAATTGGATTAAGGAATGACAAGATTAAATACTAAATAACAACAATGCAACCTATGGACTTGGACTAAAGAACAATCTAATTTTAAAGATAATACAAAATAGAGATAATGATTTGATCCTATGTCTTATGAGGATGAAGACTATGAAAGGACTAAAATTGGGATTATGAGGACTATGCAAGGACTATATACAAAGATTATGACAATTGTGCAAGGACTATATGCAAAGATTATGATGACTATGCAAGGTTTTTATTTGAAGAGGATGCAAGGACTATATACGAAGATTATGAGGATGTTAATGGGATACAAATGAGGAGTTTCTAAGAACTATGCAAGACAATGTAAGGAGTTATGTGAATATTATGAAGGATAGAAGGGATATAATGATCTTTCTTAGGAGGTGGATGTTGGATGGGACTTGAAAGGACCCTTTGTTCTTGAGACAAAAGGGTATCATTATGAATGGAATAGAAAAGAGCAAGGGGATCATCTCAAGATTCTTGGTCGGTGGGATCTTGATCAAAAATTGGGTAGGATGGAAGTGTTTGTTCTAGATCTTTATTTGTTTTAGGACTCATTTCTTCTAATTTAGGATCATCCTCTTGACCTGAAGAAGGATTTTGGATATGCATGGGAGATTCTTGGAAGATTTCAACATTTTGGCCTAACAAGAAAGGATTTTGAATGAGACTCTTTGAAGTGGGAGTATACGGTGTGATTGGGTTTTGACTTTTTGAAGCATGGAAGGGAGTAGCATCATGAATTGGATTAGATTGGATTTGTATTATGGATAGCCATTTTGAGGTTGCATTATTGGATAAATATGGTGTGGACTGCTCTTGTGTGACTTCAGGGTATGAGGAAATGGTGGAAGACATGGAGACCACTTGAGGTGCAAAGTCTTTATTGGAAGAATCATTGCCAGACATGGGTAGATGACCTTGTTGCTTGATAGGTGACACATTGACTATGTTCGATTGATGTCCAAAGGGTGACATGTTTGTAAATACACTTAAATTCATTTGGGACACCCTTGGTGGTGTATTTGAAGACATAGGAGGATATTCGTAGACATGTCATGTGACTGAAGACAAAATTGACTGTGTGATTGTGTGCGACTTTGGTAGTGGCTGACTTGTTTGCACAATTTGTAGTGCTAAGAGTTATGTTGTTTGTTGTATTGGTTGTTGGACTTGCATTGTTGGATGTGTTTGTTGTTGATATTGTATTCTCAAGTTTATTTGTGTGAGAATAGCGGGTATGTTTGATTTCATAATAAGAGCTCGCACATCAACTAGCTCTAGGTTTGTAATGGGATCTCCAAATTTTTGAAATAGTTTGAACATCTGGGATCTACTCTCTTCACTTTATTTAACGTTTTGTTCCAAAATTTCTATTTCTCGAGATAATTTCTCTTCAAGTGATGGAGAAATAGGTATGACACTTATTTGCTCCTGATAAGTTTAATGCATGTTTTGGGACATGTATATGTTGTATTGAGATGGTTGACTGTTTGGTTGCAATGACATGGTCCCACGAAAGTTGGATGTTTGATAAGGGTAACCTTGTCTCCTAGAAGTTTGAGAGTTTGTTTCAACCATTGAACTATATGCCATTTTGTTTTGATTTTTGACATTTAGGGATGAAATGCAATTCTACTAAAGGATGGAAGTGCAACCCTATTTTTGGGGGGATTTTGAGAGTTTTGAAAATGGACAAATGCAACTGAGGATGACAAATGCAACCTATGTTTTTTGAATTTTTTGACAAATTGGATTAAGGAATGACAAGATTAAATCCTAAAGAACAACAATGCAACCTATGGACTTGGACTAAAGAACAATCTAATTTTGAAGATAATACAAAATAGAGATAATGATTTGATCCTATGTCTTATGAGGATGAAGACTATGAAAGGACTAAAATTGGGATTATGACGACTATGCAAGGACTTGTGTGAGGATTATGCAAGGACTATATACAAAGATTATGACAATTGTGCAAGGACTATATGCAAAGATTATGATGACTATGCAAGGTTTTCATGTGAAGAGTATGCAAGGAGTATATACGAAGATTATGAGGATGTTAATGGGATACAAATGAGGACTTTCTAAGAACTATGCAAGACAATGTAAGGACTTATGTGAATATTATGAAGGATAGAAGGGATATAATGATCTTTCTTAGGAGGTGGATGTTGGATGGGACCTGAAAGGACCCTTTGTTCTTGAGACAAAAGGGTATCATTATGAATGGAATAGAAAAGAGCAAGGGGATCATCACAAGATTCTTGGTCGGTGGGATCTTGATCAAAAATTGGGTAGGATGGAAGTGTTTGTTCTTGATCTTTATTTATTTTAGGACTCATTTCTTCTAATTTAGGATCATCTTCTTGACACAAGGAAGGATTTTGGATATGCATGGGAGATTCCTGGAAGATTTCAACATTTTGGCCTAACGAGAAAGGATTTTGAATGAGACTCTTTGAAGTGGGAGTATACGGTGTGATTGGGTTTTGAATTTTTGAAGCATGGAAGGGAGTAGCATCATGAATTGGATTAGATTGGATTTGTATTATGGATAGCCCTTGTGAGGTTGCATTATTGGATAAATATGGTGTGGACTGCTCTTGTGTGACTTCAGGGTATGATGAAATGGTGGAAGACATGGAGACCACTTGAGGTGCAAAGTCTTTATGGGAAGAATCATTGCTAGACATGGGTAGATGACCTTGTTGCATGATAGGTGACACATTGACTATGTTCGATTGATGTCCAAAGGGTGACATGTTTGTAAATACACTTAAATTCATTTGGGACACCCTTGGTGTTGTATTTGAACACATAGGAGGATATTCGTAGACATGTCATGTGACTGAAGACAAAATTGACTGTGTGATTGTGTGCGACTTTGGTAGTGGCTGACTTGTTTGCACAATTTGTGGTGCTAAGAGTTATGTTGTTTGTTGTATTGGTTGTTGGAATTGCATTGTTGGATGTGTTTGTTGTTGATATTGGATTCTCAAGTTTATTTGTGTGAGAATAGCTGGTATGTTTGATTTCATAATAAGAGCTCGCACATCAACTAGCTCTAGGTTTGTAATGGGATCTCCAAATTTTTGAAATAGTTTGAACATCTGGGATCTACTCTCTTCACTTTTTTTAACGTTTTGTTCCAAAATTTCTATTTCTCGAGATAATTTCTCTTCAAGTGATGGAGAAATAGGTATGACACTTATTTGCTCCTGATAAGTTTGATGCATGTTTTGGGACATGTATATGTTGTATTGAGATGGTTGACTGTTTGGTTGCAATGACATGGTCCCACGAAAGTTGGATGTTTGATAAGGGTAACTTTGTCTCCTAGAAGTTTGAGAGTTTGTTTCAACCATTGAACTATATGCCATTTTGTTTTGATTTTTGATGTTTAGGGATGAAATGTAATGCTACTAAAGGATGAAAGTGCAAACCTGTTTTTGGGGGGATTTTGAGAGTTTTGAAAATGGACAAATGCAACCTATGTTTTTGGAATTTTTTGACAAATTGGATTAAGGAATGACAAGATTAAATCCTAAATAACAACAATGCAACCTATGGACTTGGACTAAAGAACAATCTAATTTTCAAGATAATACAAAATAGAGATAATGATTTGATCCTATGTCTTATGAGGATGAAGACTATGAAAGGACTAAAATTGGGATTATGAGGACTATGCAAGGACTATATACAAAGATTATGACAATTGTGCAAGGACTATATGCAAAGATTATGATGACTATGCAAGGTTTTTATGTGAAGAGTATGCAAGGACTATATACGAAGATTATGAGGATGTTAATGGGATACAAATGAGGACTTTCTAAGAACTATGCAAGACAATGTAAGGACTTATGTGAATATTATGAAGGATAGAAGGTATATAATGATCTTTCTTAGGAGGTGGATGTTGGATGGGACTTGAAAGGACCCTTTGTTCTTGAGACAAAAGGGTATCATTATGAATGGTATAGAAAAGAGCAAGGGGATCATCACAAAATTCTTGGTCGGTGGGATCTTGATCAAAAATTGGGTAGGATGGAAGTGTTTGTTCTTGATCTTTATTTGTTTTAGGACCCATTTCTTCTAATTTAGGATCATCCTCTTGACACAAGGAAGGATTTTGGATATGCATGGGAGATTCTTGGAAGATTTCAAAATTCTGGCCTAACGACAAAAGATTTTGAATGAGACTCTTTGAAGTGGGAGTATACGGTGTGATTGGGTTTTGAATTTTTGAAGCATGGAAGGGATTCGCATCATGAATTGGATTAGATTGGATTTGTATTATGGATAGCCCTTGTGAGGTTTCATTATTGGATAAATATGGTGTGGACTGCTCTTGTGTGACTTCAGGGTATGAGGAAATGGTGGAAGACATGGAGACCACTTGAGGTGCAAAGTCTTTATGGGAAGAATCTTTGCTAGACATGGGTAGATGACCTTGTTGCATGATAGGTGACACATTGACTATGTTCGATTGATGTCCAAAGGGTGACATGTTTGTAAATACACTTAAATTCATTTGGGGCACCCTTGGTGGTGTATTTGAAGACATAGGAGGATATTCGTAGACATGTCATGTGACTGAAGACAAAATTGACTATGTGATTTTGTGCAACTTTGGTAGTGGCTGACTTGTTTGCACAATTTGTGGTGCTAAGAGTTATGTTGTTTGTTGTATTGGTTGTTGGACTTGCATTGTTGGATGTGTTTGTTGTTGATATTGGATTCTCAAGTTTATTTGTGTGAGAATAGCTGGTATGTTTGATTTCATAATAAAAGCTCGCACATCAACTAGCTCTAGGTTTGTAATGGGATCTCCAAATTTTTGAAATAGTTTGAACATCTGGGATGTACTCTCTTCACTTTTTTTAACGTTTTGTTCCAAAATTTCTATTTCTCGAGATAATTTCTCTTCAAGTGATGGAGAAATAGGTATGACACTTATTTGCTCCTGATAAGTTTGATGCATGTTTTGGGACATGTATATGTTGTATTGAGATGGTTGACTGTTTGGTTGCAATGACATGGTCCCACGAAAGTTGGATGTTTGATAAGGGTAACCTTGTCTCCTAGAAGTTTGAGAGTTTGTTTCAACCATTGCACTATATGCCATTTTGTTTTGATTTTTGACGTTTAGGGATGAAATGCAATGCTACTAAAGGATGAAAGTGCAACCCTGTTTTTGGGGGGATTTTGAGAGTTTTGAAAATGGACAAATGCAACCTATGTTTTTGGAATTTTTTGACAAATTGGATTGAGGAATGACAAGATTAAATCCTAAATAACAACAATGCAACCTATGGACTTGGACTAAAGAACAATCTAATTTTCAAGATAATACAAAATAGAGATAATGATTTGATCCTATGTCTTATGAGGATGAAGACTATGAAAGGACTAAAATTGGGATTATGAGGACTATGCAAGGACTATATACAAAGATTATGACAAATGTGCAAGGACTATATGCAAAGATTATGATGACTATGCAAGGTTTTTATGTGAAGAGTATGCAAGGACTATATACGAAGATTATGAGGATGTTAATGGGATACAAATGAGGACTTTCTAAGAACTATGCAAGACAATGTAAGGACTTATGTGAATATTATGAAGGATAGAAGGGATATAATGATCTTTCTTAGGAGGTGGATGTTGGATGGGACTTGAAAGGACCCTTTGATCTTGAGACAAAAGGGTATCATTATGAATGGAATAGAAAAGAGCAAGGGGATCATCACAAGATTCTTGGTCGGTGGGATCTTGATCAAAAATTGGGTAGGATGGAAGTGTTTGTTCTTGATCTTTATTTGTTTTAGGACTCATTTCTTCTAATTTAGGATCATCCTCTTGACACGAGGAAGGATTTTGGATATGCATGGGAGATTCTTGGAAGATTTCAACATTTTGGGCTAACGAGAAAGGATTTTGAATGAGACTCTTCGAAGTGGGAGTATACGGTGTGATTGGGTTTTGAATTCTTGAAGCATGGAAGGGATTTGCATCATGAATTGGATTAGGTTGGATTTGTATTATGGGTAGCCCTATTGAGGTTGCATTATTGGATAAATATGGTGTAGACTGCTCTTGTGTGACTTCAGGGTATGAAGAAATGGTGGAAGACATGGAGACCACTTGAGGTGCAAAGTCTTTATGGGAAGAATCATTGCTAGACATGGGTAGATGACCTTGTTGCATGATAGGTGACACATTGACTATGTTCGATTGATGTCCAAAGGGTGACATGTTTGTAAATACACTTAAATTCATTTGGGACACCCTTTGTGGTGTATTTGAAGACATAGGAGGATATTCATAGACATGTCATGTGACTGAAGACAAAATTGACTGTGTGATTGTGTGCGACTTTGGTAGTGGCTGACTTGTTTGCACAATTTGTGGTGCTAAGAGTTATGTTGTTTGTTGTATTGGTTGTTGGAATTGCATTGTTGGATGTGTTTGTTGTTGATATTGGATTCTCAAGTTTATTTGTGTGAGAATAGCTGGTATGTTTGATTTCATAATAAGAGCTCGCACATCAACTAGCTCTAGGTTTGTAATGGGATCTCCAAATTTTTGAAATAGTTTGAACATCTGGGATCTACTCTCTTCACTTTTTTTAACGTTTTGTTCCAAAATTTCTATTTCTCAAGATAATTTCTCTTCAAGTGATGGAGAAATAGGTATGACACTTATTTGCTCCTGATAAGTTTGATGCATGTTTTGGGACATGTATATGTTGGATTGAGATGATTGACTGTTTGGTTGCAATGACATGGTCCCACGAAAGTTGGATGTTTGATAAGGGTAACCTTGTCTCCTAGAAGTTTGAGAGTTTGTTTCAACCATTGCACTATATGCCATTTTTTTTTTTTTTTTGACGTTTAGGGATGAAATGCAACGCTACTAAAGGATGAAAGTGCAACCCTGTTTTTGGGGGGATTTTGCGAGTTTTGAAAATGGACAAATGCAACCTATGTTTTTGGAATTTTTTGACAAATCGGATTAAGGAATGACAAGATTAAATCCTAAATAACAACAATGCAACCTATGGACTTGGACTAAAGAACAATCTAATTTTCAAGATAATACAAAATAGAGATAATGATTTGATCCTATGTCTTATGAGGATGAAGACTATGAAAGGACTAAAATTGGGATTATGAGGACTATGCAAGGACTATATACAAAGATTATGAAAATTGTGCAAGGACTATATGCAAAGATTATGATGACTATGCAAGGTTTTTATGTGAAGAGTATGCAAGGACTATATACGAAGATTATGAGGATGTTAATGGGATACAAATGAGGACTTTCTAAGAACTATGCAAGACAATGTAAGGACTTATGTGAATATTATGAAGGATAGAAGGGATATAATGATCTTTCTTAGGAGGTGGATGTTGGATGGGACTTGAAAGGACCCTTTGTTCTTAAGACAAAAGGGTATCATTATGAATGGAATAGAAAAGAGCAAGGGGATCATCACAAGATTCTTGGTCGGTGGGATCTTGATCAAAAATTGGGTAGGATGGAAGTGTTTGTTCTTGATCTTTATTTGTTTTAGGACTCATTTCTTCTAATTTAGGATCATCCTCTTGACACGAGGAAGGATTTTGGATATGCATGGGAGATTCTTGGAAGATTTCAACATTTTGGCCTAATGACAAAGGATTTTGAATGAGACTCTTTGAAATGGGAGTATACAGTGTGATTAGGTTTTGAATTTTTGAAGCATGGAAGGGATTCGCATCATGAATTGGATTAGATTGCATTTGTATTATGGATAGCCCTTGTGAGGTTGCATTATTGGATAAATATGGTGTGGACTGCTCTTGTGTGACTTCAGGGTATGAGGAAATGGTGGAAGACATGGAGACCACTTGAGGTGCAAAGTCTTTATGGGAAGAATCATTGCTAGACATGGGTAGATGACCTTGTTGCATGATAGGTGACACATTGACTATGTTCGATTGATGTCCAAAGGGTGACATGTTTGTAAATACACTTAAATTCATTTGGGACACCCTTGGTGGTGTATTTGAAGACATAGGAGGATATTCGTAGACATGTCATGTGACTGAAGACAAAATTGACTGTGTGATTGTGTGCGACTTTGGTAGTGGCTGACTTGTTTGCACAATTTGTAGTGCTAAGAGTTATGTTGTTTGTTGTATTGGTTGTTGGACTTGCATTGTTGGATGTGTTTGTTGTTGATATTGTATTCTCAAGTTTATTTGTGTGAGAATAGCGGGTATGTTTGATTTCATAATAAGAGCTCGCACATCAACTAGCTCTAGGTTTGTAATGGGATCTCCAAATTTTTGAAATAGTTTGAACATCTGGGATCTACTCTCTTCACTTTATTTAACGTTTTGTTCCAAAATTTCTATTTCTCGAGATAATTTCTCTTCAAGTGATGGAGAAATAGGTATGACACTTATTTGCTCCTGATAAGTTTAATGCATGTTTTGGGACATGTATATGTTGTATTGAGATGGTTGACTGTTTGGTTGCAATGACATGGTCCCACGAAAGTTGGATGTTTGATAAGGGTAACCTTGTCTCCTAGAAGTTTGAGAGTTTGTTTCAACCATTGAACTATATGCCATTTTGTTTTGATTTTTGACATTTAGGGATGAAATGCAATTCTACTAAAGGATGGAAGTGCAACCCTATTTTTGGGGGGATTTTGAGAGTTTTGAAAATGGACAAATGCAACTGAGGATGACAAATGCAACCTATGTTTTTTGAATTTTTTGACAAATTGGATTAAGGAATGACAAGATTAAATCCTAAAGAACAACAATGCAACCTATGGACTTGGACTAAAGAACAATCTAATTTTGAAGATAATACAAAATAGAGATAATGATTTGATCCTATGTCTTATGAGGATGAAGACTATGAAAGGACTAAAATTGGGATTATGACGACTATGCAAGGACTTGTGTGAGGATTATGCAAGGACTATATACAAAGATTATGACAATTGTGCAAGGACTATATGCAAAGATTATGATGACTATGCAAGGTTTTCATGTGAAGAGTATGCAAGGAGTATATACGAAGATTATGAGGATGTTAATGGGATACAAATGAGGACTTTCTAAGAACTATGCAAGACAATGTAAGGACTTATGTGAATATTATGAAGGATAGAAGGGATATAATGATCTTTCTTAGGAGGTGGATGTTGGATGGGACCTGAAAGGACCCTTTGTTTTTGAGACAAAAGGGTATCATTATGAATGGAATAGAAAAGAGCAAGGGGATCATCACAAGATTCTTGGTCGGTGGGATCTTGATCAAAAATTGGGTAGGATGGAAGTGTTTGTTCTTGATCTTTATTTATTTTAGGACTCATTTCTTCTAATTTAGGATCATCTTCTTGACACAAGGAAGGATTTTGGATATGCATGGGAGATTCCTGGAAGATTTCAACATTTTGGCCTAACGAGAAAGGATTTTGAATGAGACTCTTTGAAGTGGGAGTATACGGTGTGATTGGGTTTTGAATTTTTGAAGCATGGAAGGGAGTAGCATCATGAATTGGATTAGATTGGATTTGTATTATGGATAGCCCTTGTGAGGTTGCATTATTGGATAAATATGGTGTGGACTGCTCTTGTGTGACTTCAGGGTATGATGAAATGGTGGAAGACATGGAGACCACTTGAGGTGCAAAGTCTTTATGGGAAGAATCATTGCTAGACATGGGTAGATGACCTTGTTGCATGATAGGTGACACATTGACTATGTTCGATTGATGTCCAAAGGGTGACATGTTTGTAAATACACTTAAATTCATTTGGGACACCCTTGGTGTTGTATTTGAACACATAGGAGGATATTCGTAGACATGTCATGTGACTGAAGACAAAATTGACTGTGTGATTGTGTGCGACTTTGGTAGTGGCTGACTTGTTTGCACAATTTGTGGTGCTAAGAGTTATGTTGTTTGTTGTATTGGTTGTTGGAATTGCATTGTTGGATGTGTTTGTTGTTGATATTGGATTCTCAAGTTTATTTGTGTGAGAATAGCTGGTATGTTTGATTTCATAATAAGAGCTCGCACATCAACTAGCTCTAGGTTTGTAATGGGATCTCCAAATTTTTGAAATAGTTTGAACATCTGGGATCTACTCTCTTCACTTTTTTTAACGTTTTGTTCCAAAATTTCTATTTCTCGAGATAATTTCTCTTCAAGTGATGGAGAAATAGGTATGACACTTATTTGCTCCTGATAAGTTTGATGCATGTTTTGGGACATGTATATGTTGTATTGAGATGGTTGACTGTTTGGTTGCAATGACATGGTCCCACGAAAGTTGGATGTTTGATAAGGGTAACTTTGTCTCCTAGAAGTTTGAGAGTTTGTTTCAACCATTGAACTATATGCCATTTTGTTTTGATTTTTGATGTTTAGGGATGAAATGTAATGCTACTAAAGGATGAAAGTGCAAACCTGTTTTTGGGGGGATTTTGAGAGTTTTGAAAATGGACAAATGCAACCTATGTTTTTGGAATTTTTTGACAAATTGGATTAAGGAATGACAAGATTAAATCCTAAATAACAACAATGCAACCTATGGACTTGGACTAAAGAACAATCTAATTTTCAAGATAATACAAAATAGAGATAATGATTTGATCCTATGTCTTATGAGGATGAAGACTATGAAAGGACTAAAATTGGGATTATGAGGACTATGCAAGGACTATATACAAAGATTATGACAATTGTGCAAGGACTATATCCAAAGATTATGATGACTATGCAAGGTTTTTATGTGAAGAGTATGCAAGGACTATATACGAAGATTATGAGGATGTTAATGGGATACAAATGAGGACTTTCTAAGAACTATGCAAGACAATGTAAGGACTTATGTGAATATTATGAAGGATAGAAGGTATATAATGATCTTTCTTAGGAGGTGGATGTTGGATGGGACTTGAAAGGACCCTTTGTTCTTGAGACAAAAGGGTATCATTATGAATGGTATAGAAAAGAGCAAGGGGATCATCACAAAATTCTTGGTCGGTGGGATCTTGATCAAAAATTGGGTAGGATGGAAGTGTTTGTTCTTGATCTTTATTTGTTTTAGGACCCATTTCTTCTAATTTAGGATCATCCTCTTGACACAAGGAAGGATTTTGGATATGCATGGGAGATTCTTGGAAGATTTCAAAATTCTGGCCTAACGACAAAAGATTTTGAATGAGACTCTTTGAAGTGGGAGTATACGGTGTGATTGGGTTTTGAATTTTTGAAGCATGGAAGGGATTCGCATCATGAATTGGATTAGATTGGATTTGTATTATGGATAGCCCTTGTGAGGTTGCATTATTGGATAAATATGGTGTGGACTGCTCTTGTGTGACTTCAGGGTATGAGGAAATGGTGGAAGACATGGAGACCACTTGAGGTGCAAAGTCTTTATGGGAAGAATCTTTGCTAGACATGGGTAGATGACCTTGTTGCATGATAGGTGACACATTGACTATGTTCGATTGATGTCCAAAGGGTGACATGTTTGTAAATACACTTAAATTCATTTGGGGCACCCTTGGTGGTGTATTTGAAGACATAGGAGGATATTCGTAGACATGTCATGTGACTGAAGACAAAATTGACTATGTGATTTTGTGCAACTTTGGTAGTGGCTGACTTGTTTGCACAATTTGTGGTGCTAAGAGTTATGTTGTTTGTTGTATTGGTTGTTGGACTTGCATTGTTGGATGTGTTTGTTGTTGATATTGGATTCTCAAGTTTATTTGTGTGAGAATAGCTGGTATGTTTGATTTCATAATAAAAGCTCGCACATCAACTAGCTCTAGGTTTGTAATGGGATCTCCAAATTTTTGAAATAGTTTGAACATCTGGGATGTACTCTCTTCACTTTTTTTAACGTTTTGTTCCAAAATTTCTATTTCTCGAGATAATTTCTCTTCAAGTGATGGAGAAATAGGTATGACACTTATTTGCTCCTGATAAGTTTGATGCATGTTTTGGGACATGTATATGTTGTATTGAGATGGTTGACTGTTTGGTTGCAATGACATGGTCCCACGAAAGTTGGATGTTTGATAAGGGTAACCTTGTCTCCTAGAAGTTTGAGAGTTTGTTTCAACCATTGCACTATATGCCATTTTGTTTTGATTTTTGACGTTTAGGGATGAAATGCAATGCTACTAAAGGATGAAAGTGCAACCCTGTTTTTGGGGGGATTTTGAGAGTTTTGAAAATGGACAAATGCAACCTATGTTTTTGGAATTTTTTGACAAATTGGATTAAGGAATGACAAGATTAAATCCTAAATAACAACAATGCAACCTATGGACTTGGACTAAAGAACAATCTAATTTTCAAGATAATACAAAATAGAGATAATGATTTGATCCTATGTCTTATGAGGATGAAGACTATGAAAGGACTAAAATTGGGATTATGAGGACTATGCAAGGACTATATACAAAGATTATGACAAATGTGCAAGGACTATATGCAAAGATTATGATGACTATGCAAGGTTTTTATGTGAAGAGTATGCAAGGACTATATACGAAGATTATGAGGATGTTAATGGGATACAAATGAGGACTTTCTAAGAACTATGCAAGACAATGTAAGGACTTATGTGAATATTATGAAGGATAGAAGGGATATAATGATCTTTCTTAGGAGGTGGATGTTGGATGGGACTTGAAAGGACCCTTTGATCTTGAGACAAAAGGGTATCATTATGAATGGAATAGAAAAGAGCAAGGGGATCATCACAAGATTCTTGGTCGGTGGGATCTTGATCAAAAATTGGGTAGGATGGAAGTGTTTGTTCTTGATCTTTATTTGTTTTAGGACTCATTTCTTCTAATTTAGGATCATCCTCTTGACACGAGGAAGGATTTTGGATATGCATGGGAGATTCTTGGAAGATTTCAACATTTTGGGCTAACGAGAAAGGATTTTGAATGAGACTCTTCGAAGTGGGAGTATACGGTGTGATTGGGTTTTGAATTCTTGAAGCATGGAAGGGATTTGCATCATGAATTGGATTAGGTTGGATTTGTATTATGGGTAGCCCTATTGAGGTTGCATTATTGGATAAATATGGTGTAGACTGCTCTTGTGTGACTTCAGGGTATGAAGAAATGGTGGAAGACATGGAGACCACTTGAGGTGCAAAGTCTTTATGGGAAGAATCATTGCTAGACATGGGTAGATGACCTTGTTGCATGATAGGTGACACATTGACTATGTTCGATTGATGTCCAAAGGGTGACATGTTTGTAAATACACTTAAATTCATTTGGGACACCCTTTGTGGTGTATTTGAAGACATAGGAGGATATTCATAGACATGTCATGTGACTGAAGACAAAATTGACTGTGTGATTGTGTGCGACTTTGGTAGTGGCTGACTTGTTTGCACAATTTGTGGTGCTAAGAGTTATGTTGTTTGTTGTATTGGTTGTTGGAATTGCATTGTTGGATGTGTTTGTTGTTGATATTGGATTCTCAAGTTTATTTGTGTGAGAATAGCTGGTATGTTTGATTTCATAATAAGAGCTCGCACATCAACTAGCTCTAGGTTTGTAATGGGATCTCCAAATTTTTGAAATAGTTTGAACATCTGGGATCTACTCTCTTCACTTTTTTTAACGTTTTGTTCCAAAATTTCTATTTCTCAAGATAATTTCTCTTCAAGTGATGGAGAAATAGGTATGACACTTATTTGCTCCTGATAAGTTTGATGCATGTTTTGGGACATGTATATGTTGGATTGAGATGATTGACTGTTTGGTTGCAATGACATGGTCCCACGAAAGTTGGATGTTTGATAAGGGTAACCTTGTCTCCTAGAAGTTTGAGAGTTTGTTTCAACCATTGCACTATATGCCATTTTTTTTTTTTTTTTGACGTTTAGGGATGAAATGCAACGCTACTAAAGGATGAAAGTGCAACCCTGTTTTTGGGGGGATTTTGCGAGTTTTGAAAATGGACAAATGCAACCTATGTTTTTGGAATTTTTTGACAAATCGGATTAAGGAATGACAAGATTAAATCCTAAATAACAACAATGCAACCTATGGACTTGGACTAAAGAACAATCTAATTTTCAAGATAATACAAAATAGAGATAATGATTTGATCCTATGTCTTATGAGGATGAAGACTATGAAAGGACTAAAATTGGGATTATGAGGACTATGCAAGGACTATATACAAAGATTATGAAAATTGTGCAAGGACTATATGCAAAGATTATGATGACTATGCAAGGTTTTTATGTGAAGAGTATGCAAGGACTATATACGAAGATTATGAGGATGTTAATGGGATACAAATGAGGACTTTCTAAGAACTATGCAAGACAATGTAAGGACTTATGTGAATATTATGAAGGATAGAAGGGATATAATGATCTTTCTTAGGAGGTGGATGTTGGATGGGACTTGAAAGGACCCTTTGTTCTTAAGACAAAAGGGTATCATTATGAATGGAATAGAAAAGAGCAAGGGGATCATCACAAGATTCTTGGTCGGTGGGATCTTGATCAAAAATTGGGTAGGATGGAAGTGTTTGTTCTTGATCTTTATTTGTTTTAGGACTCATTTCTTCTAATTTAGGATCATCCTCTTGACACGAGGAAGGATTTTGGATATGCATGGGAGATTCTTGGAAGATTTCAACATTTTGGCCTAATGACAAAGGATTTTGAATGAGACTCTTTGAAATGGGAGTATACAGTGTGATTAGGTTTTGAATTTTTGAAGCATGGAAGGGATTCGCATCATGAATTGGATTAGATTGCATTTGTATTATGGATAGCCCTTGTGAGGTTGCATTATTGGATAAATATGGTGTGGACTGCTCTTGTGTGACTTCAGGGTATGAGGAAATGGTGGAAGACATGGAGACCACTTGAGGTGCAAAGTCTTTATGGGAAGAATCATTGCTAGACATGGGTAGATGACCTTGTTGCATGATAGGTGACACATTGACTATGTTTGATTGATGTCCAAAGGGTGACATGTTTGTAAATACACTTAAATTCATTTGGGACACCCTTGGTGATGTATTTGAAGACATAGGAGGATATTCGTAGACATGTCATGTGACTGAAGACAAAATTGACTGTGTGATTGTGTGTGACTTTGGTAGTGGCTGACTTGTTTGCACAATTTGTGGTGCTAAGAGGTATGTTGTTTGTTGTATTGGTTGTTGGACTTGCATTGTTGGATGTGTTTGTTGTTGATATTGGATTCTCAAGTTTATTTGTGTGAGAATAGCTGGTATGTTTGATTTCATAATAAGAGCTCGCACATCAACTAGCTCTAGGTTTGTAATGGGATCTCCAAATTTTTGAAATAGTTTGAACATCTGGGATCTACTCTCTTCACCTTTTTTAACGTTTTGTTCCAAAATTTCTATTTCTCGAGATAATTTCTCTTCAAGTGATGGAGAAATAGGTATGACACTTATTTGCTCCTGATAAGTTTGATGCATGTTTTGGACATGTATATGTTGGATTGAGATGATTGACTGTTTGGTTGCAATGACATGGTCCCACGAAAGTTGGATGTTTGATAAGGGTAACCTTGTCTCCTAGAAGTTTGAGAGTTTGTTTCAACCATTGCACTATATGCCATTTTGTTTTGATTTTTGACGTTTAGGGATGAAATGCAATGCTACTAAAGGATGAAAGTGCAACCCTATTTTTGGGGGGATTTTGAGAATTTTGAAAATGGACAAATGCAACCTATGTTTTTGGAATTTTTTGACAAATTGGATTAAGGAATGACAAGATTAAATCCTAAAGAACAACAATGCAACCTATGGACTTGGACTAAAGAACAATCTAATTTTGAAGATAATACAAAATAGAGACAATAATTTGATCCTATGTCTTATGAGGATGAAGACTATGAAAGGACTAAAATTGGGATTATGACGACTATGCAAGGACTTGTGTGAGGACTATGCAAGGACTATATACAAAGATTATTGCAATTGTGCAAGGACTATATGCAAAGATTATGATGACTATGCAAGGACTATATACGAAGATTATGAGGATGTTAATGGGATACAAATGAGGACTTTCTAAGAACTATGCAAGACAATGTAAGGACTTATGTGAATATTATGATGTTGTATATGGGGATTCTATAAGGACATAGATGAAGACTATATAAGGACTAATGCAAGAATATATGAGGACTATAATGAGGACAATAATGAGGACTATGTAAGTACTTGTGCAATGTAGGGATGTAAATGAGGATGATAATGATGACTATGCGAGGAATTATGCAAATTCTAAAGACGTAAATGAGGACGACAATAAGGATGTAAATGAGGACTATGCAAGGACTATCTGATGTCACAAGGTAAAATTTTGGAATTTGTAGGACTGTCTGATGTTTCAAGGTGAAACTTTGTTTCAAATAACTCATTTGGTAGGACAAAATTTGTTGTTTTTCACATCTAAGAACACTGTTTGAAGATAGGTATAGTTGACTGAACTATGTTTTGCCAAAGTCTTAAAGTTTAGAGATACACAAGGTAGGGCCTGAAATAGCCCAAATACTGACTCAATACTTGTATGGTACAATGATACATATAGAAGCACATAAGACAATCTTAGGCTGGAAAGTGGATACCATTCAATGAGGCCCCCACAACAAAATACCGAAACAAGACAAACAGATAGAGAGTCTTGCAAAATTGTCTCCACTCCACGACACACACTTCTTGGGAATGCCAGTCTCTCTTACCTCGAAGATCTTATCACCAAGGTATTTTTGTCTCATAATGCAAGGTACATGAGGGGTAGCTATGGGGTACGATCCACACCCCCTGAATCACTGAATATAGGATTTAGGCTACTAAGTTGGTTCTTATTGTAAATTTCAAGGGGTCTCGATCCAACGACATATGCTTAGAGCAAGCCACTTAAGAATTTAGTTAAGCTTATTGGTGTAGGGAAGGCCCCCACATACGTCGAATTCACTCAACACTCTAACCGCTTGACCAGTATATTTATATAGCGGCTCTCGAGAGTACATTGAGAAAGATAATATCCCCAAAACATCCCAATTCGAAGTACCTCTATAGGGTGATGAAATCCCCAATCAAAGATACCCCTCACTACTAAAATGAAAAATTGGGTGTTGTTATCACCTTCTCTCTTTATCCCAAGACCCCGAAGGTGGGTGGAAAGGTAGTTGATGCAACAGTAGGTCCACCCCAAACATGATTAAAAGTTCTTTCTTTTAAAAAATGAAGTGTGAGTTATTCTATTGAGAAGCCTGATTCATGTTAATTTTAAAAACCCAAACTTAGGTGTGAGATACACATGTGCATGCCAATTTTAGAACACCAAACTGAAGTGTGAAAGCATGCATGTCAATTTTAACTAGGTTTATTTTAAGCCCAAAACTGAAGTGTGAAAGCATGCTTGTCCATTTTAACCAGGTTTATTTTAAGCCCAAAACTGAAGTGTGAAAGCATGCATGTCCATTTTAACCAGATTTATCTTAAGCCCCAAATTGAAGTGTGAAAGCATGCATGTCCATTTTAACCAGATTTATTTTAAGCACCAAATTGAAATGTGAAAGCATGCATGTCAATTTTAACCAAATTTGTTTTAAGCACCAAGTTGAAGTGTGAAAGCATGCATGTCAATTTTAAACCCAAAATCCAAAAGTGATTTAACCCTAAAGGACCCTGCAATCAAATTGTTAGTGGTGTCCAAAATAATCTGGAATGATCAAGCTTTCTCTGTAATTTCGCCATACGCTACAAACAAACAATTAGTAAGAGAAATAAAAAATGACAACATTAATTAATTAATTAATTAATTATTTTTATTTATTTTTAACCCCAAAATAAAATTACAAAGAAGATACCCTTGATGGATTTCAGAGAGCTTTCCAAAAATGTAAGAATTTTAGGAAAAAACATTAATTTGCACCCTGAAGAGCAGATTTATGGAAAAACATGAATTTTTAAAGATCTAGCTTTACATTAATTATTTGACATCAAAATCAAAAGTGTAAAGAAGATACCCCTATGAAATTTCAAGAGATTTCTAGAAATGTAACAGTTTTAGAAAAATTCTTTGATTTGTGCCCAGAATTCAGAATTTATTAAAAAAATTAAAATGATCATATCTCAGTCAAAATAAATGGTATAGATCCAAATTTTTTACTATAGCCATTTCTTAGGATTTTTAACTTGCTGTAAAAAAATCTTATATATATTCATTTATTTGCACAAAAAATGAAAGATTTATAAAAATAATTGAAGCTATCATATCTCACTAAAAAATGATGGTATAAATCTAATTTTTTTACTATAGCGCCATGAGATGATCATTTACCTACAGTAAAAAAATCATGAAGATAATCAAAATAATTTGGAACATATGATAAAATATTTGAACAACCTGCAATCTTGCCTGAAACCTGATCTGCACAATGCTAGTCTTGGTTTTTTTTAATAAAATACCAATTAAGATTAGAAAACCTCTTAGAATATGAATTTAAAAGATAGATGTAGTTTGCAAGATCCAATACCTATACTTGTAGGCATACACAAAATTCCAAATAAGAGTGTTGTTGATTCACATCAGGTTCACCAAAATGTTGTATGTAAAATTCATAATCAAATCAATTATAAATCAAAGGGAAATCACGAATCCCTATCCTAATAAATGAATTCAAAACAAACTCAATGAAAATAGATGCATATAGAATAATTATAAACAATGTAAAACTCCATGTTGTGCATCATGACTTCCATTGTTCTTCTCTTCTTTGTGGTATGGCATCTCTCAGATATTGCGCTGACAACCTTCAAATGACACAAAGATTCAAATTTTGTGATTGATCGTGATTGAATGCTCAATTCATAGATTTTTGGAGAGGATTGATTGAGAGGTGGAATAGATTGATCAAGAGGTGGAACTCAAGTGAGCTCACATGTTGATTGATAGTTGAATTGTTGATTT
The DNA here is from genome assembly GCF_030272615.1 of Cryptomeria japonica. NCBI lineage: Eukaryota > Viridiplantae > Streptophyta > Pinopsida > Cupressales > Cupressaceae > Cryptomeria > Cryptomeria japonica. Next base: position 282,754,775 of record NC_081412.1, read on the forward strand.
TGTTGATTGATAGTTGAATTGCTGATTTGAAGGTGGAACTCAATTGATTGAATAGATAAATGAGTTAACTAATTGAGAAAAAAGTTGATTGAAAGATGAAAAAGGGTGATTGGAAGAAATAAAGAGGATGACATAGAAAACTTTATTTAGAAAAAGCTAACTAGAAGATACAAAAAGAATGATTAGAGAGAATTAAAGAAATGATGTATCAATTAATTTAAAAGATCAATTAAAATAGATGGAATAGTTAACTGACTGAAAGCTTTTTGAGAGCTCTATTTAGAAAAAGCTAATTAAAAGATAGAAAGAGGAATTGAAAAGATAATGATTTAATTAATTAATTGATCAAATTAATTAATTTAGCATGTGTTTGCACTTTGACTTTGATTTTTAATTTAATCTTTGCATGAGATTTAATTCAAATATTGAATTTATTTTAAATTCAATTTGATATTTGAATATATTTAGAACTTGACTTTGATTTTCAATTTGATTTTTGAAATCATGCACATGTATTTGAAATTAGAAAAAATTAGAAGAATATGAAATTAGAAGAATATGAAATTAGAATAATATGAAATTAAATGAGATTAGAAGAATTATTTAGTTAATTAAATGAAATTAGAATTTGGGGATTTGAAATTTGAATTAGAGGAAATAATTAGTTAATTAAATAATTTAAAGAAATAATTTAATTATTTAGAAATTGAATTTAATTAAATAATAAAGATTATTTAAATTAAAGGAATTAAAATCATAATTAATTAAATAATAAATATTTAATTAATATTAAGAAAAGGGTTAATCATAATTGAATAGAGATAGAAATTGAAAAATAATTTATTTAAATAATAAAGATTGTTTAAATTGAGGGATTAAAAATCATGATTAATTAAATAATTAATATTAAATTAATATTAGAAAATGATTTAAATGATTAAATGAAGATAGAATTGAAAATAGAATAATTAGTAAGATGACAAGGAAATATGAAATTAGAAGAATAAGATTAATTAACTTAATTAAATAATCAAAGAATTATTTAACTAATTTAGAGGAATAATTAGTACATGATCAATGAGACATTTTTAGGTGTCTACACCCTCAGATTGCGAAGGTCATTGATTCAGTTGATGTATTTTCTAGGGTTCTGAAGGAGTTTTGTATGTTGAAGATATTCGTGCATACATTCATTGCACTTTGGAGGATTTGGGTTCTGCTGAGATCAAGAACATGTATATTGGCACCTTGTTGAACCAAGATGGGTCGATGAAACCAAAATTTCAAATTCTAAAGGATCAGGGTTTTATCGACATTTTGGAGATGTTGAAATTTGAGGATGAATTGATCAGTATGCACTAAGCTGAGTCCATGGTGAATTCATATGGCTAGACCGGTCCCACAAGATCACCAAGGAGGCTATAAGTGCGATCACCGGTTTACCCCAGACCGGTCCAACCCCTGGAAGGAAGAAGATATCTAACAATGAGATGGAGAAGTTAACTGGTGCAACATCTAACAACTAGTCAGTGAGAATTAGCACTATCAGAGAGAAAGCAGTTCAATTCGCAAGCATAATCATTAGTTACAAGGTAACCAAATCAAATCATTTGAACTTTGTTTCCAGTTCATGCATTTTCTATGCTCACAAAATGATTAAGGAAAATGAAAAGATAGATCTATGTCAATGGATGTGTGATGAGCTGATAATAAACTTAGGGAAGATTAAGGGTGAGAAAAAGGGTATTTTTTGGTATGCCAATTTGTTGTCTATTTAATGCTTTTCTTTTTGAATGAGTTACTCAAAACCAGTAAGACCCAATGGGCATTTGATATATCAGTAGCAAAACAAATCAAGGATTCTATAAGGAATATGGGACAAGATAGGGACTCCATTCTTTGCGGTTATTTCAAATCATTCCAGAAGGCAATGAAGAAGAGAGAAAAGGTTCCAAAGCATATTGTAGATAAATATTCAATCAAAACCTATTTTATGGTAAAGAAGGATGAAACACTGATGGAGGTAGTGCAACCAAGGAAGATCTAGATAATTGAGATGGGCTATGAGGTAGATGCTGAGATCTTGGAATTATATGCCAAGACTCTTATTGATGGCCCGATTGATGAAGCAAAGAAATCTTTTGGGACTGCAAAGCAAAAAGAAACTAAAGTTGAAATTGGATTCAGTAAGAAGAAAAGGGAAGGAAAGATCAAGAAGGTTTGGGGAAGCTGTGTAGAAGATGTCCTTTGAGATAAAGCAAATCATAGGACTAGCTGAAGGGTCTTCTCTGACAGCAGTGCAAGCCTCACCGACAACAACAACCAACAAGGGTGTAGTAAAAAGGAAGAAACTGAAGACTTATATTGCCCCCATTACATCTGGTTCTGATATTGATGTTGTACCCTCATAGATTCCCAAAACTATCATCAGGATACCAAGGAAGAAGGCTGAGGAAGTAAAGAATTAGAAAGTGAAGGTTACCCCTTTGACAACACAAAAAAATTTTTGAACGAGAGGAAGCCCACAAAGAAGAGGAAACTGGTTAAGGAGTCTACTTCTACTCCCGTCAAGAAGAAGAAATCAGATGTAGATATAGCTCTCAAATCCGGTAAGAGTATTGAAGTCATTCCTCCTCTTTCAGTTGCTGATTTGATTGATCAAATCACTAAAGATGGAATTTTGAGTAATAAACAACATTACTATGTACATATGAATGATAAGGAGCAAATGGAGATAGAGGAATCAATTTTTTTGTACTTAGATATATATAAGAAATAACTTCTAGAGATTGGAAAACAAATACCGACAGATTTGTATAAAAACTAGATGTTAGAAGGTTATCCACGGTTGAAGAGGATAGACACATAAAGATACATGAGTTGTTAACTATTTGTGGCTCTATAACTGATGAAGAGATGCAGCAATGTTTAGAGTTTGCAACTAAATCAATTTTCTGAAGAAAACACCAACATGTGAGTCTCATGATAGGTAGAGTGAATAAGATAATTAAGAACACATGAGACTTGGGTAAAATTCTTTGTAGATAAACCTAGATTATTTACTTCACTGGAAGTCCCTCAAAATTCCAACACTCTAGATATCCCAGTAGATGATTAGGAGAAAGGCATATTGGGAATGGATACATCGGTTTTGGATCAAAAACTAATAGAGGATATTCCTTTGGTAGATAACATTGAGACTATACAGGATAAGAAGGATACACCAGAACAAATCATTCCAGATATAGAGGTTATTGATGTGGAAACAAAAAATAAGAAGGTTGAAGATATTGAACCACCAACACCAAATGTACATACTAAAGAGGTTAAGGTTGAAAAGGTTACTGCACCAAGTGGTGAAGCCATTGATACAAGTCATGAGGTTGAATCCTTCATGAAGATTTTAGATAGTCATTCATTATTGGCACTTGACTCATCTGGTCAAGTTGATTTTGCATAGAAGAATATTGAGCAGCTGAGCAGTTTTGAATTGATGTATGTTGCAGCTCAAAAGTTAAGGAAGGAAGCAATGAAAGACAAGTAGGTTATTGAGCAGGCCATTTCGATTTTGCAGTAACTTGCAGCCTGTTAGAATATTTAATCTTTACTTGGCTTAGGTTTATTTGTATTTACTTTAGGATATTCCTTTGGAATTCCTATTGTAGACGTCTAAAAATGGTCAATGCTTGCGGAATCATACTTTAACATTTGCACATTGCCCATGTTAACATTTGCGCATTGCCCATCTAAAAAGGGTTTTTGCGTCGCGTTAACATTTCTCTTATGATTCGCACTTGGTCTTTATCATTTGTGAGCATCGAGTCCTTCTTCTACATCCTTCATTCATCTCGTCTTCGAATTTGGTCTTGTCAACACCAATATTTGTCATGATTTTGGTCGATCTTATCTTGTCGCATCAATGTGCGTATTCATTTCTCATCATTTTGGACATCGTCAATCCTAATTAGGGTTTTGTCCTCTTATCAATCTTGTCATCATGCGATCGATAATTGTCAATGATTCTTGTGTTTTGATCAATTTGTCATCAATCTTGTCGTCTTGTGATCTATTTTGTCATCGATCTTTGTCCTTGTTAATTTTGTCATTTTGCGATCAATTTGTCATTGATCGTCGTCTTTCTTAAATTGTGTCAATTTGGATCAATTAGTCATTGTTCCTCGTCAATTGGCACATTTATCAATCACATCATTTATTAGCATCGGTCTTTTATCAAGTCAGAATCATGATTAAATTGAATCGATATCAATTATCCTTTGTCAAGACCTAATTGTCATCCTTGCATTTTCTAATTCATCATTTAGGGTTTCTTGATTTTATTCATTTAACCCTATTTATCATTTCCCCCTCTAGGATTAATAAATTATTTATTTATCCTAGGTCCTCATGTCACAATTAAATGTTTAATTTAATTGGCTAACTAATTATTCCTCTTTTTGTGAATTAATTAATAAATGACAAATTATTAATTGATTTACCTAATTTCTCCTAGTTCCTAATTTCCTAGTTTTTCATCAATTTCTAAATTCCCTCTTTGTGAATTAATTAATAAATGAAAAATTATTAATTAATTCACTAAATTCCTAATTTCCTCATTTTCTAATTTCCTAATTCCTTTTTTTTTTTCCCAATTTTCTAATTTTCCTAATTTCTAATTCAATTTCCTCCTGTTTTTCTCCTAATTTCATGGGAATGACATTTCAATTTGTCATAATTTGTCATAATTGACAATCAATCAATTTTGACATAGAAATTTGTCATAATTTTGTCATAATTATCAATCAATCAATTTTGCATAGAAAGTGCAAATTTGTCATAAATTTGTCATATTTGACATTTTTGATTTGAGATTGCCATTTGAATCTCTTCATGCTAATTTGATCTTTTCTCCAATTTGTCTATAAATTGGATGAATTTCTTCAATCCCAGCTAATCACATTATCGAACGAATCACTTTTCAAATCGATTCTCGAATCAATCACACTTTGAGTATTCTTGAGCAATCATCTTGTCTACTTGCTTTCATATCATGATCATGCACTAGTAGGTGAGATCCACAACAAAGCTATTTGAAGGAGAAAGAAGGACAATGGAGCCACATGAAGGAGACATTCAAATATGCACTTGGTTTGCTTAATTTTCAAATCTTGAATGTTTTGTTTTCATGTCTTTATTGGATGTAATTAGGATTGATCATTGCATTTGAGCTTTTGTGATTGAGCTATGACTAATATTGATATTTGCTTTGATGATTTCCAATTTCCTAGCTACATTAATTGGTGAACCCGACATGAACTAACCCCCTAATCATGCTTTTGAGTGCTCTTGAGTTGATTTGCAGGTGAAAAACCCAAGAAACAGGGTAATGCAGGGTTTTCTGAGAACTTTTGCGCTTGTGTGAGACAGTCTGTGCCTGTGTCAAGCATTCTGCACCTATGTCAAGGACAATCTGTGCCTGTGTCAAGCATTCTACGCCTGTGTGAGACATTTTGTGCCTATGTAGGGCCAGAAATAGAGGTAAAAGGCAGTGTTTTTCACTTGCAAAATTGTTTTGTTTTGCATTCTGTTTCTATTTTTTTGGTTTTTTGGTACTGATTCTCTATGCAGCACCTTGGCATACGCATGGCAAAGACAACAAATGAAACTACCAACACATTTTTGTGAAAGTTCAATAGTCAAAGACTAAACATATCAAACTTTTGACTTGGGTTTTTGTAGGTTGCCTTGGACTACAACTAAACTTTGTGTTTGTAATTAATATTTAGGCACCTAGTATGATTTCTAAATAGGATGGAATGAATGTATGTTTCCTTTGATTGATGAGTTTGACATTGGAGTAGGAGAGTATGCTCTCATCCTTCTTAGGGTGATCAGAAATCCAGATCTTTGATACCATGCTCATGTTTTTGATTGTGTGTCACCTTTAGAGGGCCTAGCTTCTCGACCATTTGCTTTTGCAAGCAAGTGACAATAGTGAGAAGGGAACAACCCAAAGTGAGTACGGCTAGAATACCTTGGCATTCTAACTCACTATAAACAAATACATGATGGGCGAAAGCTTTGAAGGAATGGTTACGTGGGAATTGCAGTTACTTGGGAAGTGATGACCCTTGAACTCTTTCTCATATCAACATCTAAGTAGGACCTCACGGTCTAAATCATGCCTGTGTGACTGCATTTGTTTGGTATCTTGATGGGCTTAATGTCTCAATCACGCTTGCATGACATCAAGGAGTAACACTTAACATAAATCCTTACTAAACACCTTGTATTTAGAGGCCAAAAATCCTTCTAGTTGCTTGAGAAGGACAAGTTCAGATACTTGGAAGAGATACTAAGTTCACCATGGGGAGATTTCCATGGGGACTGATGCTTGGCTGCCCTAAGAAGTGAGTGTTGTGGAGGGGAGCCCATGGGGTCAAGCATCTATGTATTCTCCTTGAATCTCATAATGAGTCTACCTCTCAAGTACCTAATGTCCTTTCCTACCATAAGAAATGTGTTAATGAGCATGATTGTCTTGAGTCTAAGTTGAAATATCTTGTCTTCTTTGTTTGTCAAAAGTTGAATTGCATCTCATTTCAAAAACAAGACAAATTGATTCAAAACAAGGTTAAACACAAGAACATTTCATCCAACAAAGTTCAAAACACCTTCAAACATGGTTGTCAAACATTTTTCAAAATCTTGTCTCAACATTCATGCCACTTCGATTTAGGTTCATCCTAGGTTTGCATTTTGCAAAGTCATTGTCAAGTACCAAGGTTAGGTTTCATCTAGGTCATCCTTTTGCATGTGTCCTCTTGCATTAGAGTAATACCATTATCATACATTTGCATTTGGATACCCTAAGTTTCTTCATCAAGCTTAGGTCATTATCGTATCATATTAGAGTCATTTGCATAGTAATTGTCCCTTTGCATATAGTGTCAAAACTAGGTTTTGTCATACTTGAGTAATCCAAATCTTTGATAAACCCTAAGTCATTGTTAGGAAGTCTAGACCTTATCAAACCTTTTCTCTTTTTGTCATTATTTTCATTTGGTCAAACCTAGCTTAGTTTCCAAGCATATAGGGGAGACATTGTCATTTGTCCTTTTGTCACTTGGTCCTTTTGTCCTTTGAGGTCTAGACATCATTTCAATTTCCTAAGGGTCTCTTTTAGACTTGCATTCCAAAAAGTTTTTCAAAATCTTGAAAAACAACCAAAAACATAGGTTGCATTCTTGCCATAGATTGCATTCTCATTTATTTAGTTTGCATTCAGTTGCATATCATATATTGTCCTTGAAAATTTCCAAAAATATTGTATTTGCATAAGTGACATGCCTATTGAAACAAGATCAAAATCTAAAAAGATGGGTGAACCAGCATACCAGCCCATTGACAACATATCAAATTCACAATTTCAAACTAGTCAAGCAGTACAAATTGAAGGTTTATCAAACACATCTCTACCACCATATGGAATGGTTCAACTTGGACCACCTCCATTATATGAACCAGTGTTTGTACCTATGAAACTAGGACATGGGAGTTTTCCACCAACTCCAAGAGTAAATGCACCTTTCAATTAGAATCAACCAAACCTGCAACATGAAATTCAAACACTACATGAGGAATAAACTCTTTCACAAGGATTTGGTTCAGATCAAGGCATTCAACAAGAAACAAATCCAAATGTCCAACCAAAATCTTCATCAGATTCTGATGCTTCTGATGATGTTGATATGTTCCTTCAAGATCCAAAGTTGACAAAAAAGATGGATAAATTCTTGAACAAGGCCTTTAAGATGTTCCCACAAAAATATCTTAACATGATGAGTAATGTGACCTCCTCAAGTGAGCAAATCAATGTGCAAAAACAACAAGGCGGTGAGTTGTTAAGTTTCTCTCCACATCCAAATGAAGAAAATATGCAACAAGAAACTCAACCTACCTTGATGAGTAAACGTGCTTCAAAGGCATTGACAGTGACTATTCCTCAAAAGTCACCATTCGAGACAATAAATAATCCATTATTCAACACAACACTTGTAACACAAGATCAAATGAAGACCACACAAATATTGACAACTATCCCTCAACAAGAAGTGGTTCCTTACATGCATAAAATTGGATCAAAATCTAAGATGCAAGAAAGCTTCATGACTGGAATGCCTGATATCACCAATGTCCAAAACAATTCCATGATGCAACAAAGTTCTTATGTCCCGTTAAGCTCAATATATTTGCCAAACACTATTGCGATAGATCCTTCGATAATGGTGACACAAAGAGCTATGGATAGTGGTTTGCACCAACAACAATTGTTGCAACAATTGAGTAATACACAAAAGGTACAATTGAATGTGCAAACAAGCAATGTACAACAACAACAATATCACATTCGACAACAAATTGCAGCGCCTTTTGCCCCATTACAAGTTAATGCAAACTTGCAACCATCATAATGGATTGGACAAACAACACAGCAAGTTAATGCAAGTGCCATACCCCATCTTAAGGAGAAACAACAAAAACCACCCAAACAAAGTTTTTTGCAAATGATGGGATATACACCGCGACAACAATTGGCACAATGTCAACAAATTCTGATTTGTCAGCATCAACAACAACATGTGCCTCAATATGTGCCAAGACAAACAAGCTGTCATACTTCACAACCACAATTGGCACTTGTGCAATATCAACAACACCCTCAATTGCAATATCAACCTAGGCTACAAGAAGCACAAAAACAAGGTCAATATCAAGGAATGGCACAACCACACCAACCAGAGATGTACCAAGAACATTATATGCCGGAGACACCAAAAATGGCCATTTCAGAGTATCAACAACTGATCAGAAACATGATGTATCGACAAAGAGTACCCACCAGGATTAATGATGGACCTCCAAAATCTGATACAATTGTGCAACAGCTTGAGAAGTTGCAACGACAAGTTGACACATTAGAAACTAAAGGAACAAAGAAGTTGTATATAGATCAGGATTTATGTCCTAATCCATTTGATAAGAGCTTATACATGCCTCCATTCCCTAAACATTTTGAGGCACCTAATTTTGAGAAATATAAAGGGAATGGCAATCCAAAAGATCACATTCAAGCATTTTTCGTGGCATGTACTGAAGTGAGTTATGAGGAAACATATTTAATGTGCTTATTTGCATGAAGTCTCACTAGACAAGCCATGGATTGGTATTCGCATCTGCCAGGAAATATAAAGACTTGGTCTAAATTGGCTCAAAAGTTTATATCTCACTTCGCATTCAACATCGACAGTGACGTGACCATGTCAGATTTATGCAACACCAAGCAAAAGCAAGGCGAGCTATTAGTGACTTTCTTGCAACGATGGCGAAGCTTGTATAGTCGTTCTTCCCTAGATATACTTGAAGAACAACAAGTGAATCTGTTTATCCAAAATTTGGTCCCAGAAATGATGTACGAACTAAAATTGAAAAGTCCCAGTACTATAGAGAAACTCATTAAGGGATGAACATTGAAACTGCTCTTGTAGCCAAGGGAATCAATAAGCTTAACAAAGACAGTGACAACACGACCAATTCAGGGGACAAAAATAGATTTTGGTATAAGAACAAGAATGTCACTAATGATGGAGTTGTTGATGCAAGAGCGGTGAATGCAAATCAACCCCCATTCACAATCAAGAAATTGAGTGTTCCTAATATGTCAACTATGGAACAAAATCAAACACCAGTGAGCAATGTTACTCAATAGCCACAATACCAACAACATACTCAACAATACACTCAACAATATAATCAACAACAAGGCCAGCAACAAAGCTAGCAGCACAAACCTTTCCGATCAAGGGATGGGCCTCCTTAACAATTTATGCCATTGGGAGAGTCTATTGAGTTAGTAATGAAACAATTAATACAAGCAAAATTTATTAAGGGCAGAACCAATGGTAAAACCGCATTGGTGGAATGATAATGCATACTATGAGTATCATCGGTCAAAAGGACATAAAATTGCGTCATGTTTTCAATTGAAACATATGATTCAAGACTTGTTAGAGCAAGGAGTAATTGAGATAGATCCGCCCAACGCGACCTCTAACACTGATCATACCATTTTCAAAACTCCTTTGCTTGATCATGACAAGGGTAAAGTGTCTTCTTCAAACTCTACCCAAACAACATATTATGCAAATACTGGTTATAACAATGTCATCAATTGTTTTCGAGCATCAAATGAGTATGTTTCCACCATAAGAATAAAGGAACAAGATCCTTCTTGCGCGGTCACCACTCGTCGATCCAAAATAGTCCTGAAAGGAGCTCCTGCAGCTCCTCCCAAACCAACTCTTGCAAGTTAGTATAATCTCTTGGATCATCTAGGAAAGACACCTACACAAATATCAATTCTTGAGTTGTTGAAAATGTCCACCATGCATCGTGCAGTCCTAGATAAAGCTTTAATTGAGTCCACTATCCCGACAAACATTGATGTTGAACAGTTTCAAGCCCAATTGGACATCTAGCTGTTTCCCAAAATGTCGCATTTTCTGATAATGATATTTCACCTGATAAGCTCCCTCATAATGATCCTTTACACCTTGAAGTCTTTGTCCATAATTGCAAAATCTGATGAGTCTTGATAGATGGCAGAGCAGGTCTTAATATTTGTACCTTGAGAGTGGTCATTGGCCTTGGATATACAGAAAATGACATTGATGCTTTTATAAGAATAACAATCAAAGCATATGATGATGTTGAGTGCCCATCTAAAGGGATAATTACATTACCTATCAGAGTCAGTCCAATGACAAAAAACACTTTCTTGCAGGTCTTAGACCTTGATCTCCCTTACAATATGATTCTTGGCCGTCCATGGATCCATGCAATGAAAGCAGTTCCATCCACCTATCATCAATGTTTAAAATATCCTTAGAATGGAACTAAGATAACAATTCTAGGAGATCTTAATCCATTTCAATTCTGTGCTGCCCTAAAGGATTCCCCTTAGCAGCAAGTCCTAGTCAATAGAGAGGCCAAATCACATAGTTATGTGGATCCTAATGAATTGTTAGATGTTTTCAAAGGAAAAATGAAGATACAGGACCAAGGATGCAGAGAATATTCAATGGATCAAACATTCCTCATCGGGAATTTACCAATATCTCCAAAATCATATGGCAAACTACATTTGTTGCAAAAGGAACCTAAGGTAGTTATTCAATATCAGCCTCCCACTACATTTACAAGATGGGGTGAACTTGACAAAGAAACTTTAGATGATGATGTCATAGATTGGCTTTATAAGGATCCAACTGAGACCCCACCTGTCAGGTTGCCAGTGGAATGGTACGACAAAGGATTTACTATACTGCAAAAGAAAGGATATGATGGCTGCAGTGGCTTAGGCCTAAACAACAATGGAAGGCTAGAACCTGTTATACCCAAGATGTGACCTTCAACTTTAGGGTTAGGTTTTGTACCATTGCGAATTGGACCCTCATCTACCAAAGTGACCACGTGTGGAAAAGGGTGTGACTCTAATGATGAAATAACACCTGAGGATACCCGACCCGAAACTGATTCCAATGAATGGAAGTGGAGTTCTTTTTCTTCTAGCTCCTATGCCCTTGACAATATTTTCCTTGACCTTGATAATTTGCCTATGGAAGACAAACATGAAATAACTCCTCTTCCTAAAACATGTCCTAATGCTTGGATAGAGTCATTCTGGGATCCAAGCTCCAAATCAGATACAAGTAGTTCAGATAGTGATACCACAGATGTTTACATCTTTACCATATCAGCCCTCTCTCTCTCTCTCTCTCCTGAAAATCGATGATGACATGCCCCTCATCTATCCCCAGCTTATCCAACATGACCAACAAGAACCACTCACATTGGACTATTTTCAAAATGATGAAGCAATTGCAGAATTCCTTGGACTACAGGAAGGCATACCACAAGGTGATCATAAGGAAAGATTTGCTATTGACCTAGATTCCACGACATATTTTGGGGAGTCAACTCCATCTTCCAGTCATCAAAATGAAAAAAGAAAAGAAAAAGTAAAAAATCAAAAGAATAGATCTTTGAGTGAAAACCGTAAGGCACTCTCTGATCATGCAAAAGTAAAAATAAAAGACGTACCTGCAGGTGAAAACCTCTTTGAGGTGCCCAAAGGTGGAAGAGTGGAAATACCCCTATCAAGTCAAGATAAATCAACATTGCTTGTGGAAATGACCGAAGAAATCAATTTGGGTACACCTGACAACCCTAAGGTCATTCATTTTGCTGCTTCTCTATCAAAATAGGAAAAGATAGATTTTGTCAATTTCTTTCTTGAGAAGAAGATCAGCTTTGCATGGTCCTATGCAGATATGCCTAGCCTCGATCTAGAATTAGTCCTTCATCATTTGCCATTAAAAGAAGATGCCAAGCCTGTCAAACAAAATCTTAGAAAGATGCATCCCCAGGTGGCTCTTTTAGTCAAGGTAGAACTGAAAAAATTACTGGATGTGGGCTTCATCAGACCCATCGATTATGCAAACTGGATTTCAAATTTAGTACCAGTTAGCAAAGTAACTGGGGGCATCAGAATCTGTATGGATTTTAGGGATCTCAATAAAGCATGCCCTAAAGATGATTTTCCACTGCCAAATATCGACATCATAGTTGACATGACTGCTGGATATGAGATGCTCTCATTGATGGATGGTTTCTCTGGCTATAACCAAATTCGCATTGCTCTTGAAGACCAACATAAGACTGCATTCACATGTGCTTGGGGTACCTACTATTGGAATGTGATGCCCTTCGGTCTTAAAAATGCAGGCACAACATATCAAAGAGCAATGATGACAATTTTCCATGATTTCATGCATACTTTGATGGAGGACTATGTTGATGACTTATTATGCAAATCTGTCACAAGAGATAGTCATTTAGCCATCCTAGGCCTAATCTTTGACCGAATGGAGACCTACAAGCTCAGACTCAATCCAAAGAAGTGTGTCTTTGGTGTCATAGCTAGCAAATTACTAGGGTACATTATTTCTCACAGAGGCATTGAAGTCGACCCAGCCAAGGTTAAAGCAATAATGGACATGCCTCCTCCTTCTAATCTCCATCAACTACGTAGTCTGCAAGGAAAGCTATAGTTAATCCGCCACTTCATAGCTTAGTTGGCCGACAAATGTCATCCATTCTAGCATCTATTGCATAAAGGTGTCGCTTTTAAATGGACTGAGCAATGTCAATCAGCCTTTCAAGCTCTCAAAGACTATTTGTTGTCGCCGCCTATTCTAATGCCTCCTATAGAAGGAAAGCCATTCATATTGTATATTTCTATAACTGAAACGGCACTAGGAGTTCTCTTGGCCCAACAGGATGAGAACGACAAAGAGCGAGCTATTTATTATATCAGCCAGGCACTAGTAGGCTATGAGCTGAATTATTCAACTATTGAATGGGCATGCTTAGCAATGGTCTTTGCAACGTAGAAACTCCGACACTATATGTTAAATCACCAAACATTGTTGGTTGCAAAAATTTATCCCTTGAAATACTTGCTTAGCAGAACAGCTTTGACAGGTCACCTAGCAAAGTGGGTTATAATCCTCAGTGAATTTGATATTGAGTATATGGAGCGAAAGGGGATAAAAGGACAAGTCATAATAGATCAACTTGCAGAGGCTCCTATTTATGATGATCATCCCATGTTGACCAATTTTCCAGATGAATCAATCTTTGCTCTCACATCTTCTAATGAATGGAAGTTATACTTTGATGGATCCTGTACCAAGTTCAGGTCCAGAGTAGGCATCTTGTTTGTCACCCCTCAAGGTGATGCTATTCCCAAGTCCTACAGAATAACTTTTCATTGTACCAATAACATTGTAGAGTATGAAGCACTAGTCACAGGACTCCGAGTAGTGGTCCACTAGAATATCACACATTTGCAAGTCTATGGAGATTCTCAATTAGTCATCCGACAAGTGAATGATGACTATTGAATAAAAGATGAAAAGCTTATTCCCTATAAGCATATGGTAGATTTCTTCAAGACAAAATTCACGGCTATCCATTTTAGTCAAGTTCCAAGAATGCAAAACAAGTCAGTAGATGCGATGGCTACGATTGCTTCCATGTTGAATATGCCCCACAATATGGACAAATGTGAATTTTTAGTCGAACAGTTGCTGGTTCCTTCTTTTGACATTCTGACAATAGATGTGATGTGCATTATTGTTGGTTCTAACTCCCCATGGTACAATGATGTATATCAATATTTGAAATCCCAAACCTTACCACCTAACCTTTCCACTAACCAACGCCGAGCCTTCATCTGACAGATAGCCAAATATGTCATCATTGCCGACACCCTTTACCATTATTCCTTTGACCATACCCTCCTCAGGTGTTTGGATTCTGACGAAGCACAAATGGCTTTACATGAGGTTCAAGATGATATATGTGGGGGCCATTTCAATGGTCTGAGCTTAGCCAAAAAGTTGATTCGTGCTGGGTATTATTGGCCCACTCTGGAAAAGGATGTTCATGATTTTGTTAAGAAGTGCTACAAATGCCAGATCCATGGAAATTACATTCATGCACTAGCCCAAGAGCTTCATTCTGTCATATCTTTGTGGCCCTTTTCTCAATGGGGATTGGATCTTATTGGCAAGATTCACCCGACATCGGCAAATGGACATAAGTTTATCATTACAGCCACAAAGTATTATACAAAATGGATTGAGGCTATCCCCATGACCTATATCACTGGGGTACAAATTTCAAAATTCCTATTGAATTATATCATATGTCGATATGGGGTTCCCCTTGCCATAGTCACAGATAATGGTCGTCCCTTCGAGAATAAAGATGTCAAGGAACTCTGTGAAAAGTTTCATATTCAACACCATTTCTCCAATCCATAGTATCCATAGGGTAATGGTCAAGCCGAAGCATCAAATAAAACCATTATCAAGATCCTGAAAAAAGTTGTCAATGATGCTAGTCGAGATTGGCATGTACAGTTGAATCCAGCACTATGGGCCTATCGCACTTCTATCCGCACACCTACTGGTGCAACACCTTATTCCTTGGTGTATGGTGCAGAAGCCATTTTACCCTTGGAAGTGGAGATTCCTTCCTTGCGTGTTTCCTTGCAACATCTGATTGATGATGAGACATGTAGGGTCTCTTGGTTGCATCAACTTGAGATGTTAGATGAGAAACGTCAAACAACCCTGACACATTTGCAAGCATATCAAAACCGTCTCTGTCGCTTTTATAATAAGAAGGTCAAAGGGCGACACTTCAAAGTGGGAGATCTGGTTTTAAAGGAAAACCCCAAGAATGCATATTCTATTGACATCATCAAAGGTAAGTTTGAACCTAATTGGGTTGGGCCTTTCATAGTGACTATAGCCTATGGCTCGGGGGCATATCAGCTTGCCACTCCCGAAGGTGAACCTTTATCTGATCCTGTCAATAGCATGCACCTTCGCAAGTACTGGGCATAATTTTTTGTCAACCCTTCTTCAAGTATGATCCTGAAAAAATACCAAAAAATCAAAAAAGCAAAAAAATACAAAAAAATAAAAAAAGCGAAAAAATACAAAAAAAGTGAAAAAAGCGAAAAAATACAAAAAAAGTGAAAAAAGCAAAAAAATACAAAAAAAAAGCAAAAGAGAAAAAGAGCAAAAAAGTAAAGAAAAATGATTCGCCCTCTAGTGACAACCTGGCAAACAGGCGCTTTGGGCAAGTACCATGGTGAAAACCTGGCAATCAGGCACCATGTGTAAGCGAGATCATCGCTCTGTCATTTGTCATGACTATGCTTTCTCTCGGCTAGTTTATCATGTCTATCTTTGTCTTGACCCAATGTTCAGTTCCAGGCCTGTGATTGGTCAACATCATTGTCTTGCATACTCTGGTTTCTTGTACATATGTCTTTCAAATGTGCATTGAGTGTGTTCCCCTTGTCATGATCAATCACTAGAACTTTTGAAAATTGAAAAATGTCCTGAAATAAATCTCTAAAAATTGAAAAATGTCCTGAAATAAATCATAAAAATTGAAAAATGTCTTGAAAAACAATCTCTAAAAATGGAAAATGTCCTGAAATAAATCATAAAAATTGAAAAATGTCTTCAAAAAAAATCTCTAAAAATTGAAAAATGTCCTGAAATAAATCATAAAAATTGAAAAATGTCCTGAAAAACAATCTCTAAAAATTGAAAAATGTCCTGAAATAAATCATAAAAATTGAAAAATGTCCTGAAATAAATCATAAAAATTGAAAAATGTCCTGAAATAAATTTAAAAAATTGAAAAATGTCCTGAAAAAAAAAATCTCTAAAAATAAAAAAATGTCCTAAAAAAATTAAAAAAATCGAATAAAGTCCTGAAAAAATGAACACAAAAAAAAATAAAAAATTGTAAAATCTCGAAAAGCAAAACAAAAAATAAATGATCCCTTTGTGCATAAGACAAATCGTTGAGCATACATCCAACGACAATCGATCAAACATTGGTATAGACAACAAGCACTGTGCTTTACTGAAATCATGCATTCACAGATGAACTTTTTCAATCAAACTAGACATTCAAACTGATCAAAATTGTCATATCAATCAACCTCAAAATCATTTGTCCTTGTCTCTACTATCATGGGTCTTATACAGGGTGTGGTATACTCAAAACTAGACCGTGTCTTGTCTTAAACGGGGTACCGCATATCCTGAAACCAGACAGCATGATTGTCCTATCAGCACTTTCAACTTTTGACAATGAAGATCAAGATGTTTGTTTGATTTGTTGGAATTTGTGCATCTTATCTTTTTACGGATTTATCTTTGGCTTTGATCATGTTCCTATGTTGCTCGATGATTTCACTGAGTGATTTAGAGTGACCGTGATGGTTCATGGTCCCTTTCTTTTTTGTTGTGATTGATGTTTGTCTGCGATGTGTCTATCTTTTGCAAAAAGGGTTGCATTTCAGCTCTGGCCTTCAATGCCATGATGCTACACATCTATTTTGCTATATTAAATAAAGGTTCTCACCTACAAAGTGCATTACTGAAAGCAAGTTTTTCTTTGTCTCTAACTGTCCTCTATTTCATTTCTTCTTACTAACATTTCTTCAGTCAGTTCGGATAGCCAGTTCGATCTAGTGCTCCAATTTCCCCAAACACACATATGCTGCATCCTGCATCCATTTTGTTAGTACATTTGCATTACATCAAGCATCATATCAAGCATCATATCAAGCATTTTATCCATTTCATATTATAAATACATCAAAAACATAAAAAAATACATCCATACATGTTCCACAATGGTACATAAATAGTGCATAAGTCATCCATACATAGAAAATAACATAAGTCATAACACATTGCATCCCATCATCTCGATGCATATCATATCATATGTCACAATAATATCGGAGTACAAAATTGGACTATCTGTCCTAAGTATGGCCCGTAGGCTGACTACAAAATGTCAAACTACATATGCATCTGTCCGTCATAAGGAGCATGTGCCTCTGTCACTGGGTGCTCCCTTTGTCCTCCTCATCCTTGCCATGTCTCAAGGATGATGTCCCTCCTAGTCCTGGCTATGGTGGTCTCATAGGTCCACTCACCCCCATGCTGCTCACTGACCTTCGAGAGCGTGCCCTGCTCTCTGTCCTCGATCGTGCCCGATATGAAGTTGCTCTCTGCTCTGGTAGGACTGCACTCTCATACAGTGTCCTCTAATGGCATATCTCCTCTCTGGTCTCTACCAACATCTGTGCCATCTCCCATGCACTGGCATCCCTAATCGACCTAATATACTCAGTGACTCTCTGTTCTTCTTGTTGTGCTTGAGCTATTGCTATATCTCAAGCTGCTGTAAGTCTGGCTATCTCGACTTGGAACTGATCCTGCTCTGTCCTCAAGATGGCATTTTGTCTCTCTAATGTCGCAATATGATCATGCTGACTCGCTATGGTAGCCTTGCACATCTCCATCTTCTCTATGCTAGCTATCTCCATCTCTATGGGTATATCCTGCAATGCCTCCTGCTCGCCTAAATTTGGCTCATCCTCGTCATCCCCCTCCTCATCTCTGTCCTTGTCATCCCCCTCATCCTCATCCCCGCCCTCATCCTCCTCATCCTCATCATCTCCCTCCTCCTCTCCGATGAGTGGGAAGTCCTCCTGTCTCCTAGGTACTGGAATATCAGGATCTGTCAATGGCACTGGCCATCATCGTGCAAACCATCTCTCATACTCCTCTATCATCCTAGCGTCCTCCACATCTGATCTCCAATCCCACTATCTTTGTTGTAGCTGTGTGAAGTCAGCATATGCTATGTGTGGCTGAATCATACTCCCCCACTGACTCATCTCTCTATGAGATCGGGCAAAGTGTGCAGTCCTTCTAGGAACATCCTGCCTCTCTCCAAATTGTCGTCTGACTCTCTCTGGCAGGTACATTTCAATCACTCTCTGGCAATTCACTGGTCACCCAATTAGGTACCTCTCCTATCTACAATACGGTAGCTCATCACTATCGTCTAACCATCCAGGGCAATCACGATATGGCCTCCATGTGAACTCTCTCAGTCTATCTAGCTCATGTCGCCAATACAATATGTATCCAAACGGACCCTGTCTCAGTGCTCCACCATAGTAGTACACATATGGTCGATGTGGTAATACCTGTCTCTCTACAATCGGTCGACATATTGCTATGTGCTCAAATGCACATACCTATAACAGTGTGACTCCACAACTCAAAGTCTGAACTCCCTGATATGCTATCTGATGCAACTAAAAATACAGCATAGCTAGTACACATGGTCCCCATGCGTACACCGTACCCTTTGTTTCCATCCGCTCTAGCACTCTTCCCCATCCAATCGGGAATCCATGTCCTCGTCTGTCCCCTACTAGTAGGCATGCTATAACCACTGCTATCACCACATATCATCTATCATACTCTGATGCCATGGTCTCCCAACCGATCTCCCTCTCTACGATATCCAGATCATCTGTGTTGCACTCAAATAATCTGCACAATGCATCTCTCCCTGTCACTAGGTCATACTTTACCATCTCCCCATGAATCAGAATGCGGAGGATATGCCATACGTCCTCTAGTGTCACAGTCGCCTCTCCAGTCACCAGATGGAAAGAGGAGGTCTCTGAATTCCATTGCTCTGCCAATGCGGTAAGCAGTCCTGTGTTTGCCCTAATCTCGAGCATGAATGTGATATAGTATATCCCAAGTCCTGCTAGTGTATCTCTATCCATGCTCCTGAGTCTATGTCGTAACATGAAGCAGTCTGGTCGGTTCTCTCACGTGATCAATGGATACCGTCGACTCTGCATCACAATTAGGGCATATTTTGTCAGTTTTAGGATTTGCTCCTACGAGTTGCATTTCCTCATTTCATGTCTAAATCAGGGTGTTTTTCATCTATTCTGACTTATCCTACCCTTATCCCCCCTTTTCGGATCATTTGCATGCTGTTTTTGACCAAAATTAGGGTTTACAATGCACAATTGCGCCTGTGTGACAAGTCCTGGGCCTGTGTCACATAACCTGTGCCTGTGTCCCCCTACACAAGTGCAGAAGACATTAAACAAGCGCAAAATTTGCCCTACACAAGCGCAGAAGTCACTTTCTACATTTTCTGTGGGCCCCGCAATGTCTCGCATGCAAGTCAAATTCATAAAATTGAAAACATGGGTTTTTGAGATACATACCACTGCTCCTGCATCATCCGATCATCTATACATGTGTACACATTCTCCGAGGTGATCTTCCATTGGAATGCTCACCATCTCTCTGCAAGTGTCCTTTTCCAAAGCAACAAATTCTCCTCTTTGGCTAGTGCAAATGAGCAATTTTCACTCTCTTTGTCTCATTTATAGATCTTTGTCAGTGCATAGATAGACATGCACTCTCTCCATCTCATGTTGGTCATGGTCTTTTGCACCTTCAATTGCTTGTCCTTCATGTCTTCCATCAGTCTTGTCAGTCTGTTTGTTCCGATCATGTTCTATCATTCTTATCGATCAATTGGCCTCTTTTTTGGATGTTTCCGGCCAATTCCTCGAGGGGGAATGCATATGTCATTATTATTGTCTGGGGCATTTTCATTATCATTCTTTGAAACAACGCTTAAAATCGCATTGTCTCAAAGAGGGGCAAAATCTAGACGTCTAAAAATGGTCAATGCTTGCGGAATCATACTTTAACATTTGCGCATTGCCTTATTTTAGGGTTTTTGCGTCGCATTAACATTCCTCCTATGATTTGCACTTGGTCTTTATCATTTGTGAGCATTGAGTCCCTCTTCTACATCCTTCATTCATCTCGTCTTCGAATTTGGTCTTGTCAACACCAATATTTGTCATGATTTTGGTCGATCTTATCTTGTCGCATCAATGTGCGTATTCATTTGTCATCATTTTGGACATTGTCAATCCTAATTAGGGTTTTGTCCTCTTATCAATCTTGTCATCATGCGATCGATAATTGTCAACGATTCTTGTCTTTTGATCAATTTGTCATCAATCTTATCGTCTTGTGATCTATTTTGTCATCAATCTTTGTCCTTGTTAATTTTGTCATTTTTGCGATCAATTTGTCATCGATCGTCATCTTTTTTAAATTGTGTCAATTTAGATCAATTAGTCATTGTTCCTCGTCAATTGGCACATTTATCAATCACATCATTTATCAGCATCGGTCTTTTATCAAGTCAGAATCATGATTAAATCGAATCGATATCAATTATCCTTTGTCAAGACCTAATTGTCATCCTTGCATTTTCTAATTCATCATTTAGGGTTTCATGATTTTATTCATTTAACCCTATTTATCATTTCCCCCTCTAGGATTAATAAATTATTTATTTATCCTAGGTCTTCGTGTCACAATTAAATGTTTAATTTAATTGGCTAACTAATTATTCCTCTTTTTGTGAATTAATTAATAAATGACAAATTATTAATTGATTTACATAATTTCTCCTAGTTCCTAATTTCCTAGTTTTTCATCAATTTCTAAATTCCCTCTTTGTGAATAAATTAATAAATGAAAAATAATTAATTAATTCACTAAATTCCTAATTTCCTCATTTTCTAATTTCCTAATTCCTTTTTTTTTTTCCCCAATTTTCTAATTTTCCTAATTTCTAATTCAATTTCCTCCTATTTTTCTCCTAATTTCATGGGAATGACATTTCAATTTGTCATAATTTGTCATAATTGACAATCAATCAATTTTGACATAGAAATTTGTCATAATTTTGTCATAATTATCAATCAATCAATTTTGCATAGAAAGTGCAAATTTGTCATAAATTTGTCATATTTGATATTTTTTATTTGAAATTGCCATTTGAATCTCTTCATGCTAATTTGATCTTTTCTCCAATTTGTCTATAAATTGGATGAATTTCTTCAATCCCAGCTAATCACATTATCAAACGAATCACTTTTCAAATCGATTCCCGAATCAATCATGCTTCGAGTATTCTTGAGCAATCATCTTGTCTACTTGCTTTCATATCATGATCATGCACTAGTAGGTGAGATCCACAACAAAGCTATTTGAAGGAGAAAGAAGGACAATGGAGCCACATGAAGGAGACATTCAAATCTGCACTTGGTTTGCTTAATTTTCAAATCTTGAATGTTTTGTTTTCATGTCTTTATTGGATGTAATTAGGATTGATCATTGCATTTGAGCTTTTGTGATTGTGCTATGACTAATATTGATATTTGCTTTGATGATTTCCGATTTCCTAGCTACACCTACATGTAATTTGTCCTCTAGTACATGTGTGAGGACAAGTCATTTCTTTTATTTTTCTTTATTAAGGAATATTAGATTTCCTCCATAAGAGGATGTGGACACATGACACACACATTTTATGAATGGTGGCATTCATATATTTGGGAGTTACTTTGTAACTCCTCTCCTCATCTCTATTTAAGAGATGTCTGATCTCTCATTTCTTCTTAATGATTATTATTGTAAAAGAGTCTCTCTCTCTCTCTCTCTCTCTCTCTCTCTCTCTCTCTCTCTCTCTCTCTCTCTCTCATTTTAGGCATTGCCTCATTCTTAATTCACAAGGGGTTTTTCTTTGTTTTTCCCCTTTCAAAAGTTTTTATGTCTCATTCACATTTGGATGATTGCTCCAAGGTTTTTGCATTTCTCTTGGTAACATTTACTCATCAATAAACTTACTTGGATTTTGTTTTTCTTTCCTTGCTTTTGTATTTCCTTTCATGGTATCAGAGCAGGTTCTAATCCTTGTTTCAAGTTGAGATTGATGAAAGTTACCATTCTGTGGAGTTCACCTTCTTGGAGGCATTCTTGAGAGGAGAAGAAGTTATTTCTCTAATATTTTTCTATTGTGTAGGTTTTGGTTTCAATTTTTATTTTTTTTCAAACTTGTTAACAAGTTTGCATGCAGGATTAATCCATTTTTTTATTCTAGTTTAAAAAAAAAATTTAGCTTTGGAAGGCTTGCCGCCAAAGTTTCTTCTTTTTGGTTAATGTTGTGGTTTTGGAAGGCTTGCTGCCAAAACTCCATTTCTAACCTCTTTTCATGCATTCTATAATTTATATTTATCAATTTTGGAAGGCTTGCTGGCAAAACATTTTGCTTTATTCAATTGCTTCTCTGATTTGCTTGCAAGTTTTAACATTTCAGTTGTAGATTTTTGGATAAAAAGAAAAATTTTATTAATCTGCTTTGAATCTTTGTGTATTTAATTTTTTTATCTCTATCTAACATTTTCCGGAGGTTCTATTTGTAAAAGACATGTTTTCTGCAGGAATCGTTTTATATTGTGTGGCCACTCTCTCTTCTCTACCTCAACGATTTTGCATCAAAACGCCTCTGTGCTTATTATATTTTTGTATTTTTTGCATTTATGTTTGTAATGTATCTTTGCATGTAATGCCTTTTCTCTTCTGTATTATCATTCTCCTTAGTTCCTAGTTTTGTAACACCTCTGTGAGATTTTGCTATTTTTTAACAATTTGTAACTCCTTTCGTTGTAACGATTTTCTTTTTATAATCTATTACGTGGTTGTTTTTAAAATTCACTGTAAGTGAGAAGGATCTTTCATGCTTACCATGACCTTATCCCTTTATTTATTTTAAATCAAGACTTTTTCTCCTTGTATGAATAGTCTTCTCTTTTTAAAAAAAAACTAGAATCTTTTAAAAGTTTTTAATTAAGTCTTTTAGCTAAAGGTTTAAATTTAGAGGAAAAGTTTTGTTTTCTTATATTAAAAAGCGAGAACACATTATTTTATTTTATTGTTTTATTTGTTTATTTGTTTTATTAAAATTTTTTTTTTTTAAGTTTGAAAAAAAATCTCTTACTTTCACGTATTAAGTTAAGTCTAATTTCTTTTACATTAAGTAAAGTTTCTTTAAAAGTATTTATTTTTAACTTTATAAAAAAATTTAATAGAGTTTTTTAATATATAAAGTTTTAATTTAAATAGTTTTATTTTGTTATTATTAAGATTTAAAGTTTTTTATACAAAGTTTACTTAAATAAATTTAAATTTATTATTAAAGATTCAAAAAATAACATTTTTTGATAAATTGTTTTTTTAGAAAAATTGTTATTTTTAAAAGTTATTATTCAAGTTTAATCAAGGAGATTAATTTTCGTTTTTTTTAATTAAAGGGGGTAAAAAAAAATCTCAATACTAATCATAATTTGTTCATTATTTTGCTATCATGTCTATTTTAATTCCAGAAATTAAATTAAATAACAGTAATTATCATTCATGGAAAACACATATTTCGTTTCAAACACCTTTTAGATGTTGCAACTGATAAAAGTTTCAAGCCCACTACAACTGCTCCTCAAGCCGACCAAGATAGATGGAAGGCTCAAAATGAGGAAGCACTTGGTTTAATTGGTATTTCCATGGTTCCTGATTTGTATGTTCTAATTGAAAATTGTACAAAAGCATATGAAGCTTGGGAAATTTTAAAAACACTTATGATAGCTCAAATGAATCCTGAAAAATTCAGCTTCAAGATCAACTCGAAGATCTAAGGTATACGGATTTGAAACCATGGATGAATTCTTATTAAAGTTTGATTCTGTTAATAGTCAATTAATTGGTTTAGGAGTTACGCTAGCTGATTTACGTTTAATTCATCTTATTCTTAAAAGATGTCTTCCTCATCAATTTCAGCAGTTTATTACGAATATTCATGCTCAATTTGCTATTCCTACCTTAGCTACTCAATTAACTTATGATATTTTTTGTAATTTATTACATCAAGAGGAAGCTAAATTAATTCAATTTGGTACTCTTAAAAGTAGTGAACATGCTTTTATGTCTAAAAATCAAAATCATAATAATAATTTTAGATCCAATAATAATAATCATAATCATAATAATAATCAGAAATCTTCTAATTATCAATCTCATTCTAAATCCTATCATAAAAATTCTCATAATAATATGTACAATAATCAAAGGAATAATTTTCAAACAAGACCCCATTGCACATATTGTGCGAAAGATGGACGTATTACTAATAATTGTTTTAAGAAGCAAAATGGTAAAAAGCCCATGAACCAAAATAATCAAAATAATCAACAACATAAACCTCATTATAAGAAACGTAATAATAATGGTAATTCATCTCGTCATGCATTTACATGTACTTATAATGTTTCTCAACCACTTGAATGGATTATTGATTTTGGTGCATCTCAGCATGTTACTTCTCATAAAGAATGTTTTGAATCTTTGCATCCTGATACTTCCAATATTCCTGTTCAATTAGCTAATAATCATAGTTGCAAAGTTGAAGCTATTGGTGATGTGAATGTCCCTAATGGAAAATTACATGATGTTCTTTATGTTCCTAAATTAAAATCAAATTTGCTTTCAGTTCCTAAACTTTGTCAAGATTATAAGATTAAATTTAATAGGGGCATGTGTTATATCATTGATCCAAAAACTAATTATGTTATTGCTACTGCTAAAATGGATAGTGATAACTTATTCAAGTTGTATGAATTTTCTCCTACAAAGTATTCCTTGCTTACTACTGTTGATTTTACTATATGGCATGAAAAACTTGGCCATCTCAATTTTGATTATATTTCATGGATACAAAAAGCAAATATAGATGATGGATTGTCTACTATTGTTCCTTCTCAAATTGTTTGCAATGGTTGCATGAGTGGTAAGATGTATAGGGGACCCTTTCCTCATGCTCAATCTTGGAGGGCATATACTAAATTGCATCTAGTTCATAGTGATCTCTTGGGTCCCATAGAAAATCCCTTCATCCAAGGTTTAAGGTATGCTCTTACCTTTGTTGATGATTTTTCAAGGAGAACATAGATATATTTCCTTCATATATTTCCTTCATATGTTTGTAGAAAGACAATTTGGTTCTAAAATTAAGATTCTTTGTACTGACAATGGAAGAGAATATGTCAATAATGTATTTAATATTTATTTGAAATCTTTTGGAATTAAACATGAGCTTACCATTCCTTATACACCACAACAAAATGGTATGGTAGAACAGAAGCATAGGACCATTGTTGAAATGGCTAGATGTTTATTGCATGCAAAAAATATGGATTACAAGTTTTGGGCTGAAGCTATGACTTGTGCAACTTATTTAATTAATAGAACACCTACCAAAGCCTTAAAGGATAAAACTCCTGAAGAAGCTTGGTCTGGTAGAAATCCCAATTTGCAGAATTAAAGAATTTTTGGTTCCACAGCTTATGTTCACAAACCTAAGGAGAAAAGAAAAATATTAGATGCTAAATCTTCTCCTTTTATTTTTGTTGGTTATGATGAAAATACTAAAGATTGTAGAGTTTACAATCCTATTACTAACAAGGTAAAAGTTGCACGAGATGTTTGTATTGTAGAAAAAGGCATTCATGATTGTTCTAAAGTGGAGGATGATGGACTTGCTCAAAGAAAATTTGTGCTTGTGGAGGACCAACCTCCTTCTCTTAACCCTACTCCTAATGCATCTCTTTCTATTTATTCTAGTGATAGTGATGATGATAATAATAACTCTACTCCTCATGACTCTTCTTCTAGTGATGAATCTATTACTTCTAAAAGAAGACCTAAATGGTTTAAATATTTAATTCAAGATAGTGATGAATACTTATCTAGAATGGATAGACTTCAAGCTAGAAGAGTTAATTATTATAATTATCTTTTAATGTCTACTATCATGAATTCTAATGATCCTAAAAATTTTGATCAAGCTAAAAATCAACCACATTTGCAAAAAGAAATGAATGAAGATTATAACACTTTAATTTCTAACCAAACTTGGGATTTAGTTCCCTTGCCTCATGGTAAAAATCTTGTTTCTTGCAAGTGGCTTTATAAAACTAAATTGAATGGTAATAATCAAGTTAGTAAATTTAAAGATAAATTATTTTCTAGAGGTTTTTCTCATATTGAAGGCTTAGATTATACTGAAACTTTTGTTGTAGTTGCTGAAATACCTAGAATTAAACTTGTGCTTGCTTTAGCTTCTAGAATGAATTGGCCTATTCACCAAATAGATGTTAAAAGCATTTTTCTTAATGGTGATTTACATGAGGAAATTTATGTCTCAACCTCCTGGTTTTGTTAAGGAAGGTAATGAACATTTAGTTTGCAAGTTAAAGAAATTAATTTATGGTTTGAAGCAATCTCCTAGGGAATGGTATTCTAAGATTAATGCATTCTTTCTTTCTCAAGATTTCATTAGAAGTAAAAATTGTCCAAATTTGTATATTAAACATAGTGAAGATGACATTGTGATTATTATTTTATATGTAGATGATTTAATTCTAACATCAACTTCCAATAATTTGATTTCTAAAATTAAGTTTCAACTCAATCAAAAATTTCAAATGACTGATTTAGGTCTTTTACATTATTTCTTAGGAATGCAAATTTGGCAAACCTCTAAAGGATTTTTCTTATCTCAAAGTAAATATGCTCAATATATCATATATAGGTTTAAAATGAATGATTCTAACCATGTTTCAATTCCTATTGAATTAGGCACTAAGTTAGTGATTGATATGCAAACTCCTCTTGTTGATCCTAGTTTGTATAGACAATTAGTTGGAAGTTTGAATTATTTAACTCTTACTAGGCCATATATTTCTTATAGTGTTGGTTTGGTTTCATGATTCATGTCTAAACCTCAACAAACACACTTTAAAGTTGCTAAGAGAATTTTAAGATATATTAAAGGAACTATTAATGTAGGTTTGTTTTATGATGCAAATTCTGATTTTACTTTAAATGGTTTTACTAATTATGATCTAGGTGGAGATCCCAATGATGGGAAATCTACTTGTGGTTATTGTTTTTTGCTGGTTCGGGAGAAATTTATTGGAATAGTAAAAGGAAAAAATCTACCTCTCTTGGATCCACTAAAGCTAAGTACAAAGGATGCACTAATGCTTGCAAATAAGCCTTGTGGCTTAGAATACTACTTGAATATTTGGGTCTACCTCAACACGAACCAACTCCATTGTATTGTGACAACCAAAGTGCCATTGCCTTGGCTAAAAATCTGGTTTTCCATGCAAGGACAAAGCACATTGCTCTCCAACACCACTTTATTAGAGAACAAATTGAAGACAAACAAGTTTCACTCCTCTATTCCAAGGGAGAAGACCAAATTGCAGATATTTTGACCAAACCACTTTGAAAAGAGAAGTTCCAATTTCATTGTAAAAATCTTGGTTTGCAACTCATTGAAGGGTTTGATGTAAACTCCCCAAGTAAAGCTTAAGGGGGGGTGTTATAATATTTAATCTTTGCTTGGCTTAGGTTTATTTGTATTTAGTTTAGGATATTCCTTTGGAATTCCTGCATGTAATTTGTCCTCTAGTACATGTGTGAGGACAAGTCATTTCTTTTATTTTCCTTTATTAAGGAATATTAGATTTCCTCCATAAAAGGATGTGGACACATGGCACACACATTTTATGAATGGTGGAAAGATTTGGGAGTTAATTTGTAATTTGTAACTCCTCTCCTCATCTATATTTAAGAGATGTCTCCTCTCTCATTTCTTCTTAATGATTATTATTGTAAAAGAGCTTCTAGCTCTCTCTCTCTCTCACACACACACACACATTTTAGGCATTGCCTCATTCATAATATCACAAGGGGTTTTTCTTTGCTTTTCCTCTTTCAAAATATCTTGTGCCTCCTTCTTCGCATTTGAGTGATTGCTCCAAGGTTTTTGCATTTCTCTTGGTAGCATTTACTTCATCAATAAACTTACTTGGATTTTGTTTTTCTTTCCTTTCTCTTGTATTTCCTTTCACAACAGAATATAAGGTAGATTATATTGGAAGTCCATCCAGCAAATTGAAAGGCTTGATAGAGCATATTTCCAAAGAGTTTAAAACTCTTCAATAAGTATCAAACTGATAGTTGATTGAGCGATATAATGCAGCTCGAAAGGTCACTTGTGACAGCATGATTTCATCTGACAAGGCTAAGTTGACAAATGAGATATCAAAGATTGATGTGCCTTTAAATGAGTATAGAAATATATATAGGTCCTGTACTAACATCGACAAACTAACAACGGATCTTGAGGTGAAATTGAAGGTGGGAAAGGCCTAGTTAGAACATTTGGCTAACAGTTTTGATGTTACTCAGACACTGACCAGTACCATTTATGGTCAGATTTTGATTATAGAGTGATATTTCTAGATTAGAGAAGGACATGGATAGACTAATACAACGTGCAAGGGAATTAAGAGGTTTGGTGAGTCCTCGGTTGAACACTCTATTACTTCAGAAGAGGGAAAGCATATAGTTAATGAATAAACCTACTCCGACAAACCTATCAAAAGAAGAGCTTCTTGCATATAGTCTCAATGGTTTTGCATCCATTTTGAGCACATTGAATACAGGTTGGGATGCATACTTAGTATTTTTGAAGAATGCCTACTCAGATATTTTCAAGTTCATCTAAGTCCGATAATCATAGTTTTGCTCTCATTTTTTCATTCTTTTGTGCTGACTTTGTGATTGATGTCAAAGGGGAAGAGGTTGATGTGAAAAATAATTGGGATATAAGAAGTAATGTATAGCTTAGGGGGAGCAGTCTTCCAACAATTTTTGAGATCAGTTTTGGAGCTTTTGGCATGGAACTGGAACAACACTTCAGCGATCCATTTTTCACATGTTTGTTGTCATCAATACCAAAGGGGGAGATTGTTGGCAATTGACACTCATCCAACTTAGTTGTGTTGTCATTGATGGAAACACACACCATTTTGGGTTGGTCACTTAATTGATACTCATTGGTATTAATTGTTTGGCAACTGACATCCAGTCATCTGGCACAAGGAACTGACACCAACATTCAAGGGAAACCAACAAACTAGGAATTGGTATATGAGGCCGACACAGGAGATTGATCCGACGGGTCTACATGGCAACGACAAAGGCATCGGTCTTGAATTTTAATGAATTTATTTTTTAGGCCGACATGTAAATAAATTGTAATATCATTGTAAGCTGACATAAGACATTTGTGTTTGGGAAGGGTATTTAAGTCGGTTCGGTTAGGTTATTTTGAAAATTTATAAGAATGTAATGGAATATAGTGTTGTGATAGTGTGCGAGTGATCTTGATTGACATAATGTGAATGTAATATTCTATAGTAGGTCTTGGATATTGATTTAGAGGTTTGGGAATCAAAGAAAAATATGGGTAAGGAAGGACACAGTGTAAACCGATATAGATTGTGCTTTAACTAGAACTCATCCAACATAGCAGATGGACTCTCAAAGTTAATAATTTTGTTTATAACTCCATATGTGATGTTTGTAGTCAGTGAGGCTCCTTTTGTGATGAGCAGTGTGATCTAGGTTGTTGGCCTTCCTATATGTGTAGACCCCTATTATAATATTTATTCATTTGGCTAGTGGATAGATATTGTGGGTCTCCAATCCCATCATGGTTTTTCCTCTTTGAGGTTTTCCACGTATAAATATTTGTGTTATGGTGTATGCTCTTGTGGCTGCTTTATTTCTATTTGCTGTTGTATTCTTTTGTGGTTACCAGTTACTGAACTGCATTGTTAATAAGGTTAAAATTGATTATACTGACAGAACACTAATTCACCCCCCCTCTCAGTTTTCTTGGATTTCAACAACTATATCAAAAGAGACATTTCCATTGAAAAGTTTGATCCTAGATGTGATGAAGGGATATTTATTGGTAATTCAAATGAAAGCAAAATATATAGATGTTATAATAAAAAATTTTGCAAAGAATTGTGGAGAGTGCTAATGTCAAGGTGGATGAGTAGTACAAAGGTCAAATAAGAATTCATGAGAGAGAACTGGAAGTGGAGATGATCATAACTGAACTGGTAGCACTTGTACTGGAATAGAATGTTGAAGCAGTTACCCTAGAAATATCAGAAGACTCATAGGTATGTAAGGTTAAATCATTTAGAAGATCAGATCATTGGAGACAAGAACAAAGGAGTAATGACAAGAAGAAGGTTGGTAGCTGAAGAGGTATGTTCAATTTATCAAGTTGAACCGACATCAGTTATTGAAGCTTGTAAAGATGAATGTTGGATGAAAGCTATGGAAGAGGAATTAGATCAGATAGAAAAGAACAACACATGGACTTTAGTTCCCCACCCTAAAAATAAGAATTTTATTGGAACTAAATGGGTCTTTAGGAATAAGTTGAATTAGGATGGAAAAGTTGTGAGGAATTGTCGATGATTATTTTGACACACTCACCAACAGTCAGGTAGCCAATGTGAACACTCACCACCTCTCTAGAAAAGTAATAACTTATGGGGAACTATTCACTCTAAGGTCCCTATAGTTGGGTCTCAACGGTGATGGGCATCTCAATGGTTGATGTGTTTGTACCTGTTAAGGGGCCTGCTGGTTAAAACTAAATCTCACTAGTTGTTAATAACTTCACTTCCTCTTTTTTGTATTTTATGGTTTTAAGATTCTTCTAGAAATAAATTATAAGAGATGGGGAAACAAGAAAATAACAGTGAAACTAAATCAATAACAACTTAATGAACTATTTAATTAGTACCCTGTAATCCAAAAGATTATCAAATATTATCCAAATCAACATTCAACAACGGACCTCCAGAAGACCTGCAAAGTCAACAACCTTATAGACCTATGGAAATAATATTACCATAATAATTGCCTATCATAGTAGTTCTCATACACCACTTATGTGAGTAGCATGAGTCATAAATCAATAAATAGAAGATCAGAACACATTGCTAATTTTAGACAATAGACATTAATGGATTACACAAAACAAACTCGTAGAACATATGCATAGATCAAGAAAACTATAAGACGGTTGTATTAATTTCAAAGAATGTGTAACAAAAATAACTCAAGTTCATAATAATCTGCAAAATAATCTAAAATTTCTAAGTGGGCCTCAAATCATCAATTTGTGGAACCTTACAAATGAATCCAAATCCTTAATTTATAGAGTTTTTTACCCTACTTTCTATGAAATAAACCTAATCTAAATTAAGAACTCAAAACTAGGAGTCACAGTTAACTTGCAAGTTTCTGCCTCTAGACTCCAGTTAACTACTACGAAACAGAGGTTCGGTGAGCACTACAAAGAGCATGTTGTATGAGTCAAGCTTTCGTAGTCATGCAAAATTTTGTTCAAAACTGGAACATGAGTTGGAGCTGAAGTCAAAGTAGCAGTGAAGAAGTCATGCAAAATCTCTTTTCATAAGGCCTTCTATCTTTAGTAACTATAGGTTCATCTTCTACTTCTTTTTATAAGATTTATAATTATTAATGATGCATACAACTTCTTTAACAGGAGGATTGACAACATGCTTGATTCTGAATTTATATTTTTTCCAAAATTTCCTCTCCCTTCTCACTTTTCTTCTCTAATTCCCCTATTGTTTCTACTACCTCTTAACATTTTGTAATTAAGTATATCTATCCATCAATGTGACATCAAACTGAGATGGAGGTCCCAAATTTTGAGCCTCATATGCATCCCACTGACATAGTACTTGCTCTTCCTCCATATCCCCTGTATTAGTTATCCCTAATCCAAAAACTCTGAGTAGATGCTTTACAAAATCCTCATATTTCAAAACTACCTTTAGGAGAGGAACTCGGATGTCTTCCACATCCTTCACATACTGTTGAAGCATCTCGATCTTTAGTTCCAAAATGTATGTGTAGGATTGTAAGTTCTTACAACTATCACCACCCAAGAGGTCTTCCTCCATTATTATCTCCTCTCCTAGGTGAAAAAGTTTACTTAATATCTGGAACTATTTACTAAACATTTTGAGTTTTTTCTCCCATTGCTGAGAAGAAGAAGCTAATGCTCCTCCTACCTACACTGCCTCCTTATACTCCTTCATAGTATTTTGCAAAAAAAACCTAATTTTTGAGGCATTTATTTGGGCCCACGACTTTGCTGTAGAAGCTACCTATCTTACCTCCATTAATGTTTTTATCTCTCCCTCTGGGAGTGATGAGGTTGATGGTAGATTATCATTCCTGCAAGTATCTAATGGCTTGCCCATTTCTACTAGCAGCTACTTTTACTGCTCCAGCTGTGCCTTGACCTCAACATGAGAGGTATGATCTTTCTCTATTCGTCCCCTAACAACACTAGTGGCTAGTTCCAAAGTATCCAACTCTCCCCACTTTGTTTGCTTGCCCAATTTTACTTGAGATACTTGGTATTTCGGGGAGGCTTGACCCTCTATGTGAAGTGGAACTACCGCATCCACAACCACTTCACTAGAACTTGTTCTTGACAAATGATGCACACTCTTAGGCTTCTTGACCTTCCTTGGCTCCTCTGTGATTACCTGTTGCAATGTAACCTTAGGCAACACTACTTTTCTCTTATTCTCAAAAGTGAATTTGAGCCACTGTCGTACATCTTTATCCTTGTCACCTTCATGTGACACTATGTCAGTAGTTACAATATGGACATCTGCATGTTCTTCTGCTTCATCCTTCTCTTTTGCTTTTGTATATTTAGGATCTTGAGGAGAAGCAAATTGGCGGGCCAGATTAGTTTGGAGAGAAATGTTAACATTCAGTTGTTGTTTCTTGTGAAACTCTCCCAAATTATCACTGACCTCTTCTATGAATGTCCTCCCCTCCTTATTTGTTTCTGTCATACCTTGCCTGGTAGCTATATCCTTAAGGAGGTCATCTTGTTCCTGAGGGGTTAAAACTAATCTTTCATTTAGTAAATCTTCTGCCTCACTTCATTCTTTCTCCCCTCCAAGTGACTGTTGTTCCCTAGGCTATTCTTCTTCCTGGTCAGAGTCCAATTCAATATTTCTGATAATTACATTCTCAATGGTAGGCCTAAATTCCTGTGTCCTTAGCGACATTGTGGTTGTATCAATTGGTGGTGGCATAGGGGCATTGGTAGCTGAGACTTGTACTGTAGCAGTTGGAGGAGCTTGTGTGGGCACATCTTCACCTATTTCTATTTCTTCTTCTTCCTCTTGAGCACCTTCCCCTGCAGTTTGTCCTATAGTTGTCCATGGTGGAAGAACTTCAATGAGTGGAACAACTCCTAGTCCATCTGTTACCCCATAGTCAACAACCTTTTTTAACAATTCTGACCTTCTCATCTGCTTATGAAGCTTTTTCATTAACTACTCAGTACTTTCCTCAGGGTCTACTGCCTCATCTAGATCATTGGATGTATTCTTCTTGGAACTCAATCTCGTCTTACAAGCATATTCCTTATAACCCCTTGACTGCAGTACCCCTGAGGTGGACTCTTTCTTCTTCCCCTTTGAAGCACTTGGCCTAACCCTTAAACTGAACCACTATTTGGTCCTATTGGTGACTGCTTGGGAGACTTTGTCTACATTAAAATCTTCATGTGGGGACCACCTTATAGGGGAGAGGGCCCTTTTATCAATTTCCTTCTCTTTGTATGTAGGGTCCAGTAAATCTTTATCATCCCTCAAGTATTTAGGGAGATTAGTCTCTATTTCCAAATCCCTAATTTGGGGTATAGATAGTCTATTATAATTCTTTTCCCTTAACTCAAAAATGTCTTGGAGGTTCGCCCAAAAATCCTCCAGTCTGGGCTTATGCTCCTCATATACTTTAGGCATAGTTTTCTTGACTTTCCTATAGGGATCCTAGTACTCCCTAGCATAATCAAATTCCTTTAAGTTCAAATCTTTGAGTTCCTACTCCGTCGTCTTTGCCACCTAGATTTTTGAACAAGAAAAATACCCAATAGAAACTGAAAAATTTATTCATGCCTTATGTTTTGATGATAGGAGGGATTAAAGACCGAGAAGCTGTCTGACATACTCCAACAAAATGATGTGATTGTTACAATACCTTGGCAGAAGCATCGGGTTCCCTATGAACCCACTGACCCTTATGTATGTGGAGCACTAGTTTTGAATGAGCCAGCACGCCCATTCTTAAATGATCGCCATGGCTGTGGGGCCTAATCTTTTAATTCTTGTCAATGGGGCCTCTAGCCTTGGCTTCTCTAATTGTGCTCTGATATTCTTAATTTCAATGTGCCCTACCTCAGCGTTCGTGACCCATTTGATCTGATCATCTAGTTTTGATACATAGACTTGCCCCTGGTACTGGTACTTAATTATCACAAGAAATTTGTCTATCTCTTTGCCTCTCTTGCTAGAAGTTGGGTCCAACTACTCACTTTAACCTACAAGAAAGAACCAAGGATTCATCACTTACACAAAATATTGAAAACATCATTCACCTCAGGACTCCGGGGTAGATGACTCATTTTTAGACAAATGACCTCGGAACTCTAGGGTTTTGGGGTTCCGAGGTAGCTAGGCTTGAAACAAAAAATTTGGAACTCCGGGGTTCTGAGATGGGTAAACTAGATGGAGTCCAGAACTCCGGGGTTCCGAGGTTGATATATTGAAAAAGGGTTTGGAACTCTAGGGTTCCGGGTTGTAAACACAGTGAGCTTGAAAAGACAGACCTTGAAACTCCAGGGTTCCAGGGTTCTGGGTTCAACATGCACAAGGAACAAGATTGACCTTGGGACTCTGAGATTTTGGGGTTCCGGGGTCGATGGGAAGAACAACCTAACCCGAAACTCTGGGGGTCCAGGGTGAAAATTTAGGGCACGTGCAGAACCACAAACAAGACAAAAATGAAAAATAAAAATAAGAAAATTCACAAAACAAGAAGATCTAAACTAGGAATTAGTAAGAAAAGCAAGAAAATCACCAACCAAGTGAGGAAAAATGCCCAACAACATGGAAGAAAACACAGGAGGACAAAGACATGAAGTTGGTAGGTCAAAGGCACAAGCTTTGGAAAGTTGAATGCATAAATGAGCTTTGAAAAACTCATTCTCTCTATTTATACCCCCTGAACCTCATACGTACGAACACCTTAAACAAGACCTTGGGACTCTGGGGTTTCAGATTTCTAGGGTCAAAGCAAAACAAACACCGAAAAACCACCTCAAAACTCTAGGGTTCCAGGGTGAATCACAAAAATAGGCAAAAAAAACAACAAAAAGAGAAAGAGACCTTGGGACTCTGTGGTTCCGGGGTTCCGAGGTAGAAGACAATAGGGACCTCGGGACTTCAAGGTTCCGGGGTAAACTAGAACAAAATAACCTTGGAACTCCGGGGTTCTAAGGTCTTTAAACAAGACAACCTTGAGACTTTAGGACTCTGAAGTTCTGAGAAGAAAAAACAATCGTGAAGAACTCGGGACTTCGGGACTCCGAAGTTCCGGAGCTTCAACAAAAAAGGAAAAGACAAGGCACAACTTCAGAATTTTAGGGACCTGGGGTTCTGAGGTTGTGCACCAACAAACAAACAAAGGAGACCAACCTAGGGACTCCAGGGCTCCGAGGTTATAGGGTAAGTCAAAGAAAAAACAAACAAAAGAGACCTCGAGACTCCGGGGTTTGAAGGTCGCCAAGAAAAACAAAAACAAAGCAACAAAAAGAAAAAGAGGGACCCATATTTTCAACACAAGGAAACTAATGGGGGTTAGGTATGTAGGGCATAACATGAATAAGGCTAGATTGGTATGTAAAGGATATTCTTAGAAGGAAGTAATTGATTATGATGAGACTTTTGCTCCAGTAGCTAGGATTGAAGCTGTGAGATTATTCCCTACTTATGTTGCCCATAAGAAATATAAGGTTTATCAGATGGATGTCAAGTGTGCATTTTTGAATGGAGATCTTGAAGAGAAAGTTTATATTGAGCAGCCTAATGGATTTTCACTTTCAGATGACAAGAACATGGTTTACAAGTTAAGGAAAGCTTTATATGGATTGAATCAAGCCCCTAGAGCTTGGTATGCTAGATTGGACAAATATGTTTCAAAGCTTGGTTTCACTAAAGGTAATGCTAATAGTAACTTATATTATAAGTTTATTGATGATTACATATTGATTGTTGAAGTCTTTGTTGATGATATCATTTTTGGAGGTGAGGATAAGTTATGTATGGAATTCTATGATAATATGAAGAATGAATTTGAGATGTCTATGATTGGGGCGATGAAATTTTTATTAGGTTTGCAGATTACTCAGTCTGACAATGGTATTTTCACATGTAAAAATAAGTATGCTAGAGAGTTGTTGAAAAAATTTGGTATGGAAAATTCTAAATAGGTTGGTACTTCTATGGTTACAAGTGATAAATTGACCTAGAAAGATGTACCAACTCCAGTAAATCCTACAAGGTATAAATCTATGATTGGAGGTTTTTTATATTTGACTTAGACTAGACCAGATATAATGAATGCAATTTGTATTGTATCAAGATATCAAAGTGATCCTAGAGAGAATCATGAGTGTGTGGTGAAAAGGATTTCCAGGTATTTGCAAGGAATAACTAAGTATGGTTTGTGGTATCCTAAAGATGACGACTTTACACTATACACATATACAGATGCAGATTGGGCTGGAGATGTTGATGACCGAAAGAGCACATTCGATGGAGCTTTCTTTCTTGGAAAGAAACTTGTTTCATGGATCAACAAGAAATAATCATGTACTTCTTTATCTACTGCTAAAGTTGAGCATGTTGCTGCTACTACTAACTATACACAAGTTTAGTGGATGAAGCAAATGTTGAAGGATATAAAGGTAGATTGTAATGAACCGGTAGTTATTCACTATGATAACTCTAAGCAGCTATTGACATATCAAATAATTTGGTATTTTATTCTAAGACAAATCACATATCAATCAAGTATAATTTTCTAAAGGAGAAGGTGGAAGCAAATGAAGTTAGATTGGTTTATGTGAACACTAAAGAGCAGATTGAAGATATCTTCACTAAACCTTTGCCCAAGGAATCATTTGAATACTTCAGAGATAGAATGGGGGTCTCTGCCCCTTTGGTAGAGACTTGAGTGATGTTGATTTTCATCAGTCCAATATATATTTATCAGAGATATCATTAATTTCGGATTGATGTGTTGGTGCTACTACTCAGGGGGAGTAGTCAGTTGTGTAGCTCAGAGGATTTAAGATTTTTCTCTGATGTTTATGTCAGATTTTTGGCATTGATGTCAAAGGGGGAGAGATATTCATGTGAAAAATAGAGAGATCAAAGCTTGACAGGGATATCATTCACATGGGGAGTTTGGTCTGTTGGTTCAGAATTTCATTGTCATATCATTTTGGGGAGATTGTTGGATGTATTCCTTTGGGGGAGGCTTGTTTGGTATTTCTTGGAACTTAGATGTTTTTCACATCTAGTGTTGCCATCAATGTGAAAGGGGGAGATTGTTGGCAACTTGGATGAATTGATTATGTGTTTCATTGATGTTTGTCATTGATGTCAACACTAGTTGTTTTGTTGTATACCGGGTTTCAGTAGAGTGGTTGGATTATGATGTTGGTTTGGAGATATTCTATGGTATGCTCCAACTATTGGAATTGGTTTGGATTGGTTATTCATGTGTTCCTAATGCATATCACATTCAGATGGTTCAAGTTTTGATGATCCAAAAGATATCATTTGTTCTATTAAGCCTTTTGGTTACCGGTAAGGATTTTATCGACAAAGCTTTATTGAAGATCTTTTGATGAATTCGATAAGTGGTGTAGGTGCGGCTTCAAGAAGGTTATCAAGATGTTGATGGTTATCATGTTCATGTTCTAGTTGATCGGTGGTGTTCTATTTAGCTTATGGCAACCTATTTTAGGTCTGATTCTATTCTGTTAGGTTATGGACCGGTTTATGTAACGTGTTGGTTGTTTCTCCTGATGCATTACTGGTTGGATTTATTGTTTGGTTTATGTTGTTTCAGTCTTAGGCCGACTTGGTTTATCATTGGTTTGTGGGATTATGTAACATATTTAATGTATTATCTTCTAGGTGGCTGACCTAATTATTTAGGTCTTGGGTTGGTATATATATGATGTAAGATCTTTTTGTAGATCATGGTTATGGATGATTATGAGATTATCTATATGCGAATAAAGTTTTAATAATATGAAAAGGTTTTGGTCGATCATAGGTGATCAAATTTAAGACCTCTAGTATTGATCTTAACCAAAACTGTACTCGGGCATAGGAGATGCTATACTTGCATTTCATTCATCTTTCGAGTTTTTAGTGTGGATTTCTCTTATAGTCATTGAGGCTCCTTTTGTGATGAGCAGTGCACTCTAGGAAGCATGCCTTCTTGCATGTGTAGGCCCCTCTTATTGTAATCACATACTTACTGCATAATTATTATTTGACTATGGGTAGGCTTCCCATCGTGGTTTTTCTCTTTACCGGATTTTCCATGTACAAATATTGGTGTTATGTGTTATGGATGGATGATAATTGTTCTATGATTTATGTTTGTGCTTAATTGTTATATATGCTTTTTCAATATTTGGTTTATGCATTTTGATAAAAGGCTTTGTGTGCTTAAAGTTTTATAATATGTCGACAACTAATTCACTTCCTCTCAATTGTCCACCGATTATCCTAACAATATCTTCCTCCAGAAAACCTTCCACCTCTACCTCTTTATCTCTACTCATGTCTTTCGTTCAGCTTCTCTTCTTCTTTCAAGGCATACTCATAAGCTTCTTCAACGCTCTGCAACTTGATCAAACCGAGTTCATCTTGTATAGACATTCACAATCCATTAAGATATCTTGCAACTTGTTCAACCTCATAATCAACATGTCAGGACCTGATATTAAGCTTGTAGAATGCTTTGGTATACTCTTTCACACTAGATTCCTTCTGCTTCAAGTTCTACAACTTTCAAAATGAGTTCACTTGATAATCAACTCACACAAATTTTTTATTTTAACTTAGAAACCATCTACTCCCATGATTTTATCTTCTCCTTGCCTCTTCTTTGTCTATCAACATGCAAATGCTCCCACCAAAGAGATGCATGACCTTTCAACTAGGTACATGCATATTTCACCTTTCTTTCCGCTGCGGTGTTCTCAAAATCAAAATACTTCTCCATCTCTGAGATCCAATCCATGAATTCATCTGAATCCAACTTACCATCATATTCTGGTGGGGTAAAATGTGGTTTATTATTCACCCTACTCAAAACCCTCAAGAACCTTTCTTCATCTGGATCAATTGCTAGTGGATTTACTACTTGTTTTGTCAGTGCTTCTTCTTCCTCAACTTCACTTACATCTTCAATTTGTCTGCCTCTTTTCTAGGCTTTCTCAACGGCTTCCAACCAAGTTGCAAGTCCTCTCAACATTTCTATCACAATAGGGTCTCCATTCCTACATGCTCCACCATTCCTATTTCCTCTTCCTGCCATCTTCACACCAATCCTCTGGAGCTGCAGGTCGGATCCATAGTCCACCACCCTACAACAAGATTCTCAGGAAAACACAATCTCCAGAATAAATCTCGCTATAATACCACTTGATGCAATCACCGGTTAGGAGGGACCTCAAAGATATCAATCCTAACTAGGCAACAAGAGTGAACACAATGAAAAACAAAAGAATATGGTGGAAACAACGTAGAAATGAATTT
Source organism: Cryptomeria japonica (assembly GCF_030272615.1). Classification (NCBI taxonomy): domain Eukaryota; kingdom Viridiplantae; phylum Streptophyta; class Pinopsida; order Cupressales; family Cupressaceae; genus Cryptomeria; species Cryptomeria japonica. The sequence goes on from NC_081412.1 coordinate 282,794,874, forward strand.
AGATCATGAAAACTAATTATAGATAACCAGTAACATCTGGGTTACAAGATTCAGCTCACTGGCCTGCTACTTACATGCTCAATTACAAAATTAGTAAACTTTGGACCTCAAAATCCTAATATCTATCTTCTAACTTCTCTAGAATGAATTATAATTCTGAATTACAATGATTTATATGATCTAAGAAGATCCGGTTGACCAAAAAGGAATCAAATACCAAAGAACAAGATCAAACGTGTAAAACCAATAGGTTAGCCTCCGCCAAAGAGATTCCTCCAAAAAATCCAAAGGATGAACTGAGGATCAAAGCGAAGGTCGGCCACATGCCAAGGAACATTGGAATCAATGCATAGGGATCCGGTAGATCACCAATGCAAATAGGTCCAAGTGGTTCCGGTGCCAGAAAACTATCTCAGAATTCAGAATCGATAACTTGCGAGAAAATGATCCAAATGCTTCACAGTTTAGGAATAAGGAAGATGATCATGTCCTCAAGCAAAATCCAACTTCACAAGATCCAGTGGGCCAATGCAAGAAAATCCAGAATGAAATGTTGAAACTACAAAATAGAAACAAATAGGAAAGAAATATTTTTGGTTGATGCAAGATTGCCAAGAACCGGGGATGCTCCTGCATCATCAGATAAAAGGAGAATCTATTCCTTATTTTTGGACATCAAGGAAAGTTATTATAGTGAGATAAGGAGAGGGCTTAGGAGATCAAATCTCCCCACACCCTCACTCTCCATTGAATAACTTGACTCTAATGGGAAAGGCAAAACTCTTCCATTAAAGGTTGCAACACTTGTACTCTCTATGTGTTGGGATATGGACTCATTGAGCATCCATAGTGACAAAAAATCTTTTTGCAGAGCTAAGAGAAACCATGCTAGGTATACCATAGATAAAATGTTAGTGAGAGATCATCATGAATGAAGAAGAACACATATAAACCTTGGGAGTGATGAAATACCTGTTTTCTCTTAATTTTGTGCAATGCTTTTTGTTAAGGTATGTAGAAGTAACCCAAATTGTTGCATGATTATCATCCTTTTTGACAAACAAATCGCATGCTTTGTTGTCCATCCACATTTTGCATACATGTTGGCAGGATACTGTAATTACAATGTTAGACTACATTTTTCCTTATATATGTCTAGTTAATTGAAACAATGACATTAATATGCTATAAGTATTTTCAACAAATACCCTTCTTGTGCTTATCCTACAACTAAATGCTTATGATCGATGTCATGTTTGAACGATGTAATTGGTTCACATCTCTATAAATAATTTTAAGCTATATGCAAGCTTCATGGATGTCCATACCCTCTTATGTATCTCTCATTCTATTAAATAAATAAATAAATCGAGAACTCGACTTTACACATGCTAATTCCGCGTTTGGTATTTTCCTTTATAACTGCCATGCATTGCAAAGAAGTTTCTAAAGCCTTTCAACAAATCTATTTTCTACTATTCTTGATTTCAGTCACTCCATGAGATTGGTATGTCACTAAGGCATTCTATCAAAAGGTTTATTTTGGCACCTTGTTGTGTATCCTCTTACTTACAATTATATTGACAATAACATATGACAAATTCCTCTTTCTTTGTCACTTGTTGAATATCCATAACAAGCATTGAAACTGTAATTTTGACATAAGAACGATTGAAATTTCATGAGTTTCACTCTTATCTTCCATAAAAAAAAAAAGTTTACTGAAATCTTATATCAGTCTTAATTTAGTATTCTTATTTCCTTAAACATCAGTTGCATGACTCTCATTTAATAAAAAAACAAACAAAAAAAACACTTCGAATACATGCATTATTATGATGAGTTATGAAAACAACTTATCTTAATTTGGATTAAAAAATTCATATCAAATCTCATTTTCTCTTAATATGTCTTTCATAAGTATGCTTCACTAAACAATACCGTGTATTTTGAAATTAGAAAAAAGAAAAGACTTTCTTATTACTAGGAGAACCATTAGATTGGCTGGTTAGTTATCTAATGGTTAGTTATCACTTGGATAAGATTTTCCATGTGTCATTAAGGTTAATGGTAAGAATAAAAAGAACATAGTAAGCAAATAAGTAAATTAGTATAAAATTTAAGTTGAGAGTAGGGGCCGCCTAAAACTTACATAAGAAAGATCTAATTTATTAAAATTAATTTTATTTTTTTCTCTTAGGAAAGTCTAAATTAAGAAAGTAAAATCTTAAATAAGAATAAAGGATTAATAATTTATTGATAGAAATTTGGTGTATTTAGTAAATATAGTTAATTTTTAAATTATTATATTATAAAAAGTATCTAGCAACTTTCAAGTTTTGGTAAGATATCTATTAAGATATTTAAATGAATTATGATAAGTAAATATCTCTTGTAACTCTTCAAAATAATAGCTGAAGTAACTATAGGTGGATATGTGGAGTGGGTGTTTAGACAAATCATTGTTTTACGTATTAGAACATGATTTGAATTTTGAGTTAGTGATCAAGGCTATCTAATTTTATTATTAAAGTTGTTGAATAGGCTATAAGATGGATAATTTTACAGGTCTATACACTCAATGATGATTGAAGTCTTTTAAAGACATTAATGCTAGAAGATCTAGGTAAATGTATAAGGAATGTATAGTATGACCCTTTTGTGATTAAGAAAGGATAAAGAGTTGCGATAGTGGTAAATATGAATTTATTGGGTTGTTATTTGCAAATTAAATGATCATGATTCTTTTTGTAGAAAAATAAGGTTTCATTTGCATTCCTTTTGATAGTACTATGTTGAGGAAAGATTATGGCTGGAAACTATGTTTCAATGTGATAATTATAAGGAACCTCAAGTAGGCACAAGTATCTATGATTACCTATATCTATGAGGAGATTCATTGTGACCTTTAGATGATGGCTTTAACCTAGAATAACACTTACAAATCTCTTAGTGAAATTATGCTACGAGAACGTAATATGGGTGAAATGGTGTTCAAATCTATAATCAGATAGTAATTCATAATAATTCTTATGCATTTCTTAAATGATCACTAATCAGCTATTGAGTATACCCTACCATGCAATTAAATATGAATCAATATTAAATCTTGTTGGCATCAACTTAATTAATAGATTGTTACTTATCTATGCCTTGATTGATTTCCATGTTTTTCTCATTTACAATAGTGACAAAGTTGTACTCAAATTGGACTACAAGTGTGCGAGAATGTGCATTTACTCATATGTCATTTCTTTTTGGCATTGTAGACATGTATATCAATTGGTATTAATATGTCATATTTAGTTACCCACATTTGAAGGTATCTAGATAGTTGCAAAATGTGGTGCACTTGTGAAATAGACTTTGAAAATGCATAGATTGATGCACTCCTTAGGACATGTTTATCTTTGTGTGACTATGTATGTTCCTATGTGCATTTGTATACATATTGCATAGATGCATTAGCATGTTACAAGCTCATGTATGCTTGTGTGATTCCAATGAGTATTATGTATGCTTGGTGCCTATTGTGTATTCACTGTGTGATCATTGCATTATTTGTATGATGGACAAGTGTCAAATATAGATCAAAAGAGAAGGGTGAGTTTCCAGAGTGGTTTAAGTCTCTGCTTTAACTCATTTGTCAGTAGTCAGCCCTAAAATATCTTTGGCTAAAGTTTTATTGATCTCTTAGTAAATTCTTTCTAAGTGAATCATTATATTTTCACTCTCTTCCATATCTTAGTGTCGTTATAATAGAAACATAGATTGTAAATACACTAAGATGCACTAGATTCCATCTCCTGCTAGTTTCAAGCAACTAGAATTCTCCGTGTAGGGTCAGTGGTTCTTCATGTCAGGAAGAACTCTAGGGAAGCGTAAATGCTTCACGGTTGGACGGAAAAGTGCTCCGACAATGTTCTCGCCCATGATGTAAGCATGGGAAATACATGTTGGGAGATCCTATTAGGATGATATTCAACTTTGTTTTATATAATTCATTGTATTTGACTATATGGTCAATTGTACAATAAGTATTTTTTCATTATGTTTAACCAATCTCTTGGCTTATGCAATCAGACATCTTGTTGAGTTGTAACATTATGTAATTATTTTTTTTAGCATAATGGATTAATCAATAAAGTATATTCTTAATTATGTGCAATTTTGTGCAAAATTGTTGTAATTATGTGTAATTTTATGTAAAATTGTTGTAATTATGCAATTAAATATTTTGATAATATGGAGGCCTCTACATAAAATTATAATAAAAATATAGAATTCTGGTTATAATAATGGTATGAAGTGATTTGTATGTGTATGCCAGAAATGTGGTATCATCCTGCAATGGAAGAAAACACCTCAAACACACACATGAAACATTGCAATGGAGTTAGTAATCACAAAAACATGTTAGTGAACCAAAAACACTCAAAATCGTTTCATGCTCCACTATCCCTAAAGATCATTAATATTAAAGGTGACCCTTGTTGGAATCCAATAACACTGAGAGGGGGGAGGGGGGCGAATCAATGTTATACCGAAACTATTGATTTTAGCCTTATTTAAATATGCATACACCAACTGGTATACTGGTACATACATAATTGAAAGAAGTAAAGAAACCAATAAGCCAATCACATAAATGATAACCATAACACACAGATTTATACGTGGAAAATCTCAAAGAGGAAAAACCACGGTGGGATTTGTGGCCCACAATATCAATCCACTGGCCATATGAAAAGATATTACATAATATGAGGGGCCTACACTTGCAAGAAGGGTTACAGCCTAGAGCACACTTCTCAATCACAAAAGAGTCTTAGTGACTACATAAAATTCTAGACTACAATCTAGAGAAGTGTTGAACTACTAAGATAGCATCTTCTATGCCTGAATATAGTTCTAGTTTAAGCTTTGTTTGTTTTGGTCTAAAACCCTAAACCCTTTACCGAAATAACCCTTACATGAATTTCCTTGCATACATGATCTCTCTAATACGCATCATATTACATTCGCATGTACATAATCTCTTATCTCTTGTCTATCTCAAAATGATCTATCAAACTGACTTATATACCCTATACAAATTTGTGTAGGGGAAAAAGCGAGACTAGGTTAACATGCCCTAATCCTACCTTTTGACACACATTACGGAATACGAAAGAGCCTAGAGATATCGCACAATTGGCTACTTCTTTTTGTGAAAGAGAGAGACACGGGATATCTATTAGGATTTGTATTCCTTTGTTGTAATTTAAAGATAGAATGATGCAAGTTCAATTCCTAACCCCAAAATGCAAATATGAACTAATAACAAGATTACAGAATTGAACTTAAATGATGGAAAGCTGTAAACACAAGGATGAAATAAGAATGCAAGTGCGTACCCGGAGTTAAAATTTGACTGAAAATGTTTGGGACGGGGGCGCGGCCGCCACTGTCCTGATTCTGCCCCTGAAACTGCTCCAGAAACTGCTGTTTTTGCACTTTGGAAAAAGCTGTCAAAGTTGCTGAAAATGCTGTCGGACCAGGGCGCCCAGCGCCCCTGTCCCAGAGACCAGGGCGCTCAGAAGGGACCAGGGCGCCCAGAAGGGACCAGGGCGCAGGACCAGGGCGCTCAGAAGGGACCAGGGCGCTCAGAAGGGACCAGGGCGCCCAGCGCCCCTGTCCTGGCAGGACCAGGGCGCCCCCCGCCCCTGTCCTGGTCTTTTGCACTGAAATTTGGTGGAAAGGTTTGTCTCAGTCTTCTCTCTCCAGATCTGTGTCCCGCGGCGTCGTCCGAATCCCGAAACCTGCAATAATGTCTGAAAAGGGGGAAGGGTGGCTATATAGGGTTTTGCCTTAGTCAAACCCCCGCTTCGGTGATTTCCACCTCCACGAATAGCCAAGTTGTTTTGTAAAATGTATTGTGTGTGCAGACCTAGTGTGTGTGCAAGGTCCAAAATGCAAAAAAGAAAACTAGAGCAACCTAGAAAGTAAACCCTAATTGCTTGTAAATGATAATGTAAATGCTCTAAATCAAGATACAAAGTGATCTAAAGCATGAATAAAGGATATATTGAAGCTTATGCAAAGACATGAAAACAACATGAAATCATACCCAACCCTCAAGGGAGGAGTACAAGCCAATCTTCAGTCGGTAATCTCCTATTGTTCTTCAATGTCTTCCAAGCCCTAAATGGATGAATGAATGAATTTGATAGATGTTTGATAGAATGATGTTGAATGTTGTTGAAGTCTTCAAGGATCTGCTCTTTCGCTGCCTATGAAGTTCCTGGAAAACAAAAATCGGGATCCTTTCCAATGAGGAAAGAGAGCTTTTATGTATGAAACCCTAGGTTGTAAATTCGTATTTTGGCTGACCTAGAGATTGAATATCCCGTCAATTTCTTGGGGTTAAGCTTTATTTTATGATTGGATCGTGCTCCCAAAATTTCGGGAAAAATGTTCGGGACCATGTTGCACGGGCGCCATGGTCCCGACAACTTTTCACCAAATTTTCAGGGCCGTCAGATATGATGATTTTAGAGAGAATCCCGAAGTTACAAGTGATTTCGAGATGTTTTGACCCCCGAAATCAAGCCCCCAAGTTCAAAATAGGACCTAATTAGGGTTTTTGATTAAATGATGTATTGGAAGAATAAAATGAAAGGGGCACACTTTAATGAAAGGGCCCAACTTTATGATATGGGAGATGATAAAACAGGACCTTAGACCTAATTAATTTAATTAATTAAGTGCTAAAGGGGAAATGCAATGCAAAATGCAAAATGCGCCAAGGCGGGTGCTAAACTAGGTGTGAAATTGTACCACCCTAGCAAGTGCGTACAATTTACGATGCTACATTTAGCCCCCACTTTAGCGGTCATATGAACACTACGTGCATATGCAAGCTAAAGTACAGCAAAGTAAACATTATTTGAAAAAGGATATATCCATAAGTCTGTCGAACGAAGCCCCCAGCGGTATCTGCAGTACACAGTTAGGAACCACACCCTACAAAACACACGTTAGATCACAAAATCACCTAATGCTTACTAAGGAAGGTGATGAAAATTCGAGGGTAGCTATATGCCCCCCCCTGTTTCGGCTTGCTAATTTTAGTGAGTTGAAACAGGGTATCATGTTTACCACTTCGAATTGTTAAAGAATATTGATGACAAATGCTCACAAAAAGATTTGATATGAGATCAAAAACTAATAGAGAATCATTTGGTAAGAAAGAGGACTAAATCTCAATTCCAACACAACAAAGAGTGTGAGGATTTGAGAGTTCTCTAACACAAGATGAGGGATGTACATGGAAACAAAATGCAAAGAGAAAAGAAAGGAAAAAAGGCATGAATACACACATTGGTGATCCATGAGTTAGACAAATATAACATCTTCTAGAATAAGACAAAGAAGAGAATAAGAATGCAATACTTCCTTCTTTTGCGAGGTGAAAGTGATCCTTAATGAAGGATGACGCTCTTTTTAACCCAATTAGGAGAGTGAATTCATTATAGATGTATTTTACCAAGTGCAAAAGAGGTTGTAGTCAAGGACTTACACCTCTTGTAAGAGAGAATCCTTGAACAAACAACAAATGCCTACAAGGAATAACATCAAGTAATAAAGTTCACACCATCCACGAAATAGGAAAAAAAAAGTGGATCCTTAGATAAAAATAAGGAAAGATCATTGCCTCAATGAGAAGGACTTACACAATCTTCTAGGGAGAGATTTGGACATAAGCAAAAGAAGAGATATATGAAATCACTCTTGTCCCCATAGGAACAAGAAAATTAGGCTATTATGTTGCTTCAAAAAAAAATATGATTGCACTTGACATTGTACCATCATGAATGACAATGAGCCCCCAGTAAATGAGCTACCAATGTCACATAATGATGAGCAACATAATAGCCATTAATGTTATTTAAAGACATGATAGATTGAATGAGGTATTTGAATATGACATGCTAAATTCTCAACTATAAGTGAGATCAAAAACATGTATAAAATTGAAGAAGAAAAGTCACAAGAACTCTTAGAAGAGGGATAAGTGTAATTTATTAGAGCCTTATCCTTGGAGGAAAGGACTTTATGATGAATAGGAGATAAAGATTCATAAGTGGATTTAGAAATTTGAGGGGATTCATAAAGAGATTTGTTCATTGCCAAGATTTCCTTATGAGGGGAATGAGAGTTGATAGAAGTAGAAGATGATTTAGTTGAAGTGAGATCATCATCACTACTAAATATAGCATTCACGTTAAGAAATGGTCTTTTAGATGCTTTAGTGCGTTTGCAGGGATTATAGCCGATTCCAAAGGCATAATTATGAAAATTAGTCTCTAGAGGAACTTTTATCCCTTGTTCATGAGCGCCACAACCATTTCCATGATACCCATGCTTAGCAAAAATGCGAAAACCACGACCATAACGATCAGCCATTTCAGGAAGAGAAGGTGGTTTTTCATAAGACAAAGAATCAAACTCTTCATAATTAGAGGTGTGAGGAGAAGAAGTTTGAGAAGCGGCCACAAAATTATTGCTCATAGATTCAGGTAAGACTGATTGATCTCTAGTTTCTTCCTTCTTTTTACCTTTAAGATCTCTAGGAGGAACCCTATATTCACCTACAAAGGTGGGATTAAAATCAAGAGATCCCCAATCGTCTTCCGCGAGAACCTTCTCAGGATCAAAAGCCTTTTTATGTGTAGACTCAAGTCCAGAAGGATCTTCTTCAGGAGCTTTAGGCTCATCCAAAGAATTTTGATTATTAGAGGGTGATGATTCATCCATAGGTATTTTGTTTAAAGAGTCATCATTAGAAGAGGAAGATTTAGAAGAACTCCCTTTGGAAGTAGATGTTTGCAAACAAGCCTGAAGATTAGTATCGCCTATCAAGGTATATGTCTTATTGTTATAGATGAATTTAACTTGTCTATGCAATGTAGAGGGGACAGCTTGCATACTGTGAATCCAAGGTCTCCCTAATAACAAGTTGTATGATAGATTTCCCGACATAACATGGATAGGAGTAGGCAAAGTAACAGGTCCCACTGTGATGGGTAAGGTGATAATACCTAATGAAGACTTAGCCACATTATCAAAGCCTCGAATGGGATGAGAGTCAGGCTCAATAAGGGATGTATCCACATTCATCTTATGCAATAGATTAATGCTACACACATTAAGGCCAGAGCCATTATCTACCAGTGTTCATCTTATAGCAGTGTCATTTATGATAACCACAATCATCAAGGGATCATATTGTTGTTGAATTTCACTAGTAGGCAACTCATATTGGGTAAACACAATTTGAGCTTTAGGATTCATCACAGAGTTAACCAAAGACACTATATTACTAGATGTATTAGGTGGAGGAACATTCAAATCTTTCAAGGCATCTTGTAACATTCCATGATGAACAGAAGAAGTTTGTATCAAATCCCAAAGAGATATCTTAGCAGGAGTAGCTTTAAGTTGTTCTATGAGATCATAGTCCTTACTAAGCATTTGTGAAATACGAGGAGCTTGAGGAAGAATAGGTTGGGAAGGAGGAATTGAATTTGGGATAACTGGAGGAGGACTAGGTTGCCTATTGTTTCTTGTGTTATAGGTATGAGCAACCGCATGATAACTCTCTCTAGTCAATTGCTTAGCATACTCATAAGGGCTCTTAGAAGAATAACCTCCTTGCACAGTAATAATGGGTTTCTTAGGAGTGCAAAAAGAATCATTAGCATAACCACCTTGAACCACTAAGATAGGCTTATTTAAAGGTTGAGAATTTTGAGAAGGACAAGCACCTTGGACAGTGAAGAGAGGTTTGTTAGGTGTCTCATTCACATGTATCAAATTGATTGAGGATGGTTTAGAGGAATGAACAAAAGTGTTGGAAGAATTATTGATAGTCTTCTCTTGCACTAAAATCTTATCACGGATTAAATCAATTTTAGGAGAGAGACAAGGGGTAAGCATTGATGTTCTAGTAGGAAGAGGGAAGGTCATATCATCCTCTATCATCAAAGGATCTACATGGGGAATAAAATCTCTAGGAGAAGGATCAACACTACTCTCTAAAGTCTCACTTTTGAGAGGGAGATCTTTGAAAGAAATGTTAACCATCTTGCTTTGAACTAGGGTTTCCTTATGAGTAGAACCAAGTTGAGGAGAGGGAGATGCTTTATTTTTAGAGGGAGAATAATTGAGATTCAAGGAAGGGGAGAAACTATCAAGGGAGTTTCCAATCTTGACTTCGTCCCCTTTGGCTAGGGGTAGAGAATAATCTATACCTTCTTCTAATGGTTCATCCCAAATAGTGAGGTTGTTGAAAGGAATGTTTAAAGTATTGTCAATTTCGGGAGAGGAGATAACATTGTTTATTAATTCTTCATCCTTAGGAGGGAAATCATCAATAAATGTGTTAAACTCATCCTCTTTCCTCAAAATATGTTCAATATGATCTTTAGGGGAGAGAGAATTAAGGAAATTGCTTATTATTTCATCTTCTTTCTCTAAGGGATGCTTATGGGTAAGACAAACTTTAGGAGAAGGGTAAGCATTTATCATTAATTCATCATCTCTAGTAGGAATTTTGTTGGAAAAGGAAAGGCCATCACTAGGAAATGTAGGGATAATGTCATCTTCTTGCACACAAGGATCCTCATGAAGGGAGCATTTTTTAGGAGACGCAAAGGCATCAAGGGCATCATCCCACAAAGCATGATCATATCTATTAAAAGGTTTACCTTTTGATTCAAAAGGAGATAATTCCTAATAGAGGGGATTATTGAACACAACCATGTTACTAGATTCAGTGGAAGAGTTGATAGGAATGTACCCTTGACAGGAACCATTTGACTTATCTTTCTCATTACATCTAAATGGCATAGTAACAAGGTTTATGAGTTTTTGGTAAAATGAAGGTTTGGTATATTTAGGTTTCAAAAATTCATCTAAAGCTTCATCTAACTCATAATCATCACAAATATGATCATCTTGCAAATAAAAATCTAACATTTTGAAATTGCATAAAATTTAAACACACAATGCAAAGAAACACACTCTTTTTTTTTTTTTTTTCTTTTTAATGAAAATGAAATGAAAACACACTAAATCTAGATCTAGATCTAACAAATGCAATGCAAGAGGAAGCAATGATAGATTCACGTCGGGTTCACCAAAATGTGTAGGGGAAAAAGCGAGACTAGGTTAACATGCCCTAATCCTACCTTTTGACACACATTACGGAATACGAAAGAGCCTAGAGATATCGCACAATTGGCTACTTCTTTTTGTGAAAGAGAGAGACACGGGATATCTATTAGGATTTGTATTCCTTTGTTGTAATTTAAAGATAGAATGATGCAAGTTCAATTCCTAACCCTAAAATGCAAATATGAACTAATAACAAGATTACAGAATTGAACTTAAATGATGGAAAGCTATAAACACAAGGATGAAATAAGAATGCAAGTGCGTACCCGGAGTTAAAATTTGACTGAAAATGTTCGGGATGGGGGCGCGGCCGCCACTGTCCTGATTCTGCCCCTGAAACTGCTTCGGAAACTGCTGTTTTTGCACTTTGGAAAAAGCTGTCAAAGTTGCTGAAAATGCTGTCGGACCAGGGCGCCCAGCGCCCCTGTCCCAGGGACCAGGGCGCTCAGAAGGGACCAGGGCACCCAGAAGGGACCAGGGTGCTCAGAAGGGACCAGGACGCCCAGTGCCCCTGTCCTGGCAGGACCAGGGCACCCCCCGCCCCTGTCCTGGTCTTTTGCACTGAAATTTGGTGGAAAGGTTTGTCTCAGTCTTCTCTCTCCGGATCTATGTCCCGCGGCGTCGTCTGAATCCTGAAACCTGCAATAATGTCTGAAAAGGGGGAAGGGCAGCTATATAGGGTTTTGCCTTAGTCAAACCCCCGCTTCGGTGATTTCCACCTCCACGAATAGCCAAGTTGTTTTGTAAAATGTATTGTGTGTGCAGACCTAGTGTGTGTGCAAGGTCCAAAATGCAAGAAAGCAAACTAGAGCAACCTAGAAAGTAAACCCTAATTGCTTGTAAATGATAATGTAAATGCTCTAAATCAAGATACAAAGTGATCTAAAGAATGAATAAAGGATATATTGAAGCTTATGCAAAGACATGAAAACAACATGAAATCATACCCAACCCTCAAGGGAGGAGTACAAGCCAATCTTCAGTTGGTAATCTCCTATTGTTCTTCAATGTCTTCCAAGCCCTAAATGGATGAATGAATGAATTTGATAGATGTTTGATAGAATGATGTTGAATGTTGTTGAAGTCTTCAAGGATCTGCTCTTTCGCTGCCTATGAAGTTCCTGGAAAACAAAAATCGGGATCCTTTCCAATGAGGAAAGAGAGCTTTTATGTATGAAACCCCAAGTTGTAAATTCGTATTTTGGTCGACCTAGAGATTGAATATCCCGCCAATTTCTTGGGGTTAAGCTTTATTTTATGATTGGATCGTGCTCCCAAAATTTCGGGAAAAATGTCCGGGACCATGTTACACGGGCGCCATGGTCCCGACAACTTTTCACCAAATTTTTAGGGCCGTTAGATATGATGATTTTAGAGAGAATCCTGAAGTTACAAGTGATTTCGAGATGTTTTGACCCCCGAAATCAAGCCCCCAAGTTCAAAATAGGACCTAATTAGGGTTTTTGATTAAATGATGTATTGGAAGAATAAAATGAAAGGGGCACACTTTAATGAAAGGGCCCAACTTTATGATATGGGAGATGATAAAACAGGACCTTAGACCTAATTAATTTAATTAATTAAGTGCTAAAGGGGAAATGCAATGCAAAATGCAAAATGCGCCAAGGCGGGTGCTAAACTAGGTGTGAAATTGTACCACCCTAGCAAGTGCGTACAATTTACGACGCTACAAAATTTAAATGCCTTATGTCGGCCTACAAAGATATATACAATATTAAATTATATGTCAGCCAAATAACATAAATGCATAAATATTCAAACCAATTGCCGATACCAGATCCAAGATATGTCGGCCTCCAATACTGATAACCTTTACTAAACCATGTTGGCTTGCATTACCGGTAACCAAAGAAATCCTTTTGTCTTGTCGGTGTCGATGTTGGTGTCGGTGAAGTGTCTGTGAAATGCCTATCAATATACAACTAAAACAAAACATAAAGCCGGAACACAATAGAATATTGCCATCAATTACAACATAGTGAAACCAACCAATTGAGTGTCAATTGCCAACAATCTCCCCCTTTGGTATTGATGGCAACACTCATGTGAAAAATGGTCAAGGTTTCATCTGTCAGTTTCATCCTGCCCTGCTCCCCTTGAGTTGAACATCCATTAATGCAAAATACTCCACATCTCCATAACTCCATGAATACATTACTCCCCTTAATGTATACAACTCCTTTTATTATTTTTCACATATATACTCCCCCCCTTTGACATCAATGCCATCAAAAATTCTAAAAAATAATGTCAAAGAAAAATAACTGTACAATGAATATCCCAAAATTTCTTACCAGAGCTTGACAAATTTCAAAATTTTTGGATAAACCTTTTTCAATAACTCAAGATAAGTATCCCAACCTATTTTGAATGTTCCGTAAATAGATACAAGTCCACTCAATATTTTCATTTAGCTCTTCCAGTGTGGGATTTCCCACCATATCCATGCATTCTTTCTTCTGTACACTGAGTGAATCCAACCAAGGACTCACCAAGCCTCTCAGACTTCTGGCTCTCCTTATTATTTTGTCTCTTTCCTTCTCAAGAGTATAAATTTTCTTCTCCAAAATTAAAATTTTACCATCAATTGATGTAGTCAATGAAATCAATCCGTCAAAAGAATTAGCTATATTTGCAATTTTCTCCTGAATTTATTTTATCTTCTAATCCACATTAGCTGTAAGTATTTTAGTGTTATAACATACTATATATATTTGTACATTACTTCAAATAATTTTCTATTAGTATCATCTTCTCACCAATCTTTTTCTTCTTAGATTCAATTACCTGATCAAATGCAACTCTCTTAGCTTGAGTAAATCTCTCTAGTGTTTGTCGGTTTGAGATTTGTTGTAAGGATTGAAAATCCTTTGAAATATGCTCAGTGATTATTTTAAGCTTGCCGGATGGGCTCACTTTATTTTCAATCTTACTGTCTGGGACCAATCGGTGTAAAATAGTGATTAATTTATCTGTAATCCCTTTGTCTGTGAATCCCTCCTTCATTAGTTTTTGTTGGTATTCTACACTCTTATGAGAATAGTTGATGTTGTCATTGATGGAAACCAACTGGCAACCAACTAGTATTTATCTGGTAAGCCACTGGTAGTTACTGGCACTGACAATAGACATCTACATACAAAAGCAGGAACTTCACCGACAGCGGCAACAATGCATACCAGCACCCCAACCGATAGGGAATAAACTTGTGTTTATTGTATTTTAATGTAATTATCTTTTGTAAAAGACAACATGGTATATTGTAAAAGACTCATATATATATATGAGATCTTATACGTCATTTAGTATGCATGGAGAGAATATATGGATAATATTTTTGTATAAGGAGATATAGTTGACAATGAAGGTTTTGGTTATAGAATGAGCTTAAACCGGTACTGAACCTGACATAGTTGATGTTGATTTGAAGCAGTACATTGTATTGGATTTCATAATCCACTTTTGCAGTCAGTGTGACTTTTATTGAGCAGTAGGCTCTAGGCAGTCGACCTTCCTGCATGTGTAGGCCCCTCATTGTAAGTAATATTTATTCATTGGCCAGTGAGTGAATATTGTGGGTTACAAATCCCGTCGAGGTTTTTCCCACACTGGGTTTCCTCGTTAAATATCTTGTGTTATGGTGTGTTCTCTATGCTATCTCTATTATTCTTATTTACTGCATGAATTTTTATTTATCGGTACACTATTTTGGGATGCAAAGTTCTTAATAAGATTAAATATTCTGCTAACCGGTTAGATATTGATTCACCCCCCCTCCTCAGTATCTTTGGGACTGTCAATAATCCTAACAGTTTTTGTGTTGCCATCATCATGAGTTCAGTGGGACTCATCTCTATGTATTTTTCTTTTTGACCTGTGAGGTGTCAATTGACAACAATGATGGACGAGCTACCGGATCCCTACCAGATTCCCCTTTCTTCTCTTCTGAAGATTTATCCTTTGTAACTTCCTCACTTGCACTGATGGCTTCGCCACTTGGTGCAGTCTATGTAACTGTCGGTTCTTCTGTAGGAACTATAACCTCAACCTGTACATGTGTATCCGGAAGACAATTATCCTCAATATTAGTATCATGTGTTGGCAAATGCACACTCCAATGAGAAATTGTAGGTGATTGAAGGTATTGTCATTGATGGCAACTTTGCAATCATGTGATACTGGCAGGCAGACATAGGCACCGGCACCGACAGACTCTACACCGGCACATAGAACACCGGTAGTGAAAAGGAAGAATACCGACATCCTGGCCAACAACAATTTTTGTATTAATGTATTTTGTAATTAATTGTAAAATATTTTGTAAGCCGACATGGTGGATTGTAATATGACTCATATATGTATGAGATCATTGTAGATCATTTTTATAGAAGAGATAGGATGCGAAGTATGGAAAAGTAATAGCAGACCTAATATGCAAATTATTGGTTAAAGGTTTATGTTGTAGCAAAGCTTAAACTGGTACTAAATCTGGCATAACAAATGCTAATCTGAAGTAGTACAAGACATTGGATTAGTATAATCCATTTTTGTAATTCAGTGTGACTTCTTTTGTAATTGAGTAGTGAGCTCTAGGCACTTGGCCTTCCTACATGTGCAGGCCCCTATTGTAGCAGTAATATTCTCTTATTGGCCAGTAAGTGAATATTGTGGGTCACAAATCCCACCGAGGTTTTTCCCACACCAGGTTTCCTCGTTAAAACATTGTGTTATGGTGTGTTTTTCATGTTGTGGCTGTTATTCTTATTTGCTACATTATTTCTAGTTTACTGGTACATAGTTTTAATATGCTTTTCATGTTATAAGTTAAGCAAATATTATTACCGATAAGATACTGATTCATGCCCCCCCCCCTTCAGTATCTTTGGGAATCCTAACAATTGGTATCAGAGCCTGGTCCTCTATTTTCAGAAGCCTAACAACTTGAGGAAGATCTTGACACCGGTAGAGATGGAAAACTTGAGAAAGCAATTGGAAACAACTCTTCCAGACTATGATGCAAAAAAAGTGAAGAATATCAAACTTGAAGATGATCTGAAGGCTGCTTAGGATATCATTCAAGCACTTCAAGAGAATTTTACTATTGTAAGGAACAAGAGGAGAGAACTTTGTGAAAAGATGCAGAATGAGGAAAATGAAAATGAAACTCTTAATGATTTGGTAAACAAGCTAAGACAAGAAATCAGTACAACGAAGAATGAGATGCAGGATATGACTATAAGATTTTGTAAAGAAATTGAAGATGGAAAGAAGAATGAAGAAGACTTGGTTAGAAGACTAAATGATGTTGGAAATGAAAACAAAAGACTTAATCATGAAAATAATATGTTGAAGACAGATCTGATGCATACACAAAATGACAGAACTGAACTCGTGAGATAGAAAGGAATCTTAGAGAATGAAATGACTACTGCAAATCAACACAAGGAGAAATTCGAGAAAAGTTCAGAAGAACTTGTTGACATGCTAAAGAATCAGAAACCTAATGGTGATACAAATGGCCTTGGCTTTGAAGTTGGTGAAAGCTCTGGTACTACAAATACTCATGATCATAGCAAACTGGTAAGACAACCTAATGCTTACAAATTCAATGGGAAATGCTTTAACTATAACAAGTATGGTACTAGAGAAAATCAATGTAGATCTAGAAATAATCAGAACACTAATACACCCACTAGTCAATGTTTTAAATGCACCAAAGCTAGCCATAATTAAAAAAATTGCAGAATGAATGTAAGATGTTATGTTTGTGGAAGATTTGGACACTTATCTAATCAATGCATAACACATACTAGCATAGGATATGGGAAAGCTATTCAGAAGAACAATGTGACTTGTTATTCTTGTAACAAGATTGGACATATTGCTAAATTTTGTAGAAGTAAGGCATCACTAGCAAACAACAAAGGTCCTAGTTTGAAAGGTAAAGAAAAGGTTGAAGAGGTAAAGCGAGAATTCTCAAAACAATGGATCAGAAAGTCAAATCAGAATGTTGATGGGAATACCCCTCCACCGATAGAACAGAGTATCACTCCACTGGTAGGAGACTCTTCATCTAATTGAAGGAAAATCCAAAGGGGGTTTAGCAACAAAATGAAAAACATGCTATTATTCCCTTGGTTGATGGTGAGAAGTTGAAATTAGTTCTATATTAGCAGATGAGTTAAGTTGTGACTTAACCAGCAAGCATTAAATGTGGTAGTTGGAGAAAATAACATTATAAAGCAAATGTTTTGGCTCCTTTTTCATTCACCGAGCATTCAAATCTTTGAGAGAGTGAAAATTCTCGAGTGAAGGCATTCTAAGTGAAGAAGTGAAGCAATCCATCAAAGCATTCATCCTTAAGGTAGATTGAGGTATTTATAGCTATGGCATCTTCATCCACTCCTGAATTTATTGCAAACCCTACTGTTGTTGAGGTTGTTAAGTGCCCTAGACCCATATTCCAACTGGTTCCCAAAATTGCAAAGAAAGATGATAGCATAGGTGCATTTTCTCAAATTCCTAAGGGAGTAGTATATGCTGAAGACCCTAGGATGTATATACATTGTCATATTGAGGAATTAGGTGATGATGAGATCAATAATATGTATAGGACTATGATTTGTGATGAGTCTAGAAATGTCAAGCTGGAACAAAAAATAGTGGAAACCCTAGGTTTTACTGAAATCCTTAGTATCTCGGATTTTCCCAAGGATATCATAAGGATTGTGTTAAGAAGAGTACAAGGTGAATTTTTATGGTTAGATTCAATTCATAAAATAACAAAAGAAGTGGTAAAAGCTATAATAGGGTTACCTTCCACTGGTAATAGACCCGACAAAACAAAGAAGGTCTCAAATGAAACAGTGATAAACCTAACCGGTGCAACATTTGATAAAAGGTCTCTAAGGGTAAACTAAGTAAAAGACATAAATGTCAGATTTATCAGTATGATCTTAGGTTATAAGGCTACACATGCAAATAGGTTGAACTTAGTTTCTAGCCTATGTATCAAAAGTGCCTATGATATAATTAATGATAATGCAAGGATAGATGTATGCGAATGGCTCAAAGATGAGTTGATAGACAATCTGAGAAAGATTAAAAGAGATAAGAAAGGAACATTCAGATTTAGAAATTTGCTTGTTTGTCTGATGTTGTACATAACAAAACAAGTGCCCAGTATTGGTGCAAGAGATTTTGGTTTTGACATTCCGGTAGGAAAACAACTGTTGGATCTATTGAACAATATGGGAGAAAACTGAGAGAAAAACCTAAATGAACATTTTCAAGCATTGAAGGCTCGAATGAAAACTAGAGTAAGACTGTCACAAGCTATTATGGATAAATATCAGAAGGAAATCTATTTTGTAATCAAGAAAGATGAAATTTGGATGGAGGCAGTTGTCCCTAGAACTATCTGGGTAACTGAAATGGGCTATGAAACAGATGACAATATCATTGAAACTTATGCAAAAGCCCTCCTTGAAGCACCCAAGGAACCTACTGAGGAAGTTTTAGGAAATCCTAAAACAATAGAAAGTGGAATTCAATCAAGGAAAAGGGTTAAGAAAGTTGAAGCAACCGTAAGGAAAGGAACCCGGCAGGCTAAAGCAATCAAGGAAGATTTTTTGAGACAAACTAATATAAGTGAAAGTGAGTTGGAAGCACCTCAACCATAAACTCATCTTTCACTAGTTGGAACTTCTTTTGAGAGTGATATACTAGCAGTATTTAAAAGGGTAGAAAGGAAAAGAAAACCCACACGAGCACCCTCTCCTATACCAAAAACAACCAGACAAAAACAACAGGTAGTAAGGCCTCCAGCAAAGAAAATGACTCCTAAGAAGAAGAAGGTAAAACAAGATATCGCTCCAATAGACAAACTTCTTAGTGAAATTACAGAGGATGATAAGCTAAAGAACATCAACAAAATATACAATACACTATCAGTTGATGATAAGGAAAGCATAGAGAACAGTGTAATTTTACACTTAGATATATACAAGAAATTTTTGATGGAAGTTGTTGATGAAATTCCAATTGATCTATATAGGAAACTTGAAGCTAGAAGGTTAGCCATCGTTGAGTTGGACAAGAAAATTAAGATTGAAAATCTTCTTGCAGTACATCCAGTCAGCTCAACTGATGAAATAGATAAACTAATCAGTGAAGCAAATCGGATAGTATTCTCCACTGCTCACCGGCATGTAGCACTGATGGCAGGTAGAGTAAAGGAAGTCTCTAAGGAAACAAAAGATGCATGGGATATATTCTTTGTGGAAAAAGAAAAATAGGAAGAATTACTCAGACCAAAGACTATTAAAGTATATCAAAAGGACAAAGATAAGGGGAAAGGTAAGGTAGGTGGTCCTCCAAGCCTTAAAATAATTGACAATGTGCCCCCACCTCTTTTAGATACTCCACCAATAGATACTACTGACAGTCAACCAGCCATAGAGAGTATGGAGACTCCACTAGAGGATATGAATCCTGAGTTTGAAATTTCGTATACTGTGAATGTAGACACCCAAGAAGTAAATGTTGTGGTTGACAGAGAAACCACTAAAGATAAGGAGAAATATGTGACTACTGAGTCACCAACTGTAGAAGTTGAGATAAGCATTTTAAAACCTACACCTATAGAGAAACCAACATTGGATACCACTGAGAAACCAGTAGATACAGCTGAAAAACCATCTGAAGAACCGGCAAAAGAGAGTGCAGAGGTACAAACTGAGACTACATCTAAGAAACTGACATTTGAAAGATCAGAGAAACCTTTTGAGACACATATAGAGAAAATGAACTGGTATAGGTTGAGGCATAGGTTCAAACAGAGATAGTGCCACTGGCCCAAATTGAAAAGCATAAACCTTTATTTGTAGAAATGCAAACACAGACTAGCCTACCAGAGGTCGAATCAAGTAAGGTGATTACCACAACTGGTAGCATGGCTATTGTAAAGACTATTGGACAAACATCTGGTACATATATGGCAGAATTCAGACCTACAAATGTAACAAAGGTCTTATTGGATTCAATAAAGAAGATCACAGAATGTAATGCACAAGTGTATAAGGCTTGTTATCACTGTTTTAAAAATGGGTTTTCTTTTCCCATAAATTGGCTAAGTTTTGAAATTTTGAATTAGACATGCTATCAATTGCTTCAGCTTTGTGTCAGGTCTTAGGGGTTTAGGGTTTTTAGTTTTAAATCATTCAATGTTTTATCAAAAAACCCTCTGGTTCTATTTCTTCATTACTTTATCTACTTAAGTAATGGGTCTTAGGTTCATAGGAAGTGTCCCCCCTTGTCATTTGCCTAGGCAGTCATTTGAATTAATCATAAAATTTTATGCCTTATATATTTTCCTCCTAATGTTGTCAGGCCCAGTAAGTTGTGCGCATCTCTCAGGAAGATCTATGGTTTTTGCTATTTCGTTAGACGAAGTTGCGCATGGTTTAAGACCTATGAAATGACAAAAAGGAAATGCATTCTAAATGGTGATTTTGGTCCGGTTTAAAGAGGTCTCATCTTGTCAAGGATCCAACGGCTGGCGTTATTTCACAACTTGAACTTGCAAGTGAAATACCTTTAGCGAAATGGTGAAAGTGTTTGGTGGGACCCTGCATGCAAGGATTTTCTAAGTGACTAAAAGGTGATCAAGTCCCATTTGATCCGACGGTTCGTGCTATTTCGCAGGATGAAAATGCTCGACAGTTATCTTTTGCAAAGTGGTGAAATGACATGGCACTCCAAGTAGACAGTCCAGCTGGTCTAGAGAGTGAGTGAGATGGTTGCACGTGGCAGAGGACACAATAGTCAGTGAGGTAGGTCCAAGGGTTAAAAGGTGGGTCCCAGAAGTGAGTCATGTCATGGGATAAGAGGTGACCTGGCAGATACAGGTGGCAAGGATGAGGTGGAACCTAGTGTTTTCTCTTAGCAAATGAAAGACTAACATGTCAACTTTGAAAGTGACTAGATGCCAGGTGTTTGAGGTTGAGTCAGAGGGCCCACATCTGCCTGAGTCAGTTCAAATGGTTAAGCATCGAGCAAGTAAAAAATAATCTAATGGCCTGCATGAATTCGCAAAGGTAAAGTGCTCATGCTTTATGCTCTGTAAAATGGTGAAAAGGTTTCTCATCCCCAAAGGCAGATAAAACATGAGGTTAAAGGGGGATCAACTTTGTTTTGATCCAATGACTGGTATTATTTTGTGGTTGCGAGATGCTTGAAGGATATGCTTTGCGAAATAGTGAAAGTAAAAGGGGTTCGTCCAGGTGTCAAGCTAGATGGTGACGTCTATGTGGACACATGGTTTTAGAAGAAGTTGAGGGCCCACCAAGGTGTAACCGATGGTAAAAGGGAGAGACATGTGGCTGACATTGAACTAGGCTTGAACAGTTTTCTAAAACTAATGGTTGAGTGCCACTTGGTAGTCAGTAACCAATAAAAAAGTGGTGTAAGAAAAGCAGGCATAAAGGGTTTCCCTTAAAGGATGCTCATCTCCAATCTAATCCAACACCTCACATTGTTTCATGGCCTGAAGCTAAAAGATGTTTAAACTTCGTGAAATAGCAAAAGACCGCTAGCAGTCAAGGTAAAGGCACGGTTAATTAAGATGTCGGTGGTCCCAGTGAGAGTTAAATGGCGAGCAGTTAGAATTCCATCTAATGTCTGGTGCGATTTCACGAAGGAGAAGTGCTCGAAAGATAAAGTCTGGGAAATGGCAAAAAGGAGGTGGGGCCCAGTGCGAAGGCAAGACTATTAAGTCAGTTTAACGACCGATCAAGTTTCTTTCAATTGGACAGTTGGTGTGATTTCATTTAACAAAATTGCTTGAAGGTTATGCTTCGCGAAACAACGAAAGAGCGAAAGGAAAGAATTGCAGGAATGTTGTGACCCATTGGAGTGAAAATTCAAATTCTTTCATGAATTCAATTCTGAAGGGATGGCCGAAGCATGCGGAATCAATGTCGTAGTTAAGACCCTGGGTACCATATATGATCTCCTGTCGATTAAGTAAAGGTATCATTCAAAAGAATTGTTGTAGAAGAAGAGATAAAGAGCTTTTGTCTTCAAATACAGAGCGAGTCAATTTAGTTGCAGAGAAGATTCTTTCGAGCTAAAATCAGTTTTTCTTGTACTCCTGTGTGGCAATTTCTTTATGGTGTTTTAATTAAGGTCTTGATTTGTCGTTGAACCATTTGGAGGTAATATTTTGATTGCTTGCATTTTCAAAATGGCACCTAAGAGAGAGTTTTCTAGGAAGGTTAATTATCAGGAAAGGGCCATTTGTGATGATTTTCTTGAGCAGTTGACGTTGTCAACTAATCAAGCATCAAAAGTAAAAGAATTAGTGCCTAGAGCTCCTTGTTTGAAGATAGGAGAAGGGCTATATGATAAGGGCAACTGGCTGAGAGATCCACAGGTCAGATTGTCTGGGTTGGGGTTATTCAAGGTTGGATTTGGAATGAGAAATTATCTAGCCCCACAGAATAGTATCTGGGAATTAGATGTAGGGAAGTTGGTAGTTCCAGGGGTATTCATGGACATGGATCTATTGACTCAAATTGCAAATAATTATGATCTAGTCACAAGAAGCATTAGGGACATAAATGGAAAATCCCTTATTGAAATTAATAATGAAGAGTTCAGAAGTGCTTTTGGGTTCAATGAGTTTATAAATTTTCTGGAACCCATTAATTTTAAATCATTAGCTCAAGTATACGGTGCACAGAGAAATCACCTTAGGAGTGGGCCTCTCAAGGAATTTTTTGTGAAGATAGGTGGGTTGATAGTTGTAGGACCCAACACTGAAGAGCCCTTCTCATTGAATTTGTTCACCCTCAGGGCTAAGGGAATGTATTGGTCACTCTGCCAAATTTTGGGAGAAGATGTTGAGGCAAATATGCCCAATCACTACTTGCTAATGATTGCTCAGATTTTGAATCTTTCCCTTGCAGTAACATTTGACTATGCTTCTTTCATTACTGATGCTATCCATGGAAGGCTAATAGGAATAAAAATTGGGAAGGTGGATAGACCTTTCGGATGGTATTCACTCTTTATGCATCTATTTCTATTCAAAGGTGGTGATTACTTTGCCAGTGGACTGGACCTCATAAAAGAGCAAGAGGGAGAAAAGATGCCAGTGCAACTATGGAGTACTGTGTTGTCATGGGACAGAGAGGATGCCAGTTTCTTAAAATTTGATAAATATTTTGCATCCAAGATTAGGACTCTCCTCTACTCAAAAAACCCAAGAATCCCCAAGGTTCTTTTGGAATTTGTTAGACCAAAAGAATTTACAGAGAGAATAAAGATTGTTCATAATTGGGGTGACATTTATCTATACCCAGTCTGAATAGTTTTTAGAGTTTTTGGTTTTAGAGGAACTCCATTCTTGTTTCCCTATCAGGTCCCTCTCAAAGTGGGAATTGTAGAAGTCCTCAGACAGATTGGTAGTGTACAAGAGGCAGAGCTGACAGGCAGGGGTAAAGGGACTATTTTCCCTACGGTTACCATAGCCCATCAATTTATAATAACCAAGGGAGGTTGGAATTGTTTTGAATACTTTCTCAAACCTTATCATTTATCAACTACAGTATCCAGGTGTGCCGATCCAGAAGACTTCTTGAATGGCATGCTTAGAAAGAGAGCAGTGTGCAGAGGTAGACCCCATCAATTTGAGTTTCTTGAAGACCTCATTAGAAATGAGTTTAATCTAGATGAGCAAGAGCTGAGGAAGGAAAAGTGGGTGGCTTATAAGAAAGCCTTAGACTTTGTGCATCAGTTTGATGCCAGCTATGACCCATTGTCTAGCTTTTTCCCTTTTGAGGAGAAAATAAAGTTTTTAATTATTTGCTTTGAGGATGTGATGTAGACCGAGGGAAAAGAGGGAAGCTATGATTAAAAGAAACCCAAAAAAGGCAAGAATGATTCTAAGTAGGTCTGTCTCCACCAAAGTAATCCCTCCTGGTGATTATACACTGCACAAGAAATCTAGTTATAGTGTGCTGATGCCTACAATAGGGGAGCCCTCCACCTCCAAAGGAAAGAGGAAGATACAAGATGTCATTGACATCCAAGAGAGCCCTAAGAAGCAGAGAGGAGGAAAGGAAGAACAATCTGATACACCCTTGTACTCTCCATCCCAATCCCCTATCCACATAGGAGATGAGCAAGCAGCAACTGAACAATTGATATAGTTAGGCAGTTTAGGGGAAATTGCCTACACTTATGATGAGGTAGAGGAAGGAATGCTAGAAGAACCCCTTGCTGCTGAAATGAATATTACTACCACTAAACTTAAAGGCCAAGAGTGGGATCCTACGATAAAGTAGGCCAGTGATGACTTCTTGGTTGACAACAATTTTGTTACATCAGGAGAATTTATGCAGTTTGTATGGAAACAAAATATAGATAAATACAATGCAAGATGCAAGAAGAGAAAAGGTGAGTAGCCTAACAAAGATCCAACTCTAGTGGAGGAGGAAATAAAACAAGAAATGATGGAAGAATTTAAGACCATCACTCCTAAGTAAGGAAGAGGTATGGTGGCACAAGCTGGAGTGCTTATTCTCCCTCAGTGGGACATAGCAGATGCCCTAGTACTGGAGGCAATGAGGAAGGAAACCAAGCCCATGGAGGGAATTACTTTCAGCAAAGATAATGTTGCACTTGTCATGTGGTCTCTCAAGAGAGTTGAAAATAAGAGAAGCAAAGATACCCCAAGGTCAAGCTACCTTGGTGGGATGATAGTGAAGAGAGTATAGAACATAGGGGTGGTAGAAGCTACTAGCACTATGCTAGAGACTGCAAAATTTAGTGTTGTAGTAGCAGAAAAAGAGACTAAGGAAAAGGAAAACCTCCAAGTCAAGTTGGAGAAAATTCAGAAGGCCTATAATAGTGCTAAGGAGGAGGTAAGAGGTAAGGATAACATCATTGCTAAGTTGCAGAGTCAGTTGAATGGACAATACCATCAAGGTGAGTCTTCAACACTGATGATCTCCTCCTCTCCTACAAGACCTCCACCTAGTAGCCCCATCATTGAGTTCCCACCATCTGCAGCACCTTCTAGCTCCCAAATGATTGAGATTACTCCTCAAGAGCTAGAGAATTTGAAATAGGCTCAGGCCTTGTATGCCAAGAAATATGAGGAAAGAGTAAGGGCTACTATTTCAAGTTTTACAGATACAATGAATGTGTCACTGCTATATAATAATATAAGTAAGGTTTTGGATATGTGGAATGAGCTCAATGGAGATAAGGCCATTTTGACACCTATTTTTGACAAGTGGAGGCCTAGAGAGCAGGACTTGGAGCTTATTTGTGCATCTTATGATGAAGCAGGGGCCAATCCTATCATCAAATGCACTCATGACACCACCAAAGACCTAGTAAAATTAGTAGAAGGGGTGGATAATGCTGATAGGAAAATTAACTTGTACAAAAAGGAGTATGTTGATTAGGTTTTTGAGTTCCTCCTAGGAGTTTTTGCTAGTCCAGATCAACTGAAGGACAAACAAGTGTGGCTCAAGGAATTAGAGGCCAAACTGTCAGCCAGAATTAAAGGAATTGTTGATTTAGATGATGCTTCCTTCTTTGTTGTGACAATTCAGGAAATAGAGAAAATCAAGTCTCATTATGGTTTTCTCAATTTAGAAGTCAACAAGATGAGAAATTCCTGGAAAAGGTTGACCAAGGCTAAGACAAAAGTGATTAATTTTGCGTGGCCAACTGATGATGTGTACAATGAATGGAAAACAAAATATGCCATCCAGGATGTAGAGCAGTTAGAGGGCACTCCTGAACAGTTAGAAGAGGTTGCAACCGTACAGCAAGTTGAAGAATTTGCAGAGGTCAAAAAGGACTTGTAATTGTTTTTATAAAAGGCTTTGTAACTTCTTTTGGAAAAGAAATGATTGTAAAAAATTCTCTTAGGAAAGTCCGAAGCTATGTGCATCCATATTGTTATAAATGGATACTAGGAATAAGAGTAGAATGATCGCAAAGAATTGTAAGAAAACGCTACAGAAATTTATATCTGAGCTTTTCTAAGTTTAATGGAGAATATTCAAAAGTTTTTTGTAATACTTTCTTGAAGAATATATCAATATATAGACCATCAGTTTTGAGTAAAAATTTGTGTCGTCTTCGAATGTGCTTGCAATTGTTTACTGTTTCATTCTGAATAATCCAAGGTTATTTTGTTTGAATGGGGGTTGTAAGGATATTTTCAGTAGATGTGTTCGCTAGCTTTTCTCTTTAGGAGGGAAATTAAATATGCGGGGGTCGCTTCTTCCAGTAAATTCTTTGTAGGATATTTTGATTCTTGATGAGCATAGTTTGATTTGGCATGCATAAATTCTCATGTATGTCAGGCATATATAAGGATTAACAAAAGCTGAGCCAATGGGTTGTGTAAAGATATTTTGTTTGGGGAGTTTTGTTTGAATTTAGATGACTCTGTGACCTTGGATAAGGCACTAGTATAAATCGAAGTTGTCTATTACGTGTTTTGTAGGTCAAAATACTGAATATGAGTATAATTTTCATTCCTTTGTTTTAGTTAGTTTCAACATGATTAGATCCATTGGTTTTCTGGACTAGTTTGTTGTGGATTTATCTATTTAAGGTGTGAATTTAGTTCACAAAGGTATACCCACCTGGGCTTTGAATAAGTCCAAAGTGTAGAAGGTTAAATCAAACCTTGTCATATGTTGTCCTAAGAGTTTCCTTCCCTTTGATATCTCTTCTACACAGAATTCAATTATTTTATTATAAGGATGTTATAGTGAATCAGATTTTGAAGACAACAAAAGTGGCGACTCTACTGGGGAGTGTCATATTAAGGATCTAGATGCAGATTTGTGCTTAAGTTGTAAAGAAAATCAGTGTGTGTGTGGAATTCCTGCATATTATTCTAAACCTTGTTTTCATAATTCCCATATTCTTGTGGGTGGTGACTCTGTATATTGGAACCAATCCTTGTGAATTATAGATCATTCTAAAAGGAAAACAAGCATA
The DNA here is from genome assembly GCF_030272615.1 of Cryptomeria japonica. Taxonomy (NCBI): domain Eukaryota; kingdom Viridiplantae; phylum Streptophyta; class Pinopsida; order Cupressales; family Cupressaceae; genus Cryptomeria; species Cryptomeria japonica. The sequence continues at coordinate 282,822,150 of NC_081412.1, forward strand.
ATGCAAGGAGGAAAAAACACTAGATCATTCATGAAGAAGCATCCTCGTGAAACTTTGCAGAAAGGTTTACCAGAGTAGTCACGAAGGGGCCAGAAGAGATCAATGTTACACAAGCCATCAAATGTTGCTTGGGTACAAAAGAATAATAATACTAGTAAGATGCCTGATCAACCTGTTTATGCAAAGTCTAATTCTTCTTCCAGAGATATTGAACAAGATATACTAGGTTTCCATTCTGGATTGTTTTGAAATATTGATAATGCACATGTTTTAAATCAAGATTTATCCCATGTTAGTGTCTCTGCAAGAGATAGGACTAGTTCAAATGCAATTAGACACTCTGTGCCAAGAACAATTGATGGGAACATTAGTTTGATTGACATAGATCAAGTCAATATATCAGATTCTGAGGAAAATTTCCTTGATGAAGATAAAGTATCCCAAGAAATTGAAGATCAGAATAAAAAATTTCACCATCTAATTTCCCTAAGAGCCCAAAAGGAAGCAAATAGGGAGAAGGAAGTCAAAGCTAAATTAATGGAGAGAGATAGGTTTCTTAGACAAATAGCTGATCTTGAAGTGCTAGCTAAGGAGAAAGAAAAGAGTGATGAGGAAGGCCCTGTAATTAGAGAAATTTTGATCCCCAAAGCCAAGAAAGCATATAGGTCAGTAGTCCAACCAAACAGGGAAGTGTTTACTGATTCTGAGCTTCCTAGGACCAATGTGGATAAAGGAAAATAGAAATGGGTGGATGATGGAACTAAGTCTAAAACTGCAGAGGAGATTTCTCATAGGTTGTCAACACATGAGAGAGAAATGGAGGGAATGAGGAAAGAAAAAGAGGATCTCCAAATGGAATTAGAAAAGGCTAAATTGGAAGTAGCAAATCAGGAAGTAAATAGAAAAATTAGTTACTTAAAGGCTCCCCCTATCACGTTTCCATTAGAAGACCTTGGTAAGCCCGATCCTCAACAAGTTTTCCTTCCCCCGGTTAAGATTCAACCTACAGTGTCTGCTAATATAGCCTCAGTGAGTCAAATCTCTGTGAATAGTCAATACACCCAAGTATCTCAGTCTCCAATTCCAAAAGTTAGAATGACCATGGGAAACAATAATTCTATTACCCCTTTTCAAAGGAGACCAATCAATTTAGAACAATATAGACAATTTTTCTTTGATGGGATCCCAGGATATCCCAATCATGTTCCTACTGAGCTAAGAGACAGACTCCATAAATTTGCTGGGAATAATGCAATTAGTGCTGAGGAACATCTGAAATCTTTTGGGGACCTAATAAATGATTATGAGATAGTGGATGAAGATATTATTATGAAACTGTTTGTCCAATCCTTGGTTGATGATGCAAGAGATTGGTACAGAGGTCTTCCAGTTAATAGCATAGGGTCATGGGAGGATTTTAAAAATTGTTTCCAAGAGCAGTATGGTGACAAGACTAATGTGAACTTCATGCTCAATGAATTCAATAATATCAGAAAGTTTGATAATGAAATGGTCACTGACTTCAATGCCAAATTCCAAAAGGCCATGCATAGATTATATCAAGTGATGACATTAGATGATAACATGTGTTTAAATACTTACTACAATGCATTTGATTCTAAGATGGCCTATATCTTGAGAGATAAGAATCCACATAACTTGAGAGATGCTTTTAGAATTGCCATAAATGTAGAAAGTAATAGAAAAGCATCTGGGAAGTTAGGAAGAAGAACAGATGGTAGATTATGGCAGGAAACAAAATAGAAACCTAATAAAGTTGCTAAGGAGGATGATAAGATAGAGAAATTGGTTATTGCAATGAAGGATCTGACTACCAAGGTAAACAAAAATGACAAACCTCATTATAATTGGCAAGATAGACCTTCTAGATTGCATGACATGCCATATAATACCAATTGGAAAGATGGCAAACCCCAAAATGAGAAGCCCAAAATTGCCCAAAATCAGGACACTCCAGATCCCTTGAAAGGGAAAACTGTCCATAATATAGAAAATACTCCATGGTGTATTTCTTGTGATGGACCACATTCTACTCATCAGTGTGTAGTGGCTCAGGGTCTTGAAGAATCTATGAGACAAGAAGCTGAGCTTGACATCAATATGTTTGAAACCATCATAGAAAGTGATGAGGAGTCTATGCAAAGTGAATACAGTGATGTACTGGATAATGAAAGGTTTTTTCAAGGACAACTAACCTTAGATTGGCATCCTACATTGTATGTGGTAACAATTGAGGATGAAGAGGTTCATCTTAGAAGGCCTAGTGAGGAAGAAGTTAAAAATCTCACTAAAGCTGCCATTGCCAAAGCAAAACACAATTATAACTTGAGGAGCACTAAGAGAGACACTGATCAGGGTGAACTAGGTTCCATGTTCATAAAAGAGGTCACTCAAAAGGGGGCAGCAAGTAGTACTATTCCTAAGATTGGTCAAGAAAAAGGGGAACAAGTTAAAGATGTACCCAAGAGTGCAAATGATAAAAACACTGGTAATATACAAGGAGATGCCACAGTGAAAAGGGCAAGTTAGCTCAAGAGAGAAAGAATTAGAGGTAGTACTGAAACAAGTAATAGTTCTACATTTGACATGGCTCAAGCTCTTACTCAGATGAAGGTCACTATCCTATTAGTAGAATTGTTGAAGATTAAAGAACATAGGTATGCAGCCTTGTCTTTATTTTCTAGCATATCTGATAGTGACACAGTCTTACCCATCGGTTCACCTAGAATTGGAAAGGATCAAGAGTTCCAAACCCCAGAGGTTTATGTTGGAACCACTATCACTCAGGAGCCTTCATAGGTAGATCCTTTATATGTTACTTTGTTAGTAAACAATTGGTTGATTAAAAACTACATGATAGATTCAGGAGTTGCTGCTAATGTAATGCCCTATGGTGTTATGAAAGAATTAGGACTGTCAGTAACTACTGCATATGGAAAATGCTATGTTATGGATAACAAGGAAGTACTTATGATAGGTACAATGAAAGATGTTGAAGTAAAAATAGCAGCATTCCCTGAGGCAACCTATAAAATGGATGTTATTGTTACTGATACCAAGTCCCATTATGGTATGTTACTTTCTAGGCAGTGGGAAGTAGTAGTAGGAGGGAATGTTCAATTGGACTTATCTTATGCCACCATTCCAATTAATGGAAATCAGGTCAAATTGTACAGAGAGCCATGTGCTCCTAGGGTAATTGAAAATGTAAACCCTGATATGCTCAATTGTATGATTCATGTAGATCTTGATAACTTTAGACTTCAACCAATTTTACCCCAATTGAAGAATACTGATCCCATTGTGGTCGAATTAGAAGTACAGTAGTATGGATTATGACAGATGTATTTTGATGGAGCTTGCTCCAAAGAAGGATCTAGAGCAGGGGTTCTTTTTGTATCCCCATCACATATAACCTTTGAGTATTCATTCTTATTGGCCCTCCAGTGCACAAATAATACTGCATAGTATGAAGCTCTATTATCAGGGCTTGAAGTTGCAAAGAAGCATGCAATCCAAATGTTGACAGTGTTAGGGGATTCAGAATTGGTTGTATCTCAGGTAAGATCCAAGTATGCATCCAAAAATGATAGGTTAAAGAGATATAAAGATGCAGTTTGGGATGTTATTGAGCATTTTAGTGCATTTTCTATCAATTGAATAGAGCGATCAAAGAACATTATGGCAGATTTCCTAGCTAATGTTGCCTTGAAGAATGATGATGCAACATTAATTGGTATTTCCACTATGGAAATAAAATCTAGGCCTGTTATTCCTAATGATGTGTACAATTGGCAAGTTTTTGCTAGTGATGAAGACATTCTTAGGTTTATTCAATGTGTTGATGATTATGATGGACATAAGATTGATTGCAATGCACTAGTGGAGGTGGTTGATAATAGAGAAACAGTGTTTGGAAATGAGTTGGTCCATTTGGAAACCAATGAAATACCTAAAGGGCTGGTAGAGCTGGAAAGCATGTTCAATTACAATGACAGTCACTTACATTAGCATTCTACCACCAAATTGGAAGAACTAGAGGAGGTAAACCTGGGGACTGAATCATCCCCTAAGTTAGTATACATTGGGAAGAAATTACCCCCTCATGTCAGGACTAACCTTATTAATTTATTAAGGAAGTATAAACATGTTTTTGCTTGGTCTTATGAAGACCTAAAGGCATATAGACAAGATCTTTTTCAGCATGAAGTTCCTTTACTTACAGATGCTAAGCCTTTCAGACAGAAACAAAGACCCATTAGTCCCCTACTAGAAACTAAGATGCAGCAAGAGTTGACTAAATTAAGGGAAGGGGGGACTATCAAACCTATAAGAAATTCTTCATTGGTCTCCAATCTACTCCTAGTAAGAAAGAAGAATGGGGACATTAGATTATGTGTGCATTTTAGGAATCTAAATGTTGCTTCTTTGAAAGATAACTGCTCTTCCCCAAATATGGAAGCCATGCTATAGAGAGTGACAGGATGTGACCTTTTATCCATGATGGATGGTTTTTTAGGATACAATTAAGTGTTAGTGAAGGAATCTAAACTGTTTAAAACTGCTTTCACTACTTCGTGGGGAACATATGTCTATGTGAGAATGCCATTCAGTTTGAAAAATGTTGGAGCTACATTTCAAAGAGCCATGGATGTAGCTTTCAAAGAATTCATCAATATTATCATGGTGGTTTATCAAGATGATCTAACCCATTTCTCTAAGAAGGCTGATGATCATTGTGGACATTTGGAGAAGGTGTTCAATAAAGCTTTGGAATTTGGTGTGTCACTAAATCCCAAGAAATGTCATTTTGGAGTCACTGAAGGAAAACTATTGGGACACTTTGTTTCCAAAGCACAAGATAAGATTAACAATATTACTGACAATCTGATAGGATCATCGTATTCATTTTTGGAGATATAAAGAAGATTGCAGAGCTAGAAGAGAAAATCAAGATGTTAGAGAATGACAAACAAAGAATAAAGGATAAAGCAAAGGACTTGAAATGCAGAGTTGGTCCAAGACTAGAATACCTCATTTCTTTGAGAAAAGAAATATCTGAGGCTCTGGTTCCCAGACTGAAGACAAATGCACATACTCATCGGTACAGTGCAAAGAACACAAGAGGCAATAAAAGACAACAAAACATTCAGTAATGGTATAAATTTGATTTTGACAGATATCTTTCAGATTGTAACCCACCGAGAATCCAGGCAAGACTCCACTGACAGCGAATGACAACCTTTGTAATTGATGCCAAAGGGGGAGTAGTGTGATGAGAAAAAAGGTCAAAAGGAAGTAGAGATTATCTTCTTAGGGGGAGCATACATTTTTTAACACAATTTTTTGGCAAAGATTTTTTGGAGTTCAGTTTTCGGATGCATTCTTGAATTTTTCTCATGAGTGCTACCATCAATGCCAAAGGAGGAGATTGTTGGAAAATGCACACTCCAATGAGAAATTGTAGGTGATTGAAGGTATTGTCATTGATGGAAACCTTACAATCATGTGATATTGGCAGGCAGACATAGGCACCAGTACCGACAGACTCTACACCAACACACAGAACACCGGCAATGAAAAGGAAGAATACCGACATCCTGGCCGACAACAATTTTTGTATTAATGTATTTTGTAATTAATTATAAAATATTTTGTAAGATGACATGGTGGATTGTAATATGAATCATATATGTATGAGATCATTGTAGATCATTTTTGTAGAAGAGATAGGATGCGAAGTATGGAAAAGTAATAATAGACCTAATATGCAAATTATTGGTTAAAGGTTTATGTTCTAGCAGAGCTTAAACTGGTATTGAATCTGGCATAGCAGATGCTAATCTGAAGCAGTACAAGACATTGGATTAGTATAATCCATTTTTGTAAGTCAGTGTGACTTCTTTTGTAATTGAGCAGTGAGCTCTAGGCACTTGGCCTTCCTGCATGTAGAGACCCCTATTGTAGCAGTAATATTCTCTTATTGGCCAATAAATGAATATTGTGGGTCAAAAATCCCAATGAGGTTTTTCCCACACCGGGTTTCCTCATTAAAACATTGTGTTATGGTGTGTTTTTCATGTTGTGGTTGTTATTCTTATTTGCTGCATTATTTCTAGTTTATCGGTACACAGTTTTATATGCTTTTCATGTTATAAGTTAAGAAAATATTATTACCAGTAAGATACTAATTTACCCCCCCCCCCTCCTCTCAGTATCTTTGAGAATCCTAACATCCTATACAATATTAGTTTGTTCACTCTTTGTATTAACCGATATATCAATATTTGTCTGTACATCTGTATTTACTAGGGGCTCAATTTCCACTATCTTAATATTTTTCAAAACTGAGGGTGAAGTACCCATAATCCCTTTTCCTTTTCCTTCAATCGGGGTATCTACAATGTTTGTTTTGGTTTTCATTCAAGTAAAATATCATTTTTTTCTCCAAGAAATTTGACCCAGTCTCCTTTATTATTTCATTACTCTTCCTAGCATCAGACTAGTCATCAGACTAGTTATTCTATGTTTGCTATTGAAAACTTTTCTATTTGCCACCTCAAGTGTCTTCTCCATTTCATCTGGTGCAATAGTAACACAAATAGATAATAGCTCTTGAATTTTAATATGTTTATCTTCTTGCATGGCTAATAGTCTTCTAGCATCTAATATATTATACGATTCATCTGGTATTTGTTTTTCTATTTCTATTAATGCTTTCTTATAAATATCTAGATATAATATGACTGCTTCCTTTACCTCTCTTTTTTCATCATCCTCTAAGTGTTCATAATAAAATTGAACATTCTTCAACATGCCATCTTTAGTAATTTCATCTAGTAGTTCTGCACAATTTTTAGGTGGTATGATATTACCAGATTCAATGCCACTCTTCTTCTTCCTCTTAGCAGTACTAGATGCAGCTGAATGTGTTGCCTTCGGTTCTTTCTTTTGTGTCGGCGTTTTGATTGTAACCTTTTTGATGAGTTGCCTCTTAGCTTCTACCTTAGCTTCCTTTGTTTTCTTTCTAGCAACCCTCTTAAATGCCAATGGTGTGTCATCCTTAGATTTTGATTCAATAGTAACAGGCTCAATATGTACTTCTAGGTTCTTCCTCTTCCTTCCTTTCTTCGAGACAACATCAATTAAAGCTTTAATGTCCTGTGAGACCTTCCCCACAAATTTTATTGCTTTCCCTTCCTGGTTCTCTCTTTTCTTCTGGTTGAACTCTATTTCAACCTGTTGAGTTTTCTGTTGTGCAGTATCACGAGCTTCTTTGCCTCATCAATTGGTGCATCAATCAACATTTTTGCATATGCATCAATAATTTGTGCATCCACCTCATATCCCATTTCTTTAATCCAAATTATTTGTGGCTTAACTACTTCCATTAGTGTTTCATCTTTCTTTACCATGAAGCATATGTTGGTTGAGTATTTTTCTACAATATGCTCAGCTACCCTTACCTTAGACCTCATAGATTTTTGGAATGCTTTAAAATATCCCCATATCTTGTCATCTCTCTTACTTCCTAAAGAAGCAATTGACTATTTCAATTGTCTCCATACCGGGATGTCAAATGCCCATTGCCTCTTGCCAAAATTGGGTGTATCATTCATGAAATATAACATCAAGAAAACTATCAATTTGCCATACTGGAATGCACCCTTCTTTTCACCCATAATTTTTCTTAGGTGTATTAAAAATTCATCTATCATCAAATCGCATAGATCTAATCTTACATTATTTCTCATAATTTTGTATGCAACCAAAATGCATGAACTAGAAACAAAATTCAGTTGGTTTGACTGAGTTACCTTATACCCGATGATCATGCTACTAAATATGATGTCCATGTCGGTGATAGTGCTCACTTACATGGATCTCTTGTTATATGTCATGCCAGTGATCTTTCTCACGAAATCATTTGAAACCTTCTTGTCAAGGTGTTTCCCAATCGATGATAAACCAGTGATTGCCAGGATGTCTTCCTTGGTGATTTTGTAAGCTTTTCTTAGCCATATAAAGTCCCCATGTACTCTGCTCAAAACATATCTGATTATCTCATCCTCAAATTCTGGAACATCCAGAATGTCAGTAAACCCTAGGTCTTCAATATGCTTGAATGCTCATTTGATCTTTCCAGATTCTCCCATCAGCTCACTCATATACATGCCCTTAATCTAATAAGTTCCCAAGTCCTCAATGTGACAGTGAATATATGCCCTAACATACTCTACATAGATAACTCCCTCTAGAACATGACAAAAAGCTCCAACTAAGTCTTCTAGGGTAGCCACATGTGGATACTGCTTGAAAATTAGACTAGGGCAGTCCTTGACCTCTACTACAGTCAGGTTTGCAAAAGAAATAGGAATATGTGATGATCCCACTTCCATGTTTAAAGATAAATACCTTTTGATCACTCTCGATGAAAACCTCCAACAAATTCCTCCAGACTTCGATGAAATTGCTCAAGAAGAAATCTGATTGCTCTTAGTCGCTCTGAATGCAAGGTGATCAATAATGAAGTCAATTCGACCTTTTAACCTCTGATAGAAACCCTAATCTTCTATTGACATAAATGACTGTCGGTGAAAGATATCAGATCTCGCTTATAACGTATCCATGTCGGATAATCATTTCCAATATCTGGAACATCTTCTAGAACCTCTTCCCGGGGCATATGCAACATCTTCATGAATTTTGCCTACCCCTAAGGCATTTGCCTTAGTTACCAGATGAGCTACCTGTTGGTGCAGGAGAAACCTCTTCTACCGGATAATTAACTGGGACATTCCCATCAAATGATTATTCTTCAGTCTTTCTAACCCATCTCTGAGTATGATCTTGTCAAATTTCACTAACCTTCTCTTTCCCTTTCTCATTTGATCCTTCATTACCAATCGGTGGATTTCTACTTCTACAAAATTAAGCAATATGTCCAACCTCATTACATGCATAATATGTAACATTGTTTCTTTGAATTGCTTTGCTAAAACCGGTGAAATTGCTTGACCTGCACTGATTAGTCATATGTTCAAATTTTCCACATGCATAGCATTTAACATTCATTTTGTAATCTTTTGTTTTAAGACCATACTTATTGCATTTGAAACATTTACCGGGAACAAAATTAGGGTTCTAATTTGCTTTGTTTCTACATTGCCTAGCCATGTGACCAAATCTATTATAAACAAAACATCTACCATTAAATTTCCTTACTGATGCCTTATAGTTTTGATCTTCATTAGCAGTACCAGAACTCTGTCCTTGCTCAAATCCAAGTCCACTGGAATCTCCAATCTGCCTTTGTCTCTTCACTAACACATCTAGTTGTGCTAAGCTAATCTTGATTTTTTTGTTATACTCACTTACAGTAGTTAAATCTTCTCTCAGAATTATCATTTGTCTCTCAAGATCTTGTTCATTACTGTAGGATTGTACTAAATCAGTTCTCAACATATCATTCTCATGAACCAACCTACCACATTCTTCAAATTTTTTCTTCAGGGATATAGCAATATTTTTTTCATTCTTCTTTCTATCCTCAATCTTCTTAGACATTCTCATAGTTATAACTTGCATTTCAGTTTTCATAACCAAGTTCTTTTGACTCAATTTATGACATTGTTCCTTAAGTGCATCTTTCTCTTCATCATCCTGAATAGATGATAACCTCTCTTGTAGGACAAGAATGAATTCCTTATTAGAATTCAATTAATCTTGTAGCTTTAAGTTCTTCAATCTTTCAGCATCATAATCTTCAAGTACCATCTCAAGTTGCTTCTCCAAGGCCATATCCATGGATTCCGGTTTCAGGATCTTCCTCAAGCTATTAAACTTCCTCTGAGGCACAAGGCTCTAATACCAATTGTTGGAATCCAATAACATTGAGAGGGAGGGGGTTGAATCAGTGTTATACCAAAACTATTAATTTTAGCCTTATTAAAATATGCATACACCAACTGGTATACCAGTACATACAAAATTGAAAGAAGTAAAGCAACCAATAATCCAATCACATAAATGGGAACCATAACAGACAAATTTATACATGGAAAACCTCAAAGAGGAAAAACCATGGTGGGATTTGTGACCCACAATATCAATCCACTAGCAATATGAAAAGATATTACATAATATGAGGGGCCTACACTTGCAAGAAGGCTTACCACCTAGAGCACACTGCTCAATCACAAAAGAGTCTCGTTGACTACATAAAATTCCAGACTACACTCCGGAGAAGTGTTCAACTACTAAGATAGCATCTTCTATGCCTGAATACAATTATGGTTTAAGCTCTGTTTGTTCCAGTCTAAAACCCTAAACCCTTTACCAGAATAACCCTTACATGAATTTCCTCACATATTGTTATTGTATTGTTATTAGAACAACCCTTACATCAATAGTCCACCAGCAGTGTGAATGTATTGTTACTGCACTGTCACGTTGGTCAAAGACAACATTTCTTTCCACCTTGTGATACTGTGATGCACTTGGTGCTGGCCTAGTATTGGTTATCACTTTATCGCAATGGCCAGGGATTGGGTCCTATCCATGGTTGCGATACTATTGTAGGGAGTTTTTAGTTAATGGGCCTGACTTTTGTGGTACAATACCAATCATCCACCTGCATGCAAGGGGGGAAGATTGGGTGGCTCAAATTCAAACCTGAGGGGGACATTATTTTTCAAATTGATGCTCGAGGGTGGTTTCTAACTTAATGGGTCGAAAATCAGTTTCTAACCCCATCAACAAACCAAATCAAATCTGATCTACTTCAACCACTTTCAAAGGGATGAGAGGTGTTGTCATTAATTGTCATGCTTCTATAGACATTTATTTCAATCACCTATTCCCATTTATTGCAGATTCAAGACTTTTGGGTTTGATAGGGGGCTTTCAGACACCATCCCAATGTAGGAGATTCCTTATTTTTAGGGATTGTTGCTCCTTCTCAAAGATATTTTCTAGATGCAACATTGAATCAATCAGTCTGATCTAATTTCTTTCTTTTTAATCTAACCCTAGTTGGTTAGGGTTTCCAAATCAATTTTCTATTTGAGTTATACCTAATCTATAAAGTCAATTTTGTAACATTTTCTAAGGGTTCTTCTCCCTTTTCTCTTATATATTTCTATGATTGTGTGTAATTGTAAATTGCCTTGCCTTTATGTTAATAAATCATCTATCTTACCTTATCTCAGTTATTAAATATATTGTGTGCTTTTCTCATCTTTTATTTGGTAATCTTTCTTTCCTTTGTCTTTATATTTTAGTTTATGTTAATTATTGCCTATGTATGTTGTCTATGGATATCTCTCAATCCCTCTCAACATTCAGTTAGATTCCAACCTTCCTGTTTTCTCTTGAAGATATTTATTAGATTGAGATTCATGTATACTTTTGGGTGTTTTTTGATGTGCATTCATGGGTAGGGAAAGAAACACATTTCAATCTAGGTGCATCACCTCTCATTTCCCTTTCAGCATTTCTTCTCCCTTTTCCCCTGTAGATCAATAGATTAGGCTTTATAAGTGTTGGTTTGGTCGAATACTACACTTCGATTGGAAAGGAAGTTGACCTTCTCTGGAGATTCAACCTCACATGTGTAAGGTTCCACACTTGGAGGTTGTTTCCATGTTTCACAAGTTTGTTGAGCATTAGTGTTCAACAAGGGTGCAAAATTTTGTGACAACAATTTCTGGCATGCCCAAAGGGACACATTTTTCAACTTTGACTAGGGATTTAGTGTTGTTCTTAGCATCGCAACCTTTGGAGGTAGTTATCATTCAAGCACTTGGTGACTCTGATTATACATCCAATCTCTAGTTCATGACCTATTATTGATTTCATGACAAGGACTCAAACAAGAACATCTTCTAGAGGTATTTTTCAATATTGTGAACTATCAAATTCAAGTTCTAGAAGAGGAAGGGGTAGGATTTCATTGTCACTAGTTAGGGGCACTGAAGAAATTACATCTACACCACTTATGTCTCATTCTACTCCCCCATCTATAAGACCATCATAGTCTAGAACTCCAACTTCCCATATCAATTGGCCATTATTTCCTATCATTGTCCTTAGAAATAATACTTTTGTTACCTTCAATGGAGGTAGTCCTCTAGTTTTAGAATAAAAAATGATATACCAATATTTTCTTTAAAAGATATACCCTTATTTACCGGTGAGAACTCTGTTACCCCAATTGAACATATTCAAGATGTTGCTCGCATTTGCATTGTATTTGATGTAACTAAAGGTAATGTAGCACATAGGATTCTTACATTATCCTTTAAAGGTAAAGCCTTACAATGGTATAGGGGACTGCCCTCTAACTTCATTCATAATTGGGATGAGTTAGGGGAGAAATTATGTAAACACTTTAAAGATAGGAGTGATCATTTATCTCTTGTAGAAAAACTAACCACTATCAAGAGAGCGCCTCATGAATTCATGGGAGATTTCTTTTATATTTTTCAAAAGAATTGGGATATAATCCCTACTCTAGTCAAGCCATCTTCCAATCATGCCTTCTTATATTTCCTTAGGACTCTCAATAGTGATAATTCTACCTATTATTATGAGGATCCGGTTATTACTGAGAGGGGGGGGGGGGGTGAATTAGTAATAAAACAAATTTGCAATACTTCAAAAACCTTTACCAGTAACTACTCAAACAATCTTCTAAACTAATTTATCAAACCATTCATTCAAGTGTTCAAACCATTCATTCAAGTGTTCATCATTATGCAAACTGCCATGCCTAAACTTTTGGGCAAAAACAGAACAACAATTTTTTTTTAACATAACATAAAATACTAAATTACTTGAAAAAAATAAAGATGAAGTAAATAAATTTATCTAAGCTAAGGTTAGCTCATGTATTAAATGAATGGGTTCCTAGAGTTATTTTAATTAACTTAACTACTCAAGCATTAACATTTTTACGCGGAAATAATTTCCCCAAAAGAAAGTGTCATTACCACTTTATTAATTAATAAATTAATTTAACCAAATAATCCCTTAATTATTATTCAAGAGATATTAATTATCTCAACTGGTATTTAATTGCACTAGGAATAATTAAAATAATGTCATCACTTATTTTATCGAATTTAAAATAATTAATTGAGCAATATTAATAACGTTTTTAAATTCGTCTATTAAAATTAGCTAAAATCAAATATAATAATAATCTAGTCAATAATCTATTTTTATTGTTGAAATAAACTCCCCAAACATTAAATATTAAATATTCAACATTCGATATTTAAATTACCTCTTAGTTTAAATTTAATCACTAAACGATATTTAATTACTTAATATATAAGTTACATTTAGAACTATTTACCTCTATATCCTTTTCAAATTTGAAAAGGGTTTCCCCCCTTTATCCTTTATTATATTATTATTATTATTTTTTTGGAACCCTAACTAGGGTTTTCATTTTCTCATTTAACTAAACTTGTAATTTATTTTTATTAATAGCTAACCCTAACCTAAAATTGGGTTAGGGCTTCTTATTGCAAACATTCTTTTTTTTTTTTGTGATGGGCTTGTGTGTGTGTGCAGGTGCATGGCGGCCGAAGAGAGGCGAGGGTTGCATAGGGAATGGCAGTCGTGGAGGTTTTATATAGGCACAGGGGTTTGGGAGGTGGTTGGCACATGTGGGTGCCACCCCACAGGATGACAGAGGTTGTGCATGTGGGTCACGACCCATAATGGTGGCTGAGACCGCCACTATGAGTCGCAACCCACAGTGGTGACCGAGACCACCATTGTGAGTTGTGGCCCACAATGCGGCCGCAATCACCAGTGGGTCACGACCCACAGTGTGGTTGAGACCGCACTATGGGTTTGCACCCACAGTGTTGTTGGCACCGAGACCGCCCTCGGCCCCAAAGGAAATATGCATGGGGGGTTACATAGATTTCTTTTTTTTAATAATTTTTTTTTTAAGAAAAATATATAATTATATATGTATTAATATATAATAATATATATATAGTATATATATATATATATTAATATATATTATTATATATGACTATTTTCTCTCCTTTTTTTAACATATATATATATATATATATATATATATATATATATATATATATATATATATATATATATATATATATATATATATATATATATATATATATATATATATATATATATATATATATATATATATATATATATATATATGACTGCTAAATCACAGCCTGTGCAAATTTTAAACAACCTAGAAAGGAAATGTATTTCTTTTTCCAGCTTTTAATATTTTATTATATATATTTATTTTAATGTAAAGGCAACATATATGTTATTTATTTTTCTTAGGAGAGTACAACACCTTAGTTTAGAACTAGATCAATAGATATTAGCTTTTATATATATATATATAAACTTAAATCTGCATTTATCATTTACTTAGAGCAGGCTATTTTCAAATAAACAAAATAGAATAAGTTTTGTTTTCTTCCATTGGCCTATAGTTTTCCTTAGATTTAAAATACACAATATCCAGATCTACAAAAATACTTTCCACTTCTACATACATTTTCAGATTAGGAAAATTACCACAGTAATAGAATTTATTTACAGCTGCAACTATCTTTATCTAATTTTCTCTCTTTTTTTTTTTATCAATAACAACAAGATGAAATAACAGCAAGATGAAATGCATTATTAATGATAACTCTAAGATATCTATTTATTTTTCCTTTGTATCTGAACTATAGACTTAAGTAAATATTTTGTTTCTATTTAAAAGTGACTACTCTATTAACATTTAACTCTGCATTTATTTTTTAATAATACTTAGATAGAGAATATAATATCATTTTAAATCTTTTTTTTTCAAGTAACTATATCACTTAAAGAAATAATCCAAAAATGTATTCTTCTCCTTGCAATAATATATACTTCAAAATAAATACATCTTTATTACATGGTAAAACAAATCCAATAGTTACATTTTGTACATCATAGTTTCTTTTATACAAATAGGTAAATAACAAAATCTAGCCTCTCATTTCTACTAAATGGGGGCTTGCCAAATACATGTATCTTCTTTTTGCAACTAAATACAAATAAACAATAGGATCAACCATAGCTTCCTTTCCAACCTTTATCCAAGAAAACCTGCAATAAAAACTTGTAGGTTGTGACCATGGAGGCTCACCTTCCAACCTAGGCTTACAAGAAGCCACCCTTGAGCTAGGAGAACTAAGGCTAAATGAGTGACACTCAAGCATAAACACATAAGAAAAAATAAAACACAACACAAACACTCCCAACCCAAGGTTGAACAAATTCACTTAGTGACTTTAACTTGAGGGGTGAAGGTGGACCAAATACCTAGAGGATAAATCTGCAAGTAGGAGAACAATATGCCATTGCAAGGCTACCAAGTAGAATAACCACTATTTCCAAATTTGTCCCAACAAATCCTTATATCTCCCAAGGCATACAAGCCATCACAACTCCCCTTATGACCCCCATTGCATAAACAAAACACTATGCAGTAAGGGTCCCATAATCCCTTGTGTATCACTCTCTTCCAAAGAGAGCCTCTACACTCTTAGGCTGTCAAACAGTCCTTCACCCCAAGGCCACGCTACCTTCCCAAGGGTGAGTTTGGCCTTGAAAAATCCCAAAACAATAAACATGAAACAACAAAATAAAACCACAAGAAGAACACATATTTTCCAAAATAACAAGAAAACAACCGAAATCACAACTCACACATTCATTCATACACAAAGAAAAACATAAAAAGAAGTAAACAACCAACCTTAAATCTTGAAAATGGATGAATAAGAGTTGTAGAAGAGCTTCCCAAATCCACTATCTTTTCCTTCATAAGACTTAGCCAAAACTTTCAAATTCAAAAACCAATTTCTCAAGAAAATCTATGTCTCCAAAAATGGAGAGTGGATGACCAAACTTCTCCCTCCCAAACCATTCCCTAAGAAGACACTCCTCACTCTTTCCAATCCTCTTGGGAAGGGTGAGGGATGTTCATATGTTGGTCTTCCCAACACCTTACAAACTCTCTATCCAAGGAACCTAAAAAAGGTAAAAGTAATGGGGAAGAGCAATGCCACTCATGAGGAGGGTTGTCTAACCTAGGTAGGATCCTCAAAAGTTGAAATTCGGTCAACTTGGAAAAATCGGTTTTTGGGGTGACTAAATAGTCCCTAGGGAGTGGAAACATGGCTAAATTTGACCTTCATCCATAGGTATATCATATGGCCCACTAAAAATTCCCCTAACTAGATCTTAGGAGTTAGTTTAACCCTCTAGAAACTCACCCAAAGTTTACCTAGGGGTCAACCCTGAGTTGACCTTTCTAATGGCTCCCTATCCAAGACTTTCTTGGGACCATAATAGGATATTTGAAAAAAAATTTAGTAAAACAAATTCCTTCCAAGGGACATGTCATTGCCAACTCACTTTACAACACGTGTCAAGTGACACCACAAAAATTACACATCACTAAAATACACATGGCAATGTCCCTTTTTTGGAATTAACAAATTAAACAATTTTCAAATTAAACAATTTTCAAATTAAACACACATCCAAGCATAAACATTTACAAATGAGGTGTTGTCTCTCCAAATAGACAACCCTTGGCTTCACAAACACACATAGGTTTAGGCTTGATTCTCTGAATAGTTTCATGGTCACATGGAATAATTTCCCTGCACATCCCACTTTACACATTAGTAATTCCAAAAATCATATATAATATGATCATATAAAAAGAATACAATTCAGACATTGCATACAATTTTAATTATAATAATCAAGTTTCCAATTATCTAATAACATCCACATAAACTAATGTAATAAATGGCATCATCATAATCATCATGGAATTAAATCATTTATAGAGCATGCATCCATAAGTTCTAGCATCAAAATAAAGTACTACAAATCAAAGTAAATGACATAATCATATCAATGTTATCCAAACACTGGATCATATAGAATCTATGTCCATAATGCATCAAAATCTAGTACCAATAGTAGGTCCAACATGAAAAGAACTGAAATGCTATGACGGCTCGGGGTAGGGCCTCACATAAACAATGTAAAGATATCAAATGCACAAATCAACAATGCAACCACCACATGAACACAAAGATTTTTCACATGGAAATCCAACTAGGAAAAACCACGATGGGAATTAGCACCCACAAAAATTTTGCACTCTTTTGGAATGCGCTTGGTTAAAGGCCTAGCTTGGTTAAGAGCAAACCCTGTTAGGAGTCACCAGGTCAAGGGATTTTGCCTCAGTCCTCTTAGGAGCTCTACCCTGTTAGAAGTAACCTTGTTAGAGGATTTCAAACTCAAGTTAATGAGCCACCCAGTGAAAGGATTTACAATATAAGACCTGTTAGGATCTATTCGGTTAAGGGATTTCAAACTATCGTGAGTCTGAAGTAGGGTACTTGCAACTGCAACACAAACACTCAATAGATCATTACAAGCATGGTTAGAAAAGTGAAATCAAATGAAAGATAAACCATGGAAAAGCAACCTATCACCTCCTAAGAGATGCGAGTGTGGATTTTCTCTCAAATATAGATGACCAATCCAAGTGACTTGACTACACAAAGATGGAGGATTTAAAATGATATGATGTGCAAGCTATATGAATGCATGATTAAGCTAGATTGATCCAAGAAGCTAATTAAGATAGATGAGAGATTGATTGTGATATATGATTAAGCAATTATGCTAGAAGATGATCAAATTAAGCTAGATCTAAGATGGAATGAATGATAACAATGCTAAACTAGAATGCTAGAAATGATATGCCTATAATAATAATGCTTGAGATGGGATCCATTGTGATCTAAAATGGGGGATATTTATGGGATTTCCAAGGCTAGGGGTGATGTAGTACCCATGCCCTAATCATACTTTTTAAACCTGGTTTGACCTTGGTTGAGTTTTTAAGTGGCTCTCTTAGATGGTTGATTTACCATGTTGTGATGTTATAGTCAGGTATTATGTTTTATGTGTGTACCAGTAAATGTTGATTACACATTGATTCTTATATATGATTAGTTGTTCTTTTGATTTGTGTTATTAACCCTGGGCTAACACTTATGGTTCGTTGTTGTGGGAGATTGCAGGTACAAGTATCGTGTAGGTACGGGGTATTGTCTCCACCTGGCTTCACAGGTTTGAGCATCTCTTATTGGTCCAATGGAAGTGGATTCAGTAGTCGTAAGACCCTACCTTTTACCCTAATCATGCTCAAGTGAGTGTCATCAGTCGTTCGTCAGTTTTCCCTTTGGTTGGGTATGTGGGTCATGTATTTGTTTGGTTTCCTTGAGTTGTGTGTTGTGCGTTTGGTAAAATTGATTATTAAATCCTAAGTATTTTATTAGATTAATTATGTTTTTACACATTCATAAATCAAAGGGACTAATTTTAGGACCCCTTTGTGTGATTAATCAATAAATCAAATTGCTTAATTCATATTTGTAACAAGTTTGGTTAATAGTTATTTTTTAAATTGTGAATTAAATGATGTATATGCGTTGTTGCAATAAAGGTTAAATAGAATTGGAAAATTAATATCTTACCTTCATTTGACATTTTGAAATAGAAATGTTAGTTTTTAATTAAAAGGGAGAAAATCAAAGCTTGGAAAGAAAAACAATTTTTTTTAAATATTAATTTTATTGGAAATGATTTTTATTTTGTTAAAAATAATTTTGGCCTAAAAATAGATTTTTGGTCAAAATTTCCTTTTAACCTAGGTTTTCATAAAAAATTGGGGAGAGTTGTTTTGGGGAATGAAAAAATTTTGGAAGCCAAGTTTTGAGAACAAAATTGGAAATTGGATTTTTGGGTTGAAGATTTGGTGCAGGTTGAAGCTCATCTCCAACTTTCTTCCAAGAGTGCATTTAAGGTTGGGTAGATTTTATTCCTTCATTTTTGTTGCAATTTTTTTTTTGAAAAGTTTTAAGATCTTCCTATGTGTGTGTTTGGGAATTCATGGAATTCTTTTGGAAATTTTAAATTTAGTTTGAGTTGTGGGAATAGAGTGTTTTGTGTTTGAGTTTATCTCTTCCCAACTCAATTTGTTAATTTTGAAGAAATTGGTTTTTAGAACAAGAAAAATCAGTTTTATATGTGTTCTTTCAAGTTGTATAATTTGTGATTAAATCTCTTCATTTCTACTTTGGAAATAATAGATTTGTTTTGTTTGTTTGGAGATTTTCAAATGGTTCAAAACCAAAAGTTATGCCGGCAATTTTTTTTACAAATTGGCCTCCCTGTGTGTTCTCGATTTTTTTCATTTGTGCAAGAACAATGGAAATTTGGATTAAATCCTCTCTATTTTGGTTAAATTTGTTATGGATTTTTTCCAAAATCTTTCGATTTGGGTTTTATTGGTATCTATTTGTAAACATAAATTTTCTTTTAAAAAATAAAAAAAATAAAAAAATAAATTTGTTTCCTCTGTTTTCACAGAGTGCATTTTGGTGTAGGAATTATTACTATATATATATGGACCCATGTGGTAGGGAACCCACCTTCCCCCACCACGTGGGATGGTAGACACTACCACAATTGGTAGCAGCTCTACCCTTAAACGCAAAAAGAAACAACAACTAAGTTTTCTTAAAACAAAACCGCTTGCTAATTATATGCTACGTTGTGCTTTTTGGCAGCGTTTGAGAAATCAAAACGTTCCGCCAATGATTATATGCTATGCAAATTTTAGATTTTACATTTGTTTTATTTTATTTTATGTGTGTGTGTGTGTGTGTGTGTGTGTTATTTGGGAAATTTTAGAAATGAAATAATATATGTTATTGAGAAATTGGAAAATGAAATATTATATTAATTGTTAATTTTGGAAAATTAATTAATATATTATTTGGAAATTTTTGAAATTAGAGAATATATTATTTGGGGAAATTTGAAGACGGATAGATATAGTTAGAAATTTAATGACATTTTCTCTTAATGAAATATGGATATTAAATGAGAAAATACATTTATTAATGTTTTTTTTTTATGTATTGGAAAATAGGCAAGATCATATAATTGCAATTTTGGTATTGATATAATTATGTAAGGGTGATTTTGTTCAAACATAGTAGTTTGAAATTTAGATCAATTAGAAAATTTTGATCAATTTGTATTTTTAGCGATAGTGAAAAATGATCGTCATTATAGATTAATGTTAATGTGTGTTTAATTTTTTGTATTCGCATTTGATTTCAAAAATGGCAAGTCCTTGATTGCGAGTGTTGGATATTTTCATTTGGTTAATTTGTAATTGGTTATGTCCTTGATCTTAAGTATTGACTGTTTTCATGTGATTGATTTGTAACTAGTCATCTCCTTAAATGCGAGTGTTGGATGTTGCTATGTGGTTGACTGTAGTTGGTCATGGCTCTAGTCAGAGAATCATCAGTTAGTACCCCTCGTGTGAGGACTTGTTTTGCCAAGTAGATTTTCCTACCGTATTGAACTTCATATACTAGTCCTTGTGTATACCTTGGTTTTGGGAGTTTGTCTAATTTGTGGTCAAGTGTCATATGGGAGAGTGGATTTCAAGTGGGGGCTACTCCCAAAGTGGTAGCAGGGTAACCCATCGAAAGTGTGTCTAAATAAGTGATAAATTAATAGTATATTAGGGAATTAGTAGATGAAAACTCTAAGTAAGATAATTGTGCCTCACGCATGGGTTGAGTGCTAGTACTTTTATGTACGCCTTATTGGCCGAATGTAATTGATGTGAACCTTATGTATTCTTCACCCTATTATTTATTAGAGGGGTCTTGCAGTTGAGCAAACTTGGAGATGTAGCCCATTAAGGGTGAACTCTGATATCAATTTGGTATGTGGTGTTTGCGTTCATCTGGTTCCTTTTATTTTGGATGTATGAATGTCATTATGGTTAAAATGTATAATATGGATTAGATGATATCAATCTTAAATGCATGTAAGAAGTTATCTTATTAGATGCAATAATATGGATCATGAAGAATGTAGGTTTAGTGTAATGCAAAGTATTCATCATCTTTTAATGCAAATAAAGTATGTATGGATATTAAATATATGGCATATGTTTTAATTTAAGGTTGGATGTAATATATAGTTAAATTGCAATCAATGAACTTAATCGTGTTATCCATATTTTAACCTACCGAATGAATTTAACCATTGATTAAGTATAATTATGTTATTAGTTAATCAACTTAATTGGATTTATTAGCATGAGTTGAGTTAGTGGTGAACCAAGTAATCACATTGGGAAACCCTTTAGGTGTTAGTTAAGTCTTCTATTCTGTAATCTAAACTTAATGTTAACTAAATGTATCATTATATTGTTTTAACTTTAAAAAAATAAAAAATTTGCACTCTATTATTGTGTTTTAGTTTTATTCCTTCGGATTTTCCTAGCGGGGCGTTACAGGTGAGATGGCAGGAATCAATGGTCAAGATTGAGTCTAAAGATATCAAGGGTCAAATTGGAGGAGGTTGGAGAAGAGGTTGGAGGGAGGGACACTTGTCATCTCTGTGGTGACAAGTGTCAAGGAATCTTTTTCACAAGAGGGCAAGTGTCCAAGGGAGGAGACGTGGCATAAGTGCCATGTGTCTCAAGGGGAAAATATCCAACCCATAGGAGGTCAGGATGTGCAAGAGGATATGGTTAGTTAAACCCAGGATTAGGTGGAATGGGTTAGTTTAGGGGGTAGTTAGCTTAGGTGGTTAGAAGTTAGGAGGCATGTGTAGAATTTGAAATTAAAAATTCAAATAATAGGAAAAGGCTAATTAACTTTCAACAAACTCATAAATTGATTTGTTTTAATTGATTAGGGAATTAGAAGAATGAATTAAAAGGGGGGAGGATTAATTAATTTAGATTAATTAATCAAAGGGGACTATTGAAATGAACTTATTAAATAAATCCTTAGATTTATTAATAAGTAGGTGAATGGGGAATTTAATCAAATTTCAAATGAATTCAATTAAATTGGGAAGGGGGATTAATTAAAGAATTGTTTATTTAATTAATTATCTTCATACCATTTTTAGGTGTATACATTTTGCCCCTCTTTGAAGCGAGGTGTGATGACACATTGATTTAAAGAATAATCTCAATTTGATGATATTGATGTGATATTGGTTCGATAGGATGCCCCAAACATTGATTGATAAATTATGATACAATGATACCCCCTTAGGAGATCAATTTAGATAATTGACCTTTGGAGTGTTTGAATTCTTGAAAAATTGATTTCCTGATAGATTATTAGTTGATTCCTGCAACTGTGGTTGATGAAAGTGCGAGTTATTCGATCACTTTGATGTGGTGCTTGATTTGATGATTGATAGAGTTTGATTGAATTGAGAAGATTGATTAGATTGAGAAGATTGAGATCAAGTCTAGTTTTAGGAATGACACCTCCTATATAAGACAAAGATGATCAAAGCATCTGGTTTTAGGAACAATATATCCTGTATAAGACTTGATCAAAACATCTGGTTCCAGGAAAGATACATCATGTATAAGACATGATAGAATGGATCATATGAGATGGATTGACAGAACTGATAAGATTGATTATTGGATAAAGAACTGACATTTTGTTGATATCCAGTTGTAGGAAGATTTAGATGTGTCGATGTTCACACATTTGAGGGAGTAGCACAAGATTCATTTTGGGTCAACAACATCTGGAGAGGGATGAGTCATCATTTTGATTGTGTATACACTTATGATAATGCATTGATGATTCCTGTGATATATTTGGCTTTGGATAAGATGAGCTTTTGTGATCCTATGCAAGAATGAAATGCAAGCTAAATGAAATGCAATGCTGCAATCAGACTAGTCACTAGGTTATTGTGTTGTGTCATCATTGAGCTTTTTAAAATGTGGGAAGTGAGTGCAAACATCGATGATATAATTGAACCATGATGACCTAAGTACTACTTTCCTGGATTTTGATATTTCAAGTTAGCACAAGCATCGAGGTATAATTGAACCAAGATGACTTGAGTGGTGCTTGTGTAAAATAGATGGTATTAACCATTTCTCTATGCAAATCGGAAATGTCTTTGATGATACTCCAATGATCATTTCCTCTAGTCAAAGACATACTAGAGTCACTCAGAAATAATGATAGAAAAAATCAAGATAGATAAGTTGAACAATCATTGATTAAAGTGCTAAAATCATTAGTCAAAAGATATCATCCATTGATATGTGTGTGATGTGCTTAGACTAACATGTGATAGTTTGTTGGTTGACAAATTGATCTTGTGTGAAATATTGGATGTGTCTCAGTTTCATTTGGCAAGTGTTGGCTAATTATTGTTCTACCTATTGGATTAAGCTCAAAATGGTAGAAAATTTTGTCTCCAACTAGGTGCAGGATTTTGCCCCTAACCTAGAAACAAATGCATTATGATATACCCAATGATCCAAACCATGGTGAGAAATCACCCATGATGCCTGCATATGCACAAATGCTTATTATAAATATAAATAGCACTGATGGAAATGAATGCAAGCAGAAGAATGCATGAACTAATAGATGGAAGAGCAAGCTGACAGATAGCACCTGTTGCTAGGTTTTCACCATCTATTTTTATTGCACTTTTTTTATATTTGATTTTTTTTCTTTGTTTTTGTTGTTTTTGTATTTTCTGATTTTTCACTGTTTTTTATTTTTCTACTTTTTCACTATTTTTTATTCTACTTTTCCACTATTTTTTATTTTTCTGCTTTTCTACTATTTTTTATTTTTTTGCTTTTTCAAACATAAAACTTCTTCAGATGCATGTTATTGATGGGTTCTTCAATTTGATTCTCGTCTGGTGTTGATAGCCAATAGGATCCTAACCCAAATATTGTTATGACCACAAACAAACCCAACCAGTTTGGTTGAAATTTCCCTTTCTTTTCTCAATCTACCTGGTTGTGTGGATTTTCCTTTAGTACTAGTTCTCTAGCTTGAAAGGCTCTTGGTTTGACCTTGTGATTATAACTTCGACACATTCTTTGTTGATACACCTTTAAATGATCAACAACATTTTGTCGTCATTCATGGATCAATTCTAACTGTTGTAGTCTAGATACTTGTTGTTCTTCATCTTAGATAAGGCCTTTTAATGATACTTGTAAAGAAGGTATCTCTACTTCCATTGGCAGTATTTCTTCTGATCCATAGACAAGTGAGAAAGGTGTGGCCCTTGTTGGTGTGCAGATACTAGTACGGTAGGCCCATAGAGAAGGGTTCAATTGAACATGCCAATCTTTGACATCATCATTCACACTCTTTTTGAGGATTTTTTAGAATAATTTTGTTTGATGCTTCTACTTGTCCATTCCCTTATGGATAGTAGGGTATGGAGAATCTATGTTGGATCTTAAATTTGTCACATAGTTCTTATGCATCCCGATTCTTGAATGCTCACCTATTATCAGTGATAATGGTCTTGGGTATGCCATAGTGACATATTATATAGTTCAAGATAAATGCATCAATTTGTTTTCATGTGATATTTGTGAGAGGTACTACCTTAATCCATTTTGTGAAATATTTTGTAGCTACAACAATGAATTTGTGACCATTGGATGAAGGAGGATTTATCTTTCCTACTAGATCAAGACCCCATTGGCAGAAAGGCCATGATGTTGCCAAAGCATGAAGCTCTTGTGCTGGTGCATGAATTAAATTTCCTTGGATTTGACATTGTTTGCATATTTTAGCTATTTGAAAAGAAGCTTGTTCCATAGTTGGCCAATAAAAGCCCAAGTGTATGAGTTTTTTTGAAAGGGTAAGATAACTTGAATGAGTGCTACAAATTCCGTCATGTACTTCATTTAAGTCCTTCTCAAATTCTTCTTGCTCCAAAAATGTTAAAAGAGTACCGTCCAGACCTCATTTAAAAAAGGTATCCATGACAAGAGTATAATTGGAGGATTGGCAGATGAAATTTCTCTTTTGGTTCTTTGACAAGTTAGGAGGGGGATATTATCTTTTAGGTATGTATAAGTTTGGCCATAGTGGGAGGAATCATGGCCAACAAGGTGACAAATAGTTTGGGAATCATGACAATTATGAGAAGGCTAAAACAACTCTTCCACCAAGAATTCGTAATGCTCTTGATTTTCCTATGTCTGAAGTAGAGAAGCAAGTGTTGCCATGGCATCTGCTACTTTGTTGTCATTCCTTAGAATCTTCTCAAAAGTGATATCGACAAAGTATTTCTTGACCTTATCCACCATCTTTTTATATGGCATTATCTTTTCATCCTTTGTTTGATAATCATCATTGATTTGATTGATGACAAGTTGAGAGTCTCCAAAGACTTGTAGCTATTTAATGTTCCACTCTATGGCCATCTTTATTCCTGTGACCAAAGCTTCATATTCTATTATATTATTGGTGCATGGAAAGCTTAATTTGTACACCTTTGGAATTGTATGACCTTGTGGCATGATGAATATAATGCCTACTCTTGATCCATGCTATGTATATAAATGATCAAAGTACAATTTCCATGTCTTTGTGGTGACCATTAGGATATCAACATCTAGAAATTCAATGTGTAAAGGACAATCATCTTGAAGCAGTGCCTCTGCTAGTTAGTCTGCATTGACTTGTTCCTTGATAGCTTTTCTATCCACATATTCAATATCAAACTCGCTTAGGATCATGATCCATTTTGCTAATCTTCTTGTTAATGTCACCTTGCTGAGCAAATACTTTAATGGATCGATTTTATCAATCAACTTGATAGAGTGAGATAATAGATAGTGTCTCAATTTTTAAGAAGCAAACATTACAACCAAGCATTCTTTTTCTGTTGATGAATAGTTGAGCTTGTATACCACTAATATTTCCAGCTGATGTAGTAGATAGCTCATTCTTTCCTTCATTATCCTATTGTGCAAGCAAAACTCCTAATGATACTTATGTGGTTGATACATATAGTACCAAAGACTTTCCTTGAATTGGTGACATTAGGGTTGGTGGTTGCATGAGATATTCCTTGATTTTGTTGAATGATTCTTCACATTTATTATCCCATTTGAAATGGATATTTTGTGCAATAGATGTGTAAATGGTTGACATTTATTTGCTAGTTGAGCAACAAATCTTTTGATTAACTCTAGTCTTTCTTGGAGTGATCTGAGTCGACTGATATTTTTTGGAGGTACCATTTCCATGATTTGTTTGACCTTGGTTGGATCTACTTCAATACTCCTAGCCGAAACAATGTATCCCAATAGCTTACCTGAAGTAACACCAAAAGCACATTTCTTGGGATTGAGCCGTAGCTTGTATTATTCTAACTGGTCAAAGATCTTTTGTAGTATTTCTAAATGTTCTTCTCTATTGTATGATTTTGCCAATATGTCATCAACACAGTCTTCCATAAATGTATGCATCATGTCATGGAATATAATTGTCATGGCTTTCTGATATGTAGCACCTATATTTTTTAATCCAAATGACATGATGTTCCAGTAGAAAGTACCCCATGGACATGTGAAATCTGTATTTTCTTGATCTTCTAGAGCTATTTTAATCTTATTATATCCTGAGAAACCATCCTTTAGAGAAAGCATGGAATGTCCATCAATCAAATCAACAATGATGTCAATATTAGGCAAAGGAAAGTCATCCTTTGGACATGCATTATTGAGATCTCTAAAGTTTGTGCATACTCTGATACTTTTATCTAGGCTAGAAACATGAACTATGTTTGATACCCATTGAGGATATGCTACAAGTCTGATGAATCCCACGTCCAATAATTTCTTCAATTCTTCTTTGACAAGGAGAGCTATATGAGGATGCATCTTTCTCAGTTTTTATTTAACTGGTTTGGCTCCTGGATTGACATTTAAGTGATGTATAATAAGATCTGCATCCAAACATGGCATGTTTGCATATGACCAAGCAAAATTGATTTGTCGTCATTTGAAGAATTCCATATATTGCTACATTTCTTGTCCTGATCGAGAAGTTGTTGGATGTAGAATCTTTGGTTGTTTTGTTGTCCCAATGTTAACTGCCTCTGTTGGTTCGATCAATATGGATGACCTTTCTTGATAGTATTCAGGTAAGGTGTCAAATCTCCCATCTTTCAGTGCCTCGAGGAGGTTTTCACTATTAGATGCATCCTTTCTTTTTACTTTTCCTTGGTCTAATGTTGCCAATAAATGGTTTTCAGCATTAGATCTGATATTGTTTTCTTTATTTTCACTTTTGCAACTGGGAGATTTGGCACTCACTTGATTGGAAGATGTGTTATTAAAATCTCTGGTGAAATTTTTTGCGGGTTCGATTGCATTAAGATATAAGTATATGGCATGGTCATTAGGAAAGGTATCAATGGAAGTATGTCTTTCATTTTCTCAGTCAATAAGTTTAGGATGGATTAGAGGTAAGGGGTCCTCAGGTTGAGATGATTCAAAGGTATTAAGGGTCATGATAGAGATGTCAAAGTTTTTGATATGTATTTCAATATCTAGAATGATACTCTCATCAAAATGACCTCTTGCAAGTATCTCTTGATCGTCCTCGATTAAGTCCAAGTCAACTTAATGTGATTCTAATTCAAGTGGGCTAGTTCCTAATGTTTGTCCTGCATCCACATGAACTACATCGACACCTACATCTTCTTCAAAGAAAGTTTTTTTAGCTGATTATTCAAAATGATAGGAATCTCATTCCCATTCATTAGAATTTGTCTCACTTGCAGCTTGCAATCTATAGATTGGTTCATATAGCATTTGATTTGTTTCTTCTATTTTTCTTGCTCTATCTTTTCTTCTCTCATATTCAGCTTCCTCTGGGTTGATATTGAGTTTTGTCAACCTTACTATCAGCTATCCTTGATTTATACCACCTTCTTGTTTGTTTTGATTAGGAGTTAACTCTACTTGGGAAGTGCCTTTAGTTTGTTTTTCTTGTTGATTAGAAGCTTTCTTCTTTTGCCATTTTATGTTTTCTTGTTCTCATTGTTTGGTAGATGTTTCTTCCTTTTCAATTGCAAGTTGCTCATGTCTATTATCATGTTCATCTTTTTGTTGCCTAGAAGATGTGTCCTCTTGTAGAGTAACTTGTCCATACCCTAAGCCTAATTTGTCTATAGCCTGCTGAGTATGAGATTGTATAGGTTCTGAGATACCTTATTTTCTTTTTCCTATAGGACATGTTCCAGTGTATCCCATTTTCTAAAGGATGTTAAATCCTTTCCCATATTTTTTTGTGGGTATTCTGACATTATTGGTCTTTTGTTGGACTTATTCATCCTTGTATAATCATTGTAGCACATCTTTGTCCTTTGTTTCCTCTGATAAGGTCCCAGCACTAACAAATGATCCATCAAATATTGGAAGATGTGTCAAAATTGGTTGTTGTTTAGAGTTTGATGGTTTTCCATAGGATTTGGGAGAAAGTGGTAACTGTGACAGTGAATATTCTTTGTTCCCTCGATCACTTAGCTACATTTGTTTTTCTATACTTGACAAAATTGAGGCAAATAATTTTCCTTGGATTAATGTGTGTTTGAAGATGATGCCTCTTTATTATAAGGAACAATGACCTCTTGAGCTTGTTTTAGATTACCACAATACTGGAATGGATTTGAATATGCTGAGATCGTGATTTCCTGCCCATTATATGGAAACTTCAAGAACTGATGATATGTTGATGGAATAGCTTGTATGTCATGTTTTCATGGTCTTCCCAAAAGTATGTTGTATGATAAGTCCAAGTATATAACTTGGCATGTTGTGTCTTTCTGCAAAGGTCCCACTCTAATGGTTAATATCACAATTCCTTTGGAGGAACACTCTTCTTCATCATATACTTTAATTGTGATCTTTTTCTAGGGATCAATTGCATCTTCATAATAACCTAGGGCACGAACAAGACTTAATGAATAGTTATTTAGGCCAACTCCCCCATCTATTAGGACATGTTTAATGCATGTCTTATGAATGAGGACTTCAATATGCAAGGGACCGTTATGGGGATGTTGCAAGGACATGTCATCTTCTTTGGTAAATGATAAGAAGTGAAGGGTTGTAAGTTGTCCCACCATGGTTCTACATCAAGATATTTGGACAATGTCGTATCTACTAATTCTCTTTCTAGAATTCTTTGTGTGCAGGTGAAAGACTTAAAATTTCTAAGATGCATATTTGCGTTGGATTTTTCTGTAGTTGATCCACTAGACTGTATTATTTTGAAGTGGATGATGTGCTAGTTGTAGGACTAGAAAAACAACTTTGTCTTTGCTTCTTGTAATAAAATGAGTAGGTTCTTGATGTTGTTTCTCTTTAACCGTAATCACATTTACCACATTGTCATATGCATGAGCATAGTTCACCTTTTCTTTACCTTTACCATTATGTGTTGCTAATGATTCACCCTTATCATAGTTAGGAAGCAGAGTTTTTAAAGTTGTGTGAGATTCATTTGTCATATGTCCATCCATAGTTATCACTCCATTATCAATCAAATCTTGGATGACATGTTTCAACCGCTGACAATTATCTGTTTGGTGTCCCTTGTTTCTCTGAAAATTGCAATAATGGTTGTCATTCCACCAAGAAGGTTTCACCTAGGGTTTGAAATTTCTTCCTTCTGGCAAGGTAATCAACTTGTTTGCAAGAAGCATCTTTAATGCTGACCCAAGTGGTTCACCAATGTTTGTAAATTTCTTTCAAAATAAATTGTTGAAAGTTAATTCTTGGTGATTGTTGTTCTATTACACTGCAGCTGAGTGATTGGATAAATTGAAAACCGGTTGCTTTGGTTTTATATTTTGTTATCCACTATCCCATTATTGACAATATTTTGATTTATATGTCAAAATTTGGGCCTATCATTGTTGTTAGGAGTATGAACTCCTTCTTTGTATAGCTTCAACTCACCCTTCTTTACCATAGATTCCTCCATCCTAATCCCATTATCAATCATCTTTTAAAAATTTTGATGACATTGCATTTTTAGATGATAACTCATTTGTTCATTTAGGTTGTCGATGAATATGTCCATTTTCTCATATTTTGGCACCATAAGAGCATATCGTGAAGCTAATCATCTCCATCTCTATAGAAAAGTCAGGAAAGATTATCCACTCTTTTGTTTGGTATTACATAGGTCTAGCATTGTCACCTCATGTTGTATGTTGTAAGAGTATTGTGAAGCAAAATTATCCACCAATTTTGTGAATGATCTAATTCCGCGTGGGAGTTTGGAGAACCATTCCATAGCTAGTCTACTTAAGCTCTTTGGAAATAACCTCATCAAATATGTATCCTCATGTACAAACTCCATACTCATCGTGCAAAATTATCATATATGATCTTGGGGATCAGTGCTTCCATTATATTTATCATATCTAGGAGTTTCACAACCTGTAGGAAATGGTATCATGTTTAGATTTTTGTTGAATGGGTAAGGATGAATTTCTTGAAGTGAATATCTTCTAACAGTTCCTCTCTACATATCTTGAATCTGTGTTTACAACATTTGTATTTGTTGTGTAAGAGTTGTGAGAGGATTATCAACATGATTTATTCTTGCATAACCATGAGTTTGTGTTCTAGTATGATCTTGATCTCTTCTTATATCATCCAACTCTTTCTTGTGTCCTCATTAGATTTGGCATTGTTGAGAATTTCTAAGTCATCCTTTTTGGGAACGAAATTTTCCTCATTAATTATTGTGTTATCAAGAATTGATGTATCATCCTTTTTGTGACCGGAAATCTCCTCATGTCGTTCATTATCATGAAAAGGGTCACTTCTGTTTGTCCTAAATTTCTCACATCAAAATCTTGGGGGAGTGTAGCACCAGATTTTGATAACATTAGGAAGTATTTTTCTTTTTCTCCCTCCAATATTTTTTCCATAAATTTATCAAATTTAGGATCTTTTTTTATTTCTCTGATATATTGATCTGTTATGTCTTCTTCTTGTATTTCACTTTGGTATGCCATGTTCCTATGATCTTCAGCTATTTCAAATGTTTCTATTTTTGTATCTTCGATCTTATGCCTTTGCACTCTACTTAAAATGGGCATACACGTGTGTTGAATGTTGTGCATGGATTCGATTGTATAAAATGTGTTTATATAAGTGACCGACTGTCAACATAGATATGATAGAGTGATATGACATGAAAAGATAATTCAAGTATTTGTAAGTTTTTTGATCTTAGGCTGGAGTGCAATGATGATGATTTGATAAGACCAAGTCTAATAGGAATGATATATCCTATGATATGGGATGAGGTTATCTTGATCAAACATTGTAGTTTCATGATAAAGTATGGTAGATCCTGATGAGAAACTATGTTTTGAGTGATCATTTTATCAAAGAAGGTGATGATGCACTTTGAGATTTTAGATCTTGAACTTGTTGAAGATGAATACTTGAAAATATTGGGGTTTCTAGTTCTAGAATCCATTTTGATAGAAGATTACTTAACCGAGTGAACCAATAAGACAACCTAAGCTCAAGATGACAGATATCAGGTGTATACACTCACTATAAATTGACCAAGCAAACATGATAGATCTGGAAAAGATGGATGATATGATGAAAGAATAAGTATCTGGTTGATTACTGAGAGGGGAGGGGGGGTGAATGAAAAAATAGAAAAACTGATACAAACTTCCCAAACTCAAAATCAATCTTTCAAAGTAAACTTATCAACAAAATACCACTGTCAAGATAAAAACTCATAATATAAACCAGTTGATTGTTACAGCAAATTGACAATAAACAACATCAAACTTATAGACATCCAAATGCTTTATCATATGTCAATAGACTTCATTTCTCAATGCTTTTGGTTATCATGACTTATCAAAATAGTTAAGTAGTTAATCAATTCAACCATAAGATCATAACCACAAAACAATTCACCACTTGACACAAATATTTTTGACATGGAAACCCAAATGGGAAAAACCACGGTGAGATGAGACTCACCAGATAACTATCTGAACTCTTCTTAAGTTCACCCTATTAGGAGCCAAGCCTGTTAAAGCTTTAAAAAAGTCCTGTTAAGAACCGGTCATGTTAAGAACCACCCGGTTAAGGGATTGACTACAAATGCCTTGTTAGAAGCAATACCCTATAAGGAGTAACCTCGGTAGAGGATTTGAAAATCCAATCTAATGGATCACCTCGTTAGAGGATTTGAAAAGTCACCAAGCTTGTTAGAGCTTACCCGGATAGGGGATTTTGATTTTGTTGTAATTGTTAGAAAACAACAGGAGTTTGCTTGATCTGTCTGAATAGCACTACACTTGCTTGATCAAATAATTTTTATGCTCCTCTACCTTTACTCAAACTACAGATACATCATCTAGTTTGGCAACCACACACTCAACTGATCTCTGCCAACTCTATCAACTAAAAAACTTCATCGACCTTATAAAAAAATCAATTAGGTCGATAACATAGCATAAATTTAATTCTCATAGAGATTACAAACAAGTTGGATCAAGTATGACCATTAGATTACATAGCAATCTCTACACATTAATCAAGAAAGCCTCGACCGCTTCTTAATTACCTCTTCATCGATCTAAGTAACTCATCATACGCTTTGCATTATATGCAATAATTTTTTTTCATTCCCTAGACAAAACAAACTGTTACAACAATGTGCCAAAAACACCTAAAATTATCTTCATACAATAATCATACATGTCATCATCACTACTGCTCATCATCAGATCATAAACCAACATAACCAATTTGCCAAACTTAATTAGTTAGGGTTTAACAATAGGTAGGGTTTATCGGTTACATCAATAGATAGGGTTTTACCTATTACTTAACCTTTTACCGGTTACCAGTTCAACTCATAAACTTACATACCGGTTTATAGTTTCCATCACTTAGCTCTTCCTACCAGTTACAAAACAATATCAACAATATCAGAAATATCATTATTAGTTAATTGACATCAATGACAACATAACATATAATTAATGCAATCTTCATGCAAATGCCAACAATCTCCCCCTTTGACATTGAGGGCAATACAAATATCAGCACCATTGATTACTGTTGTGATTGTGAATAGGAATCTTGGTTTACATTACCAAGTATTCACCATACTCTCCATGTCTTCAACTTGTCACTGGTTCTCCTCCTCATAATCACATAATTATTCTCCCCCTTTGATAGCAATGCCAAATTGAAAGTAAAACATGTAATGTCAAATTTCACTGTGCAACAACAATCTGCAACTTGATGCTCCCCTTGTGGAATAACTTCCACTTCTACACCAATCCTTCTGTAAAATTCTACAAGTAGCTCAGGGACTAATGTAATCTACATCATGCTCAACTAACCTCAAGAAGGGGTACAACCCCTAGTTAACTTCTAAGATACTCAAATGTAGTCTTAGGTAGAGGTTCAGTAAAAATATCTGTAAGTTGCTCCTTGGTAGAAACATGCTCTAAGATAACATCTTTGCTCTGCACTTTTTCCCTCAAGAACTGATACTTCAATTCAATATGCTTGGTTCGTGCATGCGAAATGGGATTCTTGGAAATATTTATGGCACTTTTATTATCACATAAAATCTTTATAGGTTCTAAAATCTTCATCTTAAACCCTTCCAAAATGTGCCTTATCCAAATAGCATGTGTGCAATTCATGTAAGCTGCAACATACTCAGCTTCAATAGTATATTGTGAAGTACAATTGTGCTTCTTACTACTCCATGAAACAAGTCTTCTTCCAAGAAAGAATGCTTGACCGATTGTGCTTTTTTGGTCATCAACATTTCCTGCCCAATCTACATCTATGTACACTTTCGAATCAAAGTTTCCTCCATATGGATACCATAATCCATAGTCAACAGTACCTTTCAGATATCTAAAAATTCTCTCGGTTGCTATCAGATGTGTTTCCTTAGGACTCTTCTTGAATCTAGCAACTATCCCAACTGCATGAGCTATATCTGGTCTGTTGTGAACAACATATTGCAGTTTGCCAATCATTGACCTATATTCCTTCTCATCAATAGAATTAGATTCATCTTCCGTAGACAACTTAAAACCTATAACCATTGGTATCCCAACTGGTTTACAGTCACTCATAATAAAAATACCATTCTTCATTTGTTGTATCTGCAAGCCTATGAAAAATTTATTTCCCCAACTAAAGACATTTCAAACTCATTTTTCATTCCATCTGCAAAACTATTTCTCATGACATCATTACCTCCAAATATGATATCATCTACAAATACTTCACTAACAATTAATATTTGATCTCCTTGAGATTTGAGATATATGTTACTATCATCACTAATTCTCAGAAAGCCTATCTTCATCAGATGTGTATGAAGCCTTTCATACCATGCTCTAGGTGCCTGCTTTAATCCATATAAAGCCTTATGCAATCTGCATACCATGTCTTTCTCATCAGTCAAAGCATAACCATTTGGCTCCTCAAAGTATACTTCTTCTTCCAGTATCCCATTCAAAAATGCAGACATAACATCCATCTGGTATACCTTGAATTTCTTATGAGCTGCAAATGCAAGTAAAGTTCTGACACCTTGTAGTCTTTCCACTGGTGCAAAAGTCTCACCATAATCTTCTCCTTCTTCTTATGCATAACCGTTGGAAACCAACCTAGCTTTATTGTGAACTACAACACCATCTTCATTCAACTTGTTCCTGAATATCCATTTAGTACCTATTACATTTTTATCTACCAATCGGGGTACTAGGGTCCATGTGTTGTTCTTCTCAATTTGATCTAATTCCTCCTCCATAGCTTTAACCCAATGATCATCACCAAATGCTTCCTTAGTATTTCTTGGTTCAATAGTGGAGATCATGCAAGAATTTTCCCTTATTCATCTTCTGGTTAGTACTCCAGCATCCTTATCCCCAATAATCTGATCAAGATTGTGATTCAATCTCACATATATTGGAAAAATATGATCATTATCTTTAGATTCAGCTTCATCATTATCACCATCTTCCAAATTTATCTATTCCAATTGAACTAGTGCATCATAATTTTTTTTGCCAGTTTCAAATTTCACAGTTTTTGGTTCAAAAAAAAAAAAGCAAGGATCTTCATCCTTCTTCTCCAAACTGGATTCCTCTAAGACTTTAGGATATTCATCTACTCAAACATCAACACTCTCAATAATTCTCTATGTCCAGTTGTCAAAACACTTGTAGGCCTTACTCTTGGTGGAATAGCCAAGAAATATACCTTCATCACTTTTAGCCTCAAATTTGCTAATATAATCACCTCTCTTAATAAAACATTTGCTTCCAAATATATTGAAATAACTAACATTAGGTGATCTACCATATCTGTATTCATGAGTCTTGTCTTTACCTCTTTTTACTAGAACCCGGTTCATAGTGTAGATAGTTGTGCTAATAGCTTCTCTCCAAAAGGTTTTCGCTACACCTCCTTGTATCAACATTGTCCTAGAAGCTTCAATAGCTGACCAGTTGTTCCTCTCTATGATACCATTTTGTTGTGGTGCCCTAGGTGCAGAAAGTCATCATTTAATACCATTCTCTTTGCAATACCTAGTGAATTTTGTAGAAGTAAATTCACTGCCTTGATCTGTCCTTAGAACTTTTATCTTTTTTTCTCTTCCCTTCTCAGAAAAGGCCCTAAATGCCTTGAACTTACCAAAAGCTTCAGTCTTATCCTTCAAGAATGTGACCTACATAATCCTTGAGCAATCATTAGTGAAGATCATAAAATATTTGTCACCTTGAATGCTTTTTGTTCTTATTGGTCCACAAAGATCTATATGAACCAAATCTAACAAATGCTCCATTGAAAAGGATTTTCTCTTGAAAGTTGAAGATGTCATCTTTCTTAACTGACATTCTTTGCAAAGAGCATTAACTAGTTTGTCGAACTGAAGCAAACCTCTCACTATCTTGAACTTACTCACTTTAACAATGTTATCAAAGTTTATATAACAAAATCTCCTATGCCAAAGCCAACTATCATCTATTTTGCAATTAAACAGTTGCTAACTTTAGGATTAAGGTGAAACAGGTTACCTTTAGTTTTCTTCTCGGTTGCAATTCACCTTTGTTCTCATAAAATTTGCACATACCATTTTTAAACTCCAGTGGGTATCCTCTATCATTGAGTTGTGCCACACTCAAAATATTGTGTTTTAGAGCTTCAACCCAGTAGACATCATTTGCACTGCTCTTCCCATTAAGAGAAATAATTCCCTTACCTTTAATCATGCAAGGTGAGTCATTACCAAATCTTACAACTCCGCCATCAAATTCCTTCAAAGAAATAAATTTGTTCTGATCACCAATCATATGATGTGAACAACCACTATTAATGATCCAATCATCAGAGTTATCCATCCTAGATACTAATGTCTTCTGGTCTGACACCTCTTCTTTAATAGCTACAAACACAATATCTTCATTAGCATCACCATTAGACTCTTCATCAGTGATACGACCATCAACAATAATAAGACAATCTCTCTTGCCTTTACCCTTATACTTCTTGAATTTCTCTCGCTTGTGTTCATTTTCACCACTAGGACAGTTAGCATCTATGTGCCCAATCTTTTTGCATGCAAAAAATTTTAAAGGTAATTTACCTCTATATTTACCAGTGCCTTTGGGCAATAGCTTTGCCAACAATGCTTCAAGCTCCACTAAACCGTCTTCATCATCAACATCTCTGCTGGATCTGGATTCATAATCCATGACTAGTATCTCTACTTTTCCTCATAGATGGGTTAGAAATAGAAGCTCTAAATGCTGAATCAGATTTTTGTATACTACCATCATAATTGTTCAATTCAAAAGCAGTAAGTTTGCCAATGATGGAGTCAAGAGTTACCTTAGTTTTGTTAATGGACTTCAGCTCCTGAATGGCTGCAACTCAGATAGCATAGACCAGTAGAAAGGTTCTCAGTAGCTTACTTATCACTGTGGCATCTTCCACTTTCCCTCCTACACTCTTAATTTCACCGACTATCTCTTTTATCCTTTGACCATACTACTGGATATTCTCTCCTTCAACCATCTACATGTCATCAAACTTTCCTCTTAGACTCTCTTCTTTAGCAATCTTAACATGTTCATCACAACTATAAATCTCTTCAAGTTTTTGCCATACCTCACATGCAATCTCTAGACCATGAACATCTACATATTCAACATCAGGCAGGGAACTGATAATGGCCTCTAATGCTTGATCGTTTTCTTGATGCTCTTTCTTCTAATCATCAGCCAAAATCTGAGTAGGTGCAATATATTTAGTATTGACATGTTTCCAATACTGACTTCCCAGATTCTTGATGTAAATTTTCATTCTGTTGCTC
Source organism: Cryptomeria japonica (assembly GCF_030272615.1). Taxonomy (NCBI): domain Eukaryota; kingdom Viridiplantae; phylum Streptophyta; class Pinopsida; order Cupressales; family Cupressaceae; genus Cryptomeria; species Cryptomeria japonica. Next base: position 282,859,583 of record NC_081412.1, read on the forward strand.
CATATCCTATAGTTCTCTTTATTAAACTTCAGACCTTCCTTCTTCATCATGATCTGCAAGATCTTTACCTCAAGCTATTAGGCTTAGATCCTAGAGGACCTAAGATGCTCTGATACCAATTGATGTTATGATGAAAGAATAAGTATCTGGTTGATTACTGAGAGGGGGGAGTGAATTAGTAAATAGAAAAATTGATACAAACTTCCCAAACTCAAAATCAATCTTTCAAAGTAAACTTATCAATGAAATACCACTATCAAGATAAAAACTCATAAGATAAACTGGTTGATTGTTATAGCAAATTAATAGTAAACAACAAACTTATAGACATCCAAATGCTTTATCATATATCAACAAACTTCATTTCTTAATGGTTCCGGTTATCATGGCTTATCAAAATAGTTAAGTAGTTAATAAAATCAACCATAAGATCATAACCACAAAAAAATTCACCACTTGACACAAATATTTTTAATGTGGAAACCCAAATGGGAAAAACCACAGTGAGATGAAACTCATCAGATAACTATCTAAACTCTTCTGAAGTTTACCCTGTTAGGAGCCAAGTTTGTTAAAGCTTTACAAAAGTCATGTTAAGAACTGATCCTGTTAAGAACCACCCGGTTAAGGGATTGACTACAAATGTCTTGTTAGAAGCAATACCCTATAAGGAGTAACCTTGGTAGAGGATTTGAAAATCCAAGCTAATGGATCACCTTGTTAGAGGATTTAAAAAGTCACCAAGCTTGTTAGAGCTTACCTAGTTAGGGGATCTTGATTCTACTGTAATTGTTAGAAAACAACAAGAGTTTGCTTGATCTGTCTGAATAGCACTACACTTGCTTGATCAGATCCTATTTATGCTCCTATCAGCCTTTACTCAAACTATAGATACATCATCTGGTTTGGCAATCACACACTCAACTGATATCTGCTAACTCTCTCAACTAAATAACTTCATCGACCTTATAAACAAATCAATTAGGTCGGTAACATAGCATAAATATAATTCTCATAGAGATTACAAACAAGTCAGTTCAAGTATGGCCATTGGATTACATAGCAATCTTTGCACATTAATCAAGAAAGCCTCAACCGCTCCTTAATCACCTCTTCATCGACCTTAGTAACTCATCATGCGCTTTACATTATATGCAATATACCTTTCTCATTCCCTAGACAAAAAAACCATTACAACAATGCGCCAAAAACACCTGAAATTGTCTTCATACAATAATCATACGTGTCATCATCACTACCACTCATTATCAGATCATAAACCAACATAACCAATTTGCCAAACTTAATCGGTCAAGGTTTAACAATAGTCAGGGTTTACCAGTTACATCAATAGATAGGGTTTTACCGATTACCGGTTCAACTCACAAACTTAGATACCAATTTACAGTTTCCATTACTTATCTCTTCCTATTGATTACAAAACAATATCAACAATATCTTTATCGGTTAATTGACATCAATGACAATATAACTTATCATTAATGCAATCTTCATGCAAATACCAACAAAGATTTGTAATAAGACATCTCGGGGCTGACAAAGACAAAACCTCATATGATAGTTTAATAAGCTCCAGGTGATAATTTAGATAGTCCCATATGATAAAGACAGAAACTTGTACGATAATTTAGAAGAAACCATATGAAAAAACGATAAAAAAGAACCTTTGATGATCTAACTCATACAATAATTTAGACAGAATAGAACGATGAACTAGCTTTCTTGTATGACAAACTAGGAAAATCATATGACTTATGATAGAGTAGAGACAAATTTTTTACTTTGATAGATTTTTGACCAATGATGTTTAATGTTTTGATTATGTTTTCCAGTTTTAGATGTTTCAGTTTCAGTGTCAAGGATGAAATTACAACAAACACGCGATATGATAAGTGACCTCAAGCACAACATGCTAAATCCTAAGGAAGTTGGCTAAGAGAGAAAACCTTTGCTTGAAAACTTAGATACACACCCAATATCTAATCAGAATACGACCACTGAGTCTCACGCAATGGATTCTCAACATCGTATTATCCGACTCCAAATACTAATGGGGGAACAATATGGCAAGTGTTTGGTGAGTTACTATCTCTCTTGTACAAAGATTACCCCCCTTCCGAAGGTGAACTAGGTAGCTTCTATCTTATGGTTCATAGTAAGGATTTCCATTTGGAATTACCCCTTGTAGTCGTACATGTGTGATTTAGACACATAGTCCAACAAGGTAGTGAAACAAGAAGTCACACAAGCATGATTGAGACTATGAGACCCTACTAAATGTCCGGTATGAAAGATCTCAAAAGAGAAAAATCAAATAATCCCATCCTCTAAGACTTTAATCCTAAGAGGCCTATTTCTTAGAGTGAGTCAGAAATCTTAGGTCTATCTATACTCACTTGGGTCGTTCTCACTGGATGATTACTTTTTCCCACTGTGATAGACCCACTAAAGGTATTCAAATCTCAAACTTAGAAGTGCTTCAAGGGTAGGGATTTCTAATTGTCCTAATGGACAAGAGCATACTCTCCTACCTTTTAGACAACTTCTCAAGCATAGAAAATAAGATTGTTCATTTACCAATAGAAAATTAAGTGTGCCTAGAAAACTTTAAGAAGACATAAAGTTTGGTTGATTTTCCTTAGGCAACCTACAAAACCAATACATTAGTAATCAAATTTTTTTTGAGTAATTGAATCTTTGGCTCGCATAATCTTGGACAAACTCTCTACAGAAAACTAGTTAGGTTGCTAGAAAACTCACAAACAAACCAGGGGTAGCATTAGTAATAGCCAATTTTAAGCAAAAAAACCTTAAAATGAACTTTGTTCATGAAAAGACAAAAATAGAAACTCGTACAAGTTTTCTCACCTAGTAGTAGGAGTATTCCAACATACCCATATGAGTGCACAAACAAACTTGTGCGGTACTGCAAATATACTCGTATGAGATTCTGAATCTAGTACGACCAAAAATCTGTGAGATTGAAGATTTGATGATGCAAGAGGCCAAAAATGAGATTTCAGGCCCCACAGTGGGCACCAAAATATCGTGAGTGTGAAGTAGAGTACCTACAATTGCAACACAAACACTCAATAGATTATTAGTTGATTCCTGTAACTATGGTTGATGAAAGTGTGAGTTCTTTGATCACTTTAATGTGGTGCTTGATTTGATGATTGATAGAGTTTGATTGAATTGGTTAATTAATCTAAATGAACTAATTATCTTCAGACCATTTTTAGGTGTATACACAAACTGTTGTAACTGTTAGGGAACAACATGGCAAATGATCTGATTACAACACTTCCTTGCTTGCTAGTACAGATCCTTTTTCAGCACAATCTCTGCTACACACATGTAGACACCTCAAACTAGTTCAGCAATACCTTCTCTCAAATCACTGACACTAAAACCCTTCTCAAACTAGCCCTAAATACATTTTTCAATTAGGGCGGCTACAAACCCTAATTACATCAACATGATACAATGAATTTATATTATAAATCATTACAACAAATTTCTAGACAATTTCCACTGTTGAATGATCACCACACTTCACCGCACATCAATTTGATAAGCAATCAAACCCTTGTCACATTCTACTAAGCACTTTTCTATTTCCCAAGAAATATAATCCTTATACATGTTCAAACACCATTTTATCATTACACACAGATTCTGAGATGTTATTAGTAAGTTATGAACATGATAAGATCCATCACCAAACCTTAAATCGTTACCAGTTAAAAATATGTGACCAATATTCATTCTTCTTCATAGAGTTCACAATAGTCAATCATAACTCACTCAATACACTAAATCTGTTGTTTGGAACTAAGTATCTCTGAAAATTTTGATTTCACCTATCAAAGACATTTCAAATTCCTTTTTCATTTCTTCTACAAAAGTTAAACTCATGTCATCATCTCCTCCAAATATGATATCATCTACAAACTTTTCTGCAATTAATAACTTGTCTCCTTCTGTCTTCAAGTAAATGTTGTTGTCCTCACTGGTTCTTTGAAATCCAATCTTTATCAGGTGTGAATGGAGTCTATAATATCATGCTCTTGGAGATTTCTTTAACCCATATAAAGATTTATGAAGTTTGCACACCATGTCCTTGTCTTCGGTCAATGCAAACCCATCCGGTTGTTCAATGTAAACCTCTTCTTCTAGAATTCCATTAAAAATGCAGACTACGTCCATTTGGTATACCTTGAATACTTTGAATGCTGAAAATGCAAGTAGCATTCTTACTCCTTCAAGTCTAGCAGTCGGTGCAAAGGTTTCTCCATAGTCTTTGAAGAGGGGAAAATAGATTTGAAGGTCAAATGATCAAAACATAACAAAATAAACATGCAGAATGTTAAAATATCATTAAAAGACCATTTCACCTTGTTATTTTACCTTCTCCTTTGGATTGAGCTTGATGAAGTGAAGGTGCCCCTTGATAATGCTCCACTTGATGTGCTCCTTTGATTGCTAGATGTGGATGGCTCTCCAATGTTGTGCACAAATGGAATGGATTTGAAAAATAATAAGAATGAGATGATCAAGTTGCCAAGATGATTTCCTGGGCTCAAAAGGGTAGCATAAACTTACTGGATTTCAAGATGTTTTGAATGAAGGGATGGAGCCCTATTTTATAGGAAGAGGAGAGGAAAATGGATGACTAGGATGAATTCGAGATGAAGGGTTAAGATTTAGTTGTGAGCTCACACAAGGTACAAGAGAGGGTGTGGAGACCAAGAAATATGCCTTAAAGGCATTTCGTATCTCCACACTCCACAAGATGCATTGGAGGAATTAAAAATTATCCAAAAAAGGATATCATGGGGATTGGAGGAATAAAAAGGAATTAAAAATTCCTTGGGAGAGGGGATACCTAGAGGAATTTGTGATTTCGAAAATCTTACATTCACCTAGGAAAAGAGCATTTAAAGCTAGTGGTTGGATGAAAAGGACAAAGAGTTGACTTTGTGACTAATCATGATGATTAACCATTAACGACTCATTAGGAGGGGGATTAGAGGAAATCTTAGGTGGGATTAATATTTGTAGGAGAATTTGACAAGGAGAGAGAATGAGTGGAGGGAATAAAAAATTAGAAGAATAATGTTAAGTGAGTTTAGGGAGTTTCTAGAAGAATGAATTAAGAAGATGATTTGTAGGAATCATGTAGGTTAACTAATTAATTGAAATTAATTAGCTAAGAGGAAGATTTGTGAGGATTTGATTTTTTTTAGAAGAATAAAGAAAGGGATTGATTTATTAAATAAATCAATCATATGCTATAGTCATAATATTAATTATATTTAATTAATATTGAGAGGAATTTAAATTAACATAATTAATTAATTAATTATGCGAGGAATTAAAAATAATTAAAATAATTATTTTTAAGTGTCTACATTTTGCCCCTCTTTGAAACGAGGTGTGATGACACATTGATTCAAAGAACAATCTTGTTTTGATGATGATATTGGTTTGATAGGATGCCTCGGCTCTTGATTGATAGATTATGGTATGGTGATGCCCCCTCGGGAGATCAATTGAGGTATTTGATCTTTGGAGTTTTGCAAAATTGATATCCCGATAGATTTGATTTGATTTGATTGATAAGATCTAGATTCAGTCTGGTTTCAAGAAGAATTCATCTTGTATAAGACAAAGATGATCAAAGTGTCTGGTTTCAGGAAGGATTCATCCTATATAAGACATGATTGATCATAATATCTGGTTTGAGGAAGGATTCATCCTGTATAAGACATGATCAGAGTGTCTAGTTTCAGGAAGGATACATCTTGTATAAGACATGACTGATCACAACATCTAGTTTCAGGAAGGATTCATCCTGTATAAGACATGATCGAAGTGTCTACTTTCAAGAAGGATACATCCTATATAAGACATGACTGATCACAACGTCTAGTTTCAAGAAGGATTCATCCTATATAAGACATGATCGGAGTGTGTGGTTTCAGGAAGGATACATCTTGTATAAGACATGATTGATCACAACGTCTGGTTTCAAGAAGGATTCATCCTATATAAGACATGATCAAATCACAACGTCTAGTTTTAGGAAGGATTCATCCTGTATAAGACATGATTGATCACAACGTCTGGTTTCAGGAAGGATTCAAATTGTATAAGACATGATCGGAGTGTCTGGTTTCAGGAAGGATACATCCTGTATAGGACATGACTGATCACAACATCTGGTTTCAGGAAGGATTCATCCTGTATAAGACATGATCATATCACAACATTTGGTTTTAGGAGGATTCATCCTGTATAAGACATGATCAGAGCATCTAGTTTCAGGAAGGATACACCCTGTATAAGACATGATTAGAGCGTCTAGTTTCAGGAAGGATACATCCTGTATAAGACATGAATCAGAATCATAATTCATTATGTGAGGAAAAGAAAAAAGAAAAAAATAGAGGAAGAAAAATTAAGGTGGAAGGGATAGATGAGGAACAAATATGAAGCAATCATGAGGTATTTGGAAAGAAGAATACGAGATGCGAGACCGCGGAGGAAAATGGGGGCAACTGAGAACTCCATGGGATTATTGAGTCTAGGATTTGATGGAATGATGATGAGATTTTGTGCACAACAAACGTGGAGAGCCAACCTAGTTTGATGTTGCCCTGTGTGACTTGCACCATTGATTATAGAAATCAAGATGCCATGAGAAACGTAGGGCATGGACTGACTCTGTAGATGAATGGGAATTTCTTGCACACAACAATGCAAGTATTAAGAAACACTAATACAGAGTTGTGGGTTCATGCAAGGAAACCCTCAAACACACCGATACCTCTTGTACACGAGAAGGTAAGTGTTGATAAACACTAGTACTAGGTTGCTGATTTATACAAGAAGGATCCAAAACATGTCATACTATGAAATATGCCCCAATATGCACCTATCATAACGTACCTGGATATGGAAGAACCCCAGCAGTTGTAAATAGTGGCAGTTGTAGAGCAAAAGACGCAAGCCTATATGAAAAGATCTAACAAAATCTAACAAGTCTCTTCCTTGTGACCACATGATACCTCTTGCCAAGAGTAGAACTAGGATGGACTTGGGATTGTTTCTCAAGACTTCTTGAAGCTTACACACAGAGGCATAAAATCTCAGTTTCAATGGGACATTCCTTGTTCATGACTCAGGCGAAGACTTCATCATCATACGCATGTTTTATTGGGAGGCGAAAAAGAAGGAATGTTGCGCATGGGTGGGCTAGATGGCAAATGATTTGTAGTATCAACATGATAGACAGTGGATCTGGTTATTTACCTTGGCATCTGCACAGAGGTTTTCACCAAGGTACTTGTCCATAGCACCACCAAGTGGTTTTCACTAATGGATGAATTGTTTTTTTTTTCTTTTTTTCTGATTTTTTTTTTTTTTGTGTCATAAGGTACCTATTTGCCAGGTTTTCACCAAAGTGATGATTTTTTCAGGATCTTTTTCTCATTTTTTTCTTTTTTTCTTGATTTTTTTTTTTTGACAATTTAAGACTTTCTGAGGACTAAGCATAAATTTTTTTGAGGTGCATGATATTCATTGGATCATCCAAAGGATCGCCTTCAGGAGTAGCCAACCGATAAGCTCCTGATCCATATTTTGCTATGATTACATATGGTCCAAGTCAATTAGGCTCGAACTTGCCTTTCTTTTCTCTTTCTTGTATATTTTTCTGAGTTTCCATGAGGACAAGATCACCAACTTGGAATTCTCAGGTTCTGACTTTTTTATGATAACTCATGCGCAGATGGTTTTGATATACCCAAAGATTATTCAAGGCCTTGAGGTGCCTTTCATCTAACAATTTTAGCTCTTGTAAGCAGGCAATTCTGTATTCTTCCTCTGGTAGGATGTTTTGCAGTGATACCCTTATAGAGGGGATCTCGATCTCAAGGGGAAGGATGGCTTCAAAACCAAATACTAGGGAATAAGGAGTGGCACCTATGGGGGTGCAGATGGAGGTGTGGTAGGCCCACAATGCAAGATGGATTTGGAGGTGCCAATCATGGCCTATTTCATTGACTATCTTTTCGAGGATTTTTATTAGGGTTTTATTAGAAGCCTCAGCTTCGCCATTGCCTTGGGGGTAATATGGAGTGGAGAAGCGGTGTTGGATGTTGAATTTTCGGCAGAGTTCTTTGACATCCTAGTTCTTAAATTGTTTACCATTATCTATGATGATAACTTTTGGGATGCCATATCGGCAGATTAGGTAGTTCAGGATGAATTTGGATATTTGCTTGCTGATGGTGAAAGTAAGAGGGATAGCCTCTACCCACTTGGTGAAGTATTCGGTGGTGGTGATAATGAATTTATGTCCGTTGGAAGATGAAGGGTGGATTTTCCCAATGAGATTGAGCCCCCACTACGAGAAGGGCCATGGTGTAATGAATGGCTGCAATTCTTGTGACAGTGCATGAATCTTGTCGCCATGCTACTGGCAAGGGATGCATTTTTTCACATAATTGTATGCATCTTCTTCCATTTTAGGCCAATAGTATCCTATTCTCAAAAAAAATTTAGCCAATGTGAGTCCACTTGAGTGTGCCCCACAGATACCCTCATGTACTTCGCGTAATGCCCATTCTACTTCTTGTTTATCTAAACACCTTAGGAGGGAACCATCAAAATTTCTTCTCAACAAGGTGTCTGCAAGGATGGTGTAACGGGCACATCGGCAGATGAAGGTTTGTTGTTGGGTTTTGGTGAGGTGTGGGGGAATGGTGTTGTCTTTGAGGAAAGAGAAGGTTTCTTGGTACCAAGGGGACTCGAGACCAATGAGAACACACACTATTTTAGACTCTGTTAGGTCGTATGTCGGTATAAACAATTTCTCAACCAAGAACTCACACTTCTGACTATGTGCTGGCATTTGAAGAAGGGAGCCAATGGTGGCCATTGCATTTGCAGCCCTGTTGTTTGTTTGTGGGATTTGGTCAAACTTGATTGTCATGAAATGTTGCTTAAGATCTTCAACCATGGTATGGTAGGGAAGGAAATTATCATCTTTTGTCTGGTATTCATCATTGACTTGTTTTATGATGAGTTGGGAATCACCATAGACTTGTAATTCCTTTATTTTCCAGTGGATAGCCAAGCATAAACTTGTGATGAGGGCCTCATATTCTTCTATGTTATTGGTACATGCAAAGGCTATCTTGTATGATTTGGAGATGCCATCTCCTTGAGGTGTGACCAATAATATTCCTGCCCCCAATCCATTTTGAGTGTAGGAGCCATCAAAATACAATTTCCATGTGGAGGATGTGGTAACAGTCATAATGAACTCATCTGGTAATTCTGTGAGAAGAGGATGGTTGCCTGGAAGTGGAGCTTCAGCCAACTGATTTGCAAGACTTGTCCCTTGATTGCCTTTCTATCCACATATTCAATGTCAAACTCACTTAAGAGCATGACCCATTTGGCAGTTCTGCTAGTGAGAGCAACTTTGGACAAGAGATATTTAAGTGGATCAATTTTAGCAATTAATTTTGTCTTATTATTTAGCATATAGTGTCGTAGTTTTTGTGTGCTAAACACTAATGCCAAACATGCTCTTTCAATGGGGGTGTAATTGAGTTCATATCCTACCAACGTTCTACTGATGTAGTAAATGGTGTGTTCCTTCCCTTGATAATTTGTTTGTGCCAATAATGCCCCCAATGCCACTACAGTAGCACATATATACAAAATAAGGGGTTTTCCAGGAGAAAGAGGCATCAATACAGGAGGTGATGCTAGATATTCTTTTAATTTCTCAAAGGCCTTTTGACATAGGCAATCCCATTTAAATTTTGTATCTTTACGCAATAGGTGTGTTATCACTGTTTAAAAAATGGGTTTTCCTTTCCCATGATTGGTTGTGATTTTGAAATTTTGAGTAAGACACATTATCAATTGCTTCAGGTCTATGTTGGGTCTTAAGGGTTTAGGGTTTTGATTTTAAATTGCTTAATGTCTGATAAAAAACCCTCTGGTTTCTTTTCATCCATTACTTTATCCACTTAAGTAATGGGTCCTGGGGTCGTAGGAAATGTCCCCCCTTGTCATTTGCCTAGGTGGTCGTGTGAATTAATCATAAAATTTATGCTTTATGTATTTTCTTCCTAATGTTGTCAGGCTCAGTAAGTGGTGTGCATCTCTCGGGTGGATCTATGGTTTTCGCTATTTCGCTAGGCGAAGTTGCGCGTGGTTTAAAACCCATGAAATTGCGAAAAGGCTTTGCGTTCTAAATGGCGATTTGGTCCGGTCTAAAGAGGTCTCATCTTCTCCAAGATCCAATGGCTGGCGTTATTTCACAGCCTGAACTTGCAAGCAAAATTCCTTTTGCAAAATGGCAAAAGCGTTTGGTGGGGCCCTGCATGCGAGGATTTTCTAAGTGACTAAAAGGTGATCAAGTCCCTTTTGATATGACAGTTCACGTTATTTTGCAGGATGAAAATGCTCGACAGTTATCTTTCACAAAGTTGTGAAATGACCTAGCATTCCATGTAGACAGTCTAGTTGGTCGAGAGGGTGAGAAAGATGGTGGCACATGGCATAGGCTACAATAGTCAGCAAGTCGGGTCTAAGAGCTAAAAGGTGGGTCCCAAAGGTGAGTCACGTCGCGGGATAAGAGGTGACGTGGCCGATACAGGTGGTAAGAATTATTTGGAACCCAGTGTTTTCTCTCGGCAAATGAAGATAGGCATGTCAGCTCTAAAAGTGATTAGATGCCAGGTGTTCGAGGTTGAGTCAGAGGGCCCACGTCTGTCGAAGTCTGTTCAGATGGTTAAGCACCAAACAAGTAGAAAATGATCTGATGGCCTGCGTGATTTCGCAAGGATAAGATGCTCGTGCTTTATACCCTACGAAATGTCAAAAAGGTTTTTCATCCCCAAAGGCAGATAAAACATAAGGTTAAAAGAGGATTGACTTTGTTTTGATCCAACAGCCAGCGCTATTTCATGGTTGTGAGATGCTTGAAGGATATGCTTCGTGAAATAGCGAAAGTAAAAAGGGTTCGTCCAGGTGTCATGATAGATGGTGACGTGTCTATAGACATGTAGTTTTAGAAGAAGTTGTGGGCCCACCAAGGTGAAACCGGTGGTATAAAGGAGAGGCATGTGGCTGGCATTGAATTAAACACGAAGGGTTTTCCAAGCCAATGGTTGAGTGCCACGTGGTAGCCAGTAGCCAATGAAAAGGTAGTGTAAGTAAAGCAAGCATAAAGGTTTCCCTTAAAGGATGGTCATCTCTGAATTGATCCAATGCTTCGCATTGTTTCACAACCTGAAGTTGATAGATGTTTAAGCTTCGCAAAATAGCAAAAAACCACTAGCAGTCAAAGTAAAGGAGCGGTTAGTAAAGATGTTGACGGTTTCGGTCAAAGTTAAACACCGAGTAGTTAGAGTTCCATCTGACGCCTAGCACTGTTTCATGAAGGAGAAGTGCTCAAAAGATAAAGTGTGTGAAATGGTGAAAAGAAGGTGGGGCCCAGTGCGAAGGCAAGACTGTTAAGTCAGTATAACGGTCGATCAGGTTTCTTTTGATCAAACAGTTGGCACTATTTCACAGGATGAAATTGCCTGAAGGTTATGCTTCGCGAAGTTGCGAAAGAGCGAAAGGAAAGAATTGCAGGAATCAAATGGTCCATTGGAGTGAAAATATGAATTTTCTCATGAATTCAATTATGAAGGGATGACCGAAGCATGCGGAATCAATGTTGCAGTTAAGAGCCCGGGTACTATATAGATTTCCTATCAACCGGATGAAGATATCTTTCTAAAGAATTATTGCAGAGGAGTAGATACAGAGCCATTTTCTTCAAATATAAAGCAAGTTAATTCAGTTGCAGAGTGGATTCACTCGAGTTAAAATAGGTTTTCTAGTACTCTCGCGTAGCAATTCATTTGTGGTGTGCTTTAAATAAGATTATTGATTTGTCACAAGACTATTAGGGGGTAGTGTTTTAATTTCTTACTTTTTTCAAAATGGCACCTAAGAGGAAATTTTTTGGGAAAGTCAATTATCTGGAGAGAGCCATTTATGACGATTTTCTTGAGCAGTTGATGTTGTCAACTAATTAGGCATCGGAAACAAAAGAATTAGTGCCTAGAGCTCCTCATTTTAAAAAAGGAGAAGGGCTATATGACAAGGGTAACTGGTTGAGTGATCCGCAGGTCAAATTGTCTGGGTTGGGGTTATTTAAGGTTGGATTTGGAATGAGGAATTCTCCGGCCCCACAAAATAGTATTTGGGAATTAGATGTAGGGAAGTTGGTAGTCCCAGGGGTATTTATGGATATGGATCTGTTAACCCAAATTGCACTTAATTATGATCCAATCATAAGAAGCATTTGGGATATAAATGGAAAAGCCCTTACTGAGATTAATACTGAATAATTTAGAAGTGCTTTTGGGCTAAATGAGTTTAAAAATTTTCTTGAACCCATAAATTTCAAATCATTAGCTTAAGTATACAGTGCACAGAGGAATCATCTTAGGAGTGGGCCTCTTAAGGAATTTTTTGTGAAGATAGGTGGGTTGACTATTGTAGGACCCAACATAGAAGAGCCCTTCTCATTAAATTTGTTTACCCTCAGAGCTAAGGGAATGTATTGGTCACTTTGCCAAGTTTTGGGAGAAGATGCTGAAGCGAATATGCCCAATCATTACTTGTTAATGATTGCTTAGATTTTAAATCCTTCCCTTGCAGTAACATTTAATTATGCTTCTTTCATTGCTGATGCTATCCACGGAGAGTTAGTAGGAATAAAGAATGGAAAGGTGGATAGGTCTTTTAGATGGTACTCACTGTTGATGCATCTATTTCTTTTCAAAGGAGGTGATTACTTTGCCAGTGGATTGGACCTTATCAAAGAGAAGGAAGGAGAAAAAATGTCAGTACAACTATGGAGCATTGTCTTGTCATGGGACAGAGAGGATGCCAGTTTCTTGAAGTTTGATAAATATTTTGCATCCAAGATCAGGACTCTCCTCTACTCGGAGAACCCAAGAATCCCCAAGGTTCTTTTGGAATTCATTAGACCAAAAGAATTTGTAGAGAGAATAAAGATTGTTCACAATTGGGGTGACATTTATTTGTACCCAGTCTCAATAGTTTTCAGAGTTTTTGGTTTTAGAGGCACTCCTTTCTTGTTACCTTATCAGGTCCCTCTCAAAGTGGGAATTGCAGAAGTCCTTAGACAAATTGGTAATGTGCAAGAGGCAGAACTGACAGGCAGGGGTAAAGGGACTATTTTCCCTATGGTTACCATAGCCCACCAATTTGTAATAACTAAGGGAGGTTGGAATTGTTTTGAGGATTTTCTCAAACCTTATCATTTGTCAATTGCAATATCCAGGTGTGTCGATCTAGAAGACTTCTTTAATGGCATGTTTAGAAAGAGAGCAGTGTGCAGAGGTAGGCCCCATCAATTTTAGTTTCCTGAAGACCTCATTAGAAATTAATTTGATTTGGATGAGTAGGAACTAAGGAAGGAGAAATGGGTGGCTTATAAGAAAGCCTTAGACTTTGTGCATCAGTTTGATGCTAGCTATGACCCATTGTCTAGCTTTTTCCCTCTGGAGGAGAAAATAAAGTTTTTAATTGTTTGCTTTGAGGATGTGATGTAGGCCCTAAAGGAGAAGAGGGAAGCTATGATTAAAAGCAACCCTGGAAAGGCAAGAATGATTCTCAGTAGGTCTACCTCCACCAAAGCAATCCCTCCTGGTGATTACACCCTGCACAAGAAATCTCGTTACATTGTGTTGATGCCTACAACAGGGGAGCCCTCTACCTCCAAAGGAAAGAGGAAGATACAAGATGTCATTGACATCCAAGAGAGCCCAAAGAAGTAGAGAGTAGGGAAAGAAGTACAATCTAATACACCTTTGTATTCTCCATCCCAATCCCCTATCCACATAGGAGATGAGTAGGCAGTAGCTGAGCAACTTCTACAATTAGGCAGTCTAGGAGAAACTACCTATACATATGATGAAGTAGAGGAGGGTATGCCAGAAGAACCCCTTGCTGCTGAAATGAACATCACTACCACTAAACTCAAAGGCCAGGAGTGGGATCCTGGGATCAAGCAGGCAAGTAATGACTTCTTGGCTGACAACAATTTTGTCACATCGGGAGCATTTATGCAATTTATATGGAAACAGAATATAGATAAGTACAATGCTAGATGTGAGAAGAGAAAAGGTGAGCAGCCTAATAAAGATGCAGCCATGGTAGAGGAGGAAATAAAACAAGAGATGATGGAAGAATTTAAGACCATCACCCCTGAGCAAGGGAGAGATATGGTGGCACAAGCTGGAGTGCTTATTCTACCTGAGTGGGATATAGCAGATGCCCTGGTACTAGAGGTAGTGAGAAAGGAGACCAAGCCCATGGAGGGAATTACTTTCAGCAAGGATAATGCTACACTCCTCATGTGGTCTCTCAAGAGATATGAGAGTAAGAAAAGCAAAGATACCCCAGGGTCAAGTTACCTTGGTGGAATGATGGTGAAGAGAGTGTAGAATACAGGGGTCGTGGAAGCTGCTAGCACTGTGCTAGAGACTGCAAAATTTAGTGTTGTTGTAGTAGAAAAGGAGTCCAAGGAAAAAGATATCCTCCAAGTCAAGTTGGAGACAATTTTGAAGGCCTACCACAGTGCTAAGGAGGAGGTAAGAGGTAAGGATAGCACCATTGCTAAGCTACAAAGCCAATTGATTGGACAACACCATCAAGGTGAGTCTTCAACACTGATGATCTCCTCTTCTCCTACAAGACCTCCACCTACTAGCCCTATCATTGAGTTCCCACCATCTCTAGCACCTTCTAGGTCTCAAATGGTTGAGATTACTCCTCAAGAGCTAGAGAATTTAAAACAAGCTCGGGCCTTGTATGCAAAGAAATATGAGGAGAGAGTAAGGGCTACTATTTCAAGTTTTGCAGATACAATGAGTGCCTCATTGTTATACAGTAATATAAGCAAGATTTTGGAAATGAGGAATGAGCTCAATGGAGATAAAACCATTCTGACACCTATTTTTGACAAATAGAGGCCTAGAGAGTAGGACTTGGAGTCCATTTGTGCCTCTTATGATGAAGCAGGTGCCAATCCTATCATCAAATCCACTTGTGATACCACCAAGGATCTAGTGAAACTAGCAGAAGGGGTAGATGATGCTGATAGGAAAATTAACTTGTATAAAAAGGAATATACTGATTAGGTTTTTGAGTTGCTCCCAGGAGTTTTTGCCAGCCCAGATCAACTGAAGGACAAACAAGTGTGGCTCAAGGAATTAGAGGCCAAATTGTCAGCCAGGATTAAAGGCATTGTTGACTTAGATGATGCTTCCTTTTTTGTTGTAACAATTCAGGAAATAGAAAGAATTAAATCTCATTATGGTTTCCTCAATTCAAAGGTTAACAAGATGAGGAATTCCTGGAAAAGGTTGACCAAGGCTAAGACAAAAGTGATTGATTTCATGTGGCCAACTGATGATGTGTACAATGAATGGACAACGAAATATGCCATCTAGAATGCAGAGCGGTTAGAGGGCGCTCCAGAATAGTTGGAAGAGGTTACAACCAGGCAGCAAGTTGAAGAAGCTGCAGAGGTCAAAAAGGACTTGTAACCATTTTTGCAAAAGGTTTTGTAACTTCTTTTGAGAAGCAATGATTGTAACAAATTCTCCTAGGAAAGTCTGAAGCTTTGTGCATCCATATTGTTATAAATGGATACCAGGACTATGTAAAAAATGATCACAAAGAATTGAAAGAAAACGCTACAGAAATTTACCTGAGCTTTTCTAGGTTTAATGGAGACTATTCAAAAGTCTCTTGTAATACTTTCTTAAAGATAATATCAATATACAGACCATCAATTTTGAGTAAAGCTTTGTGTCGTCTTCAAATGTGCTTGCAATCATTTTTGTTTCATACTGAATAATCTAGGGTTATTTTGTTTGAATAGGGGTTGTAAGGCAACTTTCAGTAGATGTGTTTGCTAGCTTTTCTATTTAAGAGGGAAATTAAATATGCGAGGATCACTTCTACCGGTAAATTACTTGTGAGACATTTTGAATCTTGATGAGCATAGTTTGATTCGGTGTGCATAAATTCTCATGTATGTCAGGCATATATAAGGATTAACAAAAGCTGAGCCAATGGGATGTGTAGAGATCTTTTGTTTGGGGAGTATTGTTTGAATTTAGATGACTCTGTGACCTTGGATAAGGCACTAGTATAAATCAAGGTTGTCTATTGCATGTTTTGTAGATCAAAAAATTGAATATGAGTATAATCTTCATTCCTTTGTTTCAGTTGGTTTCAAGGTGATTAGATCCACTGGTTTTTTGGACTGGTTTGTTGTGGATTTATCTTTTGAAAGTGTGAATTTAGTTCACAAAGGTATACCCGCCTGGACTCTGAGTAAGTCTGAAGTGTAGAAGGTTAAATCAAACCTTGTCATATGTTGTCTTAAGAGTTTCCTTCCCTTTAATATCTCTTCTGCACAAATTTTAAATCATTTTATTATAAGGATGTTAAGGTGAATCAGATTTTGAAGACAATAAGGTGTGCAAATGGATGGCACTTGTCTGCTAGCTGTGAAATGAAACACTTGATAGACTGGAGTTTTCCCTAGAGACTGCGTAGTTGTTTGAGAGTTTTTGACGGAGGCATTTCCATAATAGCTTTTACCTTTGTGGGATCAACCTTGATGCCTGTGCGGGAAACAATGAATCCCAGTAGTTTTCCCGATGTGATGCCAAACACATACTTTTTGGGATTTAGGCGCAGCTTGTATTTTTCCAATCTTTCGAAGATCTATTTTAGAATGGGGACGTGTTCTTGTCTTGTCTTGGATTTTCCTAGCAGATCATCCACATAGTCCTCCATAATTTTGTGCAAGAGGTCATGAAAAATTGTTGTCATTGCCCGTTGATACGTAGCTCCAGCATTTTTAAGGCCAAAAGGCATAACCTGGTAACAGAAAGTACCCCATGGTGTTGTGAATGTAGTTTTATGCTGATCCTCATCTGCTATCCTGATTT
The DNA here is from genome assembly GCF_030272615.1 of Cryptomeria japonica. NCBI lineage: Eukaryota > Viridiplantae > Streptophyta > Pinopsida > Cupressales > Cupressaceae > Cryptomeria > Cryptomeria japonica. Next base: position 282,876,685 of record NC_081412.1, read on the forward strand.
GGTTGTATCCAAAAAATCCATCCATTAGCGATAACATTTCATGTCCTGTTGTAAGGTCCATAATCATGTCTATATTGGGGAGCGGGAAATCATCTTTAGGACAAGCTATATTTAGATCTCAAAAATTTGTGCAGATGTAGATGCCCCTAGTAGGTTTTCTGACAGGTACAATGTTGGAGACCCATTCAACATAATCTATTGGTTTGATAAATTCTGTGTCTAACAACTTTTGGAGTTCCACCTTGACCAGGAGTGCAATATGTGGGTGCATTTTGCACAATTTTTGTTTTACAGGTTTTGCATCTAGGCGGACGGTGAGATTATGAACCACCCAGGTAGGGTCCAAACCTAGCATGTTAGAATAGGACCATGCAAAATTGATTTTTACCTCTGTAAGGAAGTTGCTGAAGTCTTGTTTCTCAATTTATGTGAGGGATTTGGAAATGAGCGCATTTTTTGGAATGACCTCGGTGCCCATGTTGATGCTGTCTGTTTCTTCTATTAACAAATTTGATTTGTCCTATGGAAGGTAACCAATGGTAGGGAGGTCAAATCCCTTATCATCAAGTGCCTTTTCTAGGTTTTCACTTTTAGATACACCCTTTGTTTTTATTTCTTGTTCATCCAAAGGTGCCTCAGGGAGGTTTTCACCTAGGGAATCATATCTTTTTCTTTTATTATCTTTTTTGTGGCTAAGGGAATTGACTTGACTACCAAAGTATCCCTTTTCATGTAGTTTAATACCCTCGATTCTGCTACAATCTTCCATATTTTGCATTGTTAGGAGAGCAATGAGAGCATTATCGTCGGTGCAGATATCTAAAGTGTGTTTGTCTCGTTGGCCCCAATCAATGAGTTCAAGATGGACAAGATGTAGCTCATGTGAAGTGGGAGGGGTTATGGGGGTTATGGTATTGATGTAAGCATCCAAGAAGATATCTTTCTCATATTCATAAGGCATTTCATGGAATTCCTCTTCGTCAGCGCTTTCGATATCCGAAGAAGAACTAGAAGGGGCACCAGCAACAGTAATCTTAGGCACTGGGGTGTACCCCAAGCCTCTGTTGTATCTGTAGGAGATAGGATTTATGGGTGTTTTTCTTCCTTTCTCCTCTGGTCCCAGGCTGTGTCCTTTGTAACCCATTTTTTCAACTATGGCAGATGCTTTTGGGTACATTTATTTGGATATTCTTGTTGGATCTTCATCTTCTTCCTGGTATAGCCATGAAGAGATATCTACTTCGAGGCTCTCATTATCAAGTGGGCCCCATTGCTGGAAGGTGGTGTTTTGGCATTGCATGACTGGTTTTGGGTCCTTTTTTATCTCTTTTGGTTTGCCAAATGACTTAGGAGAGAGAGGGAGGTTGCCTATTAATAAGACGTCCACCAATTTATATTCTCCACAGCCATTGTCCAAGATCATGATTTGATTATTTGGTTGGGATGATGTGGAGGCAACATTTGATGTGTCAGATGGAGGTGTTGGCGAGGGTCTATTTAGTGGGCAATGATACGGATGCTTCCCCTCTAATAGTTTGCAATATTGAAAAGGTTGGGGATCACCTTTGATAGTGGTCTCTCTTCTGTTATAGGGGAATTTGATGCATTGGTGATAGGTGGAGGGTACGGCCTGCAAGGACTAAATCCATGGCCTCCCAAGGAGAATGTTGTAGGGGAGGTTAAAATCTAGTACTTGGCAAGGGGTTTCAATTGTAATGGGGTCCACTTGAAGATGTAAGGTGACCACGTCCTTTGAAATTCTTTCTGCATCATCATATGCCTTTATTGTGATCCTTCTTGATGTGTCTATCAGATCCTCAGAAAGTCCCAGTTGTTTTATTAATTTGTATGTACACAGATTAAACCCAGATCCACCATCTATTAGGATATGTTTGACCTTGTGCTTGTGGATAAGAGCTTCGATGTACAAAGGTTTGTTATGGTCTTCATCTGTGGGAGCATCTTTGGAGTTAAATTCAATGTGCTGCTGGGCAGCAAGGTTTCCAATGAGGGCTTGGAATTGGGTGGCATTGATGTTATTTGGAACGCGTGATTGGAGAAGGGCTTGTTCCAAAATTTCTTTATGGACCAGGGAGGTCTTGAGAAGTTCGAAAATGGAGATCTGTGCAGGTGTCTTCCCAATTTGATCAAGGAGATCATATTGGCGGGTGGAAGACATGGGTGGGGGGTTTGGTGGGGGAGGAACTCCTTGGATGGTGACTCTTCCTCAATGTGTAGTTGCATTGCAATCATTCTGAAAATGGGAGGTGGAAGGCATGGCACCTTGAATGACTATCCTAGAAGGATTTGGTCTACTTTGGGAAGAAGGAGAATTGACTCCTTGGATGGTTATGACATTGACATGATTGTCTGTAGGTTCAATGCGACCTACTAAAAAATCAAAACCGGTTATGTGATTAGCGTAGTCATAACCCATTGCATTAGATGATGAGCCTTTTTCTTTATCATGCTTCGGGAAGGGTTCCTGGTACATTTTGAGTTTGTCATTGTTATTACCAGGTTTTGCATTTGCTACTTCAATCTCACCTCTATCAATGAGATCTTGTATGTAGATATTTAGTTTCATACACTTTCGTGTATCATGTCCCTTGATACGATGGTATTCACAATACTCATTTTCATTATACCATCTCGGTTTAGGTTGATTGGGGTCAAATGGGTGAGTGATTGGAAAAACCACTACACCTACTTGGACAAGTATTTGAAACACCACTTCAATAGGCTCAGCCAGAGGAGTGAAATCTCTTGGAGTCCTGTTATTCGATTGGGGTGGTCATCCCTAGATTGAGACATTGTTGTGACATTTTTGGGATTGATTTTGGTTGTTGAATTGATGATTGTTGGTGGTGGATTTTGGGGGAGCAGCCACAGTTTGGACCCGCTTTGCATTAGTTATACCATCATTGACCACATTTTTGTTTTTGGACTAGAATTTTGGCTTGTTGTTATAATAAGAGGAAGAACTTTGTGTCGACTTCTGGTAATGTTTCAAGGTTCTTTCTTCCAACAAGACATGTTTGAGGGCGAGGCCCTTATCGATCAATTTTTGGAAGGATTTGATGCATTGGGATATTAAAGGTATTGAAAGTTCAAGCACCAAGTTCTTTTGGAATAGCTCAATTTGATGTTGTTCTAGCATGTCCCACTGGAATTTCTTGATAAGATGTCACCATCTTTGTAGGAAATTGGCGAAGGTTTCTCTGGGCCTTTGTTTTGTATTACATAGGTCCATCATAGAAACATCATTACCCATGTTGTATGCATAGTGGGCCACAAATTTTTTTTCCAAGTCTAGAAAAGAGACAATGGAACCTCGTGGTAAAGATGAGAACCATGCCAAGGCATCTCTCGTGAGACTCTTGGGAAAGAGTCTGCGAAGATAAAGGTCACTACAGGAGACTTCCTGGCATAAGATGTGGAATTCTTGAACATGATCGCAGGGGTCTCCTTTGCCTTCATACTTGGTGAATTTAGGAATCTCAAATCCCTGGGGATATGGTGCAACCGATATAGATGGATCATAAGGACAAGGGAAAAACTATTCAAATGAGTAAGTTTTCCTTTTATTAGTCCTTTGTTTCATGTCCTTGATGATATTCTTCATATCTTGAATTTCCTTGATGAGGTCTTGTTGTGGGCTTTGATAATGATGAAGTGTATTTGCCCCAAGAATTGGATGAACAAAAGAAGGTGCACCACCACCAATATATTGATATGATGAGGAGGTGGGAATGTGGGATGTGATGACCGATGTTGTTGGGGTTTGAGGGACAGTTGGTTGTGGTCTACCAACTATTGTGACGGGATTGAACACGGCCCGGATAAAATTTGCGACATTGTTGGGAGGAAGGGAAGTTTGTGGAATAGAAATTTGTGGTTGAATAGAAGGAGGTGGTATAAAAGTTTGTTGGAGAATGGATGAGATCGGATTTGATAGTGGTATGGATGGTAAGGAGGAAGAAGCTAGGATGGAGACCACAGTGGGAGGTACCACGGGTGGTATTGATTGAGCCTGGATGATTGATGGGGCTACAATTGATTGAGTTTGAATAGTAGGTGCAGCACTTTGTGTGGGAGTGAGGTCTCCTTGTGGTTGTTGGGTGAGAGCGGATCAATTAAATTCAGGTGGAAGTTGAGCTCCATGTTCAAGGAGAGTTTTCAGAAGTGCAGTAGGATTGTGTTTAATAAGCTTTTCCATCATCTCTTGGTTATAAGAATCCGCTAGGAAAGTTTGCACTTCCAGACAAAGTTCATCTTGGTTAACCATGTCAAGATTTTGACTTTGATCTTGATCGCTATGTTGCCCACTTTGTGTATGATCTTGTGTGGGATCTTCATATAGGACACCAATGTTTGGCATGCCATATTGTTGTTCAACTATCTTTTTCTTTTGGGATCGAGTTGCAACCATACACGATATTTGTGATGAAAAGACTTAGGAAAAATGTGACGAAAGGACTTAAGAAATTTGTGATGAAAGGATTTAAGAAATTTGTGATGAAAGGACTTGAGAAATTTGTGATGAAAGGATTTAATAAAATTGAGGATGAAAGGATTTAAGAAATTTGAGGATGAAAGGACTTAAGAAATTTGTGATGAAAGGATTTAAGAAATTTGAGGATGAAAAGATTTGAGAAATTTGTGATGAAAGGATTTAAAAAATTTGAGGATGAAAAGACTTGAAAAATTTGTGATGAAAGGATTTGAGAAATTTCAGGATGAAAAGACTTGAGAAATTTGTGATGAAAGGATTTAAGAAATTTGTGATGAAAGGATTTAAGAAAATTGAGGATGAAAGGATTTAAGAAATTTGAGAATGATTGATGAAGAAGGTATGGTAGTGATGGTTTAGAAGAAAATTGATAACTAGGTTGTCTTTGACATGAATATGACTTAATGGAGGATCGATTTCAATGGCAGGTTGTATGAAGGGATATGACCACCCTGATTTGGACGATAATAGGTGTTTCAAAGGAAAAACTTGAATGTTGACGTAGAGGATAAACTCTTAGCTTCTCTCTTGGGCTTATGAAAAATGGGACAGACAGAGTTTTGACGCAATTTTGGATTTTGTGTGGGTAATGACTTGGACAATTGTTTGTGTCTTGACAAATGTTTTTGCAAAGTGTTTGGGGATAGTGATGTGTTTTTAGTCTACTCTTGGCAAGTATGTATCAAACAAAGCAAACACAGTGATCAAATGCATATTATATCAAAGACACTCATGCTCATATACAACATTCTTAAGGCTAGCAAGGACAATAGTCATTGAATCCCAATTGGTTTCCCATCTATGCTTACCCAAAGCGGACACTTAGATGCTTGATCCCACTGGCTCCCCTCCACGGCACTCACTTCTCGGGGCAGCCAAGCATCAATTCCCGTGAAAAATCCTCATGGCGAACTTTGTGTCTCTACTAAGGGCCGTAAGAATATGGGTCGCTTCAGAGGTCTGACCTCCTGCACCAGTGACTAGAAGGTTTTTGGCCACTATGAACAAAGTGTTTAGTAAGTCTTCCCGTTAGGAGCTACCCTTCGAAGTTGCGCAAGAACAATTGAGGCCTATAGCCCAACGAAGCACCAAGAACTTAGTAGTCACACAAGCGTAATTGAGATCTCTAGGATCCTAGTAAGCAGCCAATGTGAGAGTGAACTCTCATATAGCCCCAACCATTAACCTTTTCATAGTCAATGGCCTATTTATTATAGTGAGTTGGGAACCCTAGGTCCGAGTGTACTCACTTGGGTCATTCCCCTCTTACCTTCTCAAAGAGCAAGTTGGGAGGGCAGACCCGCTAGAGGTAAACACACAATCAAACAAGAAAAGGTTTGAGGGTCTCAATTTTTGATCATCTAGTAAGACGAGAGCATACTTTCCTACCTTTACACTTTTCTTAAAGACACATAAGACAATGGTTCATTCCATTTTAATTAATATCTAGGTGCCTAATTTAAATAAATGCACAATATTTGGTTGAATCAGCTAGGCAACCTGCAAAACCACTTGATTAGTAGTTTCAAAAGTGGTCTTCAAAAAGCATCCTACAAAACAACTTGATTAGTAGTTTGGAAAAATAGTCTTCAACAAGCGTCCTGCAAAAAACAACAAAATGACAAAAATATTAATTTTTTTTTATTTTTTGGGAATGAATAAAAAATCATGAATAAAAACTTTTTTACTAATGACAAATGTGGATTTGAAAAAGCTTTGATGGATAAATGGGGTTGGACTAGGTTTTTGCCACTTTCCAAGGGATAGGCAAGCAAAAAATGGGGATTTTGGAGGAGAGATGAAGGAATAGGAAAATTTGTCCAAGAGGGACAAAAAAGCAAAATTTGGAGATGGATAATATGAGAAAAAATTGGAGGTGATTGGATAAAAGGGGGAGTTATGACAAACCCTAAAAATAGAGAAATATGGGATTTTGGGCTCCAAAAAGTGGATTTTTGGGATAAGGCCTCCAAGGAAGGAAATGTGGAAAATGGCAATGCGGAGAATCTGGTGAAATTTAGAGGAAAATGGAGTCGAGATAAAGAAGATATGGCGAAAAAACAATTTTTTTTTTTAAACCTTAGATTTAACAAAGCAGACAAACCCTAGATTTAACATAGTAGAAACCCTAAATTTAACAGAATTAAAAAAAAATGTCAAAGGTCCAGATTTCTGATTGTCTAGATAGACAAGAGCATAATCTCCTACTTTCACACTTTCCTACGGTCTGACAGATTATCTTTAAACAGAGCAAATAGCAGAAAATGAAAAAAAAAAAAAATGCAAACTACAGTTAGCGCCTAAAAATTTTAGACAGATTAACAGAGCAGACAGTAGCACTAAACAGATAGAAAAGTGTCAAAGGTTCTGATTTTTGATTGTCTAGATAGACAAGAGCATACTCTCCTATTTTCACACTTTCCTGCGGTCAGAGCATGCAGTCGCACTAAATAGAATAGAAAAGTGAAAGGTCTGGATTTTTATTGTCTATATAGACAAGAGCATACTCTCCTACTTTCACACAGATTATAATTAAACAGAGCAGATAACAGAGTAAATAACAGATTGGATAACAGGAATTCAAATTCTTACAAAAACACTCACGCTAATCGCGGAGCTATCATGCTGAAACTGAAACTGAAACAGAAAAAGAACAGAAAAAAAAACGCAATAGAAACAGAAAAGAAGTTGTTGTGCCGAAATACAAAGCCGCTATTCTGGAACCTGCAAAAAAGATTTTTTTTTTCTGCAGTTGCGCTATTCTGGAACCTGCGTCTCACAACTCACAAAAACCTTAAAAAAATATTAGTTCTTAGGGACGTAGGTCCCACCGGGCGTGCCAAAATGAAGAGGGGAAAATAGATTTGAAGGTCAAATGATCAAAACATAACGAAATAAACATGCAAAATGTTAAAATATCATTAAAAGACCATTTCACCTTGCCATTTTACCTTCTCTTTCGGATTGAGCTTGATGAAGTGAAGGTGCCCCTTGATAATGCTCCACTTGATGTGCTCCTTTGATTGCTAGATGTGGATGGCTCTCCAATGTTGTGCACAAATGGAATGGATTTGAAAAATGATAAGAATGAGATGATCAAGTTGCCAAGATGATTTCCTGGGCTCAAAAGGGCAGCATAAACTTACTAGATTTCAAGATGTTTTGAATGAAGGAATGGAGCCCTATTTTATAGGAAGAGGAGAGGAAAACAGATGGCTAGGATGAATTTGAGATGAAGGGTTAAGATTTACTTGTGAGCTCACACAAGGTACAAGAGAGGGTGTGGAGACCAAAAAATATGCCTTAAAGGCATTTCGTATCTCCACACTCCACAAGATGCATTGGAGGAATTAAAAATTCTCCAAAAAAGGATATCATGGGGATTGGAGAAATAAAAATGAATTAAAAATTCCTTGGGAGAGGGGATGCCTAGAGGAATGTGTGATTTCAAAAATCTTACATTCACCTAGGAAAAGAGCATTTAAAGGTAGTGGTTGGATGAAAAGGACAAAGAGTTGACTTTGTGACTAATCATGATGATTAACCATTAATGACTCATTAGGAGGGGGATTAGAGGAAATGTTAGGTGGGATTAATATTTGTAGGAGAATTTGACTAGGAGAGAGAATGAGTGGAGGGAATAAAAAATTAGAAGAATAATGTTAAGTGAGTTTAGGGAGTTTCTAGAAGAATGAATTAAGAAGATGATTTGTAGGAATCATGTAGGTAAACTAATTAATTGAAATTAATTAGCTAAGAGGAAGATTTGTGAGGATTTGATTTTTTTTAGAAGAATAAAGAAAGGGATTGATTTATTAAATAAATCAATCATATGCTATAGTGACAATATTAATTATATTTAATTAATATTGAGAGGAATTTAAATTAACATAATTAATTAATTAATTATGCGAGGAATTAAAAATAATTAAAATAATTATTTTTAAGTGTCTACAGTCTTCACCTTCTTCTTTTACAATCCTTTGCAAACTAGTCTAGCCTTGTTCCTAATCACTTCACCATCTTCATTTAATTTGTTCTTGAACACCCACTTAGTACCAATCACATTTTTATTAGCTAGTCTAGGGACAAGTGACCAAGTGTTGTTCTTCTCTATTTGATCAAGCTCCTCATTCATAGCCTTTATCCAATCATCATCCTTAAGAGCTTCCCTCACTGTATTAGGTTCTGTAGACACCTAAAAATGGTCAACGCTTGCAGAATCATACTTTAACATTTGTGCATTGCCTCATTTTAGGTTTTTGCGTCGCATTAACATTTTCTCCTATGTCACGCACTTGGTCTTTATCATTTGCAAGCATCGAGTCATTCTTCTGCATTCTTCATCTGTCTCGCTTTCGAATTTGGTCTTGTCGACAACAATCTTCAGTCATGATTTTGGTCGATCTTTGTCCTTGTCAATCTTGTCATATTGTGATCGATTCGTCATCAATCCTTGTCCTTTTCAATCATGTCAATTTGTCATTGATTTTTGTCAACCAATCTCAATTAAATCATTTATCAACACTGGTCATTTATCAATTCAAAATCATGATCGAATCGATATCAACTATCCTTTGTGAAGACCTAATTGTCATCCTTGCATTTCTAATTCATCTTCCAAGGTTTTATGATTTATTCATTTAATCTTGTTTGGAATTTTCCCTCTAGGTTAAATAATTTATTTATTTATCCTAAGTCTTCTTGTCACAATTAAATGTTTATTTAATTGGCTAATTAATTTCCTCCTATTTTTGTAGGTGAGATCCATAGCAAATCTATTTGGAGAAGAAAGAAGGACAATGGAGCCACATGAAGGAAGCATTCAGATCTACATTTGGTTTGCATAATCTTTATTTTTGAATGTTTCATGTTCATGTCTTTATTGAGTGTGTTTAGGATAGATCATTACATTTAAGCTTTCGTGATTGGCCTAGATTAGTATTTTGATATTGCTTGTGATGATTTCCAATTTCCTAATCTACATTAATTGGTGAACCCAACGTGAAACTAACCATCTAACCCCTTAACTATGTTTTTGAGTGTTTTTGAGTTGATTTGCAAGCCAAAAACTCAAGAAACAGGGTAGTGCAGTATTTTCTGAGAACTTCTGCACCTGTGTGAGACAACCTGTGCCTATGTCAAGCAACTTGCGCCTATGTTAAAGACATTCTATGCATGTGTCATGCATTCTGCACCTGTGTTATGAATTCTGTGCCTGTGTAAAGTCCAGAAACAGAGGTAAAAAGAAAGCAGTGTTTTACTTAAAAATTGTTTATTTTTCATTATGTTTTCTGCTTTTTGGTTTTTGGTACTGATTCTCTGTGCAGAACCTTGGCATACGCATGACAAAGACAAAAAATGAAAATACTAACACGTTTTTGTGCAGGTTCGATAGTCAAAGACTAAGCATATCAAACTTCTGACTTGGGTTTTTGCAGGTTGCCTTGGACTACAACTAAACTTTGTGTTTGCAATTAATGTTTAGGCACCTAGTGATTTTTAAATAGGATGGAATGAATGTATGTTTGCCTTGATTGTTGAGTTTGACATTGGAGTAGGAGAGTATGCTCTCATCCTTCTTAAGGTGATCAGAAATCTAGATCTTCAATACCATGCTCATGTTTTTGATTGTGTGTCACCTTTAGAGGGCCTACCTTCCCGACCATTTGCTTTTGCAAGCAAGTGATAATCGTGAGAAGGGAATGACCCAAAGTGAGTATTTCTAGAATACCTTGGCATTCTAACTCACTATAAACTAATACTTGATGGGCAAAAGCTTTGAAGGAAGGGTTACGTGGGAATTGCAGTTACTTGGGAAGTGATGACCCTTGAACTCTTTCTCATATCAACATCTAAGTAGGACCTCATGGTCTAAATCATGCTTGCGTGACTACATTTGTTTGGTATCTTGATGGTCTTAATGTCTCAATCATTCTTGTGTGACATCAAGGAGTAACACTTAATAGAAATCCTTACTAAACACCTTGTTTTTAGAGGCCAAAAACCCTTCTAGTTGCTTGAGAAGGACAAGTTCGGATACTTGGAAGAGATACTAAGTTCGCCATGGGGAGATTTCCATGGGGACTGATGCTTGGCTACCCTGAGAAGTGAGTGCCATGGAGGGGAGCCCGTGTGGTCAAGCATCTATGTATTCTCCTTGAATCCCATAATGAGTCTACCTCTCAAGTGCCTAATGTCCTTGCCTACCATAAGAAATGTGGGAATGAGCATGATTGTCTTGAGTTTAAGTTCAAAATATCTTGTATTCTTTGCTTGTCAAAAGTTGAATTAGATCTCATTTCAAGAACAAGACAAATTGATTCAAAACAAGGTTAAACACAAGAACACTTCATTCAACAAAGTTCAAAACACCTTCAAACATGGTTGTCAAACATTGTTCAAAATCTTGTCTCAACATTCATGTCACTTGGACTTAGGTTCATCCTAGGTTGCATTTTGCAAAGTCATTGTCAAGTACCAAGATTAAGTTTCATCTAGGTCATGCTCCTTTGCATATCAATAAGAGTCATCCATTTGCATGTGTCCTCTTGTATTAAAGTCATACCATTGTCATACATTCATATTCGCATACCTTAGGTTTCTTCATTAAGCTTAAGTCATTATCATATCATATTAGGGTCACTTGCATACTAATTGCCCCTTAGCATATAGTGTCAAAACTAGGTTTTGTCATACTTGAGTAATCCAAATCTTCGATAAACCCTAAGTCATTGTTAGGAAGTCTAGACCTTATCAAACCTTTTGTCCTTTTGTCATCAATGTCATTTGGTCAAACCTAGATTAGTATCCAAGCATATAGGGGAGACATTGTCATTTTGTCCTTTTGTCACTTGGTCCTTTTGTCCTTTGAGGTCTAGACATCATTTCAATTTCCTAAGAGTCTCTTTTAGATTTACGTTCCAAAAAGTTTGTCAAAATCTTCAGAAAACAACCAAAAACATAGGTTGCATTCTTGCCATAGATTGCATTTTTTGTCTATTTAGTTTGCATTTAGTTGCATATCATACATCATCCTTTTAAAATCAAAAATCCCAAAAACATTGCATAGTGACATGTCTATTGAAACAAGGTTCCAAGCACCAATGAGGCAACAAAGTTTGGCATATCAACCGACAATGCAATCACAATTCTATCCAACCCAACAACAAAGCAACATTGATCAAACTTTTCATGATGATGTAAATGTCCAAATACAAAAACTAGAGGAGAAACTAGCTCAAGAAGAGGAGATATTGGAACAAAGAGTGAAAAACATTGAGAAGAATAGATCACAAATGTCCAAAATGTTTCAAAAATTTCCAGGTCAAAATCCAAAGATTGAGCCAATTGATGTAAGATCTCTTCTTGAACGATCAGACATACCAGCTCTCCTCTCACAAATAGAGATGATGAAACAATTTCAAGAAAAGAGACAACATCAATTTCAACATTATGTGCCTCCACAACAAGAACAAGAAGGTGTTTACTATCAATCAGATTTTCAACCATCACAACCAATTGTTCAACAGTTCGAACATTTCCAACAGACACAACCAATGGTCCAACATATACAACCAACACAACCAATGGTCCAATTTCAATAATATGTCCAACCAACTATACAATGTCAACCAATGGTGGAATATCAACGAGTTCAATCAACATATCAATGTCAACAACCACAACCAAACATTCAAAAACAAAGGTTGCAGCCCACACCAAGCCAAGTTTTAAACATGTCGAAACAATTGAACCAAGTCCAATATCAAAACATGACATCAAACCAAAAATAAGTTCAAATTCCAGATCCAATCATGTCAAAACCTAGAAAGAAAGGTGGCTTTATTGCAATGATCTTAAGGAAATTACCAAATGAGTTCTTTGAAGAAGATCAAGATAATACACTTATGTCTAGCAATGCCTCATCCCCTCACAAACAAATTGACTCTCCAGTGGCACCTATCCCTACACCTTTAGAAGTTTCATAGGAACCTTCCATATTGTCCTCATCAAACAATACACCCAAGGATGCAATTATCTGAGGGCTATCCATAATTGATTGCCAAGATAATCCAGTTCATGATGCACATCCTTGTCATGTTTCAGAAATACAAGACCCAATGCCACCATGCACTTTATTGCCATTACCTATTTTAGAGGACCCCATTCGAAGTCCCTCTTCCTCATGTTCAAGCATTGATTCCTTGCCAGAATCCATCACAAATGTTCAAAGTGCATTTCCTTCATGTCAAAACATTGATTCCTTGTCATAATCCTCCATGTATATCCAAAGTCCAACCTCATGTCAAGAGGATAATTTAGAGCATGAAGAAACATGTCTTGAAACAGATCAAGATCAAGATCCCGAAACCTTATCATCCCATCCAATTGTTGACCAGGATCTCATCTTCCCAGAAACTCATGATGATTCCCCTATTCTTGTCTATCCTATCCAAAGTCCTATTGACACTCCATTCCTCAGGCAAGATCAAGATATCCCAATTCATCCAATCCCAAATGATCCCCTTCTATTTCATGAACACAATGTCCTTTCAAATCCCATTGACATTCCAGATATCCCTTCCATCCTTTCCGATGATCCCATTGAAAGTCAAGAGAAAAGCACTTTTAAAGAGGATTCTAATGATCTTCCTCCTTGTCAAGATCAAATTATTCCTTCAGATCCTCCACAAGATCCACTTGCTCCTCCATCTCCTTGTCCTAATCCTCCATATACACTCCAAGATCTCATTCCTTTTAATGATCCCATTATTTCTCCCATTCCATCTCTTGAAGAGCCTGTCATTGAACCATGTCCACTACATGATCCTAATCGCCCTCATGATCCTAATCCCACTCATGATTCTAATGTGTCAGTGCAAGATGTTCATGAACCCTCGACATGCATAATGAGTTCTTCCACTTTGGTGAAATCTGATCCACTTCAAGATCTCATTATTTCTCTCATATCATATCCACCTCATAATGGACTCACATCTTCTTCCCAATGAAAAGAGTATCCTACAAGTCAAGATATTCATAAAGGCAAAGGAGTAGACCTTCATGAGAAAGAACCCCTCCATATCAAAGAAGATCTTCAGGGTCATGTCTACACAACTCACTCTCAAGACGTTGGTATCCCTCCATCAACATCCAAACATACACCTTCCTCATCATACCTTCCATCCATCTTAGGTCCTTATATCCCTTCATCCTCTATGCAAGGTTAGAAAAGGCACACATCCTTGAGTAAACTTCATCAATCCAAAAGAACTCCATTTCATTCCTATCCATCCATGCATTCCTTTTCCCCTCCAAGCAATTTGGATGCCAAGTATAAAAGTCATAAGTCTAGAAATCCACATTTATTCAAGGATCAATAGGTCCAATATAATCGACATGTCAAAATAAAGAACAATATGATCTATAAAGAAAAAGAAATATCCAAAACGTCACAAAGGCCCACTGAGAAAAATAAAGCAAAGTCAAAATATATATGGGTTCCTAAATCCCTTGTGCAAGCAATGCACTCCAAGGAACCACAAAAGCATGAAAAATCAAAAACCATGTGGATCCCTAAGTGGCTCCTTGAAGCACAAAAGCCTAAAGAAACATCAAAATTGGCATCTACAATTGTTATTCCTCCATCCAAACATTCCAAGTCTATTCCTCCATCACCTTCTTTATCCGTTTTGGGCCCTTATGTCCCAAAATCCATAGCCTTTCCTTCGTCAAAATCTCAATATCCAAAATACATTTTTCCTCCATCAGTCCATCACCCCTCAAGGTGTGTGCCAATGTCAATCTTACCAACATTTCTATCCACTCAAGCACAGTTCTTCCAATACCCTATCCATTATCCAATGCATATTTTCCATCCTTCCATCCCTCTGGTCCAATCCTTTGCATAAATCTTTGCCTTAGTTTCATCTCATTTTCCATATCCTTATCCTACCAACGTCTTTGAGCATGCTTTTAAAGGTCATGGTCCATTTTTTTTTTCAAGGCAACTATCCAAACAAAAAGATGCTTGATTCCTTCTCCCATCCCCTATCATGTGTCCATCTTCTATTGAAAAAGTCAAAATACAAAAACCAAAAAAAAAAGTGAAAAAAAAAGAAAAAGAAAAAGAAAAAAAAAAAAGTAAAGAAAAAATAATTAGTCCACTGGTGAAAACCTGGCAAACGGGCACCTTGGGCAAGTACTGTGATGAAAACTTGGCAAACAGGCGTCATGTGAAATCTATGAACTTCTTGTAAACCACACTTGGGGGCAGGTTTCCTTCTTCATATCCTATTGCCCTTCATTATCCTATCATATCATGTCATATCCCTTCATATCCTATTGTCCCTCATGTCCAATTTCCTCTTTCCACCTTTGATCTTGACAAGGCTGATGATCTTCATGAGTATCATGCATCTTGTTCACAGCTTTCATTCTATCATAGCTTTTGGTCTTTATCCATTTTCTTATTATAACCTCTCATCCATATTCCCTAGCTTATTGCAACTTTTTGCCACTATCCCGTATCCTACCCCGACCTTCAGTCCATGTCCCTTATCCATTCTTGGTCTTGCTTATCCTATCCATCTCTTATCACTATCCATACACTCTTTTTCATTCCTTGATCTTGATCTGACATAAGGATGCAAAATATAAACATGGTTTCAAAAACCTCTTGACATGTCCCTCATGCCATGTCACTACTTTACATTGTCATATCTAGTCTCTTGTCCTATCGCGCAGTAGCCCTTGAAAATTGCATCCGTATTGTCTCCATGATAAAAGGCCTTTGTCTTCCCTCTATTTTAGCAAGCCTATTTATTCACTTGTCATATTCCTCGTCTTGCTAGACACTAGGGGCAAAATCATAAAAATTGAAAATGTCCTAAAAAAATCTCTAAAAAATTGAAAAATATCCTAAAATAATAACTTTAAAAAAAAAATTGAAAATGTCCTTAAAAAAATCTCATAAAAATCAAATAATGTCTTGAAAAAATCTCATAAAAAATCAAATAATGTCCTGAAAAAATCTCATAAAAATCAAATAATGTCCTGAAAAAATCTCATAAAAATTGAAAAATGTCCTGAAATAATTCAAAAAAATCAAATGACGTTCTGAAATAATCCAAAAAAATCAAATAAAGTCCTGAAAAAATGCACAAAAAAATTGTAAAAAATTGAAAAACAAAAACAAAAACAAGCATTTTGCAGTAAATAATCCCTCATAGACATATCGCTAAGTATACATCCAACGACTCGAAATCCAACGCTACGCTTTAATGAAATCATGCATAAACAGATAAACTTTTCCAGTCAAACCAGACATTCAAACTGATCACAATTGTCATATCAGTCAACCTCAAAATCATTTGTCCTTGTCTCTACTATCATGGGTCTTATACAGGGTGTGGTATACTCAAAACCAGACTATGTCCTATCTTAGATGGGGTACCGCATGTCCTGAAACCAGACAGCATGATCGTCCTATCAGCACTTTCAACTTTTGACAATGAAGATCAAGATGTTTGTTTGATTTGTTGGAATTTGTGCATCTTATCTTTTTACTGATTTATTTTTGGCTTCGATCATGTTCCTATGTTGCTCGATGATGTCACTGAGTGATTTAGAGTGACCGGGATGGTTCATGGTCCTTTTCCTTTTGTTGTGATTGTTGTTTGTCTGCGATGTGTCTGTCTTTTGCAAAAAAGGGTTGTGTTCCAGCTCTGGCCTTCAATGCCATGATGCTTTGCATCCGCTTTGCTACAATAAATAAATGTTCTCACCTACTTATGTGCATATGTGAAAGCAAGTTTTCCTTCATCTCTAACTGTCCTCTGTCTAATTTCTTCTTACTAACATTTCTTTCGTCAATCTTGGCAGTCCGTTCGAACCTATCGTCTTCTGTCATTCTTATCGATCACTTGGCCTCTTTTTTGGATGTTTTCGGCCAATTCCTCGAGGGGGCATGCATATGTCATTGTTATTGTCTGGGGCATTTTCATTATTGTTCTTTGAAACAATTCTTAAAATCGCATTGTCTCAAAGAGGGGCAAAATGTAGACACCTAAAAATGGCCAACGCTTGCGGAATCATACTTTAACATTTGCGCATTGCCTCATTTTAGGTTTTTGTGTCGCATTAACATTTTCTCCTATGTCATGCACTTGGTCTTTATAATTTGCAAGCATCAAGTCATTCTTCTACATTCTTCATCTGTCTCGCTTTCGAATTTGGTCTTGTCGACAACAATCTTTAGTCATGATTTTGGTCGATCTTTGTCCTTGTCAATCTTGTCATATTGCAATCGATTCGTCATCGATCCTTGTCCTTTTCAATCATGTCAATTTGGTCAATTTGTCATTGATTTTTGTCAACCAATCTCAATTAAATCATTTAGCAACACTGGTCATTTATCAATTCAAAATCATGATCAAATCGATATCAACTATCCTTTGTCAAGACCTAATTGTCATCCTTGCATTTCTAATTCATCTTCCAAGGTTTTATGATTTATTCATTTAATCTTGTTTGGCATTTTCCCTCTAGGTTAAATAATTTATTTATTTATCCTATGTCTTCTTGTCACAATTAAATGTTTATTTAATTGGCTAATTAATTTCCTCCTATTTTTGTAAATTAATTAATGAATGAGAAATTATTAATTAATTTACCAATTTTTCATCAATTTCCTAATTTCCAAGTCATTATTTCCAACTTAATTTCCAATTTCTCCTAAATTCCTAAATGTCTATTTCTATTTCAAAATCTTGTCATAAATCCTTGCAAAGCAATTTGTCATAAATTGTCATAAATTGTCATAAATCCTTACATATCAATTTGTCATACACATGTCATAATTTTGCTATTCTTGATTTGAATTTCCATTCGAATCATTATCATGCTAATTTGATCATCTCTCCAATTTGTTTATAAATTGGATGAATTTCTTCAATCTTGGCTAATGAGAATAATCAGATTATCTAATAATCACTTTGTCGAATCAATCACACTTCGAGTACTCTTGAGAAATCATCTTGTCTACTTGCTTTCATATCATGGTCATGCACTAGTAGGTGAGATCCATAGCAAAGCTATTTGGAGAAGAAAGAAGGACAATGGAGCGGCATGAAGGAAGCATTCAGATCTACATTTGGTTTGCATAATCTTTATTTTTGAATGTTTCATTTTCATGTCTTTATTGAGTGTGTTTAGGATAGATCATTACATTTAAGCTTTCATGATTGGGCTAGATTAGTTTTTATATTGTTTGTGATGATTTCCGAATTTCCTAGCTACAGGTTCAATTGTGGAAATCAAACAAGCATTTTCTCAGATCTTTCTTCTTGTTTGTACTCCAACATTCTTGTCTCCAATTATTTGATCTACAGAGTGATTCAATTTTACATATCTAGGTATAACTTGTTTTGATGTAGAAGCCTCTTCTTCTTCCTCTTCTTCTTCTTCTTCCATGAATTGAGCAGTATCCTCCACATTGTTTTGCTCAACATCATTTTAAACTTCCAGCTCAATGATCACTATCTTTTGTTCATCTACTGCATCAGACCTGTTGGTATTATCATATTTGTCAGAATACTCATCAACTTTCACATTAACACTTTCCACAATCTTCTTGGCTTTTTTGTTAAAGCACTTGAATTATTTGCCCTTAGTTGAATAACCAACAAAATTTCCTTCATCACTCTTAGGATCAAACTTTCTGGTATACTCATCTCTCTTTATGTAACACCTACTGCCAAAGAATTTGAAATGACTAACATTAGGAGTATGACAATACCATAATTCATAAGGATTTTTGTCACTACCTTTCTTGACCAAAACCCAGTTCATTATGTATACTGCAGTGCTGATTGTTTCTCTCCAAAACATTTTAGGTACATCTCCTTGTATCAACATTGTTCTTGCCACTTCAACTATGATCCGGTTCCTCCTTTTTGCAATCTCATATTGTTGCGGTGTCCTTGGTGTAGATATTTGTCTCATGATTCCATTCTCATTACAGTATTTCACAAATTCAACTGATGTGAACTCTTCACCCCGGTTAGATATCAGGCACTTTAGGTTCTTACCGGTTTCTTTCTCCACTAAATATATGAATGCCTTAAACTTTCTGAAAGCATCAGACTTCTCCTTCAAAAATTTAACCCACATCATTCTTGAATGATCATTAGTAAATATCATAAAATATTTATCACCATGAAAACTCCTAGTCCTCATAGGACCACATAAATTAGTGTGCACCAAATCTAAAATATTTTCAGAAGAAAATGATTTGCTTTTGAAAGAGGATGAAGTCATCTTACCCAACTAACACTCCTTACAAATCACATTGTCTTGTTTGACTAGTTGTGGCATACCTCTAACCATACTTGACTTGCTGCCTTAACCAAATTATCAAAATTTGCATCACAAAATATTCTATGCCATAACCAATTGTCTTAAACTTTTACAACCAAACAATCGTAACATTAGTATTCAGATGGAATAAGTTACCTTTTGTCTATTTACCAGGAGCAATTAGTTCTCCTTTTCTTCCTAAAATCTTGCACACTCCATTCTTGAACTCAAGATGATAACCTTTATCATTTAGCTAACCAACACTCAACAAGTTATGCTTCAATCCTTCAATCCAATACACATCATCAGCATTACTTTTTCTATTTAATGAAATTGAACCTTTACCTTTTACCAGGCATGGTGTATTGTTGCCATAATCACACTACTCCACCATCAAATTCTTCAAGTGAGATGAAATTGTTCTTGTCATCGGTCATGTGATGTGAGAAACCACTATCAATGACCCACTCATCACTACTATCAATATGGGACATTAAAGATTTCTTGTCAGAGAGATCTTCCTTAACTCCTACAAAAACAATTTCCTCATTATATTCATCCTCTGATTCCTCATTAGTAACACCTTCATTTACTACAACATAACATTTTTTGTTACCTTTTCCTTATGATTACTGTTAGGACAATTAGCAGCAATATGTCCTATTTTGTTACATGAGAATCATTTAAGAGGAACCTTGCCTTTGTACTTACTGGTGCCTCTAGGAAGTTTATTTGCCAATAAAGCCTCAATTTCCATCAGGTTATGTTCATTTTCCACTTCTTCATTACCACTCCCATGATGACTTGACTTATGTTTATGGCTATTATAGACATCCTTTCCTTTACTTACCTGTGTATTAGATATTGATGCTTTGAAAGCAGATTCTACTTTAAGTACATTATTGTCAAAGATATTCAATTTAAAAGCAGTAAGTTTTCCTATCAATGAATCAACTGTAACTTTATCCTTGTTGACTAACCTTAATTCTTGGATAGTAGATACTCTAATAGAATAAGTAGGTAGTAAGGTTATAAGAATTTTACTTACCATTGTGTTTTTTGTTATGGTTCCATCATAAATTTTGATTTATGTAGTGTCATAAACTTGAAACCCTAGCAATTTTAACCACATTTGAAGTCCTCACCTTAGCGATGACACCTGCCTTCCTGACCAAGACCTCTTTTTTCATTTTTACCCCTTAACCCCTTCTTGTTTGAGCCCTGAGATAGCCTCAAGGCCCTGTTTGGGCCCTAAGATAGGGAAAGATAGGGGCGTGGAACCCTTATTCCCTTGAATAGGGTCATGGTTCCCTTGTCCCCCTTAGGACAAGGGCGTGGCACCCCTGTCCCCCTAGATAGGGGCATGGTGTTGTTCCACCCTCTTAGGGTAGCCCCAAGATAGCTCCCCCTAACCCTATCTGCACTTCGGGATCCCAAATCTCCCTGATGTCGGTCTTTGGTGAGATGAATTAATCTTCTAAGGCATATATAAAAAGGGAATTGTTCTTCTCAAGTGCAAGGACAAGGGATTCAAGTCTTCTTTTCTTCATGAGTCTTCTTCATGCATCCATTGGAGCAACATTACAACATTCATTTGCAATCATGTGTGTGTTAGGGTTTTTTCATGTTACATGTCATTTCATGCAACACTTGTAATTACATTAAAGAAGCAAAGCAATCATCATCAACAAATTCTAGATCTACAAGGTATACACTTCCATTATTTACATTTCAACATTTGCAATTACTTTCTTTCAAGGTTGATTCTTCAACTGGGGTTTGACTAAGGCAAGCCCCTATCCACAACCCTTCTTCCCTTCTTTTATGTGTGTAGGTTGTAGGTGCACAACTGTAATTGCAGGTTTGGGATTCATTTGCAAAGACGAAAAAAACCTTTTCGTTTTGAGGATTTTGTGGAGGACCATGTACATTTTCACCACGGTCTCAACAAATTTTCTCCAAATTTGTAGGGAAGATCTGTATCAATCTAATTAGCTTAGATCTAGAGTTACAACATGATCTTAAACTGGTAGCTCCTCATTTCACTCATTTTCTCTCTCTTTTCCACATAGTCAACAAGTCAACTCTTCTACTTACAAAATAGGGTAGATTATATTCCAACACTTGCAATTCATTTAGAATTCACATCCTTGTTTCCCTTGGATTTGGATCTAGTTGATTCATCCCCTCTTTTGAATGTAAATTATCTCCCAAGTGAAAATCATCCTAGTGATTTCCTTTCTCTCTCCTAGGTGGGGAATCACTAGGGTTCAATTTTCCACTTTACAATTCCTCCAGCTACCTCTTTTATTCTTTGTCTGTACTCGGTGATTTTCTCACCTTCCATCATCCTCATGTTATTAAACTTGTCTCTTAGGCTTTCTTCTTTAGCTTTTTTCACATGCTCATCTCCACCATAAATCAACTTCAACTTTTCTCATACTTCATAAGGGGTTTCTAAACCATAAACATCCATATACTTAGAATCAGAAAGAGTACTTATAGTGGCTTCCAATGCTTGAATATTCTTATGTTTCTCCTTAAGTTATTCTACAGTTAGAGTATCGGTAGGAGGTGTGTATTGATTAACCACATGCTCCCAAAACTGTGGCCCCATACCTTTGATGTAGATCTTCATTCCTGTCGCTCTAGATTTTGTAGTTATCCTTTGTGAACTTAGGAACCTCCTTCTTCATCATCTTATATCTTTACCCCAAGAATTTAAGCTTCTGCGCAAAGAGGACCTAGTGCTCTAATACCAATTTTTATCATGAGGATCAGGTTATTACTAAGAGCGGGGGTGAATCAGTAATAAAAAAATCTTCAATAATTCAAAAACCTTTACCAGTAACTACTCAAACAATCTTCTAAACTAGTTTACCAAACCATTCATTCAAATGTTCATCATTATGCAAACAATGTAAAGATATCAAATGCACAAATCAATAATGCAACCACCACATGAACAAAAAGATTTTACACGTGGAAACTCAACTAGGAAAAACCACGGTGGGAGTTAGCACCAACAAAATATTTGCACTCTTTTGGAATGTGCTTGGTTAAAGGCCTAGCTTGGTTAAGAGCTTACAATATTCTTGGTTAAGATTAGACCCTATTAGGAGTCACCCAGTCAAGGGATTTTGCCTCATCCCTGTTAGGAGTAACCTTGTTAGAGGATTTCAAACTCAAGTTAATGAGCCATCTGGTGAAGGGATTTACAATATAAGACCTATTAGGATCTACTTGGTTAAGGGATTTCAAACTGCTATAATTATTAGGGAACAACAGGGAAAATGATCTGATTACAACACTTCCTTTCTTGCTAGTACATATCCTTTCCAGTACGATCTTTGCTACACACATGCAGACACCTCAAATTGGTTCGTCAATACCTTATCTCAAATCACCGACACTAAAACCCTTCTCCAACTAGCCCTAAATACATTTTTCAGTTAGGGTGGCTACAAAACCTAATTACATCAATAAGATACAATGAATTTACATTACAAATCATTACAACAAATTTCTAGACAATTTCCACCATTGAATGATTACCGCACATTACTTTCATTGATTTGATAAGCAATCAAACCCTTGTCACATTCTGCTAAGCACTTTGTTGTTTCCCACGAAATTTGATCCTTATATGCACTCAAACACCGTCTTATCATTACACATGGATTCTCACACATTATCACTAAGTTACAAACATGATAAGATCCACGACCAAACCTTAAGTCATTACCAGTTAAATATTTGTTACCGATATTCATTCTTCTTCACAGAGTTCACAACAATCAATTATAACTCACTCAATACACCAAATCTACTAATTCAGTTTGGAACATAGGTACATGCTCCTATCTTCAATACTCCTATAAAACTGCAACATCTAACTCTTCACCAATTATCTATATCAGTCTCTTGATCATCACTCTATTCTTGTTTACTAGTTGACAACAACTTAGCAGTTTTTTTGTCAAACTCATTCCACTACCGGTTAGGATTTACCTATAGGTTTAGATGACTTAAATGACTAAAAAAAATGGTTTCCATCAATGAAAACACAAATAAAGTCATCAAAAAACTTATTACAATCATCATCATCAAGCTAACAATCTCCATCAACTTTACCGATCATCTTCTCATCTCAACTTTTACCGGTCACCTTCTCATCTTCATCATCTCCATCAGTTATGCCAACACTACCATGATACAGTCACTGGGAGGAGAGAACCTACTAAATGTATATGGCATGGCCATATGGGAAGAAAATTGTTTAATACAAGAAGGAAAGATAGCTCCTAGACCCCCAATGCCCCTATTCCAAGAGGCTCCTACACAACAGCCTATTTTGGCACCTCTCCCAGTAGCATCTACAAGTTTTCAACCCATGCTTGCACCCACTTCATCATCAATAGAAATTTAGGAGCTTAAGACCATAATTTATGGTTTTAGGAATGAGCTAGTTACAATTAAAAGGTAGCAGTCTCAAATCAGCAAGCCCTACCAAGCACAAAATCAAAACCATCAATAGATTAGGCCACCATTTCAAGGGCAAAACCAATTAAGGAACACCGGGCCTTTAAACAATTTGAGTCTTGCAAATGCAAGTGGCTCAAAGGCAATAGTACCAATGCATAACAACCTTGCCTAAGAGAAAGATTGGTGTATTCCATGCAATCAGCCTCGTAATCAGACGACATGCCAAAGTGGAGATATTTTTCAAGCCCTAGTAGCACAATATGAACCAAGCACTTCAGGACAACAATTCCATGGTTGTCCAAATTATGGAGAGGGGGATTCTACCCTTATGAATTGGCAAGAAATAGATTTGTATGGCATTAATCAATTGAAAAATGACCCTGTGGCTAATAATACTAGGTCAAAAAAGAGGGCTATAGGCAATTATGCATTTTCTACAATAGCCCAAGCTTCACAAGTTGCTACACAAAATATCACTCCAAAAGCCCCAAACAAGATAGCTACTCATAACAAAGATTAGAATGTGAATCACAACAACATTAGGCAAGAGGAGCCCAAGGTTTTACAAGCAACAAGGCTCGATCTTGTTAATGATAAGGATCCTACTAAAGCTATGGTTCCTTTCAGCATTGTAGAACAAATGAATTAGAAATCTAATCTCAAAATTTCTATGTGGGATGCACTCTCTATTCCATCTCAAAGAGATCTACTCTAGGAGGCCTTGAAGGACATCAATAATGTAGGGGAGCAACAAAAACAACTATCTTGTTCACTTCAACAAGTCTGGCACAACCTTTGGAGGAAGAAAATTCAAATAAAATCAGTAATCCACCTCCTTTCTATCTCTCCTTGATTATAGGAGATAGTTTAGTTCATAATTGCATGATAGATTCAAGAGCCAACAGTTTAGTCATGCCTAAGAATGTAGTTGACTACCTATGTATTAAATATGAACTTGTAGCTAAGGGAGTTGTGTAGCTTGATGGCACTTCAGTTTAGATAGTGGGAGTGATTAAAGATTTATGTTTAACCTTGCATGCATGCCCTAGTTGTATTGTCTTAACAGACATCTCAATCATTGACCTCTGAACTTTCTTTACTTTTTTATTTATCATGAGAGTTCACTGCCAAAATAGGAGGATACTTGTCTTTTGACTGGTCCCATATGTTATTTAGAACAAGATATGGTACAAAGGTTACCATAAAGGCAGAGTCCATTGCAAAAGATCATATTAAGCCTTATATTCCAAGCCCTATAAACCTTAATTATAATCTTCATGATGCAAAGGAAGATAGTTTAATCAAAGAGCCTATTGATCTTTTGGAGGAGGTCCCTAGCTACCTTCTTGATGATTGGGCTAATGCTTTTCAATTTGACCCAATCAGTGAAGTTATAGATACAGGTCTTGGCACTTACTCCATTCATGAGGAAGGCACTTTTGTTCCCAATCTCACCAAAGCATGCAATAACTTTAAGGGATTGTGGAACATGTTTTTTGATGGATTAAGAAATAAAAATACTATAGGGGTTGGTGTATTACTCATCTCTCCTAATGAGGAGAAATATTATTTCTCCTTCAGGCTTCATTTTAGCTGCACCAATAATGTAGTTGAGTATGAAGCATTGATCTTAGGTTTCCAAACAACATGGGGAAGAGGGATAAAATACTTGCATGCACATGGAGACATTTGATTGGTTGTCAACCAAGTAAGAGCCCACAAAATAACCAATAAATCCTTCTCAAATCTTACAAGCATAGAGTTTAGGACTTAATAGAAGGGTTTGAAGCCTTCAATATATCTATTCTCCCTAGAAATTAGAACAAGCATGATGATAGGCTGGCAATAGTTAGCACTCAGCATGAAATCCCAACTCATGTTGAAGACAAGAAAAATAAATTGGTTAGGCTTGTGGTTAGGCCTGTCATACTTGACAATCAAGTTAATTGGAAGGTTTTTTATTCGGATCAACAAATTGTCAACTTTTTACAAGAGGCAAAGTTTTTAGTCAAGATCCAGTCCCTGCTGTAGAACCAATATGGAGATTAGATCATGCAAATCAGTTCAAATAAAATTCCCAAAGGATTAAGCACCTTGAAGGGGATCTTCAATTCAGATGATATAATGAAAAGAAATACTATGAATTTAGCCGCAAGAAAGGGATTACAATGCAATCTCAGTGGCTGATGGAAAAGCTCTTAGCTTGAAAAAGGTATGTTCCAAAATAGACCAAGAAGTCTTTATCAACCTTTGTAAAGATTATAATGATATATTTTCTTTTACTTATGAGGATCTAAAAGGGTTTGACCCTAGTCTGGTTCAACATACAATAGAACTACATCCAAATGCAAAGCTTGTCAAGAAAAAGAAAAGACATATAGATCCCAAGGTTGAACCCTTAATGAGAAAAGAGTCGTCCAAACTCATAGAATTTAATATAATCTTTTGAATAAAATATTTATCTTGGGTAGTTAATCTTGTCTTGGTCAGGAAGAAGAATGGGTAAATTAGGTCATGCATAGACTTTAGGGATCTCAATAGAGCCTCCCTTAAGGATCATTGTCCACTTCCTTCCATGGAATAAATCTTAGCTAAAGTAAGTGGTTCAAAGAGATTTTCATTCTTGGATGGATATTCAAGATATAATCAGATCCTAGTCCAAGAATCAGACCAATTCAAGGCTACATTTTCTATTGAATGGGGCACCTATGCCTATTGTAAGATGCCTTTTGGATTGACCAATGCAAGTGCCACTTTTCAAAGAGATATGGTTATGGCTTTCAGGGGATTATTAGCAGGTTTGTGCTAATATATATAGATGATATAACTATGTACTACAAGCACTCAACAGATCATTTGAATCACCTTGAACAAATATTCAAGAAATGCATAGATTATGGTGTGTCTTTAAATTCTAATAAATGTGTATTTTCTACTGATCAAGGCAAGTTTTTAGGGCACATTATATCAAGGGATGATTTGACCATAGATCCAAAAAGGGTGGAGACCATTATGTCTCTCCCAATTACTAGTCACAAAAAGGGCTTGAAAAGTTTCCTTGGGAGGATTAACTTTGTAAGGAGATTTATTCCAAACTTGGCTGCCATGGTTAAACCTCTCATGGCCATGTTGAACAAAGATATAGATTTTAGATGGACTAAGGAAGGAAAAAAAAAATTTGAACAAATCAAGCAAGCAATTTCTCAGGCTCCTACCTTGGTAAATCCCAACTATGACAAAGAGTTTATCCTCTACACTTTGGGAGGGGAAGTAAGTATATCGATTGTCTTAACACAACTAAATGATGATGGGTTAGAGAAGCCCATTGAAAGACTAAAATATTATGAGCTTAAGCATAGCTACATGGAAAATTAGGTCATCATAGTGGTTAGAGAATTGAGGTAGTTCAGACACATGTTTTATAAGAACCGGATTCAGCTCCTAGTCCCACATGTAGGAGTGAAGGATTTCCTCCTAAAGAAGGATATCAATGAGAAGAGATCTGGATGGATTACCAAGGTCATGGAGTATGACCTCAATATAAAAATCATCAAGCTCGTAAGAGGCAAGGGCCTATGTGAAGATTTTGTTTCATCTTTTAAAAAAACCCAGAGGTCATCCTTGTGCTACAGGAAGAAGAGAGATAGCCAATAATGAATGTGGGAAAACTAGTTGGTTTGGTGACATGACTACTTTCTTAAGGGATGGTAGTTACCCTACTAATTTTGACAAAACTAAGAGGAGACACTTCAAGATTAAATCTATCCCTTATGTATTAGTGGATGACATTTTGTTCAAAAGGGACCTGAATGGAATCCTACTAAGATGCATCAAAGAAAATTAGGTCAATAGAATATTAAAAGAGTTTCATGATGGTCCCTCAAGTGGCCATTTTTTATGCAAGGACCACTATTACGGAAATAATCAGGACAATCTATGATTGGCCTTTCTTATTCATAAATTCACACAAGTGGGTGAGGAAGTGTAGGGAGTGCTCTTTGTTTTCAGGAAAATAAAGGTTGGTTTCCCTCCCTCTTCATCCCATATATATTGGTTAGCCTTTTACCCAATGGGGTTCAAATTTAATTGGCCCAAACAATCCTTTGTCAAGTGTTGGCCATAAGTGGATTTTTTCTGCCAAAGATTATTTCACAAGGTGGATAGAGGCAGTTGCCTTGAAGGACACTATTGAAAGTTCAATGGTTCCATTCTTGGAAGGAATCATAACCAGATTTAGTGCCCCTTCCACCATTATATCTGAAAATTCCAAGGCTTTTTTTGGAGCTTAAATTAGTTCATGGGAAGTTAGGCATGACATATATTTGAAGACATCATCAAAGTACTACCCCCAAGGGAATGGCCTAGTTGAGTCCTCCAACAAAAACGTCATCAAAATCATTAAGAGGACTTTGGATGACAACTAGAGGTCTTGGAATTTGAAATTAAAGATATCCTTATGGGCTGACAAGATCACACCTAAGAGAGATATTGCTAGTTCACCCTTCATGTTAGTATATGGTAGGGAAGCAAAGCTTCCCTTATCTCTTGGCTTTCCCTCTTTTGACTTAGCACACCAGCTAGAGCTCTTAGAGAAAGATGTCATGACAGTCGGATATGCAGATTTGATGGAGCTGGAAGAAACTTGAAGCAAGGCCATGCAAATCCTCAATATCCAAAGCTACTCATAGGACCTTTAGTGTTGGTGACCTTGTCCTAAAGTCAGACGTAGACCAAGTGAAATGAGGTAGGCACTCCAAATTTGATACTATTTGGAGTGGCTCATATATAATCACCAACTGCAAAGAGGCAAATTCTTTCCACCTATATAGGCTTAATGGTGAGGTCCTCCCCATTGTAGTCAATGACATCCACCTTAAGGATTATTCTTGAGGTGATTTTGGCCCTTGTAAGTTTTAGTTAGTTCTCATCTTTTCAAGAAGTGCACGAGCATAAGCTATTCTCCCCTAGAATGGTAGAATTTTGACCTTTTGTAGGTTACAAATAGGAGGTTTTTCATCATATTTTAGTCTTGACTCTACTCCCAATGGATTTCCCCAGGCTACTCATCATATGCCAAGAAGGCTTGCCATCCCCTGCGATTCACCAAGAATATTGACCATTTTTGTGTCAACCTTAGAGATGTAGATAACCGGTTTGAGACATACTACTAGCTAAAATCCCTATTATTTCCACAAGGCTTAAACCCTAAACCCTTAAGGCTTCAATCCTTAACCTTTTTGGCCTTGTTATTTTTCTACATTGACCAACTCAAGTGGTCATTTCACTTAAATTCACTGGCTGGAGGGTCCCTCTTTTATCTTGGGACTGGCCCCATTTACCCGCTACCAGTTGGTGGAGCTTTATATTGTTTACCAATGTATCACAACAATTGGGACTTGCCTTTCAGCTCTCCTTTGCTATATAGATATTATTGTTTTTATTCACCACTATGTCACGGTAGTTGGAGTTCATGGTGGGGTCCCCTTTGCAATATGGTGGTGGTTGCTAATGCTTTCTCGCATTATTGCAGCGGATTGAAAAGAAAGTCTAACACCCCTGTGGTTCTGGGATGATGATGGAGGGGCCCAAAGAAAATGTTAAACCACTCTATCATAGAAATTTGGTCCCAATGATTAATTCCCCTCACAGTGATGTGGTGACCTACTGCAGAGTAGCAAGATGTTATTGTGAGGTCATAGTGGTTATAAATAACCATCACTTGACCCTTGTGATATGGCGATAGTCTGCTAGTAGTGTGAATGTATTATCACCACAATGTTGCACTGGTCAGAGACAACATTTCTTTCCACCTTGCAATGCTCTTGGCCTTGGCCTAGTATTGGTTATCATTGTATTGTAGTGGCTAGGGATCAGGTCCCATCTATGGCTACAATACAGTTGGAGGGATTTTTTAGTTGATGGGCCCAACTTCTACGATGCAATCTCAGCCATCCACCTATGTGCAAGGGGGGGAAGATCAGGTGGATCAAATTCAAACATGAGGGGGACATTGTTTTTTAAATTGGTGCTCAGGGTCAGTTGTTGACATAATGGATCAAAAATTAGTTTCTGACACTGTCGGTGAACCAAATCAAATCCAATCTATTTCAACCAATTTTAGAGACCTGAGAGACATTGTCATTGACCACCATACTTTTGTAGACATTTCTTCTAGTCGCCCATGCCCATTTATTACAAATTGAAGAATTTTGGGTCTGAAAGTGGACTTTCAAACACCATCCCAATTCAGGAGCTTCCTTATTTTTCAGTGATCGTTGTTCTTTCTCAAAATATTTTTTGGATGCAACATTGAATTAATTAGTCTGATCTAGTTTTTCTTTCTTTGTAATCTAACCCTAGTTGGTTAGGGTTTCCAAACCAGTGTTCTATCTAAGTTATGTTTGATCTATAAAGGCAATTTTGTAACATTTTATAAGGGTTCTTCTGTCTTTTCTCTTATCGATTTATATGATTTTGTGTACGGTCAATTGTCTTGCCTTTATGTTAATATATCATCTATCTTACCTTATCTCAATTGTTGAGTATATGTGTTCTTTTCTCACCTTTTATTTAGCAATCTTTCTTTCCTTTGTGTTTATATTTCAGTTTATGTTAATTATTTCCTATGTATGTTGTCTGTGGATATCTCTCAATCCCTCTTAGAATTCAGTTAGGTTTTAACCTTCCTATTTTCTCTTGAAGGTATCTATTAGATTAAGATTCATGTAAACTTTTGGGTGGTTTTTTGATGTCTTATACATTCACAGGAAAGGAAAGAAACACATTTCAATCAAAGTGCATCACCTCTCATTTCCCTTTCAATGTTTCTTCTCCCTTTTCCCCTCTATATCATTAGATTAGGCTTTATAAGTGTTGGGTTGGTCCAATACTACACTCTGGTTGGAAAGGAAGCCAACCTTCTCTAGAGATTGAACCTCACATGCATAAGGTCCCACACTTGGAGGTTGTTTCCATGTTTCACAAGGGTGCAAACTTTTGTGACAACAGATGCAACTATGAGGATGATTAAAACATATAATAAATCTTATAATTATCTGATATAGTTTGATATAGTAGAAATCAAGTAAAACTAGAGACATTTCCAAGTTAGATTATCTTGTATAGAAAATGTCTCAATGGAGAAGTGTTATTTCATATAATTTATCCATCCACTTACAAAGATACAAATGTGATTGAAACAATAGCTCTTAGTTAGGAAGATAATTAGGATCCATTACCAATATCCTCATGTTATTTTTGCAATAGGGGAAGAGAAAGAGAGGGGGGAGATGGAGGATGATCAAGAGAGAGGGGGAGGTAAGGAGATATAGATAGAGAGGAACATAGAGATGGAGATGAAGACTGTTTATTCCCTACGATGTCATCTTAGATTGTAGAGGACAGAAAATTCAAGTGCAATGGTTAGTCATACAAATCAACTAAATGCTCAAAAACATCAAAACATTCAAATATACATAAACACAACCATTATACCTAAATTATTTGTCTTCTTCCTCTAATTGAGCCTTTGGTGAAGTGAAGAATGCCACTCCTTCACTTGATTGGATTGACTCTTTTGATAGATTGTGGATTGCTCTCCACTACACAACAAATGTGATTGGATGGATAGATACATGTTATTAATAGGATTTGGTTAAGTGGGGGATTATTTGGGTATAATGAGGGTGAAATGGATGGATTCTAGACTCAATTTATCAGCATGAAATTACTTGGATGATGGATATGGAAATGAGGAGAGGAGATTCCAATTTATAGATTGGAGGAGGACAAAATGGAGGGCCAAGATTGATTTGGAATGAAGGGTTAAGATTGAAAGTAAGTGGGAGAGGATTGAGAGGACAAAGGTGTGGGATCCAAGAGATATGCCATAAAGGCATTTCTTGTCTCCACACTCCTGAAGTACATAGGAAAGTGATTCCTAAGTACAATGGAAAAATAAAAAGGAATTAAACATTTCTTGGGGGAGGACAAAGGAGTTAAAAATTCCTGAATGAGAGATTGTGTGAGAAGAATAAAAAAATAAACGAATTAAAAATTCCTTGGGAAGAGAGGGCATGTGGATGTGCAAAGGATTTGAAATCCTTTGACATGACAAAAGTGGGTAGCATTTAAGATTGGAGGATGATATGGGAAAAAAATTTATGACAAAGAGTTGACCCATTCCAAATCAAGATGATTAGGAATGTGCAAATGGTTAAGGGTACTTATTAGGTGGCTTAATGAGGGATTAGAATGCAAGTGGGAAAGTTAGGAAGATGTGACATGAGGAGAGATAATTTGTGGAGGAATATAAAATTGAGGAAAATGATAAGCATGATTAGAGAGTGATTAATTAAGGTAGATGATAGGATTAAGAAAAGTGATTTCTAGGAATCACTTGGTTATCTTAGTTAATTATAATTAATTAACTAATAGAGGTTTAGAAAAAAAATAACTTTAAAAAGATAGGGAAATAATTAATTTTGATAAATTAATTATAGGACTTTAGTGATAAGATTAATTAAATTCAATTTAATTAACCTTAAGAGGAAGGAGATCAACACAATTCAATTATTTAATTATGTGGAAAGGCTTAAATTAATTAAATATTAATTTAATTAATTTTTGTGTTCTACATAGATTACAAAAGTAAACTGAATACAACAAGTACTTGGACAATTCAACAAATAGAATTCAAAGAATAATCAAGAACATATACGCACAACTAGAATTCACAATATTTGACCAAATAATATATCTTTATTTCATCAAGTAAAATTGGATAGAATAATCAAATTTGTCACAATCATATCCCCTTGTTCCCATTACAACACAACATATATACTACTCGGTGGTTGGCAGAGATACCAATTGTCGCTAAATACCAACCAATTCCTATGGGAACATTACCTGGCCATTTATTGACTAAACAAAACAATTTTTATTATGTTGGTGAATTACCATCAGCATCACCCCCCCCCCCCACAAAAACAAAAATGTTGTCTTCTAGACGACAAAACAAAATGGGGCTTATCAATCTAGATACTACTAAGGATGAGGAGGGTGAGAAGATGTCTCTGGAGTAGTAAAGGATGTGGAAAATTGTTGTCAAAGGTGCTGCAACTGCTTAATACAAAGTCATAAATCAGGCTCGACAACTAGTTGTATGGTTGTCTTCACCATATACATTGCCTCCATTAAGTCTCTATCTTTCTACTCCACCTATCCTATAAGTACTACCACCCTATCCTCCAATTCCCCCACCATGGTTCTCCACTTAGCCACCAAATTCTTTTGGCGCTCAACCTCCTCCTCTAGAGAAACTTGTAACTTTTTTTCAACTGCTGCGAGTTCCACCTATTGGTCCAACTCCTTCTAGGTGAGCCCCACCTCTTCCTTGGCAGCTTCCTGCTCTACCTATGTCCTACACATGTGGAAAAAATCTCTTTTTAGGAACTCTCCATTCCTTGGAGTGTGGGCCCAAGTATCCCATGTCCTTGCATGGTGTGTGTTTGGCACCAATTCGCCACCATCTCCTAAGTCTTGACCGCTAGCCAACCATGTTGTATGAAATGTTGTGTAAACTCCTCCTGGAATCCAGTCATCATGAAATCCAAGAGCTTCTTTGCCTTAGGTACTCTGCCTACATCCACCCATAGGGCCAATTCTATAATCCTCTGTCCAAGATCTGTGAACCCATCCAACTCTACCAAGAATCTTTGAATGGATCCCATGGGATCTTGTGGGTCTAGTCAAGAAACTCAAATGCCAATGTCTACATGATCCTCCTCAACTCACCTCGACTCAACACCAATAATCCCAACCTCTCCTAGTTGGATCTTCTTGTCCTTAATGTCCATAATTGTGTTTGTATTTTCTTTCTAACTTTCCTCCTTCTGGGAGTTTCCCGACTTCTCCAGAAACTTCACCCATGATCTACCCATCCATCACTCTATGTGGTGAAGGAGGTAGGGGTGCATGTGGTTCTATAGAAAATATGCCTAGCCAGCTATCTAAGGAGGCATCAATGTCCTTCCTCGGTCTCTTACCTTTTGTCACAGTGGCCTCTCCTTGATTGTAGGGATATCCCATACCATTCTCTTGGCGAGCTCCCATACCACTCCTACAGTCGTAGGGGTCTCCTAGCGTACCACTTCCTCAGCTATAGGGGTCTCTTGACATACCACTCCCTCAGTCATAAGGGTATCTACTACTCCCTCCAGTGCAAGTGCAACTTTCTATGGAAAGGACACCACATGGTGTCCTACGTGTCATGCCTATCAAGACCCCTCAAGTACCCTTTGCCGGAACAACACTCCTATGGGAGTGGCCTCTTCAAGAGGTGTAGCTAACCTAAGTGACTCCAAGGGTACCAAGTACATCGA
Organism: Cryptomeria japonica; assembly: GCF_030272615.1. Classification (NCBI taxonomy): domain Eukaryota; kingdom Viridiplantae; phylum Streptophyta; class Pinopsida; order Cupressales; family Cupressaceae; genus Cryptomeria; species Cryptomeria japonica. The sequence goes on from NC_081412.1 coordinate 282,910,429, forward strand.
AAAAGGTAACTTGGCTATTGCGAACTTAACCCTTGTCGCAATCCTTTCTGGCATTAGGGTAGGTGTTATTTCCTTCTATGGTGCTCATACTCTCTCCTCAATTATTTGTGGCTCCTCTTCCCCTCCTTGTAGGTGTGTCCCTTCTAATTACTCTGCCTCCTTAGAGTTATCATCATGGGGTTCCAGTCTAAAACCCTCATCCCCACTTCTGCTCTTCATGTCTTTGATCTCCTCTTCTTCAACTTTGGGCTCTTCTTAACTCTTCTCCTCTTCAATTTTGGGTTCATTTTCCCGTCTTTATCTTTTCCTAGTAGGTTGTGTGCTCTCATTCATTAGTGTGTCCCAACGTACTAAGTAGTGCATTGGTGGCTTGTTGGGCTTGACCCTGCTTCGAGGTTGGAACTTACCCCATTTTTTAGGTGGTACATGCATCTGCATGACTTCTAGGAAGAGACCAATGGTGTGGTGGCACATGTAGAAGGTTGTGTGTTCTAGTGTTAAGAAATCCTAAATCCTATCAGAGAGTAGTTGGGCCCAATTGTAAACCCTTCTGTTATGGATGTCATTTATTAGCCCTATCAATCTAATGGCTATGTTCGACACTTGGTTGGCTCCAATGAGTCTACTTTTTACCAAGTCCATCAAACATCAACAATTAGGATTGTTGATGGTGTTTTTTAACCCTCTACTATTACTATTAGTCCACAGGCTCTTCCATTCTACCAATGTTAGGTCACTGCAATAGACCAATCTCAACAAAAACTCTTTCCTTTTCTTCTTCATCTTTCTTGTTGGCTTTGTGGCTACTTCCCCTCTATCTGGAATGCCAAACACCCACCAAAAATCATGCAATTCAAATAATACTATGATCGTACAACCCTCGTACTGCACAATCAACCTCTATGTGCAGGAGTCATACTTGGATACAAGGCTGTGCAGGAGTCATACTTGGATACAAGGTTGTGCAGGCTAGGATCAAATTCTTTTACATTGAATACCAACATCTATATGGCATAGTCGACTTCAGCTTTCCTGAGCTGGTGATCTTAGGGTTTTCATCCCACCAAGTACGACATTCACCTCTTGTTACAATTTCAAATATCAAAGTGTCTATTGTGACCTTCTCCTTCTCATTCTCCCATTGCACCTTCGACCGTACCTTAGTCCTTTTGTTGTTGTTGGCTTCTCTTGTTTTGGTTGCCATAATTATTTGTATGGGAATCTGGTGTTTCTAAATTTAATTACTAGCCTACCCACTATTATGAAAGTTATTATAATGGTTCATTTTTTCTTCCTGGTTGGGGTCACTCCAACTTGTCCTCACCATGCCACTTTTTCACACCAGTCTCTCCTCATTTCAACTAAATCCTATAGTAAGGCCTTATGTACAAATCTTCCTATGACTACTTCATATGAAGTGTTTGAATCCCAATCTTCACCATACAAATATCTTTGTTCAATCTCATACATAATTGATGGACTACCTTCACCGTATGGATCTTCTCCAATCTCTTTGCCTCCCTCTACATTGTACAAATGTCATACTATATCTGATGGAAATAATTGTGTGCAAATTGTGTCCAGATGTTCCTCGTATGAACCTTGTACTCCATGCTATGGTACGATGTTCTTGTTATCTATGAGATATGGATTCCTCTCATATAAAATTTGGCCCTTTTTCACTTTGATAATTGTCACCTTTGTATGGATATCTTCACCACCTTCTTTGTACAGTGTGTTCAGATGAATTGCCTTTGTATGCCTATGTTGTGACTTTCGTGCCAAATAGAATTGAAGCCAAGTTCTATCCCTTTCACCTTTCTCTAGGCACCATATAAGCACCAATTCCCCTTCGTGTAGATTCCTCTCCTCATTTGCCTCTGATTTTATTCATACAAATCTATATGAAGTCCTTCCTCTACTCTATGAATTATGTGCAAGATTGTATGAATCTCTTCAGCTATGTGATTGTTGTACTACTTTGTACAATGTTACCACTTCCTTTTTCCTTCCACTATGTGATTGTCATACGACTTCATATGATGGTGCTCCTTCCTTCTTCCTACCGCTTTCCAGTGATGTTCATATAGACTTGCACAATTGTCTTTTCCTATGCCAGGTGCTCTCCAAAACTTGTGCCTCTTCTTGCCTTTCTTTACTTCTTAATTGGCTTCCAATGGCAAGATGAGATAATTTATAACACTTTGTTATTCTCAGGGTTAGGGTTGCAACCAAATATTTTATCAATTTTTTATAAAACATCTTCTTTTTGGCTTCATTTTAATTTTTCTTTTCTTTACTTTATTATTTTTCCCATTCTTTTTAATTTTTTAATGACTTCTAACCCTTCCCTTTTTTTAATTACAACTTTTCTTAATTTTTCCAACTTTACTATTTTCTTTTGAAAATAATTTTTCCATACTTTACCTCTCGATGAATAGTTAAATTTAATTTGTAATACCTTCAGCACTCTGAGGTACTTACTGGTTTTCAATTCTTCCTCTGTGTTCTTTCATTGTGCTTGTGGGTGTACTATTTCTTCTATCATGCCACTTGCTTTTTTCAATTTGCCATTCACTTTTTTCAATTGGCATAACTTGATTTTCTTTCTAAATGTTTTTGTTGTCTTTCTTGTTTTTGTCCATTTATCCCCTTCTCTCTTTGCTTCTTATTGGGCCTTTCGGCATCAGTATCCTCTATCTCTTCTATCTCTCATTTTACTCCTACAAGGTCCTCTTGCAACTTATTTATGAATCATATAACCACCGGTAGGTGAATAGCAACCTTTTGAAACACTCCTTTTCGCAACATGTTCCCATATATTTGAGGTCAAAAAAATTGTCAAGCAAAGGTGTTGGTCCCACCCCTTTGCACCATCCATCAATGTACTACCCCTCGTACTACTGGTACTAGGTTAATGTTTCTCCATTGACTTGTGGTGCACCCATAGGATTAGGGATTATCCATTAGAGAAAGTTGGAGGTTGGCTCCCTCTCCCTTGGATGCATTTCTTCCATGAATTAGTCTTCTCCCTTAATAACTATTTTCAAACACGGCCAAGAGTTGCACCATACTCAGCAAGATCAGCATCTTCATCCAAGTCTAATGACTCCTTTTCTTTTCTAGCTAACTCTTCCTTATATTGTGCCTTAGCCTCTTCATCAATTTCATAGGCTATATACCCTTATCAAGTCCCTTCATATGGAGCCTTCCTTATCCAGTGTCCACCAAGCCTTATCCATAGGGGTGGGGTACCAAAAAATGCATTGGTAAATTTTTTATGAATTCTAGGTATTGTGATTCCTTCAACATGTTTGGGCACCAGTCTTTCCTCCAGAAATGTGAGCGAGTTGGCCTAGTTCTCATCAAGCTTGTATGGTCTTGCCACAACCATAGGATCTCTGATTTCATTACTCTATCCAACTATCCAATCTCCTTTGGTAGTATAACCCAACATTTTGATTGAAAGCAAACTCATTCTCTGTAGACTTTCAATTTGGAACCATTTACCGGGTCTCAGATAGGATTGTCATTAAATGTGGAGAGTTTCACTACACCATTTTTTCCCACCTCCATGATTTTATACAGTCCAAGCCAATGAGCTTTGAACTTCCCTAGTTGGATTTCATTGTGACTGTTGTATTTTAAAACTAACTGGCCTTGTCGCAAGTTCACCCACCAGAGGTGTTTGTCATGTCAAAATTTCTATCTCCATTGAGAAACCTTCGTCGCCCATTGTGCCATCATCCTTTGTTTGTTAAGACATGTAACATTCAGGAGGCATTCATTCAGACTCTTGACATCCCCAAGTTGGTCATCCACCGCAATCTGCAGGCTCAGTACAGTGTACTTAGTTTATACTATAACTTATTGGTTGTACATGAGCTAGAAGGGAGTATGACCCATTGTTGCCTTATATGTTGTACGGTATGACCACAGTATGCTAGAAGATGCTCCTTCCAATCATCCTTCTCCACTCTAAATGATATGTAAATGATTTATACCAACACTTTGTTGGTTGACTCTACCTGGTTGTTTGCTCGAGGGTAATAGAGACTTGACAGATTGAGCAAAATTTTGAATTTGGTTATCATTGTCCTAATGACCTTATTTACAAAATGAACCCCATGATCACTGGTGACTTGGATGGGAATATCAAACCTTGTTACAATCTACTCATAGAGGAACCTTGTTGTACTGATGATGATATTATCAAAGAGTTCTCTCGCCTCCACCCACTTCGTAAGGTACTCGGTAGATACGATCATATACCAATATCTATGCATATTACTTACCTTTAGTGGCCCCACAAAGTTGAGACCCCACCTCTTGAATAATTGTTATGGCTAAGAGGGAAACAAGGGCATAAAACCCCTTTTTAGCAACTTACCTATCCACTAGTATGTTTCGCACCCAACAACCCATTCTTGAGAGTCTGTATATATGATTGGCCACCATAGCCCTACCAAGAGGACCTTTTGTGTGGTGGCATTAGGTCCCATGTGGCTTCCAACCAACCCTTCATGTGCCTCCTTAAGTATTCTTAGAATCTCCTCCTGCATTACACACCTTAGTAGGACTTGATTGAGTCCCATCTTATATAATAGGTCATTAATCAACTAGAATGTTTTACTTTTTAGTGCCATATTGCGCCGCTCACTTGGTGGCATATCTCTTGGAAATATCGAGGTGGATAAATATTAACCTATGATTTTGTACCATGGGGGTAACACTACTATCTAGAACAAGTGAGCATCCCAAAAGTCTGCATTCACCCCCTTTGAAGGTTCCCCAAACTTGATTCTAAAGAGTTGGTCTGCAATCACATGACTTCTCTCAAGTTGTACTATGATAGTGAAGGTGAATTATCGAAGGAGAAGAAGTCACTACTCACCTTACCCTAGATGATCAACTTGTTGACAAAGTACATGAGTGCCTATTGGTCCACAAAGAATGTGAATGGGGGTTGCCATCAAGTAGTGCTGAAACTTCTATAAGTAGTACACCATGTAGAATGCCTCCCTCACTCTCATATTCTAGTTCCATTTGACTTTGGAAAGTAACCGGATATAAAAGAAGATAGTATGGTCTATCCCTTGCATGTCTACTTGTGCCAATGTATCACCGATGGCATAGTTGGAGGTATCTACGTGTACATGAAACTCCTTGTCCCAGTTTGGGTACGCGAGAATTAGTGCACTCGCCAATTGAGACTTGAGTTATTTGAAGGCCTCCTCCTGCTCTCCCCATACAAATGGTTCACCCTTCCTCATTAGTTCATCACTTGGATAGGAAATTTGAGCAAACCCTTTTATGAACTGCCAATAGTAGCCTACATGTCAAAGGAAGTACTTCGCTCCTATCACATCCATCAAACTCTCCATTGTAACAATCATCCCTACATTATCGAGGTCTATCTTCAACCTTTCTTTGCACACTATGTGACCTAATTGTTGGGAATATGTTGGATTTGGTTAAGTGTTGTCATTGATGTCAACACTGTATACCGGTTGGATATGGTTTTGCTATCCCAAATGGACCTATCTTGGTTAGACTTGGTGTTTATCTTGGTCTTGGTTGTGATTCTCATCCGGTATGATTAGATCTATGGATTCGGTTTTGGATGGTTATTAAAGATGACTATATGATTGTCATATTCATTTGGTTCATGATTTGGTGCTCCTGAAGCTATCGCTTATATTCTTGGTTGGTATTTCTTGGTACTGGTTAGTGCTATTTGATGATTTGGTTAGATGATTTTGGTTCGGCTCATGGAAACAGTTTCTAATGTGCTGAAGGTTCTTCTTGATTGTGTTCCAATATTTTGGTGGCCTCGCATTGGCTGGTGTGATGATATGGTGCTCATATTTGAATCTGGTTAGATATATTGTGTTATTGCACTAAGGGTTTCTACCGATTGGTGAAACGTGTTGGATATTGGTCTTAGCATAATTTCCGATAGATGTAATTGTTTGGGTATTCAAATTAGGTCCATACTATGTAATGTAAATCAGAATATTGGTCTGGTGATATCGTGTGATGTAATTTTTATAATTATGGGTTTAAGGGTTTAGGGTTTAGTCAACCTTATCAATAAGGTTGATGATTTATATTTATAGGTGACCTATTCATGTAATTTGGGTATGGTATGGGATCAATGGTTATGTTTGCATTATCAGAGAAAGATTTATGTATGAACAATGATATATCATTCAACAGAAGATTGTGAAAGGCTTTTAGTGTTGCAGGGTAGACATCTGTGCTTAACCGAAACTATATCAAGCATTAGAAGATGTTACTTTCATAGTTCATTCTTTCTGGATTGTAGTTTGATGCCTTTGTAAGTCAATGAGACTTCTCTTTTGTGATGAGAAGTGAGCTCTAGGTGGTTGGTCTAATTGCAAGTGCAATCCCCATTGTAATTATTTCACATATTGCTGCAGAAGTATTATATGATTGTGGATATGGTTTCCCACCATGGTTTTTCCCTTTACCAGGTTTTCCACATTAAAATTATTGGTGTTGTGTATACTATTCTTTCATAATTTATCTTTCATTGTGTTGGTTTCTTTGTGCTTCAGTATAAAGTTTACAATTTGCATTAACTGTAAATATTGGTAGAAAATTAATTCACACCCCCCCCCCCCCCTCATTTTTCTCTCGATATCATATTTGTCTAAAAATTGGTATCAAAGCTTGGTCCTCTCTGCATAAGCTTAACTAATTGAGGACATCTGATGGCATCAACATCAAGTTCTACATTCAAGTCCTACCAGAAAGAGATTCCTAGATTTGATGGCATAAATTACAAACTACAAAAGGAGTGAATGAAGATTCATTTGAGATGTCTTGGAGTTGAAGTTTGGGAGATAGTGGAGAAAGAGTATATACCTCATGATCCTATTTCTGGAACACCGACACCTATTGATGAACAAAAGAGAGTTGAAAATAATGTCAGACCAAAGAAAGCATTGCTAAGTGCCCTATCTAATGAGAATTTACTAAATGTCATAGAGTTGGCAAATGCAAAGCAGATCTGGCTAAAGCTTGAAACTCTTTATGAAGGTGACCAAATGTTGTGGCAAATCAGTTAGTGAGGATGAGGTTGTGTCAAAGATTCTAAGAGTTCTACCTCCGGCTTACAAGATGAAAGCTACTACAATTAATGAACTCCATACAATGTTAAGTACCCCTGTTACCAGAGATACATTACTTAGGAAATTGACTTCTTTTGAGCTTGAAGAAATTGGAGATCATACTGCTACTAAAACAAAGACTGCATTTAAAGGATCCATCTCCGGTAAGCAGAAGATAGATTGGAAGGATTTATATGCTAAATATTTGGAGGACATTGAGAGAGAAGATAGAGAACTTGAAGAGTTGGAAGCTCTAATTTCTAGAAGAATCCCTAAAGGACCGACTAGAAGTAATTATGAAGGAAAAATACCTTTTAAATGTTTTTCATGTAATAAGATTGGTCACTTTTCTTCTACATGTCTTGAAAGAGCTGTTAGGAATCATGAAATATTTATGAGGAATTATAAGCCTAATTCGGAATATCAGAGCAAACCTATATTTAGAAGGAATAAGGATAAATCATGTTACTATGCTGGTGATGACGATTTTGGTATTATTGATGATGATGATGATGATGATGATGATGATGATGATGATGATGATGATGAACCTGTAAGTGGATCCGATAATGGAGGCTTCGGTAAAGACTGGGTCTTTATTGCTATTAAGGATTATTCTCCAGAACCTGTCATTGAAGCAACTCATACTGAGGAGAAGGCTTTAGCTGCTAAAATTGAAGAAAAAGATGAATGAGTTAAAAATAGTGGTTTCTCACAACACATGACTATGAACAAGAGGAAATTTCTAACTCTACAAGAATTTGATGGCAAACTAGTCATAGTTGGAGACAACAAGGCATGCAGGATCAAAGGAAAAGAAAAAATATCCTTGGATGGTAAGACCAATACTGAAAATGTTTATTATGTTGAAGGATTGAAGCATAATCTCTTGAGTGTAGGTCAAATGGTGGATAGAGGATTTCTTTTGCAATTTAAAGATGGAAAATGAAAGATTATCAATAGATCAGGATTGGAGATTGCATCCGAAACTCAGAACAAAGGAAATATTTGTGAGGCCCTACCCCGACCCATCCTAGCTTTTCAATGATTTTTGTGTTGGAAATATTATGGATGCTTTATTTTTATGTATTATGGATATAGAACTTTATATGATCCCATGAATTTTATAACATTGATATATTGATGCTTCATTTCTATGCTTTGTGGATATAGAATTTTGTATGGTCCTAGAATAGGGTAACATTGAGATGATGTATGTCATTATTTGATTTGCAGGACTTTATTATGATGCTAGAAATATGTTGCATATCTTATGAATGGATTAAATTATGAGGGTTATGATGAATTACTTATGTGAATTACTTTGATATGTGGCAAATTGTATTGTATAATGTCAATTCTATGCAGAGTGATTGAATTGTATTCTTAATTATGTGTTTTATATTATATGAGGCTATTGGAAAGTACTAATGTTTAAATTGAGATGTGAATGAAATTATCCATGTGACCATGGAAATATTATAAAGAATCGGGCCTAGGCCTATGTACGTTCGTAAAACTAGGGGTTGTTTATTTGGAGAGAAAACACCCCGTATGTATTGTATTTTATTCGTAAATGTAAAATGTTTGCATGAGTGTAAATTGTTTTTATTAAATTGTTTAAATCATTCAAGGGACAATTGCCATGTGTGTATTTGTGATGTGGAATTATTTTGTAGTGTCACTTGACACCTATGTTGTATGTTGTGTTGGCAATTGTCATGTCACCTTTTTGGAGAGATTCATTTTTGTTTAATTTTTATATTACCTTATTATCCTTGAAGGTACCAAGAAATCTAGGTTAGTGAGCCACAAGGAGGGTCAACTCAGAGTTGACCCGTAGGTTAACTTTAGGTGGACTTTCTAAGGGTTAAATCAACTCTTAGAGTCAATTTTAGAGCATTTTTATTAGGCCTCATGGGGTACCTATGGGTGAAGGCCAAATTTGGCCATGTGTCTTTCCCCTAGGGCTTGTTTAACCACCCAAAAAAGTGGTTTTCACAAGATGGACGAATTCCATCTATAGGAGTGCCATCCTTGGTTAGATAACCTTCTTGATAGGTGTAATTCCTTTTCCCCATTTCATTCCTCTTCTTGAGGTGCCTTGGTTAGGGAGTGTGTAAGACCTAGGGAAGACCAACCGATGGGAGTCCCTCACTCTATCCAAAGAGGTGGGAAGGGGTAAGAGAAGCCTTCTTAGGCTAGAGATTGAAGCTTAGTGAGCTAATCACCCACTCCCCATCTTTGGAGATTTTGGACAATTTTTGAAGGAAAACCAGTTTGAGAATAGGAAAATTTGGCCAAGTGTTGCAGAAAAGTCTTATGGATTGGGTTGCTCTTCTTCAAGCTTTCCCTAGAATACCCTTGGCAGATTCAAGGTTGGTGTTTTTCTTACTTGTTTATTTGAAATCTATATGTAGGATGCTTGAATGTATATGTTGTTTCCTCCCTTGGATTATATTTGTGAAAGTTTTATGTGATTCTTTTTCTATTTATGTTTATGCATTTTGTTGTGTTTGGGAGTATCCAAGACTATCTTACCCTTGGGAGGGAAAAATGGCCTTGGGGGTGGAAGGAGTTTGACAGCCTTAGAGTGAGAGACTCTCATCATGAGAGTGATCTCAAGGGTTTGTTCATGTGACCCTTGTTGTATAGTTCTATTTATGCATTCGAGGGTCATAAGGGGAGCAGATATGGCATGTTTGCCTTTGGGGGTCATAAGGATATGGGGGTTAAGATGATTTTGTTGTGTTTTCTTGGATGCCATGAGTTGGTTGTGAGTTACTATCTAGCAGATCTCCTCTAGGGTACTTGGTCCACTTCTACCCTAGTAAAACATCACATTATGTGATGAAGTTTCAGCTTGGGAAGGGAATGTGTTTGTTATGTTTTTTCCCCTTTACTTGTTTGTGTTTGCTCGAGTGTAACTCGTCTAGGACTTGGTTCTCCAAGCTCGGGGGTGGCTTCTAGTAAGCCTAGGCTGGGAGGTGAGCATATCATGGTCACAACATTATGTTTTATATCCAGGTTGCTTGGAAAGAGGAAAGAAAGCTAGGAGTAGCAGATTTTGATTAGTTGTAGATTTTACTTAGTTGCAAATTTTACTTAGTTGCAGAAAGAAAGAAATAAAGATGTATTATTGTAATTATTTTGAAAGATAGGAGTGTATTGTTTAGTTAAGTCCTCATCTATTAGGGATGAGAAACTAATTGGGTATTTTTCCCCATTGCAAAGAAAAAGAAAAAAAATTGACAACTTGAGTTCATACCATTCAAATAAGAAAAACATTTTTTATTAGAATTTTGTAATAAGTTATGTTGTTGTTCATTTTATTTAATTTTGTCTTAAACTAAAATCTATTGTTATTTATCTCTGCAATTTTTGTAAAGAAATGAAAGATGCAAAAAAAAAGAGAAATGTGTATTTAAGTATTTCCTGTAATATTTACATGTTGATTGTTTACTATCATTTTATTTTACCTAGAAAAATAAATAAATAAAAAGAAAACAGAAAGCTTTTAGAACCATGTAAATCTACTTTTCCTATAAGATATCTAACTGAAGTTAAAAATGCCCTTACAGTCCTATTTTATTTTTGTCATTTTTACTTCTGTTATACATAGCAGAAAATTAGCCTATAAACAAAAGAAATAAAAATAAAACCTATTTATAGTCTTTAGCTTGCTGTTAGTATAATTGTCAAAAAAAAAAATGTATTGCTGTTAAAAAAAGAAGAAGAAGAAATGCATGCAGATCTAGTCTTAGACTATGAAGGTATAGGTTAATCTAATTATGATTAATTAAATCCTTTCTGGAAAAAAGAAAATATAAACATAAAATTTAAATCTATCTATGAACAGCCTAAACATTCTTTTTCTTTACATTCCCGCATGCTAGTGTATAAATAACTTCAAAAAAATAAAGATCCTAACCCTATGATATATATATATATATTCAATTTTAAACTCTCTGTAAATAAAAATTTAAAAAAAGGAAAATAAACAAAATTAGGGGGCATAGGCCGAACCACTGTGTGTTAACATAGTGGATGGCTCATGGGCCGAGCCATTATGTTTACACACAGTGGTCGATGCGGGAGGTGCTGCCACTATGTGTAAACACAATGGTGACCGGGGGGAGCCCGCTGTGAAGCCCAACATCCCTTTGACCTCCGCCCTTCCTTTCTGCCTCTGCCTTTCCATTCGGCTGCTGCCATGCCCTAGTTCGGCCCTGCATAACACACATCACACACACACATACAAAAAAAAAGATAAACCCTAACCCAATTCTGGGTTAGGGTAAAGGAAATACATTAAGTTTAAGATTTTTAATTGGTAAAATATGCAACCCTAATCCAAATCCGGATTAGGGTTTGCATACAAATAAAAAACAAAAAAAAAAGCATTAGGGTTAACTTATAATATAAAAAAAAAAAAGATAAGAATTATTAAGTTGATTTTAAATAGAATATGGGAGAAGAAAATTACTCAACCCTAGTTAGGGTTTGAGATTTAAATAAATAAAAATAAAAATAGGGGGAAATACTTTCCAAATTTTGAAAATAATCCCCCCCCACATAATCTTGGCCATATGTGTTAATAATTTAAAACTCCTTATCCGATTTGGGAGAAGATAAATTTCAATGTAGTTATTTTATATAATTTAAAATGGAGAATTAATGTTATATGGATACATTAATCACATAGTTGATTTAATTTATTCAACTAGGGAAACTATATAGTCATTTGATAAATTCGATTAAATATGGACGTTAAGTTATATTTTAAATTAGGAAAAATTTATAATTGAAAATTATTAATTATTTTTATAAATTTTTAGCCTTTGAGGCCAATGTTGGCCAAATTAATTATATCGTCAAATTTAAAGGTTTAGGGGAAATTAAAATTGACTATTTTATAAAATTGGCTTTATTTGGCAAATGACATTGTGGAATTTGAACCCGTATCGGTTAGATTTAAATAATGAATTTGTGTGCGTTCAATTAATTAATTTTAAATTTAAGATAGCATTATCATTTTTTGGTCGAGAATGATTTAAATGCATTTGAGATATCTAATTATCCCTCAATTTTAATTAGTGGCAACTTAATTAAGATAATTAAATTAACTAACTAAATTGCGACAACCCTCTTGGGATTAATTAATCTCCATTAATTAATGTCGCTTATTTGAGTTGGTTAACTAAACCAACCTTAGAAAACAATTCTATTTACATCCTAGTTAAGACAAGACTTATTTGATTCCACTTTAAATGTAGATTATTTTGAGAGTTTAAGTGTTTCAAAAAAAAAAATTGTTCCATTTTTAGTCCAAAAGTTTGGGCACGACATTTTGGTATCAGAACAAGGTTTCCAACACTAGGAACCTTTCTCCATTACGTTTCGCTTTAATTATTTAATTAATTAAATTTTTCCCCGAAAATTATATATTTGTTTTATTTTTATTTTATTGTCTCATAAGGATGCCTCCGACTATGCGACAAGCTCGCAAGCGCGAAAAGGGTCCTAAGCGTACATGTATGGGATGCGAGGATGTTGATAGGGAGGAACCGGTTCCAGAAGGGAACCTGGAGGCCCCTCCCGAACCACCGGTTGACCCAAACCGAGACATCTTATTAGCACTTCAGAACCTGATTGGGATAGTGCGAGATAGGCTTCCCGCAGTAGATTGTCATGTAGAAAACCAGAACTCAGGGAGCCTTAGATCAGCAGATAGGGAACGGAGTAGGAGTCCACCTCCTAATTCCTTAGAGAGCCAGGCTGAGCACGGTCCTGAGTCTGTTCATCTACTTGGACCACCTCCGGTAGCCACACCTATTTATATTGAGAGGACACATTGAGAACCAGGGGATCTGATCAGAGAGGTTTTGCGCCTCTAGCCAACATCTTTTGGGGGATCTACCGATGAGGTAGAAGCTAAGGCTTGGCTTTTGAGCCTAGATCAGTGCTTCGCATTGCGTTCTTATGAAAGCAATTTGAAGGCACAAGTTGTAGTCCACCTTTTGAGATCAACGGCCTCCACATGGTGGAAACAAGAGGAATTCAAGTGTGGTCTAACTGCAGACACCCTCACATGGGAAATATTTACAGAGCAGTTCAGGGAGAGATACCTGTCAGAGCACTTCATGCAGCGTAGGATAGATGAGTTCCATGACCTCCAGCAGAAGGGTCTCTCAATGACCCAGTACAAGAGCAAGTTCATTGAGCTCCTACCTTATGTAAACTACCTGAAGGATGAGAAGCTTCTCATCAACTGATTTATCAGGGGACTTAATGCCAAGATAGCAGGACCGGTGAGGATGGCTACTTTAGGGAGCCTTTGGGTTGCCATGGAGAAGGCCTTGATAGCTAAGGAGATTCAAGTCAGGCCACAGGACACGAGGGATTAGTTTCAGAACAAAAACTCAGTACCCCAGTCTTTCAGGTTTTAGAAGCCCCACTGGAAAGGCAACCACAGAAATGCATTGGGGTGCTATAAACCCCCTCCTCCATAGTAGTCATAGCTAAGTCAGAGGTAGAGGCCCCCTAAGGGATAGTAGGTCTTTAAGCCCAAGAAGTAGCAGTCACAGGGTCCTAGACACGACCAGAGGGCACAGGGTACATACACACCTCTGGCACGAACTCAGCAGTCCTCCAGGGGTGGGTACAATGGTTCAAGCAGGACAGGTGGGGAGCCTTACTCTAGGCCTCAGGGCACACAGTTTCAAGCATGCGGTGCTTGTTTCATATGTGGAGCCATGGGGCACATGGCGAGAGAGTGTCCATAGGGTCAGATGGAAGGTAATCAGAGGATGGCAGCATCAAAGCCTATAGTTGGAGATATGGGCAAGTCCCATAGGGTCTTCGCAGCGGTTGACAACCGTCAGGCAGAGCACCAAGCCACAGTCATTGAGGCTGCAGGTATGATCAGAGGTATCGGTAATTCTATATTATTTGACTCAGGAGCGACTGACTCCTTTATATCTCCATTGGTTGTGGAGCGTTGCGGGCTAGTGGCAATTAGGCAAGGTGTCAGTTGGGAAGTGGAGTTAGCATCAGGGGCTAGAGTGTCAGTGGATTCAGAGGTTAGGGGATATTTGCTCAAGATTAGTAATACCACCACCTTAGTAGACCTTAGAGTTACGCCACTCAGGTCTTATGGCATCGTACTTGGCATGGATTGGCTTTACACCCACAGAGCCAAGATGGATTTTTTCCTTAAAAAGATTGAGTGTGAAGATGATCACGGTGCTCCCATAGTAATCACTAGGATTCAGAGGCCCGTGTCTCTTTGTATGATTTTCGCTATGCATCTTAAGCAGAGAATTCGAAAGGGATGCCAGTTGTTTGCTATCACCATCAGTGATAGAGAGGAAGAAAATGAGAAGGAGCCTTCCATAGATGATCATCCCATCCTTGGGGTGTTTGCAGATGTGTTTCCATTCGAGCTTCCTGGTATGCTACCTAGCAGAGAGATTGACTTCCACATAGATTTGGTGCCAGGAGTCGAGCTAGTTTCGAGAGTGCCTTATAGGATGACCACTCATGAGCTTAATGAGCTCAAGATGCAGCTAGAGGAACTCTTAGAGAAGGGTCACATTCGTCCTAGCATCTCCCCTTGGGGCGCATTAGTCATATTTGTGAAGAAGAAGGACGGGTCCCTTCGGTTATGCATGGATTACATGCAATTGAATAAAGTAACCATCAAGAACCGCTATCCCTTTCCTAGGATCAATGACTTATTTGATTAGCTTCAGGGTGCTAAAGTGTTTTCCAAAATAGATGTGAAGTCAAGGTATCATCAGTTGAGGATTGTGGAAAGTGATATCCACAAGACTGTGTTTCGCACCAGATATGGCCACTATGAGTTCACTGTGGTCCCATTCGGTCTTACAAATGCTCTAGCTGTATTAATGAGTCTCATGAATCGGGTATTTTGCACTTTCCTTGACCGATTTATGATTGTGTTCCTCGATGACATATTGATATATTCTTGGAATGAGAAAGAGCATGAGGAGCATTTGAGGCAGGTTTTGCAATTTTTGAGGGACAACCACTTGTTCGGCAGTTTGTCGAAGTGTGATTTCTTTAGATCAGGGGTCAAGTACCTTGGGCATGTTATATCCAGTGATGGGATCTCAGTTGACCCATAAAAGATCAGAGGTATTGTGGATTGGCCAATGCCAACCAGTGTGATAGAGGTCAGGAGCTTCATGGGTTTAGCAAGATACTACAGACACTTTGTTGAGGGATTTTCTAGAGTTGCACACCCCATCACATCCCTCCAGTGAAAGGGAAAGAAATTTGAGTGGATAGAGAAGTGGGAGAGGGCTTTTCAAGATCTAAAAAGGGCACTCACTAGTGCACCTATTCTTATTATGCCAGACCCCACGGCCGATTTCATGGTATGCACAGATGCTTCCTTGGATGGATTAGGAGCAGTCTTTATGCGGGAGGGTAGAGTTATAGCATATGAGTCTAGGAAACTTAAGACTCATGAGCTTAACTACCCTACGCATGACCTAGAGCTTGCAGCAGTAGTACATGCACTTGTGAGGTGGATACACTTCCTTTTGGGTCATTACTTCAAGCTTCATTCAGACCATTAGAGTCTGCAGTACATCTTCACCCAGCCTAATCCTAATGCCCGTCAGAGGAGATGGATGGAGTTCCTTTGTGAGTATGATTTTGATGTCTACTACATCAAGGGGAAGGAGAACGTAGTCGCAGATGCCTTGAGTAGGAGACAATATGAGGTATACACCATATCTATGAGCATAGATTTGAGAGACCGTATATTGCAGCAGTTGCCAGAGGATGAATGGTATCTAGAGGTTTGTTAGAGGATCCGATCTAAGGAGACCTTGGAGGGGAAGTATGTGGATTACTCTTTAGAGTCCGATGGACTATTATGCCATAGAGGGCGCATCTATGTACCTTCTCTCAGGGGTTTGTGAGAGTTCATTGTCATGGAGGCTCATAGAGCTCCTTATGCAGTGCATCCCAGGGTTAAGAAGATGCATGCAGACTTTAGGCAGTTATATCATTGGTCGGGTATGCGGCAGCTTATCACTGAGTTAGTAGCCCGATGCCTTGAGTGTCAGAGAGTCAAGGCAGAGCACCGCCATCCAAGTGGGTTGCTCCAGTCTCATGCTATACCAAAGTGGAAGTGGGATACTATATCCATGGATTTCATCATTGGTCTTCCCATGTCATCTCCTCGCCATGATGCTATCTTGGTGACAATTGACAAGTTGACCAAAGTGGCCCACTTCTCACCAGTCCAGAAGCACCAGCAGTGGCATAGGTGTTCTTGCGAGACATTGTCAAGCTTCATGGTGTTCCACGTAAGATTATTTCTAAAAGGGATTCCCTCTTCACTTCTGTCTTTTGGAGGGCATTACAGGTAGCAAAGGGCACCAAGCTCAATTTCAGCACAGCCTATCATCCAAAAATGGATGGACAGACAGAATGGGTTAACCAGGTGTTAGAGGATATGATCCATATGTACATCATGGATCATCAGACCAGATGAGAGGAGTACCTTCATTTGGTAGAGTTTACCTATAATAATGGGCATCACACTTCTTTGGGGATGCCACCTTTTCAGGCTTTGTACGGCAGACCTTGTAGGACACCTTTCAGTTGGGACCGTATTGAGGATAGAGTGGCCATAGGCCCTGAGATGGTTCATGATATGGAGCAGTAGGTAATTTTGATTAGACAGTGCCTTAGAGAGGCATAGGATAGGCAGAAGAAGTATGCAGATGCAAAGAGGATATACCCAAGTTACATGGTTGGGGACAGAGTTTTTCTGATAGTGAAGCCGCATAAGAGTCCAATCTATTATGGAAAGGGTTCTAAGCTCGCACCTCGCTTTGTCGGACCTTTTGAGATCCTTGAGAGGATAGGACTAGTTACTTATCACCTATCTTTGCCACCTAGCCCTACACGCATCCACGATGTGTTTCATGTATTAGTTTTGAGGAAATATATCTATGATGAGTCTCATATTTTAGATTGGGATGCCTTGCAGGTGGAGTCGGACGGGTAGCTAGCTTTGGAGCCCATTTGCATTTTGGCTTGTCAGACGTTGGCCCTTCGAGGTCGAGAGCTGGACTAGGTTAGGGTCCAGTGGGATTGCTATGATGAGGTTACAACTTCATGGGAGGATGCAGCACGTATGAGATCACAGTACCCTCATATTTTTTATGAACTCCAGGAGGACGTTCATGTCTAGAGGGAGAGGGTGTGAGGCCCTACCTCGACCCATCCTAGCTTTTTAGTGATTTTCATGTTGGAACTAATATGGATGCTTTATTTTTAAGCATTATGGATATAGAACTTTATATAATCCCACGAATTTGATAACAATGATATATTGATGCTTCATTTCTATGCTTTGTGGATATAGAATTTTATATGATCCTAGAATAGGGTAACATTGAGATGATGTATGTCATTATTTGATTTGCAGGACTTTATTATGATGCTAGAAATATGTTGCACATCTTATGAATGGATTAAATTATGAGGGTTATGATGAATTGCTTATGTGAATTGCTTTGATATGTGGCAAATTGTATTGTATAATGTCAAGTCTATGCAGAGTGCTTGAATTGTATTCTTAATTATGTGTTTTATATTATAGGAGGCTATTGGAAAGTACTAATGTTTAAATTGAGATGTGAAGGAAATTATCCATGTGACCATGGAAATATTATGGAGAATCAAGCCTAGGCCTATGTACGTTCGTAAAACCAGGGGTTGTCTATTTGGAGAGACAACACCCCATATGTATTGTATTTTATTTGTAAACGTAAACTGTTTGCATGAGTGTAAATTGTATTTATTAAATTGTTTAAATCATTCAAGGGACAATTCCCATGTGTGTATTTGTGATGTGGAATTATTTTATAGTGTCACTTGACACCTATGTTGTATGTTGGGTTGGCAATTGTCATGTCACCTTTTTGGAGAGATTCATTTTTGTTTAATTGTTATATTACCTTATTATCCTTGAAGGTACCAAGAAATCTAGGTTAGTGAGCCACAAGGAGGGTCAACTCAGAGTTGACCCGTAGGTTAACTTTAGGTGGACTTTCTAAGGGTTAAATCAACTCCTAGAGTCAATTTTAGAGCATTTTTATTAGGCCTCATGGGGTACCTATGGGTGAAGGCCAAATTTGGCCATGTGTCTTTCCCCTAGGGCTTGTTTAACCACCCAAAAAAGTGGTTTTCACAAGATGGACGAATTCCATCTATAGGAGTGCCATCCTTGGTTAGATAACCTTCTTGATAGGTGTAATTCCTTTTCCCCATTTCATTCCTCTTCTTGAGGTGCCTTGGTTAGGGAGTGTGTAAGACCTAGGGAAGACCAACCGATGGGAGTCCCTCACTCTATCCAAAGAGGTGGGAAGGGGTAAGAGAAGCCTTCTTAGGCTAGAGATTGAAGCTTAGTGAGCTAATCACCCACTCTCCATCTTTGGAGATTTTGGACAATTTTTGAAGGAAACCAATTTGAGAATAGGAAAATTTGGCCAAGTGTTGCAGAAAAGTCTTATGGATTGGGTTGCTCTTCTTCAAGCTTTCCCTAGAATACCCTTGGCAGATTCAAGGTTGGTATTTTTCTTACTTGTTTATTTGAAATCTGTATGTAGGATGCTTGAATGTATATGTTGTTTCCTCCCTTGGATTATATTTGTGAAAGCTTTATGTGATTCTTTTTCTATTTATGTTTATGCATTTTGTTGTGTTTGGGAGTATCCAAGACTATCTTACCCTTGGGAGGGAAAAATGGTCTTGGGGGTGGAAGGAGTTTGACAGCCTTAGAGTGAGAGGCTCTCATCATGAGAGTGATCTCAAGGGTTTGTTCATGTGACCCTTGCTACATAGTTTTGTTTATGCATTTGGGGGTCATAAGGGGAGCAGATATGGCATGTTTGCCTTTTGGGGTCATAAGGATATGGGGGTTAAGATGAGTTTTGTTGTGTTTTCTTGGATGTCGTGAGTTGGCTGTGAGTTACTATCTAGCAGATCTCTTCTAGTGTACTTGGTCCACTTCCACCCTAGTAAAACATCACATTATGTGATGAAGTTTCAGCTTGGGAAGGGAATGTGTTTGTTATGTTTTTTCCCCTTTGCTTGTTTGTGTTTGCTTTCGTGTAACCCATCTTGGACTTGGTTCTCCAAGATCGGGGGTGGCTTCTAGTAAGCCTAGGCTGGGAGGTGAGCATCTCATAGTCACAACATTATGTTTTATATGCAAGTTGCTTGGAAAGAGGAAAGAAAGCTAGGAGTAGCAGATTTTGATTAGTTGTTAATTTTACTTAGTTGCAAATTTTACTTAGTTGCAGAAAGAAAGAAATAAAGATGTATTATTGTAATTATTTTGAAAGATAGGAGTGTGTTGTTTAGTTAAGTCCTCATTTATTAGGAATGAGAGACTAATTGGGTATTTTTCCCTATTGTAAAAAAAAAAAAGAAAAAAAATTGACAACTTGAGTTCATACCATTCAAATAAGAAAAACATTTTTTATTAGAATTCTATAATAAGTTATGTTGTTGTTCATTTTATTTAATTATGTCTTAAACTAAAATCTATTGTTATTTATCTCTGTAATTTTTGTAAAGAAATGAAAGATGCAAAAAAAAAAGAAATGCAATGTGTATTTAAGTATTTCCTGCAATATTTACATGCTGATTGTTTGCTGTCATTTTATTTTACCTAGGAAAAAATAAATAAATAAATAAAAAGAAAACAGAAAGCTTTTAGAACCATGTAAATCTACTTTTCCTATAAGATATCTAACTAGAGTTAAAAATGCCCTTACACTCCTATTTTATTTCTGTCATTTTTACTTCTGTTATTCATAGCAGAAAATTAGCCTATAAACAAAAGAAATAAAAATAAAACCTATTTATAGTCTTTAGCTTGCTATTAGTATAACTGTAAAAAAAAAAATGTATTGTTGTTAAAAAAATAAATAAATAAAATGCATGCAAATCTAGTCTTAGACTTTGAAGATATAGGTTAATCTAATTATGATTAATTAAATCCTTTCTGAAAAGAAAATATAAATATAAAATTTACATCTATCTATGAATAGCCTAAACATTCTTTCTCTTTACATTCCTGCATGCTAGTGTATAAATAACTTCAAAAAAAATAAAGATCCTAACCCTATGAGTTTGGATATGCATATGTAGATTTATATATATATACAAAAAAAAAATACACATAAATATGACAAAGATAAATGCATGAATCTGATTTTATATATATATATATATATATATATATATATATATATATATATATATATATATATATATATATATATATATATATTCTATTTTAAACTCTCATTAAATTTAAAAAAAGGAAAATAAACAAAATTAGGGGGCATAGGCCGAACCACTGTGTGTTAACATAGTGGACGGCTCATGGGTCGAGCCACTGTGTTTACACACAGTGGTTGGCGTGGGAGGTGTCGCCACTGTGTGTAAACACAGTGGCGATCGAGGGGAGCCCGCTGTGAAGCCCAACATCCCTTCGACCTCAGCCCTTCCTTTCGGCCTCCACCTTTCCATTCGGCTGTCGCCATGCCCTAGTTCGGCCTTGCATAACACACATCACACACACACATACAAAAAAAAAGATAAACCCTAACCCAGTTTCGGGTTAGGGTAAAGGAAATACATTAAGTTTAAGATTTTTAATTGGGTAAAATATGCAACCCTAATCCAAATCCGGATTAGGGTTTGCATACAAATAAAAGACAAAAAAAAAAGCATTAGGGTTAGCTTATAATATATAAAAAAAGAGAGGAATTATTAAGTTTATTTTAAATAGAATATGGGAGAAGAAAATTACTCAACCCTAGTGAGGGTTTGAGATTTAAATAAAGTAAAATAAGAAGAGGGGGAAATACTTTCCAAATTTTGAAAATAATTCCCCCCACATAATCTTGGCCATATGTGTTAATAATTTAAAACTCCTTATCCGATTTGGGAGAAGATAAATTTTAATATAGTTATTTTATATAATTAAAATGGAGAATTAATGTTATATGGATACATTAATCGCATAGTTGATTTAATTTATTCAACTAGAGAAACTATATAGTTATTTGATATATTCGATTAAATATGGACATTAAGTTATATTTTAAATTAGGAAAAATTTATAATTGAAAATTATTAATTATTTTTACGAATTTTTAGGCTTTGAGGCCAATGTTGGCCAGATTAATTATATCGTCAAATTTAAAGGTTTAGGGGAAATTAAAATTGACTATAGCATAAAATTGGATTTATTTGGCAAATGACATTTTGGAATTTGAACCCTTATCGGTTAGATTTAAATAATGAATTTGTATGCGTTCAATTAATTAATTTTAAATTTAAGATAGCATTATCATTGTTTGGTCGGGAATGATTTAAATGCATTTGAGATATCTAATTATCCCTCAATTTTAATTAGCGGCAACTTAATTAAGATAATTAAATTAACTAACTAAATTGCGACAACCCTCTTGGGATTAATTAATCTCCATTAATCAATGTCACTTATTTGAGTTGGTTAACTAAACCAACCTTAGAAAACAATTCTATTTACATCCTAGTTAAGACAAGACTTATTTGATTCCACTTTAAATGTAGATTATTTTGAGAGTTTAAGTGTTTCAAAAAAAAAATTTGTTTCATTTTTAGCCCAAAAGTTTAGGCACGACAATATTTTTCATCTGAACTCTAGTGAGAAGGCATGCTTGATTGATGAAAGCTAGTTATGGCATAGAGGACGTGTCATGTAAACTTTGATTGTATATTCAAGATCAATTCAACAAAGGTTGCTAGAGATTTTTCCAAGATTGTTAAACCTCATAATCCGGTATGTAGAGAATGTCAAATGGGTAAGCAAGTTAGAATTTCTTTCAGAAGCATACATGATAGATCTATAGAAATTATTGATCTTATTCATACTGATTTGTGTGGATCGGAAAGGACTAAATTTTTTCAAGTTGATAGATACTTTATGTTGTTTATTGATGATTATTCTAGAATGATGTGGGTTGCATTTTTGAAAGAAAAATCTAAAGCTCTTGAGAAATTCCAAATTTTCAAAGCTATGGTTGAGACAGAAATAGGATTGAAGATAAAATGTTTAAGATCAGATCAAGGTAGTGAGTTTATATCTGATGAGTTCAACAACTTTTATGAGAAGCATGGAATCAAAAGATGATTTTTTGCACCTAGAACCCCACAACATAATGGAATAGTGGAAAGGAAGAACTGAACTATTTTAGATGCTACAAAAGCAATGATGATGGAAGCCAAATTGCCTAATATCTATTGGACAGAAGTTGTCAATATCGTATTATACACTTTCAACAAAGTACACATAAAAGGTGATATCAGCAAGACTCCTTATGAATTATGGTTTGGTCATACTCCTACTATCGAATATTTCAAAAAACTTGGAAGTAAATGCTACATTAGAAGAGATGATGCATTAGGAAAAATTATCCTAGAAGTGATGAAGAAATATTTTTGGGTTATTCGACTAAGAGAAAAACATATAGATGTTATAACAAAAGATTGGATAGGATAATGGAAACATAAATGTCAAGGTGGATGAGCAAGATAAAAATCAGATCAGATCATATGATTATGGACTAGAAGATGAATTTGTCAAATTAGAACCAACAATGCAAGAATCCATTCAGAGCATAGATCCAATCGCTTTGGTAACATCAGAAAATTCCATTGTGATTGATAAAGGGTAGAAAGAATAAAAAAAGTCAAGACAATCTGAAAACTCCCTGGTATGTGAAGCTGAATTATTTTGAAGATCATATCATTGGAGATAAAAGGAAAGGTGTGATGACTAGAAGAAGGTTAGCTGCTAAAGAGGTATTTTTAATTTCTCAAATTGAACCAGAATCTTTTATTGAAGCAAGTAAAGATGAGAATTGGATGAAAGCAACAGAAGAGGAACTAGATAAGATAGAAAAGAATAAGACTTGGGAATTGGTTCCTAGGCCTACAGATAAAAATATTATTGGAACTAAATGGGTTTTCAAGAATAAATTAAATGAGGAAGGTCAAGTTGTGAGAAATAAAGCTAGTTTGGTTTGAAAAGGTTGCTCACATGAAGGAGTTGATTATGATGATACTTATGCTCTGGTTGCAATAATTGAAGCAGTAAGACTACTTCTTGTTTATGTTGCATACAAGAACTACAAGGTATATCAAATGGATGTCAAACGCGCATTTCTAAATGGAGATCTTGAAGAGGAAGTCTACATTGGGCAGCCTAATGGATTTTATTTATCAGAGGACAAAGACATGGTTTGTAGATTGAAGAAAGATTTTTGTGGATTGAAACAAACCCCTAGAGCATGGTATGCTAGATTGGATAAATATCTTTCAAAGCTCGGTTTTAATAAAGGTAATGATGATTGTAACTTATATTATAAGATTGAGCATGATGACATATTGATCATTGAAGTCTTTGTGGATGATATCATTTTTGGTGGAGAAGAAAGTTTGTGCATGAAATTTGTTGATGATATGAAGAATGAATTTGAAATGTCTATGATTGGTGAGATGAATTTTTTCTCAGGTTTGCAGATTACTCAAACTGATAAAGGTGTTTTCATTTGTCAAACTAAGTATGTGAGGGAATTTCTTAAGAAATTTGGATTAGAAAATTCTAAACCTATCGGTACTCCTATGATACCCGGTTGCAAATTGTCAAAGGATGATGGAACTCCTAGAATAAATCCAAGTAGATACAAAACAATGATTGGTGGATTGTTGTACTTAACTCAAACTAGACTTGATATAATGAATGTTTGTATTGCATCTATATTTCAGTCAGATCCTAGATAAACTCATGATATTGTTGTTAAAAGGATATTCAGATATTTAGTAGGTACAACAGATTATAGGTTATGGTATCCAAAAGATGATGATTTCAGACTATGTTCTTATGCAGACTCTAATTGGTCAGGAGATGTGGATGATTGGAAGAGCACTATAGGTGGTGAGTTCTTTCTTGTAAAGAAATTGGTTTCATGGCTTGGCAAGAAACAATCATGCACTTCATTATCTACTGCTGAAGCTGAATATGTAGTTGTTGCAACTAATTGTACTCAGATTTTATGGATGAAATAGATGTTGAAAGATATAAGGGTAAGTTATGATGAGCCTATTGTTATTCACTGTGATAATACTGCTTCTATTGATATGTCAAAGAACCTAGTATTTCATTCCAAATCAAAACACATTTCTATGAGGTATAATTTCTTGAAGGAAAAGGTTGAAGCAAAGGAAGTCGGATTGGTTTATGTGCCTACTAAGGAATATATTGCAGATATTCTAACAAAGTCATTTCTTAAAGATACTTTTTAATATCTAAGATATCATTTGGGGATCACCACCCCTTCGGAGGATACTTAGAGATGCAAGAATGCATCAATCTGGTGAGCCTGTCAAACATACTTTCTGATCCAGGTTGATGAGATGATGTTGCTACTTAGAGGGAGTAGTCATTTGTTTGGTTTAGTTTTTCTTTTTGGTTTGGTATCTGTCCTTTGTCATTGATGTCAAAGGGGGAGATGGTGTTCATGTGTTTATCAGTTAATCTAAGGGAGAGATATATTTCAGATCAGTCTCTAAGAGATTGTTGGCATTCTTTGGCACTTGGATATTTTTCACATTTAGTGTTGGCATCAATGCCAAAGGGGGAGATTGTTGGCAATATGATGGATTTGGTTTAAGTGTTGTCATTGATGTCAACACTGTATCCCGATTGGATATGGTTCTGCTATCTCGGTTGGACCTATCTCGGTTAGACTTGGTGTTTGTCTTGGTCTTGAATGTGATTATGATCCAGTATGATCAAATCCCTAGATTTGATTTTGGATGTTTATTCAGGATGACTATATGATTGTCATATTTAGTTGGTTCATAATTTGGTGCTCCAGAAACTATAGCTTATGTTCCCGTTTGGTATTTCCTAGTACCGGTTAGCTCTACCAAGTGATATTTGATGATTTGGTTAGATGATTTTGGTCCAGCTTATGGAAACAGTTTCTAACACACTAAAGGTGCTTCTTGACCATGTCCCAATAATTTTGTGGCCTCACATTTGGCTGGCATGATGATATTGTGGTCTTATTTGGATCTGGTTAGATATACTGTGTTATTGCACTAAGGGTTTCTACCGGTTGGTGAAACATGTTGGATATTGGTCTTAGCATAATTTCTGATGGATGTAATTGTTTGGGTATTCAAATTAGGTCCATGCTATTTAATGTAAATCATAATATTGGTCCAATGATATCGTGTGATGTAATTTTTGTAATTATGGGTTTAAGGGTTTAGGGTTTAGTCGACCTTATCAATAAGATTGATGATTTGAATTTATAGGTGACTTATTCATGTAATTTGGGTATGGTATGGGATCAATGGTTATGTCTGCATTATCAGAGAAATTTTTATGTGTGAACAGTGATATATCATTCATTAAAAGATTGTGAAAGGTTTTTGGTGTTGCAGGGCAAACATTTATGCTTAATCAGAATTGTATCAAGCATTAAGAGATGCTACTTTCATAGTTCATTCTTTCCAGATTGTAGTTTGATTCTTTTGTAAGTCAGTGAGACTTCTCTTTTGTGATGAGCAATGAGCTCTAGGCGATTGGCCTAATTACAAGTCCAATCCCCATTGTAGTTATTTCACATACTGCTGTAGAAGTATTATCTGATTGTGGGTAGGGTTTCCCACCATGGTTTTTCCCTTTACCGGGTTTTCCATGTCAAAATTATTGGTGTTGTATGTATTATTCTTTCATACTTTATCTTTCATTGTGTTGGTTTCTTTGTGCTCTGGTATAAACTTTACAGTCTGCATTAACTGTGAATATTGGTAGAGAATTGATTCACCCCCCCCCTCTTAGTTTTCTCTCGGTATCAAATCTGTCTAACACTAATATATTTCCCAATGGCACCATGAATCAAAATTTCTTTGGCTTGAGAGCTAGCCAAGCCTGTCGACACCTCTCCATGCACTCCTATAGCACCTTCAGGTGGGTTTCTTTCTCAATGTAGATGGACCAGTCATTGAGAAAAGCCTTAAATTTCTCACCAACATCTTGTCAAAAATGTGTAGTATTATCTATTGGAAGGTGGTTGGAGCATTACACAAATCGAACGGCATCCGATTGCAGGCGTACACTCCATCTTCCACTACAAAGGTGGGTTTTAACTTGTCTTTGTCAATGATGTTGATCTGGTTATAACCAGAGAACCTGACCATGAATGAGTATATTTTGTGGCCCGCCACCTCCTCAAGGATACTATCTGTGAATGGAATTGGGAAAGGATCCTTGATGGTCATTGCATTTAGGTACTAGAAGTCTACACAAATTCTGATTTGGTTTGCCTCCTTTTTCAGAGATATGATGATGGGTGATACCCATTCACTCATTTCCACTTTGAAAATAATATCAACTTCTAGCACCTTTTCAATCTGTTCATTTACCTTAGCCCCATAGTTCTTGTTCACTATGTACAACCTCTTCCATATGGGTTGGGCACCAGGTACAAGGTGTATCCCCTTCATGTCTTTGTACATCCATGCAAAGATGTCTTTGTACTCCAAGAATATTTTAAATGTTGTTGCTTTTAGTATGGGGTTCCAATCATCCCCTATGAGGATCACCTTTGGCTTGCCATTATCTCCCAAGTTCACTTTCTTTATATTCAATTCCTCGTATTTGATAGCCTCATCCCTTTTGAACCAATGAGCGAGTGTGTTTTCCACCTGTGTCATTCCTTCTCGATTCTCTATGTACTCTGGATGGAAGGTTCTACTCTCCATACATTCACCTAGCTCCTCAATCTCATAGATTTTCAACATATGGCACTCCAAGTGAAAGACCTTGTAGTCCTCCATCTGCCAATGGAAAATTCCACTAAGAGAACTGGTTTCATCCTTCGAGCAACCTTCCAGCTCCAGTACCCTCTCATTGTTGGGTTCCATCTTTCCCTTTCAGTCCTTTGAACCCCATTCATAATCATGAGAGTCATCTGAGTCTAAATTGGATGACGCCAATTCCTTGCTCACTGCTTGGTTCCACAAGTCAACCACATATTTGCACCCCCCACTCTCAATGGAGAGTGTATTCTTCTTCCAGTTATGATTTTCCTTTTCTATGATTAGCCAACCTATCCTGAGGAGAGCATCGTAGGCCATTTTCTCTAATAGAATGATGACGAAGTCAAGGAAGAAATGTTGGGTGCCGACAACAACTTTTTGTGCCATAAGTGTTCCCAAGGGATTGATACCATGTTGGTCACCTATAAAGTGGAATGTCGGTGGCTAGAGAGTTGGTTTGCCTAGTCCCCTCCATGTCTCCTCTAACAATACATTTACTTCAGAGCCACCATTGACAATGGTATTCGTCAACTTTCATCCCATAATCTCCATTTCTACTACGGCTATCTTTTGGCCAATACTCACAATGAACATCATGGGGTCCATGGTTGATGTTCCAAGTAATTATGTCACTGGCTCGTGGCATTCCTGTCTAATGATGTCATTGTCGACTAAATTTGTGAGGGCCATTTTCAATTGTGGCATAGTTTGTAGAAGGTCAAATAGCCATACTAGTACGGTAGCATGCAGCATCTATTTTATTATAGTTATCTTAGACTCCAATTGTAGTGGAGTACTAGCATCATCATGTGAGGCCCTTCACTACTTTGCCATCACCCATTCAACATCTACCTTTTCCTCTCGGAGTCTTTCCTTCTCCGTACAGGGATCGGGGTACACTGCCTTTTTTCTCTATAACCTTGTGATTGCCAGTACCTGTTTGTCTAGCTCCTTGACGTCCAACATATTCACTCCCTTCTACTTTAGGAAGCCTGTATCTTCATGATTTCTTAGTCCACACTATTTACATAGAAAGCTCTCATTTTTGTTATCACTTTGACATTTGCGGGAAAGTGACCCCACTTGTTGCACTTCTAGCACTAAATCATGGGTATCCCTTTGGCATCATACTGAATTTTGATTCTTGACATGTTGTTGTTAGAATGATTGTTCCCTTGCTAGTTGTTACGATACCCTCCTGGTGAGGCATCAAACTTTGCTAGTGGTTTGGGTGGTGTAGTTAGCGAGTTAGCCTATTCCCCTTGGGCGTAAAGCACTTGTGTATTCCTTGTTTTCAAGTTGTACAAGAATTCCTTAGTGGAATGGCCTAGTACTTGATAGATGTCATAGAACAGTTTTTTCAGCCAAGTGCCCTTGGTATGACCTTCTACTTTGCAATCAGGACACCACACTTCTTTGTTTTCCTTGCTACTCTCCCTCCCTATCGTCAATTCCTTTAACATCTAAAGCATATCCACACATAGGTCTTGTACAGTCTTTGAATCTCTATCAGTACTTCCATCTATATTGTCATCATCACTCACCCTTTTCTTTCCTTTGGATGTTTCACTTTCATTGTAAATGTCCATTACTTAGTTATAGGCTTCATCGTATGATGGTGGGGGGACCACTTTCATTTTTCTCCTTAGGGACATAAATTTTAGACAGATCGAAAAACTAGAAGACAACTGAGAGGGGGGGGTGAATCAGTTGTCACGGATTATTGGAACCATTAGCAATTTAAACTTTAATACTGGAACTCAAAACATTAATACCGGAATAGAAGTTAATCCAATTAAGCATAAACAATAATCACAGTGTAAAAGCCATCCACATAACACCAAGATTTGTACATGGAAAACCCGGCAGAGAGTTTTTTAGTGGCGAATCTTCGCCAATTGGCAAATTCTGTGCGAATAGTTTGGGGCAACAAACGTGGTCAAATCGCCTAGAATTTTGAGGTTAATGGCACACTGTAGAATCTGGCTTCGCCATTGACCACACACCGTCAACGTGCATGCCCATAATATTCACTTGGAATCACTTGAACATGGGTATTAGATCACCTCTATTATTCACCAGCAATAGTAAAACGACCATGTACCCAGGACCTAATTCACCAATGGTAAATTAAATGTTCATTGCACGTATCGGCCAAATTTGCCAATATCAATTAAAACATTATAAGTATTCGAGGACCCATTTCACCCTGCTTAAATTAAATGTTCATTGCACGTTCACACAATTTGCCAAAAATGCAATTAAATTAAATGTTTATTGGTAATTGCGACGCCTGGGCCCCGCGCAATTCGCCAAAAATGCAATCATGGATTGCTATAAATACACTCTTTCTTACACTATTTCTTACAATTTGTTCATGTCTGATTAGTAAATTGGGAGCTCTCGAGTCTCAATTCGCATTCTGCAAATTGAGTTGGAAAGTCGAAGTTCATTCACATTGTAGGGCGGAGGGCCAGAGTTACAATCCTGCAACACAGGCCCACGCATTCTTGATTGCTGATTCAGAGAATTGAGAAGGCATAAAGGTGAGTAATCATTTCTTCATACTTGATAGGATTAGTTTTAACTTTTAATTCATAGTGAGAGGTCAAGACTCAAGATGTCATAGTCAGACATGGGTGAGACTCCTCAGGGGGTGAAGGGATTGAGATGTCACACAAGGGTGAGACTGAGACTCCTCAGGGTGGTGAAGGGATTGGGATGTCAAACAAGGGTAAGACTCCTTAGGGTGGTGAAACTGAAGGGATTTAGAGGCCATCAAAATGCCCAAAACTTAAACTTAAAGATACTACCATAAAGTCTTTCTTTGGAATTGGCAAAGTTTATGGTCCATCAACTTTTGCAGTTGCAGAAGCCATTCACAGTAGCTCACCACCACCACAAGGTGGGATTGTCATTGAGTTAAGTGCATCAAATGAGGATGACAATACCAACATAGAAAAAGATGTTGTAAGGGATACACACAATGAAATAATTCACTCAGATGCAAATGCTAGTACTAAAGATGATGTTGGTAGGAAGAAAAGAAAAAGGACAGTAAAACTGGGGCGAGAGTGGGAGATGACAAGGAGTTTTAAGATTGATTGGGTAGCAAAATACCCATTCATTGAACCAGTCCCAAACAATGATGAACAACCAATAGAAAGCAAGTGTAAGATTTGTAGCTGGAAAACTAAAAGAGAGAAGAAGATGCAGCTAAAGCTTGACACCATAGAAAAGCATATTGGTAAGGTTTATGGAAAACAGATCATAGATGGAAAGGAAACACGAATAGTAATATGGAAATCAAAGGAAGAATGTCGTCATGTTAAGTATGTCGCGGAATATGAAGAGCATAACCACAAAATGACACTGATTGGTAATAGTAGATTTAGAAATACAATCAAGGTTGGGCTTGAACATGCAGTGAAAGATGCAAACCTGGCAAAGATTGTTCAGATGAGTGTTGTTTTTCATATTATGTCGAGAGGGCGTCCTATGAAAGATTTCCCAGAATTTAGTAATTTATTATCTTTTTTGAATGTTCCTCACTATCCTATGTCACATTGGTCAATAAACGTTGAATGGGAAATGGTAAACTGTCTCGCTGAGGTGGGAAAGAAAAATTTACAAGAGTGTAAAAGAGTCAAATTTCATTTCATTATCCATAGATGAAGTTACTACGGTAGATAATACTGCTTGAGTTTGTATGCATGTGTATACCGTAAAAGAACATGTCTGTCAAGCTCATCTACTCTGTGTTCGTAAAATGAGGGGCAATTCAATAGAAAAAAATTTATATTTGGAAGTTAAGAAAGCTTTGAATGAAATTGCTAGTATGGATGACTTGACAATTGCTAAGAAGTTGGTGTGTGTTGGAGCTGATGGAGCTATAGTAATGCAAGGTCAAAGGACTGGTCTTTGCGTAAGATTACAAACTAGTATTGCACCATACATGGTTGGGATTCACTGCATGGCCCATCGAATGAATTTATCATATAGAATTGTAAGCAATTTCCCTACAGTGTCAAAAGTTGAAGATCTAGTCCACGAGCTCCACTCATACTTCTGTCAAAGTCCTAAATGTTTTGCAGAATTTCAGATTTTTGCTGAGGGAGTAATAGGGGGAAACAAGCTTCTAAGGGATGTTGAGACCAGATGGATCTCCTTGCATGGACCATCGGAATGAGTTCTAATAGAATATCAATCCTTGATCGGACTAATGTATGAGCAACACCTCATAGTAGACAAAGCTCCTGATCTCTTACATAAGTTAAGTGATATAGAGACTCTGTTAACTTTAGCTAGTCTTCTCCCCATGCTGGATTCAATGAAAAAACTTATTAAGAAAGCCCAAGACAGAACTATGTATATCAATGAGTATAGCACTCTACGTAAAATGGCATGCTTGAGCCTGGATGGTCTATATTCAAATCTAACAGGGTGAAGCCCAAATTTTTTTAGGCGGCAGATGATTACATATTTGAATCATGCTGAAATTTTTTTACATTTCAATACGAAAAATGAGTTATGTGTCTTTGTAAAAGGATTTCAGATACCAATGCACCAATCTAAGATGGGAAAGCGAGGCAAAGCACTACCAGTTAAAAAGGAAGATTTTGACAGGATTGTTAAATCTGTTAGTGATAATTTGAAGTCTATTGCATATGAACTTTCAACTGAGATTCGTGAAAGATTCCCTCGAGAAGAAATACTTGAAGCCATGGGTTGTTTGTATCTTCAATTTTGGCATTCAAGTGGAGATAATCCAAATGATGTAAAGATGTATCATAAAAAACTAGAGGAATTAATATTGACATTTTCAAAAGATGCATATTGCAATGGACAGCCAATAGAAGGAATTTTAAATTTAGATCATCTTAGAAAACAATGCAAAGAGTTTGCATTGGTTATGAAACAGCAGTTGGTTAACTTGGAGAATCCATTTGAACCTAGATCAATCACAAGGCTTTGGAAAAGGATAGATCAAAGTGAAGCATTGCATATTGCAATACCAGAATATTTGAAACTTACTGATTTATGTCAAACAATGATATTGGGGTCGATGGAAGATGAGAGAGTTTTCAGTGCATTAGGGCTTTTGAAATCAAAGATCAAAAATAAATTAGACAAGAATTTGGAAACTTGCTTGAGGTTGTTTGTAACCTAGTATAATGTTAGAGATTTTCCATATGATAGGGCACTGGCAATCTGGAATTCCATGCATGAAAGACGAGGGGTGTGCAACACTTTAAAAGTTGGTGGTGTTACTGCTAGTGCTAATGCTGAGACAAATGAATATAATGGATCACAGACTCAGAGTCAGCATGAAGACGAGGACATTTTTGAATACCCGACTCAGAATGAAGATGAACCCGTTAGTACTAGTCAGTTTCCAGATCTTGACTCCCCAGGGAGCAACACTACCAGCAACTAAGGCAGAGGTAGCGGAACTGAATTAGCAGTCATTTTATAGGTATTTATAATTATACTATAGTTCTTGAGTCATATTACAATTTCAATTTGCAAAATTGCAATACTATAGTTGTCATTGATGATTTTTGATATTGTATTCCTTGAATTTGTCAATCAGAATGAATACTTATTTCATATTTTTAATTGTGAATTTGAATTATTAGTAAACAATTGAATTATTAGTAAATTGGTATTTGGTTCCACATTATGTTGAACATGAAATGCAACAATTTGTATCACAAGATCCATAAAATTACTCATATTGCATAACTGTTACTACTAGAACCTTTCTACTGTTCTATATTAAATGCTTAACGTGATGTTCATGCCGATTAGGGTTTTGTGTTTGTTTTTTGTCTTAGTTGGCTAGTAAACTGAAGTTGTTGTGCGTTGAAAATCTGAGTTGTCCTCTCTTTATTTGTCCATGTCAACGTCAAGTGTGGTCAAACGGTTGGTCAGACATGTTTAATGTTTCATCTCTAACTCGCAGATAAATTTCATGTTTAACAATTTAAGTGGTGACTTAGCCAGTATTGGTTTGGGTTTAAATCGCGAGGTCTCTAGTTTTTTGAGTGTTAGCATTTTATGTTAGCGAGCTAGAGATTGTTAATGAAATTGCTTTGTTTGTGAGGTCTCGAATTGGTTTGATGCCATGCATTATAGCCGCAAGAGTTAGCGAGTAAGTACTAAGTCATTAATGGTATGTGCACCACTTCTCACGCCTGTTTATGATGGTAAATTAACATAAAACATCGATTTTTGTTGGTACTCGTTCGGTCATTTCGGTCAAGAGATAAAAAGTTTTGAGATTTTATATTTATCGCTAGCTCGCATGTCCTTTATCATCAAGTCAGTTTAAGTCACGAGCTTGCGAGTACTGGGAGATTTTAGTTGTCGCTACCTCGCAAGATGTTTTGCACTTGACCATTTTATGTTGCGAGTTTGCGACTGGGTGTGATTTTATGTTGTCACAAGGTCGCGAGGTGTTCGTGGTTAAGTCATTTTAATTTGTGATCATGCGATGTGGTTGGTATTGTAGCTTAGTTGGTTTCATTGCTTGCTCGCAAGTTTTGAAGTTGTTTAGCATTTTAAGTTGCGATCTGGCGACAGGTAAGTTTTGGTCTGATTTTGTGGTCATCGCATGCTCGTGGGTTTGTAAGTCTTAAATGAAAAAGTGTTGCGAGCATGTGATGGCGGTTAAGTATCTTGTTGTCATGGGATCGCAAGGTTTTAAGTCAAGTTAAGTTTCTAGTTGCAAGCTTGCGATAAAATAAGTTGTTTTGTTAGATTTGCAGTGGTCGCCAGCTCGCAGGTAAAGAAAGAATATTACAAATGTTGTTGCGAGGTTGTGACTGAAGGGCTTGATGAAGATCAATAGTTGTCGCTCACTCGCAAGATTCTTTGAGGATTCGTAAAAGGGGTTGCAAGCTTGCGATTAAGAGGATTTGGTAGCATTGTTGCTAACTCGTCGGTTCCTTTCCAAATTGTTATAACTGGTTGCGATTGTGCGATTAAAGATGGGGATTGATACGTGGACTTGTTTGTTGGGTTCTGTAAAAATTTTGAATGGCCATCACCAATCAAATGCCATAGTAGCTACTACTAGTTTATGCAAGTGTGGCAATTAATATTAATGAGACTTGAGAGAAGTGACGGCACCCAAATACCATAAATTGCATGATCGAGCTGAGATTTTGACATTTGTATAATTGCATTAATGCCACACTAGCTAGTTCATGCAAGTGTGGCAAACCGCAAATGGAAATTAATGAGACTTGAGAGAAGTGATGGCACCCAAATACCATTTTATGTTGCGAGGTTGCAACTGGGTGTGATTTTATGTTATCGCAAGGTCGCGAGGTGTTCGCGGTTAAGTCATTTTAATTTGCGATCACGCGATGTGGTTGGTATCACAGCTTAGTTGGCTTCGTCGCTTGCTCGTAGTTTTTGAAGTTGTTTAGCATTTTAAGTTGCAATCTGGCGACAGGTAAGTTTTGGTCTGATTTTGTGGTCATCGCATGCTCGCAGGTTTGTAAGTCTTAAGTCAAAAAGTGTTGCGAGCATGCAACAGCGGTTAAGTGTCTTGTTGTCACGGGATCGCAAGGGTTTAAGTCAAGTTAAGTTTCTAGTTGTGAGCTTGCGATGAAATAAGTTGTTTTGTTAGATTTGCAGTGGTCGCCAGCTCACAGGTAAAGAAAGAACATTACAACTGTTGTTGTGAGGTTGTGACTAAAGGGCTTGATGAAGATCAACGGCTATCGCTCACTCGTGAGATTCTTTGAGGATTCATAAAAGGGGTTGTGAGCTTGCGATTAAGAGGATTTGGTAGCATTGTCGCTAACTCACTAACATGTGGACTTGTTTGCCGAGTTCTGTAAAAATTTTGAATGGCAATCACAATCAAATAGAAGGGTATGAATTCAAATTTTGCTCGAGTACTTCAGCTTTGAAATTTGAAATTTGAATTAATGCCACAGTAGGTAGTTCATGCAAGTGTGGCAATTAATGAGACTTGAGACTTGAGAGAAGTGACGACGCCCAAATACCATAAATTGCACGATCGAACCAAGATTTTGTATAATTGCATTAATGCATTCTATCTTCGAGGTAATCCAGTGAATTGAGCTCTACAATAACGTTGGAGAATTCGGAGTGTTGGATGTGGGAAAATTTTAGAAAATTGGTTAAGTTTTTCTCCTGCAACTAAAATGAGCCAGGTGATGAGTGGAACTGGAGCTCCCAAGCCCAAGCCCAAGCCCAAGGCCATGACAAGTGGAGCAGGAGGACCTGGAGGTTCCAAGGCCAGTGCCACCAAGGAAAAGATGGTTAAGAAATACAAAGAAGAATTTGTAGATTTTATGCCAAGGACTTCTGTTGCTTTGAATGCAAATGATTTGGCATGGAAAGATTTATGGAGCCAATGCAGAAACCCTACCATGCTTAATATGACTAGTTCTACTCTGTTTAATTATTTCTAGAATAATAGGGTTAAGGGTGTCCCAATGTCAAACCCTTGGGATTTAAATATGGCAAAGTTAATTGTGCCAAATGTGTATGTTGATGTGGATTTGATCAAAGAGTTGGCCAAATGCTATTGCCCAGTATCTAGGGTAATCAGAAGAAAGAACCAGTCTGCCCTAGTTTCAATTAACAGAGCTAGCTTTGTTGAAGCTTTCCAGATTACTGGTGCTGCATGTACAAATATAGATTTGGAGCAGATTGCAGAGGATTATGACAAATACAAAGGTGTTATCAAGAAGCATGCAATCCCCAGATACATGCCTAGGGTGAATAGGAAGCTGGTTATAATTCCAGAGAGTATCGAACCACCATTTGACATCACACCTTTCCACCATTATATGCATTGTACAATCTATGGATTATGCAGAGTGTTGGGTTTTGATGGAGATTTCAACAGTGTCAGATGAATTACTAATGATGGCTATGGACATTCAACACCTAGATGTTAACAAAGATTATGATTATGTGGGATATGTGGTTGAACACATTCATAATGCTCTAGTTGAAATTTAGAGTGGTGCACCCAGGCCTATATTCAAGCATTATTCATTGTTGATGCATTTAATCTTGTTCTATAATGTTGAGTTCGTGGATAAAGAATTGGAGCTTTTCAAAGAAGAATTGGGTGTCTTAACGCCAATATAAAGATGGACCCAGGTTTGGGACAGTAGTTATCCCCATTCTTCTTTCCTTTTCTTTAAAAATTGGATTGTTTCACCAATTATGGAAATGCTAGGAATAAATAGGGAATGATTGTCAATTAATGTTAGGAGAGTTTTGAGACCTTACCATTTTGTTCCAAACTCGTCTATTTCACATAACTGGGGGGACTTATTTTTTTTATAACTTTATTGTGATCAAAGTCTATGGGTGTCCTCATCCTCCCCATATTTTACCAAAATTTGTTCCAATTAGGATTGCTTTTATGGATTTTATGATAAATACTAAGAGGGGGGGTGAATTAGTATACCAATAAATACTAAACTCAAACACTTAAACAATTTAGCAGTAAACTGGTATAACAGTTTTACTAACAAACCGGTTAACACAAATGCAAACCAAACAACAAATAAGACATTCACCCACAGAAGCACAAACACCATAACACAAGAGATTTTGATGTGGAAACCCAAATGGGAAAAACCACGGTGAGATGAAACTCACAAGTAACTATCTGTAGAATAGTAACCAGACTGGTTAAGGCCAGACCGATTAAAGTCATACAATGTTCTTCACCAGAATAGATCCTGTTAGGAATCTCAATCTCTATTAGGAGATAAGTCTGATTAAAGACTACCTTGTGAGAGGATTTCAGATCCACAGTTGTGAACCACCTTGTTAGAGGATTTACAAAGGCTTTGCCAAGCCTACCCAGTTAAGGGTTTTAGACTTGTTGAAGATGAGAGTAATCAATAAGTGAGTGATCTAAATACTAGCACATTATGCTTGGTTAGATCCTTGATAGCTCATTGTTAATGCATTTCAGCATTAATTTAGTCTTCAAAATCTCCACACTTTGTTTCTTCACACAGACCTAATCTTCTTCTGTGATTGCACATGCAAAAACCTCATCAACCACCTAAAACCCTAACAACATCTAAAACCCTAGACATTATGTCCTTATAAAGGAATCTAATTTCATGTCGGTCCAATAGGATTACATTGCAAGTTCCTAGGTTCAGTGCATCTAGACACATTTGGTAACATGGCACAGAATCACCGCCAAAGTGTCGGTGGATGATAACTCATCACAAAAATAATACTAGTTGGTAACTCATCACAGAGTAATACCGGTTCATACATTTTCCTATTATCAGTTCACATATTTTAGTGATTACCAGTTCACACATTTTACCAATTACCGGTTTGTCAAAATGAAGAATGGGAAAAATAATAACAACCGCTTTGTTTCTTCACACCGCTTTGGGATCCTCGAACCACTTGAGGTCTTCATACCGCTTGGGTCTTCATACTGCTTGAGATCGGTAAACACTTTCTACAAAACACCGATAGTCTAAAGACTATAATACAAAATACCAGTTGAAATAAATATCGAATGAGCATAACTCATACATACAAAAAGTGATCTCAAAGCAAGTGTGTGTCCATCAATGACAATCACAACATCATCATCAAAAATTCCAACAATCTCCCCCTTTGGCATTGATGGCAACACTTAGGAAAAATTTTGACATCTAAGTGTTTTACAACAAAAATACGCCATAATCAAAATTACTCCCCCTAAGCATATACACTATCCCTTTTGCAGAAAATACAATGTATACTAGTCCCTTAAAGAGATAACATGAAAGAATACATGGCATTCACCAAAATTTTAAATACAAATACAGAATACTACTCCCCCTTTGCCAACAATGACAAAGTATTGCAGAATAACCCCTGTTTCCCATTATCATTAATATAATAAATGTTTATGACAATAATGAGTGAAACTTATCAAAAACTAATTTAAAATCTTGTATAAATGTCTTCATGGATAAGGACCATGACTCAAGTAATGAGGTAGCAACCTCACTTTCCGTTTGCATCTAGGATACCTATTCCTCCATGGTGTCCAAGGTACTCATCTCTTGAGTGACCATTAAGGCATCCAGATTGAGATAGCACTTCTGAAGTATTTGCAGTCATGGTAGTAGAGCCAGTTGAAGATCCTACAAATCTCTGGTCCGTTTGGTGATCTCCAACTCTATTCTGGCAGTCTAGAGTTGAAATCAGTGAATGGTTTGCCCAAATGTGGTGAAGGAATCATAGGGTGTCTTGAAGGTGCTTATATATGACTGCAAATTAGATTGCAGTTTGTCTTTCTGAGCAAGAACATCATTATAGAGTTGATTGGGGTTGGCTTATCTTATCGAGCAGTAATTTCCACTCATCTATAGCATCTCTTATGTCTTTCTGCACTTTCTGAAGTTCAGACCAGAGCTCGTTTAATTTCTTCACTAAGGCAGTGTTCAGTGCCTTTTATGCTTCTTTTGTGCATTGGCTTCAGCAACATCTTCCAGGCATTGCACCTGGTTCTCTACAACTGTGCATAAAAGTTTTAGTTGGGCCAGAGAGGAATCGGTACTCGAGAGCTTGGTATCGAGTATCAAACTGGTGAGATTTTCCATCGCAGTTTGAATAACATCTTGTTCCTTCTTCCTCCTTAGCGCTTCCAGTCTCTCTTGGGCAAGCTTAATGCTTTGGAGTAGCTCTGTTTCATTTGCAAATTGGAGGTCAATGGGACTGGTAATGTTAGTCAATTTGGCTTGACTACCAGTTGCCTTTGGGGTCTCCACTTGTGTGCTCTTTATCGCTTCCTCCTCCTCTTTGGCTCTTTGCTTTTCCTCTTCAGCCTTCTTTTGCTCCTCTAGTTCTTTCTTTCTCTTTTCTTCTTCCTTCTTTCTATCTTCTTCTTTCTTCTTCTCCTCTTCCTGTTTCCTCTTCTCTTCCTCTTTTCTCTTCTCCTCTTCCTATTTCTTCTTCTCCTCTTCCTTTTTCTTCTTCTCATCTTCCTCTTTCTTCTTATCCTCTTCCTTTTTCTTCTTCTCCTCTTCCTCTTTCTTCTTCTCTGCTTCCTTTTTCTTCTCCTCTTCCTCTTTCTTCTTCCCCGCTTCCTTTTTCTTCTTCTCCTCTTCCTTTTGCTTCTTCTCCTCTTCCTCTTTATTCTTTTTCTCTTTCTTCGCTTCCACTTTATCAGCCTTTTCTTTGTCCTATTTTTCTTTGTCCACTCTCTCTTTGTCAGCCTTGTCCTTTGCTACATCTGGTGTGACATTTTCACCATCCAAAGCATCAATGTCAATTGTATCCATTTGTTCAGTGACTGGTTCTCCTTCATTGTCATACACCTCATCCGTTTTTCTAGTTTTTGGTTCTTGCTCAGCCTTTTTGTTGGCTTCAGACACTTGGTGCAACCTTAGAGCAGCTTTGGCATGCAAGTGGGTATCTTTTACCACTTAAGGGACTTTCCCTTCCAATAACAAGAGTCTTCTTCTTCTCATGAAGAAGATGCCTTTGTACTTTTCCATAACTTCATAAAGTTCTAAATTTGACACATCAAGAAAATATTGTGCAAATATTTCTTCTCTTATTTCCTGTTCCTTTTCTATGGAAATGCACCATTTGTTATCTAAAGAATTATATAAAGAATCCGCTATCACAGATCTAATTTCTGATGGCGACCGGTCATTAATACATAAATATTGAATAACTTCCTGTTCAACTTCCTCCTTTTCATTGTCATTAAAATCATCAAAATGGTCTATTAGATCACACAGCACTTTTCTCCTAATATTTTTTATAGTTCTTTGACAATGTGTCAAAGGTTTGTAAGAGGAAATGTCTATATTTACCGGTGCTGATGATACTGGTTCATTACTGGTTGTCTTTGTCTTCTTCCTTGTTTGCCTAGTCTTTTTAGGTTGTACCTCAGGTTATGTATCCTCTGAGTTGTGTGTGTTGCCTTTGGTCTTCTGCTTCCTCTCAAATACCTTGGCGGGTGCAACTTCTGATTTCTTCTTTATCGATGACCGCTTGGTCACTTTAGGACTTGCTGAGGTAACCGGTGTCGATACAAATGGCACTGCCTTTCCTTTCTTCACTGAAGGTTCTTCAAACAGTGTTACCCTCTCCAAATGGTGTCAGTTCTCTTCTTCTTAGGATCAAGAGGTGAGGCAAGTAGGGTAGAGGCATACCCATCTAGAATGTCATACATTACCTCATATCCCATGGGCTCCACTTCTTCTTTTCTAGGCTCAACTGCCTCCATTATGCACTCATCTACTATGATGATAAAGCAGATGTCCTCTTCATACTTCTTGACAATATCACCAGATATTCTCACCCTCTGGCTCATCTTGCATCTAAACTCATCAAAGTACTTTTTTAGGACTTCAGGATAACTGGTTCCTATTGCTTGAAGACTCTCTCTGATTTTCTTGGTAACCGGTTAATCAGTAGACCATTGTATATCACTAAATCTTGGGAAATAGCCTTGAAAGTAGAAAAACAATCCTACCAACAGTTGTCCAAATTTAAATCTTAAGGCATTGTCCTGTTTAATAGACTTTAGGTTCACTAGAAGTTGCCTTTGCATACAGGTGCATAAATCAAATGAGGCATCTTCCATGATCATCCTATAGGTAGAATTTATCGTTGCAGTAGAGACAGAGTTAATTTTGCTAGCATAGAATGTTTGGTAACCTATCACCATACAAGCATACTTGACCAGATCGTCCTTGATGGTATTGATGGTCATTCCCCATTGGTCGCTCACAAAACCGATGAGCTTGGTCATTTCAGTCTTGATGACTTTCCTTAGGGCTGGCACGTCTCCAACGTTACAAAAACTGGTGATGACATGAATCACTTCTGGTGTGATGTCATGTGTCCACTCAAGATACATTTTGTCACCGTGCACTCTACTTAGAATGACGCGGATGTGATCTTATGTAAATTCTTCAAGGAAATAGACCGCATTGTGAAGTTTCTTTCTTTCCAGGATGTTGTATTCCAGTTTGATCTTCTTGTCCTTCCCGCGGAATAAACTTAACTGAGAATAGATCACTAGAGATCCTAGGTCTTCTATTTTGCATTCAATATAATCTGAAATACCTTCCTCAACTATAACACCAGTAGGTATCTGGGATAGGGCATTGTATTTTACCTTTTGTTGGATAAAATCTACATAATCATCAAGTGAACTAGAACTGGAGTGCAATGTAGAAGCCATGATAAACGGATAAACAAGAATTTCGATAAATACCTTCAGAAATCTACAATTTAGGTTTTGCAACTTTAGCTTCACCACACACTACTTTGGTTGTTGGATTACCGCTTTGTGTTCTTCACCTGACTGATTGATATTATCTCTAGATTCTTCTTTCAAAGTTTTGAAATCTCTCTGAATCGCAAGACAAATCTCCTTTTGTCGCTCTGCACTTGAAAATTTCTTCGCTCGCAAATTGATAAGTGAAAATGACTTGAAAATCCCTTTTAAACGAATTCTTCACCTACCATAATAAATGCTCCACCATTAGGGCATAAACCCTAATTTGCCTTTTACCATTTTCGTTCTTCTACCAATTGATAGGTATCACATACCAATTAAGGTCTTTTACTGGTGTAAACTAGGGGTTCAAAACATTTCACCGATTTGCCTCCCCTAAGCTTTTCTGAAGCTTAGTTTGTCGGTTCAGCAACTTCCACACTAGGTGCAGAAACTCATTCTTCTTGTGATACTTCTTCAGGTTTCTTCTTCCATGTTGTCTTCATATCTGCTTGAATATTTTCAACATCAATCTTTCCTTCCAGAGTGACCGGTATATCATCTGATATGGTCTTTCTCATTTTGTAGGTTCTGGCAGGGTGTCCCGGTTTGTTGCAATGATAGCAAACCATTCTAGGTGTTCTCCATGGTCCATTGTTCATTCTACCATTCTTCCTCCTGCATGTTGCAGCAGTGTGACTGCTACCATGACAAATCAAACAAGTTGCTCTCCAACCGGTTGCCGCTTGATAGCCACCACCACCTAACTGATGGTCATAGGCATTATACTGGTTTGGATTCTTGTTCACAGAGGATTCAGGAAAAACTCCTTGACTCCTTTGAGGATATCTTCTAGTGTTTTTTATAACAGACCTACATTCAAATTCTCTATGCCCAAACTTGTTGCAT
Organism: Cryptomeria japonica; assembly: GCF_030272615.1. Lineage (NCBI taxonomy): Eukaryota > Viridiplantae > Streptophyta > Pinopsida > Cupressales > Cupressaceae > Cryptomeria > Cryptomeria japonica. The sequence goes on from NC_081412.1 coordinate 282,952,681, forward strand.
GCATAATAGTTACCATTAAATCTATTGGATCTAGGCTTATTATTTAGAAAATAGGGAAAATTATTGTAAGCCTTACTTCTACATACATTGGTAGTGTGTCCTTCCTTGAGACAATTAAAGCAAACATATTTGAACTTTTGCTTACCTTTATCTTTTGGTGTCGGTTGCTTCTTTGATGCTCCATCTTTTGTTCTAGAGGTCTCACCTTCCTCATAATTAGAAAAACCGAGTCTAGTGGTATTCTTAACTGCTTTTGCTGATTCAAGCTTTTGTTCTAGCTTAACAATGCTCTTATTGAATTTGGCAAGTATTTCCTTTGACTCGGTGAGTTCTTTGGAAATAGCAGCATTGGATTCCTTCAAGGTTGCATTCTCAGAAATAGCCATGTTTAGTTCACCTTGCATTTCTTCTTTTTCCACTTTACTCTCTTGGAGATGAGCGGTAAGTGAACTGATTTCTTGCTTCAGCTTGGAGATCTCATGATCTTTGTCTTTTACCAGATCTTCAGCTTTCCTCCAATTCTCAAGTTCTTGACACATTCTGATAGTCAATCCATCCAGTTCCCTTCTTAGGTTAGCATTAGATTCATTCAGTTTTTCAACTTCTTCAACTAGGGCTTCCATGTCTGCTTCATCAGAAGAACTATTTTTAGTAAGCTCCATCAGTTTCTCAGCATTCTCTCTTCTCTTTGCTAGAGAGGCTTTATATTTGACTTTGAGTCCATCAAAGGCTTTCTCAGTCTGAGTGAGACAATGAGTAAGTTCTCTCACAGTGTATTCCCCCATATCTCCTTTCAAGTGGTTAAACTTATAGAAAGGTTGGTTCTAATACCAATTGATGAATACTAAGAGGGGGTGAATTAGTATACCAATAAATATTGAACTCAAACACCTAAACAGTTTAGCAGTAAACCGGTATAATAGTTTTACTAACAAACCAGTTAACACAAATGCAAACCAAAGAGAAAATAAGGCATTCACCCACATAAGCACAATCACCATAACACAAGAGATTTTGACGTGGAAACCCAAATGGGAAAAACCACGGTGAGATGAAACTCACAAGTAACTATCTATAGAATAGTAACCAGACTGGTTAAGGTCAGGCAAGTTAAAGTCATAAAATGTTCTTCACCATAACAGATCCTATTAGGAATCTCAATCTCTGTTAGGAGATAAGTCCGATTAAAGACTACCTTGTGAGAGGATTTCAGATCCACAGTTGTGAACCACCTTGTTAGAGGATTTACAAAGGCTTTGTCAGGCCTACCCGGTTAAGGGTTTCAGACTTGTCAAAGATGTGAGTAATCAACAAGTGAGTGATCTAAATACTAGCACAATATGCTTGGTTAGATCCTTGATAGCTCATTGTTAATGCATTTTAGCATTACTTCAATCTTCAAAATCTCCACACTCTATTTCTTCACACAGACCTAATCTTCTTCTGTCATCGCACATGTAAAAACCTCATCAACCACCTAAAACCCTAACAACATCTAAAACCCTAGACATGATGTCCTTATAAAGGAATCTGATTTCATGTCGGTCCAATAGGATTACATTGCAAGTTCCTAGGTTCAGTGCATCTGGACACATTTGGTAACATGGCACAGAATCACCGCCAAAGTGTTGGTGGATGATAACTCATCACAAAAATAATACCGGTTGGTAACTCATCATAGAGTAATACCAGTTCATACATTTTCCTATTACCGGTTCACATATTTTATAGATTACTGGTTGACACATTTTACCAATTACCGGTTTGTCAAAATGAAGACTGGGAAAAATGATAACAACCACTTTGTTTCTTCATACCACTTTGGGATCCTCAAAGTGCTTGAGGTCTTCATACCGCATGGGTCTTCATACCGCTTGAGATCGATAAACACTTTCTGCAAAACATAGATAGTCTAAAGACTATAATACATAATACCGGTTGGAATAAACACCAGTTGAGTATAACTCATACATACAAAAAGTGATCTCAAAGCAAGTGTGTGTCCATCAATGACAATCACAACATCATCATCAAAAATGCCAACAATTTATCTGGCAGTTGACCCTAGTTGAAAAAGAATACCTTGATAAATACAGGAAGGGTTCTCTTCTTCCTAGGCTTTGGGTTGCGTCTGATTTTACCATTGGTAGGAGTTCCTTTGATGAAGTAAACAATTTCCTTAAACAGTATAGGTTGGTTAATGCTATGTCTAGATTCTGTGATCCGGAACAATTTATTAAAGTTGCAATGCCAAAAATGACACCTTGGGCCACAATAAAGGACCATGAACCATTGGATGATGAAGATGTGGTTAGAAATTTGTTGAGAAAAGCTGAAGTACAAGAAAGGAGAAGAAAATGGAAAAATTTGATGAGAGTTGAAGCAGAATTGAAGGATGTTGACCCTCGTTTCTCAGGTTTTTTCCCTGGTAGCCCGTACCTGGAGAGAATTAACAAAATGTTGAGTTTATATGAAACTCTGATGGAACAAATGCCTCAAATTCCAGATTCAGAAGTGACTGCTTAGCAGCAAGACCCCCAAGATGGACATTCTTCACATGGCAAGAGGCCACTTAGTGTGTCTGCTGATGATGTAGAGAGTGGGGATGAAGTTCAATCTACCCCAATTGCAAAGAAACAAAAAACCAATGAGGTCGGTACAATTGTGAGGAGAGATCCTGCTAGAGCAATTGTTACAGAACAAAGACAATACTTTCATCAAATAAGGACACATCTCAGAGAAGCGGGGCAGAATTAAGAACAAGGAGAAACAAATGAAACCCTTGCTCAAGGATTTGATGAGCATGTGATGTTGTCAAATGAGTTCATGAAAGATGATGAATTTATTAAGTCAGATGAATTTTAAAAAAAATTGACAAGATTGAAACAAAAACAATTAAGACAAAATCTGATCATAGAGGAAGAAAATGAAGAAAAGAAACAGGAGATCATCAAGGCACTGCAGGAATATGATCCTGATAGGGAGCAAATATTTGTGGAATAGGCAAGACAATTGATTAAGAGTATTGGTATGATTATGATGCCTAACTGGGATATCCAGTCTATTTTTATTATTGATTAGATTAGGAAGCAAGAGGACCCAATGTTTAAAACTGAATTTGAAATTGGAGATGTAATAAGAGGAACAGGATTAAATCCTAAGTCAAAGACACTTGTTGCTTGGTCTTTGGCCCCTTCCACTCAAAAGCCTCACCTTCTAAATATCAAAGTAGAAAAGAAAGCTGACAGGATGATCTGGAACTTGCAGAACACAACTGACATGGAGATTGCCTTTTTTTTGACTCAAGTGTCTTTCATGAATTTATCAAAAATAGAGGATTTGTCAAGAAGATACACAGAAACATATACCCAATTGATTGTATTGTCTAAAAAATATGAAGAGACATTGATGAAGAAGGGCGCTCTGGAGGAAGAGTTAGTGGAGTTGAAAGAAAAAATTGCAAATGAGCCCCCTCCAATACAAATTACATAACAAGTACAAGAAATACTAGTTGATGTGACAGCAAAAATGGAGGAATACACAGGGAAAATTGAAAAGCTTGAAAAGGAATAAAATGTCAATGCTATCTCTGTTGTGTCAGGAATTCTGAAACACAGGATTAATGTATTGAAAGGAAAATTGATGGTAGTGCATGATTTGCACATTTCTTTGAAAGAGGCAAGTAAAACATCCTCTGAGGCTATCGCTTTTCTTGGACCTTTGTTCAATATTTGGTCAGGAAGAAGCAGAGTAATGGATAAGCTAGATACTGCAATGATGTATAGTGACGAGTTCCCTCCCAAGATCAGTGACACTAAAGACATGGTGGAGGTAATGAATGCAGCTTATGCATTTTCACAGGGAAGGATGTGCTTATAAATGAAAAATTGCAGACATTTGGGGAAGGTTATAGTAAATTGGTGCCTTCAATTTATGGTAGTAATAGAGATTTGAAATCAGTTTCTGATTGGACTAGCAAATTTGATTTGATTCTGGAGCAAGAAGAAATAATCAAACATGTAAATGAACAGGTTGATGTCAATTTCCTTAACGATATGCTTGATTCATTGTTCAAGGTTGAGGTTGACCATGCAAAGTTTATTGTTGAGTCCAGGGTAGTTACAGATGCCAGGTGGACAGATTCAGTTGCAAAGTTGGAAGAGGTAAAGGCATTCAGTTGGCCAACAGACAAAGAGGTGGATAGGTGGAAAGCCATGCTAAAGCTAAAGAAGAAATATCAGGTTGAGGTTGCTACCCAAGATTCCTCACAGTAATCCTAAGCTTGTTGAATCATCATCTTATAAAAGGATTTCAAGATTAATTTGAGAGGGATGGCCAGTTGGCCACTTTTATTGATGTTGAACTTGAAAACTCTTATATAGTTATAATAACTCAACTATTCAAGAATTTGATAAGTGCATAGTTGAATCTCATTATGAATTTACTTTTTGATATCATTATGAATATAATATCAATATCATTTGTAGTTTGAGATCTTCACATAATTGTCTGTGTTGAATTTATGCTTTCACTGTGAATTGAATGGGAATGGGTTTTTCAGTTTACATATGAATTTGGGTTGTGTATGTAATGGCATTATTCATAATTTCATTCCTATTTATCTGCAAATGAATCTTATTGAAGTTTATTATCAGGTTGTCTTTGAATTGTAAGTGACTTTATGCCCTAGGATAAGGCATTGGTCTATTGTCTTGATGTTTTACTAATTATGTTGTATTCCTATCTATTGTGGTGTTTAATACTTTCATTCTTAATACTCTTATGATTTTATATGCTATGGATGTTTATGTAATATATATGGAGGTGTTATATGACTATGTCTATAATCCGCCCACCAATTACAATGAGGTGAATCCTTAATATGATTCCAGACTAACAAAAATTTTGCATTCCTAGGCATAATAGGATTAGGAAGCATTAAATAAAAAATTACATACACCATAACAATGCAACAAATGAAAAAAGTTAAATCTCATGATTCTGATCATTTGAAAGAGATAGAATTATACACAAAATAAATCTATATATAACTCCTTCAAGAACCTGCACAAAGCTTGACACTAAATGCTTTTCATTTTCTCTGTAAATGACTATACAATATACAACTTGCTCCCTTCACCTAGAGTCTAGAATCACTACTAGAACCAGAAAAGGAACCCCAATGACTATACAACTTGCAAAACTGCTTGAGCCACGCCATTATCACCTTGATGCCTTCAGATGGAATATGAAATGTTACGTTCTATCCAACATATCGTTTCCAAATAGAGGAGGAAGCCTTCATGCCCAGGAACAGAGACAATGGAAAGAGGAGCTCGAGCCTTCATGCCCATGATCAAGGAAAGTGGAAACAGGAGCTTTAGGGTAAATGTAATATGTTGGGGAGGGGTTGCAGCTTCCATGTCATCACAAAGATGACTGGCTGCCACTCCCCACCCAAACAAATCCTTCTTTCATTCCTCTGCGGGCTCCTTCTTCAAACCCCTTGCCATCCTATGGCAGAGTAGAAGTAGAGGATGTGCCATGCTTGGCCTTTCTTGACAAGAAAAGGCTTTCACACCCCCTCTAGCAATCCTTCTCACTTTCACAACCCCTCTGACAATAAACAGAAGAAAACAAAAAAACACCCATCCAGTATCACAGAGAACACAACAACTCCATGCACGATCTTGCTCAAACATCATCTTCCTTTCTGAGGGAAAAACCACTCTCAAAAAATAAAAAAAGTTTCTTTTCTAAGTTTCTCTTCTACCAATTAAGTCACCGCTCCATTGTATTTATAACATTTTCACACTTCATTTGGTGATGTTCATTCACATGAAAAATAATCATTTTGGTGTTTTTCAACATGACTGTAGACTCTAGAAGTCATGCCTATCAAATCCACTGCATCCTACTAAGGCTCATCTATTGTGAACGATTTTGTTCTGATTTTATTCCTCCTTGATTGGACAAATTCTGCTTCAAAATCCCTAACAACAAGCAACCTGAGCTCTTATTTCTCAGAGAAATCCGTGATCTCCCATCTCTAACTTAGAAGCTATCAAATCCTTTTATGCCTCTGAAACCATCATCCTCGCTTGTCTAATCAACCTCGACTCAAGAGAAACCTTCAAACTAGTCCCTCAAGAATGAGTCAGCATCCAAGCCTTCAAAATTTTAGGTTGTGAGCTAGCAACCAGATAGTTTGTGGTTAATTTTTATGGTTATCGTCAACTCGTGAGGTAAAATGTCTGAAGATGTGATCAAGCCACAAGCTGGCAACAAGTTGGTTTGGGTTTACATCGCGAGGTCTCTAGCTTTTTGGGTGTTAGCATTTTATTTTACCGAGTTGGAGATTGTTAGTGAAATTGCTTTGGTCGTGAGGTCTCGAGTTGGTCTGATGTCATACATTATAGCCACGAGAGTTAGCGAGTAACTCATTTCATACAGTTGTTGCTAGCTCTCATGTTTGTTTAATGTTAGCATTTTTAGGTCACGAGCTAGCGACTAGACAGTTTGTGGTTAGGTTTAATGGTTATCGTCAACTCGCGAAGCTAAATGTATGAAGACCTGATCAAGCCGTGAGCTTGTGAGTGAAGTGCTAGTAGTCAAGAGATAAATAGTTTTATGTTGGCAAGTACGCGACAAGGGTTAAAGTTACCACTATCTCCAAGTCGCTGCGTTGATGAGGACTTAACATTTGTGGTCAAGAATTGGTGAGTGCCAATTCAACTTCCCTCAGTCGCTAGATCTCGAGGTTACGAAGGCTTAGCATTTTCAGCTTGCGAGTTGGAGATAGAGAGAGTCGTAAGGGCTTGTCACTAGATCACGATATTTTCTAATGGGCAGTCTTCTAGGCAGAGAGTTGACGACTGTGTGCCACGTGTTTTAATTACTTAAAGTTAATATCTTGAAATCGCCAATATTTTTTTTTTATGGTTTGAAAATAGGTTGAAATCGCCAATGCAAATATTTTTCTGGTTTTTAAAACATTACAATTCGCCCATGCAATAATTTTTTGGGTTTTAAAAACAGTACAATTCGCCAAGATTTTTCACAAACTTTGAGCGATCATGGCTAGTTCGCCAATGGAGATTGTTATTTTTCTCCACAAACCGCAAAAATTTACCAATAAAATTAAAATTTTCTTCGGAATTATACAACTTTCGCCAGGTTTTAACACCTTGTCCAAGGGAGGGATTTCTTAAAGTTTTCCCTGAAACCCGGTAAAGGGAAAAACCATGGTGGGAAGCCTACCCACAATCAGATAATACTTTTGCAGTAAGTATATGGTTTACAATTGAGGGGCCTGCACTTGCATAAAGGCCAACAACCTAGAGCGTACTGCTCATCACAAAAGGAGCCTCACTGACTACATATAAATCCAGACTACAATTCGAAGAAGTGTTGAACTGCAAAGATAGCATCTCCTATGTCTGAGTACAGTTCTATTTAAACTCAATACCGGAGGACTAAATCCTCTTACATAAACCCAATTCGATCTCCAATGATCGACCAACTCCTCTACCTGAATGATATTATAGTATTCCCACATTACATTCCTTGACCATGACTTTTTACAATAACATGATGATCTACAATGAGATCTTACATCTATATATACAAACCCTTGACCATAAATAATCAAGTCAGACACTAAACAATAAGCCAATTACATAATTACAAACCATGTTAGCCTTAGACCAAACAAAAAATATCAACACATAAGACATCCAGAAAATACATCAATGGGTCCTATCCACACGTTACATTAAAGTCGGTCCATAACCTAGATCAACCGGGACCAAGAATAGGTCCATACGCTACAACAATGATTCCAATCACCAAGTCTCGAACATGATCACTAACATCATCCTAAGACTCCATCAGAAGCTGCACCATTACCACTTATGCAATTCATCAAAGATCTCCATCAAAAGCTTTGCCGGTGAAACCCTCGCCGGAACCAGAAACCAATCTTCTAAGAAACCAAGATAGCATCCGATCTCCAAACCAAAACTAACTGACCAAATATGAGTATAAGTATCATGAACAAGCCAATTCCATCACTAGATTGTACCAAAGCCTACCGGATCATGCCGGATCCAAGTTAACCAGAAACCACTCAAACTACCAGGACCAAAAGGGTGTCGGTAAAGCATCCAAATAGCTAGTGTTGGCATCAATGATAAAACATCAATGCAACACATAATCAGTTCCACAAAATGGCCAACAATCTCCCCCTTTGGCATTGATGGCAACACTAGATGTGAAAAACATCTAAGTACCAAGAAATGTCAAACACGTCTCCCCCTATGGAAGATAGCTAACAAATTCTCCCCCTTTCTTTTTCTTTTTCCTTTTTCCTTTTTCTTTTTCGCATCAATATCAATCCCCCTTTGACATCAATACCAGAAATCTGATAGAAATATCAAAGCAAAAACATAAGCCTCTGAATCGCAAAGTTGACTACTCCCCCTGAGCAGTAGCATCCCACATCAGTGCCGAAATGAATAGTATCTTTGATAATGCATGTCGGACTGATGCCAAACCGCATCAATTAAGTCTCTATTAGAGGGACAGAAACTCCCAATCTGTCTCTTAGGTAGTCAAATGATTCCTTAGACAAAGGTTTAGTGAAAATATCTGCAATCTTCTCTTTAGTGTTCACATAAACTAGTCTAACTTCATTTGCTTCCACCTTCTCCTTCAAAAAGTTATACTTGATAGATATGTGCTTTGTTTTAGAATGAAATGTCGGATTCTTAGATATATCAATAGCAGCAGAGTTATCACAATGAATAACTACCGATGCATTACAATTCACTTTTATATCCTTCAACATTTGCTTCATCCATAAAGCTTGTGTACAGTTAGTAGCAGCAACAACATACTCAACTTCAATAGTAGATAAAGAAGTACATGACTATTTCTTGTTGATCCATGAAACCAACTTCTTTCCAAGAAAGAAAGCTCCACCGGAAGTAGTTTTTCGGTCATCAACATCTCCATCCCAATCAGCATCTGTATATGCACATAAAGTAAAGTTGTCATTCTTAGGGTACCATAAGCCATATTTTGATGTGCCTTGCAAGTATCTAAAAATCCTTTTCATCGCCATTTCATGATTTTCTCTAGGATCACTCTGAAATCTTGAAACAATACAAACAACATTCATAATGTCAGGCCTAGTCTGAGTTAAATAAAGCAGATCTCCAATCATAGATTCGTATCTTGTAGGATTTATCAGCGTGGAAACATCTTTTCTTGTTAATTTCTCACTTGTAACCATAGGAGTACTTACCAGTTTAGAATCTGTCGTACCAAATTTCTTCAACAATTCCTTAGCATATTTATTTTGATAGATGGAAATACCTTTGTCAGTCTGAGTAATCTGCAAACCTAAGAAAAAATTCATCACCAATCATAGACATCTCAAATTCTTTCTCCATATTCTTAGAAAATTCTATGCATAACTTATCTTCACCTCCAAAAATAATGTCATCAACAAATACTTCAATAATCAGTAAATCATCATCAATGATTTTATAAAATCAATTACTGTCAGCACTGCCCTTAGTAAAACCAAGCTTCAAAAGATATTTATCCAACCTTGCATACCAAGCTCTGGTTGCTTGTTTCAATCCATATAAAGCTTTCCTTAACCTACAAACCATATTTGTATCATCTGATAGTGAAAAACCATTAGGTTGCTCAATATAAACTTCCTCATCAAGATCCCCATTCAAAAATGCACATTTAACATCCATCTAATAAACCTTGTAGTTTTTTTAAGCAGCGTAGGCAAGAAATAATCTTACAGCTTCAATCCTAGCTACAGGTGCAAAAGTCTCTCCATAATCAATTCCTTCCTTTTGAGAATATCCTTTACAAAGCAATCTAGCCTTATTCCTTATAACTTGACCATCCTCATTCAATTTATTCCTAAAAACCCATTTAGTTCCAATAACATTTTTATTTTTAGGTCGGGGAACCAAGGTCCATGTGTTATTTTTCTCAGTCTGATCTAATTCTTATTCCATAGCTTTTAACCATTATTCATCTTTACATGCCTTAATTACTGATATCGGTTCAACTTGTGAAATTAAACATACCTCATTAGTTGTCATTATTCTTCTTGTCATCACTCCATTGCTCTTCTCCCCAATGATTTGATCTTCTGAATGATTCAATCTCACATACCTAGGAGTCTTCTAATTTTCTATTCCTCTTCCCTATTCTTCAGTTACTATAGAATTCTCTGATGTTGCCAGAGTAACTAGTTCAACTCTTTGTTTCAGTAAAGGTGCTACCAGTTCAAATATAATCATTTCCACTGCCGATTCCTTTTCATAAACTCTTATTTGATTTTTGTTCAGCTCATCTACTTTGACATTAGCACTCTCCACAATTCTTTGCAATCTCTTTCTATAACATCTATATGATTTGCTTTCATTAGAATAACCAAGAAATATGTCTTCATCACATCTAGGATCAAATTTCCCAAAAAATTCATCTCTCCTGATATAACATTTACTACCAAAAATTCTGAAATACTTAACTGTAGGTGTATTGCCAAACCATAATTCATAAGGTGTCTTACTGATTTCTCCTTTGATATGTACTCTGTTGAATGTATAAACTGATGTGCTCACTACTTCTCTCTAGTAGATATGAGGTAGACTAGCTTCCATCATCATTGTTCTAGTAGCATCTAAGATAGTTATGTTCTTCTTTTCCACAACTCCATTCTGCTGAGGTGTCCAGGGAGCATAAAATTGTCTTCTTATACCTTGCTTGTCACAAAAGTTATTAAACTCTCCGGATGTGAATTCACCACCATGATCTCATCTCAAACATTTAATCTTCAATCCTGTCTCAGTTTTCACTTTGGCCTTGAATATTTTAAACTTTTCAAATGCTTCAAATTTTTCTCTCAAAAAAGTAACCCACATCATTCTAGAATAATCATAATTGATTAGCATGAAATATCTATCACCTTGAAAACTTTTAACTCTAGCAAGACCACACAAATCAGTATGAATAAGATCAAGAATATCATTTGATTTATCTTGTATACTCCTAAAAGAGGTTTTAACCTGTTTACCCATTTGACATTCTTTACATACCAAATTATAGGGCTTCATAATCTTAGGTATATCCCTAACTGCCTTAGTCCAACTAATCTTCACAATGCAATCAAAATTCACATGACATGGCCTTTTATGCCATAGCCAACTCTCATCAATCTGTGTAATCAAACATGTCTTCTCACTAGAGTTCAAATGAAATATATTACCTTTTGTCTGTGTACCGGATGCAATTTCCAATCCAAATCTGTTAATGATTATGCATTGTCCATCCTTGAATTGTAATTTAAATCCCTTGTCTACCAATTGTCCTACACTCAAAAGATTGTGCCTCAAACCTTCAACATAATAAACATTGTCAGTGTTGTTCTTATTGTCCAATGATATAGTTCCTTTTCCTTTAATCATACATACCTTGTCATCTCCAAATCTAACTAGACCACCATCAAAATCTTGCAAAGACAAAAACTTCCCTTTATCTCCAGTCATATGATGTGAAAAAAAATTATCAATTACCCATTCCTCCTTGTCTTCAATTTTAACAACAAGTGCCTTCTCTTCAGGTAGATTATTTTCCAATGCTGGATCATCTTCCTTGATAGCTAGGAATACCCATTCCTTCCCATTGTTGGGTCCACTAGCAGACTCTTTTGCCGGTTCATCATCAGAATTAGTAATACCTTCCTCATCCACTATGTAGCATGATTTGTCTCTATTTTTCTTGTATTTATACTTGTTCTGATATCCAGGGTTAGGCTTAAATGCTCTTCTAACTCTTTCTTCAAATCTTGAATTCCTTTCAGGACATCTAGATGCAAAATGACCAATCTTATTACATGCAAAACATTTAAAAGGTGTTTTTCCTTCATACTTGCTTCCTACCAATCTCTTAGGTACTCTTCTAGCAAATAGTGCTTCAAGTTGCTCAAAATCATCATCTTCTCTCTTCATATCTTCCAACTCCTTTACATATAAATCTTTCTAGACTTGCTTACCGGTTTTAGATGTAGATGCATGAAAAACAGGTTCAGACTTCACAGCTCCAGAAGGTCCAAATTCTTCAAGCTCAAAAGCAGATAGTTTCCCAACCAAAGTATCTTTGTTGACAGATGTATTAGCCATTGTTCTCAACTCATTAATAGTAGTAGCCTTCATTTTGTAGGCTAGTGGTAGGGCTCTCAGGACTTTAGAAACAATTTAATCTTCGCTCAGAGTTCCACCACAACATTGAATTCCCATAACAATCTCATTTACCCTTTCCATGAATGCAGTAATCCTTTCATCTTCTTCCATCTTCAAGTTTTCATATCTCACCCAGTAACCGTCAAGTTTAGAAATCTTCACTGTAGGGTCACCTTCATTAAGAGTCTCAAACTTATCCCATATAGCCTTTCCAGATGATTTGTCGGTTAATCCCATTATTTGTTGATCAAAAAGTGCACACAAGAGGGCTTCTCTTTCTCTACAATCATTCTCAGGCTCCTTGTCCAGGTTTGCTGGAGGAGGATTTCCAAATCTCAGATTATAGGTTGTGACACCATTCTATGTGATCTCCCAAATCTCCTTGCCAAGACATATCAGATGAGTCTCCATCTGAATCTTCCATACTATGTAATTTGTTCCATCAAGCCTTAGAATATCCCTTTGAAAGATAACTCCAGAAGAATTGGATAAACTTGAACTATTAGTCACCATAGGATCTTCCTCAAGCAGTTAAGCTTTCTACAGAGAAGACCAAAGATTTGATACCAATTGTTAGATAGTTCAAATAACCGGAAGACAACTGAGAGGGGGGGATGAATCAGTTGTCATAGATTACTGGAACCATTAGCAATTTAAACTTTAATACTGGAACTCAAAACATTAATACCGAAATAGTAGTTAATCCAATTAAGCATAAACAATAATCATAGTGTAAAAGCCATCCACATAACATCAAGATTTGTACGTGGAAAACTCGGTAAAGGGGAAAACCATGATGGGAAGCCTACCCACAGTCAGATAATACTTCTACAATAAGTATGTGATTTACGATTGAGGGGCATGCACTTGCAGAAAGGCCAACAACCTAGAGCGCGCTACTCATCACAAAAAGAGCCTCACTGACTACATATAAATCCAAACTACAATCCGGAGAAGTGTTGAACTGCAAAGATAGCATCTCCTATGCTTGAGTACAGTTTTGGTTAAGCTCAATATCAAAGGACTAAATCCTTTTACATAAACCCAACTCGATCTCCAATGATCGACCAACTCCTCTGCTTGAATGATATTACATTATTCGCACATTACATTCTTTGACCATGATTTTTTACAATAACATGATGTTCGACAATGAGATCTTACATCTATGTATACAAACCCTCGACCATAAACAATCAGGTCGGCCACCAAACAATAAACCAATTACATAATTACAAACCATGTTGGCCTTAGACCAAATAAATAATATCAACACATAAGACATCTCGAAAATACATCAATAGGTCCTATCCACACGTTACATTAAAGTCGGTCCATAACCTAGATCAACCGGGACCAAGAATAGGTCCATATGCCACAGCAATGATTCCAATCACGAAGTCTTGAACATGATCGCCAACATCATCTTGAAACTCCATCAGAAGCTGCACCATTACCACTTATGCAATTCATCAAAGATCTCCATCAAAAGCTCTACAGGTGAAACCCTCGCCAGAACCAGAAACCAATCTTCTAAGCAACCAAGATAGCATCCGATCTCTAGACCAAAACCAACTAACCAAATATGAGTATAAGTATCATGAACAAGCCAATTCCATCACTAGATTATATCGAAGCCTACCGGATCATGTTGGATCCAAGTTAACCAGAAACCACTCATCCTACCAGGACCAGAAGGGTGTCGGTAAAACATCCAAACAGATAGTGTTGGCATCAATGAGAAAACACCAATATAACACATAATCAATTCCACCAAATGGCCAATAGGAACAAGTCCTTCTACAAACCATTTTTTCATCAAGTCATCGGTCGACTAGTGTTCCATTTTATTCAACAATTCTTTCAGTCTACAATTGTAATCTCTAACACTTTCACTTTTGCCTTGTTTGGCATTGTAAAGTTCGGCCATGATCTCGTTGTCATCCCTTAGGAGTTTGAATTCCTTCTAGAACACCTTCTTTAGATTATTCCATCTTGTCTTATGTTGGGCGTCAAGGTCTTTGTACCAATTGATGGCAATCCCCTAAAGGGTAGAAGGAAATACCTTCAGCTAGTAGTCTTAGTCATCTTGGTCAATTGCCTCCCATATCGTTATACATGTTTTACAGTGTCGTACAGGGTCCTTTGACCCATCGCCTGTGAACCTTGAAAGCTTTTGCCTCTTCGAATTATTATTTTGCAACATTGTCCATGTCTGGAAGGTATTGTGTGCTACTTCAAAGGTAGTGTATGCATTTGATCAGATTGGATCATTCTACTCTTTGCATTTCAGTGTCTCCCTTGCACTCTCGACCACGCGCAAGCTCTCTACATGTTCACCTTTTGCATCTTCTACACCTTGGTCACCTTCATTTCTATATTCTCTCCTTCCTAGAGTCTTCGGCTCAGACCCTCCTATTTTTTGCTGCTCCACCAAAGATAGATTCTTGATTCTATACAAATTGGTTTCAAAACATTTGGCAACCTCCCCCTTAAGGTCTCATACTACCTCTTCGTCATGTTTGAAGTGTTCAGATGGGCTATTCTCATACACGATTTCAGACTCTTCACTCGACGTCAAGTGTGTGGCCTAGTCGATGAGATCTTCCTTTGCTACATCTAGAAGTTGTAGGTTCCTCACAACCTCTACCAACCAATTCCACATACATAGGGTCTGCCTCTCGTGACTACAGCTCCAACTCACACTTTGACTCTTGCTTGTCTTTTTCAGACTCTCCAAGCCTTCAACAATTTCCCTTAGCCGTCGTCTTCGCTCACTTTGTTCTCTTTTACGAAGGGATCTTCGTACTGATCCTTCCCCTACCTCTTGGGTGGTACTTGTACATTGTTAGTCTTTGTTCAATCGTAGGGGCATTAATTGCTAGGGGTATGACATATGCTCGTATCCTTGTCTTCCTCTTCCCTACGGTTTTGTTCTTTGTACCTTTGCAACATCTATTGTTGATGACGTTCACAATTGCTTTCCTTCCTTCAGCCTTGTCATTTAATAAGGTTTCACACCAACAGCCTCGAAATGCTCCCGAGGAGATCAAAGACTGCAAGGTTGACTATGAGTTCACCACATATCGTGCCTTTTGGGTCAACTCTCTCCCGAGCTTCCCTTTGCATGTATTGGGTGACTGAAACCTCCCACACATCCACCAAATCTTTCATGATTCGATCCTCCCGTGATTATGCCTGTGTCACCTCTTTGTGTATATCACTATCAATTATTATCAATTGCTAATCAAATGGTCGACCCATTAGTGCCTACTGCCTACTGCCATATTGATCTCCAAATTCATATCGGCAAGAGTGCCAAAATATTTACTCCCTATGGTGTTAGTTTAGATTACAGAAGTAAACAAAATGTAAGTACATGGATAGTTCAACATATAACATTCAAAGAATAGTCAAGAACATATACAAATAATTGGAATTCACAATATTTGGCTGAATAATATATCTTTATTTCATCAGGTAAAACTGGATACAATAATTAGAGTTATCACAATCATATCCCCTTGTTCTCATTACAACACAACATATATACTACCCAATGGTTGGTGGAGATACCAACTGTCGCTAACCGCCTACCAACTCCTACAGGAACATTACCCGACCATTTATTAACTAAACAAAACAAATTGTATTCTTATGTCAGCAAATTACCACCAACAAAGAGAGTTATAGAGAGACAAAGAAGAGATGAAGAGAGAGGAGAGAGGGATAGATAGAGATGATCAATATATTGGGGGGAGAGAGAGAGAGAGAGAGAGAGAGAGAGAGAGAGAGAGAGAGAGAGAGAGAGATGATAATGTTTGATATAAAGTGGGAGAATATTGTAGATTTATGCTATTAAACTTGTTACAACATCCTTGTTAAGGTGTCTCTAGATCCCTATTGTTTGTAAATACATTTATGAAGGATGGAGTCAAATGGCTACAATAATTAATTAGTTTGCAAATAAAATTAATTATCCCCTTAAGTTGGATGCTTGGAAAGGAGGGAAAGAATGTATACTGAGATGCCAAAATGAATGAATTTGCTCATTCCAACAATAATTCTAAGAAGTGGGATGTTTGGTGATCTATCCATATTCTTAGGTTTCAATTGAATTTTGAACATAGAATAAATTTAAATTCTTTTCGTTTTATGTTATTTTATTTTGGTTTTTTTTAAATCTATTTTGTAGTCATTATGCTGGAAAAATGTCCCTAAATTCCTATGTGATAAAAAATGTAAAGCTGCATATATTGTGATCGAAAGTTTTTTTTTTTTTTGAAATATGACAAGATTTTATTTTGGAAAAAAATTGAAGATTCATCAATGGTGAAATGTGAATAGTGTTGTACTTAAAATAGAATTTAGGAAATTCATAAGACTTTATATCAGTTTAGACTTTGTGGAATAAATAATCTCACTTTTGGATAAGAGTATCGTGATCTTTGGCCTCCTTATCCATGCCCAAAACCTAGTCAGTCCTTAATTGTTTCCAAACAGATTAAGCATGGTTGTATTATGAGATAACTTGGAATCCCTTTTGATATTCATGTCAACTTGGTAATATGTGGAATTGATTCATGATATATATTTTTTTAAATGGACAGCTTTGGAGCTAAATTCATATCCCTTACCAACAAGATACAAATTGCCAACTAAGTCATTATATCCGACTCATATGTAAATACATCCGTATTGGGTACCTTATAAATCCAGTCATAATAGATTCACTCAAACGATCCCACATCTCCTCTAGGATAAGTGGGATGAGGACTTCTATTAGAGCAGATGTTAAAGTCACCCTCCTACGAGAAAGTTTGGCATACTGATGCCAATTTCCTTTAGCTCTCTAAGTTGTGTTTAGAAAGGGTGATAGGTACTTTGGAGTTGCTATTGATCGTGCATATCATTGCGTTATGTGTAATTTGCACGTTAAACTTAATCATATTGGGATTATAGCCTTAAGGATTGGCCTGGCATTGTGTAAGTTGATTATGATCCATTGCAATCCAACTTCATATCCATTCACTCTTATTTGATATGATATTTTTTTATGGTCGCTCCACGCCACCACATTTATATGCACTTTTTAATGCTTGTGGAAGTTATCATTCGTTCGATAAGGATGTAATTGATCTCACAAAGAAAGGATATATGAGATTGAAATTGCTAAATCCAGCATCAGAGTGCATCTGGGAAAATCTAGGGAAGACTATATCAATAAATGTTTTCCTCTTCATTTGTAAGCTTTGATGAGATATCTTGAATGCATTTCCCTCTACACTCATCAGAATTCAAATGTTCTATCATTTCAAGTGCTGTATCAGTCATGGTACGTCTCTAGGCAGATCTAGGTAAAGATTGGCCACAGTATGTCTCTAAGCAGATCTAGGGGATGCTTGGCTACAATTTGTCTCTGGCACTGTTAGCTGGATCTGATTTTTTTTCACAAAACCAGATTGTCTGTTTTGTTGCAAATTTTTCAATTTGTACTCAAGCTCTTAAAAAAAATTGGCCTCCCGATCCGAATCAAATTTTTCAACCTAGTAATAATCTCTGGGCAGATCTAGAGGAAGCAGTCAGTGTATGCCTCCACCTTCAAAACTATTGCACAAAATTAGCTTATGGTCTGCTGATTGATTATTTGCTCTAGGGACTCAAGGTAGTCCAACATGTATGGGATGCATATCCTATATCCTATATCCATGATGTTTACACCCTCTAAGACCATACCTACAGATATTTTATGGACTCCAAGAATGTCTACCTCAATAGCTTCAAATATGTCATTGAATACATAACTTGGGCGCATGGAGATTGAATCACCCTGGAATCCCATTCAGACAATAGATTGAGATGTTGGAGTTAAGACGTTATTCACGTCTCTAGGGCCTTGTCCGGGGTGGACAAATGATCCAATTCTCAACATATCCACTATACCAAAAAATTCTTATATTGAGGGTTTACTATATACCACTGTTATCTAACCACTGGTATATGCTTGCTTAAGGAAGAAAGGTTTACTGTAAGCTGGAATGTTTGACGTTTGGGGGTTATCAAAAGGAAGAAAACGCAACATGAATGTTAACTGATAAATACATCAAGATATTCAAAAAACTTCTTAACGAGGATCCTATAATTTAGATGTTAAACACATGAATAAAGAAGCAACTGGCATGATGCATAAAACAATTGCATTCGGATGTCAATCTTATAATAAATCTAACCCCAAAAGAATCTGGGATACATAGCCAATGGCTTGCTTTTCAACATTTGTAGCATAGCTAATGGCTTGCTTTTCAACGTTTGTAGACATGACGAAGTCCATCTTGCAATACATCTTTTAGAGTATCTTGATTCTTTGTTCACTCAAGACAAAGTACATCTTAAAACCTATCTTTTAAAGTATCCTGGATCTTTGTTCACTTGCGCAATTCATATTAAATAGAAAATAATACCAGCCACTTAAATATTGCTCTTTCAGCATTTCTAATTCAAACGTAACCAACGTGAGCTCTCTGCCAATGCACATAAATACTAAAAGTGTATCTTTCCATAACCTCTGCCATAAATCTCCATAACCTGAAGAATGAATAACCCAGTTCTTTCCTGAAGCCCGCCCTGACAATGGACGGTTTACAAGTTTGTCTCTTTGGTCTTTTATTTTGCAAAACATCTTGCACAATTGCTGGCGTCTCTGGTGTCAAAGCATACATTTTCTTCTGTAGAAATAACTACTGAGGAAAGCCCTTTTGTGCCTGAAAAAAGGTTCAACGTACCCATTGCACACTAAAATATAATTGCTAGTAATAAAAAAAATACAAGACGAAGGCTGAATCCGGATTGATCACAATGGTCTTACAGAAAAAACCTAAAAGATGGGGACTTTAGAGGTGAACGACCCCTAAAATAAAATACAAGAAAACATACTCATATACATCTTGATTCAAAATAAAACCTTTCGCAATTGCTTAAAGAGTCAGCCTCACCAATCTGGTACATTATTAAAATTACAAAAATCCATCCAAATAAAAATGAACCATTTGAACACAAGTCTTTGAGAATTGGTTAATGAACTAAATCTAAAACTCCAGCTATAAATCAATGTCGTTAACACAAAACCCACGGGGTCAGTACAACCAAAAAAAGTTATATGAACCAACCAAAAACCTACAAAATAAAGAAAAATAACAATTGTTTGATATAGGCATATCGTGGATGCTTTTGCATAACTACGAACCCTCTTTACTCCTTATCAAACTTCTTGCGCGCTTATCACCTCATTTTTCCTTCATACTCTTTGATCTGATGAGGAAACAAAAACAAGCTAAGCCAAAGCCAAATATAAAGCTAAAATATCAGCTATTACATAAATATTGCATGACATCTTTCCGTTGACTGCCCCTTGAAAGTGGAGCATGTCCCATGTCAGCACTGCATCTGCAGCTTCTTCACAAATTAATAAATTATTGTAGGCATTGTCACAACCTCCTCATACATACCTTATAAAATAATTTTTTTGTTGCAGAACACAATATCTCCTTCAAATTATCCCCAAAACACTTCTGAGTTACTCCCTGACATAATGCCATGAATTGTGATTTAAAACATCGGCTGCAGCAACTTTGTATAAGTGATCATTTTCCATCTATAATGCCTTCTGTTTGGCTGAGAAAGGATTTTCATGGCAAGAGCCGCAAATAATCTTTGTAGCTGATAGAGAAATCATTACTCTATGAACTAATCCTGTAGAACATCTCTAGGGCTCATGAATTCTTCTGACTATTTTAAATAAAAGACTTATTAGAAATTCTTGACAAGCTTAAATCAAAACCACGTCACTGAGAATTGATTGCACAGAACAGAGGTTCTATCTGCGTCAAGACTAGTTATTTTTAAATTATGTCGAAGAATCTCTGTCTCTCAAGAATTGATATTAGGCTATCCTAACTTTAAGCATGCATAACCAAGCTTTAAGTTTATATCTAATTCACAAAATCATCAGCAAAAAGTACACAAACAGCCACCAGATCATTATCAGAATAATGTGTACATTTGTAAAAGGTAAGAAAATAACCCCCCAAAATAGTTAGAAAACAAACTTCTGAAAACCCTGTGTAACAAATGATATAAAAGATTGCCACTGTGATCAAAAATGTTCGATTAAAAGACCTGTTCCCAATTTTTTCATCTCAAAAATTAGTTCTATGATATTTAGGAAGTGTAAAAACTTTACTGTTACATCTCTTACAACAAAATGTAACAAAACCTTAATAGCCCAAGCCAAGGGTTTCCAAAATAGATTATCATATTAAGAAAGAGGCTCAAGATTCATACAAAGGTGTATTTGCACAAAAACTTTGAGAAGATGTATTCATTTACATATCACCTTGTCCCCAAATTTCTTGATTGGTAGGAGAAGAAGCCGAAGCAATTCAATAGCTCTGTTCACAAGTCAAATGCTCTCTCACATCTTCAAAATGACCATGGCACTCAGAACAAACCCTGGTTACTGCAACCCAAGATAAGAATCAAAGATTATGTCCCCAATAGAGAAATACTGAGAATGTAATGTTTAGGGTTTTCACTTAGTAACGACCAGACATATAAAATGCCAATGTATTCAAGAAACTTTACGGGTGCTCCAAAGTCGAGCCAAGAAAACCAAAGACAATGAAAAAACACGACCAAAAACTCAAAGGCTAAGAAACATTCACTTATCTTGCATTGTTTAAAGAGCATTGTCATTTGTTGGTCGCTGAAAACAGGTCGTTCATTTCATATAGAAAGAATGCCTTCGGCATAACAAATAGCATAGATTAGCATTTATATTGTTTCTTGCTTGGACCTACAACCTTCCAAACCTAGAGTTATCTTTTTTGGGGTATTTTCTGTAGGGAATTGAACTGGCCATTTTCCCAAAAGATGCACTTGTTCAGGAAACCACTACCATTCCAGTTAAAGATCTCACAGGAGGCAGTTAAACAATATCACAAAACCCAAGGAGAGATGCTGGATACATTCCAACATTTTCAGCTAACCCTTTGTTGTGTAGTGCTGCAACTGATCACAACTGCTATTAACCTGTGAAAACCCTTGATTATTTATCTGTTTCTTCTCTACCCCATCTTGTTATCCATTTACAGTCGTTTTTGAAACTATTAAATTACAGCTTACCATGTTCCTTGCAATGCCCAACAAACCACCTTCTCAGCAATAGACTTTCAAGGAATATCTAGAAGTGCTCATCTAATGAATTAAGAAAATTGGAAGTTCTAAGTTTCCTTACTTTTACAATTCTAAACGGTACATAATCTCCAAAATTTGTGTTTAGAGATAAATTTTCTTTCAGTTTCTTGCTATCTGCCCAAGATATTTCTGTCCAATCATCAATGAATATATAACATAATTATATCTGTATTTTGAAGATATGCGTCCTCTACCGACTGAATCAGTATGTCTTCCTATAATCCTAGAGATCAATGTTCATCTTTAAGGTTACATAAAAAACCAATTTGGTGAGGCAGTAAGTAATTCTGGCAATCAATATTAACTTCTTAGACTGTCAAACGCGAGGTTTGTATCTTGCAGTTTGCTTCTTTCTCATCGGCTTCACCGACTTATTCTGTAAGGAATTCAATGATTCCAATGCTTGCTTTACAACATCATTCAGATTCTCTCTATCGTTCAAGGTATCATAAACAAAATCATTTGGGATCAAACCCCTTTCCTGCATTTCCATCAAGAGCTGTTTCCCTCCAATTAGGTTTCCTTCCTTACAGATCCCATTGATAAGTGACCTGTAAGTACTAGAATTGCACCAAAGACCTCTCTGTTTCATCTCACCTTGCATCTTCAAGGCCCCTTGTAAATTTCCTTCCTTGCATAGTCCAGCTATAAACACATTATATGTAGTTACTCGAGGTTTCAAGCCACAGTCGACCATGAGATCAGCCAACCTGAATGCTGCCTCTAAATTACCAACTTTGCAATATCTATCAATCAGTGTATTGAAGGTAGCAACAGTAGGACATAATCCCATATGAAGCATGTCATGTAACAACCAGGTTGCTTCCTCCAGTTTTCCAATCTTGCAGATTCCTCTTACAATAGCACTATGAGCAATGTAAGCAGGGACAACACCTAATGACTCATTCTCATTTGTCAGCCTAAAAGCTCCCTTAAGATCGCCTTCTCTACAGTATCCATTAATCAGCTTAATGTAAGTATTATAATGAGGAACATGTCCCTGCCTCACCATTATATACATGAGCTCACAAGCTTCTTGTATATTACCTTTAATGTGAAAGCCATCAATAAGCATAGAGTAAGTAGCAACATTGAGTGAAAGCCCTAAAACTATCATTTTATGTACAAGGTTCAAAGCATTCTGCATATCAAGAAGTTGACAATGCTTGTCAATCATCATATTAAATATCAGGTGATCAGGAACTATATCTTTCTGGATCACTTGTTCCAAAATCTTCATTGCTTTCTTTAGTTTACCTGTCTTACAAAGTCCAAAGATAAGTGCATTATATGTTCGTATATCAGGCACAAAACCATTATTCAACATTGTATGGTACAAATCGAAACTCCGGTGGATCAATCCTTTCTTGGAGTGCCAGCGTATGAGGATATTGTAGGTAATGATGCTAGGAACAGGATTCCCAGTTAACATTTGTCTGAAAAGCTTATATGCTTGTCGTATCCTTCCCACTCTACAGTATCCATCAATTAGAGCATTGTGTGTTTTAATGTCAGCATGAATTCCTTTACGTAACATTTCTTTATGCAAGGATAATGCTGCATTCACCATACCTTCTTCACACAGTTCATTTATCAAAACATTGTAGGTAACATGGTTTGGAGATGAACCCCTTACTTGCATTTCCTGGAAAAGCTCAAACGCTTGAATTATTTTTCCTGCTTTGCAATATCCACTGATCAGAATATTATATGTACAAACATCTGGAAAGAAGCCTTGTTGTATCATTTCACCTATAAATCTTAAAGCTTCCTGAAATCTTCCTGCTTTACAATTGGCATGAATAAGCATATTATAAACGATGGTGTCAGGGGCTAATGACATCTCCCGCATTTTATGCAACAGCTTATGTGCTTCTTCCAATAGTCCTTCCTTTCCTAGACCTTTAATAAAAGAAGTTACAGCAAAAATTTTAGGTGCATAGCCCGCTTTCACCATCTCATCATGAACATTCAAGGCCTGCAAAAGATCACCTGTTCTGCAATAACCATCAATTAGTATATTATAAGTGATAAAGTCAGGCTCCAATCCTTTCTTTGACATGGTTTTCAAAATTTCCTTTGCCTCTGACAACTTGCTTTCTTTACAAAATACATTGATAAGCATATTGTATGTAATCAAACTGTCAGCAAGGTCCTTCTGCTCCATTTCAAGATATAATTGGAAAGCCTCTTCTATGTTGCCCTGTTTACAATATCCACGAATTAGAGCTACATATGTGAGAATGTTAGGGACCACGTTTCTTTCCCCCATTCTATGCAGAAACCATGTAACCAGATGCATCTTCTCTGCCTTGCAAAATCCATTTATTACAATGTTGTAGGAGACAGCATCCGGTCTGATTCCATTTATGTGCATTTCATCTAGAAGGTCAGAAGCCTCTTGAAATTTGCCTACTTTGCACAGGCCATCAATCAAGATTGTGTATGCAACAAGTTGTGGGGTTAAACCACTTTTCTTCAATTTCTCAAAGAGATCCATGGCAACCTGTATCATGCTTACCTTGCAGAGTCTTCTGAGGAAAGCAGTGTAACTATCTGCATCAGGCACGAGGCCTAACGATTCCATTTCCCGAAAAATACTGAAAGCGTCCCATATACTTCCCCTCTGACAATGTTCACAAAGCTTCGTGCTGTAAGTAACCCTGTTTGAAGCTATGTGTTCATGCACTATTTCATTCAATGGCTGCTCTGAGCAATGAGTCTTCCCTTCCTCGCACAACCCTTTGATCAAAGAATCGGAAGACATCTCAGCGGGCACTAAACCTCTGTTACACATTCCGTCGAACAGTTGACAAGCTTCTTCATTCTCGGATTCCTTATACCTATTAACAATGAAGGCATTAGAAGTGAAAAGATCAGGCAATGTGCCTCTAGAAGCCCTCGTAGCCAAATGCTTGAAAGATTCATTCAGGTACCATTTGTTATAGCTGCTGTCAATCAACAAATCGTATGTAAAAAATTGTGGTGCCATAACCAATCTCTCGCATCTTCTCAAGGAAATAACTTGTCTTTTTAACCTTTCCCTCAGTACCACAAATAGTCTCTGAGCCAACATGTCGTTTAAGAATACCCTTACAAAACCCATGCTTCTTTTCCATGAAAACACTAAACGTATAATTGCAAGAGCCCACAAAAGGCCTGGAACCGTGGCTCTTCATCTGCCAGTAATCCCAAAGCATTTCATATCATCCCAGCCAGACCATACTTCTTAATTGCATCCATTCCAGCTAGGATTATGTTTTCTGGGAAAGGAGGGGTGGAAAGGGTTTGATGGCAATACACTGTAAACTAATAGATTTTCCTTCCAAATTCTACAATTTTTTTCACAAATTATCTTGCTAGAGCAAAAGATGGAAAAATAATGGTCCCAGACATAACTCTCGATATTTTTCAGACAGCACAATGGGTATTTAGTAAGAGTTTTGAGTACCTTTTTCACAACTTCATCTTCTGCGAGTTACCTTCAAGATCTTTGATCTCATTTACAATATCATCTATCTTTCGGATGTAGCTAGTTATGTTGTCTTCTTCATCTATCCGCTTGTATTCAAATTTAGTTTTAGCATTCTGCAACTTAACTTCTTTAATAGTATCATCTCTTTCATAAGTCTTCTTTAATTTATTCCAAACTTCATAAGCAGATTTCAAAGATACAAGTTTTGTTAATTCAGTCTTAGAAAGAGCACTAAAAATAGCTAATCTTACATTTTCATTGTCTTCAAATTACTTGATCTCATCAAGAGTGTTCACCCCAGTCTACGATTTAGTGTACTTTTGTACAATAGACTTTCATACTTCATAACCAAGAGAAATTGGGTAACCTTGCATCTTCACTTTCCAAAAAGCATAGTCAGATCCATCAAACACAGGGATTGTTAATTTGTGCATCATCTAGATCTCTTCAAGTGATTAAGCTTTTGTCTTAAGAACCAAGGCTCTAATACCAATTGTTGAATATTCTAATGCACAACACAACCAAGAGGTGGGGTGTGAATAGGTTGTTTAACTTTAGCACATAATCCATAGAAAGATATAAGCATGAAAGAACATGAGAAACTAGAGCGCGCCATACACAATGAAACACTAGATTTTACATGGAAAACCCTATTATGGAAAAAACCATGGAGTGTGCTATTCTCAATATATGAACACATGTTAAGCTGACACCAGTTAAGGGGATTTTTATAATAAAAGGCTCACTACCTGAGAGAAAGAAAGAGAGGCTCATTGTTGAAGGGGTCACTACCAAAATGAAGAAGAATAAAAGAAAAAGAATCCACTAGTGATGCACCTATGCAACTATAAGATTTGTAGATACCTTTGGCTCACTACTTCAGGAAGATAGCACATGAAAGTTCACACTACTCAACATTTTTCACCAACTCAAAACACCAATCATCAAGCAATCAGGGGGATAGATCCTCTTTCACACACCTTCATCATATTTCACTTTCTTTCCCATACACACACATTTTTCTCTTCACGCACACCTCTATTTATATCATCCTCACACATGCAAAATCTCCCAAGATCGGTTAAGCATCTCAACCGAAACACAACTCAAATTAGGTCGGCACTAAATATTGTCGTAGTGGACAAGAATGTAAAGTAGAGCACACCACATCTTAATTAGAACCAAAATAAGCATCAAACACGTTATATAATGATCCATAATCATCGAAGCAATAATATGAAATGTAAGCACCTGAGGCCAGCCAAACCTAGAGTAAACACCATCAAACTTTGGATCATGCTTTTGAAGTTCAAGAACATGTGCCAACTAAATAAAATGAAGCTAAGGATATTATCAACTTAGCTCCAAAAATGCAACACCAAAAACCATAATACGGAGAAATGCAAAGCGTGCATTTCATATGAAAACATCATTGAACATACTGTAAACACAACTTCCTTATCACAACAATCCAAAGCATGAAATTTAGAATATACCATCTCTAAACATTTCTTAACAATGTATCAAAACTGTATAAATAGATGTACAATATAGAAGATACAGAGCAAATCTCTCAGTGCAATTGCATAGAGAACTCAACATCACTTGTACCAAATAGTCACTAATGACAACCAAAACATGTTGACATCAATGACAACACATAAGTAGCTCATTATGATCAACCTTGCAATAGATGCTTCCTATGTATTCACTCTAACCCACATATGCATATCCTTTACACAAATTGATGATAATCTCCCTCTAGTCCACCCAAACCCTATTGATTGGAACCAATAAAGACCTTCAAGTTTGGTTTTATTTTAAAATGATGAAGTTATCACTAAGTTTATGGAACTTTGAGAGAGTATTCCCATGTGGTATCCTAAAGTTAATTTTACCATAGACCTTGATGCTACAACATACTTTGGAGAGTATACAAATCCTTCTAGTCATAAAAATATTGAAATTTAAAATGGGTCTTTTAGTGAAAATTGGAGGGCACTTTTAGATTAAGAAAATGTAAAAATAAAGGATATATTTGAAGGTGAAAACCTTTTTGAGATGCCTGAGGATCTAATTCTTGACATAATCCCCATCAATCAAGAGAGATTATCACCTCTTATTGAGAAAACAAGAGAAATTAACTTGAGCACATTAGAGAATCCTAGTGTAGCGTCGTAAATTGTACGCACTTGCTAGGGTGGTACAGTTTCACACCTAGT
The DNA here is from genome assembly GCF_030272615.1 of Cryptomeria japonica. Classification (NCBI taxonomy): domain Eukaryota; kingdom Viridiplantae; phylum Streptophyta; class Pinopsida; order Cupressales; family Cupressaceae; genus Cryptomeria; species Cryptomeria japonica. The sequence continues at coordinate 282,979,905 of NC_081412.1, forward strand.
TTAGCACCCGCCTTGGTGCATTTTACATTTTGCATTGCATTTCTCCTTTAGCACTTAATTAATCAAATTAATTAGGTCTAAGGTCCTATTTCACCATTCTCCACATCATAAAGTTGGGCCCTTTCGTTAAAGCGTGCCCTTTTCATTTTATTCCTCCAATACATCATTCAATCAAAAACCCTAATTAGGCCCTATTCTGAGCTTGGGGGCTTGATTTCGGGGGTCAAAACATCTCAAAATCACCTGTAACTTCGGGATTCGCTCTAAAATCATCATATCCGACGACCCTGAAAATTTGGTGAAAAGTTGTCGGGACCGTGGCGCCCGGAGTGCACACGGTCCCGGACATTTTTCCCAAAATTTTAGGAGCGCGATCCAATCATAAAATAAAGCTTAACCCCAAGAAATTGGCGGGATATTCAATCTCTAGGTCGGCCAAAAGTTGGAATTAAGACCTAGGGTTTCATACATAAGAGCTCTCTTTCTTCATTTGAAAGGATCCGAATTTAATTTTCAGGAACCTCATATGCAGTGAAAGAGCAGATCTTTGAAGACTTCAACCACTCTCAACATTCATCCTCCAAGCATTCATCAAATCCATTCATTCACTTAGGGCTTTGAAGGCATTGAAGAGCAATAAGGGATCACCGACTGAAGATTGGCTTGTACCCCTCCCTTGGGGTTGGGTATGATTTCATGTTGTTTTCATGTCTTTGCATAAGCCTCATTATGTCACTTACATTCATGCTTTAGATCACTTGGCATCTTGATTTGGAGCATTTACATTGTCATTTACAAGCAATTAGGGTTTACTTTCTAGGTTGCTCTAGTTTGCTTACTTGCATTTTAGATCTTGCACACACACAAGGTTTGCACACACATTACTTTTACAATACAACTTGGCTATTCGTGGAGGTGGAAATCACCGAAGCAGGGGTTTGACTAAGGTAAAACCCTATATAGCCGCCCAAACACCTTTTTCAGATATAAGTGCAGATTTTGGGTTTCAGATGACGCCGCAAGTTGCAGATCCGAAAGAAGTAGACGAAGACGGAACCATCCACCAAGTTTCGGAGCAGAAGACCAGGACAGGGGCGTGGGGCACCCTGGTCCTGCCAGGACAGGGGCGCTAGGCGCCCTGGTCCTTGGGACAGGGGCGCTGGGCGCCCTGGTCCTCCTGACAGACAGCAATTTTTAGCATTTCCAACAGTTTTCCAGATTGCAAAGTGGCAGTTTCGGGTGCAGTTTTAGGTGCAGAATTAGGACAGTGGCGCCCGTGCCCCCGTCCCGAACATTTTCACTCAGTTTTTGACTCTGGGTACACATCTGCATTCTTGTCTTGTCCTTATGTTTGCATCTTTCCATTGTTTAAGTTCAATTCTGCAATCTTGTTATTAGTTCATACTTGCATTTTAGGGTTAGGAATTGAACTTGCATAATCTTACCTTTCAATTAAAACAAAGGAATAGAAACCCTAATAGGCAGCTCGTGGCTCTCTCTTTCACAAAAAGAAGTAGCCAATTGTGCAATACCTCTAGGCTCTTTCGTATTTCGTAATGTGTGACAAAAGGTAGGATTAGGACATGTTAGCCTAGTCTCACTTTTTCTCCCACACATTTTGGTGAACCCGACGTGAATCTTATTATCGCTTTCTCTTGCATTGCATTTGTTAGATCTAGATCTAGATTTAGTGTGTTTCATTTAAAGTTTCATAAAAAAAGAAAAAAAAAAAAGAGAGTGTTTCTTTGTTTCTTTGCATTGTGTGTCTAAAGTTTTATGCAACTTTTATTTCAAAATGTCGGATTTCTATTTGCAAGATGTTCATGTTTATGATGATGTATGCAATTATGCTGATTATGAATATAGCCAAGATGAATTAGATGAAGCTTTAGATGAGTTTTTGAATCCTAAAGAGGCCAAACCTTCATTTTACCAAAAACTCATGAACCTTGTTACTATGCCATTTCGTTGTGATGAGAAAGATAAGTTGAATGATTCCTCTCAAGGGTACATTCCTATCAACTCTTCCACTGAATCTAGTAACATGGTTGTTTTCAATAATCCCCGCTATGAGGAGATGTCTCCTTTTGAATCAAAAGATAAACCTTTTAATAGATATGATCATGCTTTGTTGGATGATGCTCTTGATGACTTTGTGGCTTTATCGAAATCTTTAAACAAGAACAAAACTTCTAAATTAGTTAACATGATAAACCTGAATGAGCGTAATAAGCCTCTCTTTGAAGTCCAAGGTGCTTATCCTTCTCCCACCTTTCAAGTTCCTAAATCACCTCTCCTTACTGTCCAAGGAGGGTATGATCATGATTCCTTTCGTACTCTGAATAAACCAATCATCACTGTGCAAGGAAGAAAACCTATAAGTCCTTATAGTTATGCCAAGCAATTAACTAGAGAGAGTTATCATGCGGTTGCCCATACTTATCATACTAGAAATAATAGGCAACCTAATCCTCCTCCGGTTACTCCAGTTTCTCTTCTGAATCCTCAACCAACTCTTCCGCAAGCTCCGCGTATTTCACAAGTTCTTGGCAAGGAATATGATCTCATAGAACAACTTAAAGCTACCCCTGCTAGGATATCCCTTTGGGATTTGATTCAAACTTCTTCTGCTCATCATGGAATGTTACAAGATGCTTTGAAAGATTTGAATGTTCCTCCACCGAATACATCTAGTAATATAGTGTCTTTGGTTAACTCTGTGATGAATCCTAAAGCTCATATTGTGTTTACTCAAGATGAGTTGTCCACTAGTGAAATTCAACATCAATATGATCCCTTGATGATTGTGGTTATCATAAATGATACTGCTATAAGACGAACACTAGTAGATAATGGCTCTGGTCTTAATGTGTGTAGCATTAATCTTTTGCATAAGATGAATGTGGATACATCCCTAATTGAGCCTGACTCTCGTCCTATTCGAGGCTTTGATAATGTGGCTAAAACTTCATTAGGTACTATCACCTTACCCATCACAGTGGGGCCTGTTACTTTGCCTACTCCTATCCATGTTATGTCGGGAAATCTAACATACAACTTGCTATTAGGGAGACCTTGGATTCATAGTATGCAAGCGGTCCCCTCTACATTGCATAGACAAGTTAAATCTATTTATAATAATAAGACATATACCTTGATAGGTGATACTAATTTCCAAGCTTGTTTGCAAACATCTACTTCCAAAGGGGGTTCTTCTAAGCCTTCCTCGTCTAGTGATGACTCTTTAAACAAGATACCTATCGATGAATCCTTGCTCTCTGATGATCGAAATTCTTTGGATGAGTCTGGAGCTCCTGAAGAAGATTCTTCTCGACTTGAAACTACACATGAGAAGGATTTTGATCCTGAGAAGGTTCTCGCAGAAGACGATTGGGGATCCCTTGATTTTAATCCTACCTTTGTAGGTGAATATAAGGTTCCTTCTAGAGAGCTTAAAGCTGAAAAGAAGGAAGAAGCTAAAAATCAATCAACACTACCTGAGCCTATGAGCAATAACTTTGTGGCCGCTTCTCAAACTTCTTCTCCTCGCACTTCCAATTCTGAAGGGTTTGATTCTTTGTCTTATGAAAAACCACCTTCCCTTTCTGAAATGGCTGATCATTATGGTCGTGGTTTTCGTATTCTAGCTAAGCATGGGTATAATGGAAATGGTTGTGGCGCTCACGAACAAGGAATAAAGGTTCCTCTAGAGAATAATCTTTATGATTATGCCTTTGGACTTGGTTATAATCCCTGCAAGCGCACTAAAGCTTCTAGAAGACCATGTATTAGTGTTAATGTTATTTCTACATCTTTACCAATGAGACATCCTGAGTATATTGATCCTTCGCATGCTTGTGCTTTGGATGTTTTTCCTACCGATGACGCTTTAGCTGAGTTTTTAGGAGCATATGATACTCTTCCTCGTTATCATCACAATAGGGGATTCCCTTATTGTTTGAACACTGAAGCCTATTTTGGAAAAGAGACTGATAACGATGAGATTGTGAAAGAATTTCCTCAGTTAAAGGATACTCCTCAACAAAGTAATCTTCTTATAAGCGACACCATTGATGTTAAGATGGATTCTAGCAATGAAGAAAAAGTTATTAAAATTGGAAAATGTCTGGACGAAGAAGAACAAAAACAATATGAAGATTTATTGCGTGAATTCCCTGAGATCTTTGCTTGGACATACTCTGACATGCCTGGTATAGATCCTAAGATTGTTACTCATAATATTGTCTTAGTTCCTGATGCTAAGCCTGTAAAACAAAAGATTCAAAAAATGAATCCTAAGGTGGCTCTGCTTGTTAAGGCTGAGATTGAAAAGTTATTGGAGGTTGGATTTATCCGCCCTATTGATTATTCCCCATGGATTTCAAATATTGTCACTGTGGCTAAACCAGATAATAAAATAAGAATGTGCATCGATTTTTGAGATTTAAATAAGGCTTCTTTAAAAGATGATTTCCCTCTTCCAAACATTGACATGATAGTTGATTCTACGACAGGACATGCCTTGTTATCCTTCATGGATGGTTTTTTAGGATACAATCAAATTTACATTAACCCTCAAGATCAATTCAAAACCGCTTTCACCACTCCTTGGGGTACGTTTTGTTGGGTAATGATGCCTTTCGGACTTAAAAACGCCGGCGCAACTTATCAACGAGCGATGACCCTTATCTTTCATGATTATATGCATAAGATTTTAGAGGATTATGTTGATGATATTTTGGCCAAATCCATTCTTCGCATAGATCATATTAAAATCCTTCGTCAAATCTTTGAAAGGATTCGTAAATATCACATGCGCTTGAATCCCCGAAAATGTGTTTTTGGTGTGGATAGTGGAAAACTATTAGGATTCATAGTTTCGCATCATGGGATTGAGGTGGAAACTAAGAAAATAGATGCTATTGTCAACATGCCACCTCCTAGAAATGTGTCTCAACTCAAAAGCTTACAAGGAAAGATTCAAGCTATTCGTAGGTTTGTATCTCAACTTGCGGATCGTACTTTTCCTTTTACTCAACTTCTTAAAAAGAATATCACTTTTCAATGGAATGAAGATTTTCAGCAAGCATTTGAAGATTTAAAAATGTATCTGGCTAATCCTCCTATCCTTCAACCCGTCGAATCTTCTAAACCCTTCCTTCTTTATACAGCTACTTCCTCTCATGCTCTTGCAGCATTATTGGCACAACATGATAAAGATGGTAAGGAGTGTCCGGTTTATTATATAAGTCGTACCTTACTCGATTATGAGACCTGGTATTCTGCGATAGAAAGACAATGCTTGGCCTTGGTGTTTGCGACTCAGAAATTGAGACATTATCTCTTAAATTCAGAAGTCCACGTCATGGTAAAGTTTGATCCATTGAAGCATCTTTTCTCTAAAACCGATTTATCAAAATGCCTAGCTAAGTGGGTTATGATGTTAACTGAATTTGACCTTAAGTTTGTTTCACAAAGAGCAATTAAAGGGCAAGCGTTGACCGATCACCTAGTTGAGGCCCCTTCACCTTTCTCCTTCCCTAACCCTGAGTCTTTTCCTGACGACTTCATCCTTTGTACAGAGAAAGATGAAACTTGGGAGTTATACTTTGATGGCTCTAAGTGTCGTACAGGATCGGGGGCAGGGGTTGTTTTGATTTCTCCTACAAAGAAGTCCATTCCCTTATCTTATCGTCTCAATTTCCTATGTACCAATAACATTGCTGAGTATGAGGCTCTTATAGCAGGAATAAAGGCAGCCTTGGCTTTGAATATAAAACACATACATATTTTTGGAGATTCTCAACTGATTATAAGACAAGTAACAGGACTATATCAAGCAAAACAAGACAAATTATCACAATATAAAGATCTTGCTATCTCTTTGTTACAAAAATTTGATTCTTACACCATGGAACCTGTTCCTCGAAAAGATAATCGACATGCGGACGCAATGGCATGTGTGGCTTCTTTGGTATCTTTAGAGGATCCTATGGTTGATCTTAAATTTGTTATTCACAACATTATTTCTCCAGCTATTGTAGATGATTCCAGCCTGGTGACATGTTGCGACTTTATAGACTCAGATGAATGGTACTTGCATATCATAAGATACTTGACCGATGGTACCTTTCCTGATTCCGCCAATAGGAACACTAGGGCTAGAATTCACAAGCTGTCCGCTAGATATATCATTCTTTCTAATGTTCTTTACCGAAGGGGTTATAACGGTCTTCTCCTTCATTGTCTTAACAAATCGGAAATCCCTATTGCTCTTGAAGAGGCGCATTCAGGTGCCTGTGGGGGGCATTTTGGAGGTAAATCCTTGGTTCAAAGGTTGCTCCGTATGGGATATTATTGGCAAACTATGCAGCAGGATTCCTTTTCATTTGTTAAGAAATGTCATCAATGTCAACAACACAATAATTTGATTCATGTTCCTGCCCAAGAACTTCGTTCTCATGTAGCTTCTTGGCCTTTCTCTGCATGGGGGCTGGATCTTATCGGTAAAATCTCTCCTCCTTCATCTCAAGGACATACTTTCATTATAACCGCAACAGATTACTTTACAAAATGGGTAGAAGCTATTCCCCTTCGCTCTACTACTGCTGAAGTGATTTGTCGATTTCTTCTAGAAAACATTATTTCTTGATTTGGGATACCTTCCACTATAATCTTTGATAATGGGACATCATTTAAGAACAAGGATGTGAAGAAATTCCTCGAGAAGTATCATATCAAACATCGATTTTCTACACCATACTATCCTCAATCAAATGGCCAAGCCGAATCATCCAATAAGATAATTGAACAAATTCTTCATAAAACCATGAATAAGCATGGTAAGGATTGGAGTACTCAGCTAATCTATGCTCTTTGGGCCTACCGAACGAGTGTACGAATTGGGCACCCTGGTCCTCCTGACAGACAGCAATTTTTAGCATTTCCGATAGTTTTCCAGATTGCAAAGTGGCAGTTTCGGGTGCAGTTTCAAGTGCAGAATCAGGATAGTGGCGCCCGTGCCCCCGTCCCGAACATTTTCACTCAGATTTTGACTCCAGGTACGCATCTGCATTCTTGTCTTGTCCTTATGTTTGCAGCTTTCCATTGTTTAAGTTCAATTCTGCAATCTTGTTATTAGTTCATACTTGCATTTTAGGGTTAGGAATTGAACTTGCATAATCTTACCTTTCAATTATAAAAAAGGAATAGAAACCCTAATAGGTAGCCCGTGGCTCTCTCTTTCACAAAAAGAAGTAGCCAATTGTGTGATACCTCTAGGCTCTTTCGTATTCTGTAATGTGTGACAAAAGGTAGGATTAGGACATGTTAGCCTAGTCTCGCTTTTTCTCCCACACACCTAGAATCATACAATTTGTAGCACCTTTGTCACCAAAAGAGAAATAGGATTTTATTTCATTTTTAATACAAAGACAAATCATCTTTACATGTTCATATGATGATATACTTGTACTTGATCTTGAGTTAGTTTTGCATCATCGTACAGTTGCTCTGAGAGCTAACCTTGTCAAACAAAAGTTAATAAAGTGCATCCCCAAATTGCTTTTATTAGTCAAAGTGGAACTTCAAAAGCTATTAGATATTGAATTCATGTTATACCATTGATTATGTAGAGTGGATGTTAAATCTAGTTCTAGTTACCAAACCACCTAGGGGCATTTGCATATGTATTTATTTCAAAGACTTAAATAAATCTTTCCCTAAAGATGAATTTCCATTGCCAAACATTGTTACAATAGTAGACCTCATAGTTGGGCATGAGATGTTATAACTAATGAATGTTTTTTAAGAGGGTAAAACATGCAAGGTTATATTCAATGGTTAAATACCAAAATAAACATTCAAAATGCAAAGAAAATCATTTTATACCTTGCTAGTTACCTTCTCCTTCGGGTTGAGCCTTCGGTGAAGTGGAATGCACCCAAATGTTCCACTTGATTGGATTGGCTTCTTGTTGGTATGTGGTTTCTCTCCAATGCACAACAAGTTGAGTAGAGGGATGGAGGTAAATAGATGGATGCAAATGGATGAAGGGTATGAAAATAGAAGCTAAGTGATTGGGATGCTATTTGACTATAATGATGATGCTTGAAATGATATTCTAAGGTTATTATGGAAGCATAAGATTACTTGAGTATATGATGAGAAATGAAGGGGAGGAGAACCCAATTTATAGATTGGAAGGGAAAGGAATGGGCAGTTGAGATTGAAGATGAGTCAAGGGTGGAGATTGAAAAAGGGTGGGGACATGGATTGAAAGGACAAGATGTGGAGACCAAGAGATTTACCATAAAGTCATTTCTTGTCTCCACACTCTACAAGGTGCATAGGGAACAGATCCTCAAGTACCTTGGGGGAATAAAAAGGAATTTAAAATTCCTTGGGAGAGGGCAAGGGAATTAAAAATTCCCAAATAATGGATTGCATGGGGAAAGGAAATGGGAAAAGGAATTAAAAATTCCTTGGGAAGGTGAGAGACATAGGAGAATGTGAGATTTTGAAATCCTTGAAATGACCCAATTAGGTGCATTTAAGAATGGAAGGTGAGGAGGGGACAAGAGGACTTAGCTATTTATGGCTATTGGTTGATTTGGTGGTTAATCCTGGGGATTAGACACTAGCAAATGATTAAGGGAGGTGATTAGCTGGGATAATAGACGATTAGAAGACAAGTGGGATTTGTAGGAGGATTTGACAAGAGGAGAGAGCATGAGTGGAGGAATTAAAAATTGAGGAATAATGCTAAGTGGGTTTCTAGAAAAATTAATTAGGCTAAGTGTGAATTAGGAAAAGTGATTTGTAGGAATCACATGGTTTAGTTAATTAATTTGAAATAATTAACTAAAGGGAAATTAGAAGAATTAATTAATTTAAGGACTTTAGAAGAATAGGGAATAATTGATTTATTTATTAAATTAATTATTGGACTATAGTGACAAGATTAATTAAAATAAATTTAATTAATTTTGACAAGAAATAAAAGGATAATATACTTAAATCAATTAATTATGTAGAGAAGATGAAATTAATTAAATATTTAATTTAATTAATTTTGGACGTCTACATTTTGCCCCTCTTTTACACAGCGACAAAATTGGCGATGGGTAAAAGATAAGAAAGAGATGCCCCAGTGTGCAGATGTGGGTGGTATATGCCCCCTCGAGAATTTTTCTGGAAATTTTTAAAAAATTCGAGAAAATTCTCAAAAAAAGATGAAAATGACAGAAGAAGAGATAAAAAAGGGGAGACAAGAAAATAAAATTAATGATGGGAGAAGAAAATGAGTAAATTGATAGAAGGGCGAGGAAACAGGGCCATGGGGGCCCTATATAAGCCACTTGGGGCCCAAGGAAGGGTCGTTGCCACATACACCTTTAGAGAATTTAAAGAGCATAGATCCCTTGTAGAGAGATGGACTGTGTTCTCGTGCACAAGCATTGTGTTGAGAGGGTTAGATGTCACGAGCGACTAGCCGAGTATGGCCCACCAGTATGTACCCGACCCCATTTTGTGATTTAGTAGGTTAGGATATTTATTAGGGATAATTAATAGGCTAGAAAGTTGTCAGGACAAAGACATTGATCGTCGAATTAGCATCTCCGCATGTGACTAATGTCTATGCAGGCATTAAAAGGACAAAGGAAAGGGGATCAACACAAACGCCAGTGGCTAATGTCGATGCAAGCGTCGATTGATGCTGAAAGGGGGCAAAGGGGGGTAGAGACTGTGCTTTAATGTCTCCGCCTATGGCATGGTGCATGTGCCACGGTTTCAATGTCTCTGTCGAAGGGGATTAATGTCTCTGTCATGGAGGCTAGGGAGGGGGAAAAGAGGGATAAGGAAGGTTCAAGGGGGTACATATATGCCCCTATGATAGTATGTGATAGAAATAGGCTGAGGTAGGCTAGCATAGGGTTGGATAAGCATGCTAATGAAGTGAATTGATTGGGTGCAAGGGGAGGCAGGACCGCTCACATCGCTGGATCACTCGCCTCCTACGATGAGGGTGTATTGCCAATTGAGAGCATATGAGAGAGAGAGAGATCCTAAGCGCAGTGGGGCTAGGGTTTGTTGGGAGATGGCCGAGAATTAGGGCTCATACTGCCATGATAACAATGCTAGTGGAGCGATGGGATAGCAGGACATGCACCTTCCATCTGCCGATAGGGGAGGCCACCATTACATTGTTAGACTTTTGGAGGATCCTAAAGATCCCCATCCGAGATGGGATTCCTTAGTATAGGCTCGACGGTGGGGAGTACTATTTACGGCAGGTGTGTGAGTACGATTCTCTTCTTATGGATGGGATGTGGATGCACCTGGGATAGGCGATGCAGATTAGATACATTCCTCGCTTGGTATTATTCATATGTGGATTGATTAGTAGTCGCTTGATGTCGGACCTCATCGACCATGGATTCTTTGTTGGATGGAGCCACTGCGTGTACTATATGCTGGAGGATGTTGTGACCTATGCATGGGGAGCAGTGATGCTCGGATAGCTATACCACAACATGCATCTATGTGTCTACTGAGAGTACAGGAACTTGGGCATAGGTGTTACATTATTGTACATTTGGGCATATCGCGGTGACACGACTGCTGGGGAGACAGGATAGGAGGCGATGATTCCCATATGTAGACATATACAAGGGGCTTCTGCACTATCACAGGTTTGAGGCTATGTGGTATTGGAGACACATCTTTGATGAGATGATGTTTTTTTGTTGGTGTCCCTATATGGATAGTGAGTGATGGCGAGGGGATTAGCAGCTGGCTTGGGCACAGATAGTGCTAGTTATTTAGCAGGTTGATATATATTATCAATCTCTACACACCACACTGATTGATGAGGTAACTGGGACAGGTACATGATATAGTTAGTTATGAGTGGCTATATCCATGGATCACACGGGAGGCAGGAGTGTGGGGGTAGGTAGTGGGATTGTTAGAGGTCTGCATCATTTGGGAGACAACAAAGATGGTTCTCTAGGATGAGCGCCTATAGGTAGGAGAGGATCTGAGGTGTATAGGTGCAGATACCTATTGATGGGGGACTCATAGGCCAGGTAGGTTGACTATACCAAGTGTGTTGGAGGAGGATGAATTGTGATCCTCAGTAGATGAGGTAGTAGGGGGAGAGGAGGACGATCCAGGCAATAGGGCAGCAATAGGAGGAGGAGGGAGATAGAGGGCGAGATGAGGAGGAGTAGGGAGATAGAGGAGAGGAGGGAGGGGAGGGGAACAGGTGACTCAAGTAGAGGTACCATTACAGATACAGCCACCAATAGTGCAAATTAGTGGGATAGTTGCATAGGAGGTAGGAGAGGAGGGAGGAGATAAGGGTGTCGATCCCATGTATATTCCTACAATAAAGGTATAGGGATAGGTGCTAGCATAGGCAAGAGGGGTCTCCCGGGAAAAGTATGATAGGGTGGTGTAGGAGAGGGATGGTGCAAGGGAGAGATGTTGCGAGAGGGAGGAGTGGGAGCTTGAAGGAGGAGTTGGGAGTTGAGAAGGATAGGACATACAACTTACATTTAGAGGTGGCTCGACTGATGAGGGAGACAGATGATCTGAGGGAGAGTTAGCAGTGGCAAGTGACTAGGAGAGCACAAGATAGTGCTCTAGATGTATATGACAAACCATTTTTTGACCCTTCAGGGATTATATCATTGTACTTTGATATGACACATTTATTATTTTGATATATGTGAGATGCGATTTTGGCGGCGCATATGTATGCTTATGGACTTGGATTATTATCTGATGGATGATGATTTTATGATTTTATGATATAATGATGTATCAATGCATATGATCTGACCTGTTTGTGACATAGGATGGATGATTATGGGATGCATATGTTATTTATGATGTTGCTAACATGTTTGTGGGTGCAAGATGCATGTGTATGCCTATATGATATGCAGTTTTTGTTGGCAACAACAAGGAAGGAAAACTGAGAGGGGGGCTAAATCAGTTTTCACCGAATTAAACCAATTAAGCACAATCTCAGATTTGATCAACTACAACAAAAAGAAAGATAAAAATAACAACACACATAACACCAATACTTTTGACATGGAAAATCCAATTAAGGGAAAAACTACGATGGGAACCTACCCACAATGAGATGATACTCTGTAGTAGTATGTGTAAATATTACAATAGAGAATGCACATGCATTCAAGCACACTACCTAGAGCTCACTGCTCAAATTACAATGACCCAGAAGGCTCCAACCCTCAGGGAAGGTTCACTACCTTACAAAAAATATTTGGACTACAATTTGGAAAGAATGAACTACAAAAATAGCATCTGCTAATGCTTAATGACAGTTTCGGGTAAGCTCAAATGTCTACCCTTCACCAATCTCTTCTCAACACACCACACTGAAAGATGAATTCACTTGATCACACATACACCACTCTCTGATATTGCAAACTCCACCATCGACACCAAATTAAATGAATACTTTACCCATATATACAAATCATCAACCTTGACTACAAGGTTGACCAAACCCACAACACCTAATTACAAAATTACATGACACGATATATAAATTAGCCATCAGACCAATACAGTGTCATAGACAACATAACATGAACCTAAATCAACTCCTCAAACACACACCACCACCCGAAATCACGCGAAGATCAACCGCAACACGTTACACCACCAAAATATGCATAACACGAAGAATATCACCAGACCAAGAAGATCATCAAGAACTTGCACAATAATCAATGCAAACCACCAAAAAAAATAGTTTATGATTAGGAAACACCAACAAGTATGTTAGAACCATATGCAATAGCTGCACCAACACCTCTTATTCAAATCTTCATCGATCAACATGCTAACACTCAAGAACACTTAACAACAACAACTCAGATAAGAAAGATAGCTTCTAGAGCACCAAATCACAAACCATTTGAAATTAAGATACACACGAACATCCCAAACACTCTCCCAAATACGCAACACAAGATGTGATCATATCATAGCACAACAGATCAAACACTAGAACATTGCAACACTGAACACTGAAAACTAGTCTCCATATCGGAATCCACAACTCAACCAAATCATCACATAACATCATGAAATCAATAAAGAATTGAGTATCTTTGGTTGATTCATTATCCGAAATAGATAAACCAACTAGATCAACTCACTACAATCATCAAATCACCAAAGCAATTCTCTGCAACACGAAAACACAAGAATATGTTGACATCAATGACAACATCATATCCTAGCAGTGCAACAATATCCAAAAATATCCCCCTTTAGCATTGATGGCAAGATATAAAAGTGAAAAACAATCAATGCAAAGGAATAAATCAATACAAGCAAACTCCAACAGGCTCCCCCTAAGATCATGCACTTAAAGCTCCAAAGATAAGGCAGTTTTTCGCATGCTTATCTCCCCCTTTAACAATAATGCCAAAGATATAAATTGATCAAGCTTCTCAACTCCCAAATGAAATAATTACAGATATGAACAATACTAACTATTTCGAATGAGTAGCAGCATCAACTCATGAACTTGGATAAAGAGATAAGACTGTGAAGTCCACCAGATTGATGCATCTCAATGCACCTAGTTTTCATCAGGAGGGGCAGAGACCCCTAACTTGTCTCTCAAATACACAAATGTATCTATAGGCAAAGGCTTAGTGAAAATATTGACAATTTGATCTTCTGTAGATACATACTCCACTTTTACTTCTTCATCACTAACTTTCTCCCTCAAGAAATGATAATTGATGTATGCTTCATTTTAGAATGCAGTACCGGATTCTTGGAAATATTAATAGCACTTGAATTTTCACAATAAATAACAACAGGCTCATCATACACAACTCTAATATCTTTCAACATCTCTTTCATCCAAACTACCTGAGTACAATTTGTAGCAGCAACAATATATTCAACTTCAATAGTAGATAGAGATAGAGCATCTTGTTTCTTGCTCGCCCATGAAACCAACTTATTCCCCCAAAATAAATCTCCACCAGTAGTGCTCTTTTGGTCATCTACATCACCTACCCAATCAACATGAGTATAGGCACATAGCATAAAATCATCATTCGTCAGATGCCACAATCCATAATCAACAGTTCCCTTCAAATATCTAAAAGTCCTCTTCACAACAGTAACATGAGTCTCTTTAGGATCAGCTTGAAATCTGGGACAAAGACATACAACATACATAATATATGGTCTAGTTTGAGTCAAGTACAATAGTCCACCAACCATAGATCTATACAAGGTCTGATTTACTTTCTGAGATAACTTGCATCTAGTCACCATAGGAGTTCCAACAGGTTTAGAATCAGCTAACCCAAATTTCTTCAATAGTTTCTTCACATACTTAGATTGAGAAATGAAAATACTTTTACCGGTCTAAGTAATCTGCAATCCTAAGAAGAATTTCATCTCACCTATCATAGACATCTCAAATTCCTTTTGCATAACCTCAACAAACTTCATACTCAAATCATCATCTCCTCCAAAAATAATGTCATCCACAAATACTTCAACAATTAAAATGTTATCATTCTCAACCTTAAAGTATAAGTTATTGTCAGCAGTACCTTTACAAAATTTGAACTTCATCAAATACTTATCTACTCTTGCATATCAGGTTCTATGGGCTTGCTTTAGTCCATGCAGTGCTTTCTTCAATCTACATACCATGTCTCCATCATCTGATAAAGAAAATCCTTCTGATTTCTCAATGTAGCTTCCTCCTCAAGATCACCATTCAAAAAGGTAGACTTGACATCCATCTGATAAACCTTGAAATTCTTGAAAGCAACATATGTAAGTAGCAATCTAACAATTGCAATTATAGCTATAGGAGAAATTGTTTCTTTATAATCAATACCTTCCATCTAAGAGCATCCCTTGCATACCAATCTTGCTTTGTTTCTTACCACTTCACCGACTTCATTCAGTTTATTTCGGAACACCCATTCTGTGCCAATCACATTTTTGTCTTTAGGTCTTGGAACAAGCTCCCAAGTGTTATTCTTCTCAATTTGATTCAACTCTTCCTCCATATCTTTTATCCAATTCTCATCCTTACATTCTTCAACAACATCTTTAGGTTCAATCTTGGAAATCAGGCATATTTCTTCAGTAACAAGTCTTCTCCTAGTCATCACACCCTTGTTCTTATCACCAATGATCTGATTCTCAGAATGATTCAATTTCACATACCTCAGAGTCTTCTGATTATTCTAATTCTCAAGCTCTTGAACTTCTTCACCGACAATAGCAATATCTGGATTAATCTGCTTTTGGATCTCAGTTTGTGCAAGCCTAGAAACAATATCATATTCATCAATCTTATATCTACATGCTCTAATATTTTTTTCCAAAACATTCATCAACCTTCATATTTTCACTTTCCACTATCTTCTTCAACCTCTTATTGTAACACCGGTAGGCCTTGCTCTTAGTAGAATATCCTAAGAAAATTCCTTCATCACATCTTGCATCAAACTTTCCCGTATCCTCATCTCTTTTGATATAACATTTGCTTCCAAAAACTTTGAAATATCTAACTGTAGGAACACAACCAAACCATAGCTCATAAGGAGTCTTACCGGAATCACCTTTTATATGCACCTGATTGAATGTGTAAATAACAGTGCTAACAACTTCCTTCCAAAAGGTTTGTGCAAATTTTCTTCAATCAACATCATTCTAGTAGTGTCCAAGATTGTTTTGTTGTTTTTTTTAACTCCACCATTTTGCTAAGGGGTTCTAGCATTAGATAGTTGTCTTTTAATTCAATTCCTCTCACAAAATGTATCAAACTCACTAGACATGAATTCTCCTCCTTTGTTAGATCTCAAACACTTGATCTTCAACCCTATCTCTATCTCCACCTTTGCTTTGAATATCTTGAATTTATCCAATGCTTTTGATTTCTCCCTTAGAAAAGTCACCCACATCATTCTAGAGTACTCATCAATCAAAAAATTGAAATGCCTGTCACCCTGCATGCTTCTCAATCTAGTAGGACCAAGAAGAAAATGCCCTATCTTATTACAAGAGAAACAATTCAAAGGTAACTTTCCATCATACTTACTAGATCCTTGAAGAAATCTCTGAGAAATAAGTGTTTCAAGCTCATCTAACTCTTTCTTTTGTGCTTCCATCTCTCTCATGTCTCTTTCATATCTTGAAACCCTAGATGAACTCTCTCCCAAATCATACAGTTGCTTCCCGGATACAAAGGCTTTAAATGCAATCTTAGATTTACCATTTGATTCTACAAATTCCCTCAACTCAAATGTAGCTAGCTTACCAACCAACATATCTCTTGTCACAATAGTCATACTCCAAATCTCATCAATAAAAACTTTAGCTTTATAACCAAAAGGCAAGGATCTCAACACCTTAGGAACAATCTCATCTTCCTCAAGAGTTCCGCCGATACATCTAATGTTCATAACAAGCTCATTCACTTTATCCATAAAGGAAGTTATATTCTCATCTTCTTCCATCTTCAATGTCTCATATTTTCCTTTCAAACTCTGCAATTTAGCAACTTTAACTTGTGCATCTCCTTCATACAAGACCTCTACCTTTTTCCATATCTCATGTGTAGTCTAAAGTCCCATCACATTAATCATCTCTGAATCAATCAAAGCACTTATTAATGCTTCCTTAGCCCTTATGTTATGTTCATCTTCCTTGATTTCATCAGCAGTAACCAGTCCATTCAGAGGAACATTGTAAACATTCTTTGTAATCTTCCAATAATCTTCACCAAGACACTTCAAATGAACTTCCATCCGGTCCTTCCATAAAATATAATTATTTCCATAAAATCTAGGACTCTCCTTCTTGAATACATTAGTTGTCATCCTCGATCTCCTCAAGAGGTTAAGCTTCTTCCGGAGGATCTAGCTCTGAGACCACTTGTTGGAAACAACAAGAAAGGAAAGATGGGAGCACGGGTGAATCGGTTTTCACCGGATCAAACCAATTAAGCACAATCTTAGATCTGATCAACTATAACAAAAAGAAAGATAATAACAACAACAACACACATAACACCAATATTTTTTATGTGAAAAACTTGGTTAAGGGAAAAACCATGGTGGTCACAATGAGATGATACTCTGTAGTAGTATGTGTAAATATTACAATGGAGAATTCACATGCATTCAGGCACACTACCTAGATCTCACTGCTCAAATTACAATGACCCAAAAGGCTCCAACCCTCAGGGAAGGTTCACTACCTTACAAAAAATATTTGGACTACAATTTGGAAAGAATGAAATGCAAAAATAGCATCTGCTAATGCTTGATGACAGTTTCAGTTAAGCTCAAATGTATACCCTTCACCAATCTATTCTAACACACCACACTGAAAGATGAATTCACTTGATTACACATACACCACTCTCTGATAATGCAGACTCCACCATCAACGCCAAATTACATGAATACTTTACCCATATATACAAATCATCAACCTTGACTACAAGGTCGACCAAAACCACAACACCTAATTATAAAATTACATCACATGATACATAAATCAACCATCAAACCAATATAGTGTCATAGACAACATAACATGGACCTAGATCAACTCCTCAAACATGCACCACCACCTGAAATCTCGCCAAGATCAACCACAACACGTTACACCACCAAAATACCGCATAACGCGAAGAATATCACTAGACCAAGAAGATAATCAAGAACTCGTGTAGTAATCAATGTGGGCCACCAAAACAAATAGGACATGATTAGGAAACACCAACTAGTATATTAGAACCATCTACAATACCTGCACCAACACCACTTATTCAAATCTTCATTGATTAGTATGCTAACACTCAAGAACACTTAACAACAACAACGCAGATAAGAAAGATAGATTCCAGAACACCAAATCATGAACCATTTGAAATAAAGATACACATGAACATCCCAAACACTCTCCCAAAACACAAGATATGATCATACCGAAGCACAACGAATCAAACACCAGAACACTGCAACATTGAACACTGAAAACTAGTCTCCATACAGGAATCCACATCTTGACCAAATCATCACATAGCATCTTGAAATCAATAAAGAATGAAGTATGTCTAGTTGATTCAACATCCCAAATAGATAAACCAACCATATAAACTCACTACAATCATCAGATCACCAAAACAATTCTCTACAACAACAAAACACAGGAATATGTTGACATCAATGACAACAACATATCCTAGCAGCAACAATATCCAATAGTTTTTTGTTTTTTTAATCTTATGTCATGATGTAATGCAGATGAATATGATATGTATGCATGTGGTATATGATGATGTGATAAATATAAAATACAGTGTAATTAATGCTTCTAAAAATGAAATGCACCTAAGATGATAAAGTACATGGTATGCAAAATGCACTAATGAAAACCCTTATTTGGCCACCAGAATAGTGTGGTCATTCAATGACTTCCATGTCCATTGGCATACAAAATTAATGAGTGAGATCTTGATGCATAGTGCCCCACGAGAACTCTCAACCACTAGTATTATAAACACAACGGTCTTGAAAGTGTGTTGAACTTGTTCTCGACTAACTTACCAAAATGTGATTATTTTCAAATGTTTTATATTGAATAATGTAATTAATGATTGCGGCACTACATGAGATACTAATGTTTGAATGGGATTTAAATAAACTTACATCAGTATTTATTATGATCCTAAAATGCAATGTGTGTGCAGGAAAAGTAGTGTGATGAAACGTAAAATATTGGTTTCTAGACAAGTCCACACACTAATGGGACTCTTGGAGCAAGTTATGGAGCTATGTGGAATAGCTCAACTTCCCTAGGGATGTTCCATTGTTCTCTATCTCACATGATCCCTCAAGTCAATGCCTTTGCTCTCATATCACTGAGCAAAGTGACTTAGGAATGACAACTATAAGAATGAGGGATATTGATCAACCTAATATGAATGCATTCCTAGTTATGCATGATATTAAATCTAGTATGATTTAAACTAGCATGGATATGATGATAAGATAAAAGATTAGTAAATCCTATCCTAACATGATATATTAGTCTAATATGAGTGTGCTATGATAATGAAAATGCTTCTTAAAGTGCTTATTAAGATGATTTATATTCAAAGAGAGGCAAAATGATTGATTTAAAAATGATTATGGATTAGATGCATGAAACTTAGATACTTAGAAAAATGTCTATAAGTTTGATACTAAAGACTTGGATGTCAAAATGATAGAAGGAGGGCTCTATTTATAGGAAAAACAGGGCAATGGATGGTCAGGATTGGATAATCTTAACAAGGGATAGGATTATAAGTTATCAATCCATGTTTACAATTCTCACCAATGAAATGGTGACAATTTTAAACAAGAGGTTACTTGAGAGGAGATGTAAGAAGCATTAAATGCTTGAGAAGACATGATGGTTACCTTAGGAGGTAAGGGTTAAGGTTAGGTTAGGGTTATCTATTGGACAAAGCTTTTACCCAAGGGGCAAACTCTTGTGCAAGGGTTAAAGGGATAACCAATGGTAAATCCATGAATGCTTGATGAGACCCTTGGGTTAGATGAAGGTTGAGTTAGGCAAAAAAGTCTCTAACCATGTAAGAAAGTTGAGTTAACCATTAATGGTTTGGAAGACTTTGGAGGTTAACTTGTTGAGGACATAAAGCCTTTAATGGTTTTCAAATACTTTGAGGGTTTGAGAAGTGACTTCCCCTTGTTTAGGGATGTGACAATATTTAGAAGATAGATTAGGATAAATTAGAAGTGATTAGAAGAATCTAGAAGGGAGTTTAGAGAGGCAAGTGGGAGATGTAGGATTTTGCAAGTGGGTGGAGGTGAATTTTAATTAAAATAAATTACTTTATTTCAACAAAATACAAGCAACTTGCATAAATACAAGTGGGGGATTTAAATAAATAAATTAGATTTATTTACTTGCGAGGATTAATTTAATTAAATGTAAATTTAATTAAAAGGTGAGAAAGGGGAATTAATTAAATAAAGTGAATTATTTAATTAAAGGCTATGAAAGGCTTAGATGAACTTAATTAAATAAATTGAGTAATTCATTTAATCAAATAGATGAATGTGAATAATTTAATTAAACATAATTTAATTAAAATAGAGGAATGAGGTTTAAAATGAATATTAAATATTCACTTAGGAAAGTGGTCATTTTTGCATGTCTACACAATGCACCTAAAGAATGCAAGTGTTAATGAAGATGTTCAACTATATGATAAAAATGATAACTATATAAAAATGATGAAAATGAAGATGATAATTAATCTAATTAATGAAAAAAGGTGTCACTAATGATAATGATTAATGCAATTGAAACTATTTTAAAAATGTGTCAACCAAAATACAATGATATAGGTCCAGATAGAAGAAAGGAAGAAGTGAATAAATTGAGGTCTCCAAAATGTGTGGATGCAACGGGTGAGTGGATAGAGATGGAGGGATTTTTTTGTTGTGCATATGTGGAGAGAAAACCTAGTTTTGATTTTGCCAAGGATGATCCACATTGTTGATTATAGGAATCAGGATGTTGTGAAAATCCGAGATGTAGACTGACTCTTAGATGATAGGTATCCCTTGCACACAACCATGTAAACATTGCATAGATGTAGATACAAGGCTACAGGTTCATGCAATAAAAACCATTAGACATGCCATACCACAAAGACATGCCCCAGTGTACACCCACCCAAAACATACAAAGATATAGATTGATCCCGGCAGTCGTAGATATGAGTACTCATAGGAAAAGGTGATGCAAATCAAAACAATAGACCAAATCATGCAAATAAAATGCACAAGGCCAACTGACATCTCTTGCCAAGAGTAGGACTTAGAATTATGGATAACTGCCAGATAGGGGAAGGATACATCCCAATGGGTAGGAGTAAGTAATGGATCTGAATAGGTAATAGAGCAAGTGGTATGGACATATACATGCAGATGTGGCACTGACTACAAAGATTCGATTAAGTTCATGTGGATGAGTGCTTGGATGACACACAAGTCAAGAATAAGCTCAAGCTCAAAAATTGGGGGTTCAACTCAGTGTATTGGGATGCGATCTTAGGATGGTGGGATAAAAGCTTAGTGTGCTAGGATGGTCCTTATTCATGGTTGGGACAAAGACTCATAATCTCATGAAGATACACATAACCTTGATATCTGTTGGCAAGGGAGAAAAGGTTTATGCAGTGACATGGATTGAAGAATGAAGGAGACAACCAACTGTAAGTGATGCTAGGGAGTGTCACCATCATATAGATTCATTAAGAGGTTTGACATTCCAGGAGCAAGATGGGAAGGTTTATATGGTGGTATGGATTGAAGAATGAAGGAGACAACCGGTTGTAAGTGAAGCAAGGGAAATAATGGTAAATCAACACGAGAGTCATCCAGCATATATTCCCCTTATAAGCAGGCTTGTACAATCCCCCTCATTGCTAGGTTGCAGAAATGACGTCAGAATATTTAATTTTTATTATGAAAAATGGGAAATTGGGTGGGTGGGCAGGAGTAAACAGGGAAGGATAGGGGGGGTAAATGGAGGATCACAAGATGACTTATGTCATGTTAGAGCATTTGAAACAACGAATCTGACAGGCAAAACCGCTAGGCTTGGGGGGGATTGAAAAGCTAGTTTGTCCGAGTAGACGATGGATCTAGTTTATTTACCTTGATGCCTAAAACTAGGTTTTCACTGATGAGTCGAGACATTAGCATATTTTTATCCCTAGAACTCTTAATTTTTTCTCATATTTTGATTTACATGATAGTAATGATGTATCAAAAGTTGACTATATGTATTTCAGATATTAGCCTGAACCTATTAAAACATGTTTTGTCTTTGCCAATTTATTCCTCCAGCCATGATATTCATTCCTATTGCCATGCAGATTGTCTTAGGCAATATCATGTGTGAAATTAATAGATGTTTTGATTAATTAAAATAGATGTGTATGTTCTTGTATGTTCTTTCTTTTGAATTACAGGAATAAAATGATGTTGCTGAGAAGGCTCTCCTATTATGCCAATTGCAGAAAGAGATATCCAAGGAGGTGACTGAAAGATTGAATCAACGGAAATTTTGATGAGCGTAAGGAACAACAGAGGAAAAGTAGGCACGCGATACTTACTGATGTCTTACTCAAATGGGCATTAGTGTTGTAAATACCGACACTATATGTTATGACTGTGGTTCGGTTTAGATCCACATTATTAGTGACTTAACTCCGGTTGTTTCCTTTCTTGAATAAGTATCCGCCTCTTCTCATCGACATGATCTATGTTGTATGAAGTAGTTGTTTTCTTTTAAAAAAAAGGTCTTTATCTCTTTTCGTAGGTTAGAAAGAAAAGAGAAGAAATAGAGCAGAGGATTTCTAGAAATAAAGTTACAAGTGTTTTGAGTTTCTTTTGATTTTGAATCATGTAATGACTTTTGATGAACCATGAATAAAGATATGTTATTCTGAGCACTTAAAATTGTTTTGGAAGCCTGGAAGCACTCATCCAAGGGGGCCCACTTGGTGAGTGTTCCTGTTCCTTTATTAAAATTAATTTTCTTCTTTAGCTACAGTAGACGTTCTTGCATTGACTATTCCTGCAGCCATTGGAAACAGATCCATTGACTGTTCCTGCAGCCAAACCAAAATAGTAATTCTTGTTTGGCAGCATTGAACTTAGCCAATATTTCTTGAATGAATTTATGTTAATGTAGAAGTTTTCCTGTAGCCTTTCAATAGTTTAAATTCTTGCTTACCTTTCCCGCATAGATGTTAGTTGCTGCAGTAATGTAGGGTAGCTATTGTAGGAACTTAGTGCATATATAGTGCAGATCCATTTCAAGTATTATGTCCCTGGGTTGACAATCAAATGAACACCAACTATCGAAATAGTAACTTCACAAAGTGAATGTCCAAACTTCGGGTTGAGACTTCCACTAGAGTTATTATTCTTATTGTTGGGTTTAACATTCACCAAGGTACTTTCCCATAGCGCCACAAACTGGTTTTCACTGAAAGATGAATTGATTTTTTTGTCTTTACTTTTCCATTTTTTCATTTTTTTTGTATTTTTCTTGATTTTTAAAATTTTTGAAAACTGGTGATCTCTGAGGACTAGGTATAAAATCTCTTCAAGTGCATGATGTTCATAGGCTCATCCAAGGGTTCTCCTTCGACAGTGGCCAACTGATAAGCACCTGATCCATATTTTGCAGTGATCACATATGGTCCAAGACAATTAGGCTCAAATTTTCCTTTCTTTTCATGGTCATGTAGATTTCTTTGATTTTCCATAAGCACAAGATCACCAATGTCAAACTCCCGAGTTCAGACTTTCTTATTATAAATCAACCATAAATGGTTCTGGTAGACCCGGAGGTGATTTAAGACTTTGAGGCACCTTTCATCCAACAGTTCAAGCTCTTGTAGCCTAACAACTCTGTATTCTTCATCAGGGAGGATGTTCTATAGCGAAATCCTTAGTGATGGGATCTCGATCTCAAGGGGTAGGACAACTTCAGAACCGAAGACTAGAGAGTATGGGGTGGCTCTTGTGGGTGTGTGAATACTTGTGTAGTAGGCCAAGAGGGCAAGATGGAGTTACAATTGGCAATCATGGCCAACTTTATTAACTATCTTTTTGAAGATTTTGATGAGGGTTTTATTCGAAGCCTCATCTTGACTGTTACCTTGCAGGTAGTATGGAGTGGAAAAGTGGTTTTGAGTGCTAAACTTCTAGAAAATTTCTTTGACATCCTGATTCTTGAATAGTCTATCATTATCTATGATGATTTCTTTAGGGATTCCATATCAACAGATGAGGTAGTTCAGGATGAACTTAGAAATTTATTTTCCTGTGGTGAAAGTTAGGGGTATGGTTGATGAGCCAAAGTAATGGCTCTATTTTATTTGTGTATGTGTCATTATTGGGACATGAGGAGTCTAGTTATGTCTTTTGAGTCTAGAACCTTTTCCAAGTGATAATATTTTATATGTCTTGATGATATGGTCATATGACATAAACTCATTTTATATATGTTCCTTTTTGATGCAATATAATAGGTAATTGTGCTATGAGGAATATCCATGGTAATTTTGCATATAGATTTTGAATGTTATTCTAATAGGAATAATTAGGCCTATATTTGTGAATGTTAACAATTTCATGCATGATTAAAGAAGAGTGTTGAACTGGTCCAGGATGTTTAGCAATTGAAGATTATGGAGTTGTTGGCTGAGAAAGGGACAACAAGGATTGTTGTTGAAGAAGTCAGCTGGCGGTTGGAAGTGGTTCATTATGACTTATCTGAAGGCAGATTTAGTTTGTTGAAGGAGTAGATTAAGGATTGAATTTATGCTAGATTCTCTCTGTTGTTCCAATAGACTTTGACTAATTCTCAGCATTTGTAATTTCACCTTCTTGTTCTCCTTGTTCAATAAAAGCATCTTCCTTAAACTTTGGAAGTGGTATGCTAGTTAGTTAGGAATTTCATACTTTAAATAAATCTCCCACCTTCTCTTGTACTGTTGTTGAGAAGAATATAGTTTCAGTTATAGTAATACAATTCTGAGTGAGAAAGAAGCAGAATTTCAACAAATTATTATGTTTTCAAGTACTTTTAAATCAATAAAGATGATGCTTTAAGCTCCAGGCATTTGATTTAGTTATCTGGATGCTTGCTAAGGGGGGTCACTTAGTGAGTATTGTATATGGTGAAAATGGATAACAATAATAACAATATTGAAAGGCTAAATGAATTCAACCACAAAAACTCTAGCCTAACAATCAACAAAGATCCACCATAACATATGAAGATTACCTAAGACAATGCAAATCACATGAAATCACAAAGATTATACCATCACATGTCCAATAGGGTTTTGATCTCCATTCTTCCTATCTCCATTGATCTTGCTTGATATATTTGCCCTCAGATTTTATATGCACAAGAGCTCAACAAAGAACGGAATGTGGTTGCAAGTAGGATCGTAGTGTAGTCAATTGATCAAGTAGTTAGCTTATTAGGTCATTAGGGTTTGATAATGAAGGAAGCATCTCCTTATATAGAAGACACTATATGAAATGGAGGGATAAGATTGAGAGGTGTAAAAGGAGGTCGGCTATGATTAGAGGGTAGGTAAAAGAAATAATAAAATAATGAAAGGGGTAGGTAGTGTATGAATTAAGAGATGAATGACATGTGTCATGGGTAGAAAAGGCTAATGAATTAATTAAATAAATAAAGATTTATTTAATTAATAGAAGAAGTGGGATCAATTAAATAAATAAGATATTTATTTAATTTAGGAAAATGATAATTTAAATAAATAAATGTATTTATTTAAATGAGAAATAAGGCTAGAAGAGGATAAATGAATTAATTAAATAAATAAGGATTTATTTAATTAATAGAAGAATTAGGCTTAGATAATTAAATAAATAAAATATTTATTTAATTAGATTAGACAATTTTAGGTGTCTACATTTTGCCCCTCTTTGAGACAATGCGGCTTGTCGCGTTGTTTCAAAGAAGATAAGATGAACTGATACAGAGTTGCCCCAGAATCAGAATGATATGCCCCCTCGAGAGATTGGATGAAAATGTCTGAAAAGATTGCAGATAATCTCTCAATAAAAAAGAAAGGCTAGAATGGATTGACCGGATAAAGTGACAAAGTCACGGGATAATGAAGACTGACTCGAAAAACGAAGGCGAGGGCTAGAGTAGGCTATAAGATAGACCACGGGGGAAATACATCCTCATTGTCATCTACACATCCACGAGAGCGGATTGCAGAGCGAAAATAGAGCAGGAGCAGTCAGCAGCGATGGCTTTCACTCACAGATTCGACCGCGTTTGCCGATTTCAGAGGCCAGCAGAGGCAGGAGAGCCGGTAAGTACCACCAAACCTCCTCTTACTTTGACGCATTTAATTTTGTCATTAATGCATGTCGAATAGGGTAATAAATGCGCTTAGACTAGGGTCCAAAAAGTGTCAAAAAATGTTTAGGCACGTCTGCGTTGGTGCCAGGCGCATCTGTGTTTGATAGGCACGTCTGTGTCTGGACCTGCGTCTGTGTCAAATGCGGCCGCGTCTGTGCTGTTTAGGCGCGTTTGTGCCAAGAAGGCACGTCTATGTCAACTAGGCACGTCTATGCAGAGCATAGGCATGTTTGTGTTATGTAAGTGCATTTGCATTTGAAAAGTATGAATTTGCATCTTCTAGGTCAAATCGATAGTTCTGTGATGAACATATGCTGTCGATTGGATAAGCTGCTGAGAGGATACACTCAAGCAGGTCCTCTAGGAAGACTAGGATAGATCAAGGCACTTTGTGATGAACAATGAGTACCAAGATAGAGTACTTTGTGATGAATAGGGAGTACTGAAATATGAGCAGCACTTTGTGATGAACAGGGAGTGCAAATGTGAATAACACTTTGTGATGAACAATGAGTGTCACACACGTAGTACTTTGTGATGAACAGTGAGTACCACTAAGATAAATAGCACCACTTTGTGATGAACAGGGAGTGTCACTAGGGTAGAAGCAACACTTTGTGATGAACAGTGAGTGTCACTAGGGTAGAAACAACACTTTGTGATGAACAGTGAGTGTCACTAAGATAGATAACCATATGCATTTAGATAGCAAGTAGCATTTTGTGATAAATAGTGAATGCCACTATAACTGACATGATTGAGTTGTTTGACTGCAAGAGTATTTGCCGATGCTAGAGTCACAAGAGAGATTCCCATCAACTCAGAGGTTGCGACTTGAGTTGACGGCCAAGGACAGAGCCGCTATCTATGAGATGGGTCTGAGACATGTACTGTATGTGCCTGAGTTTCGGGCAAACATGGGTTTGCTGATTGTGCTAGCTGAGAGATGGCACTCTGAGACGTGCACATTCCATTTGCCTATGGGTGAGATGACAGTCACCCTGGAGGATGTATACAGGATTTTGCAGGTGCCGATCGATGGGGAGCTGATCCTATACGATCGAGATGGAGACAGGGAGGCATTGAGACGGGTATTTTAGGAAACTAGATTGGAGATGAGAGCAGGACACGTTGCATGGGACACCATGACAGCCACAGGGTTAGCATTGCCAGCAGTGATCGGAGGAGCTATCAGTGGGTTCCTATGTCTGGATAGGGCGACACGGAGATTGGCTGTGGGCTGGGGGGGAGCACTGGAGATGCTGATGACACGACATACCAGATATGCCTAGGGACCGTGTGTGCTGGCACACTTGTACTACGAGCTGCATCAGTTTGTTTATCATGGATCAATGGGATTGGGCTGTGGAGTGAAACTGCTGCAGGTATGGGTTTACGAGCATCTGTCGGTTACCCGACCGATACACTTCAAGGGCAGAGGTTATGGACGCAGCTTTGTGCATTTGTACGATATGATCACATCGCAGCCACGAATTGGCAGGCTAGAGTATTGGCGGTGAGTGATTGATGACATTGATGAGGTCATATGGCGACCATATCTGGGTTGCGAGCAGTGGGAGGATGACACAGTTGAGCTTCCCTACACCTTTCGAAGCAGGTACCTGATTGGGCGGATGCCCTATGTGCTAGAGAGGCAGCTAGTAGATAGGATTGGCCGACAGTTTGGTCGGATTCAGAGGATGCCCCGGGGATCAGGCATGTATGCCCACATAGTTAGAGATCATGCACAGTTTGGGCCGCTACTGTCATATGATCAGGTAGTGACTCAGCTGGTGGAGATGACACCTCTACCCTAGGACATGTGGCTAGAGATCGAGAACGCCGACATGGATGCCGAGTATATAGCCTATTGGGCAGAGCATCCATTCCCACGGTTGACAGATCCTGGAGAGGCACTGGAGGGAGATGGTGGGGGAGATGATGATGATGGTGGAGGTGAGGGGGGTCAAGGCTGACGGAGGAGGAGAGGAGTAGTTGGAGAGAGACGAGTTGCACCTTGGAGGGAGGGTGGAGAGGAGAGGCAGGCTCGGGTGGTGAAGGGTCGCGGTGGATTACCTTTACAGGTGCCAGCAGCACAGGGTCCCAGGCAGGTGCAGATACAGGGACAGGGATAGAGACAGGTACCAGTACAGGCATAGGGGCAGGTATAGGAGCAGGCACAGGGGCAGGCACCTACAGAGGAGGAGCCACAGGCAGGGGCAGAGGCAGAGGGGGTTGACCCAGTGGAGGCTGAGCTGCTGGATCTGAGGGAGATCTGCCAGGGCCAGGCAGATGAGATTCAGGATCTGGAGAGGGAGAGTGATCGACTCAGGACCAGGCTCAGTGATATTGAACGAGAGCGGGATTAGGCTATCTAGCGCTACACAGAGGCTGAGACAGTACTAAGGGCAGGGAGACAGCAACTAAGAATACAGGGGTAGGATACGCTTATGTCCTGCGGGCAGGAGAGGAGATAGCCTACTGGAGAGACCTCTACTATGGTACAGTGTCAGCAGATCAGTGGGCGAGGAGCTTCCATAGATCGTCACATACAGTGACAGCTACGGGAGGGAGAGTGGTGGGGTTATGGGTCCTCCACCACCACCAAATAGAGGAGACAGGAGGGATGATCCTGGGGCAGGTCCTTCAGGGGCTCAGATTCCACCGACGCCAGGCGGCTTCGAGGGAAGGAGTTCATCATAGCCTTAGAGGGCTCCCTATCTATCAGTTTTGTACCATTTTTGTATTGTAGACACCTGCGGGTGATTGTAGCCATATGATTTTGACATCATTGTATTATGACACTTTATGATTATATATGAGATGATTCATCTTTGCGGCAGCTATATGCATGTGTACCTATGTGATGAGATGTTCTTATGTGATGCTTATGATATGGATGCAAATATGTATATGATGCAATGCAATATATTTCTCTTTTATGTTTTATATGTGTATGCATGATAACTATATGTATGTATGAAATGCTTATATGTGGTAATGCAGGTGAAACTACATGAAATGCAAATGTTTTTGGTGTGTCATTATACTCAGTCATGTGGTAGCAGGCTACGCGGACTCGAGAAGGATGATGGAAGTCAATCAAGAAAGGGGGGATGAAAGACAGAAGATATGAAAGTGAAAAGGCTTCTTGTGCGTTATCATCATTGAGCTTTATTATGGCAAAATAGGTTATGACAATCGAGGCATATGTTCGACCTAGAAAGTCCTCGTACCTGTTTGCATGGAGATAAGACAGTCACAAACAAGGAATGCCCCAGTTCACACTAGACTCACAGTGTCCTCATATCCTTGAACAAGTCATAGTATTACTAAGAGACAATCTACAGACAACAAGTACAAATAGGTGACGATACCCCATCCTCGCCTTTCTAGTCAAAGACATCCTGGAGATAGAATCTCTAGTCAAAGATATCCCAGAAAAGCTAAAAGACATGTCACCAAGAAAGATGAAATCAAAAGAAAACCAAGACTCGACACCAACATCCACTATAGTGATAATGAATTTATGACCATTGGAAGAAGGAGGGTGAATCTTGCCTATGAGATCAAGTCCCCACTGACAAAAGGGCCAAGGAGATGCAAGTGGTTGAAGTTCTTGTGCTGGCGCATGTATGAGGTCTCCATGAATTTGACATTGCTTGCATTTCTTGACAAACTGATATGAGTCTTTCTCCAAATTGGGCCAGTAATATCCAGTCCTGATGAGTTTCTTGGCCAAGGTAGGACCACTAGCATGTGGACCACATATCCCTTCATGCACTTCCCGTAACACAATCTGAGCTTCGTCACTTTCTAAACACCTAAGAAGAGTGCCATCTAGACTTTGCCGATATAGGATATCAGCTAAAATGACATATCGAGAGGATTGGTGAATGAAAGTGCGACGTTGGTTATTTGATAGATCAGGAGGTAAAGTATTGTCACGTAGGTATGTGAAAATGGGACCATATAACTGGGATTCGGGACTAACAACGCATAGCGTCTTAGTAGGCATGATCTCATATGAAGGGACCAAAAGGTTATCCACCAAGAACTTATAGCGGGTCTCATTTGGAGGTAGATCAATCAGTGAAGCAATTGTAGCCATGGCATCTGCGGTGTGATTCTACTCTCTTGGTATCTGCTCAAAGTCTATCTTTGTGAAATGTTGTTTCAGACCATCCACCATTTGTTTATAAGACATTAACTTTTCATCTTTTGTTTGATAATCACCAGTTGCTTGACGGATAACAAGTTGGGAGTCCCCAAAAACATGAAGTTCCTGGATCTTCCATTGAACTGCAATTCGTAATCCTGTTGTTAATGCCTCATATTCCGCTATATTGTTAGTGCAAGGAAATGATAAGCGGTATGATTTTGGTATAGAATCCCCTTAAGGAGTTATAAAGAGGATGCCAGCTCCTGCCCCATGCTATGTATATGAGCCGTCAAAGTATAGTTGCCATGGCTTTGCATGTGACATTGTCAAAATAGATTCATCTAGAAATTCTGAACTTAGAGGAACATCATCGATCATGGGGGCATCTACTAATTGATCTGCGATGGCTTGTCCTTTTATTGCTTTTCTGTCCACATACTCGATGTTGAATTCACTCAGTATCATTACCCATTTGGCCAGTCGCCCAATAAGTGTTTCCTTATTAAGAAGGTATTTCAATGGATCTATCCTTGCAATTAACTTTGTCTTATGAGTAAGCATGTAATGTCATAATTTTTGTGAAGCAAAGACCACAGTGAGGCATGCACACTCAATTAGTGTGTAGTTTAGCTCATATCCCACCAATGTGCGATTGATATAATATACTGCTTTTTCCTTGCCCTCAACAATTTGTTGCGCTAAGAGTGCCCCCAGTGCTATCAAAGTAGCTGATATGTATAGTAACAGAGGTTGATCTGGAACTGGTGGCATCAGAACTGGCGGATTTAGAAGATAATCTTTGAGCGTCTAGAAAGCCTGTTGACAGTTGTCATCCCATTTGAATTTGATGTTTTTATGTAGCAGGTGCTGAAAAGGATTACACTTATCTGCCAGTTGTGCTATGAATCTTCGAATGGACTAGAGTCTGCCTTGTAAGGATCGAAGTTGACTGATATTTCTTGGTGGTTGCATTTCCAAGATAGCTTTGACTTTTGCTGGATCCGCTTCAATTCCTCTTTTGGATACAATGAATCCTAGGAGCTTCCCAGAGGTTACTCCAAAGACACATTTCTTAGGGTTTAATCTTACTTTGTATTTTTCCAACCGATCAAAGGCAACTGAAAGTATGTCCAAATGTGTATTTCTATCTATCAATTTGACCAAAAGGTCGTCAACATAATCTTCCACAGTTGCATGCATGAGATCATGAAAGATAGTAGTCATGGCTCTTTGATATGTAGCACCTGCATTCTTTAACCCAAAAAGCATGACATTCCAGTAGAAAGTTCCCCATGGACAAGTAAATGATGTTTTGTGTTGATCCTCGGGTGCGATTCTTATCTGATTATAGCTAGAGAATCCATCCATTAATGATAGCATTTCATGACCTGCTGTGAGATCAACAATCAAGTCAATGTTTGGTAATGGGAAGTCATCCTTTGGACAAGTTTTGTTGATGTCTCTTAAATCTGTGCAAATTCTGATGCTGCGATCTAGTTTACTGACAGGTACCAAGTTGGAGATCCATTCAGGATAATCAATTGGGCGTATGAATCCGACATCGAGTAATTTCTCAAGTTCTGCTTTGACTAGTAATGCCACTTGTGGATGCATTTTTCTTAATTTCTGTTTTACTGGTTTTGCCCCTAGTTTGACTGTCAGATGATGCATTACCAAATCTGGATCCAATCTAGGCATATCAACGTATGACCAGGCGAAGTTGATTTGTCGCTTTTTGAAGAAACTTATGAATTTTGACCTTTCAGACTCTGTTAGTGATTGAGCTAGGAATATGTTGTGTGGAACCTCTTCTGTACCGATGTTTGTTTTGATAGTCTCCTCTACCAACATGGATGATTTTTCCTCATATGATGCTGGGAGAGTGTCGAGCCTTCCATCTTCGAGTGCCTCAGAGAGGTTTTTGCCCTCAAATACGTCCTTTCTTTTTACTTTTTTGAGGTCAGATAGCACCACAATGTGGTTTTCGCCATAAGACCCTTGATTCATTCTGATTTTCACATTTTTGCGACTGGAAGGTCCGACACCCTCACCAAAATATGCCACGCTATTGAGTTCTATAGTGTATCCCGCTTTATGGTCTCCAGGGGGAAGATCATCCCGTATGCCTAGATAGTCAATAAAAGCTTCATCGTTTTGGAATGTATCCAACTGTGCAGGTCCTTCATGATCCCAGTCAATGAGTTGGTGGTGAACAAGGGGAAGGCCATTAATGTATTCGAAGTTAACGGGGCTAAGAGTGAAGATGTGATTATATTCAGGTATGTCAAGGTAATTATCAAGGTCATCGATGGCACTCTCCTCATCAGTCTCGATCGCGAATGAATCCAAATTATCGTCACTAGTAGCGCATTCTGGAATAGGTGTTCTCATCCTATGTGATTTCAACCTAGAACCTTGAGACAAGGACTGTGTAGACTCCTCCTGGGTTATTTCCTGACCAACTCTGAATTTGTTATAAAACTCCTCTTTTGTGGGTTCACCTGGCTCTCTGAATGTCTCGGTGAGCTCGTAATCACTGGAAGACTTATTGGAACCCCATTCCCATTCATTGGAATCTATGGAATAGTGATTCTCTTATTGAATTTTGGCACCTTTGATTTGTAAGGCTTCTTCTGTCCTTTGGGTGTGGACCTTGGAAGTTAAGAAACCAAGTCCTTTCGAGCGTTCCTTCTTGAAAGTCAATTTAGGCTGTAAAGGTTCAATGATGCCTTCCTTTCGTAACCTCAGAGGGCTTTTTCCATCATACCTGAATTTTTGTAGAATTTTGAAGCCTTTTCCATATTTCTCACATGGTAGATTGACGTGATCTTGTGTTTCCTCTTCATTGTCTCTGAAAAGCATTTGGTATAAATCTTCCTCTTCTAGTTCACCCCATCTTTGAAAGATAGTAGGGTCCCATTTGAGCGTCATGATGGAGATTTGCTTGTTAGGATGTGGTCTTCCATATTCTTTTGGGGAACTCATGACTTGTATTAAGTACATGGTCTGATTGAAAGTATATTCCCCCATGTCTTTGTCCTAAAACTTGCCTCTAAGCTCACCTTGTTTGGATGTTGAAGGTTTTAATGACTCAGGATCAATGTATGCCGACGAAGGAACAACCTCCCGATTACTAGGAATGATGGTCTCAGTCTTTGATTTTAGGTTATTGCAATATATGAATGGATTAGGATTGTCGTTAACTGTTACCTCCACTCCATTATGAGGAAACTTAATGCATTGGTGATATGTGGATGGAACTGCCCTCATTTCATGGATCCAAGGACGTCCTAACAATATGTTATAAGTGAGATTTAAATCCAGGACTTAACAGACCACATCCTTTGTAACTGGCCCAACTCTGAGAGGTAAGATGATTGTACCCTTGGATGAACTCTCTTCATCATCATATGCCTTAATGGTGATCTTGTTTGTAGAATTCACAGCTTTATCAGAATATCCCAATTGTGTGATAGTGCTTAATGTGCAAATGTTCAGACCTGCTCCTCCATCTATCAGGACTCGTTTTATTCGATGTTTGTGTATGAAGGCTTCAATGTGTAATGGCGCATTATGCGGATGACTTACAGAGGCGTCATCAGCTTCTGTGAAAGTAAGGGAGTGTGGAATGGAAAGGTATCCCACCATGGCTTGAAACTGGTCCATGTTTAGATCACTAGGGATAGCAGTATCTCTCAAGATTTTGTCAAGAATGGCTTTATGTGCAGGAGATATGCGTAATAGTTCAAGGATTGAAATGAGTGGAGGTGTCTTCCCTAACTGTTCTACAAGGTTATACTCAGGTTTGGTTGATGAAGAAGTTGTGTTTTTAGTTGAAGCACCTTGCAAAGTGATTTTACCTCAGCGGGTTGTAACATGACATTCTGAGGTAGGTTCAGAAGAAGATCCAACACCTTTTAGGACAATCTTGGGTCTCTGGGTAGAATTCTCAGATGTTTTGTCCTTGATGATAATGGTAGAGACATAATTGTCCATCGAGATGTGATTGATAGTTGAATCATAGTTGTAGGATGCTCTGGTATAGTTGGTTTGATCCTCTGTGGCTTTAGCTTTTCCCTTGTCATGTTTTGGGAATGGTTCCTTAAACATCTCATGTTCTTGATTGGATGAATGTCCCTCAATCTCAATATTACCTCTATCAATGAGATCTTGTATGATGTTCTTCAGTCGATGACAATTTCCTGTCTTATGACCCTTGCTCTTATGAAATTCACAATACTCATCATCGTTCCACCAATTTGGTTTAACCTTTGGTTCATATGGAGGAAAATCTGGAACTGTGATTACCTTGTTTGCCACTAGCTTCTTGAAGACTGACTCAAGTGGTTCTCCCAATGGGGTGTACTTCCTTCATGATCTGGAAGTTGTTTGAGTATTCACTTGATTGTTTGTAGAACTTGATCCTGAAAAGATGACTTTGGGTCGCACTGTGTTGGCATCAACAACACCATCATTGACTGTGTTCTTGTTTTTATTCCAAAATCTTGGCTTGTCTTTTCCTTTAAAGTCATCTTTGTTTTCCTTGAATATTTTAATGACTCCTTGTTCAATTAGGACCTTTTCTGTCACTAAGCCTTTTTCAATGACGTCCTTGAAGGTGGACAAACAAGCTTTTCTTAGATCATAGCCAATGTCTTTGTTAACATTTTGTGGGAACATTTCAACCATTTGTTTTTGTGGAATTTCACAAGAGCATCTGCTGGCTAGATTTCTCCATCTTTGTAAGAATGATGCAAAAGATTCTCCCTCTTTTTGCTTGGTGTTGCACAAAGTAGTGACTGATATGTCTGTCTCTATGTTGTAGGAGAAATGTTGAATAAATGCCTCTGCTAAGTCACCCCATGACTTAATTCTAGGTGGAAGTTGGGAGAACCATTCCATAGCTTGATCACCTAAGCTTTGTGGGAATAATCTCATCAAATATGTCTCTTCTGCTGCTACCTCAATGCAAGTTGTGAAAAATTGTCTTATGTGCGCCTTAGGATCCCCTTTTCCTCTATACTTATCAAATTTAGGTGTCACAAAGTGTGTAGGAAAAGGAGGCATTGGAATGCTCTTGTCAAATGGATAAGGACATATGTCTCTCATTGTGTATGTTGGCTTTGGTGTATTTATGTCCTCCATTTTCTTTTGTAAGTCCCTGATTTGTTGCTCCAAATTGCTCTTAGGTGGAGATCGACTTCTTGGACCATATCCTATGTTTGAGGTACCCATTGGAGGAGGTGCATGTTGCATGTATGGATGATATTGATCATACACATGTTCATATGGAGGAGGTCTATAATGATGCTACGTATATGGACCACTTGGTACAGATTCATGTTGAGGAACCCCATATCTATTTTGTGCATGTATACCATATTCTACAGGCATGTCATGTTCCATTGTGTTGCCCCCAAATTTGACATGAGGTTTCCTTGTGTCCAAATTTTGAGCATGCCTTTGAACATCCAATTGCTTGGGTGGGTTATCCTTAGCATTGATATGTGATTGAGCATATTTTTCTCCATAAGACTTCCATAATGGTCTGTGAAGGTGAGTATCATATGTTTGACCATGTGTATGTGGGACCTCTAGTTTTTGAAGCAAAGCTGATGGTGATTCGGGTACCATGTGTGGTCCTCTATTTCCTCCACTATTAGGTCTCCTTTGATCCATATTGGAGTGAGGTTGTTGCAAAGGTCTATGTTCCATTATTTGAGACATGTCAAAATCATGAGGTATCTTGGCTCCACTTTGTGCCATCATTTGTAAGAAGTATTGTCTATCCCTCCTCATTATTCCCTCAACCAATCGATTGAAATGGGGATTCATAATGGATTCTTCCACATCTGCTGAATGTACTGAAAAGTTGTCCACATTGTCATTGTGTGTAGCATTGTTGTTTATAGTGTCCATGTTCTCAACATTTGGCATGTTTCTATAGACATCCATGTCAGGTAATGTAGTATGATCATAATTGAAAAAGATATCATTGTCATTCTCATAAGAACTCATGTTTGCAGACTCTTGAGCCTCTTTAGTTTCTCTCCTAGATTTTTGAAGACGGGTTTCAACCATGAACTAGGTATTGACCAAGGTGTGAGAGACTAGATGAAAAATGGAAAGAGTATGGAAGACCAAGAGTTGAATGGAATGTAAATGAATCTGAAGTGTACTTGCAATGTCCAAAGTGTAAGACCAAGTATGTATGTAGTAGAGTAGGTGTGACTTCCAAAGAGAGGATAGTTTCTCTTGATGAGGTAAGCTGACCTTGACTCTAAGTAAAACCAAATGAGACCCAAAGGTAAGAAACCTTGATGAGGGACCACTTAGTAGAGTGTTGTTGTACGTAGTGTGTTGACAAAGTATGATGGGGACAAGCAAGTGACCTTTTGACTCAAGTTTAGACAAATGTGAATGTAATGAGAGATGTAAAGCAATGATGGACTTTGCGAGACCTAAGGACAAGTTGAATGCTAAATGAAACCCTAGAGAGATGACCTAGGAAGCTCAAGAATTCTGAAACTGACTGTGTTGTTTGCTGGACTATAATAGTTTTTCAATTCTGGACACAGACGTGCCTGTATACTTCACAAACGCGGTTTCCCGACACAGGCGCTTCTCTGCTTAACACAGACGTGCTTCTGAGATTTTCTTGTTTATGTTTGCTAGATTGTAACAGTTTTTCAATTCTGGACACAGATGCGCCTGTATACTTCACAGACGCGGTTTCCCGACACAGAAGCTTCTCTGCTTAACACAGACGCACTTCTGAGATTTTTTGCTTGCCAAATGCAATGTTGACTGTTGGAACACAGATGCGATTCTGTCCTCCACAGACGCGACTAAACAACACAGACGCTATTATGCCCGACACAGACGCCTTTCTACAAATTTTGTGCAATTTTTCCAATCTGTGGAGTTGTTTTGTTGTGATCAAATCTGACTGTTTGACTGATTTTCGTGACAAGAGGACACAGTGTTGATGAAGACCCAATGTTTGCAAGTGTCTAGACTCAAAATGACTCCAAGAAAAGTGTGTTGTTTGATGTAAAAAATGTTTTGCATACACTTGAAGACACAAAAGACACAATGTTTTGTTGTTTGGTCTTGAACAGTTTGAATGTTTAAAATAAGTCAAGCACAATTCTTATGGCTAGCCAAGACAATAGTTGTTGATCCCACATGGGGTTTTACCCCCGAGGCTACGCTATTCAGAGCGGATACTTAGATGCTTGACCTCATTGGCTCCACCCTCGGCACTCACTTCTCGGGTCAGCCAAGCATCAGTCCCCATGAAAACTCCCCATGGCAAACTTTGTATCTCTACTAAGAACCGTATGTGTGTGGGCCGCTACCAAAGGTCCGACCTCCTACCCCAACAACTAGAAGGATTTGGGCTTCTAAAACAAAAAGGTGCTAGTAAGGGCATCCGCTCATGTGGCCATACATGCGGCACTTTCAGCTCTGTAAATACAGAAGGCTCCCAGCCGGTAGGGGTTACGCCCTACAACTGATCAAATAAATTTGATCAAACGGGTTTATGGGGAGACATAGTGTCGGTATGAACTAATCAACACACGTTATTCATAGTTTTCACCATGAATACATTTGATTATAGTGGTTCGGATGAGGTGGGTTTTCCTCGCTACCACTTGGGTTGTTCTCTTCTCACTAGTAGTCCTAATGACCACACGGGAAGATAGACCCTCTAAAGATTAAACAAAAAGACCCTATTGCTCAAGACACAAAAGACAATGATTCAATTTTAGTGCACCAATGGAAGTGTTTGCTAGTCTATGAAAACAAGGCACACAATAAAAATCCAAAAACCCTCGCCAAGGATCTGCAACAAAGAGTTGTTAGTAGTTTGGATTTGTTTGAAATAATCACCCCTTCCTGCATGCACACAAGTTAGGTAAATTTTAAAACCCAAAAAGACTTTGTGAAAATAGGGGCCTTCAACCAAACGATTTTGCTTCCAAGACAAGCTGCACCAATTTTGTTAGCTAGATCTGAAAATGTTAGTCCGAAAATAAACCAGATTTGAAACCCTAAATGCAAAATCCGAAAACTGAATCAATGAAAAATGCGAAATCTCAAAACTGGGGAACACAGACGCGGTTATCCTCTACACAGACGCGCCTCTGTGACACAGACGTGGTTTTGTGAATCATAGACACTGATAAAAAACACAGACACACTTCCCATACGCAGACGCGGATTAAAATGACACAGACGCGTTTCAGTAACATAGACGCGCCTTTCGGAAACCTACAAAATAAAATTTTGTCGAAAACACGGATGTGATCCAAGATGTCTCAGACGCGCTAGAAAATAAAAAACGTGATCCAAAAGTTCGCAGACGCGGAAATGTCGAAAATATTGTCGGAAATGCCAGATCTGCAACTTCAAAATACAAAATCTACAACCAAAGGTTAAATGCAAAAGGGACAAGAATCCCACCGGGCGTGCCAAAATGTATATGGTGAAAATGGATAATAATAATAACAATATTGAAAGGCTAAATGAATTCAACCACAAAAACCCTAGCCTAACAATCAACAAAGATCCACCATAACATATGAAGATTACCTAAGACAATGCAAATCACATGAAATCACAAAGATTATACCATCACATGTCCAATAGGGTTTTGATCTCCATTCTTCCTATCTCCATTTATCTTGCTTGATATATTTGCCCTCAGATTTTATATGCACAAGAGCTCAACAAAGAACAGAATGTGGTTGCAAGTAGGATCGTAGTGTAGTCAATTGATCAAGTAGTTAGCTTATTAGGTCATTAGGGTTTGATAATGAAGGAAGCATCTCCTTATATAGAAGACACTATATGAAATGGAGGGATAAGATTGAGAGGTGTAAAAGGAGGCCGGCTATGATTAGAGGGTAGGTAAAAGAAATAATAAAATAATGAAAGGGGTAGGTAGTGTATGAATTAAGAGATGAATGACATGTGTCATGGGTAGAAAAGGCTAATGAATTAATTAAATAAATAAAGATTTATTTAATTAATAGAAGAAGTGAGATCAATTAAATAAATAAGATATTTATTTAATTTAGGAAAATGATAATTTAAATAAATAAATGTATTTATTTAAATGAGAAATAAGGCTAGAAGAGGATAAATGAATTAATTAAATAAATAAGGATTTATTTAATTAATAGAAGAATTAGGCTTAGATAATTAAATAAATAAAATATTTGTTTAATTAGATTGGACAATTTTAGGTGTCTACAAGTATTACTTTGGCTTCTTTTATCATTCATTTGTTACTCTGTACTTAGCATTATCTTGATCACGGACTATTCCTGCAGCCACTGGAATACTTCCTATGATTGTTCTTGCAGCCACTACAGATTGAGTAGAATCATGTTTGTTGATCATGGATAAGTTTTTTTTTTCTTAAATTTTTCTTAGAAGGTAGTTATATTTCCTTCCAAGAATCCCAATAATTTATTTCCAGCATTATCTTAGAGAAACATTTCAATTCCAGCAATAGGAAAAGTAGTTATTTTAGTCTTTCTAGTGCATATGCCTTGCAGATCTATTTGAAGTATACGTCCCAGGTTGATAACTAAATGAACCTTCATGATG
Source organism: Cryptomeria japonica (assembly GCF_030272615.1). Lineage (NCBI taxonomy): Eukaryota > Viridiplantae > Streptophyta > Pinopsida > Cupressales > Cupressaceae > Cryptomeria > Cryptomeria japonica. The sequence continues at coordinate 283,019,743 of NC_081412.1, forward strand.
AGAGATAGTTACTTAGTTGGATGCCCAATCCCTGAGGTATGATTTCAAAGTCTAATTATTGAACCATTAAGAAGATCAGTCAAAGGCTTCCACCCACTTAGTGAAGTATTTAGTGGCAGTTATTATGAATTTGTGACCATTGGATGAAGTGGGATGGATTTTCCCTATGAGATCAAGACCCCATTGTGAGAAGGGTCATGGTGTGATGAACGACTGTAGATCCTGAGAAGGTGCATGGATTTTGTCATTGTGTTTCTTGCAAGGGATATATTTCTTCACATAATGGTATGCATCTTCTTCCATTTTAGGCCAGTAGTATCTTGCGTGCAAGAGATATTTAGGCAGTGTGAGACCGCTTGAGTGTGCCCCACAGACACCCTTGTACACTTTGTGTAGTGCCAATTTAGCCTCCTATTTGTCTAGACACCTTAGGAGGGATCCATTGAAATGCATTCAGAATAGGGTGTCTCCAAGGATTGTATAGCGAGTGCAGCGACAGATGAAGGTTTGGTTTTGGTTTTTGGTGAGGTGGGGTGGGATGATGTTGTCTTGAAGGTAAGTAAAGGTTTCTTGATACCAAGGGGAGTTAGAACCAACATGACACACATTATTTTATATTCAGGGACATCATATGTCGGGATAAGGAGTTTTCTCTACTAAGAACTTATGCTTCTAACTATTTGTTGGTATTTGTAGGAGGGAGCCAATTGTAGCCATAATATCCGCAACTCTATTGTTTATATGCGAGATCTACTCAAATTGGATAACCATGAATTTCTTCTTGAGATCCTCTACCATACTATAGTAAGGAATAAGCTTGTCATCTTTTGTGTAGTACTAGTCATTGAATTGCTTTATGACAAGTTGGGAATCACTGTAAACTTGTAATTCCAGTATCTTCCATTGAATAGCTAAGCAGAGTCTAGTGACTAGTGCTTTGTATTCCACTATGTTGTTAGCGCATGAAAAGGCTATTTTGTATGAATTAGGGATGCAATCTCCTTGAAGCGTGACTAGTAAAATACCTGCCCTTGATCCATTTTGTGTACAAGAGCTATCAAAGTATAACTGTCAATTGGATGATGTGGCGACAGTCATTATGGAATCATCGGGGAATTCTGTGATGAGAGGATGATGTCCTTGTAGTGAAGTTTCAACCAGTTGATCTACAATTACTTGTCCTTTGATTTCTTTTCTATCTACATACTCGATGTCAAACTCACTTAAAAGCATGACCCATTTTGTATTTCTTCCTGTGAGAGCAACTTTTGATAGCAGATATTTCAAGGGGTCAATCTTTGCAATCAATTTTGTATTATTATTGAGCACGTAGTGGTGGAGCTTCTATGTGCTGAAGACAAGTGTGAGGCATGCCCTTTCTATAGGGGTATAATTGAGCTCATACCCTACAAGTGTGCGACTAATATAGTAAATGACACACTCTTTGCCTTAAACATCTGTTTGTGCCAATAATTCCCCCAGTGCCACTGTAGTTTCTGATAAGTACAAGAGAAGTGGTTGTCCCAAAATGGGAGGCATGAGAACTGGTGGTGATGCTAGATATTCTTTTAATTTTTCAAAAGCTTTTTTGACACAAACAAGTCCCATTTGAACTTTTTATCCTTTCTGAGGAGGTGTGCAAATGGGTGACACTTGTCTGCAAGTTGTTGAATAAACCTTCTGAGAGGCTAAAGATTTCCTTGGAGATTGCGTAATTTCCTTAAGAGTCTTCGAGGGAGGCATTTCCATAATTTCTTTCATATTGGAAAGATCCACCTCTATGCCTCTATGGTAAACTATGAAGCCAAGAAGTTTTCCAGTTGTGACACCGAAGATGCATTTCTTGGGTTTTAAGCATAGCTTGTACTGTTCAAGTCTTTCAAATATTTTCCTTAGGACTAGGATATGATCATCTCTTGTCTTAGATTTCCCAAGGAGGTCATAAACATAATCTTCCATTATTTAATATAGCAGGTCATGAAAGATTATAGTCATCGCTCTTTGGTAGGTTGATCCTGCATTCTTCAGTCCAAAGGGAATGAGTGGTGATAGTGTTGGTATTATGGATATGTTGCATTGGTTTTGTCATTGATGTCAACACTTATCTATACTTATCCTTCTGGAGATCTTTGGTCATGTTGAATCGACACATTATGTTCACCGAAAAGTTCAGTGACTTATGCACAGTCACCGATATTTGGTTCACTGACAAGTTATATTGTTCACCGACACTGAAGATGACTTGTTATCATCTAGAGATCACTTGGTTATTTCGCAGACATGGTTTGGACACTTGGTTTTGGTATTCTAGTTATTGGTCTAATCAGGTTACCATATTTTCTATTACCGGCAAATTGATCTAAGTTATGGACCGGCATGCATTATCCATTCTAGATCAACACGACACGTTATGGAGATGATTTAATAAATTGGCATTATTGTAATTACATTGAGCTGACATGATGCATCACATCTTGACTTATTTGTAATTGATTTTATTGTAATATTCTTAGTAAGCCGACCTACACATTTGGTCTTAGGTTTTGGTATATATGTAAGATCTTAATTGTGAGATGTAGGGATATGGTATGTAAGGTTATAGTATTGTAACATGGTATGTGAGAATATTGAAGATCATATGAGCAGACCATAGACAAGATTCAAAGAAGGTTTGAAGGTGATTATCAAAGCTTAACTGATACTACTTCCAGCATTGGAGATGCTACTTTGAGCAGTACATTATCATTGGATTTAATCATCCAATTGTAGTCAGTGTGACTCCCATCTTGTGATTGAGCAGTGAGCTCTAGGCAGCTGGCCTTTCTGCATGTGCAGACCCCATTTGTATACACATACTATCTATAGTAGTATCATCTAATTGTGGGTAAGGTTTACCACCATTATTTTTCCCCTTACAGGGTTCCCACGTACAATCTCTATGTTATGTGTTGTGGATGTTGTTTCTCTTTCTGTTTCATGCATTAAGTTTCACCTGTATTAATATTAACTGTTAATCTATTAAACGACATTAAGTTTGGTTTAACGGTATTATGTATCAAGTTTGATTAAGTTATATTTGGGTTGAAATTAATAGACAACTGATTCACCCCCCCTCTCAGTTGCCTCTGGTTCCTAACAATTGGTATCAGAACTAAGTCTGCTTTTTGCAGAAGTTTAACAACTTGAGGAGATTCTATGGAAACTAACTTTTTCAGGAAGGATAGTCTGAAACTTGATGGAACTAACTATGGTATATGGAAGATCTGAATGGAGACACATCTGAATTGCATTGGAAGAGATATATGGTATGTTACACAGAATGGCTGTGTTGGTCCTACACCGGGTCAACCTAGTCCACCTACATTGGGTAAGGATAAAGAGAATGATTGCAAAGAAAGAGAAGCACTTTTGAGTGGCTTGTCAGATCAACAAATCATGGGATTATTAGATCGATCTACTGCTAAAGCTATTTGTGATAAATTGGAAACATTGAATGAAGGAGATACCACTGTCAAAACTGCAAAATTAGAATGCTTTCGGGTTAGGTATGAAAATTTGAAAATGGAAGAAGATGAAATAATTTTTGCTTTTATGGAAAGGGTTAATGAAATTGTTTTGGTAATACAATGTTGTGGAGGTTCCTTAAGTGAAGATGAAATTGTTTCTAAAGTTTTAAGAGCATTTCCATTGGCATACAAAATGAAAGTAATTGCTATTAATGAGTTGAGAACAATGCCTAATACATCAGTATCTAGAGACACCCTAGTTGGAAAACTTTCAGCATCTGAACTTGAGGAATTTGGTCACGTTGCTACAATTAAAACACATTTAGCCTTCAAAGCATCATCATCTGCATCATCATCATCATCTGATAATTCTGATTGGAAAGCACTTTATGCAAGAGAACTTGAAGATACCAGGAGGAAAAATGAAGAACTTGAAGAACTTGAAGCACTATTTGCAAGGAAAATGCCTAAAGGTCCTATTGGAAGTAAGTATGAAGGTAAAGCACCATTTAAATGTTTTAACTACAATAAAGTTGGTCATATGGCATCTAGATGTCCTGATAGACATGCAAGATTGAGAGAAGAAGCTAAAAGAACATACAAGCCTAACCCTGAATATCAGAGATACAAATTTAAGAAGAATAGAGAGAAATCATGTTATTATACTGATGAAGGAGTTATTGATGATTTTGATGAAGAACCAATAGACAATGGATGAGCTTTTGTTGCAATAACAAAAGATCAACCAACACCTACTGTTCCACTAGTTGAGTAGGCCCTAGCAGCTAAAATTGAAGAAGAGGATGAATGGATTATAGATTTTGGATGTTCACATCATATGACTGGTGATAAAAGTAAATTCTTATCTTTTCAAGAATACAATGGAGGTCTAGTAATATTTGGAGATGACAAAGCTTGCTTGATCAGAGGAAAAGGCACTATATATTTTGATGGTAAGCACAATACTGACAACGTTTATTATGTTGAAGGTTTGAAGCATAATCTTTTGAGTGTTGGTCAATTAGTTGAAAAGGGATTTCAGTTACAATTCAAGAATGGTAAATGCAAAATCATGAACAGAACTAGTTTGGAAATTACAACCGGTAATCAAACTAGAGGTAATATCTTTCATTTGAATAACAATGAAAAGACATGCTTGATTTCACATATTGATGAAAGTTGGTTATGGCATAAAAGAATCTGTCATGTGAATTTTGATTGCATTGTAAAGATTAGTTCATCTAAAGGAGTAAGGGATTTACCTAAGATTGTAAGACCTCGTAATCTGGTATGTAAGGAATGTCAAATGGGAAAACAAGTTAGAACAAATTTTAAGAGTCTTTATGAGAAATCCAATGATGTTCTTGATTTAATTCATACTGACTTGTGTGGTCCAACAAGAACAAGAAGTCTACAAGGAGATAGATACTTTATGTTAATTACTGATGATTATTCTAGAATGTGTTGGTTTACTTTTCTCAGGGAGAAATCAGAAGCTTTTGGGAAATTCAAATTATTCAAGGCACTTGTAGAGAATGAAACTGGTCAGAAAATCAAATGTTTAAGATCGGATCAAGGAGGTGAATATACATCTAAGGATTTCAATACATTTTGTGAAGTGAATGGAATTAGAAGACAACTATCAACACCCCGGACACCTCAGCAAAATGGATTTGTGGAAAGGAAGAATAGAACTATTCTAGATGTAGCTAGAAGCATGATATCAGAAGAAAATCTACCTCATGTGTATTGGAGAGAAGCAATGAATACAACGGTTTACACTTTTAACAGAGTTCACATCAAAGGTGAAACCGGTAAAACACCCTATGAATTATGGTTTGGTGATATTCCTACTCTTAAGTACTTCAGAATATTTGGAAGCAAATGCTACATTAGGAGAGATGAGTATATAGGTAAATTTAATCCTAGAAGTGATGAAGGTATATTTCTTGGTTATTCATCTAAGAGCAAAGCATATAGATGTTTTAATAAAAGATTGCAGAAAATCATTGAGAGTGCAAATATGAAGATAGATGAACACTTTAGAGGAAATTCAAGGTCTATGGATTCTAAACCGATAGTTGAGATGATGATAAATGAACCTATACAGAGTGCAATGACATAGAATGTAGATCCAGTCACACCGGTATCATCAGAGGATTCCATAGCGACCGAAGAATAGCAGCAAGTGAACACACCCAGGTATGTAAGATTGAATCACTCGAAAAGTCAGATAATTGGGAATAAGTATCAAGGAGTTATAAGAGGAATACTGACAAATGAAGAGGTATGTTTAATTTCTCAAATTGAACCAACATCTGCTATTGAGGCATGTGAAGATAAACATTGGATTAGAGCTATGGAAGATAAATTATAACAAATTGAAAAGAACAATACATGGACATTGGTTCCCCGACCTAAAGATAAAAATGTAATTGGAACTAAATGGGTATTCAAAAATAAACTTAATGAAGATGGTAAGGTAATCAGAAACAAAGCAAGATTAGTGTGTAAAGGATATTCACAGAAAGAGGGAATTGATTACAATGAAACCTTTGCACCGGTAGCTAGAATTGAGGCCGTCAGATTATTTCTTGTATTTGTAGCACATAAGAACTATAAAGTATATCAAATGGATGTTAAATGTGCATTTCTGAATGGTGATCTTGAAGAGGAAGTTTACATTGAACAACCTGATGGATTTTGATTGACAAATGATAAAGATATGGTTTGGAGATTAAGGAAAGCTTTATATGGATTGAAGCAAGCTCCTAGAGCTTGGTATGCTAGATTGGACAAATATCTTTCAAAGCTTGGTTACACTAAAGGTAATACTGACAACAACTTATATTTCAAAGTGAAAAATGAAGACATCTTGGTTATTGAAAATTTTGTTGATGACATCATTTTTGGAGGAGAAGATGGATTGTGTAAAGACTTTTCTAATAAGATGTAGGAAGAATTTGAAATGTCTATGATTGGGGAGATAAAAATTCTTTTTAGGATTGCAGATTTCATAGACTGATAAAGGTATATTCATATGTCAAACAAAGTACTTGAAGGAACTACTAAAGAAATTTGGTATGGAAAACTCTAAATCGGTAAGTACTCCTATGACTACAACTGATAAACTACCATTGAAGGATGATTCAGATCCTGTTAATCCAACAAGATACAAATCTGTGATTGGAGGTTTACTGTATTTGATACAAACAAGACCTAATATAATGAATGCAGTGTGTATAGTTTCAAGATTTTAGAGTAATCCTAGAGAAAATCATGAATCGACACTGAAAAGGATTTTTTGGTATTTACAAGGCACAACAAATCTTGGTTTATGGTATCCTAAAGATGAAAATTTTGATTATGTGCATACATCGATGCTAATTGGGTAGGAGATGTAGATGACAGAAAGAGCACCACTGGTGGGGCATTCTTTCTTGGTAGTAGATTGATTTCTTGGTTGAGCAAGAAATAGAGTTGTACATCATTATCAACAGTAGAATCAGGATATGTTGCAGCAACAACTAATTATACCCAGGTATTATGGATTAAGAATATATTGAAGGACATATAGGTAAAATGCAAAGAACCTATAATCATCTATTGTGACAATTCAACAACAATTGATATATCTAAGAATCCGGTATTTCACTCCAAAACTAAACATGTTTCTATCAAATATAATTTTCTGAAAGAGAATGTTGAAGAAAAAGAAGTGAGATTGGTTTATGTGAATACTAAAGAGTAGATTGTAGATATCTTTACTAAGCCTTTGCCTAAGGAAAGTTTTGAATATATTAGAGAGCAGCTTGGGGTTATACCCTCATTGGTAGAGACCTAGACATTTGATGACTGGAATCAAACCGACAAAATTTACAGAGAAACCTTTTTTCGGCTTCGATGGAGGAGAGCTACTTCTCAGGGGGAGAAGTTGGTTATAACAATTGGTATTTGTAATTGGTTATATGAATGGGTTGTATCTGGTATTTGTATTGCTTTGACATTTGATGTGAAATGGGGAGAGATATCTATGGAAAAACATTATCCTTTGGGGAGAGATCATTCATTGGGGGAGAGATTTTTACTTTTTGCATTTGTATTTTGATTTTTGGTATTGATCTGGAGATTGTTGGTTTTTGGTTTTTGGCATTTATGCTTTGGCACTTAGATGGTTTTTCCATCTTGTGTTGCCATCAATGCCAAAGGGGGAGATGGTTGGTATTATGGATATGTTGCATTGGTTTTGTCATTGATGTCAACACTTATCTACACTTATCCTTCTGGAGATCTTTGGTCATGTTGAACCGGCACATTATGTTCACCGACAAGTTCAGTGACTTATGCACAGTCATCGGTATTTGGTTCACTGGCAGGTTATATTGTTCACCGACACTGAGGATGACTTGTTATCATCTGGAGATCACTTGGTTATGTCAAAGACATGGTTTGGACACTTGGTTTTGGTATTCTAGTTATTGGTATAATCGAGTTGACATATTTGTTGTTACCGACAAATTGATCTAGGTTATGGACCGACATGCATTATCTATTCCAAATCAACACGACACATTATGGAGATGATTTAATCAATTGGTATTGTTGTAATTACATTGAGCCAACATGATGCATCGCATCTTGACTTATTTGCAATTGATTTTATTGTAACATTCCTAATAAGCCGACCTACACATTTGGTCTTAGGTTTTGGTATATATGTAAGATCTCAATTGTGAGATGTAGGGATATGGTATGTAAGGTTATGGTATTGTAACATGGTATGTGCGAATATTGAAGATCATATGAGTAGACCATAGAGAAGGTTCAAAGAAGTTTTGACGGTGATTATCAGAGCTTAACTGGTACCGAATCTAGCATTGGAGATGCTACTTTGAGCAGTACATTATCATTGGATTTAATCATCCAATTGTAGTCAGTGTGACTGCCATCTTGTGATTGAGCAGTGAGCTCTAGGCAGCTGGCCTTTCTGAATGTTCAAACCCCATTTGCATACACATACTATCTGCACTAGTATCATCTGGTTGTGGGTAAGGTTTCCCACCGTGGTTTTTCCCCTTACAAGGTTTCCATGTACAAATATTTGTGTTATGTGTTGTGGATGTTGTTTCTCTTTCTATTTCATGCATTGAGTTTCACTGGTATTAATATTAATTGTTAATCTGTTAACTGACATTAAGTTTGGTTTACCGGTATTATGTATCAAGTTTGATTAAGTTATATTTGGGTTGAAATTAATAGACAACTGATTCACCCCCCATCCTCTCAGTTGCCTCTGGTTCCTAACATATATAATGTACCCCATGGTGTTGTGAATGTAGTCTTCTGTTGGTCTTGATCTATGATCTTGAACTAGTTGTAGATGGAAAATCCATGCACGAGGGAGATAATATCATGCATAGTTGTCAAGTCCATAATCATGTCAATGATGGAAAAAGGAAAGTCATCTTTAGGGGATGCTTTGTTCAAGTCTCTAAAGTCCATGCAGATTTTGATGCCCCGATGGGCTTGCCGATAGGTACAATGTTGGAGACCCATTCAAGATAATCAATGGGCTTAATGAAGCCAACATCCAATATCTTCTACAACTCTACTTTAACTAGGAGGGCAATTTGAGGATGCATCTTACGTAATTTCTACTTGTCAGGTTTAGCATCTAGATGAATTGCAAGATTGTGTACTAGCAAGTCAAGATCAAGGCATGGCATGTTAGCATATGACCAGACAAAATTGATTTGTGTTTCTTTTAGGAAACTTATAAAATTCTGCTTCTCTTGATCAATTATTGGCTTGGAAATGAGTACATTCTTTGGTGTTTCTTTTGTGCCCATATTGATTGTATCAATTCCTTCAATGAGTAGAGGGGAATTTTCCTATTGCAGGGGAACCATGGTAGGGAGGTCAATTCCCTCATCTTCAAGCACTTGATCCAGGTTTTCACTTGAAGATGCGTCCTTTATTTTTTACTTTTTCCATGTCCAAATGTGCCTCAAAAACATTTTCACCAAGGGACTTCTGATTTTTGTTTTTGTTTTCACTTTTACGACTGAGAGAGTTGACCTGACTACTAAAGTAAGCTTTTGGATGAAGCTGAATTCCATTGATAAATGTGTGGTCTTCAACGTTTTGCATGTTAATAAATGCTATGAGAGCATCATCGTCGATACTAATGTCTAAAGAAGGTGTTCCTTGTTAGTCCTCATCAATGAGTTCAGGGTGGACAAGTTTAAGCTCATATGAATTGGAAGGGGTGACGAGGCTGATGGTGTTTACATGGGTGTCATGGAATATGTCATCGAGGTATTCTAAAGGCATTTCATGGAACTCATCTTCACTTAAATGTTTGACTTCACCAGGAGGGTCTAGCTGGACACCAGTGATAGTGATCTTAGGTTTTCGAGAGAAACCCAAGCCCTTATTGTACTTATGAGAGATTGGAGAGATGGGTGCCTTTCTACCTTTCTCTTCTAGTCCAAGACAATGTCCTTTGTAGCCCACCTTATCTACCATGGTAGATGCTTTCAAATACATCTTCTTTGGGATGTCTATTGGTTCTTCATTCTCTTCTCGGTATAACCAAGAACTGACATTTGTTTCTAAAATTTACTCATCAAGTGGGCCCCACTATTGGAAGGCAGTTTCTTTGCATTTGATAGTGGGTTTATCTTGTTTCTTGATTTCTTTTGGTTTACCATATGACATGGGAGAGGGTGGAAGTTGACCCACATAGAAAGCATTTTGTAGGGTATACTCTTCACAACCATTATCAATGATTTTGACCTTGTTCTCAGGTTCAGATGAGGTGGATGCAACATTAGATGGGTCAGATGGGGGAAGTGAAGCAAGCTTATTGAGTGGGAAATGATAGGGGTACTTTCCTTCAAGTAGTTTCCAATAATCAAAGGGTTTCGGGTTTGCGCGGATGGTAATTTCTCTAGCATTGAATGGGAATTTAAGGAATTGATGGTAGGTGGAGGGGACAACTTGAATGGAATGGATCCATGGTCGGCCAAGGAGGATGCTATAGGGAAACCCTAGCTTCTCCTCCTCAAGCGCCATCTTCCAAGGATGAACCTCATCTATATAGCTGCTATCTCTTCCTTATTCTGATTGCTGCCCCAGTATCCAAATGATATCAATCGATTCAAAGACTCTATATATATAAAGGGGTTGGCCAAACATAAAGTGAAGTGGAAGGGGGCTCATCATCTATGGACCAAAAAAGTTGACATCTATTCATTTTCTGGATGACGCCAATTTATCAGGGTGTGACATAAAGTAGTGCTTAGGTGTTTTTATGAGTTATCTATAGGGTGACAATCCACATAGGAAGTTCAAGGTCCAAAACCTGGCAATTTGTTTCCACAATAACTGAGCCCACTTGAAGAGGCTATGTGATGGTACCTTTGGAGACTCTCTCTGCATCATCATGTTCTTTTATAATGATCTTCCCAGACAGGTCAACTGGGTCCTCAAAGATTCCTAATTGTTTGATTAACTTATATGTACATAGATTCAAAACATTTATGTCATCTATAAGGACTCACTTGAATTTATGTTCCTATACAAGGGCTTCAATGTGGAGGGGTTTGGTGTGAGATGGTTCATTGACATGTGCATCCTTAGATGTGAAAATGAGATGGTGCTCGGTAGCGATGTTTTCTACGAGAGCTTGAAATTGGGCGACGTTGATGTTATTAGGGACATGGGACTCTAGAAGATCATTCTCAAGGATCTATTTATTGATGGGGGATGTTTTGAGGAACTCTAGTATGGATATCTGCGCAGGAGTTTTCTCAAGGTGATCAAGGAGATCAAACCAGTGGGTGGATGACATAGAGGGTTGTGGAGGAGGAGGGGATCCTTGGACTGTTACTCTCCCTCTACGGGTGGTCACATTGCAATTATTTAATGGTACAACTCCTTGGATGACTATATTTTATTGAGGGGGGGGGGTTGCATGGATGATTGTGAGGCACCTTGGATGGTGACTCTAGGCCTAAGAGGAGAGTCAACACCTTGGATTATGATGGTATTCACATGGGTATCAATGGGTTCTATACAACCTACCAGGGAATCAAATCCAAAGATGTAAATAATTGACATTTTTAGATGATGAGGCCTTGTCCTTACCATTCTTGGGGAATGGGTCCTGGTACATTTTAAGCTTATCATTGGAGTTACTAGGTTTTACAACATCAACCTCAATATCACCCTTATCAATAAGGTCTTGGATATAGTTCTTGATTTTAATGCACTTACATGTGTCATTACCATTGATACCATGGTAATCATAATATTTGATCTCATTGTACCATCGGGGCTTTGGTTGATGATGCGGGAGCATCCCCGGTTCATTGCAATCTTGCATCAACCAAAAATATTTTCCTTTCTATTTTTTTTTATTTTTTTTTATGTTTGTAGTTTCAGTTTTCCTTTCTATGTATCCCAGTTTGGCTCACTGGATCTTGTGGAGTTGGATTCTACTTGAAGACTTGATCATCTTTCTTTCTTTCAGATTGCATCGCATTTGGATTATTTTCCAGAAAGATATCGCTACTGGTTTCCATGATAGTTTCTTGTTACCGGTTGTTCCTTTGTTGCCAGTTGCCTGGACCTATTATGGTGATCTACCAAAACCCATTCCAAAGCTTGCTAAGCCTTGGGCATTGATTTTGATATTCCTTGGCATGTGGCCCATGTTTTCCTGCAATCTAAGTTTCATCCTTTGGATTTTCCAGAGGAATCTCTTGGCAGAGGTCGACCTTATTTATTTTGCATGTTAGGTCTTGTTCTTCAGGTTTTGATCCCTTTTGGGTTGATCGGATCCTTTGGATTGATATATATTTTTGTAATTATGCATTAGAATGTAATGAAGAAGAGAATCAAGTAGCTAGACTGTGCGTAGAAGATAGTTCTTTCAATTCAAGGTCCTAGTTGTGACCTATTCTACTAGGCCTGTGAGCCTATATGTTGTAACCCGATTGTGATCGGTTGGATGTAATCAGATTTCATGCAATAAAACTATCTGTTCTGTATTACTTGCATCATATCTGTGTGTTTCCATTGTGTTATTCTTGCTGAGTGATCCGGATTGATCTCCTTGAGGTCCCTCCTCATCGGTGATTGCTTCAAGTGGTATCAGAGAGAAGCTTCATTTCAAAGGTTGTGTGTCCTGAAATTTTGTTGTAGGGTGGCGGATTGTAGATCCAACCTGTAGTTGTAGAGGACTAGCTTGTACAATGGTGTAGATAGGAACTAGGAATGATGGAGCTTGTGGGAATGCAGACCCTTTTGCAATGGAGATGTTGCGAGGAATAGCAGCTTGGTTAGAAGCCATAGAGATAGCCTAGAGAAGAGGCTGGCATATTGAGGATGTGAGTGAAGATGAAGGAGAAGAAGCCCCGAAAGAACAAGTAAACTGACCAATGGTTGATTCGGATGAAGAAAGGTTTTTAAGGGTTTTGATTAGGGTGAACACTAAACCTCATTTTCCCCACCGGAATATGATGAGAAGTTATATTCGGACAAATTGATGGATTGGATCTCAAAAATGGAGAAGTATTTTAATTTTGAAAATATTGCAGAAGAGAGGAAGGTGAAATATGCCTATACCCAGTCGAAAGGTCATGCATCTCTTTGGTGGGAGCATTTGAAAGTTGATAGAAAAAGAAGAGGTAAAGAGAATATTAAGACATGGGATTAGATGATTGCTAAGTTGAAATCAAAGTTTGTGCCAACGAATTATCAAATGGATTTGTTCTGGAAGTTCCAGAATTTGAGACAAAAGGAATCTAGTGTGAAGGAGTACACTGGAGCATTTTACAAGTTGAATATAAGATTCAGACATGTTGATGATGAAGTTGAACAAGTTGCAAGATATTTGAACAAATTGCAGATGTCTGTACAAGATGAACTTAGTATGATCAAATTGGAGAGTTTTGAAGAGGCTTATCAATATGCCCTAAAGGCAGAAGATAAGTTAAACAAAAGACATGAACATAGGCAGAGAGGTAGAGGTGGAAGGTTTACCAGAGGAAGATTTCAAGGAGGAAGAGGATATACTAGAGGTAGAGGAACTAGTATAGATTAGAGCAAGGATAAGGAAGTGAGAAAAGAAGGTAATCCATACCGAAAGGATGATATAAATTTCTATCGGAGGAGAGAACCGGATGGTTACTAGAATGAGAACTTTGGAAGACAAGACAAGAGGGCATTTAGAGGAACTTTCTTTAAGTGTGGAGGAGAAGGACACTGTGCATTTGAGTGTAAGAAGATAGAAACTACCAGAAGAGAAGCAGTGGTGGAAGAAAACCCCATCAGATTAGACAATAAACCAAAAGATGGAGAATTGTTGATGATGAGGAGAGCTTTATGTCATACCAGAGGAGATCAAGAGCCTTTACAAAGGAAGAATCTATTCAAGACTAGATGTAAGGTATCTAGTAAGTGTTGTAAAGTTGTTATTGATAGTGGTAGTTCAGATAATCTTGTTTCAGAAGAGATGGTGAATAAGTTGAAATTGGAGAGATTGAAACACCCTAAGCCTTATCAGATAGCATGGATTCAGGATGAACATAAGTTGTTAGTAAGTGAACAATGCTTGGTGAAATTGAAAATTGGGAATTATCATGATGAAGTCTTGTGTGATATTATGCCTATGGATATTTGTCATCTTTTGTTGGGTAGACCTTGGTAGTTTGATAGACATGTAGTACATGATAGGAGGAATAATACATACACTATTGTGGCCAATGGGATGAAGAAAACCTTGTTACCTTTGGAGGAACCTTTGAAGAATGAAATATGCACAAATGCCAGAATCTGTTTAGTAGATGGAAGGGAATTCATGGATGGAATGACACATGAGAATGTATGTTTTTCCTTAATTCCTAAGTAGACTGAGAGACTAGAACCAGAAGGAGAACACCCAGAAGAGATAAAACATTTGCTGACAGAATACGAGGATATCATTTCAGATAATGTACCTGATGGATTGCCACCTGTAAGACGTATTAGTCATTGCATGGACTTGGTTCTCGGAGCTAGTTTGCCTAACAAAGCTGCACATTGATTGACATCGATAGAGAATGAAGAACTAAATAGACAAGTGCAAGAGCTGTTGAAGAAAGGTTTGATCAGGGAGAGTCTGAGCCCTTGTGCAGTACCAACAATATTAGCACCTAGGAAGAATGGTGAGTGGAGAATGTGTACTGATTCAAGATCAATATACAAGATCATAGTGAAATACTGGTTCCCTTTGCCTAGGATGGATGACATAATGGACAAAGATAGATTTGAAGAGTGGATATCATCAAATCAAGATCAGAGAAGGTGATGAGTGGAAGACAACATTTAAGAAAAATCAAGGACTATATGAATGGTTGGTGATGTCTTTTGGATTGACTAATGCACATAGTACTTTCTTGAGAGTGATGAATGAGGTATTGAAAAAATTCTTGTGTAAGTTTGTTTTTGTGTATTTGGATGATGTTCTAATTTTCGGTAAGACAAAAGAGGAGAATTTGTTGCAGTTAAGACAAGTTTTGCAGAGGTTGAGAGAAGAAAATTTGTTGATCAATATCAAGAAGTGTACTTTCATGAAGGATGAGTTAGTCTATTTAGGATTTGTGATATCTAAGGATGGTTTGAAGATGAACCCTCAGAAAGTGAAAGCAATTGTTGAATGACCTACACCAGAAAGCATTGGAGAAGTAAGATCATTTCATGCATTGGCTAGTTTTTACTAGAAGTTTATCATAAATTTCAGTTCAGTTTGTAACCCTATGACTGAGACCATGAGAGGAGATTGGAAGGAATTCAAGTGGACCACCAGAGAAAACAAAAGTTTTGAGATGTTTAAGAAGAAATTGACTGAGCAGCCTATGTTAGCTTTACCAGATTTCAATAAAGTATTTTAAGCAGATTGTGATGCAAGTGGAACAACAATAGGAGCAGTCTTGAGTGAAGAAGGAAGAGCAGTAGCCTATTTCAGTGAGAAATTGAATGATGTATGAAGGAGATATTTAGTGTATGATCAAGAGTTTTATGCCATAGTTCAAGCCTTGAAGAAGTGGAGACATTAATTTTTGCCTAAGGAATTTGTGTTATATATAGATCATCAAGCTTTGCAGTATTTGAACAGTCAGAGTAAGTTGAATCAAAGACATATGAGATGGGTAGAATTATTGCATAGTTACACCTTTGTGTTGAAGCATAGAAGTGGGAAATCTAAACAAGTTGTTGATGCATTGAGTAGGAGAAGGAATTTGCTGACAGAGATGAGAGTGACAGTATTAGGATTTGAAGACCTTGTATGATGATGACCTAGATTTTGCAGAACCTTGGAAAGCATGTAGAGAATCGGTTATGGCTGATAGGAGCAAATGGTTGGATTATTTCATTCAGGATGGGGTGTTATTCAGAGGAGTTAAGTTGTGTATACCTAAGAGTTCAATGAGAGAGAACCTGATAAAGGAGAAACACAATAGAGGACTAGTTGGACATTTTGGCATTGGCAAAGCAATTGCATTGGTGAGTGAGCCATACTTTTGGCATCAGATTCATAAGGATGTTAAGAGACATGTGCAGAGTTGTAGAGTTTCTTAAGTTGCAAAAGGTAGTAGTCAGAATGTGGGATTGTATAAAGCTTTGAAAGTACTGGTAAGACCTTGGGAGGATATAAGAATGGATTTTGTACTTGGATTGCCTAAGACACCGAGAGGAAATGATTCTATATTTGTGGTAGTGGATAGATTTTTGAAGACGGCTCATTTCATACCTTGTAAGAAGACATCAGATGCATTGCATGTAGCATACCTATTTTTTAAGGAATTAGTGAGATTGCATGGATTGCATAAAAGAATAGTTTTAGACAAAGATACTAAGTTTGTTTACTATTTTTGGAGAACACTTTGGAAGAAGATGAAGACAAATTTGAAGTTTAGATCTACTTTTCATCCACACACTGATGGACAAACAAAATTTGTTAACCAGAGTTTGGGAAATTTGTTGAGATGTTTAGTGGAAGATAAAACCAGAAGTTGGGATTTAATCCTTGCACAAGAAGAGTTTGCCTACAACAATTCAGTGAATAGAAGTACCAAAAAAACACCTTTTGAGATTGTTACAAGAGTGCATCCTAGAGGAATATCATAATTAAGAGACATTAGCAGTGAAAACCAGAGGAGTTTAAAAGTAGAAGAATTTTCAAATCACATGGCGGCATTGTATATTCAGGTTAAGAAGCATTTGGAAGACATGAACAACAAGTATAAGGAGAAGGAAGATGGGAAAACAAGACATAAGGAATTTGAAGTTGGCGATGAAGTGATAGAGCCAATTTTCCTGTATTAATTTCCTTCATAATCTTCTCTCCCCAGTTTTTCCTATAACTCTTTTCAGCATATGACTGAGCTGCTTCTTCAAGTGATGTAATTTGGTCAGATGCATCAACAACTAACTGACCAAGTTTGTTGATGGGCATTGACAGATGCCCTATAGCAGTTTTCGGTAGTAGATTTGTCAAAACATCTACTGCTTTCTGAATGGTTTCTGCTTCTATCCTTTGTTCTTTAAGTCTTTTCTTGTGCACTCTAGATTGCATGACATTTGTAATCTTCATCATTTCAGATGCACTCATATTATCAACATTTATAGGTCCTGAGATGCCTAATGAGTCATCTTCATCATTCTGTTGTATGACTAAGGTTTTTGCTGGTTCAGAAGATGTTATCTTAACAATTATTTTTTCTTTCCCTTTCTTTGTTTCCAGCTCAGAGATCTGAGTACCAATGGTTTCATCAAATTCCTTCTGAATGATTTGCAAAACCGGTGGGGATTGTGATTTCATAGGTTGTTCCTTTGCTGGTGGAATATCCACTCCTGGTTGAATTGTCGGTTCCTCAACTGAAGTAATCTGCAAATCAGTGATTGCAGGTGGCTCCATATTTGGTGCAATGATGTCGCCAGATAGATCAATTGTATCCTGAATATCATCATCAACTTGAATAATATTGTCATCTTTCTCCTTGACATGATAGACAACATCAGCTTGCAAAATTTCTTCATCATCCATTTCAGGTCTACTAACAGTCTCTTTCTCATTGGTGGAAGAATGAATAAGATCTTCCATGTGTTTGATATTTCAAGCAATCTGATGAGTCTCAGTCTCAACAGGTTGCACTCTTCCATTGATCAGCTTCAATCTTCTTGATTTGTAAGACAAATGAGCTTGGTACTTGTCAACCAAATCATTCACCTCATCCATTGACAAATTAGGAAAATGTTGCACAAATACATTATCTATGATTCCTTTTTCTTTCTTAATTTCTTCCTCCCATTTATTCAAAAGAAAAGTATACAAAGAATTCAAAATATCCTTTTCAAGATCATGTGGTAATATATTATAGTGGCACAAATAATTGATTACCTGTTGAATGATTTGTTCTTTTTCAACTTCATTGAAAGAATCAAAATGTTCTTTGGTATTCTCAAATTTGTTCCTTCTTAATGTCTTCATTGTCCTCTCAAATGCAGTCTCAGGTTTGTAAGTTGAAATATCAATAGGCACAGTTGCCTTTGGCACATTTTTCACTAACTTGACTATTCTACCAACTTCTTTCAGCTTCTTTGGTTCTTCCTTAGTATCAGTTCCTTTAGATTCTTCTTGAAGAATTAACTTTCGACCTCTTTTCTTTGTCTCCTTTTTCATATACACCTTGGGTTCCGGTTCCTTTTTGGTTTGGACACTTCATGTCGTTCTAGTACTTTTCATTACCGGAGGTGCATCCTCGACTTTCTTCTTCTTACCTTTACCGCTTGTGGTCGGAGCGACACTAGTTTCAGCTATTGTACTCTGTTCTTTAATTGAACTCAATTTTGCCCTCTTTTTATCTATTGGAGATGCCAACAGGTTATTGGCATTACCAATCAATAAGTCATAGTTAACCTCATAACTCATATCCACCATTTCTTCCTCTCTAGGCACAATTGCCTCCATTGAGCAAAAATCAGTGGTAACTGTAAAAACAATGTCTTTAGCAAAATGTCTTACCACATCCTTAGGCAATCTCACTCTCATGCTCATGTTCTTCTAAAATTCATTGAAGTATTTGTTCATAGCGGCAGAGAAATTACTCTTCATAGCCTTGATGTTTTTCTTGATCTGGGTAGATACCGGTAGATCCTTAGACCATTCAAGATCTTCGATTCCTAGTAGGAAATTTTGAAAATAAAAGAATAACCCGATCAATAACTGTCCAAATTTGAATTTTAGGCTGCTATCCTTCTTGATAGATTGTAGATTTAATAGTAATTGGCTCCTTATGGCCTCACATAGGTCATAATCTGCATTTTTAGCTATCATCTTGTAAGTAGTATCCATTGTTGCTGATGGAACACTATTCATTCTGCTAGAGTAGAATACTCGGTAGCCTATGACCATAACTGATAATTTTATCATTGTGTCTCTGATGTTGTTAACAGAGAAGACACGACCATCGGAGGTTGAACCGGTTAGAGTATTTACTATTTCTTTTAAAATGCGTCTCAATTGAGGTACTTCACCGGTTGAGTGAAAAACAGTTACAACCTGAATGGCTTCCTTAGTTATGGTACGAGTCCTCTCTAAGTACAAATTCTCCCCACGAACTCGACTCAAGATAATTCAGATATTCTCTTCTTTAAAATCTTCAAGAAAGTAAGTCACATTATGAAAACCTTTCTCCAAAACCCTAATATATTCTGTTTGAATTTTCCCCTTTTCACCACAAAGGGATTTCAACTGAGAATATATTGACAGTGATCCTAGATCTTCAATCTTGCAGTCAATATAGCTGGACAAATCTCCTTTTACAATGACACCACTAGGAACTTGTGACAAAACATTATAAGACACGATCTTTTCTGCTTTTACAACTTCCATAGGTTCAGCCGTGATCATCAATTTCTCTATAGACTTGGAAGATGATGCCATTCTAGATAAACTAGATTTAGGAGAAAGAATTCAAGAAATACCTTATTCTATATGCATTGCCTCAATTATCGGTTGAATGACCAAGTGTAAACCAGTTCTGTCTTCTCCAACCTTCAAATCAGCTTGATTACACAAATCTCAATGCAACTTTGACTGAAATCAGCTAATAATCCTTACTTAGCTTTGTAAGCGCTCAATAATTCTTTCTCATAAGCATTAGGGTAAAAATAACAAAGTGAAAACTCGCTTTTATTCTTTTTACCAACTGTAATAAATGCTCGCCTGTTAGGGTTACAAACCCTAATTACACCGCTCAAGGAAAAACTGGTTGATAACTAAATAACACAAAGTTATCAAAATATCATGCTTTCAAATTTTCTTACCACATATTCACTTCAAGGGGTCCAGAGTTGGATTTACCCTTATGCTCCCCTTAGCCATATGAAAAGGCTTAATTCACCGGTGTAGGATTCTCTTCGCTAGGTGAAGGAATAGTTTATTCTCCAAGTGAATCATCACTCTTCTTCTTCCAAGTTCAATTCATTTATTCTCTTGTTTCTTCAATATTGACCTTCTTCTTGCCTTTCTGATCTTTAGAGGGGTCGACTGGTTTTCTCTTCCTGGATCTATTGAATTTTTCCATATGTCTCGGTTTATGATAGTGATAGCAAGCCATACCAGTTGATCTCTAGGGTCCTGCATTACCTCTCCCAGTTCTTCTTCTGTAATTCATAGCCACATGACCAAAGTTGTTACATATGGTGCATATTACATTTGTTACCTTTTCCATCTCAAATGGACTAAACCAGTTGTTATAGGGTCTTTGCCAGTGCATGTTTCCCTGGTTATCATAATTTCTCATCCAGTTGCCATTTGGTCTTGGATGCATGTGAGGCATAGGATTATTTGCTCCATATCTGCATTCAACCAATCCATGTCCATACATTTTGCATGTAAAGAAATGAGCTTCAAATTTCTTAGACACATACCTAGCATTAGAATTGTAGCTTGCATTTCCATTGGTTTTGTTCATACAAACATTTGCAGTATGACCAGGTTTGAGACAAACAAAGCAAACAAGTTTGAAAACCTTCTTACTAGTGGGCTTTTTGGCCTTATGATTGTTTCTCTTTGTACGAGAAGATTCTCCTTTCTCAGATGTGTTAAAACCAAGTCCAGAGGTATCACCTCTCATCCTTTGTGATTGGATTTGTTCATCTAGAAAGGCAGAACTCTTATTGAAGTTTTCTAGTTTCTCATTAGCTTCAGTGAGCTGCTTGGTGAGTTCTTCATTATGCTTTGACAGGTTCTCTCTCAGAGATGATGCTAGTTTAAGATCTAGCTGTAAGTTCTATTTTTCTTCTCTTTCTGCATCCAAATGCTCATGCATAGTGACATTTTCCCACTTGATCTTGGCAATCTCTTGATCTCTTTCCTTGATAAGATCTTCAGCTATCCTTCTGGCTTCCAGTTCTTGACTCATGTAGATAGTTAAACTTTCTAACTCTTTCCTCAGATTTAGCTTCTCACCATTTAACTTTTCAACTTCCTTGGCTAAAGCATCAATATTGGCCTCATTTGAAGAATTGTTATCAGATATCTCTAATAGTTGTTCAGTTAGCTCTCTCTTTTTGACTTGTGAAGCTTTTAGTTTGACCCTTAGGGTTTCAAGCTCATTTCTACTAGCTTCAAGCTCTCTAGCCATCTCGAAGTAGCTCATGTCCCCATGGTGGTTTCAAGGCTTCCTTCTAGGTGATTAGGCTTCAAAGAAGTTAGGCTTTGATACTGATTGATGGTCTTGAAAAGAACTGAGAGCCGGGGGGGTGAATCAGTGACACCGGAAATAAAACTACTTCAAGCACTAACCAGTAGATGAACTTAACATAGCTTTTAAACACAATGCATGCAATCCAAAATGATATAACAACATCCACAATAAGAAAAACATCCACCATAACATAAGTGTTTATACGTGGAAAACCCAAATAGGTAAAAACCATGGTGAGATGGAACTCACAAGTTAACTATCTTGCAAAAATAGATAACTGACTGGTTAAGGTCGACAAAGTGCTCTGCTAGGAGCAAATCTTGTTAGAGATACCAAAGCTTGATTAAAAGCTATACCTTGTGAAAGGTAGTACCCTGTTAGGAGTAACCTCAGTAGAGGATTTCTAAATCCAAACAAATGGATCACCTTGTTAGAGGATTCTGAACAATGAAGCTTGTTAGAGCTTACCCGGTTAGGGGGTTTTAATTCTGCTGTAATGGTTAGAAGACAATAGGATTTACTCTATCTATCTGAGTAGCACTATGTTTGCTTGATCAGATCCTTTTAAGCACATTCAACATTGCTTTACCAACATAACACTTTTTCCCTTATTTCTCCTTTGCTTCTCATCATCATAAACATACATGAAAAATAATTCATTGTGTTGTCAATATACAGATGTTAAGAGTTCATGTCGGCCTCTAGAAATCATAACACAATTTCCTAGGTGTAGTGTATCTGGTCAAGTGATCATAACTCATCAGAAAAATACCGCCAAAAATTGCTGGTGGTGATAACTCCATACAATCTACGAATACCGATTGGAACACTTAATACTTGTTATAGTTAAACCACTTGTCCTTGATGCTTCTGAGATAGTCTCCACTAGATCTTCATGTTGACGTTGAGATATGTATAACCAAGTGGTTATCTCCATGCATATACCGGTTGTCGCCAAGTATCGGCTAGAAATAAACCTCTAGTATACCGGTTGTAGGATAAACAACTTGAAGTCATACCGGTAGGCAATATAAACATATGTGTGTGTGTGTTTCATCAATGACAACATATGATGAATTCATTACAATCATCATCAAGCCAACACTGTCTTCATTGATACAAGGTTGTAAATGAGATAAATATTGTAAAATTTCACCCATACATCTGCTCTTGACTGTAACTACTATCACCATGCTTACTATTCCTATTCTGAGATCTATGGTTACTCTGAGATAATGGACATGGTTGTATACTGTCACTGATTCTTACTATCTGATTTGCAAAAAATGACTTTCTTTCAACCACAATAATTGTCCTTATGTTTGCTCAATGTAACCCTATGGGATCTTATCCTCTCATGACTTCTCTATAAAGAGTCTTTATCTCTATGACATTGATTGGTATAATGTCTCTTTGCTATGAGTATTTGGCCATTATGCTTGCTTGGAGAATGACATTTATAACACACCTCTTTCTTTCTAGAAACTATCTTTTGTGTCTCAAAGCTGCTAACAACTCATTACTTAATGACACATTGACTGTCTTTTATATTGAGTTTGTTCTTTGATGCTGAGATCACTGTACCAAGCTTGTGTGGAATGTCCTTGACTACAAATCTAAGACTATCCATTAGTCCTTAGGGATTGTAGACTCACTTGTATTGTCACTGTTTCTTTCTATTAACTAATATGGTGATTGCTCTATGATTGATGACTGTCACTGTAATAAGGGTCACTGCATTATAATTATACTGCTGCTAAATCTGCACTTAGGGTATTATATCTTTGAGTCCTTGATAACACTTAAGGCTATCTTTGGCTGATCCATATATTATTCTTTGTTGATCTCTCAATCATTTCTCTTGCTGCTATGACTAGCTTAGGTTTCAATATATGGAAGCTGCTCATAATACATATAATTCCCTTGACAAGGACTTTATATGATTCCATATTCATGAATCTGCAAACAATAACTAATGACTGTGAGGTGATTGTCCTCTGATTTATTTAGATGAATCTTGAACCAAAAATACTACTGTCCTGATGAATATATCCCCCAAGCTCATGTTTGACTGTGCATGATGATATTCTATGGCCTTCACAAGTTTTGTATTGCCACCATTTTGCCCTTCTTTCCTATGACTATTCAAAACCTTTTATATAACTTATGGTGAATATATTTCATATTTTGGCACTGTGTCTTTGATCATAACAGGCTTGTTACTATTGTAATGTTATAGCTATGATATTGTGGTGTCCCAAACCCATGCATCATATGCTATCATATTGACAAAATTATTGCTTTGTATACCCATGCCATTAAAATTTGTGCTTTGTGTCTCTGATTGAGTATTTTCAGTGTTTGCACTATTATTAATCCCTTTAGCACCATTCTACTATGAAATATTTGAAGACTTATTCTATGCCACAATCATTTGATTTTGTAACTATGACTAAGGCTATGAATGTATTCTATTGATGGATTGTCCTTTCTTTCTGATGTTGCCTCATGGGATTGTGATTTTGACTACATCTTGGCTTTGAACATTGCCCTTCACACTAGTCAAGAATTCTAAAAAATTACGAACTGGGTTTTTACAAAATTTAATGGGTTTTTTCGTTTAAGAATTTTCTAATTTTTGTGAAACAATTAGAGAAACCTATTTCATATTTTTTCAGATATGGATGAAACACGACTATGGCTTCTCTCATAAATATCATGACTATCTTTTTTCATTCTCACTATCATGACTGTGTGCATTTTTTGATATGCCATCATGATTGTTATTGCTTTAGCATGAATGTAGAATGTTTCATATCTTAATATATTTAGCATAAAGACTACTATTCAATGCTTTTATTGTATGCTTCCCTTTTACTATTTGGACTGCTCTCCATACATGCATTGTCCTCTCTAAGGGTTTTCTTCTATGATCTTCATGCTGCTGCAATTTAGGGTTGTCATGATTGTCAAAGACCCTTGAGTATGACAATAATTTATCCTTAATATTGCTCTTTCCATTGCATGTTTCTCTTGATCTCTTAGTTTTCTTAATATACACTCCAAAATGATCTTTGTTTGGTTCTCTTTTCACTATAGTCTCAGTCACAACATCACTATTTTTTGTGTATGTATTGCTCCGTAACAAGACGACTTTGTGATTGTATTTCCCTGTGAGCACTATCATATGTTTTCTCATGAAATGTGCCAATGGTGGTGATGATTACTGTGTCTAGGTCCTCTGGAACTTTTTCCAAGATCAGGACTACTCATTGACATTAATATTCTCAAATCCTTAACTCATGAGACCCTACTTCATGAACAATCTCCTTATATACTCCCTAAGGATTGAATGTTCGTTTCTAATGTTTCATGCTTTTTCTTTAGATATGAGTGTAGAAATATCTAATGCATGACAAAATAATACCTTTGCCTTCGCTTGAAATAGGGTTTTGAGACCAACCCTACTAGATTTAAAAGGAAATTTTAAAAAACTTTAAAAGTAATAACAATATTTATCTCGTAATCATTACAAACTCATAAAACTATGAGTAAATAATACGTTTGTTTCTGCCAAACTATTCAAAACAAACTACAATTGCCATGCACATGTAGAATGAAACCTTTCCATAAATGGGAATGATTGGAGCTCTAGGGATTGTAGACCTTAATGTGGAACTCATTGTTGAACTGAAACCTTTCTCTTCAAACATCTTCTTCAACCTCTTTACAATGAATCTTCACATGCTTTGGTGCCAACTCATTGTTTTTTATTAAAACCCTTGCTCTACTATGATGATATTGCAGTTTAGAATGTTAAATGAATCATTTGATGCATGGGCCTTTGCACAATCAGATAGATACCTCTTAGATGGTGTTTGGTTGTAAATCTAGATGTGAAGGGAGTTATATGTAGCTTATCAGTAGGGAACTTCATCTTGATAATGAGAAGATCGAATGCAAAAGAAGAAAACTCGACATGAACTCAAGGGAAACCCTAATCTCTTACTTAATATAATAATTTTAAAAGACTCATAATTCCCTCCAAATGCAAAAGAAGCCAAACTCTACTTTTCATGTGAAGAAAGGCCTTGTTTAAAAACAAAGAATTGTTTAAACTTTATCTATTTGGCAATGCACAAACAAATCCCCCTTTTATTTATTTCTTTTGAAGGATCTTGGATTATAAACTATCTCTATAAACCATTAAGCTTTTCTTCAAAATATTTGACAATGAAGACCTAGGAGTTGTGCCGAGGCTATTTTTAGCCTAAAAGTGAAAAATAAGTAATAGTATGATGTGCATTGAACCTTGTGCTGATATTACCTGCTCCTTGACTGTTGAAAGGGTTGTAGTCTAATAGGTCTTTGAATGCATTTGCGCTTGGTCTGAAACACTACTCAATGTGATTGATTTGAGAATGTATTTTGTTGTAACTCTCTTCAACCCATGTTATCTCTGTGTAAAGGACACCATTTCTTCTCTTAATGATTGTGTTTTAATTGCCATAGCAATCAAACATCACTGCTTCATATCTTTATTAAACATTATCATTGTTAGGACTGTATTTGAATTTTTTCTCAATGACTATTGATGACTATCTTGATTAACTACTCATTATTTTGGTTCTTTCTTGAGTATAATTTTCTCACTGTTTATCATACCTGTAACATGGCTTCTTCTTATGGTACCATAATTGTTTTTTACCTGCAACAAAATGACCTTCTATGAGCCGCTCACTGTATTTGCTAGTCTTTATGTTTGTTTTGGTTTGAATCTCAACGGTAACTTACTGGCTTTCTTGTGTTTGCATTTTATGGCTATCATAATCCTTGTCTTATCACAACAAACCATTGTGAGGTTGTCATACTTATCTCAAACCTTAGGGCATTGTCATACTCATGTTGAAGTTGTGATGAAACTCATGGATGGTTGCAACAACACTCATAGAGTCTTTAGATCAGTTTGCACCATAAAGCAGAGCCCACAAAATTTGTCTCTTTATCTCTTATCTTTTAGATCTTTGGCACATTTACCTTCTTTTTATTTGAATATTTTTTTTATTATCTCTATTCTCTATCATTAAGTGATCATATCACTTATTGTTTATAAATTGTTTCATCTCAGTGGGATAATATTCTATTTTTTAAGTATTTAGAAAGATGAATTTTGGTTCATTTCATCAATACACAACTTTCTAGTTTGTTAGAGAATTTGATCACGATCACCTACATAAATTTAGATCTATGTCTGGATAATAATATGGATGAAAGGTAAAAGCAAGGAGTAATTTCTTATTGGTTTGAGTGTAAAAATGGTTAAGTTTTGTAGCTAATGGATGATTGCAACCACCAACATTGTTTCTCTATATTTTGGTGGGATCTTTAAATTAGGTTCACACCATAAAATATAGTCACCAAATTCATTTTTAATATTTAATGTTATTGATAGCATTCAGTACTTCAGATCTTCATGTTTACCTTGACTTTCCATGACAAGTTTTACCCAAGACTACAAGTTTATAACCAGGTGTCAGTGTGTCTGTAAGTATCTTCCATCTATTTTCATTTCATTTTAATTTATATTACTCTCTTTTTAATGTCATTTCCATCTCTTCTATTTTGTATATTTGTAAGTAAATTACTAAAATATGATTGATATCTTTTTGTAGAAAATGTTGATTTATATGAGCCATCCAAGAGAATCTCACCAAAAAGGAACTACAACATCCTTATTTTGATGATCTTGACAAATCTTCGTTCTGATTTTAAGCATGGAATTATGAAAATGCCCAATTTTATAGAAACTATGTAAGAAAATGTACAATAAAGTGTTGGTGTAAGGGCCATCCTTAGATTAATTGGGAGAATATGTATTTATTTTGGTGATCTTGACAAATCTCAATTCTGATTTTATGTCAGGGTTTCTAAAAATGACCAATTTTCATAGAAACAATTTGAGTAAAGTTGTATTTTGAATTCATGTGAATAAACAACTTGTAATATTTGGTATGATTGTGATGATGTGAACCTAGGAGGTTGAATCAAACCTTGATTGTTCCAATGTTGATTTGTTTTACAAGTAGAATGACTTAATTTTTTCTTTTGCACTTGTATACTTCTATCTTTTCTTGTTTAAAAAAAAAAGAAATAGGAACATACTAAATATATTACTAATTGATGTCAATTAATAATAAAATTGAGTAAATATACTACCAATTGACATAAATCAATGATTAAATGACTGGATATATGACTAGTTGACGACAAAATAATGATTAAAATGACTAAATATACTACTAATGGATATAAATTAGTTAATACAAATGACTAAATATACTACCAAATATAAATCAATGAATACAATGACTAAATAAATGACCAGTTAACAACAATCAATGACTAACTTAATGACCAAATATATGACTAAATTAATGACTAAATATATGACTAAATAAATCACTGTCATGACTAAATAAATGATCAATTAACAACAATCAATGACTAAATTAACGACTAAATCAATGACTAAATGAACAACTAAATCAATGACTAAATCAATGACCAAATTGATCAATCAAAACAACCAATAAATGACGAAAATAGTTTAGTCATTAATTTGGTTGTGTTATAAATGACCGGCAATAAACTACTAATGGTCACGTGACCAAGATTAGTCATTTATATGTAATTTTTAGTAGTTTTTTAAATCATATATTGTTGTTTTTGTGCTAGTGTGAAGAGAAAGATGAATGGGTAATTGATAGCAGTTGTTCACATCATATGACAGGTAATAAAAGTAAACTTGTGAATATGGAAAGGTATGATGGTGGTATAGTGAGATTTGGAGGTGATAAAGCTTGTGTGATTCATGGTAGAGGTTCTATATCTTTTTATGGTAAGAACGATACTGATGATCTTATATGTTGAAGGTTTAAAGCATAATATTTTGAGTGTTGGATAGATGGTTGACAAGGGATATTATTTGCAATTCAAGAATGGTAAATGCAAGATTTTGAATGCATTTGGTATAGAGATTGCAACATGGACTATAACTAAAGGTAATATCTTTCACTTGAATGCCGGTGAGAAAAATTGTTTGATTGCTCAGATAGATGAAAGTTGGTTATGGCATAAAAGGATTTGTGATGATAATTTTCACTGCATGATAAGGATAAGTACTATTCAAGTTGTTAGAGATTTGCCTAAGATTGTGAAGCCCTTTGATCTAATATGTAAAAAATATCAGTTGGGAAAGCAAACAGGAACATCATTTAAAAGTCAACATTGAGTATGTAGACAAAAAAGCAAGCGAAGGACAAGTCATAGCTAATCAATTAGCAAATGCATGTAGAATGTTAGATCATCCCTTGACATTATATTTTCCTTATGAGGTAGTGTTCCTAGTGGCATCCTTGAAATAATTGAAGTTGCATTTTAATGGATCATTTACCTAGCATGGACATGAAACAGTTCTTAGGATGGTTCATAGAATAATAAATGGGCATTTTTAGAGGGGTAGGGTAATAATGAATTAAGGATAAGGACTTTGTATAATTTTGTTAATGGTTAATTTACATCATGCTATGGGACTTTAGGTTAGAAAACACATTGAATTATGTTTGGCGAGGAACTTAACCTGTTGAATTTATCTAATTCAAATGCATAGACAAGAGTGGGAAAATAATTTGGAATACCGTGTTCTTATGGAAAACTCATTTATTTATAGGTTCTAACAAGCTCCTCTCCCATTTCATTTTTTAGGAATTCAAAGGCATGACCACAACAAGCTTGATGGTATTTAGGAGAACAACTCTTGAAATTGGTCATGAAGGGCCACCAAGGCACTACTGCATCTTTCTCTATATATGATTTAAGGTTCATTACAATAGGTATGACCACCCTGTATTGTGCCACATCCAAAATCTGGTTCATCCCACTAACATGCTCATTTCCAAATAACCCCACGTTATCCTTATAGTTATATCCTCTGGAGCTCCAAGGTCAAGCAAGAAACCCATGAAGTGAGATGCAATATCAGAATTCACTTAATACAAATCCTTGATAACTAAAAAGTCATTCCCCAAAATCTGTTTGATTGCAACAAAAACCAAGTCATTGTCAGTATTTATTAGTCACTCTAGCCGCATATATGTTATGGTCCCCCAAAACCACCTTTGTGCCTTATTGGAAGCTAACCTAATGGGAGTATCCATGGCTATCTAAGGTAAAGACTATACTAATGCTCTCTCTTATGAAGGTTTAATCAATGAGTTTGGAATGATTTAATTAATAGAGTAATTGCCTTTTATAGATAATTCTTGACCTTTGTGCATGTGTGAACGGTTATGTTTCCATAGCTCAAGGTGAAATAATCATGCTTGATAACAAGTCTCAAGGTACCAAGGTGGTGCACCTAATACTTTATGTATTTAGTAAGGATTTAATTTAACGTCCCTTTGGATGACAAAAAAGATAGTAGTATATAATTTGCTTTTTTGAGTTAAGTGAAGAATTGATGCATTTATTTATTTTTATTTATAGCATAAGGTTTATCTTGATTTGCTTAGAGATTTTAATTAATATGATGGAAATTATCATATGACAATATTGTCATTGATTTGGTGACGGTGTTCATAATATTATTCATCATAATATAATTAATTTTTCTTCAATATGAAGTATTGAAGGGGCACAAGTCTTCCTTAAGTGAAAAATCTAAAATTAGCCCATGATACCACTTTGGCTTCAAAACTTGCAATTGGTTTTATTATTGGTAGATTCAAAATATGAATAAATGAGAAAGCTCAAAAAGATAAATGTAAAAAAATCAAAGGTATTATATGTTCGGGTGATGCGAGCATCTCTAATAGGACTATAGATGCTTTTTTGGTAGTAGAGAAATGTTTGTCAAAAACCAAATTGATATCCTTGTCAGGGCTATAGACACTTGTCTAACAACAAGGCTCTATCCAGTTGGCTATGAGGAAATCACCAAACTATGTAGCTTAATGCAGATGCCTTCTTAATTACTTCATCCTGCAGAAAGGGTAATTGACAAAGCACAAAGCACACATGATCAATTGACTTTCCTCAGTTGATGTTTCAAATTTGTGTAATACAATTTTTTTGATGTATAAATTTGCATATGTAGGAAATCAATCTAATTTTTTTTTGTTATAAATTAGACTTCCTAATCCATCAAATCTATTTTACTTTTGAAAGTAGGAACCTACTATTATCATTATGATCAGAATATTACCATCTATTTCGCTAGATACATCTTCAATTGACTAGGTCTTTGCTCATTTGCATGTCCATTCGCCTTGTTTCCGTTTAATCATAAAACTTGCCCTGTATTGCTCATGCATGTTTTATAACAATATGAAAATTGACACATTTTAGTTTGTATTCATAGAGAGATGCATACTCACTATTAAGTTTCTTTTTAAGCACAATGCATGATTTGATATGGGTAGCTTACACTTAAAGTAATTAATTGATTTCCTTGTAGATGTCGGAAGGACAAATCAATGTAGAAGACAAGCTGGATGCAAAGAACATAACTGCGTATCATTTGTAAGAAAGATAATTTTTCTAAGAAGACCGATACATGAATAAAAAATAATAGTATTCCTCACCAATAAAAACAAATCAGAGAAATTCACAATGGGAGGACATAGATATTTTAAGATTTTGTTTGTGAAACCAAATTTTTTGGATTCATTCTTCATGAAGCAAAGGATCCTTGCAAGTCACCAAAAGCTATAGAATATTTGACTATAATTAAATAAATCTTTACTTTGATCCAATAAAGTCACAACCTCATGGCCTCAAGCCTTTTAGAGGTCTACAAAATATTTGTAAAGGTTCCTATTTTTGAAGGCTTTCCACGTGTAAGCTTCATGGAAAACTAAAAGCAAGAGGGAAAGCACCTCAAGTTTTGATCCATTAAAATGAAACTTTTATTATTTCAAGGATGCCACTATGAACACTACCCAGTAAGGAAAAAATAATATCAAGGGATGATCTGACATTGTTTGTGCATTTGCTAATTGATCAGCTATGACTTGTCTTTCGATTGCTTTTCTATCTACATACTCAATGTTGAATTCATTGAGAATCATGAATTATTTAGCTAGCATACCAATAAGGGATTCTTTATTTAATAGGTACTTTAGAGGATCTATCTTGACAGTGAGCTTGGTTAGATGAGAACATATAGTGTCAAAGTTTCTAGGAAGAAAAATAACTGCTAGGCATGCTCCCTCAATAGGTGAATAATTTAATTCATATCCCACCAACCTACAACTGGTTTAATAAATAGCTCACTCTTTTCCTAAGTAATCATGATTTTCTAAGAGAGCTTCTAATATTGATGATGTTGTTGAGATATATATGAACAATGATTTTCCTTCAATTGGTAGCATGAGAACTGGTGGTGAAATCAAATATTCCCTCAATTGTTGAAAACCTTCTTGACATTTAACATTCCATCAAAATGTGGAACCCTTATGTAACAAATTTAAAAATGGTTAACATTTATTAGCTAATTGAGTAATAAATGTATGGATAGACTATAACTTCCCTTGTAAGCTATGTATCCGAGTCAAATTGGTAGGAGGAGGCATGTCTACTATTGCTTTGATTTTTGCTAGATCAACTTCTATGCCTCTACATGAGATAATGTATCCAAATAGTTTTCCTAAAATCACACCGAATCCATGCTTTTTAGGATTCAATTAGAGTTTGTATTTCTCAAATCTGGTAAAGATTTTATCAAGAACAACAATGTGACCTGTTGTAAAAGATTTTCCTAATAGGTCATCAACAAGATAGCTGCAAAAGACCAGCAAAAAAACCAGCAGCAGAGAAAAGGACAGCAAGAGGCCAGCAAGAAATTGACCCCAAGCCCAACATTACAAGAAAATTAAAAACTCTTCATAGTTTCCTCAGCATTCTGTACCAAGAGCATCATTGCCTTGGCCGCTTCCCTCAGGTCATTGTTTTCCTGTCCAATCTGACTCTCTTTCATTTTCGTGTCCTTCTCAGCAGTAGTTGTCCTTCTCAGCAGTAGTCTACCTAGTTTTGCGCCTAGGGTTCTAGTGGGTTGGGCTGGAAGTTGGAGCATCTTCTATAATTACCAGGTTCTTCTCCTAGTTTTTCTTTTCTAGATGATCCACCAATGCATTCATATTCTGGGAAGAAACTTTAAGGACCTGGAGGCTGTGGTCCATAAGGCTTTTCAATGCTTTCTCATTATGGGCAATCCGAGTGTTGACATTGTCTTTGTCCTCCTCCACCTATTCTTTCATAGTTTTAATAACATCCTCCAAATGTTTCAGGTCGCCTTTTATCATATCTTTCTCCAGCCAGTCCTCCATCTCCATTTCCTCCTCCGCTTCACTATTTTCCGTATCCTCATTCTATTTCCTAGAGTCAAACATCTTAATCAACTTATTGATCTTATCTTCCAGCTCCCTTTGCTTACCCTACATAATGGTGATGTTTTCAACAACCCATTTCTGGAAATTGAAGAATTCAAGGGTGTAGTTGCGGGTGGTGTCCAGGATGGTATCTGTAGAGTCCTTGCTCTGTTCAGTCTCCTCAGCATTAGGGTTGTCACCCTCCTTAGGATTCAGAGCCTCATTCTCGCTTTCCGAACCCTTAGGGTTAGAGTGAGGGTTCTCAGAATTACCCCCTTCCTCCCCTTCACCATAGTTATCATCCTTGTTTGGCTCCATTTCAATATCAGTGTCCTTATCCTTTCCCTCTTCTTCATCACAATGCACCTCCTTTTCTTCATGCTCTATTTCTACTTTCCTTTTTTTATGGGTAGGGGTGCTAGGCTGATCCCCATTCGAATCAGAGTCTTTGCATTTCTCAGATATATGAGTGTTGATGATCAAAGGATCATCCTTGGTTGCCCTAGCCTTATCCTTAATATGTTCATATATAAGTAGAATGAGTCCCTGGTGAGCTAAAGGATAGGAATTAGGCTTTTTAGCATAGTCGACAAGGCTCTCATTTAGAGAGGATGCTAAATAGAAGGGAAAGGATATTTTAGCCCCATGATAGAAATGGTTCAGGATAGTGAAATGATAGTTATAAATTTTTGTAAATTTGCCATCCATAGTCAAATATTCCATTAAAGCCCTAAGAACTTTTTGCTAGAAAGGCTTTACCTGCTGGGGGGTGTAGTAGGATATGTTGTCCTTCTTCACAAGGTTGCCCTTCTCATCCTCCATCTTTGGGAAATTTTTGAAAGCCTCGGCTACATACTTCCGATCCCTGTAGAATTTAGTCCTCTCCATCTTGAGTCCCGTGACCTCTGCAATCAAGTTTTCATCGAGTTGCCAAATCTCCCCAAACAGGGTGGCTCTGTTGTTACTCCAGCTTTTAGCGAAACTGTAAGACACAAAGTTTCTGCTTCCATGAAGCTTTTCCATATAATCAGTGAAGCCGTGTCTGTGGAGCCTTCTCCAAAACTTTCTTTCACTCTTCCAATTCTCGCAACCTGGAGGCTCGTTCCTGTTTAGGTTACTGCCCATTCTAATCTCCAAGTAAAGATACCCTCTACTGCAGTTCTCAATCCGTGAATAAAACTCTGAAAACTTGTTATTTCTGGATTCCCCATGTAAAGACTCTTTCATAGTTTTGAAGTTGCTGCTCATGTCCATACAAACCCAGCTATTATTACTATAATCTTTCGCACAAATATGATCTTGGTTATGATGCTGAGAAACACTCATAATCTGACAGTTAATCCGCCCCCAAAATCTATCCTTGGAACTCGTTCCCTAGAAATAAATCATGAGATTAACTTGATCCATTGATGCGATCAAAGTATAATTGCTCTTTAATCTCCCATTTGATGTGAGTTTCTCCAATGTATTTGACATCCTTCTCCAAATTGACCCCTTCATTGGCTAGGATATCTGCAACCTGATTTCCCTCTCTAAAGGTATGAGTTATACTAATACTAACATAGTTATTTAGAATATCTTTAGCATTTTTAATTAAATTGGTAATATTCCAAGAAATAGAACTAGTACCTTTGAGGGCTTGTATGATGTTTGAAGAGTCCCCTTCGAGCCAAATTTTTTTGAATTTGAATTCCTGAGCTAGCTGGAGGCTCTTTAGCATTGCTAGAGCTTCAACCACATGGTTATTTTGGGTCCCAAAAGGAGAAGCAAAAACAACAATGCAAATTCCTTGATCATTTCTAATAACTCCTCCTCCACCAGCCTTTCCAGGGTTCCCTTTAGCTGCCCCATCAAAATTAACCTTTATCTAGTCATAATCAGGAAACCTCCACACAATGTTATCTCT
This sequence comes from Cryptomeria japonica, assembly GCF_030272615.1. Classification (NCBI taxonomy): domain Eukaryota; kingdom Viridiplantae; phylum Streptophyta; class Pinopsida; order Cupressales; family Cupressaceae; genus Cryptomeria; species Cryptomeria japonica. The sequence goes on from NC_081412.1 coordinate 283,054,343, forward strand.
CTTCTTTTTATTTTCTGATCTATAGACCTTATGCATTAGGTTCCATTAAGTAAGGATGTCTTTTTCCATATCATTCATATCTGTAGTAGACCATTGTTGATTATTCTTGTGAGGAATGTTGATGTTCTCCTTTATAGCCCTGCATATTTTTTCAAAGACCACCTGAATATTACACTTAACTTCCCTAAATATCCTATTATTCCTTTCTTTCCAAATGCCCCAACATATCATGGGGAGGGTCAAAGACCAAAGGTTCTTGATGATTTGGCATTTGGTTGGAAAATTCCATTGCTAGATGATATCCTTGATGCTCTTGTTCATGACCTAGTTAATTTTCCATTTTTCCCACATTTTGCACCAAATATCCCAGGTAAAGGAGCAGTGAAAAAATAGGTGATCAACTGATTCCCCCTCCTTCTGGCAAAGCTCACATCTATTAGGGAATTTGAAACCCCTTCGGATTAAATTATCAAGAGTAAGGGTGCTATTATGAGAAGTAAGCCAAAAGAAAATGTTGACTTTAGGGATCAGAATGTTGTTCCAAACTTTACTCCAAATGGGATTGCTAGTTTGAGGTCATGAAAGTTATTTAATGTTGATTATCCAAAAAAAACATTCATTAGTTATAACATCTCATGCCCAACTATGAGGTCTACTATTGTAACAATGTTTGGCAATGCAAATTCATCTTTAGGGAAAGATTTGTTTAAGTCTCTAAAATTAATACATATGCAAATTCCCTTAGGTGGTTTGGTAACTAGAACTAGATTTAACATCCACTCTACATAATCAATGGTATAACATGAATTCAATATCTAATATCTTTTGAAGTTCCACTTTGACTAATAAAGCATTTTGGGGATGCATTTTTATTAACTTTTTCTTGACAAGCTTAGCTCTAGGAGCAATTGTATGATTATGCAAAACTAACTCAAGATCAAGTATAAGAATATCATCATATGAACATGTAAAGATGATTTGTCTTTGTATTAAAAATAAAATAAAATCCTATTTCTCTTTTGGTGACAAATGTGCTACAAATTGTATGATTTTAGGATTCTCTAATGTGCTCAAGTTAATTTCTCTTGTTTTTTTTAAAAGAGGTGATAATCTCTCTTGAATGATGGGGAGTATGTCAAGAATTCAATCCTCATGGATCTCAAAAAGGTTTTCACCTTCAAATATATCCTTTATTTTTATATTTTGTTAATGTTGGCAATTGACACTCATTGGATTCATTTTATTGTCATTGATGACAACAAGGTCTGATGGAAGTCATAAACCGACACTTGGAGGCATATACCAGTAGATACTGGCTTTTGGAGCATTCAGGGATACACCGGCACTGACACTGAAATTGATACTTAATTAGAAGCCGACATCAAGGAGGATTTACTTAATAAATCATTTTGTAAATATTGTCAAGACCGACATTGAATATCTTTTGTAAGTGTATTGTAAGCTGACATAAGTAATATTATTTGTAATAGGTATATAGGTCAGTCTGCTAGGTTATTTTGATATATAGAAATGATAGAGGATATATGTGGATATAGGAGAATATAGCAGAACTCTATGATGCAAAATAAATGTATGGAGATCATTTTGTATGCGAATGTTATATCATGCAATGATCTATAGATAGCTTGCAAAGCATTCTTGGAGGAGAAGTGATATCGATAGTAGTTTAGGTTTATGAACCGATACAGAGAAGAACCAGAACCAAAACTCTATTTGTCATAGCAGATGCATTCTTGAATTCATTTTTCAGTAATTTACTTTAGCAAAAAACTTGTAGTCAGTGAAGATCTTTAGTGATGAGCAGTATGCTCTAGGTAGTGTGCCTTCCTGCAAGTGCATGCCCTTGTTATATGTAATATCTTTTCATATGGCCAGTGAACTGATATTGTGGGTCACAAATCCCACCATGGTTTTTCCTCATTGAGGGTTTCCACGTATAAATTCTATGTGTTATGGTGTTCATTTATGTGGATGGTTTATTTGGTTCTTGTTATATGTTTATTTGTTTACCGATTTATATATGCATGGTCTAGAAAGTTAAAAACTGATCATACCAGCAGAACATTGATTCACCCCCCCTCTTAGTGTTCTTGGATCCCAACAATTGCTATCAGAGCCTGGTACCTCAAAGAAGTTTAATAGCTTGAGGAAGATCCTGAAATCACAATATTTGAACATGGCTATGGAGAAGCAACTTGAGATGGCTCTTGAGGATTATGATGCTGAAAGGATGAAGAACTTGAAATTGCAAGAAAAATTAAATTCTGCAAATGAATTCATTCTTATCCTGCAAGAAAGATTATGATCCGCTCAAGCCAAGAGAAAATAAATTTTGCAACAACTGGATGATGAGGATAAGAATTCTCTTAAGGAACAATGTCAAAAACTAAGTCAAGCAAACATGCTCATGAAGAATGAAATTCAAGACCTGACTATGAGATTATCAAAAAATATTGAGGATAGAAAGAAGAAGGAAGATAATCCTGTTATATCTCTGAAGAATAAATTTGATGAATGTGGTAGATTGACTCATGAGAATAATCTGTTGAGAACTGATTTGGCACACTCCCAGAATAATGAACAAGAACTTGAAAGACAAATAACTACACTAAGAGATGATCTGACTACTGCAAGTGAGTATAAAGAAAAGTTTAGGATCGGTGTTGCACAGTTGGATGATTTATTGAAAAGACAAAGATAGATTGATGATTCTAGAGGACTTGGATTTGTACAAGGTGAAAGCTTTGGTACTGCAAATGAAGATCAGACAACTAGTATGCAGAACTCATCAGAACAGAGGAAACCGGTAAGGCAATCTAATGCTTATAAATTCAATGGTAGATGTTTTGTTTGCAATAAATTTGGGCATATGGCTAAACAATGTAGAAATAAGGCAAATCAAAACTATAGTTTTGTTCCTGGTCAATGCACAAACTGCAAGAAATATGGTCACAGATTAAAAGATTGCAAAATGAATGTTAAATGTCATGCATGTGGAAAATTTGGACACTTTTCTAATCATTGTAGATCAAGAAATAATACTGGATATGTCAAATCAATTCAAAAGAATAATGTTATATGCTATGAATGCAACAAAATAGGTCATATTGCTAAGTATTGCAGAAGCAAGACTCAATCGGTTAATAATGTAGGTCCTAGGGACAACTAAGAGGGGGGGTTGAATCAGTTGTCTAATAAATTCAAACCAAAATCTTATTAACCAACTTAATGCTTAATACCGGTAAGACAGTTAAATGTGTCGGTAAATAGTGTTAACAGGAAATGTTGTACTGGTAAGAATTAATGCATGAAACATAAGCACAAAGTCAACCACAACACATGACACAAATATTTGTACGTGGAAACCCTATAAGGGGAAAAACCACGGTGGGAAACCTTACCCACAATCAAATGATACTACTGCAGATAGTAAGTGTACAAAGAGGGGTCTGCACATGCAGAAAGGCCAACAGCCTAGAGCTCACTGCTCAAACACAAATGGGAGTCACACTGACTACAGTTGGATGGTTAAATCCAATGAGAATGTACTGCACAAAATAGCATCTTCATATGCTGGATTCAGTACCAATGTAATGCTGATATGCTTCTACAAAAACCTAACTTCACCTTCAAATGATGTCTTCGTGTATATCTCTGCTTGATCTCACATATATCCTTCCTTAAGTCTTTTTGCATTCCACACTTGATCTTACAAATAAGATCTTACATTTATACCATACCCTAAGACCAATTTTAGTAGGTCAGCTCTACAAGATATTACAATAAAACATTTTACAAATAATACAATAACTAATGCAATAACCGATTGAACATGTCGGCTTAATGCTTTTATAACAATAATAAATCATCTCCATAGTGTGCCATGCTGATCTGGAAAAGATAAACCTGCCGGTGTAACCTTAGATAACCTGGACCTATTTGCCGGTAAAAGCAAATATGCAAATAAGAATATACCAATGATATTACTTCAAGGAAAAGTGTCCACATGATGTCTTCGACATTACCAAGTGTCTTCCATGTCATTGCAGGTACCGGTGAACATTATATCCTATCGATTAACCATATACCGATGATTGTTTGAACAGTTTACTGATTGCCGGTGAATGTTGTTGGATCTCCAAAGTAGGTGTATTTAGCAAGTGTTGACATCAATGACAAAACCATACCAAAATACCAACAAATAATGATAAAGATAATAAGAAAGGAAAGAAGAAGGTAGATGAAATACAACAAGATCAAACCAAGAGATGGGTCAGAAAATCTAAAGAACCAAGTGGAGATGGATCTATACTGGCAACTCCATCGGTAGAACAGGGTATTCCTCCATTGACAGGAAATTCCACCGATAACTAAGGCATAAGCCTTAGGGGTTGGCAAAGTCATTGCTAAATTTTTCATATTACCCCAGAAGAGATCTAAGGAGATCTGGAAAGAGATATAGGAGAATTGTGTTCATCATCGATGAAGGTTCACCCGATGCATAACTGTGAAACCGACATCTGTAGGGTTGTTGGTGAAGCATTTATTACAAAAAATTAGGGTTTTATTCATTGATAAAAGAGGGTAAGTGAATTCATTTTCACTCACCGAGAACTCAAGCATTCAGAGCGAAGTGAAGGCGAGTTAAGAGAGAGAAAAAACATTGTGAAAGGATTTCGAGCAGTTATCTGAAGCACTCAATCTTCCACCGACATTCACTTTCAGGTATTTTTCAAAATGACATTTGGATCTTCAAATCCTACTTTTATTGCAAATACCACCATTGTCAAAGTCAAGGATAGGTTAAGGCTAGTATTTAAGGAGGTTCCCGATATTTTTAAAAAGGCAGACTCCGCGGGAGCATTTTCTAGGGTTCCTGATGACATAATGTATGTTGAAGATGTGAGGGAATACATTCGGCATAGAAGACATCAAAATCATGTATCAATCCGTGATACAAAGAGACTCTGAAACCATCAAACTGGAATTCAAAGCAATTGAGGATCTAGGGTTAACCAATATTCTTTACTTACCAGAACTCAAAGATGAGGTTATCAGATACATTCTGAGTAGGGTTCACAATGAATTTATTTGGCTAGATAGACCTTACATGATCACGAAGGAGGCTATTCAAGTTGTCACCAGCTTACCCAGGGTCAGACAAGAACTTGGCAAGAAAATTTCCAACACAGAGGTCGAGAAACTCACCGGTGCTACACCTAATAATGGATCAATGAGGATAAGCACAATCACCGACACAGATATAAAGTTTGCAAGCATGATCATAGGTTACAAGGTAACTCAATCCAACTGATTGAATTTTGTTGCTAGTTCATACATTCATGCTACATATCAGATGCTAAGCAATAATGTGAAGTGTGATTTATGTGAATGGATGAGGAGTGAGTTGATGCTAAACCTTAGTAAGATCAAAGGAACCAAGAAAGGCACTTTTAGATATGAAAATTTGATTGTTTGTTTAATGCTTTACTTCCTAAAAGAGCTACCCGGTCTAGGAAAGAAGCATTAGGCTCATGACATACCGGTAGGTATGCATATCAAAGAAGCTATCATCGATCTTGGTACCGGTAGAGATGAGAAAATCTGGGGATATTTTTAGACATTTCAAGAAAACATGAGGCAAAGGGAGAGAATTTCAAAGAACATTGTGGAGAAGTATTCCATTGACATCTGTTTCATGGTAAAAACTGATGAAACTCTTATGGAAGCAGTTGAACCTAGGCAAATCTGGATTACTAATCTTGAATATGAGGTAGATGATAGCATTTTTGAACTCTATGAAAAGACGTTGTTAGATGCCCCATTAGATAATAAGATAGAGCATTTTAGTACAATAGGAGAGAAGGCTCTTGAAGTAAAAACCAGCTTTAACAGGAAAAGAAGAGAGAAGAAAATAGAAAAGATGTCTGCATATGTACAAGATGTGATCCATAAGATAGACACTTAGCTGGGCTCTAAATCTAAATAGGCAGCTAAACTAGCAGAGGTTGGTACTGTAGAAGTGAAGAAGCCACAAGTTCACATTTCTGCTATCACTTCTGACTCAGATTCTAAGGATAATGAATCTCTGGCTTTCAGAAGGGTACAAAGGAAGAATGTGGTAAAACCATCGGTAGAGAAGAAGAAGGCAGAGCCTAGGAGGAGACTTGTTAGAAAGGAAACTAAGCCTACTACACCTCCACCACCAGCAAGGAAGCCTATGCAGAAGAGGAAACGAGTCACACCAGCAACCACAAGCAAAAAGCAGAAGGGTGACGATACTGGAACCGATAAGACCACAATGACTTGTGCTGAGCTTATTGATGAAATTACAAAAGATGGAATATTGAAATATATATCAAATTATTATGAAAATTTAGAAGAGAATGAGAAAAATGAATTAAAAGAGGCTATTTTGTTGTATATAGACATTTATAAGAAATCCTTAATTGAAATTTTGAAGGAAATACCCTTATCCTTGTATAATAAACTTGAGGCTAGAAGACTTGACGCTGTTAAGAGGGATAGGGAGATTAAGGAAGTTGCACTTTTGGAATTGTGTGGTACTGTAAATAATGAAGAAATTAAAAGATGTATAGATACTGCAAATAGGATAGTTTTTAGTAGTAAAAATCAGCAAATAAGCCTTATGATGGGGAGAGTAAATGAGGTGGTAAATGAGACAAGTAAGGGATGGAAAAAATTCTTTCAGAAAAACCCTGGCTTTCTCACATCTCATGAAGAATTTGCAAGGGCAACAACTTCCACCATTCCCGATAGATCAAAAGGGAAAGGCATTTTGGTCAGTTCAACTCCAATTTTGACGCACCTAACAGTAACTATAGATACTCAAACACAACTGGTAGCTAAGGAGAGTGTATAGTCTGTACCAGCACAGACCATTTTTGAGCAAGGTAATGTGCAAGACACTAGAAATACTGTGGACAATACTCCACCGACAATAACTGACACTGCACCAAGTGACGAAGCCACCGATGCAAAAGATGTTGAGATGGACAAGGTAAAAGCAACTGAGTCCATACCAACTGGTAAAATTGATTCCTCGACAAAGGTTTTGGCAATTGAAACTTCTCAGTTTGAGAAGAAATCAGTCTTTGAGTTGAGTCCAACTGAATTAATGATGATGGCTACTCAGAAATTGCTGAAGGAAGGTACTACAGATAAAGGATTAACTGATCGATTGGTCTCAGTATTGCACGAACTAATACCTGACTATCAGATTGAAGATGGAGCAAGCCCTTCCAGTAAGCTTAAGGCTCTAACAAAACATATATCCAATAATTTTCTATCTCTGAGACAGATTGGAGACCAATAGGCTTTGGACAATTTCACAACAGCATAAAGAACAACTTTCGATCAACTTATAAAATCTGGGAAGAAGAGAATTGAGGACAAACTTATTCCCATTGAGGTATGTTTAAAATGATGTACAAATATTTACAGAGTATGTTGTAACATAGGAAGTTTTACAACTAATGTAGATAGTAGATTGGATGAATTATATAATAATATGGCTAAAATTGCTAACTCTTTTGATGGATTGACTGCACTGACCACATCTGTTGATGGAAAATTTTTGTTCTTGGAGAACCAATTTTTTTGTTTTGAGAAGGAGAGAGATAAAATCATAAGAAGAGCAAGAAATCTAAGAGGATTGGTAAGTCCTTGACTAGATTCATTGGGTGTTCACAAGAAAGAGTGCATGGATATGATAGCTAAGCCCACATCGATAGATATCCAAGAGAAGGAAACACTTGCCCACTTACTAAGCGAACTTGCATCTATTTTTGATACCTTCAAATCTGGCTAGGATACATATCTTCAGTTATTACAAAAGGCATACTCAGAAATCCTAAAGATGGCTAAGCTCTAGTGAAACTAACAGTATTCTTTTATTCTTTCAATTATTTCACTAGTCTTTGGAATTAATTTCAAAGGGGGAGTATGTACATATGTGAAAAATAATATTAGAGAAACACATTGGAAGGATATCTGATGGAGTGTTGCTCAGGGGGAGCATCCAGCAGGAATCCATTTTTCACATGAGTGTTGCCATCAATTCCAAAGAGGGAGATTGTTGGCAATTGGCACTTATTGGATTCATTTTGTTGTCATTGATGGAAACAAGGTCTGATGGAAGTCATGAACTAGCACTTGGAGGCATATACCAGTAGATACCGACTTTGGAGCATTTAGGGCTACACCGGCACCGACACTGGCATCGATACTTCATTGGAAGCCAACATCAAGGAGGATTTACTTAATAAATTATTTTGTAAATATTGTCAAGGAAGACATTGAATATCTTTTGTAAGTGTATTGTAAGCCGACATAAGGCATATTATTTGTAATAGGTATATAGGTCAGTCTGCTAGGTTATTTTGGTATATAGAAATGATAGATGATATATGTGGATATGGGAGAATATAGCAGAACTGTATGATGTGGAATATATGTATGGAGATCATTTTGTATGCAAATTTTATATCATGCAATGATCTGTAGATAGCTTGGAAAGCATTCTTGGAGGAGAAGTGATACCGGTAGTAGTTTAGGGTTTATGAACTGGTACAGAGCAGAACCAGAACCGAAACTCTATTTGGCATAGCAGATGCATTCTTGAGTTAATTTTTCAGTAATTTACTTTAGCAGAAAGCTTGTAGTCAGTGAGGCTCTTTAGTGATGAGAAGTATGCTCTAGGCAGTGTGCCTTCCTGCAAGTGCAGGGCCCTGTTATATGTAATATTTTTTCATATGGCCAGTGAACTGATATTGTGGGTCACAAATCCCACCATGGTTTTTCCTCATTGAGGTTTTCCACATATAAATTTTGTGTGTTATGGTGTTCATTTATGTGGATGGTTTATTTGTTTCTTGTTATATGTTTATTTGTTACCGATTTATATATGCATGGTCTAGAAAGTTAAAAACTATTCATACCAGCAAAACACTAATTCATCCCCCCTCTTAGTGTTCTTGGATCCCAACGGTTAATCTAAAAGTTCCCTTCAATTTTCACTAGAAGACCCATTTTTAATTTTAATATTTTTATGATTGGAAGGATTAGCACACTCTCCAAAATATGTTGTAGCATCAAGGTCTATAGTAAAATTAACTTTATGATACCACATGGGTATAATCTCTCAAAGTTTCATAAACTCAGTGATAGCTTCATCATTTTTGAATAAATCCAAACTCAAAGGTCTTTGTTGGTCCCAATCAATAGGGTTTGAGTGGACTAGAGGAAGATTATCATCAATTTGTGCAAAGGATATGCATATGTGGGTTAGAGTAAATACATAGGAATGATCTATTGCAAGGTTGATTAGAATGAGCTACTTATGTGTTGACATTGATGTCAACATCCTTTGGTTGTCATTAGTGATTAATTGGTATAAGTGATGTTGAGTTTCCTATGAAATTGTACTGAGAGATTTGCTCCACATATCTTCTATATTGTACATCTATTTATATAGTTTAGATACGTCATTAAAAAGTTTTAGAGATGTTATATTCTATATTTCATGATTTGGATTGTTGTGATAAGTAAGTTGTGTTTACCAGTATGTTCGATAGTGTTTTTCGTATGAATTAATGCATGCTTTGCATTTCTTTGCATTATGGTTTCTGGTGTTGTAGTTTTAGAGCTAAGTTGATAATGTCCTTAGCTTCATTTTATTTAGTTGGCACATTTTCTTGGGCTTAAAAAGCATGATTCCAAATTTTGATGGTGTTTACTCTAGGTTTGGCTGACCTCAGGTACTTACATTTCATATTATTTCTTTGATGATTATGGATCATTATATAACATGTTTGATGTTTAGATTGGTTCTAATTAAGATGTGTTGTGGTCTACTTTACAGTCTTTTCCACCACAGGAATATTTAGTGCTGACCTAATTTTAGTTGTGTTTTAGTTGAGATGCTTAACCAATCTTGGGAGATTTTGCATGTGTGAGGATGATATAAATAGACGTGTGCATGAAGAGAAAAATGTGGGCGTGTATGGGAAAGAAACTGAAATGTGATGAAGGTGTGTAAAAGAGGATCTATCCCCCTGATTGCTTGATGATTGGTATTTTGAGCTGGTGAAAAGTGTTGAGTAGTGTGAACTTTCATGTGCTAGCTTCTAAAAGTAGTAAGCCAAAGGTATCTACAGATCTTATAGTTGCATAGGTGCATCACTAGTGGATTATTTCTCTTTTATTCTTCTTCATTTTGGTAGTGAGCCCTCCAACAATGTGCCTCTCTTTCTTTCTCTCTGATAGTGAACCCTTTTAGTAGTGAGCCTTTTATTGTAAAAATCACCTTAACTGGTATCACCCTAATAGGTGTTCATATATCGAGAATAGCATACTCCATGGTTTTTTCCTTAATAGGGCTTTCCACGTTAAATATAGTTTCATTGTGTACGATGTCCTTTGGTTTCTCACATTCTTTCATGCTCATATCTTTCTATGGATTATGTGCTAAAAGTTAAACAACTGATTCACAGCCCCCCTCTTAGTTGTGTTGTGCATTAGAATATTTAACAATTGGTATTAGAGCCTTGGTTCCTAGGACAAGAGCTTAACCACTTGAGGAGATATTGATGGTGCACAAATTAATAATACCTTTGTTTTATGGATTTTACTATTCTTTTTGGAAAGTGAAGTGTTGCCAATTGACACTCATCTGATGTCACAAACCCTATTTTTCCATAATTATTTAATTAGGAAAATAATGTTTATTTTTCAAATGAAATTGAAATGAAATGAAAATGGAACTGTTAATGAAATAATATTGGAGATCGAATGCACTAAAATGATTTATATACAATTGAATGATCAGTATTAATTTTTATTGTAAATTGGGATCGCCATTGCTAATGAGCAATTGAGTGCAAGTGAATGTAGGAACAGGTGAACACTGATGAAGGCGAGAAAATAGTTTAGGTAGAGTTGTCCTAGCTCCTAGATTTCATTAGAATAGATGGAATCTCTCACACACCACAGTAGAAAAATTATGTTTGTGCATTTGTGACTTCATCGGTGCATGATTTTGAATAAAATGATATGAGTAATTGGTAATCGTTACATTGATTTCATCTATAAAAGTGAAAATTAGTTTGATATTTAGAGTTATGAAATTTATCGACTTAACGTTCTTTATAAAGAGGATTTAGAGTTTCTAGCATAAGAGAATGCAAATATAATTTTATTTATGATTGAGATGTTTACAATTACATGGAATTCGTATGCATGTAATTTCGATAATTGTTTTATAATTTATGTCGTGTTTTAAAGTGAATAGATAATCTTTTCAATTCAAAATATGTTTTGAATATGCTTGTATATAATTTAGAATTATATATATCATATTTATATTAAAACCTTTTTACAATAGATATAAATAAATCAGACGTTTAATATATATAATATTTAATTATTATATATCCTAATGTTTTAACTAGGTTTTCTTTTTAATTTAACATCTAATAAATTGAATGTAATATATATATTATTTTTATTAACATGTTTTATGCAACATATAAAAGGTAGCGGGTTGAATAAGTAAGTTGACTATTAGAAGCCGTTGTCAAGCCAACTAAACAAGTAGACCCACGATAGGCTACTTGGCCGTACTCCCTGATCCTCAGTGTAGCAGAATTCAATGAGTATAACAACATATTGGAAGCCATCAAGACTTAGGAAATGCATAAACTATTCCAAGTAATGACTGAGAAAGGGTGGTATTTGCAATGTAAGTAAAGGTTGATGTGAGGGAGGTCGATAGTAATATCGACCACTCCCCTTATTTAAAGGGAGGGGTCGGTATTACCACTGACCACTCCTCCTCTTCCATAAACAAATCAATGTGTAATACTATCCTAAACACCTACCACGTGCAACAACTAAAACTTTATGGTAATTGGTAGGTTAATGTGGCAAGCATAGTAATGGAGGGAGTTGACACACCACTGACTACCCCCCTTTATATATACACGTAGCAGCCATTAAGACTTGGAAAATCACTATACATGTAGCTAAACGACTTCCAAAATAATTAGTATTAATGGCGACTCAGAAAAAACAATGAGTTAAGAGAAGGAAGTTGTTGGGTTGGTATCAACTATGCATGCAAACAACTACATAGAGTTTAAGATGATCAGACCTTGCAACCCCGATGTGTTGAAGAGATGTCAAGCTCATTGAATTGGAATGAGAAGAGTTCACTGCTGCAACGGTTGGGTGTATTTAATACAAGTCATAGTCGACAAAAGAGGAAAGTTGTAGTCGACAAAAGAGGAAAGTTGACTTGGAATCATGAGGAATTACAAAATCATTTGTAAGGGAGTCCTTATTAATATCTATAAATGACATGTGCAGTGTGGTGTCACATAAGAAGTTAATGGATAACTTTGCATGGTGAACACATAAGAATTCAAAACCATTTAGGATTGTTATGTTGCAATTAAATCATGTGTTGTGTCATTTAGAATCAATCCACCACTATGAGATATAGCCCAAAAGTAGGAAAGAAGATAGATGACAACACTATATATAGACCATTAAGTTGGAAGAGAGGAGGGGGGAGAGATTCAACAAAGGATTAGAGAATGGAACATAGAAGATAAAAGTAGTGGAGATTTAGATGTGTTTACGACCAAGTCATAAAAGATCGATGACGATCATCTGAGATTTAGAGTCGAATTTCAAAGGAAAGAGTTGAATACCGGAACAAGGAAGAGTGGTAGACATGCCAGAGGAACAACGATCTTGTTGAGAACTTGGTGAGATAGAAAGAAGATAATAATACACTGAGTAGAATCAGTCAGAGGTAGGCTCTATTCTAACAAGTTTGTTGTAGAAATATAAAGAGAAAATGATGCAGAGCCCTCCTTGTATCTTTTCAAACACTCTAGGATGTATGACACTAACCCCCAACACACCAATAGGATCCTACAAAGTAAGGCTCTACAATCTTAGTTCAAACTTCTCATTTCACTCCAAGGTTCATACTACTCAAATTGGGCAACTTGCTCCATTATGCATCATGAAGCCTCCTAAGGTTCTTGACCTTCACAACACCTATTTTGGATCATACAATACTCACATGGACCAAAACAAACATTGGTTTCAAGGATTCAAACCAATTCCTCATGAAATCTTCACAATTAGGTCTATTTGCTTGTAGCCCTTGGAGACGGGTAATGGGATCTTAAGTCCAAACTTTTTCAAACACCCTGGGAAATAAATCATTGATTCAGATACCCTTTATGGTCTTACACAATCCTCTAAAAGGAGAGGTCAAGATCTGACAAGGAAAGGTTTGAACCTGGTGATGACCAACTGTCCTAAAGGTTAATTAAGCCTCCATTTGTGAAGCAGCTATATTAGAATGGACACATCTTAAAAGAAAAAATCCATGGGAATGTGGGGAACCATAAACCATCATATATTCTAGGGTTACATGCTTATAATCATCGCCAATTGTCTTCTAGGGTAATTATTGCAGCCTAAGGGCTAGGTAGCCACATAGAGATATCTACCCAACGACTGATAAAAAACACATCTCCCTTGTTCCTCCTAAAAAATGCCTTTGGAATAATAGAATATATAGGCCATTCTTGCATCCCATCCATTTCCATGAGTTTTAGATGAACAGGTTGCAAGTTTTGGCCATGGGAAGGCAAAACCCTAGGCAAAACCCTGGTTTTCCGGGTACCTACAACAAAACCTAGATATCTGGAGAAAAACCAATGAAAAGACCTCAAATAAAGACCAAATAATTGGTAACTAACTTAACTAACAAGATCAAAACATTAGGGATTGGTCCCAATCCATACAACTCTGTACCTCGTGCCAAAACCTCACAGTTTGAAGGAAAAACTCAAAATTTATTTATTGCTTGCAGTCATAAAAACTTTCTCTGTACATTATCTCCTTGGGAATTGTTCCCTCAAGGTGTTTATACCCATCTAAAACTTCTCCCAACTGAAAACAAGAGGTTAGATCCGTTGGAGGAGTTAAAACAACAAAAATTCAAAAAGTTGTACAAAAGTTGCTCATGACAACTTTTGACAAAGTTGTAAAAAATGTCATTTCTTGCACCCGAATGACTTGGGTCAAGACTAACACCTCTCAACACCCTATAAGTAGTTAAAACAACTAAAACCACTAGGAAAAACCTATCCTAAGCATAATTAGTCCCCTTTTTCCCAAAAGTCCTAATTGGCTTATCAAGATGCCAAAATAGGAGTTTGGCTCACAAGATGGGGTCTTTTATTACAAACACAAAATGCATGATTGAAAACACAAGGAAAAAATACTAAAACATGTTTAAGGTCTTATCCTTCCTCCTCTGATCCTGAATGATCATGTTGAAGGAGTTTCCCTGCACCATACTCCCCAGAAAAAGAAATCTCAAGTCCACTTGAGATGAGAGTTTGCAGGTCTACACCATGGTTTTTGATTTGTTGTTTTGCCATCTAGACTGCTTCAGAATTTGGTTGTCCCTGTCAGGCCACCAAATACTCCATATATACTTGTTTCCTTGTCCTCTTTGCAACCTTGGTGTCCAAAACTTTATGCAATTTTGGTGGTTCATGTTTGGGAATGTCATCATCTGATACAAAGTGAATGGTTCCTTCTCCTGCATCAACACTAAATTTGTAAAGAGTTAAGTCACATACATTAAAAATGGGTGACAAACCAAGATCAGGTGGGAGTTGAAGTTCATAAGCATTTTGTCCACATTGTTTCAAGATTTGACAGGGTCCAATCTTCCTCTGCATAAGCTTTGTGTATTTTCCTTTTGGAAGTCTTTCCTTCTTCAAGTGAACCCACACCAAGTCTCCCACATCAAACTGGACATCCCTCTTCTTCTTTTTAGCATGAACCTTATATCTTTCTATAGGTTGTTGAAGGTGAGATTTAACTTGGTCATGTATCTCCTTTATGGCGGTGCCAAAGGTTTCTCCATCTACACTAATGGCTTCTCCTTGAGGTAGTTCCCT
Source organism: Cryptomeria japonica (assembly GCF_030272615.1). Lineage (NCBI taxonomy): Eukaryota > Viridiplantae > Streptophyta > Pinopsida > Cupressales > Cupressaceae > Cryptomeria > Cryptomeria japonica. Next base: position 283,069,381 of record NC_081412.1, read on the forward strand.
TAAATCCAACACACCCTTGGGTGGATTCCATACACAACCTGGAAGGGTGACTTACGATTGCTTCTATTTACTGTATCATTATAAGAGAATTCTGCCTGAGATAGTATGCTATCCCACTTCTCTCCATATTGCCTAGTTAAACATCTTAGTAGATTTCCCAATGATCTGTTTACAACTTCAATTTGGCCATCCTTTTGGGGATGGTAGGCTGAGGAAAAGGCTAGATTTGTGCCAAGATTCTTCCAAAGAGTCCTCCAGAAGTGTCCAATAAATTTCACATCCCTATCAGAGACTATGGTCAAAGGCAAACCATGTATCCAGATAATTTCTTTGAAAAATAAGTCTGCAACATAAGAAGCGTCACAAGTGGTTTTACATGGCAAGAAATGTGCCATTTTACTAAACCTATCCACCACTAAAAAACCACTATCATAGCCTTTTCTTGTCCTAGGCAATCCTAAAACAAAATCTATACTTATACTTTCCCATGGTCTTGAAGGAATGGGTAAAGGCTAGTATAAGCCTGCATTGGTGGATTTCACACATGTCTCCACAAATCTCCTAAAATATGTCTATAATTTGGGCCAAAAGTAGTGCCTCTTCACTAAGTCTAGTGTCTTGTGAAGGCCAAAATGGCCTGCCATTGCTCCACATTGCTTCTCCTGATTATGTTTAGTCTCATAGAGCATTTGGGTATGCACAATTGTGCACCCTTAAACAATAGTCCATCTTGTATTAGAAATTCAGAGAAATCAACATGAAACTACTCATGAAAAGATGCACATACCTTGTAAATCTCTCCAAAGTCTTCATCATCCTCATACATGGCCTTCAAGGAGTCTATTCCAACACTCTCCAACTGGATCTGATTTGTTGTTAATACTCTTCTTCTCAAAGCATCTGCCACCTTATTCTTGACCCCTTTCTTATGCTTAAGAGTGAAAGTGAAGGCTTGTAGGGTCTCTACCCACTTCATATGCCTATGGTTCAATTTTTCTTGGATATTTATGAAACTGAGGGCCTGATTGTCTATGAAAACTATGAATTCCTTTGGTAGCAAGTAGTGTCTCCACTTTTTCAAGGATTGCACTAGAGCATACATCTTTGGGTCATAGGATGAGTACCTCCCCTTTGCCTCATTTAATTTCTCATTAAAGAAGGCAATGGGCCTTCCTTCCTAACTAACCACTGCCCCAATATCCATGTGATTGGCATCATATTCCACTTGGAAGATTTTGTTGAAATTAGGTAGGGCAAGGACCAACTGCTCTGCAACTTTCTTCTTTAATGTTTCAAAGGAGTTATCTGCCTCTTTAGTCCAACTAAACCTGCACTTTTGTCCTCCCTTTATGGTGTCAAGCATTGGAGCACAAATATGGCTAAATCCCCTTATAAATTTCCTATAGAATGTGGCTAAACCATGGAAGCTTCTAACATCATTCATTATTCTAGGTGTAGGCCAAGACAATATAGCACTCACCTTTTCTTGATCCATTTTCAACTCACCATATGAGATTACAAATCCCAAGTAAATGATCTCTTCCTGCATAAAGAAACACTTTTCCAAATTGATCATTAATTGCTCTTCAGACAATCTCCTTAGGACCAGGTCTACATGTTTTAGGTGCTCTTCTTTGGTTTGACTAAAAATTAGAATGTCATCTAGGTAGACTATGACAAATTTTCCTATGAAATCCCTCAAAACTTCATTCATTCACCTCATAAAGGTACTTGGTGCATTAGATAAGACAAAGGGCATGGCCTTCCACTCATACAACCCCTCATTTGTTTTAAATGCAGTCTTCCACTCATCTACCGACCTAATCCTAATTTGATGGTAGCCACTTTTCAAGTCAATTTTTGTAAAATACCTAGCTCCCCCAAGCAATCTAACAAATCCTCAATCCTAGGCATTGGAAATCTATACCTAATATTAATTTTGTTGATAGCCCTTGAGTCTATGCAAAGTCTCCAAGTTCCTTCCTTTTTGGGTGCCAAGACCACAAGGACTGCACATGGGCTCAAACTTTTGCCGATCAGTCCATTTTGCCATCTCAACATTCTGATCTGGGGTGAGCTTATATGCTGCCTTGTTAGGTAGGGTGGATCTGGATATAAGGTCTATGCAATGATGTATATCCCTCATAGGAGGTACTGTCCTTGGCATGCCATTAGAGATGACACCTTTGTACTTGTTTAGTAACTGCTACATTGCAGGGTCAACCAACCTCAATCTGTCTCCTTTCTTGTCTTCAGACTTCTCCACCTTTGTCACTTTGGGACTAGGAATAAGAGCATAATAAACAATTCCTTCATTTGCTATCTTCTTCAAGAATTGCTTTCCTCCTACCACCAACACCTTGACCTCCTTTGCTTTTGTTTCCCCCTCACTCTCCATCATAGGTAATAACTCTATCACCTTACCATCTTTGGTGATTGAATATGTGTTCCTAGCACCATCATGTTGTGCCTTCAAATCAAATTTCCATGGTCTCCCAAATAGGAGATGGCAAGCATCCATCTTTGCAATTTCAAACAACAACCTATCCTTATAGGCTCCAATCTGGAATTCTTCCCAAGCCTTCTCTTCCACAACATCTTGCTAACCTTGGGTGAGCCATGAGACCTTGTAGGGAAAAGGGTGAGGTAGTCTTCTCAATTTTAGCTTCTCCACCATTTCTAGAGACACAATGTTTTCAGTTGATCTGGAATCTATTTGAACCTTGCATACCTTTCCACCCACTTTGCAAGTGGTCTTGAATAGAGACTTTCTCTATGGGGGTTCTTTGTCAGCCATCTTCATGGTAGTTACTTCTCTCTTGATCATCAAAGCTTCACCTCTTTCAGGGTAACCATAGCTATCAGGGGTATTGACACTCTAGTATGTATTTGCACTTGCCACACTTTGGCAATCAGATTCTTGGATCAAGTTACCTGTTCTTTCCCCCATGGAAATAGTAGGCTTGTTAGGACACCTATTGGCCATGTGCCCTTCTTGATTGTAGTTATAGCATCTAATTGGACCTCTACCTTGAGATCTTCCCCTAAATGGTGGTCTTCTTCCTTTGAAGTTACCCCTCTGATTGTATCCTTCATTGTTACTTTGACTACTTTCTCCTTTAGTGCCTTCTTGATTTGTTTCACCTTGGTTTCCAAAACCATTTCCCTTACCTCTGGAAAAATTTCTTCCACCTCTCTACTATCTTCCTCTTCCTTTATTGTTTTTCTTTTATCTCCTTTTGATTTTCTCTTACATCTTGATGGCAAGTTGATGGAATTTACCAACTGTATCCGGGCTAAGGAGGTTTAGTTCTTCTTGGATGTTGTACCTTAATCCATTTAGGTACTGGGCAATCTTTTCACTCTCTTCCTCCTTTGTCTTAGTCTTCATACATAGCCTTTAGAAATCCTCAGTGTAAGGGTTCACATCCATCTCCTTTTGCTTGAGATTTTGCCTCCTCTTGTGGAGTTGAACTTCATAATCCTTGGGTACATAAGCCTCCTTTACTAAGGCAACCATCTTTTTCCAAGAAATAATCTTGGGTTTGTTGTCCTTTTCTCTCTCTTCCTGGACAAAGTTCTACCAAGTTAGGGTGGCTCCCATCAACTTGGATTTAGCAATCTCCACCTTCTGGTGCCCTAGAATGTCTTCACATTCAAAGAAAGTGGATAGGGAGTCTATCTAATCCACCACTACATTTGGTTCCATCTTCCTAGTGAAAGTTGGCAAATCAATCTTCTGCTTCCATGGTTCTTCTCTCCATGGACTAGAGGGCATTAAGGAAGTGCCTTTGGTCAGGAGGAATCACCTCTTCCTTTGGCATAGGGATCTCATCTTCATACCCTTCTTCACTGCTGCCAGTGCCTCCATCTTCCTTCCCATCTACTCTACCCCTCAACCTCTCTATCTCCTTCTACATGGCCCGCTCTCTCACAATCTTTTCCAATTCCATGTTGGTGATTGGTCCCATAGGGACTTCTTCCTCTCCCTCTGCCATTTTCTCAAAATCACTATCTCTTTACCAAAGTCATTACTGGCTCTGATACCACTTAATGTAGAGACCTACTTGTATCTTTTCAAACACTCCAAGATGTATGACACTGACCCCCCAACACACCAATAGGATCCTACAAAGTAAGGCTCTACAATCTTAGTTCCAACTTCTCATTTCACTCCAAGCTTCATACTACTCAAAATGGGTAACTTGCTCCATTATGCATCATGAAGCCTCCTAAGGTTCCTGACCTTCACAACACCTATTTTGGATCATACAAAACTCACATGGACTAGACCAAACACTGGTTTCAAGGATTCAACCCAATTCCTTATGACATCTTCACAATTAGGCCTATTTGCTTGTAGCCCTTGGAGATGGGTAATGGGATCTTAAGTCCAAAATTTTACAAAAACCCTGGAAAATAAATCATAGATTCACATACCCTTTACGGTCTTACACAATCCTCCAAAAGGAAAGGTCAAGATCTGACAAGGAAAGGTCTTAATCTGGTGATGACCAATTGTCCTAAAGGCCTCCATTTATGAAGCATCTATATCAGAATGGACACACCTTACAACCACAACTTTATGGGCATGTGGGGAACCAAAAACCATCATATATTCTAGGGTTACACGTCTGGAATCATCACCAATTGTCTTCTAGGGTAATTATTGTACTCTAAGGGCTAGGTAGCCACATAGAGATGTCTACCTAGGGACTGATCAAACACACATCTCCCTTTCTCCTCCTACAAAATGCCTTTGGAATCATAGAATACATAGTACACCCTTGTATCTCATCCACTTCCATGAGTTTTTGATGAACAGGTTGCAAGTTATGGCCATGGGAAGGCAAAACCCTAGACAAAACCCTGGTTTTCCAGGCACCTACAACAAAACTTAGATATCTGGAGAAAAAAAAATGATCAAGACCTAAAATCAATACCAAATCATTGACAAATCACTGCACTAACAAGATCACAATATTGGGGATTGGTCCCAATCCGTACAACTCCGTACCCTATGCCAAAACCTCACAGTTTGCAGGAAAAACTCATAATTTCTTTATTGCTTGCAATCATAAAAAATTTCTCCATATAGTCCCTCCTTGGGAATTATGTCCTCAATGTGTTTAAACCCCTATACAACTAATCCCAACTGAAAATGAGAGGTTAGAGCCGTTGGAGGAGTTAAAACAACAAAAATTCAAAAAGTTGTACAAAAGTTGCTCATGACAACTTTTGACAAAGTTGTCAAAAATGTCATTTCTTGCACCCGAATGACTTGGGTCAAGACTAACACCTCTAAACACCCTAGAAGAACATAAAACAACTAAAACCACTAGGACAAACCTATCCTAAGCATACTTAGTCCCCTTTTGTTCAAAAGTCCTAATTGGCTTATCAAGATGCCAAAATAGGAGTTTGGCTCCCAAGATGGGGTCTTTTATTACAAACACAAAATGCATGATTGAAAACACAAGGAAAACATACTAAGACATGTTTAAGTTCTTATCCTTCCTCCTTTGAGACTGAATGATCATGTTGAAGGGGTGCCCCTGCATTAGAAAATGTTCTATTTTGATTAAACTTAGACAAAATTAGAATCAGTTTTTAGATTTCTAATTATGAGAATTCTGTCGAATGACATCAAAATATGTTCTTAGAAAATTATATTCTATACATAAATGTCTTATGGAAAGATATTCAAAAATATTGTTGACAAACATAAGTGAAATTCATAGAAATTAGACCATCGAATCCTCTAGAAGCAGAGTAAGAGGATAGAGTGATTGTGTGTACAAAACTTGTAAATTGAATAAAAAAGAAGATGAAATACTAGGATAACTAATTATTAAAAACTGAAACTTATTTTGAATTTGTGTAGAAAAGACTTACACTTTTGAATTTGATCCTTGCATGAAAAATAAAGATGATTATTAGGTCCCTCATTTGAAAGACCATATAGATAGGCGCTTTATGAATTTTCATCATGTTATATTGTTGTTATGAAAAATTAGTAAACTCAATGAGTTGAGTTTTTAAATCATGGAAAGTCACATATTAGTATTAAACTAATTATGTTATTTGAGAAAAGAGGTAGACGAACCAAAACACATGGAAAGATATAGAGCTTAGATGATATAAAAATAGAAATTATAAACCATAAGAAAGGGAATGCAAGTTAATGATTACGCTTTTAAAATGTTTTGATAATTGAATAAAAAAATGTGTACTCATTTTATTCAATTTATATGTAAGATACATACATGTGTTACACCTTCTTAATGATTAATTCTTGTCTTTAAATTGCTTGAAAGATAGAAGCGAAAGATTATTTTCTTTCAGATGTATATTTGTTTATCCATGAAAGATTGCTTCCTATCAGATAGGATTGGTTTTTAATGAAAGATTGGTTCTCTCTATTTCTATTCAACAAAATATTGTCTTCTTTAAACATTATATTCTTATCTTATGAGAAATAGGAAGCTAGAATTGAAAGGTGAAAGAGTGTCTTCTTTAAACATTGTATTTTTATCTTATGAGAAATAGGAAGCTAGAATTGAAAGGTGAAAGATTGTCTTCTATATATTTATTCTATATTCATGTGAACAAAGCTAGATAGGCTTGTTTTTGTGGAAAGTTACCTTCCAAGATGGGTGCCGAATGTGGAATTATAGAGAGAATAGTTTGTTTTTTTCAAACTATCTTTTATTGCTATGCATGGCATTATACTCGGTTGAGTAACTTATTGACCATTGAAATAGATAGATTTATTTATTCTCTCTAGCACATCCTTGATTGATCTTGCATGTTTCTTAATGGAATTAGAAAAATGAATTGCATGTATCATATAGGCATGCACCATATTCCATCTTGTCTTTCAAATTATTTTTCTAAGCAATTCGTGCAGGGTTGGGTATTCTTGATTGACTAAGAATTCCAGGGAAGTGTAAGCTTCAAGGTTGGGCAGAAAAAGTGCTCGAATCTTGTTCTCATCTTCATGCTAAAGATTGCATTGAAGATAGCTTGGGTTGCAGATCAACGGATGCATCTGACCCTTTACTTTGTATTATTTTGTTATTGAACTTACAACAACTTGAAATGCCTAAGTATTGTATGATTGAGATACTACTTATATCGATTTACTGAATGAAGAATCTTTATCTTTTATAGAAATTTTATGTTTATTACAATATAAATGGAATAATAAAATGAAGCTATGGATGGAAAAGTGGAATGAAATAGACTTATTAAAGGAATTATGAGTTTATTTAAGAATAAAGAGTATTTCGGCTATTATTGAAGTTAGCATGATTTATGACTTTACATCTGATGGATATTGATGCTCAATTAATGGTTTAGGATTGTCATTTATGGCAAATCTTCATGGAATTCTATCTGAAGATCTTGATATCTGGAAGTGGATGAGAAACAATAACCAGTTAACCAGTATTTCATGTTGGGAAGAGAAGGTTTTGGTCGGCAAGATTTCTGATGATTGCGGTGACAAATTCATTCTTGGGATGATAGTGTCAACTTATAGAAATTATTTTTTCATTATTTGGGTGATCCGCATATGTTTTTGGCGATCCAATTCAAGCTGACATATGATTACATGTTACACTACAAGTTGACTTGATGGATGTTTTATTTTGTGATTGCGGATATATAAGACCAGTGCAAAAGATATTTTTGGTGTGTGATATGATAGTATGCGAGTGAGTTGTGATCGAGAATCCCCTTTTGTGTATTTTCACGTGTGCATTCTTGATCTGGTAGTTGACTGAGAGAAAAAATAGAGCAGATACAGTCAGAGTTTTTGGCACTTAATCGGAACTCATCTAGGCATTGTAGATGCTATTTTGGAGTTCATTCATTATAATTAATCACTATAATTTATTTGTAAGGCAATGAGGCTTCCAAGGTTGTAGCCCTTATTGTAATTGAGTTGTAAGCTCTAGGCAGTGTGTCTGAATTCTTGTGCATTCCCCTTCATGTAATATTGTTTTTCTATTGGCCATAGTGGAATAATATTGTGGGTTCAAATCCCATCGTGGTTTTTCCCATTTGGGTTTCCACGTAAAAATTGTGGTGTTATGATTTTGTGGTTTATTGTTTTATATTTCTACATTTTATTTTCATGCTTATGCTTTTGGTGGTTTAGGGTTAAGTAAAAATAGTTTGGTAGATCATTGATTCACCCCCCCTCTCAGTGATCCCTACTTTCAACATGAAGATGCAAGGTTGCTTGATTTCTCTTGGCTATGAAGTATGGAAGTCTATTGCACAAAAGTACACTCAATCGCAAACCGGGGTGAACACTCTTGATGAGATCAAGTAATTTGAAGACAATGAAAAGGTAAGATTTTATATCATTAGTGTTGTTTCTAAGACTTAATTAAAAAAAATTGTATCTTTGGAATCTGCTTATGAAGTTTGGGATAAATTAAAGAAGACTTATGAAGGAGATGATACTATTAAAGAAGCTAAGTTGTAGAATGCTAAAACTAAATTTGAATGCATGTGGATGGATGAAGAAGACAATATAACTAGCTACCTACAAAAGATAGATGATGTTGTAAATGAGATCAAAGGTCTTGGACGTAACTTGCCAGAATATGAAGTTGTGCAAAAGGTACTCAAAACTCTTACTAAACCCTATAGTTCTAAGGTTTGAACAATAGAAGAATCATAGAATTGGAATAAGTATAATAGAGAATACTTGTATGACTCTTTACTTTCTTTTGAGATGAGAGAATTTGGTATACTAGTGCAAGAAAAAAATTGAAATTCAAGGCTACTAAATTAGTGAAAGATGAGGAATCTGATGAAGAGAACTTTGATGAGATTGAGGAAAACTTTGCAAGAAGGATGAAGAAAAGAACTAGAAATACAAAAGAAAATTACCCTTTAAATGTTTTATCTATGGAAAGATAGGTCATTATTCTTCTAGACATCCTAACAAAATTGCAAATCAAATGAATAAGGAATTCAAAAGAAAGTTCAACTTCTACAACAAGCACAAACCCTACGCAACTTCCTAATTTTATGAATGCATAGAGTCACAGTCTTGAATAACACTTACTTGGATTTTAAAATCTCTTGGACGCAATTTAAAGCTTCTTGTACCGCTTTGAATCACCTTGAATTACCTTGAATCACTCTATGCTTTCTCTTTGAATGCAAGGTAAGAAAGTACACTTCAAAAATTGTTTTTATTGTTCATAGGGAAGCTACCATTAATTCCTATGTGCGTGCTCAGTGAGATGGTGGCCTTGAGATTCAAAATTGACTATTAATTTCTATTGTTTTTATATCATTCATAGAGAAGCTACCATTAATAGTCCACATGAGGTGGATCACCCACTGAATGTGGAGTGTAACAACAAGATCAACACCATAAAAGATGGAAATTCTCCTACACACACTATCCCAATGTGGCACAAACACCCAAGTGTCTCATACCCAAACTACTATGAAATGCATTTCCTAAGTAACCTTAAGTAGAGTGTAATAATATCCATGATGAATAATTATTTACGCCAACACCCCCCCTTAAGTGCAACTTAGGGGAATGCACTAAAGTCTACAATGCAAGATGGGTCCTGACTACTAGGCCATGTTAGGTACCCATGTACAAATGTAAATGCATGAAAACCAATGCAATGAAATCTCTCACAAAGTGGAGAAAGAGAGAAAAACCCAATGGGAAGAAACCCTCCCCCAAAAGAGAGATGAAAACATACAAGAGAACTCTCATAGAAGAATGTGAGGAACAAAACCCCATGTGAGGAAAAAGTCCCCCCCATATGAGAGAAGAAGAGAAGCTAGGAAGCCCCCCCTCAATGTGGAATCTGCATCAATGATAGAAGCTTGATGTATGAAGAAATTGCTCCACGAACATCGAACAACATTCCTCCCCTTAGGAAGAAACAAAACCAAAGGTGTATCCATGAAGTCTCCCCAATCATGAAGGGAAGATGTATGAAGAAAACTCATGATGAAAGGAATCTCTGAAAACTACTCAAGTGTCCCCATGTCGATGCTGAAAGATACCCCCTCCAAAGGTCGTAAATTGTGCCACACTGCTGAAAAAGGCACTCCAAGATCTAGTGGAGATGGATGCAGAACATGTCCCAAAGACTCACATGTCTCCTCAAAAAATAAAGAGACCTCCTCCAACTACTGTACAAAAGTATCCACAATCATGTCAACCTCGAAAGAATGATCATGTAGAGAATGAACAAGAGGGTCAGAGTGTTCCCTCACAACAATCGAAGAAGGATCATCTTCATCAAATAGAAGATGAATGTCATCAATGATGTCTCCCAAATCTGCAATATAGGATTACATAAATAAACCTGCAATGTCTGTCAAGTAATCATCCCATGAATCTGAAGCTGGAAGACAATGAATATCCTGCTGCACTGAATCACATGAAGGCAAAACTATCACACTATCTGCATCATCAGGTGCAATAGGTGATGTGATATCAATATGAAGAGATGAAATACAAGACTCAAGAACGGGTTCACATGTGAGAATCCCCATGTTCAAGTGTCCAAAGTTCTAAAAAATTGAACCATCACAAGAAGTCCGATCATCATGTGTAGAATCATCAAATGTGAAATCATCATCATCAACAAAATCTGAAAAGGAGAATAACTAAGATGCATGATCAACCACCCTAGTCGCAATGATAGCTCTAGTCTCCAAGTCTCTAATGAAAACTGACTCAGGTGTGAACTCCACAACTCTCTTAGTTGCGCCATGTGTGATTTGATAGATAGAAAGGAGATTGTTTGTCAAGTGGGGTACACACAACACATTATTGAAGGAGTTATCCCCAATGTCAATAGATCCTTTCCCAATCACATCCATGTATGTTGATTGCCCATCAAAATCTGTGGCATAGTGCAAGGCTCAAATGTAGAGAACATAGACTGCGAAGATGCCATATGATGAGAAGCCCCTGAATCTAGAAGCCATCTCTCTGAATCATGACTAATAGTAGCACATAGAGCTTTTCCTTTTCTTATTCCCAAAGAGTGAGTCTTCCCACTTGTATAAGCCATGAATGCTTGCCCTTTTACTTTTGAATGTGAGGAAGTGGAAGTTGATGAATCATCCTTCTTGTAGACATTAGGCAAATCAATGTTATGCTTTTTGATGATATGTGTGAGCTCATCAATCTTCTTAGAATGGCAATGATGCTTGTCATGACCAAATTTTTACAATAGGCACAAGTAGGTCTCTCCCTCTTGGAAGAGGATGAATCTCCTTGTTGTGGAGAAGATGGTGCTTTGTCCTTAGGCTTTGATTGCCATTTCTTCTTGTTTGAGTTGTCCTTTCCTTGATTTCCTTTGTTCCCTTGATTTGCCACTAATGCTTGAGACTTAGAAGCCTTAAGAATGCCCATGCTTATCAACTTAGTTTGTTCCATCATCAACATTTCATTGAAAGCATCAAAAGTAGGCATTGTGTAGCTTGAAACCATTGTCATCCTATGGGTTTGGAAACTAGAAACAAATGCTGCATATTCTTGTGGAAGCTTGCCTATCAGGTTGAATATCAATTGAGTATCCTTCTTATCAATGCCACAATCTTTGAGTTGTGCCCTCAACTCATTTGCCTTAGTGACATAATCTTGTATAGTATCAAAGTTCTTGGGATCTAACATGGTGAGATCACTATCAATCTGATATCCCCTAATCTCATCAACTTGACCATACAAGTCTTGAAACGTTTTCCAAGCATCCTTGATTAGAGTACACTTCTCAATATGAAAAATGAGATCCTTTGATACATACTTTCTTAAGGTATCAATTGCCAGGTACAGTCACCAAAAACTAAGAATTATGAAAAATATGTCCATAAAAATTAGAAAATAATTCCACCACGTGAAAGTACATGAAATTATAGCCTATTTAAAAAAAAATTCACCAAAAAATGAGCAAAAATGAGCAAGATATGGCCATTTGAAGTTGAACTGCAAAATCAAAAAGCTCAATGAGAGGGGCCTGCAAAATTTTTCAAAATACCGTTGATGTGGTGCTGAAGTCAGCAAATGATGGGCTTAAATTTGATACCCGTCTTCCTGTTTAAAATTTTTTGCCTCCCTACCCATTCAACGTCCGTATAGTATGGATTGGATGATGTGGCATTGTGACTGGCGTACGGATGTCGATCGTGGGCCAGTGGCCGCCTGCCACGTGGCGGATGCGGGTCCCAGTGGTTTTATTGTCTACCAGAGAGTGGAGGTGGCAGAGTACGGTGGGCTTGACTGCAGAGGTAGCTAGCTAGCAGTGGCGTGGTGGGGAGGTCACAGTGGAGCCTGGTCTGCGAGGTGGCCGTGGGTTGCAAAACCTGGGAAGGAGCTGCGGTGGGAAGGAGCTGCTGGCAGGGAAGTGTAGACCGTCGACAGGGAAGTGCAGGCAGGGCCAGCTGCGGACGGAGCTGGCAAGGAAAGCAGGTGCGGCCGAGAAAGGTTCGCCGATGGAGGGAGCTCGGGGAGATGCCGGAGGAAGTCGCTGGGAGCCAGGAGACCCTATAGTGGTCGGTAGAGAGATCCGTCGGCGGGGTGAATCGGACCAACACGGGGTCAATGCAATAGAGGTAGGTATGGGCTACAACTACGAAGTACGAGGGCCTTGCAACCAATTTCACTACGGTACAGGGGTCATGGGGGGGGTTTGTGGACCCCCAAAACAATAATTCTTTTTAATTTTTATTTTTTTTGAAATTTTTTTTTTTGAAAATTTTTTCCGAAAAGTTTTTTTTTTGACGAAATTTTTTATTTTTATTTTTTGGAAAATATAATTTTTTTTTGAAATTCATACAATAATAGCAAAATTGGAGAAATTTTTTTCTCACCAAAATAGGCCGACTTTATAACCAAAATTCATGGAAACGGCCTTCTGGACGCAATGGCGAGGTTGGATTTGGTCTAGGACACCTCCAAAAGATGTTGTTCCTTAGATCTACCTCTTGACATTGCAATAATGCCTCTTCAAGATGAATCAATGATGCCCTAATGGCTCTGATACCATGTGAGATTTTGCCAAGATCAAGAGCTCAATGAAATGTACAAAATAGAGACACAATATAGGATAAGAATAAACTATATTCTCATCAATAGAAAATGATCAATAGTTCAAAATTATACAATGTAGATGAGCCTGCTTATATAGGCAAAGCTAGGGATATGTGAGCACACAAACATGACATGTGGCTTAATAAGAAACAAGGGTAGGTAGGAAATAGGTGTGGGTAGGTAGGAGAAACAATATAATAGTCCACATGAGGTGGATCACCCACTGAATGTGGAGTGTAACAACAAGATCAACACCATAAAAGGTGGAAATTCTCCTACACACACTATCCCAATGTGGCACAAACACCCAAGTGTCTCATACCCAAACTACTATGAAATGCATTTCCTAAGTAAACTTAAGTAAAGTGTAATAATATCCATGATGAATAATTATTTACACCAACATGATCGAAGATCAGGAAGGCTGAGATTACATCACTAACCTTTATGATTGTTGACATGGCATCATACAAATTCCTCCTTCACCACCTTTATTTCCTTATGTTCCAAAGTCTTGCCTTTGATAAATTTTTTCCACCACTATGTATTATATTTGTCCCTATGGGATAATTGGGGCTTCATACTTCCCCTTATTTAGTTTCCTCGCATGACCAACCTTCATCCATATTTTTTACTAAAGGGTAGCGGTGCCATCCCTTCCTTCATTGTTTCTCTTATTTTGTTACCCCACGGGGTCACTTTTCCCTTTTTTGCCTTGTTGCGGGGTGGCAGGGTCACTTATTTTCCCTTTACCTTCCCTGTCTCGCCAGCCCATAGTTGTTTCTTATTTTCTGCATCTATTTCATGGGGTAGTGGGGCTACCCTTTCTTCACCATCTCACCTTATCCCACTAACCCACACTGTGATGACTATCTATATCTCTGGCCTGCAGGGATATGATCTCCTTTGTGCTTGGCTTGCGGGGTAGTGGGGTTGTCTTCCTCCTTTGTTATTACCTTTGTCCTTCTAGCTCATGAAACAATCCCTCCACTCATGCTTGGCTCATGGGGTGGTGGGGGCTAGTTCCTATTTGTTATCTCTCTTCATCCTGTACAGTGATTATTCTCTTTTTTCCTGGCTCATGGGGTGGTGGGGTAGCCATTCTACACTTGTCTCGCTAGCCCACATCATATTTCATTAAACGCTTTTAGCCCTGTGGGGTAAAGTTACTCAAGCCTTTTGGTGTATCCTGCTATCCCATAGTACAAGACTTCTTTGAAGAAAAGTTGTGCGGGGTAAAGTTCTTCTCTCATTGGCTTACATCCCACTAGCCCACTGGATAAACTAGCATGATAAAGGGGACTCGCGAGGTAGGATTTCTTCTTTGCTAACATATATCCCACTACCCCATGACATTGCCATGGGTGCAAAATAGGTCCTATGGGGTAACTCAAGTAAGATATAAGAATCATACCCCACCATCCTGCAACATCCTTATATGGTTCAAAATGGCCATCACTTAAGTGATAGGATTAGGCACGTGAAATGCTAGGAAAGCATAGACCAAGGAACCTAGGTAAAAAATCAAATTGATCCCTATAGTTAAAAGCAACTGGATCGAAGATAAAAACCTAACATGTGGGGTTGGTTATTGAATGATCAAAACCCTTCCAGACATGACTTAAGAGACCTACAACCCACTATAGTTGGTCAATGATAAAATAAAATAAATGAATATGTGTTCCATGATAAGGCACAAGACCCTAAATACTACTGAGATTTTGAAAAAACCCCAACTTTAGGAGACTTGGGAGACAAAGAGAGCAAAGATGAATAAACAAAAATGACACTCCTAACAAAATCCGTGAAAGAAGAATTGGAATAGATTATGAAGAATCATACTTGGAAAGTTGTTCCAAGACCAACTAACAAGAATGTAATATGAACTAAATGGGTATTTCGAAACAAATTAGATGAAGATGGACACATAGTAAGAAACAAGGCAATACTTGTATGTAAAGGCTATTCATAGGTAGAAGGTATAGATTTTGAGGAAACTTATCCTCCTGTAGCAAGAATGGAAGCTATCAAACTGTTTTTGGATTTTGCGGAACACAAGGATTTCAAGGTCTATCAGGTGGATCTGAAGTCTGCATTCCTGAATGGAGAACTGGAAGAGGAAGATATATAGAAACACCATGAGGATTCAATCTATCAGACACTCTAGATATAGTTTGTAAATTGAAGAAGACATTGTATGGACCAAAGAAAGCACCAAGATATTGGTATGCAAGGATTGACAGGTATTTGCTAATGTAAGGATTTTAAAAAGGCACTACTGATTAATCTCTATTTTAATGTTGTAGAAAATGACATCTTGATTGTAGTTATTTATGTGGATGGTATAATATTTGAAGGAAAGGATGTTATGTGAAATAAATTTTTTGATAAGAAGCAAGAATAGTTTGAAATGTCTATGATTGGGGAGATGAATTCATTTCTTGGTTTACAAATCAGTCATAAGAATGCTAAAAAAATGTTGAAGAAGTTTGGAATTGAAAATGATAAACTTGTATGTACTCCTATGGCTACTAGTTGTAAGTTGAGAAAAGATATTGAATCATTGAAGACTGATTAGATCATTACAAATAAATGATTGGAGGATTACTGTACCTAATGGCTACTAGACCAGATACCTTGCATGTTGTTTATCTTGTGGCTATATTCCAACAAGATCCAAGAGAGACACATGTTGCTATTGTGAAAACAATTTTTAGATACTTAAAAGGAACATAAGACTATGGTCTATGGTATCCTAGAAGATCTGATTTCACACTTGTTGCCAATACCAATAAGGTTGGTTGTGTGGATAGCAAGAAAAGTACAAGTGAGGGTGGATTTTTCCTTGGACCCCGATTGGTGTCTTGGTCAAGTAAGAAATAGGATTCAATATCTTTGTCTACTATTGAAGTTGAATATATTGCTATTGCTACTTGTTGTACTCAAGTATTATGGATGAAATAAACTTTGAAGGACACTAGAATATTGTTTGATGAACCTATTTCTATCTTTTATGACAATACCAGTGCAATAAACATTTCTAAGAATTTGGTACTGCATTCAAGAATGAAACACATTTCAATTTGGTATCACTTTTTGAGGAAGAAAGTTTTGGAGAACAAACTAAAGCTTGACTATGTACCTACAAAGGAACATATTATTGATATCTTTACGATATCTTTAGTAAAGCACTTTCTAAATATACTTTTGAATATCTTTGAGAGAAATTGGTGGTTATTGCCCCTCCTTTTTTGAGATAAATACATATAGAGATGCATTAGTCTAGTGAACTTCATGAATACTATTATTATGGACTAATGATTTGAGGCCCTACCTCTTAGGGGAAACTAAGTACAATTGTAAGTTTTTGAAGAGTTGAACATAATGAGCTAACAATTTTTGTATTTGAGTTTTTTCCCTTGATGACAAAGGGGGAGAGAATGAGAAGATGAGATGTCTGGCAAAGGGGGAGAGAATGTAAAATGGATTGGTTTTTTGGTTTTTGGAAAAAAATTGTATGAGATTTGTTGTTGTTGTTGATGTGTTGCCATCAATGACAAAGGGGGATATTTTTGCAAGGTTGATCAAAATAAGCTACTTATGTGTTGTCATTAATGTCAACATGCTTTGGCTATCATTAGTTGATGGCTTTGTATAAGTGATGTTGAGTTCTTTGTGTACTTGTGTTGAGAGTTTTTCTCCACATATCTTCTATTTTGTACATTTATTCATACAATTTGGATATGTTGTTAGGAAATGATTAGAGATGTTATATTCTATATTTGATGCTCTAGATTGTTGTGACAAGGAAGTTGTGTTTACCAGTATGTTTGACAATGTTTCTATATGAAATGCATGCTCTAATTTGATAATGTCCTTAGATTCATTCTATTCAGTTGGAATGTATTCTTGGGCTTCAGAAGCATGATTTTAAAGTTCAATGGTGTTTACTCTAGATTTGGCTGACCTCGGGTGTTTACACTTCATATTATTGCTCTGATGATTATGGATTGTTGTATAATGTGTTTTATGTTTATTTTGGTCCTAATTAAGATGTGTTGTGGTCCAATTTAAATTCTTTTCCACCATGGGAATGTTTAGTGCTGACCTAATTTGAGTTGTATTCGATTGAGATGCTTAACCAACCTTGGGAGATTTTGCATATGTGAGGATGATATAAATAGATGTGTGTGTGAAGATAAAAATGTGGGTGTTTGTGTGAAAGAAAGTGAAATGTGATGAAGGTGTGAGAAGGAGGATCTATCTCCTTGATTGCTTGATGACTGGTGTTTTGAGTTGGTGAAAAGTGTTGAGTAGTGTGTGTTAGCATTATGTTATATGTTGTCATTGATGTCAAATCATGTGGTCTAGATTGGATTTGGATGTGGTATGTTGAACAACAACATATATATGAGATGATATTGAGCATTTGCAGGTTTCTAAAATTTCCAAGATGTCTTGGCTTTTTGGAAGATGTGTTGCTAATATTATTGCATTTCTTGGGTCTGGATTGGTCCAAAAGTTGAGGTTTTTGGTTCAGACATTGAAGTTGTATAACTGTTATTGTATAGTGTGTGGATAATATTTTTGGATTCATTTTAGTGATGTAAGTAGTGTGTTGATTTGTTCTATGGGGAATGTTGTGGTTTGGTCCACTTCTCATTCCTTCCCACCACTTGAATGTTTAGTGGTGACCTATTTTAGATCTCTGTCTTGGCCAACATTGAAGATTATGTTTTTATAGCTATAGTATATAGGAGTATGACCTGGATGAGTTGAAGTGTGGTTATTTATATTGAATAAATATGAGATTAGAATAATCTAGTTGATATGTGAGTGTTGTGTTGTGGATAGTTACCAGCAGTAGTTTCGAGAGTGCAAACTATGTTTTTTTAGTGGTGGATTCTCCTCTTTATCTTTCTTTCTTCAGTACTGAGCCCTCCAGTAGTGAGCCTTTCTGGTTAGTGAGCCCACATGTAGTGAGCATCTTGGAAATGAGCCATCATTTTTAAAAATCACCTTAACTGGTGTTTCTATATTGAGAATTATTATTCTCCGTGGTTGTGGTTTTTCCCTTCTTGGGTTTTCCATTTAATTTCTCATGTTCTTTGTGTTTGATCTATTATGTGCGAATGCTTTTATGCTTTATCTATTTTGATTAATTTTGTTAGTTGTTTTGGATCTATGAATGAAACTTTAAAGAAAATTTTATTGTCAATTGATTCACCCCGCCTCTCAATTATCGGATATTCAACAATTGGTATCAGAGCTTTGGTTCCTTGATATAGAGCTAAAATGCTTGAGGTAGATCTTGATCCGATGACACACAAGTTATCTATTCTTGTCTTTGAAGGATCCAGTTATAGTTTCTAGAAAGTGAAGATGAAAGATTATCTGGTTTCTTTGGGTTACAACACTTGGAAGGTTGTGGAGATTAAGTATGTTCAACCAGTGAATGGTCTTACTATTCCAAAAGAAGTTCAAGCCTATGAATAAAATAAAAAGGAAAGGTATGATATCTTTAGTGCATTATCAAAAAATAAATTGACAAAATTTATCTCTTTGAATACTGCTTATGAGTTTTGATAGAAGCTAAAAGATATCTAAGGAAATGAGAGAGTTAAGTTGACAAAAAGGCTAATAGCTAAGCGAAGATATGAAAACTTGAAGATGGAATAAGGAGAAGACATTGTAAGCTATTTTGAAAAGGTTGACAATGTTTTGAATGAAATTAGAGAACTAGGAGGCACTTTGAATGATGAAGATGTGATTGAAAAAATATTGATGACATTACCAGTGAGTTACAGTGATAAGATCTTAGTTATTAAAGAAACCTGTGATCCAAAGAAGTTCACTAGAGACCAGCTATTTGGTACCCTGACTACATGTGAAGTGAGAAAGTTTGGAAAGGACAAAGACAAATCAGAGATAACATTCAAAGAACCTGAAAATGGTCTGGATGATGATGAGAGCTCAGATGAGATGGAAGCAAACTTTGTAAGGAAACTAAAGAAAGACACCAAAAAATACAAAGGTATGCAACCCTATAAATGTTTTAGATATGGAATGATTGGTCATATAGCTACTAGATGTTCAGAAAAGGGAACAAGACAAAAGTTTAGGGAAAATAAGGGGAAATTCAATAATAAAGCCTATTATGTTAAGCATGATGCTAGCATTTCAGATGATGAATCAGACTATGAGGAAAATGATTGTTTATTCTTCGTAGAAAAGGATGTTCCTAAGTTTGATATTTCTAAGACTATTGCTAATGCATTTCATTTTAGAAGAGATAAGAATGAATGGCTGATTGATAGTCGATGTTAAAAACATATGACTGGTGATAGGAGTAAGTTCATAAAGATTGAATATTATAATGGAGGTGTCAGAATCCAAGAACACTGAGAGGGTTGATGAATTAGTGTTCTACTGGTAAACAAATTTCATGCTGGATAAGTTACGGCTAATGCTCTGTCAACCCTCTGTAAACCGAATTACTGATACTCTATTCTGCCCTGTTCTGCTACTAGTTAGAACTGTGCATGTGAAACTACACACAAAAGCTTTTACTCACTAGTCAAATCGCATACCATCAATATCTAATTGATTCGCATCCAAAACTACATTACGATTAACCTTTTTTTAATCCATCGCTAAAAAGATCTCCCTTATATACCCTTTAAATTTTCACCATGCTAACCTCTATGAGAAAAATAATCCTATCGGCTGCCAGATCATAATGTGAGATATTCATTATTTGATGATCATGTTGATGTTGTCCTTCACACGCTACCATAAATTCCTTCAAAGATATTACCGAGGTCCCAAAATATCTTAACCGGGTCCTAAACTTAACTGGGTTCCAAATTACACGTTACTGGTACCAAGACTAACTAGTTATCAAGAATAAAGCATAGTGTATATATTGGTTGACCCAATAAATGTAAAATGATAAGACAATGAATCGCGATGAGAATTATCAACATCTAAAGATGAGTTTCCATCAATGACAACCCTAAATGCAATTTACTTTACCAGATGAGTGTCAATTGCCAACAATCTCCCCCTTTTCCATTGATGGCAACACTCATGTGAAAAATGATACCATCTCTAAATCTTCTCTTCCTGACCTGCACACTCATTCTATATACATTTGATATACTCTCCCTAAGCTATATATACATTTTTCATTGTACTCCTCCCCCTTTGACATCAATGACAAAGCGAGGTGCCCACCAAAAGTGTTGTACATATATATCCACATATCGGTTCTATACAAGTTTTAAAATGTCAGCATACATAGTTTTAAAAAATGAGAAGTATTTGTCCCAAACTTGCTTGAGAGAAACAAGAATGGAGGTGAATCCATTCAAGAGACTAGCATAGTATTCAATAGCCTCGGATTCTGTGGGATCCTCCTTCTGCATGTGGGATATACACTCAATCTTGTGAAATAATAAATTATCAAGCCAGGGACCTATGAAATTTTGGAGCTTAGTTGCTCGCTTTATTATAATATCCCTTTCCTTCTCTAACCTCAAAATTTGATCCATGACCACCAAAATTAGACAATCTGAAGAGCTTGTTAGGTTCACTATCGGGTTATAAGAATTAAAAATTTGAATCAAATTCTTCTTAGAGTCTGAAATTTGCTTGTCTAAGTGAGCAGTAAGCTTGGAAAAATCTAGACAAGACTTATAAACCTTTCCTCCTTCATCCAAAGCTGCATCAATGGATTGTAAGCATGTTTGAAGTTTATTCTTCTCAGATGCAATCATTTGCAAGAATGTCTTCTTCTGGGCTTCTACAAATTTGTTCTTATCCTCAGTTATTGAAAGTTTAACTAAAGAATCATATTGTTTAGGAATGAAATTAATGATCTCTTGTAGTTTACCAGATGAGCTTGCACTCTCCTGTGCCTGGAAATCTGGTACTAACCGGTTCAAAACTTCAAAAGTATTCTAAATCAACTGCCTGTCCTTTGATTCCTTCTAGGTCAATTCTTGTGTTGCTTGTGCCTAGAGTGTTATAGTGGCCAAATTTTTTTTTGTCAAAGACATCATGTGATATGTCTTGTCAAAACTTATAGGAAATTATGACACTTTCCCTTTGGCTAATGATGATGTGTCAATTGCCAAGCTAGGAGGAAACTCTGTCACTATTTCCTTGCCTTTTTCTATCAGTGACTTAACTTCTGTAACCTTTATCTCATGTGTACCAATGGCTTCGCCACTTGGTACCTTATCATGTTATGGTGTATCCTCAGAAACCTTATTATCAATATCTTTATCCTCATTATCCTTATCTTTTACAATATCTGCCTTTGCATCCTGTACATTTTTCGTTGAAGGATTCTGAGTATCCTCGGTTCCAAAATTGGACTCACTAATTGGTTCAGTAGTAATTGGTGGAGTGCTAACTGGTGGATTTATATTTACATCATGTTCATCTACTTTCACTGGTTCCTTATCCCTTGGTAATTGAATATTTTGTGACTGTACAAAACTGGGACTTAACTCATATCCTAGATTTAAGAGAATTCTGAACCAAATATCAATTGTCTCTTTCCTATTTTCCTCGAATTTCTCTAACATAAAGTTATTTATCTAGTGTTTAAGATTGAATTCAGTTGAACTTATTTTATTGATTAAATCTGTTATCTCTAGAGGGGTTATTGATGGATAGAGATTAACTAATTATGTCTCTTTTATTTGTTGGTCCAGAGTTTGAGCATGTAATTTTTTGACCTCTAATTTATCATACAGTTCCTTAGGCAAAATTTTCTCTAACTCAATCAATGTCCTACTGAAAGAATCAAGATATAAAACAATAGCTTCCTCTAGCTGCTTCTTATCTTTATCATCAAAATCATCAAAGAATGTATAAATGTTATCTAGATTACCAACATTAATGATTTGATCGATAATATCTTACACGTCTAATTTATTCTTACCACTTCTCCTTTTTATTTCTGATTTAGGTTGCTCATCACCCTTAGGCTTTCACTTATTTACAATGGTGATTTTGGGATTCTTCTGGGGAGGATCCTTTGCCAGTTCTTTCTTTTGTTCTTCTTTCTTCTCCCTCAAAACCCTTACAAAAATACCTTTCTTTGTTTGATTTCTACATCATATTTTGTCTCCTTTGACGAAACAATCATATATTGCCTAGCCACTTTTTGTTTTCTTTTGATTTATTCTTTTGGCTTGGGACTAGCAGGCTCATCAGATGGTGCTTCTAGTTGTCTGAATGTCTCTACTATAACCAAGACAACATTAGGAGTGGCATGAGCTGCCTTCCTTGCTTCTCTTTCCTCCTTTCTCTTCTACTTCATCTCTTCCTTTCGCTGGGCTTCAAGGATTTTAACCTTTTGTTCAACTTTAGCCCTGTCATGGCCCTCACTGATTAAAGTTTCAGCTGCAACCTTTGTGATCTTCCTTCTTATTGCAGGTGAAACTTGTTCCTGATGAACTTTTAAACCTTTCTCTTGGGTTGTGCCAATTGTTTTTCCTTTTCATCAACTGGAGCTTGCAATTTGTGTTGTGCATAAGCATCCATTGTACCCTCATCCACTTCATATCCCATAGGCATGATCCAAACTATTCTAGGTTGGACTGCCTCCATCATACATTCATCTTTATTTACCATAAAACAAATAGTATCTTTATATTTTTCTACAATTGTTTTAGGGATTCTAGCCCTATTTTTCATCTCTTCTTGGAAGGTTTTAAAAAATTCCCATAAATTGGCTTTATGTTTCTTATCACCTTGACTATCCAAAATTTGTGCTATCTGGGTGGCTACTAGTTTATCAAAAGCCCATTGTATTTTACCATATCCTGGGACCATATTCAAAAAGTAAAATACCAAACATATAACAAAATATCCATACCGGAATGCATTTTTCTTGTCTTGTTTAATTTCTGAAGGTTTGACATTAGTTACTTCAACATCACACTGCATAGGGCATAGTGTGTGTCCTCCTTCATCATTTTATGTGCAATAAGGATGTTGTTACCAGAGACAAAGTTCAGACGATTTGACTGATAGACTTTGTAACCAATTACCATTGTAGCAAATTTCACATATATATCTCTGATATCATCAAGTCTCATCGATCGACCATCGAAGGTGGCACCGGTGAGTTTGTAGAGTTTGATGTTGGAGAGTTTTGACCTAGGGTCGGGAAAACCTCCAACCTTGTGTAGGCATGCGATATTATTGATAACTTCCTCAGTAATTTTGTAAGGCTGGTCCAACCAAATGAATTCCCCATGAAAACAACTTATAATATATTGGACCCATTCAACTTCATTAAAAGTTGGAAAATCCATAAACTAGGTAAAACCCTTCCTCTACAAATGCACAAATTCCAGCTTCAGCTGGTTGTCGGTGATCATATTTTTGGTAAACACACAAGACAACTCGTAGCTCCCAATCTCCTCAATGTCACAATGGATGTATTCCCTAATGTATTTGGTGTGAAGAACACCATGGAAAATGCTTGAGAATGCTCCCAAAGGATCATCCAAAAGAGATTTGAAAGGATGCTTCTTAAATTCTGGATGAGGGCAGTTCTTGATTTCTACCACCAAAGGAGTATCAACATTCGATGAAGAAACCATGATAGATAACCAAGGTTTTGGAAGATGGTATATACCTCAAGATTTTGTTGGATGGATAAATGATCTTCCAATGTAGATGCTCACACAAATCGCTTTTGGACTCTTGAAATGCTCTGAAAAATTGTTATTCAGGATGCTCGATCACTGTGTGAGGAAATGAATTAACTTTTTCCCTTTTATTGTCATTAACCCTAACTTTTTCAATGTCATAAATGCTACCAGGAAAACTGATCGAATCACATAATCTACATATAAGTATCAGTAAATTCTTGAAATCATCTGAGTATCCATCTGCAATCAAAATTATCTGACTATAGATCTAATTTGGGGTGTTTTCATGATCTACAATGATTTGTCTATCCTTAAGGCAAAGTGCCTTAGTTACCAATTGTTCCTACTTCTAGTGCAGGACCTGATGGTTCTACCAGTTGTTGTATCAGTTGAGTATCTGATCTCCTAACCCATTTTCTCTCATGTTGTTTTCTCATATCTTCAACCTTTGCCTTTCTCTTCTCATATGCATTTCTATTAGTTATCGGTGGGTTCTTAGTCTTGCAATATTTAGCAATATGTCCAATCTTGTTGCATGCGTACAAGAGAATACTGTTCTTATGAATTGCTTTGTTGTACCCTTGATTTCCTTGATTTTCTTTTGATCTGCATTGATTAGCCATATTTTCAAATCTACTACATGCATGACATTTGACATTTCCAATATCGGTGAATGATGCATTGTTATGATTGTTCCTATTTCTACACTGACTTGCTATATGACCATATTTATTGCAAACAAAGCATGTACCATTGAATTTGTGAGCATTAGGCTATCTTACTGGGGATTTCTAGTTCTAGTTGTTGGCATGATTATGCTTCTAACCGGATGATTGATCTTGTTGTGCAGTACCAAAGATTTCTCCTTATTCATAACCAAGACCTCTCTTATCATTAGCATCTCTCTGACTCTTCAGCAGTTCATCAAGTTTTGCAGAGATGGCTTTGAACTTGTCTTTGTACTCATCTATAGTGTTTAAATCATCTCATGATTATGATTTGTCTTTCAAGTTCCTATTCATTATTTTGGGACTTAATCAACTAAGTTTCAACATGTAATTATCATGTGTCAGTCTATTGCATTCATCATATTTATCCTTCAATGCTTGAGATAGGATTTCTTCATTATTCTTCATGTCTTCAATCTCCTTGCACATTCTCATGGTTAGGGTTTGCATTTCATTCTTCAAGATAGTGTTCTCCTGAGTGAGTTTCTGACATTGATTTTTTAAGGCATCCTCTTCATCACTACTCTAATTTTGCAGTTGATCACAGAGTTCCTTCCTCTCGACTTGAACAGCTAAAAGATTTCCTTGCAATGAAATGATGTGTTTTTTGGCTTGTATCATTTTATTCTTCAGTTTACTATTTTCCTTTTGTTTATTATCAAGATCCTCAAGAGAAAGTTGAAGTTGTTGCTGTAGTCCGGTTTCCATTGATTTTGAGTTCTAGATCTTCCTCAAGTGGTTAAACTTCTCAAAGGAACTAGGCTTTGATACCAAATGTTGGAATCCAAGAACACTGAGAGGGTGGGTGAATCTATGTTCTACCAGTAAGCAAATTTCATGTAGGATAAGTTTCGATTAATTCGTTGTCAACCCTCTATGAATCAGTTTATTGATACTCTGTTCTTCTACCAGTTGGAACTATGCATGTGAAACTGCACACAAAAGCTTTTACTCATTGATCAAAT
Organism: Cryptomeria japonica; assembly: GCF_030272615.1. Classification (NCBI taxonomy): domain Eukaryota; kingdom Viridiplantae; phylum Streptophyta; class Pinopsida; order Cupressales; family Cupressaceae; genus Cryptomeria; species Cryptomeria japonica. The sequence goes on from NC_081412.1 coordinate 283,094,843, forward strand.
CACATACCATCAATCTCTTACTCGTTCTCATCCAAAATCACATTACTATTAACCTTTTTTAATCCATTTCTAAAAAGATCTCCCTTAAATACCCTTTAACTTTTCACCATGTCGACCTCAATGAGAAAAATAATCCTGTCGACTGCCAAATCATATTGTGAGATATGCATTATCCGATGATCATATTGATGTCGGCCTTCACACACTACCATAAATTCCTTCAAAGATATTATCAAGGTCACAAAATATCATAACCGGGTCCTATACTTAGCCAAGTTCTAAATTATACATTTTCGATACCAAGACTAACTGGTTATCAAGATTAAAGCATAATGTATATACCGGTTGACCCAATCAATGCAAAATGATAAGACAATGAATCCCATTGAGAATTATCAACATCTAAAGATGAGTTGCCATCAATGAAAACCCTAAATATAATTTACTTTACTAGATGCATGTGAATTGCCAATAGGAGATTCTGTTAGGTTTAGAGATGATTAGACAACACAAATTGTTGGAATTGGTTCAATTAATTTTGATGGAAAACATAATACTGATAATGTTTACTATGTGAAGGGTTTGCATTATAATATTTTGAGTGTTGGATAGATGTGCAAAAATGGATATAATGTTGTTTTTTAGGATAATGGATGTGAGATCTGGAAGGAGTCTGGAATTGTTATTGCAAGTGGAAGAAGGACAAATAGAAATATGTATCAGTTGGAAGGAGTTGCAAGACACTACTTAATATCACAACTGGCTATGGCACCAAATGATGTGTCATATCAACTTTGATAACCTTGTACAGATCAGTTGAAGGAGTGTAGTGAGAGATTTACTGAGATTGACTAAACCAAAGAACATTTGCAAGGAATGTCAAGTGGGAAAATAGAAAAAGAGCACATTCAGAGGAAAAGAATACTCATCCACCAGATTATTGGATTTGGTTCACATAGATCTATGTGGTCTAACTAAAATGAGGAGCTTGCAAGGTGAGAGGTATTTCATGTTACTGATTGATGATTATTCCAAAATGACTCGGGTTGCATTTTTAAGAGAGAAGTTTGAGGCATTAGAGAAGTTCAAGATATTCAAGGAAAAAGTTGAGAATAAGGTTGATAGGAAAATCAAGTGTTTAAGATCTGATAGAGCTGGAGAATTTATTTCTGATGAGTTCATTGATTTCTATGAGAAACATGACATTAGGAGACAATTATCTATCCCCTAGACACCACAACAAAATGGTGTAGTAGAAAGGATGAACTGAACTATACAAGAGGTAGCTAGTACTTTGATGAAAGGAGTAGAATTACTGAAAGTCTACTAGAGAGAAGTAGTTCATACAATGACATAAACTCTTAATAGAATTTTATACTGGCAAAAATATGGGAAGACATCTTATGAACTTTGCTATGGTATAACTCCAACAGTGAAATATTTCAAAGTATTTGGAAGCAAGTTCTATATCTAGAAAGATGAGGATAATATTGGAAAGTTTGACAATAGAGTAGATGAAGGCATATTTTTGGGTTATTCAACAAAGAGAAAAGCATACCAATGTTACAACAAGAGACTGAATAAGATTGTTGAAAGTGAAAATGTGAGAGTCGATAAAATTAATTCAAAAGACTTAGAAATAGAAGCATGTTATGAATCTGATGAGTTTGGAGAAAGGAAAAAGGAAGAAGAAAATAGAAGTGAAGAAAAGAATGATCAAGATGCTCTGAAATCTACATCCAAAACCCCAAGGTATGTTAAGAGGAATCATTCAAAGGATCAAATTATTGGAGATAAAAGAAAAGGTATTATCACAAGAAGCAAAGTGGCTCAAGAACAAGTTTTGTTATGTTTACTATTTGAAATTGAGCCTAAGAAAGTAGAAGAATCTTGTAATGATGAGAATTGGATGAAAGCAATAAAAGAAGAGCTAGATCAGATTGAGAAAAAATAGACATGGGAATTAGTCAACAGATTGGAAGACAAGAATTTGATTGGAAGAAAAAGGGCATTCCGTAACAAGCTAGATGAAGATGGAAAGGTTGGTTTGCAAAGGATATACTCAGATCAAAGGCATTGAATTTGATAAAACTTATGCCCCAGTTTCTTGGATGGAGGCAATCCGGATGTTCTTGGCCTTTGCAACATTCAAGGACTTCAAGGTTTATCAGATGGATGTAAAATCAACATTCTTAAATGAAGAATTGAAAAAGGAAGTTTACATTGAACAACCAGAATGTTTCAAATTGAAAGATGATCCAAACATTATTTGTAGATTGAAGAAGGCTTTCTATGCATTGAAACAAGCTCCAAGAGCTTGGTATGGAAGATTAGACAAGTATCTAACTAATCAAGGATTTTAAAAGGGTTCAGATGAAACAATCTATACTTGAAGACTGATTCAAGTAAAATCCTAATTTTGGTAGAATATTTTGGTGATATAATATTTGAAGGAAATGAAAATATGTGCAGAATATTTGCTAGTGAGATGCAGAAAGAATTTGAGATGTCCATGATTGGTGAGTTAAATTTATTCCTTGGTTTGCAAGTCAATCAGAATGATAAAGGTATTTTCATTTCTTAGTCCAAGTACATCAAAGAGTTAAAGAAGTTTGGGTTGGAGAACTCCAAACTAGTGTGTACACCTCTGACCACCGGATGTAAGTTAACAAAAGATGATAAATCTCCTAAGGTAGATGCAAGTCAGTATAGGTCAATGATTAGAGGACAACTATATTTAACTGCTACCAGACTGTATATTATGTATGCAGTATGTTTGGCAACTAGATTTCAGAAAGAACAAAAAGAATCACATGTTGTGGCAGTGGAGAGGATTTTATGATATATAAAAGGCACATAAGAATTTGGTTTGTGGTACCCCAAGAACTTAGATTTTACCTTGATAGCTTATACAAATACAAACTGGGATGGAAGTGTTGATGACAGAAAAAGCACCAATGGAGGAGCATTATTTCTTCTCTCTCAGTTGGTTGTTTGGTCAAGTAAGAAGTGGGACTCTGTGTCCCTATCTAAAATAGAAGTAGAATACAATACAACATATTCATGTTAAACACAGATCTTATGGATGAAGTAGACTTTGAAGAACATTGGTGTAAAATTTGATGACCTTATCCCAATCACGCGTAACAATACCAGTGCAATTAATATTTCAAAGAATCTGGTACAACATTCTATAACAAAGCATATATCTATCAGGTACCATTTGTTGAGGGGAAAAAGTGTTGGACAATAAACTCAAACTTGAGTATTGACCTCCAAAAGAACAAATTGCAAATAAATTCACTAAAGTGTTGTGCAAGGATACTTTTGAGTATCTTTGACAAAAGTTAGGGGTATTACCCCTTTCCAGTTTGAACCAATGTGTATTTTGATGTGCATTGGTCCAGTAAGTACCTTGCATATTCTTTTCCAGACTAATGCTTGGGTGCTTCTTCTTAGGGGGAGAAGGAGTGAGTTTCATAGGGGGAGGTTTTTTCCCACCTTTGTCATTGTTGTCAAAGGGGGAGAGAGAATATAATGTTTTTTTATTGTCTTGATGGATATTATTGATGTATTTTTCCATTAATGAAAAAGGGGAATTGTTAATATTATGTTATATGTTGTTATTGATGTCAAATCCCATGGTCCAGATTGGGTCTAGATGTGGTATGTTGGGAAACAATGTATGTAACTGATGTTTTTGAGAATTTGGAGGTTTCTTGGATTTCCCAAATGTCTTTTCTTTTTGGAAGATGTGTTGCTAATATTATTCAGAGCTATTCTTAGGTCCGGATTGGTCTAGAAGTTGAGTTTTTTGGTTCTAATATTGAGGTTGTGAAATGACAATTATAAAGTATGTGGATAATAGTTTGGGTCCGACTTTGGCGATGTAAGTAGTGTGTTGATGTGTTCAATGAGGAACACTGTGGTTTGGTCCACTTCTCATTCATTCCCACAACTAGAATGTTTAGTGGTGACCTATTTTAGATCTTCATCTTGGATGACATTGAAGATTATGTTTTTTTGGAGACAGTATATAGGAGTATGATTTGAATGAGTTGAAGTGTGGCTTTTTATGTTGAAGACATGTGGGATTGGAAGAATCCAACTAATGCATGTTTTGTGTTGCAGATAGTTACTGGAAGTAGTTTTTCACAGTGTAGACTATGTTTTTTAGTGGTGGATTCTCTTTATCTTTCTTTCTTCAAAAATGAGCCTTTCTGGGAAGTGAGCCTTTCTAGGAAGTGAGATCACCTATAGTGAGCATCTTTCTAGTGAGCCATCATTTGTAAAAATCACCTTAACCAGTATTTCTATATTGAGAATTAGCATTCTCCATGATTTTTCCCTTCTTGGGTTTTCTACATAATTTCTGGTGTTTTCCGTGTTTGATTTGTTATGTGCACATTCTTTCATGCTTTATCTTTTTTGATTAATTTTGTAAGTTGTTTTGGATTTGTGAATGAAAGTTTTTAAAAAAAATTGTCAACTAATTCACTCCCCCTCTCAATTTTCTAGATATTGAATAGTGTGAACTTTTGTGTGCTAGCTATTGAAAGTAGTGAGCCAAATGTATCTATAGATCTTATGATTGCAGAAGTGCATAAGTGGTGGATTCTTTCTCTTTTATTCTTCTTAATTTTGGCAGTGAGACCTCCGAAAGTGAGCCTCTCTTTTTCTCTCTCGAGTAGTGATCCTTTCTTTATAAAACCACGTTAATCATTGTCACTCTAATATTTTTTCATATATTAAGAAAACATTCAATGTGGTTTTTTCGCTAACATGATTTTTCATGAAAAATTTGGTGTTTCATTGTGTATGGTGTGCTTTGGTTTCTCATGTTCTTTCATGCTCATATCTTTCTATGGATTATGTGTTATATTTAGGTTGTTGCAGATATAATTTAAGGAATAGATTTAAGAATTGTATAAAACAGATTCACCCTCCCCCCTCAATTGTCTTGTGCATTAGAATATTCAACAATATTAAGGCCCTAGTCCCAATCATGGGAGTCTCTATTAGTATCCTCATCAGAAGCATCGAATTCATTAGAAGCATAAACATATTCACTAGAGAGAAAAAATTAGTACTAGAAGAGGTCAATTCCAATGGTCCACACCCAAGCCCTTTATACATAGGGAATAGTTTAGGTCAAATAGGATATTTGATACCTTTCTTTTAGATTCATAGATTGATGTGGCCATAATATCCCTTTTGTTTCAAGATATTAAATCCTTTGTCATACTTTTTGACACATATTTTAATAAGTTCTTGATCTTCTTCATCTTTATAGAGCCATTGGGATATATCATCTTCAATGTTTTCCTTATGTAAATTACCCTACATTGTGAAGGTAGTGGGTTTACACTGTATAACAACCTTAGGATTTGGATTTATCGATTGAGGTTTCTCATAGGAATTAGGTGATTGAGGTAGTTTCTGAATGCAAAAGGACATACTAATGTCATATTCATCACACCCCTTATAATAGGCTTGAACCTTGATCTTGGGAATGGAAGTGGAGGGGGTGAAGGATTTGGATAATGAAGTAGGATTAATGTATGTAGATGATGAGGAAGATAAAGCTTTAAAATTTATGGGAACTTGACATGTAGGTGTTCCTCTTAGGTTGTTGTAATATTAAAAGGGACTAGGATAACTTAGTATTGTAATGTCAGTTCCATTGAAGGGAAACTTCAGGTATTGATGAAATGTGGAAGGAATGGATTTCATAGTATGGATCTAGGTATGACCAAGGAGATTATTGTATGGGAGATCAAGGTCCAAAACTTAACATACTATATCATGCACTATTGGACCAATTTGAATAGGAATCATATACTTTAACAAGAATCTTCTTTGTGACATCAATGTCTTTCTTAGAATATCCTAATGTTTTGACCAATTTAAAAGTGCAAATATTTAATACCTCTCATCTATATATTAAGACTCGTCTAATCTTATATTTATGTATGAGGAATTATAAATGGGAGGGATCATTATGAAATTGTTTATAAGAAGGAAAAACATTTTCAATGAATGTGACACTATGTGTAGTGGCAACATCTCCCACCATGGCCTAAAATTGATAAAAAATTATATTGATAGGTACAAATGCATCCTGAAGTGCTTTATTTATGCCAAATTTGTGTGTAGGAGATATATGTAAGAGATCAAGAATGGATATAGGTATTGGAGTTTTTTTCTCAAATGGTCTAGGAGGTTATACTGACTAGATGGTTGGGACTTAAAAGTGGCCCCTTGAAGAGTCAGTTTGAATATGTGAGTAGCTACTGCACATTCTAGATTTTTATTCTTGATGGTGAGGGTTGAAACATGGTCATCAACTTGATCAAGTTGGTTAACTGTGTATTCATAGCCCACATTTGTAGAAATACCATTGATATTATTTCCTTGATTAGAGGCACCTCCCTTTCCTTGATCATGTAAGGGATCCTTAAAAATCACATGGTCATTATTAGATGTTCTTGATGGTGTTTCAATTAATACATCTCCTAGGTTGATGAGATCCTAGATAATGTTTTTTAGTTTAAACCAACTAGTTGTCTTATGTACTTTTGTTATATAGTAATCATGATAATCAATATCTTTACACCAGATAAGTTTGGCTTGAGGTTTATATGGTTTTATCTTAAGAAGTGTGATAATATTTTATTATATCAATTTTTCTAGGGTCGATTTAATAGGTCCTCGAAGGGGTGTGTACTTATATCTTGGAGTTGCGTTCATTCTAGGAGGACCCCTATGTAGGTTATTTTGAATAGCTTTTGATGGTTGATCATTGTTTGATGCTTGAACATAAGATATGGAAGTTCCTTGAAGGTTAACCATAGGATGTGCATTATGAACTTCCTTTAGCATCTACCACACCATCATTGATAATTTTCTTGTTCTTGGATGAAAATTTAGATTTGTCATTAGAGTAATTAGTATTGTGTTATTTTTTTTTGAAGATTTTGAAAATTCCTTTAGCAATCGGAGTCTTTTCAAAGGAAACACCATTTTCAATAACCTTGCAAAGGAACATTGGGCTTGCAAGTGAAACATCATTTCTTGGTTTTGGTTCTAAATGAAGATTTGGATAAAAAAATTATTAGGTACGTGACATGGGAATTTTCTAGCAAGATTCCTCCATCTCTATAAGAAAGAGGAAAATGATTCATCATTCTTTTGTTTTGTATTGAAAATATCACTCATTGATATCTCATGTTAAATGTTGTAGAAAAAGTATGCAATGAATTTCTTAGCTATCTCTTGGAATGTTTTGATGTCATGAAGAAGATGTGAGAACTATTCAATAGCTTTTTAACCCAAACTACATGGAAAGAGGAACATTAAGTATGTGTAATTATTTGCTACCTCTAAGAATTCTATGTAAAACTTTTAAATACGCTCTCTTGGATCACCCTTTCCTTTGTAATTTTCTTCAAATTTTGGCATCTCGAAATTATGAAGAAAGGGTAGAATGGTATGGTCTTGTCAAATGGATAAGGACAATTGTCCTTAAATGTGTATGTCTTCTTGGATGCACCTATATGCATGTTTATAATCTATTGTTGTAGGTGTATGAGGGGAAAATCAACATGTTAATTAGACTTAATAAGAAAACCACTAAACCTTAAATCTAACAACAAAATCCAATCCTAATGCAATGAAGGAATACTAAAGAAAATCAATGAAACAAATAAATCATAAAAGAACAAAACTTGATGTTGATTCTCAAGCACTTGGCCTCCATTGTTCTCTTTTTCCTTGTGTTGGATAATGGCTCTCAAATTTGCAGTTCTTGAAAACCTACAAGATAAAAGCACAAGAATACAAAGATATCAGTTGATCAAAATAGAGGATTGATGTTGAATTTATAGATTTTATGAAAATCAATTTGATGGTTGAGATTGATTCGGGAAAAAATGATCAATGGTTGAGAATCCATGAGATAGGTTGGTGGGAGATAATCACTCAATATGACTAAATCCGATTGAGAAAATAACTCACTTGACTAAATAATTAAGAGATATGATTGAGAATGGATTTGAATTGATTGATTATTCAGAAAAAGGGTGATTAAGAATGGATTTGAATTGATTGATTATTCAAAAAGCATTTTTTATTTGAAGGCCAATTTGACAATAATGCGATCAAGATTCCAAATATGCAATTTGGATGAGAAATGGATTCAAATGAGAAACCTACAAGGTGTTAAAAGGTGAAAAGGACCACAACCATAAGGGTAGGAAACCTTAATTAGGGCTTCATTTGGCTATAAATAGGAAAATTTGGTGTTCATTTTGTCATTTGCACTCTTGGAGCTTATGAGATTTAAAGAAAATTTGGAGCAATTTTTGAGCATTTGTGGAGATATGGCGGGAGTTGCACATAGGTAGCACTTGTCAAAGTGAGTCAAGACATACGATAGACTAGAGGGCATAGGTGGCAAGGTAAGAACCTAGACCTATCTCTTGATTTAATAGAATTTATTACACTTTGAATATTAGGTCTCAAAAAAGATGTTTTTAATTGTTACACATTTGCATATCATATTTTATGCAAATGCTAAACTTTTTACACATTTGATAATGCATTTTCACATTTGATATCAATCATGCATTATATTTAAAAGTTATGCATTTGTTATGGATATTTTTTGCAATTGATTTTGAAATTAGACATTTGACATTAGCATTGTTCATTTGCATTTTGGATTGTGCAAGTGACATAAGTATTATGCATTTGATATTTAGTGTTTTTGATTATGGAAAAAACAAGTTTTGAAGGGACCCTGAAACCCTTTACATTTGATTACATAAGATAGATCAAATAAGTTCCATTCTTAACAAAACCAATAGACAAAACCCCACAAGGCTGAGAGATGGTAGAAATAAAGCAAAAAGACCGCTCAGCTCACAAAAATAACAAACTAACAACAATGACCTAATAGACTTATAAAGCACTGAGAGGGGGGGGGGGGTGAATCAATGACAACAAAAACAATACTACTTTAAACACTGACTGGTAGAGATACTTAACAAGTTTACTAAACACTACACATGCAATCCAAAATGATATTAAAGCATCCACAATAAGTAGAACATCTACCATAACACACGTGTTTATATGTGGAAACCCCAAATGGGAAAACCACGGTGAGATGGAACTCACAAGTTAACTACCTGCAGTAATAGGTAACTGACCAGTTAAGGTCTACAAAAGTGCTTTGCTAGGAGCGAATCCGTTAAAGATCCCAAAGCTCTGTTAGAAGCTATAACCTGTGTTGGCTTGATGATGATTATAATGAATGACTTTATATATTGTCATTGATGGAACACGTACAAACACATATGATCACTTTATCTACCAGTGTTACTTCAAAGTTATTTGTATTATATTGCAAACGGTACTAGAAGTTTTGATTAGAGAGTATCAAATTGGTACATGGAGAAAAATGGTATATATATATATATATATATAGGAATGACCTAACATCAACTTGAAGATCCAATGGAGATTATCAAAGGAGCATTGAAGGACAATTGGTTTATATGTTGATATGGTTAACTCCAACCGGTATTGTTGTTCCAACCAATATTCATTGATTGTGTGATGAGTTATCACCAATCGTGATGAGTTATCCTAATCGACAAATTTTGGAATTATTTTGTGATGAGTTATGTTTGATTGACCAGATACATTGCATCTAGGAAATTGTGATATAATTTCGAAGGCCGACATGAAATCTAAATGTTTATATATTGACATTATCATGAGATATGATATGAGATGATTTGATGTGAATACAAAAGTGTTAAGTTGTAGAGTATGTTGGTAATGAATTTTTGAGTGCACATAAGAGGATCTATTCAAGCAAGTTGTGCTACTTCTAGATCACACCACCTGTTGTTTTCTTATCACTGCAACATTCAAATCCCCTAACCGGGTAAGCTCTAAAAAGCTTCATTGTACAAATCCTCTAATTAGGTGATCCATTAGTTTGGATTCAGAAATCTTCTACCGAGGTTACTCCTAATAGGGTATAGCTTTTAATAGAGCTTTTAGATATTTAATAGGATTCGCTCCTAGTAGAGCATTTTTGTAGACCTTAACCAGTCAGTTACCTATTACTGCAGATAGTTAACTTGTGAGTCTTATCTCACCGTGGTTTTTCCCATTTGGGTTTTCAACGTATAAACACTTGTGTTATGGTGGATGCTTTAATTATTGTGGATGCTTTTATATCATTTTGGATAGCATGCATAGTTTTTAACAAACTTGTTAAGTATACCTACCAGTCAGTGTTTAAAGTAGTATTGTTTTTGGTGTCACTGATTCAGCCCCCCCTCTCAGTGCTTTATAAGTCCATCACCCTGTTAAAGGTAGTACCCTGTTAGGAGTAACCTCAGTAGAGGATTTCAGAATCCAAACTAATGGATCACTTTGTTACAAGATTTTTACAATGAAGCGTGTTAGATCTTACACGGTTAGGGGATTTGACTGTTGTAGTGAATAGAAAACAATAGGTGGTGTGATCTAGAAGTAGCACAACTTTCTTGAATAGATCCTCTTCTGCTCACTTAAAACTTCATCACCAACATATTCTGCAATGCCTTCAACAACTTAACACTTCTATCTCACATCATATCATATCTACAAAATAGTTCATCATAATGTCATTATATAGACATTAGATTTCATGTCGGCTTAGAAATCATATCATAATTTACTAGGTATAGTGTATCTGGACAATCAAATATAACTCATCATAAATTACCGCCAATTTGGTCAGTTAAGGATAACTCATCACCACCGATGATAACTCATCACACAATCAATGAGTACTGGTTGGAGCACTAATACCGGTTAAGAGTTAATCACACTCAACACATAAACTGATTGTCCTCTATCGTTTCTTTAATATTTCCACTGAATCTCCAAGCTAGTGTCAAGTCATTCCTACATACATTGGTTGTCTACATATACAGGTTTGACACTCTCTAAACCATCACAAACTAAACATCCAATACCAGTTGCAATACAAGTAACTTTAGAAGTAATACTGATTTTTCTAAGATTACAATGACAATGTGAACATATGTGTGTGTACAAATTCCATCAATGACAACACATCCATTAAAATCATCATCAAGCCAACAATCTCCCCCTTTGGCATTGATGGCAACACTTAGAAAATTTTACAACTTTACAACTAAGTGTGCTTACCAAAAAAAACATATTTCTACTCCCCCTTTGACAATAATGCCAAATTGAAAAGTAAAATACATATATATATATATATATATATATAAAATTGCATCAAAAGTTTACATATACAAAAATGTAAGTCTTTATCAAAGAGTGTTCACTTCAATTTTCAAGAAAATATTACTGAACATGATCTTCATTTGAGAAAAATCATTCTCCTATGTTTCTAGTAAGGTTTCAGTGATCTCAATGGTGGTCATAATTTGTGCAGAAAATTCTTCCATTGCATCAACTGCACTCATCTCTGGAGTAGCCAAAATTGCTTCTGCATTCTTATAAGCTTGTTGTAGGATGTCCACTTTAGGTCTCAATAAGTTCTTAATCTCCTTCAAGGATCAAAGTCTCTTTTCCTGTTCAAAATCATACATATCTAACTGATTTTTCAAATCATCAACTGATTTGCCAAAAGCTAAGAGTGAATTCTGTAAAGGTATGTAGGCAGTACATATCGTTTCTAGTTCTCATTCCATCTCTTCTCACTTCTTAATTAAATTAGTATAGAAAAATGAAACATTGGATGTGTAGGCTAGAATTCTGCCTCCTGTCTCAATAGCTTTTCTCAAAAGATCTTTGTTCAGGGATAAATCAATCTTCCTTGTATCAATATCTTTCATGATGTGTTCTCATCTTTTCTTCTTGTAATTTTTCTTAGCCAAAGTCTGAGCAGATTCCTCAAGGGACTTGAGTTGGTCAAAGGCATCAACAACCAACTGGCCAAGCTTGCCAATAGGAGTTGACAAGTTCCCTATGGTAGTCTTTGGTAGAAGACAGGACAAAATCTCTACAACAGTTTGGATTGTTTCTACTTCATTCCTTTGTTCCTTAAGTCTCTTCTTCTGAGCCCTGGATTGCATCATAGTTGCAATCTCCATATGTTTTGATGCACTCATATTCTGTACATCTATAGGCCCTTTGATGCCTAATGAGTCATCATCATCATCATTTTGCTGCTTGACTAATGCCTTTTCAAGTTCAACAGATTTCTTCTCCTCAGTTTCCTCTTGCTTTTGTTCCTTTTCTTGTTCAAAGGGCTTCTCTTCAACTTTTTCTACAGGTTTCTCCTGAGTAGCCTACGAAATCGGTGGTAGTTGAGTTTTCATTGGTTGATCTTTTATCGGTGGGGGTGAAATATCCACACTTGGTTGAGTTTCCAATATTTCCACTGCTTTAACCTGTGAAGTAGTAATAACTGATGGCTGATGTAGTGGCTTATCTGGTTCAATAATATTCCCAGATAGATCAATGGTGTCTTGAACATCATCAACAAAGATCACCAGTTGGGAAAAAGTGTCATCATTTTCCTTAATAGGATAGACAATATCAGCTTGCACTATTTCTTCCTCATCCATCTTCGGTCATACTTCAAGCTCTATTTGATCATCATTATAATACTTTGTATGCTTATGCATCCGTTGAACATGTCAAGCTATCTAATGAGTTTCAACTTCAACAGATTGAGTCTTTCCACTTATTAAATTTAATCTTCATGCCTTATAAATAAGCCGTCCTTTGTAATTATCAAGTAATGCAACTAATTCATCTCTAGATGATTCAAGAAAATATTGAATGAAAATATTATCAATCATTCCTTGATTCTGTTCAACAAATTTTTGCCACTTATTTGCAAGAATGGAGTACAAAGAATCATAAATATCATGAGGTAATCAATTGTATTGACATAAGTAGTTGATTACCTTTTGAACAATTTGTTCCTTCTGGTCTCCATCAAATGAATCAAAACATCTTTTTACATTATCAAATCTATTCCTCCCTAATGTTTTCAATGTCTTCTCAAAATCAGTCACAGGCTTGTAAGATAAAACATTAATAGGAACACTTTCCTTTGACACTTCTTCTACTGGTTTAGCTACTTTACCAGTTGCTTTCATTTTCTTGGGTTGTTCTTCTCTATTGGTATCATCATATTCTTCTTGAAGAATAAGTTGCCTACCTCTCTTCTTCATAGCATTCACTTTGGGTGCCTATTCATTTTTGACTTGGACACTTCATGTCACTCTTGTACTTGTTGCTGCTGAAGGTAACTTTCTCAACCTTCTTCTTCTTTCATTTAACACTATTGGGTTGAGCACTACTGGTTTCAGGTTCTGCAGTTTGCTCCTCAAAGGTACCTAGTCTTTTCTTCTTCTTGTCCACTGTAGATGCTAACAGGTTATTAGCATAACTAATCAATGCCATAATTGACTTCATAGCTCATGTCTTCCATTTCATCCTCCCTGGGTTCGATAGCTTCCATGAGATAGAAATTAGTGGTGATTGTAAAAATGATGTCCTTAGCAAAGTTTTTCACCACGTCTTCAGGTAGCCTTACCCTCATACTCATTTTCTTTTGAAATTAATTGAAGTACCTATTCATTGTAGTAGAGAAAGTCTTCTTAATAGCCTTAATGTTGTTCTTGATTTGAGCAGTTACTGGTAGGTTTTTTGACCATTCAATGTCACCAATTCCCGATAGGAAATTCTGAAAGTAAAAGAATAAATCAATCAATAACTAACCAAGTTTGAACTTCTGACTGTTGTCCTTCTTAATTGATTGTGGATTTAACATTAATTGACTTCTTATGGCCTCACATAGGTCATAATTTGTGTTCTCAACAATTATTCTATAAGTTGTATGCACTGTTGTGGATGGCACATTGTTCATTCTACTGGAATAGAATATCCTATAGCCTATAACCATGGTAGCCAATATAACCACTGGGTCCTTAATGGTGTTAACTGAGAAAGCACGTCCATCAGAGGTAGACTAAGTCAATATTGTTATAGTCTCTTTTGAAATTCGCCTCTACTTGAGAACTTCACCAGTTGACCAAAAACCAGTCACAGTATGGATAGCTTCGTTAGTTATAGTATGTGATCTTTCCAAATACATATTTTCACCATGAAATCGACTAAGAATGATTCTAACATGTTCTTCTTCAAAATCCTCAAGAAAATAAGCTGCATTGTGAAAACATTTCTCATAAACCCTAATAAACTCGGGTTTGATCTTGCTGCTCTTATCACACATTGATTTCAATTGAGAGTAAATTGACAATGATCCCAAATCTTCAATTTTACAATCAATATAACTAGATAAATCACCTTTTATGATTAACACCATCAGGAATTTGAGATAAAACATTATATGACATAATTTGTTCAAATTCCATAACCTCGATTGGTTCTGATGTGATCATTAGTCTCTCTACTTGCTTAGATGATGACACCATTCTGATAAACTCAATTTGAAAGGGATTTACAAAGAAATACCTTAATTCTCTCGCGCTGCCTCGGTTTCCGATTGATTACTCAAATGCACACCAGTTCCACCTTCACTAATCTTTGAATCAAATTCAATCACACAATTCACAGCACAAATTTGTCCACAACCAGCTAGAAATTCTCTTTTTGCTCTGCAAGTGCTCAAGAATTCTCTTTTGAATGCATTTAGGATAAAAATAACATAGTAAAACTTGCTTTTATCATCTTTACCTATTGCATTAATTGCTCGACCGCTAGGGTTACAAACCCTAATACACCGCTTAACGGTATATCCAATAATAATAGATGTAAAACTGATAGACAGTCTTTCAAAAAACCAATAAACAAAGATATCAAAAACTCTCACAGAATAACTCAAAAATTCAAATCTTTTTACCACACATCTTTCAAGGGGTCCAAAAGTAGATTTACCGCTATGCTCCCCTTAGCCCTGTTGAAAGGCTCAATTCACTGGTGCAGGATTCTCCACACTGGGTGAAGGATTGGGTTCTTCTATAGGCATATCATCACTCTTCTTTTTCCAAATTTGGTTAATCTCTTCTCTGGTTTCCTCAACATTTACCTTTTTCTTACCTTTCTGGTCTATAGAATGATTAACCTGTTTGTTCTTTCTGGTTTTATAGAACTTCACCATGTATCCTGGTTTGTGACAATGATAGCAGGCCATTCCAGATGATCTCCAAGGTCCTGTGTTGCCTCTTCCAGTTATCCTTCTGAAGTTCATAGCCACATGACCATAATTTTTACAAATGGTACAAATGACATTAGTGTATTGCCCAAACCTTTTGGGCAAAAACACAACAACAATTTTTTTTTTTGAACACTTAATTACTTGCGACCTATGTTTAATTAGATGTGACAACTAAACAAGTTGTACCAAATGAAACCTTAATTGATATAAAAATGGGTTTCTAAAGTGAGCGATGAATTAAAATTTAACTAGAAGTCTTAGGTTTCAACTTTAACTCCTAAGCAATATGATTAGATTTTTACTTACGTAATAATTACGATACTCCTATCATCAAAGCAGAATAAATTAATTTTATAAAGACAATATCCTTTTAGATATTAAATAAATTCGCTCAAAATCCCCTTCAATTTTAATTATATTTTATATTATATAAATAGCCCAATTTCCACTAAATGACATTAATAAAATTTCTTGAACTAAGATCAATTATTTCTCTAAGTAAAGGAATATCAAGTCTCCCCAAATCATTGTTAATTTAATCTCTTTTTTTTTATAACTTAAATAATTCTAGAATCCATTTAATCAATATTAATACAAATTCAATGTATTATTATTATTATTTAATTGAGCAATTAAAATTAAAGTGTCAAACGACATTATGCTAATTAAATTATTTATTAAAAGGTTCCACTTGGGTTAAATATATACATAAGATCAAGTCCATTATCTTATTTTAAAATATTATATTATCCCACTACAATACCCTCTTACAAACAAATAGACGTCTAATAACCTTCATTAAATTATTCCAACTAATTATAAATACCATTAAAATCTCTAAAATGTGTTTATATAACTTAAATCAAGTTGTTATATATTACTCCTCCAAACATTAAATATTTAATATTTAATATTCGACATTTAAATTACCCCTCAGCTTAAATTTAATCATTAATCTATATAAAAATTCCCATTGAAAACTCTTCTAATAAATTTACTCAATATGAGTATGTTATTACTCTATAAGTAATTAATCTCCAATTTTAATTATAATCCCAATAAAAAGTCTACCAAAATTAATATTAACATAATAAATAGAAATTTCCCCAATAAGAAAATCAACTAGATAAATTAAAACAAAACTAAATGGGCAATTCCCATTTCAAATTTTTAAGAACTTTATTTCCCTCTCCTTTATTATTTTATTTCTTTTATCTTTATCTCTTATTCTAACCCTAACTAGGGTTTTATTTCAAAATCCTTATGACTCCCTTCTCTTACCCTTTTTTTTTTCATCTTATTCTACCCTAACCTGAAATTGGGTTAGGGTTTCATTTATAGCATCTCAAATTATTCTTTTGTGTGTATGTGTGCAGGTGAAGGGAGGCACATAGGGCCGAAGGTGACTGAGGGAGGCGACGGAGGAGGCCGAAGAGAGGTGGGGTTTGCAGAGGGGGCTGAAGAGCCTATGGAGAAGGGGCGTCCAGAGGTTTGGGTGTCCGCGATGCCACCAGTGGGATGCCCCACTGGGTGGGTCGCGGCCCACGCAGCGGCCTTGGCCATTGTGTGGGTTGCAGCCCACTGTGGGGGTCACGGCCTGCACAGGGGGCACGACCACTTGTGTGGGCCGTGGCCCACACAGTGGCTCGTGGACCACTATGTGGTCGTGGCCCGCGGGGCTCCCCATGATTTTCGCCCCTCCAAAGTTTTTACATGCAATTTAAAAAAAAAATTACATATATATATATATATTTATTTTAGCTTCTTTAATATATATATATACATATATATATATATATACATATACATATACATATACATATACATATACATATACATATATATATATACATATACATATATATATATATATATGTATATGTATAGATATACATATACATATATACATATATACATATATATGTATATGTATATGTATATGTATATATATACATATACATATACATGTGTGTGTGTGTGTGTGCAGTCAATAGGAATATGTGTATTTTTGAATTTATTCAAATATATGTATATGTATAAGTATATATATTCATGTACAATTATGTTTATTCCGATTTAATTAATTTGATCCTTTTAATCTGAATATTAAATGTTAAAATATATTTGCACAGCTTAAATAATCTATGCTTTTAATCAGTATACTAAATGTTATAAAAATTTCTGTACAGTTTTAAACAATCTATCAATTAAGTCAAAATATTAAATGCATGTAAAATCCAGATTTAAATGCAAATCAAATCTTTTTTTTTTTTGAATAGATGCAACACGTATCTATTTAAATTTATCTTATAACAACATATTAGATTGATGCAACGTAATAGGTATTTAAAATGTAAAACGTGCATGTATATATACTTAAATCTGCACTATTGGTTACTTAGAATAGATATGATAAATGAGCATCGTGCCTTTCTTTTATTATTTTTATTTTTGTACTTAAATAAGGATGCATAAATTTAAAATATCACTCTAACTGTACATTATCAAAAAATAGAGTTTAACAGAAATAATCTTTGTAACCACTGCAACTATATATGTCTTTTTTTTTTAAACATTTCTATTTGAACAATAAAGCAGCAAATGGAAATTTAAAGGAAGATTTAAACTCCTATTCATTCATAACTGCATTTCTAACACTTTTTTTTTTTTTTGGCAGATTGATAATCAAAATGAAACCACTTAAATATTCATCTATTTTTTTTCTCTTCCATTTCCAATATGTTTATCCTTTATTAACTAAATAAAATAGAAACACATTTCTTCCATCCCCCTTTTTTTTAAACAATAACAAATACAATGAAATAATTCAAAAGCCTTTCTCTTCCCTTTATTTCTTTGAATAAACTAGTCAAGTAAAAATACAGTTGTTTCTTCATTATTTCCTTTACACAAATTAGAGGGGTTACAAACTCAAGCCTCTTCATTTCTACCAAATGAGGGCTTGGCAAAATACATTATCCTTTCTTGAAACTCAATATAATAAAATAGGATCTTGCAAGTAGACTCCACTCCATTCTTTAATCCAAGCAAACCTACAATAACATTTGCAAGTTGTGACCATGGAGGCTCACCTCCCAACCTAGGCTTACAAGAAGCCACCCTCAGGCTGGGAGAACCAACACTCAAGCATAAACACATAAGCAAGAGGAAAAACACAATACAAACACTCCCAACCCAAGGATGAACAAAGTCACTTAGTGACTATAACTTGTGGGGTGAAGGTGGACCAAATACCTAGAGGAGAAATCTGCAAGTAGGAGAACATAATGCCATTGCAAGACTACCAAGTAGAATAACCACAAGTTCCAAACTTGTCCCAAAAAATCCTTATGTCCTCCAAGGCATACAAGCCAACAAACTCCCCTTATGAACCCCATTGCATAAACAAAACACTATGCAACAAGGGTCCCATAATCCCTTGTGTATCATTCTCTTCCAAAGAGAGGCTCTACACTCATAGGCTGTCAAACAACCCTTCACCCCAAGGCTACTCTACCCTCCCAAGGGTGAGTATGGCCTTGAAACACCCAAAACAATAACATAAATACATGCAATAAAAATTCACAAGGAAGAACTCAACATCCTCCTAAGCTTACTAAGAAAACAACAAACAATCTTTTCAAATTTACCAAACAACATACATGAGGAAGTATTGACCAATCTTAAAACTGCAAATGGGTGAATAAAAGTGTGTAGGAGAGCTGCCCAAATATACTATCTTTTCCTTCACAAGACTTAGCCAAAACTTCCAAATCCAAAAAACAATTTCTCAAGAATCTATGTCTCCAAAATGGAGAGTGGGTGATCAAACTTCTCCCTCCCAAACCATTCCCTAAGAAGGCACTCCCAACTCTTTCCAATACTTTTGGGAAGGGTGAGGGATGTTCATAGGTTGGTCTTCCCAACACCTTACAAGATCTCTAGCCAAGGTACCTCAAAAAGATAAAAGAGAATAGGGAAGAGCAAAGTCACTCACAAGGAAGGTTGTCTAACCTAGGTAAGATCCTCAAAAGTTGTAATTTTACCATCTTGAAAAACTCTACTTTTGGGATGACTAAATAGTCCCTAGGGAGTGAACACATGGATAAAATTGGCCTTCATCCATAGGTACATCATATGGCCCATTAAAAATGCCCCTAACTTGACCTTAGGAGTTAGTTTAGCCCTCTAGAAACTCACCCAAAGTTTACCTACGGGTCAACCCTGAGTTGACCTTACTAATGGCTCCCTATCCAAGACTTTCTTGGGACCATACTAGGATATTTGAAAAAAATGCATTGGTAAAACAATTTCCTTCCAAGGGTCATGTCACTACCAACTCACTTTACAACATATGTGTCAAGTGACACCACAAAATTACACATCACTTAAATACACATGACAATGTCCCTTTTTTTTGGAATTAATAAATTAAACAATTTTCAAATTAAACGCACATCCAAGCATAAACATTTACAAATTAAAACACATTTACAAGCAAGGTGTTGTCTCTCCAAATAGACAACCCTTGACTTCACAAACACACATAGGTTTAAGATTGATTCTCCGAATTTTTTTCATGGTCACATGGATTAGTTTTCCTGCACATCTCACTTTGCACATTAGTAACCCCAAATAATCACATTTAATATCAACATATAAAAAGAATACAATTCAGACACTTTACAAACAATTTCAACCATAATGATCAATTTATCATTTATCCAATAAAATCCACATAAAACAATTTAGTCAAAAGGTATCATCATAATCCTCATGAAAACTCAATCATTAATACAACATGCATCCATGTTTTCTAATATCATAATGAAGTACTGCAAATTCTGAGATAGCTGACATACGTCATATCAAGATTATCAGATCAGTGGATCATATAGGATCTAAATCCATAACACATCAAAATGTGCACCGCAAGGTAAAATGATTCCATAACCTGGTTCAATTATTTTTCCCACTAATCTATCCATCCAACATAGCCCATCCTATTGAAATATATCATTTATTAATATAGTCAACCATGGTCAACTATGTTAACCAGAGCTTGATTGGGGAGAGGCTCTACAATTAGTTACCTTTTCCATATCAAACAGACTAAACTTGTTGACATAGGATTTATACCATTTCAAGTTACCCCAGTTGTCATAGATTTTCCTCTAGTTACCATTAGGTCTTGGACTCATGTGAGGTACTGGATTATTTTCTCCATATTTGCATTCAACTGATCTATGCCCATACATGTTGCATGTAAAATAATGACCTTCAAATCTCCTAGATACATACCTAGTATTTACATTGTAGCCTGTATTCTCATTGAGTCTATTTCTACACACATTTGTAGTATGTCCAGGTTTATGACAGACAAAGAAAATAGGTTTAAAAACTTTCTTACCAATAGGCTTGTTAGCCTTAGGATCATTTTTGTCCTTGTGAATGTTGTTCTTTGTTCCAAAAGACTCTCCTTTCTCAGATGTATTAAATCCTAGTCCAGATGTATCTCCTTTCATCCTCTAAGATTGGATCTGCTCATCTAGCATAGAAGAACTTTTATTAAACTTTTCCAACTTTCCATTAGCCTTAGTGAGTTCTCTTGTAATTTCTTCATTGTGTTTTGTTAGAGTCTCTCTTAGGGATGTTGCCATTTCAAGATCCAACTGCAAAGCTTCCTTTTCTTCTTTCTCTTCATGCCAATGCTCATGCAAGGTTGCATTCTCTTGTTTGATCTTAGCAATCTCATGGTCTCTTTCTTTAATTAGGTCTTAAGCTTCCCTCCTAGCTTCAACCTTCTGGCTCATGTACATAGTTAGGGCTTCTAACTCTATTCTCATATTTAACTTTTCACCGTTCAGTTTATCAACTTCTTCAACCAATGCATCAATGTTAGCTTCATTTGAAGAACTTTTATCAGATATTTCTAATAGTTGTTTTGTCAACTTTCTCCTTTTGACTTGTGAAGCTTTAAATCTGACCCTCAAGGTTTCAAGCTCTTCCTTGGCAGCTTCAAGCACTCTATCCATCTCAAAGTAGCTCATATCCCCCATGGTGGCTTTAAGGTTTCCTTCCAAGTGATTAAGCCTTAAGGAAGTTGGACTCTAATACCAATTGATAGACTTATAAAGCACTGAGAGGGTGGGGGGGGGGGTGGGGGTGAATCAGTGACAACAAAAACAATACTACTTTAAACACTGAGCGGTAGAGATACTTAACAAGTTTACTAAACACTATGCATGCAATGCAAAATGATATTAAAGAATCCAGAATAAGTAAAACATCTACCATAACACAAGTGTTTATACATGGAAAACCCAAATGGGAAAAACCACGGTGAGATGGAACTCACAAGTTAACTATCCACAGTAATAGGCAACTCATTGTTTAAGGTCTACAAAAGTGCTCTGTTAGGAGCGCCTGTTAAAGATCCCAAAGCTCTGTTAGAAGCTATACCCTATTAAAGGTAGTACCCTATTAGGAGCAACCTTAGTAGAGGATTTCAGAATCGAAACTAATGGATCACCTTATGAGAGGATTTGTACAATGAAGCTTGTTAGAGCTTACCTGGTTAGGGGATTTGACTGTTGTAGTGATTAGAAAAAACAGGTGGTGTGATCTAGAAGTAGCACAATTTTCTTGAATAGATCCTCTTCTGCTCACTTAAAACTGCATCACCAACATATTCTACAATGCCTTCAACAACTTAACACTTCTATATCACATCATATCATATCTACAAAATAGTTCATCATAATGTCATTATATAGACATTAGATTTCATGTTGGCTTAGAAATCATATTACAATTTTCTAGGTGCAGTATATCAGGACAATCAAACATAACTCATCACAAATTACCACCAATTTTGTCGGTTAGGGATAACTCATTAGGACCGGTGATATCTCATCACACAATCAATAAGTACTAGTTGGAGCACTAATACCATTTAAGAGTTAACCACACTCAACATATAAACTGATTATCCTGCATCACTTCTTTGATGATTTCCACTGAATCTCCAAGTTGGTGTCAAGTCATTCTTGCATACACCAGTTGTCTACATATACCAGTTTGACACTCTCTAAACCATCACAAACTAAACATCCAATACTGGTTGCAATACAAGTAACTTTAGAAGTAATACTAGTTTGTCTAAGATTATAATAACAATGTGAAGATATGTGTGTTTACATGTTCCATCAATGACAACACATCCATTACAATCATTACCAAGCCAACACGACCCAGCAACAGAAATAGATCAACCCAAATTTTTAAGATTCTCTGCAACATCAACACTAACCTGATGCATCTTCTTAGTAACATTATTCAAATCCAGAATGTCTTAGGGCACTTCAGTAGCCTTCTTCTTCATGCTAGCCCGAGTACACTTTTTTGGAGGACCCGAATCTCCTACACCAGAAGCAATCTCCTTGTCCATGTCCACCATAGTCCTATCCATATAAACTTTCTCTAGCTTTCTAACCATGGTTTACATAGTATCAGTAGAAGCCTTGACAATATTCTGACTGATTTCCATAATACCCCAGAGGGTAGCTTCGCATTTAGAAAATCTGGCCTCCATATCAACAAGTTTTTTGTCAGATATCTCCTTAACTCTTTGGGTGGCTTCCATGTTCTTAGCCAAACAATTATTCATAACCTATTTTTTTCTTTCTATCCATAGAACACCCACTGAAGTCCCCTCAACCACCTCCTTACCAATATCAGCAGGGTGAGCACTAACAACAACATGTACATAACTTCCATCTTGAAAGATAATAGTTTCTTAATTAAGGATTCTTATGGATTCAAAATCTATAATTTGCACTAGAATAGGTTAGTTAGGTTTAATGATAGGCTTGTATTGATATTATACATGAATTGCAAGCTATTCTTCTAGTCCTTGGTGCTTGGGAGAATATGCCTAAGGGTCTTTCTTGGTGTCATCAATGGGATGATTATGAGCGAGCTTACTTGTGATAGATTGGTCTATACCATGTCTACTAATTGCTTGAGGTTATGATCAACAAAGGTTTGGTTACAATACTTACAGAGTGGTGGGACTCAAAGGTAACTTCATTCCACCTACTAACTCGAGAGGCTTCTATGAATCTGGAGGATGTTTGGCACATCTTATGTATCCTCATCCACAATAAGAGGGTGACCTACAAGCCACAATCCAATATTGTAGCTCTTTGTGATTTGTATGAGTGTGATCTTGAGGAGCTAGGCATGGATGGCTTGAATGAGATTAGGTTGAGGATATTCATAGTCACATATAATAGGTTCTCTGTGGTGCTTTGTAGCTTTATTTTTGGTACATTGATTCCTAATAGGCAAAATAATGGTTTCCATGTTGACTAGGGTAGGGTACTAAGGGTGATGGCATTTAATATAAGAGTGTATGCTTGCAATTTAATACCATTAGTTATAATTCAGTTGCATATCTAGGGGCTCAATATATTAGTTGTGACATCATGCTCTGGCAATTATGGTCTTGGAAGCACATCACAGTCTTTCAACCTATAGCTGACATATAGTTGGAGGTAGGGAAGCCCTACGCATATAGGTATTTGGGTGTAGTTGTTCAAAGATGTGTCACACCACATATTGGCAACATCAAATTGACACATTATAGAATTTTACCGAGAGACCATACAAAGAATACATAGTTGGGATGATGATACACAACATCTTCATAATTTAAATAGAAAAGATATTTGATTGGTCACATGGTGAGATCCGAGAGGATTATAGATACATAGTTGCAAGATCGGATCCTGATACTATTTGGTAAGGTCCAAGGGTTCCACATGCGACAACCTATTTTGATCATTTTACTAGGGAGGTAATATATTGAGGGCCTTGTATTAGTTCACATGTGGCATATACTAATTTTGATAGTATTCAACCTATTCAGTGGGTGTGGTAGTTAGCAGTGATCGATGCAGGTATTATGCCATAATATGATATGCGGTATAGGCTACTTAGAGATTTACTCCCTTAATAGATCTGATGGTTCCTATTATTGGTGGTATTCGTCAGTGGATGAGACAAGGTTGAGGTGGAGATTGTGATGCACCCACCAACAACCTAGAAACGGAGTAATTTTTTTTTGTTTTAACTAATGATTTTCGATTTAACCTTATCTAGGCAGTTAGAATACAAATTAACACACTTAATTCATCTTAGTTGAATCTTACATTGAATGTCTAATTATCTTTTGACACAAGCAGAAACATGTTTACAAGTCTCATATAGCTCCCAAGGGTATATTGATGCCACCACATACTTGTACACTAACTTGATGATTCTTAATCCATACATTAGATTCAGAATTAACATGCTAATACATATATGCACTTAATGAACTAGCTAACATAATTCCACCACACAAAGGTATATAATATAAGCTTCCATATAACCTCTAAAGCACTCTACTATCCACAATCCTTAGCAACTACCTCACTAAAAGAGGAAGTAAACCTCTTATACACTAGCTCCATCTAGAAGTCCAAACCAACAATCGTACAAATCTACATGCTTACATGCTACAAGATACTTGCTCCTTATATGCTAAGAATGAGCTACTAATACCATGAATATAATGTTCCTATTGCTGCCCTCAAACAAGATGCAACACTTAAATGACATATAACCTCGAGCTACTATGATGACAACTATGCTATTGCTGCCCATACACATAATGCATACAAAAACAACTTATACTCTTTAATGATTGTAGTACCAACCATGCATCAATTTTTTATTACAGCCTTGTTACTAATGGGTTCTTAATCAAATGCGGCCTATACATTTTCAGAATTCTAAGTTTTATTACAAATTACAGTCTTATGGCTTATTTAGTTTCTATGATGCTAGCTAAAGCAACTATTGAATATGTCATGTTTCAATTTTCTAACATTAATGGTTTTAACAAGGTCTTGATAATGATCACCCTTTAAATCTTAGAGTCTCATGAACATGTTCTACAACTAACTACATTGCATTCACATATACATGAAAGTGCACCATTACATCTTTCCACATTAAAACATAGATCTATCTACATATACAAGTGTCTATTACACTTCAAGATAATACCACATGAATATTTAACTTTCTGTCCAAATCTATTTCCATAATGAATACATACAATACAACACAACTTGTTGAATACAATACAACTTATGACAATTTACAACATAAGTGTTGGGTCTTTACACATACTTTAATACCCTGATCTAATAATGAAACATCCAAAATTCTATACTCTTTCACATAATTACAATGATGCCCAAAAGATGGCATGACAATTTCCAACTAATGATAAATATAAACCTGCATGCTACTATTACATAATCATATATAGATGAGGCTTACTCAACCTTACAAGTGACTCCTATACTATTACAAATTATTATAGCTCAAATGACAAGAAGTTTTAGTACATAAATCTGCTCCAAAGAATTCATAGTCATCACAAAGAAGATCCAAATCCACACACAAGAAGAACATCAACAAGAAGGGAAAAACCCCAATGGAAAAAAGATCCAACCACCTGACCAATGTGGAACTTACAAGGAACCACCCCCCAAGCTAGGAGATGTTGGTAGGTCCCAACACACACACTACACCTAGGTTGACGCTTAAGACCAAAGGGACTAATACCAAGAAAGACTTCCATACACATGGACCAACACCAATACAATAAAAACCAAGAGAACTCCCAGAGGCCAACCAAACATCAAGGCATAAATGCAAATGTAAAAACATAAGGGAACTCATGTACAAGGGAGTGTCATCACATGTTGTACCAAAAAGAAGGCTTTATCCTAAGGGCATGTGAAGCCATCTCAACCTATGAGAGACCAAGGGAGATTGACGTACCATCTCCACGGTCTTCTCATGCTCATCGTAAAACATCCTCCCTAGGACTTATTAGCACATAATTTTACAAATTATTTTTGTGCTATATATGGATGCTTTTGCATATAGTTTCATCATAGGAGCACTTATTGTTGGATTGTGTGTGTCGGTGATGTGTTACAGTATCTTCATAAAAGGGCATCACTTGGGCATATTCAAGGGAAGTGTTGAGTATGATGGCATTCTAGAAATCCTCATCTTCACCATTAGTCTCATTGCAAGAATACTTTGTGGAGGTTCAACATAGAGTAGGGTTATGAGCATGTTTAGAGAGGTAAATGGTGTGGGAGAAACCCTTCAGTATGATTGTTAAAAGTTTCATCCATAAGGAGGGCCTTAAAACTACAAAATTTTGCTTATCAGCATGTCATCCTGATGAGATCGCCCAAGGAGAAGGGAGTAGGTTGATTGGAGTAACTCATGCCGATGGTGTTTCCTAAAGCGAGAGTGATAGAAAAAAGTGCGACTATGTGGATTCATCGGGGCAAGTTAAGGCGATGAAGTCAGAGTCATCGGAGTAACATACACTATTAGGAAGGAGGAGAAAATATTATCCTGATACTCAATGGGGTTGTCGATGGAACTCTTGCCGATAACCGGTGAGGTGATCTATTCATAGCGGTGACATCGGGTTATCGGGAGGTCCTAATTTATGTTACCTTGATACAAGATCAGGAGGATTTGATCTGCACAAAACAAAATTGATGAGTTTTTTTATCATTACAGATCCTATCCGTTGCATATCAAGCATAAAAAAAGAGTTCTTGTGCCAGGAATTTTCCATAGTCTCTTCAACCATTAACATTGAAGTTGCAGATAGGAAGCACAGGTAATTAAGAATTCAAGTACTTAATCATGGAGGAATTTGGTTCACAAGGAAAGAGAAAGGCCATAGAGATTTCAGATACATAGTCAACTAAATAAAAAGAGGTGAAGTTAGTGGAGGGTATGCAGAAATGCAAATTGAACCAGGATATGATTGACCAGATGGAGTCATCTGGTGTTAAGTCAGGAAGGTCTAAAACAAATTTACTATCCAAGGATCAATTGGAAGATAAGTACAAAGGGGTTGGGGACATATGGACAACCATTAGGGGCCCCAAATTTTTTTTATATCACTATCTCAAGAGAAACAAGGAGATGCCATTGTCAAACCCTTGGACGATAAATTTCCGCATATTGGTGGTACCAAATATTTTTCTGAATCTCAGATTGTTGGAATTACTCACAAGGAAATACAACAAGGAGAAACGATGCATCCAATTTCCAAATGGGGATCCATTAATCCGGACATCTTACGGGTCTATTCAGGAGGTTTTTGACTTGTCTTATGAACCCTACATGCCCTTATCCTTCACAAAACTAGAAGGAGAATATACCCAAATGGACACCACTCACATAGCATGAAAGTTGGCAATTCACAAAAAGGAGAAGTGAAGAGTCACGGAGCAGGATGGTCCCCCTTTTGAGATTACCCTGTTCAAGCAATACTTGTAGTACACATATTGGGAATGCGGCCAGGTCTGTAGGGAAGAAGTTCCTGATGTTACAAGAATAGGCCCTTTGGTGTTGGCTGTGGACATTCAAATGCATGAGTTGAGGCCATTTGACTATGCAACCTACTTGGCAGAGAAGCTGTATGAAGGGTTTTTGAGTCTGCAAATAAGCCAAACCCCACTTTCAAATTTTACTCATTACTAATGCATATGGTTCTATTTTATGGTCATATGAAAGGTCTATGGCTCAAAGAGTTAAGGGTAGCTTCTAGAGACAAAGAGGGACAGGACCAACCAATCCAATTATGGGTATCCCTGTGGGACTTAAGGTTTGACAAATCACACTATGTGTTATTTGAAGAATACTTTGTCAAGCCCTTGTACAGATTGTTTGGGATAGAATGTGAGGGGTCTATCTCATAAGAGATTAAAAGATTCTTGAGACCCATGCTTTTGGAGACAGTAGGGTCAACCACAATTGGGGTGACTGGTTTGTATGCCAGAATTTCACTTTTTTTAGGGTTTATGGGTTTGAAGGTATTCCATTCATGTTGCGTATATTAGCACCTAATAGAATTGCATATCTAGAGATTGTTAGGAAAGTTAGCATGTCAAATATAAATAATTTAAGTGATGCACACAAGAAGGTGTTTATGCCTCGCACTTTACATTTTAGAGATTTCACCATTGTGTCTACCAGGGCATATGAAATGCTTGAAAAGAAGTTGGTAGAGGAGTACAATCTATATGGACACCAGACTCGAAATAATTATGATCAAGAGGGATATATTAACCACTGTAGAAAGAGCCAAAACTTGGGAGAATATTTTGCACATACCCATGGAGGTAGAGAATTTATTTAGGAACAAGGAGCGGGGTGAGGCTGATGTAGTCTTAGAGGAGTTGAACAAAAACATTGGAAAAGAAGAAGTAGAGGCTTCAATAATTAAAAGAAGAAGGAGACTCTGAGAGTGAGTCTGATGAGAATGTAGCTGTATCTACTATCCGCGCACCTGAAATAGAAGAAATTGCAGAGAGCCAGGAGTAGGCTATGGTGAGACTCAACACCAACACAAATGTGAGGATGGATGAACATGTAGCATTTGTGGCAGATGAAATTTTTGTATAGTCCAAGGAGTTTAAGTCCTTCTTGTACCACTACAAAGGAAAAATATTGAGGGAGAGCATCCCAAATGTCACCCTTGAGAATGAAGCAGAGATGCTAAAAATATTGAAGGAGGATATCAATGCAGAGGTGGCTACAATGACACCACAGAGGGGGAGGGAAATTCTCACTAAGGCAGGCATCATTTTGTTCCCAGGATGGGATTTAAGTGCCTCTTTCATTTTATATAGTTTGTTGCACTCGGATAGGAAAGATTTAAAATTAGACATACAAGGAGTTGATGACATTTTTATTGGGTCAAGATATGATCCTAATGAAGAGGAGATGTTGCTTTGGGCCCTATACCCCACAAATAAAAGACCCAAGATTATAGATGTAGCTAAAGGATTTGGGCATATGATGAGACTGAAAGCAAGAGAGGTTAATCCAATTGTCATTGTTGTCTTAGGGATTGACATTGCAAAACTAAATAAAGCCCAAATGTAGTGGGTGTTAAAAGAGGGCCATAAATACAAAAAATTATATGAAGACTTGTTAAGAAGTCATGGTCATGAAATACCACAAGTAACTGATACTAGTATGCAGTGGAAAAATAAATATGAGGACCAAATGAAAAAAAATATAAAACTGAGAAGCCAAATCAGGACTTTCAGGGTGGATGCTGCTTGTGTTTTGTTGACCAATAGGTTTGAGCATTTGTTAGAAGTTCTCAAAGAATTTTGGACCAATTGTCAAAAGACTCAAGATAATATGTCTTCTCATGAAAGAATTTATGAGAAGCTGAAGGCATTGTTGAAAGAATGTACTGCACAAAATAGTATCTTCATATGCTGGATTCAGTACTAGTGTAATGATGATATGCTTACACAAAAAAACCTAGCTTCACCTTCAAATGATGTCTTCATGTATAACTCTGCTTAATCTTGCATATACCTTCACTTAAATCTTTTTCGCATTCCACATTCAATCTTACAAATAAGATCTTACATTTATATCATAACCTAAGACCAATTTTAGTAGGTCGGCTCTACAAGATATGACAATAAAAACATTTTACAAACAATATATTATCTGATGCAATAACCAATTAAACATGTTGGATTAAATCATTTACAACAATAATAAATCATCTCCATAGTGTGCCATGCTGATTTGGAAAAGATAAACCTGTCGGTGTAACCCTGGACCTATTTGCCGGTAAAAGCAAATATGCAAATATGATTATACCAATGATTAATTCTTCAAAACAAAGTGTCCACATGATGTCTTTGACATTACTAGGTGTCTTCCATATCATTCCAAGTGCCAGTGATCATTATATCCTGCCAGTGAACCATATACCAGTAACTGTGCAATAGTTACCTGCTTGCCGATGAATGCTATTGGATCTCCAAAGTGCTAGTGTTTTAGTAGGTGTTGACATCAATGACAAAACCATATCAAAATACCAACAATCTCCCCCTTTGGCATTGATGGCAACACAAGATGGAAAAACCATCAAAGTGCCAAAACAGAAATGCCAAAAACCAAAAACCAACAATCTCTCCAAAAAGATCATAACCAGAATACAGAGAGTAATAGTCTCTCTCAAACAATAATCTCTCCCCCTGGGAGCAACATGTGCTATCCAAAGTTCTCTTAAAAGATAATGTGTTTTTCCATAGATATCTCTCCCCCTTTGACATCAAATGCCAAAGTTATAATAATAAAACCAAGTCATATACAAAATACCAATCAATTCAATATACCAACTACTCCCCCTGAGAAGTAGCTTCCTCATCAAAGACCGGAGTAAAAGATTTGTCTTTTAATTCTGTCGGTTGATGGCAATCATCAACTGTCTAAGTCTCTACCGGTGGTGGTATGACTCCAAGCTGATCTCTGAGATATTCAAAAGTCTCCTTAGGCAAAGGTTTTGTGAAAATATCTGCAAGCTATTCTTTAGTATTCACATAAACTAGTTTTATCTCTTTTTCTTCAACTTTTTTCCTTAGAAAATTTAGTTTGATAGAAACATGTTTTGTTTTAGAATGTAATACCAGATTCTTAGATATATCAATTGCTGCAGTGTTATCACAATATATAGTAATAGGTTCCTTGCATTTTACCTTTATGTCTTTCAACATTTGCTTAATCCATAGTACCTGTGTAAAGTTAGTTGCTGCTGCAACATATTCTGATTCTGCTATTGATAAAGATGTACAACTCTATTTCTTACTCAACCAAGAAACTAATCTCTTTCCAAGAAAGAATGCTCCGCCGGTGGTGCTTTTTCTATCATCCACATCTCCTGCCCAATTTGCATCTGTGTATGTACATAGATCAAAATTTTCATCTCTAGGATACCATAATCCAAGATTTGTAGTGCCTTGTAAGTACCAGAAAATCCTTTTTACTACTAATTCATGATTTTCTCTAGGATTACTTTGAAATCTAGAAACAATACATGCTGCATTCATAATATCAGGTCTAGTTTGTGTCAAATACAGTAAACCTCCTATCATAGATTTGTATCTAGTTGGATTAACAGGTGTAGATTCATCCCTTTGAGATAATTTGTCATTTGTAGTCATAGGCATGCTTACCGGTTTAGAGTTCTCCATCCCAAATTTCTTTAGTAACTCTTTCAAGTACTTGGATTGACTAAAAAATATACCTTTTTCAGTCTGTGAAATCTGCAATCCTAAAAAGAATTTTATTTCTCTAATCATAGACATTTCAAATTCTTGGTGCATTTTAATATAAAATTCTTTACATAATCCATCTTCTCCTCTAAAGATTATATCATCAACGAATACTTCTATAATCAAGATATCATCATTAGTTATTTTGTAATATAAATTGCTGTCTGCATTTCCTTTAGAAAAACCAATTTTTAAAAGATACTTATCCAACCTTGCATACCAAGCTCTTGGGGCTTGTTTCAATCCATACAGAGCTTTTCTTAACTTGCAAACCATATTATTGTCATCTGTCAAAGAAAATCCATCAGGTTGTTCAATATAGACGTCCTCTTCAAGATCTCCATTCAAGAATGCATATTTAATATCCATTTGATAAACTTTGTAGTTCTTGTGAGTTGCAAAAGCCAAGAATAATCTGACTACCTCAATTATTGCTACTGGTGCAAAGGTTTCATTGTAATCAACTCCTTCTTTCTGAGAATATCCCTTACACACTAGTCTTGCTTTATTTTTGACAACCTTACCATCTTCATTAAGTTTGTTTCTAAGTACCCATTTGGTTCCAATATATTTTTATCTTTAGGCCGGGGAACTAATGTCCAAGTATTATTTTTCTCAATTTGTTCTAATTCTTCTTCCATAGCTTTAATCCAAAATTTATCTTCACTTGCCTCATTTATAGATGATGGTTCAATTTGAGAAATAAGACATACCTCTTCATTTGCCAATCTTCCTCTTGTCATAACTCCTTTAAATTTGCTTCCAATTATCTGATCTTCAGATTGATTCAATTTTACATATCGAGGTGTCTTAGTTTTCTATTGTTCTTCAACTGCTATGGAATCCTCTGATGGTACCAGGGTAACTGGATCTTCATTATGTACAAATGGATTTAGTATAGGTTCATTTGTCACAATTTCTGTTGCTGGTTTAGAGTCTATATACCTTGAAGTTCCTCTGAATTGTTCATCAATCTTTACATTTGTACTCTCAACAATTTTCTGCAATCTTTTATTAAAATATATATGCCTTGCTCTTAGATGAATAACCAATAAATATTCCTTCATCACTTCTAGGATCAAATTTGCTGATATACTCATCTCTTCTAATATAACATTTACTTCCAAAAATTCTAAAATACTTAAGAGTAGGAGTATTACCAAACCATAGTTCATGAGGGGTCTTACTGGTTTCACCTTTGATGTGAACTTTGTTGAATGTATAGACCGCCGTGCTTACTTCTTCTCTCCAATATACATGTGGCAAATTTGCTTCAGATAACATACTTCTTGTTGCATCCAAGATAGTTTTGTTTTTCCTTTCAACAACTCCATTCTGCTATGGTGTCTAAGGTGTTGATAGCTATCTTCTGATTCCATTCACTTCACAAAATGTATTAAAGTCCTTAGATGTGAATTCTCCTCCTTGATTTGATCTTAAACATTTGATTTTCTTACCGATTTCATTTTCAACCATTGCTTTGAATAGTTTGAACTTTCCAAGTGCTTCTGATTTTTCTTTGAGAAAAGTAACCCAACACATTCTAGAATAATCATCAATAATTAGCATAAAATATCTATCACCTTGTAAGCTTTTAGTTCTAGCTGGACCACATAAATTAGTGTGAATCAAATCAAGAGCATTATTGGATTTTTCTGGAATACTTTTGAAACTTGCTCTAACTTGTTTTCCAAATTGACATTCCTTACATATTGTATTCTAAGGTTTCATAATTTTAGGTAGATCTCTAACTACCTTAGAAGTACTGATCTTTACTATGCAATCAAAGTTTACATGACAGAGTCTCTTATGCCATAACCAACTTTCATCTATATGTGCCTTCAAGCATGCCTTTTCACTGTTATTCAAATAAAAGATATTACCTCTAGTCTGATTACCAGTTCTATTCATGATTTTGCATTTTCCATTCTTAAATTGTAATTGAAATCCTTTCTCAACTAATTGACCAACACTTAAAAGATTACGCTTTAATCCTTCAACATAGTAGACATTGTCAGTGTTATGCTTACCATCAAGAGATATTGTACCCTTACCTTTGATTGAACAGGCTTTGTCATCTCCAAATCTTACTAAACCTCCATTGTATTCTTGAAAGTTCAAGAATTTACCTTTGTCTCCTATCATATGATGTGAGCATCCTGAGTCAATGATCCATTCATCCTTTACTTCAACTTTAGCTACTAGGGCTTGTTCTACCGGTTGAGTAGTAGGTGCCAGTTGATCTTCTATTATAGCAACAAAAACCCATCCATTGTCTGAATCATCAGTCACACCTTCATCAACAACGTAACAAGATTTGTCTTTGTTCTTTTTAAATCTATATCTCTGATATTCAGGATTAGGCTTGTATGTTCTTCTAGCTTCTTCTCTTACTCTAGCATGTCTATCAGGGCATCTCAAAGCCATATGACCAATCTTATTGTAGTTAAAACATTTAAAGGGTGCTTTACCTTCATACTTACTTCCAACTGGACCTTTAGGCATTTTTCTTGCAAATAGTGCTTCAAGTTCTTCAAGTTCTTCATTCTCCTTCCTAGTTTCTTCAAGTTCTCTTGCATAAAAGGCTTTCCAATCTGATTTGTCAAATGATGAAGCAGATGATGTTGATTCTTTAAATGCCAAATCTATCTTTATAGTAGCAACAAGACCAAATTCCTCAATTTCAAAATCTGAAAGTTTTTCAATCAATATATCCCTAGTTACTGATGTATTAGGCATTGTTCTCAACTCATTTATTGTAGTAACCTTCATTTTATATGCTGGTGGCAATCCTCTTAAGATTTTTGAAACAATTTCATCCTCACTCAAGGTTCCTCCACAACATTTAATACCCAAAACAATTTCATTTACTCTTTCCATAAAAGCAGAAATCCTTTCATCTTCTTCCATTTTTAGATGTTCATATCTGACTTGGAAGCTTTCAAGTTTTGCAATCTTGACTATGGAATCTCCTTCATTCAATGTTTCCAAATGATCTCAAATATCTTTAGCAGTAGACTTATCTAATAATCCCATGATTTGTTGATCTGATAAAGTGCTCAAAAGTGCTTCTCTTACTTTGCTATCATTCTCCTCATCTTTGGATAAGGTAGTTGGAGCGGTCTGACCAACTACAACAATAGTATAACCATTCTTTGTAACTTCCCAGATGTCTTTACCAATGCAATTCAGATGTATCTCCATTCTGATCTTCCATATCCCATAGTTGGTTCCATCAAGTTTAGGACCATCCTTCCTAAAATAATTAGTAGTCATTGGATCTCCTCAAGTTGTTAAACTTCTGCAAAAGAGGACTAAGCTCTGATACCAATTGTTAGGTCCCAGAGACAACTTAGAGGCGGGGGGGGCGGGGGGGGGGTGAATTAGTTGTCTAATAAATTCAAACAGAAAACAACTCAACCAACTTAATGCTTAATACTGGTAAACTAGTTAAGTATGCTGGTAGACAGTGTTAACAATTAATTGCTATACCGATAAAGATTAATGCATGAAACATAAACACAAAGTCATCAACAACATATAACACCAATATTTGGACGTGGAAACCTTGTAAGGGGAAAAAAAATGGTGGGTAAACCTTACCCACAATCAAATGATACTATTGTAGATAGTAAGTGTACATAAATGGGGTCTGCACATGCAAAAAGGCCAACAACCTAGAGCTCACTCCTCAATCACAAAATGGGAGTCACACTGACTATAGTTGGATGGTTAAATCCAATAAGAAAGTACTGCACAAAATAGCATCTTCATATGCTGGATTCAGTACAGGTGTAATGCTGATATGCTTCCACAAAAAAACCTAGCTTCACCTTCAAATGATGTCTTTGTGTATAGCTCTGCTTAATCTCGCATATACCTTCACTTAAATCTTTTCCGCATTCCACATTCAATCTTACAAATAAGATCTTACATTTATATCATAACCTAAGACCAATTTTAGTAGGTCAGTTCTACAAGATATTACAATAAAAACATTTTACAAACAATATATTATCTGATGCAATAACCGATTAAACATGTCAGCTTAAAGCATTTACAACAATAATAAATCATCTCCATAGCGTGCCATGCTGATCTGGGAAAGATAAACCTGCCGGTGTAACCCTGGACCTATTTGCCGGTAAAAGCAAATATGCAAATATGATTATACCAATGATTAATTCTTCAAAACAAAGTGTCCACACGATGTCTTTGACATTACCAAGTGTCTTCCATATCATTCCAAGTGCCGGTGATCATTATATCCTGCCGGTGAACCATATACCAGTAACTGTGCAATAGTTACTTGCTTGCCGGTGAATGCTGCTGGATCTCCAAAGTGCTAGTGTTTTAGTAGGTGTTGACATCAATGACAAAACCATACCAAAATACCAACACTAACAGTAATCATTTGCATTATACAACTATACCCACACTCATTTTATCAATTTTAGATGCATTCAATAAAAAGCACTTTTGTTAGCATAGTTGTAGGAAAACCTTTTTCCATCCCTCCAATTTCTAATTCCCACAATTTAAATTCACTTAAAACAAACCTCTTTTGTGCTTGAGAGTGTAAGGTACACCCACCTGGGTTTAGTGGAGTCTAAAGTGCAGAGGGATTTGGCCTTCAACCATCCCTGTTCGTTGGCCAAGGCTGATTGGATCAACTGAGGATTAGGCAAGTCTTTGGTTTTCCAATTTGTGTTTTTGGGCACCAATAGATTGGCGACTCTATTGAGGAGTTGTCTTAGGAAGTATATAGTCTTTGGTGGTTTGTTTTAGAATCTACTGGAGGAAAGAACCTAGAAGATTAGTAAAGGATATTGATGGTGAAGTGTTGGAGTTTCCAGTCCACGCTCAATATCTTAAGCATTTCTTCTCTTGATAATCAGGGAGTATTTCTTGTATCATAGTGTAGCGTCCTAAAATTGCGACACTTGCAATTTCGACTGCATTTCGGTCTTCACGATGGTGACGCAACACGCAACCTGAATGGAGACCCCAAAACTCGCTCACGACACTGAAAACTGCATTTTTCAAGCACCCTGGCCTGAACCTCCTTGCACCCTGATGTCCCGGGAGGTGGGACCAGAGCGTCCAGCGCCCTGGTCCTCCAGGACCATGGCACCCAGGGCCCTGGTCCCTGGGTCCTATTTTGGGCCCGGTTTCCTAAGTGATATCGGGTCTTTTTGATTGCAATTTGGAAATATACTTCCCTGGTCAGCCTAAGGTCGGGAAAATTAGTCTATCAGCCCTAAATGACAAGTATATAAACTACATTTTCCTCTTTCATTCGATATGATGATGAGGGAAAAAGCGTGGAAATTATACTCAAGCATTCAAGCAATTGATCATTCCAAGTCTCCATTCAAGGCTAAGTGTTGCATTCAAGACAAGGAGTCAACCATTGAAGAGGAGATCACATACTTCATGCTACAACATACTACAACATACAACATCTAAACCTTCGCACATAAGGATACCAACATCCTTAGAACAAGGTATTAGTACTTGTTTTACAGTCATTTACATTTACAGCACTTGCTCATTTCTTGGTTAATTCCAAAATCGGGGTTTGACCTAAAGGCAAACCCCTAATCCCTAACCCCCCAATCGTCTTCGCTTTTCTGTGTGTAGGTTGCAGGTACGCGGCTGAAATTGAAGATCTGGAATCCTTGTGTAGAGACGAACAGATCCCCCTTCGTTTCGCGGATTTTTCGGAGGACCGTGGCGCCGGGCGCCATCGTCCCGACAACTTTTGCTCAAATTTGCAGGACAGCGCCGTATCGACATTTTACTGCTAATTCCAGGTCCGCAGCTTCATCCTATAACCCGAACTCAGTTTATGAGCGAATCTTTATGACTTTCTATGCATCCTTAGCTTAATTTCCTTAATCAACATTCTTTACAAAAGAGGGTAGCTTTGCTTTCCAAACCCTTGAAATTCATTTAGCATCCAACCTTACATTGTGTGGGATTGGATCTTATGAGTTTCAACCCCTCTTTTGAATGTAAAGTCTTCCCCCTAAGTGAAAACCCATCGAATCCTAGCGAACCTCCCTTCTCTCCCCGAGGAGTTAGAAGAGGGGAGACCAACTAGGGTTCGACCGCAATTTTTCGCTTTACACATAGTACTATAGTTTTCCTTTTTTCTGTTATTTTTTTTC
Organism: Cryptomeria japonica; assembly: GCF_030272615.1. Classification (NCBI taxonomy): domain Eukaryota; kingdom Viridiplantae; phylum Streptophyta; class Pinopsida; order Cupressales; family Cupressaceae; genus Cryptomeria; species Cryptomeria japonica. The sequence goes on from NC_081412.1 coordinate 283,132,513, forward strand.
AATTTTCTATTTTGGTCTGCTTTCTAGAGATAGCTGAGATCTTGCTATGTCCCTAAAAAGAACATACATCCCCAGAAAGAGCCACTGTTAGCACATATTTTTACAAAGTATTTTTGTGATATATATGGATTCTCTTGCTTATAGTTTCATCATAGGAGCACTTATTGCTGGATTGTGTGTGTAGGTGATGTGTTGCAGTATCTTCATAAAAGGGCATCACTTGGGTATATTCAAGGGAAATGTTGAGTATGATGGCATTCTGGCAATCTTCATCTTCACCATTATTCTCATTGCAAGAATAATTTATGGAGGGTCAATATAGAGTAGGGTTATGAGCATGTTGAGAGAGGTAAATGGTGTGGGAGAAACCCTTCAGTATGATTGTTAAAAGTTTCATCCATAAGGAGGGCCTTCTTTTGTAAAAACTGCAAAATTTTGCTTATCGGCATAAGTCATCTCGATGAGATCGCCCAAGGAGAAGGGAGTAGGTTGATCGGAGTAACTCATGCTGATGGTGTTTCCTAAAGTGAGAGTGGCAGGAAAAAGTGCGACTAGGTGGATCCATCAGGGCAAGTTACGACGATGAAGTCGGAGTCATCGGAGTAACATACACTATCGACAAGGAGGAGAAAATGTTGTCCTAATACCCAATGGGGTTGCCAGCGGAACTCTTGCCGATAACCGGCAAGGTGATCTATTCGTAGCGGTGACATCGGGTTATCGGGAGGTCCTGATTTATGTTACCCTAATACTCAATGGATTCAGTGGAGAAGGTGACCTTATCGGAGAAACTTTCTCTGATAAAGTGGTACCGAGCAAGAAGGGAAACAAGACTCATTGGGATAACATACATTGTCGGGGAGATGCATTCTGGGTGATCCCGATGCCTGATGAGAAAGATGAGCTCGACACAAGTGAAGCCAACTACATCGAGAGAGCCTATACTAATAGACTAAAGCAAGCCGATAAGGAGAGTAAGGTAGACAAGACTCATCGGGACAGCTTACGCTACCGGAGAAACATTGTTAAAGTTATGTCGATGCCCGATGGGTAGAATGCCACAAAGGGCAGACCTATCAGGGAGACTATAACTATTAGAGGTAAGGGAGACATGCTACTCTGATGCTTAATGAAGTAATCGGTGAAATTTACATTGATCAAAGATAAAGTTAGATGTCATGGGCCCACCAGATGAATTGTAAAGTAATTTCATTCCAAAGGCTGATGGAGCAATTGGAGAAATAAACAAAAGGAGGTTTCATCAGAGAAACATACCTTGATGTAACATAGAAAAACACTGACTAATAAAAGCAAAAGGTAGATCCATTAGGATAAGTCAAAGCCTCGAGGAAAAAGGTGAAATGGCTGGAGTGAGATCAGATGCATTGATCGAAATAACCTATACCAATCAAAAAGACAAAAAGGTAATTGAAGGAGTGCATGGTGCAAAATAATTGAATTATTAGGTGGGGTTACGTCGATTAGCCATTAGAATGTCTGATACAATAAACATTATTTAATGCTCATGATAAGGAGGATTTGATCCATGTGAAGCAAAATTGATGAGTTTTTTGATTGTTGCAGATCCTATCCATTGTATATCCAGCATAAAGAAAGAGTTCTTGTGCCAGGAATTTTTCACAGTCTCTTTAGCCATTAACATTGAAGTTCCAGACAGGAAGCATGGGTAATTAATAATTCAAGCACTTAATCATGGAGGCATCTAGTTCACAAGGAAAGATAAAGGCCATAGAGATTTTAAATACACAATCAACTAAATAAAAAAATGTGAAGTCTATGGAGGGTATGCAAAAACGCAAATTGAACCAAGCTATGATTGACCAGATGGAGTCATCTGGTGCTAAGTCAAGAAGGTCTAAAACAAATCTACCACCCAAGGATCAATTGGAAGATAAGTACAAAGGGGTTGGGGAAATATGGACAACCATTAGGGGCCATGAATTATTTTTATATCACCATCTCAGAAGAAACAAGGAGATGCCATTGTCAAATGCTTGGAGGAAAAATTTGGGCAGATTGGTGGTACCAAATGTTTTTTTTAATCTTAGATTGTTGGAATTGCTCACAAGGAAATACAACAAGGAGAAAAGATGCATCCAATTGCTGAATGGGGATCCATTCATCCAGATATCTGTTAGGTCTATTCAGGAGGAATTCGGCTTGTCTTATGAACCCTACATGCCCTTATCCTTCACAGAACTGGAATGAGAATATACACAAATGGACACCACTCACACAACATGGAAGTTGGAAATTCACAAAAAGGAGAAGGGACAACTCACGGAGTAGGATGGTCCCCCTTTTGAGGCTACCTTGTTCAAGCAATACTTGCAGTACACATATTGGGCATGTGGCCAAGTCTACGGGGAAGAAGTTCCTGATGTTACAAGAATAGGTCCATTGGTGTTGGCTGCGGACATTCAGATGCATGAGCCAAGGCCATTTGACTATGCAACCTACTTGGCAAAGAAGCTGCATGAAGGGTTTTTGAATCTCAAACAGAGCCAAATCCCACTTTCGAATTTTATGCATTACTAATGCATATGGTTCTATTTTATGGTCATATGAAAGGTCTATGGCCCAAAGAGTTAAGGGTAGCTTCCAGAGACAAAGAGGGACAGGACAACCAATCCAATTATGGGTATCCCTGTGGGACTCGAGGTTAGACAAATCACACTATGTGTTGTTTAAAGAATACTTTGTCAAGCCCCTGTACATATTGTTTGGGATAGAATGTGAGGGGTCTATCTCACAGGAGATTAAAATATTTTTGAGACCCCATGCTTTTGGAGACAGTAGGGTCAATCATAATTGGGGTGATTGATTTGTATGCCATAATTTCACTTTTTTCAGGGTTTATGGGTTTGAAGGTATTCCATTCATGCTACCTACATTAGTGCCTAACAAAATTGCATATCTAGAGATTGTTAGGCAGCATGGCATGTCAAATGCAAAGCATTTAAGTGGTGCACACAAGCAGGTGTTTATGCCTGGCACTTTGCGTTTTAGAGATTTCACCATTGTATATACCAAGGCATATGAAATTATTGAAAATAAGTTGGTAGAGTACAATCTATATGGACACCAGGCTCAGAAGAATTATGTTCCAGAAGGATATATTAACCATTGCAGGAAGAGCTAGAACCTGGGAGAATATTTGCACATAACCATGGAGGTAGAGGATTTATTTAGGAACAAGGAGCGAGGTGAGGGTGATGCAATCTTAGAGGAGTTGAAAAAAAATTTGGAAAGAAGAAGTAGAGGCTTCAAGAATTTAAAGAAGAAGCAGACTCTGAGAGTGAGTCTGATGAGAATGTAGCTGTATCTACTCTCTGTGCACCCGAACTAGAATAAATTGTAGAGAGAAAGGAGCAAGCTATGGCAAGACTCAACACCAACACAAATGTGAGGATGGATGAACATGTAGCATTTGTTGCAAATGAAATTTTTGTACAGTCCAAGGAGTTTAAGTCCTTCTTGTACCACTACAAAGGAAAAATATTGAGGGAGAGCATCCCAAATGTCATCCCTAAGAGTGAAGCAGAGATGCTAAAAAGATTGAAGGAGGATATCAATGCAGAGGTGGTTACAATGACACCACAGAGGGGGAGACAACTTCTCAGTGAGGCAGACATCATTTTGTTCCCAGGATGGGATTTAAGTGCCTCTTTTATTTTTGACAATTTGTTGTACTCAGATAGGAAAGATGTAAAATTAGACATACAGAGAGATGATGAAATTTTTATTGGGTCAAGATATGATCCTAATGAAGAGGAGATGTTGCTTTGGGCCTTATACCCCCCAAATAAAAGATCCAAGATTATAGATGTAGATAAAACATTTGGGCATATGATGAGACTAAAAGCAAGAGAGGTTAATCCAATTATCATTGCTGACTTAGGGATTGACATTGCAAAACTAAATAAAGCCCAAATGCAGTGGATGTTAAAAAAGGGTCAGAAATAAAAAAATTATATAAAGACTTATTAAGAAGTCGTGGTCATGAAATACCACAAGTAATTGATACTGGTATGCATTGGAAAAAGAAATATGAGGACCAAATGAAAAAAAATATAAAATTGAGAAGGCAAATCAGGACTGGGAGGGTGGATGTTGCTTGTGTTTTGTTGACCAATAGGTTTGAGCATTTGTTAGAAGTTCTCAAATAATTCTGGACCAACTGTCAAAAGACTCAAGATAATATGTCTTCTCATGAAATAATTTTTGAGAAGATGGAAGGCATTGTTGAAAGAGAAGAGTGTCGAGGAGAAAATTGTTGAAAAGATCCAGAGAAGGTTGAACAAGCATAAGGCATTCGGTGTGGACATCAAGCAGGAATTTACTGATTGCAAGGACATTATCAGATATGGTATACCAGATATTGTGGATGAGGTAGAGAGGTTAAAGGACAAAGGGGTTTGGATTGCAGAATGCTAGAATGTACTCAACACATTCCTTAATGCTGCTTAGACAGATGTTTTGGATATGAAAGAGATAGGGGAGAAGATGGAGACAAAGGTTACCATGGAGATCGCTTTCAGGGATACTGTATTCAACACCAGCACTCACCAAGACAACAAATATTTGGAGAATATTTAGAAATGTAACACATTATGGGACAACCAAAATTGACTTCTTTGTTTGTAATTTTTGTTTTATGTCTCGCAATTAGGCAGTTAGGTATTAGGTTATAGTTAAGTCTAGTTTAACAAAATGAAAGTGTGCATCCTTTCGCTCGAATCTTTTGGCTCACATATATGTAGTGAGTCATTTTCGTATCACAAGGGGATAGACATTATTTTGCCAATGGCTAGACTATAAGTATTATGTTTAGAAAAGTCTAATAGAAATGAGGAATTTATTTCTTGCAAACTAAATATATTAGAGTATTTGTAAGTGTATTTTTTGTGTACATTCTTATTCTAGAAGTTAATATACAAGATTTCATGCTTTTATCTTTAGACTCTTATGTGTAATTTTGTGTTTGATATAATCATATGTCCTCTTGATAAATCTTTTAGATTTGCTGTGATGTGCCAACAAATGATGTTGTATTGAATGTTAAATTGGGTTTTTATTTTTCATGCAACATATAATGAAACTTTCATAGTGATGGTCTTATAATTATCTCTTGAGTTTATAGTGATTCTTGTCCACAAATTTATTCATTAACTATCAGATAAAGGCACTGGTCTATTATTAATCTTTGTTGAATAAATTTGTATGCATTAGGTCCTTATCAAAGAAACAAAGCTTCTAATTTCTATAAGTACTGCTCTTTTTCATAATTTCTTAAAGTCCTAACAGTAATATTTTGCATAATACAACTATACTCACACTCATTTTATCAGTTTTAAAGGTATTCAATAAAAAGAACTTCTGTTAGTATAGTTGTAGGAAAACCTTTTGCCATCCCTGCAATTGCTAATTCCCATAGTTTAAATTCACTCAAAAAAAACCTCTTTTGTGATTGAGAGTGTAAGGTACATCCACCTGGGTTTAGTGGAGCCTAAAGTGCAGAGGGATTTGGTCTTCGACCATCCATGTTTGTTAGCCAAGGCTGATTGGATCAACTAAGGATTAGGCAAGTCTTTGGTTTTCCAATTTGTGGTTTTGGTCACCACCATGCCGAGTCATGAGGCACCATCATTTTTTTATCTTTTTAATTATCTAATATCCAATCCCATTCATTAATTAATTATCACTCAATTAAACAAGGTAAACTCCCTTATGCCCAAGAGGTTTGGAATTCATGCATCCTTACAAGGAACCTCATGATAGTCCATCTCTCATGACCCCGAGTGTTGTAAAGGAGCCCACTCCCTTACATGGACCCAAAAATCAGCATTACAAGAGGCTCTAAGTTAAACAAATGAATCGGAAATGCAACATCATACAATGCCAAATAATTTTTAGACATATACTCATGAAAAAATGGTAATCAATATACAAGAGAGTTGATCCTCTTGACTAAAATAGTGTTGGCATTGTGTTGTCATTGATGTCAACCGGTATAGAAGGACAATCGATATGGGAGTATTGTTGACATGCATTTATTGATGTCAACTAGAGTTGCAAGTCACCGATAAAGAAGAGAATGGCATTAAGAGGAATGACCACTAGAGTTATGGGTACACAAGTTAGTGTTTGACTTGTGTGAATGAAATGGATAGGTTACCGATACTATCTATCACCGGTAAGGAAAGGATGTCAACTGTCAAGAGTTGTGTTGACAATGAGTAGTTGACAACCGACAAGCTTATGACCAATATACAAGCAGGATGAGAGAGGTGCTTGAGCTATTATTTGTGATGAAGAGGAGAAATGTTACCTAAATCACATCAAAATAGGAGGTGAAGGATGTACTGGTCACCGATATGTTGTGTGGATGCAAAACAATAGTACTCCCACCGAATAGAGATGCAATCACCATATGAAGAGAATACTAATAGTGAATGTGCCCTAGCTAGATGAGATGTGCCTTTTGAAGATATGTTGCATAAACAGGGAAGCCACATGAGTGCATTCTAGGATGCAAATGACAAGGATCCACGCCCACTAGTAAGTGGAGCTTATCTCCTATTATGCAAAGTATGCATCTTAGTTCTATGAGATAAGACAAAAGTAGAAGGCAGGTGATTGAAGGCTCACACCAGATCTACCAGTGAGACAAAAGGATGCCTCAGGTGCATGTAATCAAAGATGTGCACTGGATCAGAAAGGGTTTGCATATTGTGCCACCAGGATAGAAAAAGAAGAGTAAAGAAGTGACGGCTTTGTCAACTTGACAAACCAGCCGAGATGATGTTGGTGTGACGATGAAGAAGGGAAAGTGGAGCAACTGTAGATAGAGAATGCAACTGCATGCAGATGCCTCAGATGGAAACAACTAAAGGTTGATGACATGGTGTAATCAAGGTGTTGGCTCCCAAAACCACATATTGGAAAACCAAAAGACTTGCCAAATCCTCAAGTATTCCAATCAGCCTTGGCCAATGAATAGGGATGGTCAAAGACCAAATCTCTCTGCACTTTAGGCTCCACTGAACCTAGGTGGGTATGCCTCTTCCTCTCAAGCACAAAAGAGGTTATTTATAGTGGATTTAAACCTTTTATCAAGTTTACACAACTAGAAATTTATTGTTCTACAACTATGCTTTATTATGTGCTTTAAACGAATGCTTTGAAAAGAAATGATTGTGAATGCATATTGAAAATAAAATTGCTTTTAAGATTTAAATGAAATCTACATAGATCAGTTCATATAGGATTTGGGAAGAACGTTTCTCTATCAAGGACCTTGAATTCATACAGATCAAAACCTTAAAGGATCAATAACAAACCAGTGCCTCTATCTAGGGATATATATGACACTTTGTGGATAAAATATCTTATCAACTCAAGAGACAATTTCTCATCAACTATGAAGGTTCAATATGCGTTACACAAACAATAAGAACTCAATCTTTCACTTAATGCAATGACATGTGATTCACATCACAGAAAATCTATAAACAAATTTATCAAGAGGACAAAAATAATCATCAACACAAAAGCGTACACAATATTTGGAAAAAGAAACAACGAACCTTGTGTATTAATCTTCAGGAAATAATTGCATACATAAGCTACACTTGCAAATACTCCATTAAAAATTGCTTGCACAAAATGATACTTCTTCTTCCTATAGACTTCTCTAATACAAAATGATATTCAATCCTTACAGCAGTATCTTGTTCTTATGATCCCCCCCATTACATACAAAAATGACTCCCTATAAGTATGTGAATCAAAAAACATATATGAAAGGACACACCCTTTCATACACATAAGGGAGTTACAAATAGTTGCATTCCAAAGGACACACCCTTTGTTTAATAAATAATTACAAATGAGAATCCTTAAAAATACTAAATGACACTCCAATCATATTTTCTACCTTGATAAAATTCTTTAGCAAATATCCATCATCTTCTCATTATCTCTTGCACACAAGATAAGCCACTCAAATTCCTTGATTTAAAATTTAAAACATATTCCACCTTAGCTTTTAGTTTGAAAAGTCAATAATCTTTATTTCCTTATACTTGTTTAAAATAATCATTTAAATCAAAGTATTTCCATCTTTAAGAAAATAATTTTGCGAACATAACATCCTTTTATATAAAATAATGTTGTATCCTAATATATATATTCAAAGCACTTATTTGGGATAGATATACATAAATTTCATCTTTAACGCACATTCAAATAATATATAAGGCAGTGTGATACAATAAGAAATACTTCCCTTTTATTATTCTTTCGGCAAAACTTCCTCCCTCGGTGAGTTGTTCTCATGTCTTATCGATTCTGTAGTTTCATTGATACCTTTTATTTTTGATGGGACCACTTTTGATTTCTTCGATGAACTTCATGTCGATGAAATTGCTAATTTCGGTGAGCCCTTTTAGAGATCTATCGCAGCCTAGGTTTGTTCAATAAGTCATTTTTTGATGACATGCCACCTAACTACCACTTCAGCTGCTAACTCATCTTGACCAGACCCACCATTTCACTTTGGTCCCCCTTTGTCACTGATCCATAATAGATATTGATCATGCAACTTTCCATAGTGAAATAGTGACATCCGTTGGAATTTCCATGACCTACTCGTCCTTTATCTCTTCGTCCATTCGCACCACTTCACCATCTATTTTTAATTGTCTTCCCTATCGGGGTGACCGCTAGCGGTTAGTCGCCAAGTCATGATGGATAACTGATGAGAAGTTTCCCATCGTGGTATAGTGACATCCATCAATCTTCCTCAGACCCGTGAGCTCTATATCTCAGCCTTTCATTTCTGCACCTTGCCACGTGTTATTTTTGAATTGGTTTGCGGATACATCTGTTTGCCACTTGGACTTGCCATTAGACCTCGGCCCACCTTGTCACCAAGTCATCATGGGTAACTAATGAGCATCCTCATCTTGCAGTATAACGATGACCATTGATCCACCTTCAACCTGCTCGATTGTTAACTTGCCTTTTCTGCACATGCTTTGTCGCTGATCCGTGATAGGTATATGTCATGCACTTTCCCATTGCGGTATAGCGACCACCATTGGATCATCTTCCTGACTGTTAGATCTGCTTGACTTGCTTGATCTTTAGTTTCCATCCTTGCCAGTCTGTCGTAAAACTTTGGTTGCCTCAAGATACGTGTCTGCATGTGTGGGGTCCACTGGGTTCATCCTTCTTCACACCAAAAGCCATTTGTATTTTGACAGTTATCATGTGAGTCGCTTTGGACTTAAATGCTAAAAGAGCCTATCCCACAAAAAATGTGGGATAAAGGCTTTCCCTCTTTTGGACAACTCCATTTTCTTTAGTAATGCTTCTGCAAAATGATTTACTAATATCTGACTGGAAAGATCTGAATTTAGAATTGCATATTGTAAATTCAGATGTTGTATTTAGATTTGCCTTTAGAAAACATATCAAATAACCTCATATGAATCCAAAATTTGAAACATAGGTCCTTAGATATACATGAATTACAAAGGAATAATTAATTTGACCTGAAAGTGTCGAGATGAAAAACAATTATGGTTTGAAAAGGTATACCTGGCATGATTCTAGAATTTGTGAAACGTATACATACCTTGAGCAGGCCTCTTGATGGATGCATCAGACTTGGTCTTTGAAAGTTAGAATTGAATGAACCTACTTGATTATAGATGTTACACATGATTGAACATAGAAATCTACTTTTTGGCATGAATCTGGAACTATAAAATTTGAAAATTTTAAGGGTCCAACACAAGGTGCCTACCGATAAGTATGAGAACTGCTAAGAGAGAAAAGAGGCTAAGTGATGTGCTCCTACCTAATGAGAATGAGCATGCTATGGATAGACATATCTGGTGACCCATTAAGGTGTTCCACTAGCAGATCAACAAAGTACAGACATGATGGTTAACAGGTAAAGTGTGAGATACTGACAGGGTTAGCGAACCGATAGAAAAGAAGGACCGGTTGTGTGTTTATTGTTGGTGACCAAGTCTAGCCAACACAGATATCTTTGCTAAGGTGGATATTGACAAGGATGCCACGGGGAGTTGAAGTGGAAAGCTCGTAGAGGTTGGTGAAGTGTCATGTCGGGGAGGTAGTTGGCAGTTGGTCGACATTAAATGTTGACTGCGAGGATCGAGGAAGAAAAGTGAAGGATTGTGGCTCGAGATGGAGGAAATAACAAAGATCTAGAAAGGACTGATCTTGCAAATTGAAGAGGATAAAGGAAACCACATCACTCACATGATCAATGAGACAAAAGGCTGAAAAACATGCTAGAGACGGCTAAATAGAGAAGAAGTGTTTCACAAGGTAGATAGATGGGCGATGCTCATTGAATGAGTATTGAACATCAATCAAGGACATGATATCAGATTGGATTTGATATGTCGCAATGATTAAAGATCAGTTTAGATGCAGATTCAGTGCATGGCATAAACCCTAACTATGCCAATGTTCAAACTCACATCTTGGTAGGAAAATCTGGCTATAAATATGCAAGCCAAAGATATTGTTTGGGTTGTTGAATGATAGTGTGTTTCTGCTGCATGAGAGAGAAAATCAATCAAGTACTCAATGAGAATCAGAAAGGAGACTGAGTGTGTGAGTGAGAAACGGGTTGAAGAGTTGAACTAGCAATAGTGAGGCAACTGGTAGACAAGAGTTGCTGAAGATTGCAAAGAAGGCAAGCTGAGGAACAACAACAATCAGATGGTAGACATATGACTAAGTTACCAAGACCAGTGGTGGATAGTAGATGTGTGTCAGAAAGAAAAGAGAACCATCAAAAAGTAGAACTGATAGAGAAGGAGAAGAGGGTGAACTGGCAAGAGTGCAATAGAGAGTAAGGTTGCAAAAGTATGAGGATTAGCAAAGAACCTACAACGAACTGGATAGAAGATCCAACAGATAGATTTGCAAAAGTGTTACAAAATCCATTTGTAACAAGGTTATTAACTTGTAAATGATTATGTTTTTTTTTCACTGAGTTGTAGCTCGGTGCAGGGATTGTAGCTCCTTGGGTTGGTTCTCCTTGGGTCGGTGCCCTAAATCAGGGGTTGGTTCTCCTTGGGTTGGTGCCCTAAACATTGTAATCAAAGATTCATTATGAGGTTGGATTGGAGCAGTAGACTCCAACAACATTTCTCACCGAGGTTTTCCCATCTTGGGTTTTCCTCGTATATGCTGGTGTTATCTGATGTATCCTTCATATGTGATTGCATTTGTGTTGGTATTCCCTCTAACCAGAAAGTCTGCATTGAGTTAGATCTGATAACCAATATATTCACATAGGATAGTTTAAGGGAAAATTTTGAGAACCACTGATTCACCCCCCTCTCAGTGGTACATTGTGTCTAACAAAGAGTACATAAACCAAGTCATAAAACCATTGCAACCAAATCAACAAAAATCTAGCAAGGTCTTCACACTTTCTATCCTTAAAATCAGCAGCATAACATATTAACTCCCATGACAAAACATCATGAGACAAATTCAACTAACTATTCAAATCTTACATCCAAGCAATGGCGTCAAATCTGAAAATAAAAATCAATCTAAACACAACATACACAAGACAACCCCTGGTATTAAAATGTGGCATAACACATTATGTAATATGATCTTCACAAAGAAAACAATAAATAAAATGGGGCAGCATTTTCAATACGCTTAGCCCATGCTATAACTTGTAGGCTTCATTCGAAATCACAACTAGACTTAACATATGATCATCAAGACTCATGGACAACAAAATGCGTAAATTCGCATAGAAAAAATAACCACCAAATAGCTAAAACACTAAAAACACAACAACTTCTATCGCCCAAAACAAATCTGAAAATACACTAAACCAAATAAAACACTATACTAACAACACAAACTAAAATGTGCAAACTCATTTTCAGACCCATCAAATTTGGTTTTTTGGTTCAACAATTCTCAAATCAAATTGGGATGAGATAAACATCAGTTTAATTACAAGATTGTCAAATGACAACCCATCTAGCAAATACAAATAGAGAAGAGCAGATATAAAAATAAAAAAACAATACTAATTGCTGATTGGGAAAGTATATTACCCAGCAACAGGCATATCACAACATAACACGACACATGTTGTAGAGCATCCACCACATTGTGGTGGTGTTGCTACACCCACCATGACATGGTGGTGTAGCTGCACTCACCATATCGTGGGTTGGTGCTTGCACCCTCCATGACATGGGAGGTGTCACAACACTCACCATGTCATGAGTGGTGCTAGGCACCACCATAACATGGGTGGTGTTGTTGCACCCTCCATGTCACGAGGGGGTGAAAAACACTCACCACAACATGGTGGTGGTGCAACAACACACCACCACATCATGGGTGGTGCAATGCACCAAACCCATGGTGTGGGGTCAACAAAAAACAACATCAACATATAAGATAAAAAGAAAGGGGCGGCAGGGTAAATAGCTGCAGGAAGAATAAATGGGATATGGGGCAGCACACAGATAGCAACCCATCCAAAATATGGGTGTTGTAAACAAATTGCCTCTAAAAATACAAAGTAATAGGATGACAACAACAAACAATACACCTAATGTTGCAATTTCATAAATCATTAAGAGGGTTTTAACATAGAAAGTCTGATAAATTTAAACATGGATTTCAAAGAGTAAGCATTCTCTCTAATAACATTCAGATTTCATAATAATATAGTCTCCATTCCCTCATTCAAAAATTTCAAACACGATGAAGACACACAACAATAAGATCTGATAATAATACAAAAGAAAAGAAGGAAAACAAGAGGCCAACCTCTTTCCTATGTTATGGAAGAGAGCCTCTGATGAAGAATCTTGACCACTGTTCCCAGCTACAACACAAACACTTCCAACACAAAAACTCCAATCCACAAATTCCCAAATTCTCCAAAAATGCTCCCAAAAAATAGTTGCAGAAGAAAAGAAAAAAGAGGAAGAACAAGAAGAACCCCCAAAATGAAATTCATGACAACATATAAAAATCTAGAAGAGAAATTGAGAAACTCTAGTCTTCTAATTGGCCAATAGAAATATTTCATTTTGAAATATTCCTCCCTTTACAACTCTATAATATAAATATTTATACTTCCCATTTCTTTTATGGGATTTCAAAATCCAATCAAATTAAAAACCAGAAATAGAAACATATTGCTCTCATCTCATACAAATCAAAATTTATTTAAACATTAAAATAATCAACTCATAATAGATAAATCAAAATCAACATTAAATAATAAAGTAATTAAAGAGAAATAAATAAATAAATGCAATAATTTAAATCAACTGAAAACATTAAATATTAAATAAAATCTCAATTAAACATTAGTTTAAATTCAATAGCGAAAATAATTAAATAAATAAAAATCACTAAATCATAATAAATTAAAATAATAATGCCACTAGTAAAATTCATAATTTATTATTAAATAGTCACCAAATTATGATAAATCATATTTCTGATATTTAAATAAATTAAATATTCAATCCATCACTAAATAAAAATCGCGATTAAATAGCTTAAATAATTAATCTATTACTATAGTCAATAAATCACAAATTAAATAAACTAAACAAACTAAACAATCAAACTCACCATGCCACATACTCACAACTCACGACAACCAACTCGACATCGTGAAATTCGCAAAGACTGATGACAAGGACTTATGACAACCTAGACCTAGAGTGTTGGTAGGGAACCAACAACATCTTTGAACCACATATTTGCCATCAGGAAGGACATGCTCGCACCTGTAAAGCCAGGGGATCTCGCACCCGGTTTCCCAGGAATGAATGTCTAGGTACCTGCAACCCTGCAACCACAACAAAGATACATGTGCATATAAATACATACAAAATAGGCAAGTGGAGGGATATTGCAATGATGCATCTCACTCACAATGAGTGATGTAGTGTTGACCCCCAACGAAGACAGTCAAACAGTATCCATACAATGAGAATACAAATCATGAAACATCGCATCATAAGTAAATCAAACTAGGGTTAGTATATCCATTACAAAATGAGGCATGATCCATGAAATCTATCAAAGCACACGATAACTAAATTATCATTACTAACCATCTAGAAATCATAACTATCATGAGCATAATCATTAACATCAATAGTATATACGTCCAACCAAATTATGGTTTTTTATTCTAAACAATGAAGAGCTCACGTGGAGGTGGAGTAGGTGATAATGGAAGAATTCAAAATTCAAATTCTCTGCAAGGCGGGAATTCTGGTTCCAATGGTGGGAGCGACCAGATCGATGGAGCTAGCCCTATGGGGGAGAAGGACAAGCCTCTAGATATTCTGCAGGCTGATGGTACTCTGCTAGAGAAGAATGTGGGTTCTAGAAACATGGTGGGGGGGGGTCCAGTGGAGGGTCCATCCCATGTGAAGAGGTTTTGGAGAATGGAAAAGAATCTACAAAGTGGTCATCCCTCTTTGGAACCAGACCATCTGGAAAATCCTCCTTGCCTCCTGTCAAGAATATATCAGACCCTACTGGTGGTAAGTTTGCCATTTCTATCCCTGATTCAGTTCTGGATCATAACATAAGTAGTATGTCGAACTCTCTGGTGGGTAAATTCATGGGACCATGCCCAAACATTGAAGTTGTTAGGGATTATGTCAAACGGAAATGGGCTTTAAAAGGTAATGTTGAAATTTTGACTCTGCCCAAAGGCCTCCTCACCTTTTCCTTTTCATGTGAAAAAGATAAAATAAGGATCCTCTATGGTAGTCCTTGGTTGGTTGGAAAGATAGCTCTGGTCTTTCAGAAATGGCATCTGAATCTAAACATGAGTGACTCTCTTCTGGTGCAAGTCCCAGTTTGGGTTAAGTTACTAGGTCTGCCTCTTGAGTATTGGGCAGAAAGTATTTTCTTAGGTATAGCAAGCTCTTTTGGTGAGCTCCTCTCAATAGATCCAGTCACAACTTCAAGAAGGAGGCTCACTCATGCCAAATTTTGTGTAGGGATCACCCATGATATAGATATGCCTGAATAGATAGATATAGTGTCAAATTTGGGAATGTGGAAACAAGAAATTGAATACAAATCTATCCCCTTTACTTGTTTTCACTGCAAGAAAGCAAGTCACTAGGCCAAACATTGTCCTCTCAAGCCTAAAGGGGAGCACAAGCAAGCCAAACCTTTAGTAGAAAGTAAAAAGGCTTTGGAGAAAAAGGTATGGCAAGTCAAAAACTCAGAAAATAAGGAAATTGACCTTGTTGATACGAACTATTTTAGACCCCTGGGGGAAAATAAGGAAGTGGTCTCCTCAACCTCTATCTCTAATCCCACCCCCCCTAGGAAGCTTTGAGGAAGGAACAAATGAAAGCATACAACCCCCTGGTAGGGCAGATCTGAATAGAGGAAATAAAAGATCAAAATGAATCTTCTAAAAAAAATACTGAGATGGTAATCGCTGACACCTTGGCCAGTAAGGAAGCTCCCAATGAAGAGGATCAAAAGGATGAGGATACTAAGGAAGCTGAACAATCTGAGGAAGGGGAGATTACTAGCTCACAAGAAGAAAAGACTAACTCTTCCCCTCTCAGGATCAGGTCTGATATGCAAGAAGACCAAAAATGTGCTATATTGGGTATGAACCTTTCAGATTTAGACCAATCTTCTAAAATAGTCAATAGTTCTTCACATGATTCCAGATCACCTAATTAGGGTAATGAAGAGGAAATCTCTATAATTCTTAGTAACCCTGAAGCGGTTCTTGAGAAATAAGCAGTTTGGAAAATTCCAAAACACAGGAACAAAAAAGGATCCACTCCCTTGGCGGCCCAACTAAGGAAGTCTAGTAGAATTGCTCAAGTTGATGTTGGGTATGTCTCCTCATCCCCAAGATGACCTTCAAACCACAAATTCAGAGACAAGGAGGCTAGCAAAAATATAGTAGATGGGACTCAGAAGACTCTGAAGGAGTTAGGAATTGGTAAGTAATTATGAAGATTGTCTCTTGGAACATTATGGGACTAAATAATCCCCACAAGCATGATATTATTAGGAATATAATTAGGGATTGTATACCTGATATTTTTCTTTTTCAAGAAACTAAGATGAGTAGAGATAAGGTTGAAGCTTTGAAATTCTTTAAATCTGGGAGTATCAGTGGTGGCAGCTCGGAAGGTGCCTCTAGAGGCATTGCAACTATTTGGAATCTTAATAATGTTAAAGGTAATGTTCTTATTCAAGAAAGTAATTTCTCTTGCATTAAATTTGAGAATTTAAAAGATGGAACCTCTTGGGTCCTCACTAATATTTATGCTCCTAATACCTTGATAACTAGAAGCATTTTTTGGAAAAAACATATGGAAATAAGGGACAGCTTCAAGAACCTCAGCTGGCTAGTCATGGGAGACTTCAACACCCCTTTGAGAGAGGAGGAAAATTTGGTGGAAGCCCTTCTTAGTTGGAAAGCAGACTGGCCCTCATGGATTTTATAAACACTCGGGCTCTTAATGATGTGAAGTTATAGGGTTGCAATTACACTTGGACTAATAGGAGGGCTGGAAATGACCTTATTCAAGTTTGCCTTGACAAGGCTCTAATGTTTGATGATTGGTACAGACATTATTTCTGTTCTCTGCTTGCTCACATATGGGTTGGGTCTGATCACTATCCCATAACTCTTTTTGCTGACCCCATAAATAGAAGAAGGCACTTTCCTTTTAGCTTTGAAAAAATGTGGACTCTTCATCTAGATCTCATCCATAAAATTCAAGAATGGTGGAACATTCAAGTTGAGGGCACTGCCATGTATAGAGTTGTGAAGAAACTCAAAAGCATAAAAGACAATATAAGGAATTGCAATAAATCCATCTTTGGGAATATTTTTGAGGCCAAAGGAAAAATTCAGGAAGACCTCAATAAAATATAGGTCCAAGTCCAGAAGGAGGGATTCTCTACTGTGACTATTGCTGAAGAAAATGAGATCCTCAAAAAATACCATGAAATCATTGCTAAAGAAGAAGATTTTTGGAAGCAGAGGTCTAGGTGTATCTAGCTGAAGGAAGGAGATAATAATACTAGATTCTTTCATATGTCAACTATCAAACATAAAGCGGCTAATAGGATCAAAAAACTGATGGTGGACAATGGGGAGCTGGTTAAGGAGGAGGAGATAAGAAATGAGGCCAAAATATTCTTCACTGATCTTCCTTGTAGGGATCAAAGCCTAGATGTTGATGTTCAAAGTTCTTTCCTTTAGAAAATTCCTTGCCTCATTGATGAGCAGAAGAATGCCTCCCTAACTTCAATACCTTCGAACTTAGAGATCAGAAATGTTGTCTTTTCTTTTGATGGTAACAAAGCCCCTGAACCTAATGGCTTCCCCGTGTTCTTCTTCTGAGAATTTTGGGATATTGTTGGGAAAGATGTTTCCAGTGGGGTCAAAGAATTTTTGGGGGGTAGAAAACTTCTGAAAGAGATTAATGGCACCTTCATTGCTTTAATCCCCAAAATTCAAGGTGCTAACTCCATGGATTAGTTCAGACCAATCAACTTATGCAACTCTTTTTATAAGATAATTTCTAAGGTCCTAACTACCAGACTCTTGATTCCATCATAATCATCCATGAGAATATCCATTCCCTTGTTATGGCTAAGAAACGAGGTTTTATCCTCAAACTTGACCCCTCTAAGGCCTATGACCGGGTTGATTGGTCTTTCCTCATGAAGGTCCTATTAGCTTTTGGCTTCTCTAACAAATGTGTGGACCTCTTCAAGTAGCTCATCTCCTCTGCCTCCTTTGTTGTTCTTGTCAATGGATCTCCATCCTCCTTCTTTCAAGCTTCTAGAGGACTGAGGCAAGGGGATCCCATTTCCCCTATCCTCTTCATTATTATGGCTGAATGTTTTGGTAGGTCCATGGAAAGAATGGTGACTAAAGGTATTTTTAAAGGTATCCAACTTTCCTCGGCTAATCATATTTTCTCCCACCAATAGTGTGTTGATGACACCATTGTCATGGGGGCCTCAAGCATTTCGGAAGCCAGAATCCTAAAAGACACCCTTTATAAGTTTTCTTCTTCTTTTGGCCAGCTTATGAACTGGGTTAAAAGTGAAGTGTTTTTCATTAAAACTCTTGAGAGAAGACAACATAGAATCAACAAAATTTTGGAATGTCGGATTGCTGATCTTCCAGCTACTTATCTTGCTCTCCCCCTCGGCATTGCTCCACCTGATTCTTTTTGGAGTTCTCTAGTGGATAAATTTCAAAGAAATCTTTCTGGTTGGAAATGTTCTCTTTTAAGTCAGGCCGACAAGCTTCAACTTCTTAAAGCATACCTATTTATGCCCTCAGCCTCTTCAGAATTCTAGTTAAGTATGCTAATGCTATTAAGAAAATTCAAAAAAAAATTCTTTGGTCAGGGGTTGAGGAAAAGAAAAGAATGGATTTAGTAGCTTGGGACAAGGTGTGCAAATTGAAAAGTAAAGGTGGTCTGGGAATGAGAAGAATCCAGACCCTCAATGAAGCTCTTTTGTCTAAATAGGTTTGGAGACTATTCCACTCTGATAGTGAATGGTGTAAAATTTGGAGAAGTAAGTATCCTCTTTTGTCTTCTTCTCTTCTCTCTTTCATCAATTTTGATTTCAGTATTAATGGGTCCCATATCTGGAATTATGCCCCTAAGTGTAAAGACAACATTGCTAAAGGGGTGAAATGGAGAGTTGGTAATGGTAGGAAAGTTATATTTTGGGAGGATCCTTGGCTTTTTGATAAGCCTCTGATTGAAATCCCTGATTGGGCCCCTTTTTCCACCCCCTATATTAGAGTCTTTGGCTCCTTGGTTGAGGGGTATTGGATAGGTGATAAATGGCAGAACATTGAAAGTATCCATCCTGACCTTATTAATCTTAAGAACCCTCTGTCTTCAGCCTGGTTGTACAATGAGGAAGATTCTCTTATTTGGAAATATGAACCTAAAGGAAACATTATTGTCTCTTCAATGTATGGTGTTCTTTCCCCTACCCCCTTAGAGAGTCCCTTTTGGTCTAAAGCCTGAATAAAGGGTCGTATCCCTAAGATCAATTTTTTCTATTGGACAATCCTTCAAAACAAAATTTTGACCTTAGATAATCTTAAGGTTAGAGGTTTTTCCTTCCCAAATAGATGTGCTTTATGTCTTGAGGAGGAAGAGTCTATGGACCATTTTGGCTATCCATAATTTTTGCATGGAATGGGTGTTTCCTAACACTATTTTGTGAATTGTTCC
The DNA here is from genome assembly GCF_030272615.1 of Cryptomeria japonica. NCBI lineage: Eukaryota > Viridiplantae > Streptophyta > Pinopsida > Cupressales > Cupressaceae > Cryptomeria > Cryptomeria japonica. The sequence continues at coordinate 283,151,862 of NC_081412.1, forward strand.
ATTCTTGGAGTTATCATTGGTCTAACCCCACTTTCAAATCTTTGTGACAACTATCTCTCCCTCACATTCTGTGGGGGATATGGAAAGAAAGGAACAACTACATCTTCAGGGACACTTCTCTCACCCAGGTTGTTGTTTTCTAGAAAATTCAAAGGGCTATTGTGGAGAACATTGGGATCATTGGGGATCCTTGCAATTCTGCCAACCCCTTGGAAACTCACATTTTCAGCTCCTAGAATTTGAAGAGTGCTGGTAGTACTAATCCCAAACAAAACAAGAGACTAGAATCCAGATGGCACACTCCCCCTCATGGTTGGCTCAAAATCAACTTTGACGGAGTTGCCAAAGGAAATCCCGACCTAGCGGGATGTGGTGCAATTGTCAGAGATAAAAATGGAAGTTGTAAGGAAATGATTGTTGTTCCTATAGGTTGCCAAACTAACCACATGGTGGAAGCTATGTCTTCTCTCCAAGGCATTCTCTTGGATAAAAGATGGAACTATCCCTATCTATGAATTGAGGGGGATTCTAATAACATCATCAAGTGCCTAAAAGGAACTTCTAAGCCTTCATGGACTATCAACAACATAATGAAGGTTGCTAGAGATCTCATCAACACTTTTGAGAAATGCTTTATTTCCCACATTTATTGTGAAGCTAATGTTCCAGTTGACTAGGCAACCAACATGGTAGTCAATCACAACAATATGGTTACCTGGAAGGGTGAAGAGGGTCTCCTCGATGAGGTCAGATCGATCATATTCATGGATCGATACAATAGTACCCCAAAGATCATAAATGGACAAAATAATGATTAAACAAATTAATAGGAGGGCTATGAGTAATTATAATATTGTTAGTACCATTTATTACAAGACAAAAGCCACCTTTTCCCATGCTTTCTGGGTATATGTGGTCACTTCGAGAAATTTCTTGCCTATAGCTCTCTGCATTTCTCGGCCTTTTGTTCTGAAAGCAAAAAAATGGGACGAAATAGAGGCTACTATGAACCCACCAATTGTAAGGAGTGGAAACAAAAGGAGGTAGTTTGGAACATCTTGTAGAAGGGCGGGTTTACGAAGTTTATGGAGAGGCTACATGGGAGGGATGCCACAATCACTTTTTTCTGCAAAAACTGGAGGAAGGTCACCTTGAAGATGGGAGATCAAACAATCTCCATTGATGAAGACCTCATTGCTCAGGTCATGGGTCTTCACAGGGAAGGAAGCAATTACTACAGAGATAGAAAAATTGAGCAAGGAGGCTATTGAGCGATACCCCAAAATGGCCAAGGAGAAGAAGCACCTAGTAATGCTAAGTAAAACCTACTACCCACCTAGGGCATTTGTTAAGCCATGGAGGGAGGTCTTGTTTTCTATTATGTGTTATATTACCTTGGATGGCAGATTCACAAAAGTGTATGGCTATCATTTTGTATTGCTTAATCATTTCAGGTATGATGAAAAAGTTAATATTCCATATTTCCTGTTGTTTTCAATGAATGTTACCATTAAATCCCATAGAGAGAACCCTAAGGGTGATACAACCATGCATCAAGGTCTTATGGTGTTAATTTATGACCATTCTTCAAGCCAACCAAATTACCCATCCTCAACCTTCTATCTCTGAGTCTGAGGAGGAAGGGTCAGATTCTGGTTTTTCTATGGGTGAGGAGTCTGAAAGTGATTCGATGAGTGAGTCAGAGGAGAGTCTGGATGAATCTAAAGTTGAAACTGGTAAGAAAAGAAAATAGGTGAGTACCAGGCCCTCCTCCTTGAAGGGTAAGAAAAAATCTAAAGAAAAGGTTTTCCAAATCTGCTCCTCCTCCTCCTCGGAGGTCTCTGAGGATTCTAAGAAGGATGAACCCCAGTCTCTTCAGAAAAAGAAAACTAAAACTTCCCTTCAAATAAGGAACAAATAGAAGAGGAAGGAAGATAATGATACGGAGTTGGAGGAACAAGTGCAAAGAAAGGATCCTGACGTCGTCCATAAATTGGAGGAGGAGATCATAGGGAAAGGTTTTGATCAGAGGGTTGATGGAAATGTTGATAAGATCACTAGTGGCGATGTCCCCAAAAATGAAAAGGACAATTCTGGTGAGAAAACCCCCATTCAAATCCTCCCACTGAGGGATTGAAAGGTTTCTTGGACACCATCGATTGGTTAATTAACAGTTACAAGAAAGTTGTGGAGGATAATAAGAAGCTCAGCCACAGGGTCCAAATTCTGGAGACAATCAGTATTGATGGAGGCAAATCTATGGAGGAATATGTTGAGGATTTGAGTAAAACTGTTGCCAGAGCCGAATAGATCAGAGAATCCTTCAACCCTAGGTTTGAGCAAATTGAGAAGGCCCTGACAGAGATAAAAGCCAATGACAATGCTATGGACCAGAGAATGGCGTAAACTGACAACAAATTCAACAAAACTAAAAAATGCCTCAAAAGTATTGTTCAACAAAGCTATATCATTTTGAAGGCCTCGAGTGACAATACCAAAATTCTCATCAGCAAACTGGAGAACGAGAAGGATTCGCTAGAGCAGGAACCTGACATTGAAGGTACGGGAGAAGTGCAAGAACCTAGAACATGGACCAGAGGCAAAAAGAAGGAGAAGAAGCTAAACAAGGATATGGAAGAACTCAAAGTTGCTTCAGAAAACTATGACCAATTGGTCAATAAGAAGGTTGATCTTCTTAAGTCTTTATAGTTGTTGTTTGTCTTTTTCTTTTTTCTTTGGTTTTACGACTTTTTTGTTCCTTTCTTTATCTGTCCGTTTGGTTTATTGGCCCTTTTGCCAGTCATTGTTGGCATTATGAGAACCGGCATGAGCCTTATGTAAACTGGCATGAAGACATAATGATATTGTATGTTGTCATTGATGTCAATATGAGACATAGTGTGAACCGGCACATGAGATAAGAGAAGAAAGAGATACCGGCACATGTGTGAACCGGTATATGCCAAAGTGAAGCGGCACATTTGTTCAAAGTGAACCGGCATGTAGTTATGGGAACTGGCACATGGAAGCACTGTATGACTACTGGTTGGTAACGTAGCTTCCACTTCAGAGTTTTCGGTTGGAGTATCTCAAGTCTGTGTGACTCAATCGGTGATCTTTGTGTGATGAGTTAGTAGTATGATGGAGGACAGATCGTGTTGCCACGTAAGCTCTGTGCACGTGAAGGATCTTGCATGAAGAAGACTATTCCTATCTACCTCGGGAATGTGCGAAGTCTGTCAAATAGTGATAATGTGTGATGGGTTATCAGCCACCATGAAAACGGTGGATAATGGATGATGGAGAATGTCTTGAGATTGACTCAAGACTGGTGCATTCAATGCAGTATGTTTCAATAGTCAAGATCAAACCATTTGAATTGCTCAACCTAACAGGTTTAGGGTTTAGGGTTTTTGCTACCGACCTGTATGTTCCCTATAAGGTCAATGTTAGGTTTCTGTCTAAAGTTGTTGGCAAAAAGTTGTGAGTGTGTATCCAATGAAAGTGATACAAGATTTTTGCTAGACCATAGGAGAAAAGAGATACCTACAAAGTGTATGTACAGAAGGAGAAGAGGAGCCTAAACGGATCTGTATTAGTATTAAGTACTGTTAACAGATCATTTTAATACCTGTTGATCTCTAACCACTTCAACAGTTGCAAAATCCGCTAACAGGGTAGCCTTAACTGGCTTGATTCAAAATCCCTTAAATCGGGTGGTCTTAACCGGCTTGCTATAAATCCCTTAACCGGGTAACTCAAAGCTAATGAGTTCTGAGAAGCTAGAGAAGCTTAGGAGATCCTTTCAGCTATTGAGTTCTTAAAATCCTCTAACAAGGTGACCCTACCGGGTTTAACCCTTAACCGGGTGATCCCTAACAGGATCGGTTCCTACCAGAACCTATTGTAATGTTCTTAACTGGACAAGGCTCCTAACAAAGTGGACTTCTAAAGAGTTCAAAAAGAAGCTTGTGGGTATTCATCCCCACTGTGGTTTTTTCCAGTTGGGTTTCCACGTGAAAAATATGTGTGTCATGTGAAATGCTTTTGTCTTGTGATGCTTTATTTTATCTGTTATGCACATGAAGTTTCTATGTTTTATGCATGTCTATAAAACATATTGAACTCACTATTGTGAAGATTTGATGGTTAGGTCTACGAGTTCATGCATGAGAATATTTTGATAATGTGGTATTGAGCTAAGAGAAAAGCTTAGTAAGTGACCGGTTCATGACTGATTGAGTTATTCTGGATGCTACCGGTTGCACTCTGTTTTACTGATATCTCTGTTTATCAGTCATTGTGAGTGGTTGCTGTCAAATTGGTTTTGGATTGTATTTGTGTCTGTACTGATTCACCCCCCCCTCTCAGTACTAGTTTGGTACTAGTGGTTCATCATTGAGTTATCAATTGGTATCAGAGCACTCCAGGTCCTCTATGTTGTAAGCTTAACCGCTTGAGGAAAATATCCTAGCCAAATGATGAAGAGGGAAGGTCCAAAGTTCAATAGGGAAAACTTTGGTATATGGAAAGACAGGATGAAGATATTCATCAAAAGTATGGGTGTTCAACATTGGAGTTATGTTGAAAATGTATATGTTGTTCCTATCGGTACTCTCACCGATGACCAAAAGAGAGAGATACAAGAAAATAGGCAAGTCATGGAAGCCCTCATCAGTAGTCTATCTGACATTGAGTTTATTGATGTTCAGGACAAGGCACATCCCAAAGAAGTATGGGATGCTTTTGAAAATATCTATGGTGGTGATGAGCATGTAAAATAGGCTAAGGAAGAGAGATTGAGAGGAAAGTTTGAAGACATGAGAATGGTTGAAGGAGAGACCATTCAACAATATGGAATAAGAATCAAAACAATTGTTGGAGAAATAAAGAGTGTAGGTGGCAAAATAGAAGATTCCACTGTGGTAAGTAAAGTCCTGAGATCCCTGTTGCTGGTCTATGCAATAAGGGTTGCTGCTATTCAGGAGTTGAGATCAATAGACAAGTCTAAGGCATCCTTGGACTCCATCATAGCCAAGTTGACAGCCTATGAGCTAAATAGCTTTGATGGTAGTGTTCAAAAGTTAGAATCAGCTTTTAAAGCTTCTGCTATACCATCCAGAAAAGGAAAAGAGGCTAGAACTAATGGGGAACCTAGTCAGAACAAAGAGATGAAGGATGAAGAGTTTTTGATGGAATTTGAAGCTCTTCTAGCTAGGAAATTCCCAAAAGGAACTGGTAAATACAAAGGTAAACTACCTTTGAAATGTTTCTCCTACAACCGGATAGGACATATTGCTATGAACTGTCCTAATAGTGACAACAAGGACAAACCAGAAAGGTTCAAGAAATTCAGAGGAAACCGGAGAAATTGTTTTATGGTAGTTGATGAAGGTGTCACAGATGAGGAATCTGAAGATGAAGAAAATGAAGACATTGTGTTCGTTTTTGTAAAAGAAGATCTGATAGACAAGAAGGCTCTTGTCTCTCGGTTTGATGATTCCAATGAGTTGATCATTGACAGTGGCTGCTCTCACCATATGACTGGTGACTGGAGCAAGTTTCTATCATTAGAAGAGTATGATGGTGGTGTGGTTCACTTTGGCAATGATGCACCATGCATGGTCAAAGGCAGAGGGTCCATCTCCTTGAATGGAAAGAGTAGTGTTGACAATGTGTATTGGGTTGATGGTCTTAGACACAACCTTCTAAGTGTTGCCCAGTTAAATGACAGTGGACTCGCTCTGCAATTCAAGAGTGGAGTTTGCAAAATCAAAGGTAAAGATGGTAAATTGGTAGCCACCGGCATGCAAACTAAAGGTAACCTATTTCATCTAAATGCTAATATAAGTACATGTCTTATGGCTAAGCTTGATGATAGCTAGATATGGCATAGGAGATTCTGCCATGTGAACTTTGACAACATTGTGAAGGCTAGTAAGATCAAGGAAGTTAGAGGGTTGCCAGTGCTGATCAAACTGGATAATACCTTGTGTAGAGAATGTCAATTGGGAAAAATGTCTTCCTCAACTTTTAAAGGAAAATCTTTCACTGCTAACAACTTGCTTGATCTTGCGCATACTGATTTATGTGGTCCTATGAAAACTAGAAGTGTGTAGGGTGATAGGTACTTCATGATTCTCACTGATGACTACTCAAGAATGATGTGGGTCACATTCTTGAAAGACAAGTCTGAAGCTTTTGGGAAATTCAAAGCTTTTAGAGCATTAGTGGAAAAGGAAAGCAGTAAAAGGATCAAGCGTCTCAGAACTGATCAAGGAGGGGAATTCACTTCCAGTGAATTGAACAAGTACTATGAAGAATTTGGCATCAAGAGACAGCTGTCTGCCCCCCAGACTCCACAGCAAAATGGCCTAGTAGAGAGGAATAACTGGACTATGGTTGAAGTAGCTAGAACTATGTTGATCCAAGGAAAGGTTGCTCACACCTTTTGGAGAGAAGCGGTGAGCACTGCAGTTTACACTATGAACCGGGTACTCATCAAAAAGGGCAAGGACAAAAATCCTTATGAGTATTGGATCGGTAAGACCCCTGTGGTAAATTATTTTAAGGTCTTTGGTAGCAAATGTTACATCAAGAGGAGTGAACATCAGGGAAAATTTGAAGCTAAATGTGATGAAGGAATATTTCTAGGATATTCCACCAAGAGTAAAGCTTTCAAGTGCTACAACAATAGGACTCAGAGAATTATGGAAAGCATCAATGTAAGAGTTGATGAATCCTCTGAGAAGAATGAGAAAACTGGCAATGAGCAAGTTGTAAATGAACCGGTTGTAACCTTCTGGGAACCGGTTGTCAGTCAAGCGAGCACCAGTAATAGTGTTCCTGAACCGGTGAATGTTGATACTAATGAAGATAAAGAAGAAGAAGAAAAGCAAGAAGAACCAATTAAGACCATTCCTCGGTATGTCAAGTTGAATCATGATCCCAAGCATATCATAGGTGATAAGGATGCAGGAATCCTTACCAGAAAAAAGATCAGAGAAAACCGGTTGGTACACCGATGGTGACTGGTTGCAAATTGACAAAGGAAGATGATTCCGCACTGGTTGATGAGAAGGAATACCGATCAATGATTGGTAAGTTGTACTATGTAGTGCATAGCAGACCGGATATTGCACATGTAGTTGGCATCACTGCAAGGTTCCAGAAGAGTCTAAGAGAATCTCACTTGAGTGCAATCAAGCAGATTCTTAGGTATCTGAAGGGAACAATTGATTATGGATTGTGGTACCCATACAACAATAATTTCAATCTGAAAGTATTCACAGATGCTGATTGGGCCACTAATGTGGATGACCGGAAGAGCACAATCGGTGGTGCATTCTTTCTCAGTGGTAGACTGGTCTCATGGATGAGTAAAAAGTAGAGTTGCATCTCTCAGCCTACAGTGGAAACGGAGTATGTTGCAGCTTTCACGAACTGTACTCAGACAATCTAGATGAAGCATGTACTGAAGGCTTCAAGATCCCTGTACCTGAACCGGTAAGTATATTCTGTGATAACACAAGTGCTATCAATATATCAAAGAATCCAGTTTGACATTCTAGAACCAAACATTTTGAGCTTAAGTATTATTTCTTTAGGGAAAAGGTTCATAATAAAGAGATTGCACTGGAGCATGTGTCCAGTAAGGAGCAGTTAGTAGACATATTCACCAAGCCTCTCCCAAAGACAACATTTGTGCATTTGAGAGGTGAATTAGGGGTATTGCCCCTTTAGGAGGTGAACTAAAAGTGGTTGTTCCACATCAGTCAGGTACTGGATAGACAAATCTTTGGTTGATTGGTGTGTTTAAGGATGCTACTCCTCAGGGGGAGAAACATAAGGAAACAGTGGTGATTGTACCTCCACTTTGGCATTGTTGTCAAAGGGGGAGAAGAAGTGAAGCACAAAGATATCTGCAGCAAATGGGGAGAAGAAGTGAAGTGAAAAGACATCTGCAGCAAATGGGGAGAAGATGTGAAGCAGAGAAGATATCTTTTGTATATTGCCATCAATGCCAAAGGGGGAGATTGTTGGCATTATGAGAACCGACATGAGCCTTATGTAAACTGGCATGAAGACATAATGATATTGTATGTTGTCATTGATGTCAATATGAGACATAGTGTGAACCGGCACATGAGATAAGAGAAGAAAGAGATACCGGCACATGTGTGAACCGGTATATGCCAAAGTGAAGCAGCACATTTGTTTAAAGTGAACCGGCATGCAGTTATGGGAATCGGCACATGGAAGCACTATATGACTACCAATTGGTAAGGCAGCTTCCACTTTGGGGTTTCCGGTTGGAGTATCTCAAGTCTATGTGACTCAATCAGTGATCTTTGTGTGATGAGTTAGTAGTATGATGGAGGATAGATCATGTTGCCACGTAAGCTCTGTGTGCATGAAGGATCTTGCATGAAGAAGACTATTCCTATCTACCTTGGGAATGTGTGAAGTCTATCAAATAGTGATAACACATGATGGGTTATCAGCCGCCATGAAAACGGTGGATAATGGATGATGGAGAATGTCTTGAGATCGACTCAAGACTGGTGCATTCAATGCAGTATGTTTCAACGGTCAGGATCGAACCGTTTGAATTACTCAACCTAATAGGTTTAGGGTTTAGGGTTTTTTCTACCGACCTATATATTCCCTATAAGGTCGATGTTAGGTTTCTATCTAAAGTTGTGAGTGTGTATCCAACAAAAGTGATACAAGATTCTTGCCAGACCATAGGAGAAAAGAGATACCTGCAAAGTGTATGTGCAGAAGGAGAAGAGGAGCCTAAACGGATCTATATTAGTATTAAGTACTATTAACAAATCATTGTAATACCTGTTGGTCTCTAACCACTCAACATTTGCAAAATCCCCTAATAGGGTAGCCTTAACTAGCTTGATTCAAAATCCCTTAAATTGGGTGGTCTTAACCAGCTTGCTGTAAATCCCTTAACCAGGTAACTCGAAGCTAATGAGTTTTGAGAAGCTAGAGAAGCTTAGGAGATCCTTTCAGCTATTAAGTTCTTAAAATCCTCTAACAAGGTGACCCTACCGGGTTTAACCCTTAACCGGGTATCCCTTAACCGGGTGATCCCTAACAGGATCGGTTCCTACCGGAACCTATTGTAATGTTCTTAACCGGACAAGGCTCCTAATAGAGTGGACTTCTAAAGAGTTCAAAAAGTAGCTTGTGGGTATTCATCCCCACCATGGTTTTTCTCAGTTGGGTTTCCATGTGAAAAATATGTGTGTCATGTGAAATGCTTTTGTCTTGTGATGCTTTGTTTTATCTGTTATGCACATGAAGTTTCTATGTTTTATGCCTGTCTATAAAACATATTGAACTCACTATTGTGAAGATTTGATGGTTAGGTCTATGAGTTCATGCATGAGAATATTATGATAATGTGGTATTGAGCTAAGAGAAAAGCTTTGTAAGTGACCGGTTCATGACTGATTGAGTTATTCTGGATGCTACCGATTGCACTCTGTTTTACCGATATCTCTGTTTATCAGTCATTGTGAGTGGTTGTTGTCAAACTAGTTTTGGACTGTATTTGTGTCTATATTGATTCACACCCCCCTCTCAGTACCAGTTTTGTACTAGTGGTTCATCATTGAGTTATCAGTCATTTTGTAAGCTATTTCAAGTTGGTCTGGATGCTTTTTGATGAACTATTTTATGCTCCTTTGTTAAAGGTTTTGGGTCCTTGAAACCTATTTTTCATATTAATCAGAACATCAATAGTATAAGATCGTGTAATGTCTATCATCAAAATCATCAACTAAAAACATAAGTAGTCATAATCAATGCCCATGCATCATATAAGTCAAATGATATCCATCACACAAAATAAAGGTTTGATCAAGACAATCCAAATTGAAACAAGAGTTTTCTCAAGAGTGGGCATTACAGAGATGGTAGATAGGGTGGATGAGGAGGAGATATAGGTAGAGGTAGAGGTAGGAAGGGGAGAGAAGATGGTGATGGTGATGATGGAAGGGATGTGGGAGGGTATGGTGGACATGCACTCCAGTCATAGCTCCATAATAGGCAATATGAGGAGATGAGAAGAGTGGAGATAGGTAGGATGCCCTGGTGATTGGGCCACAACCAATAGTGGGTGGAGCTAAGGAGGGGATAAATATGGATGTAGAGGAGGTGTAGGAGACTAAGGAGATAAGTTATTCAAAGGATTGATTCTCTTCTAGCTCTGATAGTATCACTCTAGTGATGAGGATGATGATGATGATGATGATGATGATGATTGCGATGAGGGCCATGATGCAGTGATGACAGACATACATGGGCTCAATGTTGGGTTATAGAATGTACACATTGGGGATGATGTCACTCAGATACTAGAGGCTACGAGGGCTCATATTTGGACATTGCAGGATTAGATTGCAAATCTATATTTATGACTAGGGGACTAGTTAGGGCTCCATATATTGAGGATAGAGAGAGCAGTGATTGATTCTCATTATGATAGACACTTTTATATTTTTTATTAAGCCCATGGGCCTTATTATTTCTCACAGACACAATGACATTGTTCTCTTGACACTATTTTTTATATTGTAGACTACTAAAATTAATTAAACTAATATTTAATTAATTTAAGCCTTTCCACATAGTTAATTAATTTAATTATGTTGATCCCCTTCCTCTTAAGATTAATTAAATCTAATTAATCTAATCACTGTAGTCCTATAATTAATTTATAAAAATTAATTATTTCCCCATTCTTCTATAGTCATTCCAATCATAATCTATTCTAAATCTTTATTAATTAATTAGTTTCAATTAACTAAGTTGACCATGTGATTCCTAAAAAACACCCTTCTTAATCCTATCATCTAGTCTAATTAATTGCCCTCTAATCATGCTTAGAATTTTTCTCAATTTAATATTCCTCCACTCATTATCTCTCCTCATGTCACATCCTCCTAACTTTCCCACTTGCATTATAATCCCTTGTCAAACCACCTAGTCACTTTCACTCTACTCTTTACCATAAATGGCTTTCTTCTCTCACCCTCCAAATCCTAAATACACCAACTTTGTCTCTTCCAAGGAATGTCAAATATTTGCACATTCTTATGCCTCCTCTTCCCAAGGAATTTTTAATTCCTTTATACCTTTATTCTTCCCACACAATCTTTTATTTTGGAATTTTTAATTCCTCCTCTCTTCCCCCATGGAATTTTATATTCCTATTTCTCTTCCCAATGTACTTGGGTAACTCTTCTCCATGTACTTGTTGGGTGTGGAGACAAGAAATGATTTTATGGCATATCTCTTGGATCCCACACCTTGTCCTCTCAATCATCCTCCACCTTATTTTAATCCTATCCCTCCATTGCAAATCAATCTTGGCCCTCCATCTTGGCCCCCTCCAATCTATAAATTGGAGTCTCCTCTCCTCACAAGTTATCGATCCTTCATGCATTGTCTTGTTGCTCATTTGAAAATAAAAATCATCCATCATACCATCCTAATGCCAAAATTCTACCACACTTAGCCAATTCATCATTCTATCTTGTTGTGTAGTGGAGAGCAATCTACATATCAGCTATCAAGTGGAGCAATAGGGTGCCTCTACTTTATCAAGCTCGATCAGAGGAATAAGTGAAGATTTAGGTATAATGGTTACTTGTTTTATCTTTTGAACTCTTTTTTAGTATTTTATATATGATTTATGCAACTAACCATTGATTTACATTTTTCACTCTTCATTTTAGCATGCCCAATGGAACCCCAAGTCCCATAGATTTCACATTTTTGTGTTTTATGTAGCAATTTTTTGCAAGTTGCAGATCGATGCCTTTAACTGCACATCAGTGTCTCAACTTCTCAATCGACATCTCTAATCCCGTAAATTGGCATCTCCATTTGAATTTCTTCTTCTCACCTAATCTTTCTTGTGCAGGAACTGTGAAATGACATCTTTGCCTGTAGATCGACGCATGCACCTCTATTTCGGCACCTCCACATGATCACATCAATGTCTCTTCTTCATATATTTCTTTCTACAGTTTCCTTGTTTCTAGCTTAAAACTAAAAAAAATTTTAAAAATCACATATTAAGCCTTAAAAACACAAAAATAACATTCTATTTTTTTTAGTTTTTCCATTCTAAGCAACTTGCATTTTAGTTTTTTTGTCATAATCAACATTTTAACTCTTTTTAACTTTCTTTTCTTAGCAGTCTCTACATCAGCGCTTGTGCAAATGTTTCGACATCTACGCCCCTAGATCGATGTCTCCACCTTTGTGATTGCATGCCTAACCTCAATTTTTTTTGAATTTTTGAATTTTTCAATTAACTGTTTGTGTGTTGAGCATTAGATTGATGTCTTCATTGGTTGTTTCCATATCTCATGGTGGTATATTTTCTCGCTTTATTTTCAAATTTTCAATTTTGAATTTGCAGGCTAATCTTTCTCTGTACATAACCTACATCGACATCTACATAGATGATTTGGTGTCTATGTTGTAAGTGTTTAATTTGAAGATTTTACTAATTGTTCTCTTGTTCTTCCAACTTTCTTTATGTCCAAGGCTGAGTCTAAGACTGCTAATCATTGTCATAGGATGATTTTGTCAAGGACAATCATATTTTCCACTAAAGTAGACTTATTTTTCATGCCTTATCTTAGAAAACATATTTTTGGGGTTAAAAAGAATGATTGTCTTTCATGTTTGTTGTGCTTACACATCTGTATGGTTGACCCACCATTACACTTAGTATCCTCTCCCCTCATCTTTGTGAATCTTGGGTGTAGGAGAAAATAAATTAACAACACCTAATTTTTATTTGGATTAGAGAATCACCTCTTAGAGGCCTCATCACCCCAAGGGGGTGATTCAAAATTAAGGTATGTCACACATATCATCTCTCCTGGCAAAATCTTGAGCAGTTTTTTTTGAGCTTCTATATAAATATGTTGGTCAAGCAGTTGGAGTGTTGAGTGAATTCAGCTATGTGGAGGCCTTCTTTGAACCGATAAGCTCAATTAAAGCCTTAAGTGGCTTGCTTCAAAAATTTATCATTAGACTGGGATCCCTCGTAAACTTAATAGACACCTTGTTTGAGCTACCAAAAATATTATTTTCTTGTTGGCGTAGGAGGTCAAACCTATGAAGCCACCCTAATTCATACCATTAAAAGTAGAGATACATGTTCCCTGGCTCATAAGATATCTAGATGTTTGGGGTAAGAGATTCTGGTATGCCCAAGAAGTGAGTGTTGTGGAGGGGAGCCAGTGCTACCAGATCTCTATCTATCTATTTTGTCTAGGTATTTGGAGAAATTCAACTAGGGATCCAATAAGAAGAATCCACTTTCTAGCCTAGGTTTTATGTTTTTTGTGTGTCTTCATTGTTCATACTTGTGAATTTTGTTACATTGGGATAATCTAGGCCCCCTTCTTTCACGCTTGTTTTAATTGTGACCTTGGCCAATGTGTATTCATTGTTTGACATTTCTTTCCAAGATAAAAACAATCCAAATCTACTTTACACTCATGCACCATAAACCCAAGTTACTCAAACATCCTAAGAAATCCATTTATTACCAAGTCAAAAAGAAGAAACCCAACTATAAGCAAATCCTTAAGCCTTGTAAATTCTTGCAATTCAACCGCAAGCTCTTGTTGAAACATTGTACCTTCCTACATTGTTTTTAAAATCATCTACATGGTTATGGAACTGAGTTTGATGAAGAATCTTTGAGATCTCATTCTTTCCATCAAAGATCAAGATTATCCCAATCCCTTAATAGGAGTGATTGTATCTCATTGTCCAACTTGCCTCTACCAGAATTCACTTATTGAGTCATTTTTTGTCTAGGGTAGCCTTCTCTCCATACTTCTTCAATCCATCCTTCTTCCATAATCATTGTCATTTTAACTTTTAAAAACTTACCACATCATTGAAACCAACAACCTTAATCCAATCTCAATCAATCAATCAACCTCCCAATCCAAGGTCAACACTTTGTAAAGTCTGACTTAGACCTTTTATCATTTGTCAAATCCTTAAATAGCCTTTTTCTTCAAAAAGAATCAACCTAAATTATATTATTCAATTGATCCTCTAATCATTTGGGTTGATCAAAACCCTAATCCCTTGTCTTACTTTGCATAGGAACAAAGTCTAATCTAAGTAGCAAAAAGACTTGATCCAGTCTTAATCCAAAGGTCTGAGTTTAGCCTAGCTTGGTTGTTACCTCACTTTGTGGCCTACATCATTAACCCCTACACCTCATCTTGTTGGAAATGAAAAGGAAGGAAAACTAAGAGGGGGGTGAATAAGTTTTCACTGGATTAAGAAATTTAAGCACAATCTCAAATTAGATAATTTACAGCAAACAAAAAGATAACAATAGTAACAACAACATGCATAACACCAATATTTTGATGTGGAAAACCCGGTCAAGGGGAAAAAACATGGTGGGAACCTACCCACAATGAGATGATACTCTGCAGTAGTATGTGCAAATATTACAATGGGGAATGCACATGCATTCAGGCACACTTCCTAGAGATCACTACTCAAAATACAATGACCCAGAAGGCTACAACCCTCAGGAAAGGTTCACTACCTTGCAAAGATATTCAGACTACAATCTGGCAAAGATGAACTACAAAGATAGCATCTGCTAATGCCTGATGATAATTTTTGTTAAGCTCATATGTCTTCCCTGCAACACTCTCTCCTCAATACATAACACCAAAAGTTAAATTCACTTATTCTCACATACACCACTCTCTAATAATGAAGACTCAACACCCACACCCAAATTACATGAATATTATACCCATTTATACAAACCATCAACCTTGACTACAGGGTCGGCCAAACCGCCAACACCTAATTATAAAATTACAACACACAATACATAAATCAACTACCAAACCAATACAATGTCATAAACAACATAGCGTAGACCCAAATTAACTCCTTGAACATGCATCACCATCGAAAATCTCACCAAGATCAAATGCAACATGTTACACCACCAAAAAATACCGCATGCCATGAAAAATATCACCAGACCCATAAGATCATTAAGAACACACACAATTATCAATGTCGACCATAAAAAAAAATATGACATTATTAGGAAACACCAACAAGCATGTTAGAACCATTCGCAATAGCTGCACCAACACCACTTAATCAAATCTTTATCGATCAACACATTAGCACTCAAGAGAACTTAATAGCATAAACTTGAACAAAAAAGATATCTTGTGATATCTTGTGAAGCATCAAATCACACACTCTCCCAAATCCACAACACAAGATATGATCGTACCAAAGGACAACAAATCAAACTCTAAAATATTATAACACTATACACTGAAAACCAATCTCCATATCAAAATCCTCAACTTGATCAAATCATCACATAGCATCATGTAATCAATAAAGAATGAAGTATCTCTAGTTGATTCAGCATAGCAAACATATAAACCAACCAGTTCAACTCACTACAAATACCAGATCATCAAACAACTCTATGTAATACCAAAACATAGGAATATGTTGACATCAATGACAACAACATATCTTAGCAGTAGCAATATGCAACAATCTCCCCCTTTGGCATTAATGGCAACATATGAATGTGAAAAAAAATTAATGCAAAGGAATAAATCAACACCAACAAACTCCCCTTAAGATCATGCACACAAGGCTCCAAAATAAGGTAGTTTTTCATATGCTTATCTCCCCCTTTGACAACAATTCCAAAGATAGAAATAAATCAAGCTTCTCTCCCCTTAAAAAGGATAATCTCTCCCCCTTAGGATAAACTCACAAATCTGAACAACATACTGACTACCCTAGTTGAGTAGAAGCACCAATTCATCAACCTAGATAAGAATATAAGATTGTGAAGTACACTGGATTGATGCATCTCCATGCACTTTAGTTCTCATCAGGAGGGGTATAGACCCCTAACTTGTCTCTCAAATACATAAATTTATCTGCAGGCAAAGGCTTAGTAAAAATATCTACAATCTGATCCTTTGTAGATACATACGCTATTTTAATTTCTTCATTACTGACCTTCTCCCTCAAGAAATGATACTTAATTGATATATGCTTTATTTTGAAATGCATTACCAGATTCTTGGAAATACTAATAGCACTTGAATTGTCATAATACATAACAATAGGCTCATCATACACAACTTTAATGTCTTTCAACATCTGCTACAACCAAACTACTTGAGTACAATTGCTAGACATAACAATGTATTCAACTTCAACAATAGATAGAGATATAGCATCTTGTTTCTTACTTGCCCATGAAATCAACTTCTTCCCCAAAAAGAAAGCTCCACTGGTAGTGCTCTTCTGGTCATCTACATCACCTGCCCGATAAGCATCTATATAAGAATATAACATGAAATCATCATTCTTCAGATACCACAACCCTTAATCAACAGTTCCCTTCAAATATTTGAAAATCCTCTTCATAGCAGTGACATGACTCTTTTTAGGATCAACTTTAAATATGGCACAAAGACAAACAACATGCATAATATCTGGTCTAGTCTGAGTGAGGTACACCAGTCCATCAACCATAGATCTGTACAAGGTTTGATTAACTTTATGAGAGTCATCTTTCTTAGACAACTTGCATCTAGTCACCATAGGAGTTCCAAGAAGTTTAGATCAGCTAACCCAAATTTATTCAACAATTCCTTCACATACTTAGATTTAGAAATGAAAATACCTTTACCAATCTGTGTGATATACAATCCTAAAAATAATTTCATCTCACCTATCATAGACACCTCAAATTCCTTTTGCATATCATCAACAAACTTTGTACTCAAGCCATCATCTCCTCCAAAAATAATGTCATCCACAAATACTTTAACAATCAAAATGTTATCATTCTCAATCCTAAAGTATAAGTTACTATTAGTAGTACCTTTACAAAATCCCAAGTTCATCAAATACTTATCTAATCTAGCATACTAGGCTCTAGACACTTGCTTCAATCGATACAGATCTTTCTTCAATCTACATACCATGTCTCCTTCATCTGATAATGAAAATACTTTTGGTTTCTCAATGTAGACTTCCTCTTCCAAATCTCCATTCAAAAAGGCTAACTTAATATCCATCTGATAAGTCTTGAAATTCTTGTAAGTGGCATATGCAACCAACAATATAACAACTTCAATTATAACTACAAGGTCAAAGGTCTCCTCATTATCAATACCTTCAATCTAAGAGCATCCTTTACATACCAATCTTTCTTTGTTTCTTACCACTTCACTGACTTCATTTAGTTTATTCCAGAACGCCCATTTAGTACCAATCACATTCTTGTTTTTAGGTCTCAAAACAAGCTCCCATGTGTTATTCTTCTCAATTTGATTCAACTCTTCCTCCATATATTTTATCCCATTCTCATCCTTACATGCTTCAGTAACATCTTTAGATTCAATCTTGGAAATCGGGAATATATCTTCAAGAACAATCCTTCTCCTAGTCATCATAGCTTTATTTTTGTCACCAATAATCTGATTCTCGGAATGATTCAATTTCACATACCTCAGATTCTTCAAATTATTCTAATTCTCTGGTTCTTGAACTTCTTAACTGACAACAAGAATATATGGATTAACTATGTCTACTAGATCATTATGCTTCATAATCTCAGTATGTGCAGGCTTAGAAACAATATCATGATCATTAATCTTATATTTGTGTGCTCTGATTTGCTTCTCATGACATTCATCAACCTTCACATTTGCACTTTCCACTATCTTCTTCAACTTCTTATTGTAACACGGGTAGGCCTTTCTCTTAAGCAGAATATCCCAAGAAGATTCCTTCATCACATCTTGCATCAAACTTCCCTATATCTTCATCTCTTTTGATATAACATTTCCTTCCAAAAATTCTAAAATATCTTATTATAGGAAGATGACCAAACCATAATTCATAAGGAATCTTATTGGAATCATCATTTATATGCACCTGGTTGAATGTATAAACAACAGTGTTGATAGCTTCTTTCCAAAAGTGCAACATTTCCTTCAATCAACATCAACCTAGAAAAATCTAAAATTGTTATGTTGTTCCTTTCAACAACTCCATCATGTTGATCGGTTCTAGGAGCAGATAATTGTCTTTTAATTTCATTTGGCTCACAAAATTAATCATACTCACTAGATATGAATTCTCCTCCTTTGTTAGATCTTAGATACTTCAGCTTCAATCATGTCTCAGTCTCCACTTTAGCCTTGAATATCTTGAATTTCTCCAATGCTTTTGATTTCTCCCTTAGAAAGGTCACCCACATCATTCTAGAGTAATCATCAACCGGCAACATGAAATACCTATTACCCTGCATGCTTCTCACTCTTGTAGGACCACACAAGTTAGTATGCACAAGATCTAATAACCCATTAGATGTATACAACTTACTCTTAAATGATGTTCTTGTTTGATTTCCCAACTGACATTCTTTACATACCAGATTAGAAGGCTTCACAATCTTAGGCAAATCTCTAATAGCTTGTGTAGAACTTATCCTTATCATCTAGTCAAAATTAACATGAGAAATCCTTCTATTTCAATAGAAACTTTCATCAATCTAAGAAATCAAATAATTTTTCTCATTAGCATTCAAGTGAAAGATATTACCTTTTGTCTTAGTCCCTATTGCAATCTCTATACCAGAGGCATTCAAAATCTTGCATTTACCATTCTTGAATTGCAAATCATATCCCTTGTCAACCATCTATCCAACACTCAAAAGATTATGCATTAAACCTTCAACATATAAGATATCATCAACATTATTCTTACATCAAAATATATAGAACCTCTACCACGAATCACACAAGCTTTATCATCTCCAAATCTTACTATACCACCATCATACCTCTCCATATTCACAAATTTACTTTTATCACCTATCATATGATGTGAACAACCATTTTCAATTACCCATTCATCTTTCTCTTCAATAGTTGCAGCCAAAGCTTTCTCCTCAACAATGCAGATTGTAGGATTCACTGGTACTGGATCATCTTCCTTGATAGCAATAAATACAAATTCATCTCCTGAATTCCCATTCTTTGATTCCTCATCTATCACACCTTCATCAACAACATAATAACATCTTTTCTGATATATGTACTTCTAGTTAGGCTTATAGGGCTTATCATACTTATCGTGTTTCTCATATCTGTTGGAATCCAATAACACTGAGAGGGGGGTGAATCAATGTTATACTAGGAAGTCCAATTTTAACCTTATTAAAACATGCATACACCAACCGGTATACTGGTACATACAAAATTGAAAGAAGTAAAGCAACCAATAAGCCAATCACATAAATAAGAACCATAGAACACAAAATTATACATGGAAACCTTAAAGAGGAAAAACCATGGTGGGATTTGTGACCCACAATATCAATCCACTAGCCATATAAAGAGATATTACAAAATATAAGGGGCCTGAACATATAGGAAGGTTTATAGCCTAGAACACACCACTCAATCACAAAAGGAGCCTCACTGACTACATATAAATCCAGACTACAATCCGAAGAAGTATTAAACTGCAAAAGATAGCATCTTCTATGCCAGAATACAGTTCCGGTTTAAGCTCTATTTGTTCTAGTCTGAAACCCTAAACCCTTTACCAGAATAACCCTTACATAAATATCCTCACATACATAATCTCTCTGATATATTTCACATCATATCACATCCGCATATCTATTACCATCTCTATCATTATTACAATACCTTATCCATATCAAAATGATCTAATCCAGCTGACCTATATACCCTATACAACTTATCATGCCCTATGTTAGCTTCCAAAGATTATTACAATATCAAATTACATGTTAGCTAGATAACATAAATACATGAATATAAAAAACAATTGCCAATGCGGGATCCAATATATGTCGGCCTCCAATACCGATAATCATATTTTAAACCATGTCGGCCTGCATTGCCAGTAACCAAAGAAATCATTCTATTTGTGAGTGTCAGTGCCGGTGCCGATGTAGTGTCTGTGAAGTGTCTCCTGGTACACAACTAAACCAAAACATGAAGGAAAAAAATATCATGTTGCCATCAATGACAACATAGTGAAACCAACCAATTGAGTGTCAATTTCCAACAATCTCCCCTTTGGTATTGATGGCAACACTCATGTGAAAAATGGTCAAGGTTTCATTTGTCGGTTTCATCCTGCCTGCTCCCCCTGAGCTAAATATTCACCAATGCAAAATACTCCATGTCTCCCTCTAATGTATACAACTCCTCTTTTCTTTTTCACATCTATATCACTCCCCCTTTGACATCAATGCCATCAAAATTTCAAAAGAATGTCAAAGATCCAAAACTCTACAATGAATATCCCAAAAATATCTTACCGGAGCTTAATAAATTTGAAATTTTTTGGATATGCCTTCTCCAATAGCTCAAGATAAGTATCCCAGCCAGATTTGAAAGTGTTGAAAATAGATACAATTCTATTCAGTATATGTTCAAAGTACTCTTTCTCATTTACCTTTTTCGGTGTGGGGTTTCCAACCATATCCATACATTCCTTCTTATGTACACTGAGAAAATCCAATCGGGGACTCACCAAGCCTCTAAGACTTCTGGCTCTTCTTATGATTTTTTCTTTTTCTTCCTCAAGAACAGAAATTTTGGCTTCCAAAACCAAAATTTTACCATCAATGGATGTAGTCAATGAAGTCAATCCATCAAAATAATTAGCTATGCTTGCAATTTTCTCCTGAAATTCCTTTGTCTTCTTATCCATATTAACTGTAAGTATATATGTGTTACAACATGCCCTATAAATATTTGTACATTGCTTCAAAGAATTATCTATCAGTTTCATCTTTTCATCAATCTTCTTCTTCTCAAATTCAATCATCTGATCAAATGCGACTCTTTTATCCTGAGTGAATCTTTGTAGTGCTTGCCTATTTAAAATCTATTGCAAGGATTGAAAATCCTTTGAAATGTGCTCAGTAATTGTCTTAAGGTTGTCGGATAGGCTTGCTTCATTGGAAATCTTGCACTTCGAGACTATTATATGAAAAATAGTGATAGACTGATCAATAATCCCTTTATTCGTAGATCCCTACTTCATTAATTTTTGTGCAGCCATCATCATGAGTTTAGTAGGACTCATCTCGGTTATGTTTTTCTTTACAACCTGTGAGGTGTCAATTGACAACAATGATGGATCTACTACCAGTTCCCTATCGGATTCTCCTTTCTTCTCTTCTGATGATTTATCCTTAATAGCTTTCTCACTTGCACCAATGGCTTCACCACTTGGTGCACTCTTTGTAACTATTGGTTCCTCTATAAAAACCATAACCTCAACCTGTACATTTATATCTTGTACATTAGAATCTTGTACAATATCAATATTTTCACTCTCTGTATTAGCCGGTGTCTCAATATTTTTCTGTACACTTGTATCTACCAGGGGCTTAATTCCACTATCTTAATGTTCTTCACAATTGAGGGTGAAGTACCCATAATACCCTTTCCTTTCCCTTCAATCGAGGTGTTTGCAATGTCTGTCTTTGATTCCGGTGAAGCAAAGAAAACTTTGTTCTCCTCAAAGAACTTATCCCATGCCTTTTGGGTCTCCTTTATTATCTCATTAACCCTTCCTAGCATAAGACTAGTTATTCTATGTTTGTTGTTAAAGACTTTTCTATCTGCAACCTCAAGTGTCTTATCCATTTCCTCTGGATTGATAGAAACATAAATAGATAACAATTCTTGAATTTTTATGTGTTTGTCTTCCTATATTGCTGATATCCTCCTAGCATCTAACATATCATATAGTTCTGCCGGTATTTGGTTTTCAATTTCTATCAAGGCTTTCTTGTAAATATGTAAATATAACAAAATTGCCTCTTCTATCTCTCACTGTTCAACATTATCTAAACGATCATACTAAAACTGTACATTCTTTAACATGCCATCCATAGTGATTTCATCTACTAACTCTGCACAAGTTTTTGGTGGTATGATAGTTACATTACTAGTTTGAATAGCCATGTCAATGTCATTCTTCTTCTTCCTTCTTGCAGTATCGGATGCAGCTGAAGTGGTTACTTTTGGTGCATGCTTCTATACCAGTAACTTGAATGTAACCTTCCTGACCGGTTTCTTTTTAGCCTCTACCTTTGTTTCCTCTATTTTCTTCCGATTGAGCTTTGTTTCAACCTCTTGTGTTTTTTGTTTTGCAATACCACAAGGCTTCTCTGCCTCATCAATAGGTGCATCAATCAACTTTTTTGCATAATCCTCAAGGATCTATGCATCAACTTCATAGCCCATTTCCTCAATCCAAAACTTCTAGGACTTAACCACTTCCATAAGTGTTTCATCCTTCTTCACCATAAAGTATATGTTGGCTGAGTATTTTTCAACAATATGCTTTGGAACCCTTTCCCTATATTTCATAAACTTTTGGAATCCCTTAAAATATCCCCATACTTTATCATCTCTCTAACTACCTAAAGTAGCAATTGACTATTTCAATTGTCTTCCTACCGAGATATCAAATGTCCATTGTCTCTTCCCAAAACTGGGAGTTTCATTCATGAAAAATATCATTAAGCAAACAATTAAGTTGCCATACTAGAAAGTCCCTTTCTTTTCACCTTTAATATTTCCTAGGCTTATTAATAGTTCATCTAACATCCAACCACATAGATCCAATTTCTCATTTTCTCTCATCATTTTGTAAGCTGCAAAAATGAAGGAACTGGAAACAAAATTCAATCAGTTTGACTGAGTTACCTTATAACTGATGACCATGCTACTGAATCTGATGTTTGTGTCAGTAATAGTGCTTATTCTCATAGATCTTCTGTCAGATGTCGTGCTGGTGATTTTGTTGACATAATCATTTGAAACCTTCTTGTCTAGATGTTGCCCAATCTATGGTAAACCAGTGATTGCCTTGATGGATTCCTTGGTGATCTTGTAAGGTCTATCTAATTAGGTAAACTCCCATGTACTCTACTTAGAACATACCTAATTATTTCATCTTTGAATTCTGGAATGTCCAGAATGTCGGTAAACCCTAAGTCTTCAATGTGCTTATATGCCGGTTTGATCTTTCCATATGCTCTCATAAGCTCTCTCATGTATATTCTCTTTATATCAGATGTCCCTAAATCCTCAATGTGACAGTGTATGTATGCCCTAACATCTTCAATAAACAACTCCCTCCGAAATATGGGAAAATGCTCCAACCGAATCTTCCAGGGTAGCCATATGTGGATACCGCTTGAAAATTAGCCTGGGGTGTTCCTTGACCTTTACAATAGTCAGATTTGCACCAAAGATAGGAATAGATGATGGTCCTGCTTCCATGTTTAAAGATAAATACTTGTTGATCACTTTCGATGAAAACCCTTAGCAAATTCTTCCAGACGCCGATGAAATCGCTCAAGAAAAAATCTGATTTCTTAAAAATGCCTTTGATCATGAAAAATCTGACCTCTTAAAAATGCCTTTGATCGCTCTTAGTCGCTCTTAATCACACTGAATTGTTTTGAATGCAAGGTGATCAATGATGAAGTGAATTCAACCTTTTATCCTCCAAGAAAACCCTAAGCTTCCATTGACATCAATGACTATCGGTGAAAGATACCAGATCTCGAACAGAACACCTCTATGCTAGATAAGCATCTCCAATGTCTGAAACATCTTCCAGAACCTTTTCCTCTAGGCTAGATAAGTATCTCCAATGTCTGAAACATCTTCTAGAACCTCTTCCCAGGGTATATACAGTATCTTTATGAATTTTTCTTACCCCTAAGTCATCTTCCTTAGTTACTAGTTGAGTTATTTGTCAGTGCAAGAGCAACATCCTCTGCCGGATAAGTAACCGGTGCATTTCCATCTGTTGATTGTTATTTAGTCTTCCTGACCCATCATTGAATATGATCTTGTCGAATTTCACTAACCTTTTCTTTCCCTTTCTCATTTGATCCTCCATTACCAACCGATGGATTTGTGTTTCTACAAAATTTAGCAATATGTCCAACCTCATTACATGCATACCATGTAATATTGTTCTTTGAATTGCTTTGCTAAAACCGGTGAAGTTGCTTGACCTACATTGATTAGCCACATGTCCAAATTTTCCACATGCATAGCATTTAACATTCATTCTGCAATCTTTTGTCTTATGACCATACTTGTTACATTTAGAACATTTATCGAGAGCATAATCAGGGTTATGATTTGCTTTGTTTCTACATTGCCTAGCCATGTGACCAAAACTATTGCAAACAAAACATCTACCATTAAATTTATAATCATTATACTACCTTATTGGTGTCTTATGGTTTTGATCTTCATTAGCAGTACTATAACTTTGTCCTTGCTCAAATCCAAGTCCATTGGAATCTCCAATCTACCTTTGTCTCTTCAATAACTCATCTACCTATGCTGAACTAATCTTGAATTTCTCTTTGTACTCCCTTGCAGTAGTTAGATCTTCTCTCAAAATTATCATTTGTCTTTCAAGTTCTTGTTCATTACTCTGGGATTGTACTAAATTAGTTCTCAACATATCATTCTCATGAACCAACCTACCACATTCTTCAAATTTGTTCTTCAAGGATACACCAAGATTTTCTTCCGGTCCTCAATCTCTTTAGACATTCTCATAGTTATAGCTTGCATTTCATTTCTCATGACCATATTCTCCTGATTCAATTTTAGACATTGTTCCTTAAGTGCATTTTTTTCTTTATCATCCTGAATTTGTAAAAGTTCCTTCCTCCTAGCTTGAACAGATGTCAACCTCTCCTGTAGGACAAGAATTAATTCCTTAGTAGAATTCAATTCATCTTGTAGCTTTAAGTTCTTCAATATTTCAGTATCATAATCTTCAAGTGCCATCTCAATTTGCTTATCTAAACCCATGTCCATGGATTTCTGATTCAGGATCTCCCTCAAGTTGTTAAACTTCCTCTGAGGTACAAAGGTTTGATACCAATTGTTGGAATCCAATAATACTGAGAGGGGGGGTGAATCAATGTTATACCGAGAAGTCCAATTTTAACCTTATTAAAACATGCATACACCAACTGGTATACCGGTACATACAAAATTGAAAGAAGTAAAGCAACCAATAAGCCAATCACATAAATGAGAACCATAACACATAGAATTATATGTGGAAAACCTCAAAGAGGAAAAACCATGGTGAGATTTATGACCCACAATATCAATCCACTGGCCATATTAAGAGATATTACAAAATATAAGGGGCCTACACTTGTAGGAAGGCTTACAGCCTAGAGCACACTGCTCAATCACAAAAGGAGCTTCACCGAATACATATAAATCCAAACTACAATCCAAAGAAGTGATAAACTACAAAAGATAACATCTTCTATGCTAGAATATAGATCCAGTTTAAGCTCTATTTGTTCCAATCTAAAACCCTAAACCCTTTGCCGGAATAACCCTTACATAAATATCCTCACATACATAATCTCTTTGATATATTTCACATCATATCACATCCACATATCCATCACCATCTCTATCATTATTACAATACCTTATCCATATCAAAATGATCTAATCCAACTGACCTATATACCCTATACAACTTATCATGCCTTATGTCGGCTTACGAAGATTATTACAATATCAAATTACATATCGGCTAGATAACATAAATACATGAATATCAAAAACAATTATCGATACCGGATCCAAGAGATGTTAGCCTCTAATACCGATAACCATATTCTAAACCATGTCAGCCTGCATTGTTGGTAACCAAAGAAATCCTTCAATCTGTTAGTGTGGGTGCCAGTGTAGTGTCTGTGAAGTGCATGTCGTACACAGCTGAACCAAAACATGAAGCGAGAACAAAATATCATGTTGCCATTGATGAAAACATAGTGAAACCAACCAATTGAGTGTCAATTGCCAACAATATCTATTATGCTTATCAAATATATCATGTCTTTCATGCTTATTGCAATACCCTAAAAATGGTCACCTAAACCATGGGCCCCTAATCTCGGCTACATCACCAAGGTCGTAACCAAAGGTAATTAGATCAATCATGAGCACCTAATTAATTAATTCTCAGTCATCAATGCCACATGGCAAATAAATCATTATATATTAATTAAATATTTATTTAATTAATTAATCATTCCAAGAAAATCATTTTAATCAATTATCCTATTTATTTAATTAAATATCCTAGCATATTTAATTAATAAATCAATTTACCAATAAATCATTAAAAATGAATTAATTTGCAAAAAAAGAAATTAATTTTAAAAAAAAGATATAAAATTTGGAAAAATAAATAAAAAAGGAATTAAATTGAAAAATCTTAGAAAAATAATTAAATCAATTAAATATCAAAATTGAATAAAAATATGAAATAAATCAGTTTTTCTAATTTTATCTTAAATTTAGTTCAATTTTCATTAAAGCTGAGAAAACCAGCTGTGTCGACTTGAATTTCATCATCAGAATACTACCTGCAACATATTAGTTTCACAAAATACAAAGGAAATACTACAGGAAATCCAAACTCAACCAATGAAACTACATGGAATTGATATTAAAATAAAAACACTATTTTTACCTTCATGATTTAAATCTCATTGTGTCTTAACTCCACTATTCTTGGTTGCAGATGATGTGCTCTCAGACAAGCATTGATAGCTTCCAAGATGGCATATGAATAATGGACTAATAACTTATAGTTAACTAATACTATGATATGCAAAGCAAATGATTTAAAGCTAAATGATTATGCTAAATTGCTAATTGCTTCAAGATTAAAACTCACATATGCATAAGTTTTACTCAAATTGTCAACTTGAAAACTCACTTGAAGACTAAATCTTTCTCAACTCAAACTCCCACATTTATAGACTTTGAGAGGATAAGATGATGTGTCTTAGATCAACGATCATGATCAAATCTGTAGATTTGGATGGTTGTGAGCAAAGGTGAAGGTTGAGAGAAAGGGGGAAGGAGAATACAAGTGTCACTCATCTCACCTTGACTAGGTTGTTGACTAAGGGAATCTAGGGATGGTTGGAGAAGATTTAGGCATGAGAGGACAAGTGGACTCAATTCCTTCCTAATATATAGGGATGTTGGAGAGAATATAGAAGAAGGTTAGGAATATGTGTACTACACAATATTTCATTTATTTTGGAAGTTCAAGATAAGTGGTTAATAAATGATTTATTAATTTTAATTTTGTTGAATTAATTTAGCCACATGATGCTTGAGTTGGCAAGGGAAAGATGAAGTGGAGATGGAAGGTGAGTTGGAAATAAAATTAAATAATTTAGAAATCATTTAAGATTTGAGAATATAGGATAGAAAAATAATCATTAAATATTAGATATTTAATTAATTGATTGGAGGAATAGGATAAATGAATTAATTAATAAAATGTTTCAATTAAATTAATTAATAGAAAGACATGAAACAAATTAATCTTTTCAAATTAACTATTTAATAAAAGAATAATTAAATATTTATTTAATTGCTCATAGCCATTTTTATGTGTATACATTTTGCCCCTCTTTGAAATGATGTCGAGATGACATTGATTCAAAGATTAAATCAAGTCTTGATAATGCACCTGATGGAGATAAAAATCCAGATTGTGTGCCCCCCCATGAGATTGATCATTAAATTTGTTGAAAATTTTGGATAAGTGATTGATCTCATGATAATTGATTGAAAATTCTGCAACTTTGGTTGATTACTTTGATATTTTTCTTGAGTTGATGATTGATAGTGTTTGATTGACCTCATGGTCGATGAGGGTCAATGATATAAACTTGAAGCTTTGATGATCTGATAGGATAGAGTTTGATTGACTTCATGATTGATGAACGTGTTGGCATTGTGTTGTCATTGATTTCAACCGATATGAGAGATGTATGTGCAACATTGTCAAGGAGGAAGTATAGGTTGAGATATCTTTGATATCATCTTGTGATGCAGATCACTGATAATGAAAGGATGTCAACTGGTAGGTGATATTTTGACTTAGGAAGTCCGATTAACCAAGAACGTGGATGTCAGCCTGCTAAGATCATGACCCAAAGTTCAAGGAGGATGAGCAAGGTGTTTGAGTTGTTGTTTATGATGAAGAGGCAGAATGTTATCTGAATCACATCAACACAGGAAGAGAAGAATGAACCGGTGTGCTGTGAGGTTGTAGAGCAACATGACTCTCACCGAGTGAAGATGTAGTCATTATGAGAAGCAATGAATGATAGTGAGTGTGCCCACATCGAATCACATGTGCCTATTTGAAGATATATTGCACAAATAGGGAAGTGACATGAGCAGATGAAAAGGTGTTACTCCACCAAGTAAGTGGAGCCTATCTCCTATATGCATTGAGTGCATTATAGTTTGGTGAGATAAGAGTAAAGAGGTAAAGGCAAGTACTTGAAGGATCACACTAGATCCACTGGTGAATTGAGGGAATGCCTTAAGTGCATGAGATCAGGGTTATGCACTGGATCAACAGAGAAGGCATGTTGAGATGCTGATATAGTAGAAGAGTGATGTGTTTGTCATTCAGACAAACTGGCTAAGCAGATACAATCAGAGGAGAATGGCTTGACCAATGAAGGAGTCTAGTGAAGGTTGATGACTGGTAGGTTGATGACTGGTGTCATCAAGAGTGGTAACCGGTATGAATGTCCACCCATAATATGGACAAGATGCAGATGTAGATGTCTTCCCACATTGTGGGAATAAGAATTCTTTGGATAGACATATCTGGTGACCAGTTTAGACGTCTCACTGACAGTACAACAAAGTGTATACATGATGAGTGGACCGGTAGAATGTGAGATACCGACAGAGTTGGTAAATCGGTAGGAAAGAGGAACCAGTAGAGTAGTTGGTCAGTGATCCTATCTGAACTGACATGAAGATGACAAGCAGGCAGATTGTCAACTTGGATGCCACATGGAGTCAACACGATGAACCTGCATTTGGATAAAGATGAAATATACACTGACAGGGTTGTTGTAGGGTTGGTCATCTTTAATGAAAGATCCCACAAATCATGGGTCATGTTGTAGAGCTATTCCAGGGGTTTATGTCTTGAGGTCAGAAGGACAACTATGAACCAACTAAGAGTGATTGATGAGATCGAGGTGGATGAATGAAATAGTAAAACCAAATTCTGGTGTTTGACCAAGAGACCAGCCGATAGGGTAAAAAGCAGATCGCCAAAGATGGAAGGCATAATCTAGGAGGTGCATAAATGGCATATTTGTGTAGGTTGGTAGTCTGAAAGATCATAATGGACAAGATCTTATTATATTTTTTTTCCCTCAAGGATGATGAAGAAACCCTAACCACATAGAATCTGAATGAGTGTTCGGTAGGAAAACCAATCTATAAATATGAAGGCAAAAAGACATTGAGGTGTTGCTGCAGAATATAAGTATATTGGGCTACTACAAAGTGTGATACTTCAGCAAGTAAGAGGAAATCCTATAAGCTCTCAATGAGCATCTGACAAATGAGTGTGAGTGGGAGTGAACCTGGTTGAAACATTCAACCGATAGGAGAAGCAAAACTAGTAGTGATTATACCGTCAGAGTAAGAGGGAAGAGAGCTGCAAAGAAGGCAAATAGTGGGCTAGTAGAGTTGAGCACTGATAAAGTGTTGAGCAGTAAGGAGAAAATTCTGCATAGAAGGAGAGTTGAAGAAGTGTACCGGTAAGACTTACCGATAGAGCAAGAAGTGTGAGCAGCAAGAGAAGTGAGTCGGTGTTGAAGAGAAGGCATCTTACTGGTAGGGCAAGGTATTTGGAATGGTTGCAAAAATCACTTGTAATAGTGTAACCCATTTTGTATTTAATGTTTTCATTATGAACATTGAGTTGTAGCCCATAAATCAGGTAGGGGTTGTAGCTCCTTGGGTTGGTGCCCTAAAGTTAGGGGTTGTAGCTCCTTGGGTTGGTGCCCTAAAGTCAGGGGTTGGTGCTCCTTGGGTTGGTGCCCTAAACTTTGTAATAGTGTTTTCATTGTGAGGCTGGATTGGAGCAGCAAATTCCAACACCATTTCTCACCGAGGTTTTTCCCATCTTGGTTTTTCCTCGTATATGCAAGTGCTATGTGATGTTCACTTGTGAGTGTTTGCATGTGATTTTATCCTCTTGCTAGATGGTAAGTTTGCATAGAGTTATATCTATTAACCACTATGCTCACATAGGTTTGCGGTAGGGAAAAGTGGTTGAGAGCCACTGATTCACCCCCTCCCCCTCTTAGTGGTGCATTGTGTCTAACAATTGGTATCAGAGCCTAGGTTCCTAGTTAGAAGAGTATTCTCCAACTTGGGTAGATTTTGGCTTAAAGACACAATGGTTGTTTTAATGTCAATCTCTGCTCTTGTATTTGATGGTTCAAAATTTTATATTTGAAGTTGTAGAATGGAATTTTTCCTATCCTCTTTAGGGTTTGATGTATGGATGTCAGTAGTTGACGGTGTCCCTAAAAAGGTCAGTCTTCCTACTGGATTTGTAGAAGAAAGAAGAAACTAGTGCAATGAAGAATCCATGAAGGCTATATTTAGTGGACTCACTGGTGATGTCTCTTCATAGGTGGATAGGTGTAAAACAACAAAGAGATTATGGGAAAGATTGAAGAAGCTCTATGGAAATGAACCCTCAACTGTAGAACTAAAAATTGAAGTAAATATGAGAAATACCTCTCATTTATCTGGATGATGAAGATAGATCTGCTAGCAGCCGTAGCAGTGATAAAGAAGGAGCTCACCTCTTCATGACTCAAGAATCTGAAAGTGGTTGGGCAAACAATTCCCCTCAACGAGATGTGTTGGGCAATGATGATGATGAAGAGGAAGACATGGAAGATAGATCTAGCCATCAAGATCCTTTTAATAATGAAGAAGAAGCAAAAGTTGACCTTGAAGGAGAGCTTGTAAATACACTTGAAGAACTCAATAGAGTTAGAAGGGAATACAAGCTATTCAAGAATGTTGCTATTGTGGAGCAGAACTGGTTAGTCAAATGCCTTGAAGGATCTAAGAAATGCATCTCAAAGTTGAAGACTCAGGCAGAAGACACCAAGGCATGCCGATGTGAAGATCTAGCATCTAGGATAGAAGTTAAAAGTGAAGAATATCAATAGTTTCTTGGAGAAATGGAGATTCTCAAAAATAACCTTGAAAAGTGTCAAGAGGAGCTCAAGGTAAGAATCTAGTTTAATGGTAGCAGTGATGCCTTGGACAAGATGTTGAAGAAGCAGAACCATGCCAAGAATGTTGAAGGGCTAAGTAGTGGTGTCGGTGAATGCTCCACCAGCAAGAATGTCCCTCATAATGACATTCTGTTTGTCTCCTCAAAAGGAGAAAACAAAGGCCAAACCCTCTCAGTGAGAAATGCTCCCCAGAAGAAGGCTGATCTAGAAACAACAACTAGTGAGGACTTGCAAACAAGAAATAAGACCGATGTTGCACGAAGAAGGAACACTGGAGATCCCAAAGGAAAGGAGAAGATGGGAGTGGAAATCTTCACTGGAAGCAAGAAGATGAGGAAGCAACAAAGAAGACCCTCCACTGGCAGAGGACAAAGAAATGCTACCACCCACAGGGGGAAGCAAGTGTGGGAGAAGAAGAAGAGATCAGATGGAAGAGCTTCTTAGAATGGACAACCAAGGATCTATTCTCAAAAAGGAAAAGATGGGGATGTAAAACTGGACAGATCTCCTCATGCATGGCTAAATAAATTTGTAAGTCATATGCCATCCTTTACCGGGTACTATTTTGCATGTAATGCCTATGACCATAGGACAAAAGAATGTAGAAAGAGATCTAGAAGGAATAAAGTAGGATCTCATAGATGACATGCATATGAGCAAAATGTATCGAGGAAGAGATACATGCATGTCCCCTCTTCAGGTTATGCAAATGATGTTTGTCATAACTGCAAAGTTTTTGGCCATAGAAAGTTTGAATGTAGGAAGAGGAACTTCCAGTCACATGGAGGCCAACAAAATGGCTATGCTCTACAAAAAAGTGAAAATAGAGCATATGGAAACTAGAGATCTGCATGAAACCAAAGGAGAATTCTCCCTGTAGGAGCAAGAGGTCCACCTATTTCTAGTATCAGTCATGGAAACATGACTAGAAGGAGATGGTCAAATCGGTATTCTAAGAGATTTCCCAATCATGACGTGGGGATGGATGTTGTATGATACATTAGCACTACTTTTGGCCATGATGGAGGATCAAAAAATGGAAAAACCCTTCAATATAAGAAGGAAAGACCTGCTCCCCAAACTATAAAGGGGAAGATGAATGAGACCAGGTAGGTATGGAGGAAGAGGACCATGGCCCAACACTATGCACCTTTTGTATAGGTGATATCTCCTAACTAATAAAGGAGATGAAGGATCTTAGGGGGAGTAGCACATTGAATTTATTATTCACCCACCCCCTCAGTGAAGAAGGAAACATGGAAGAACATACTATTGCCGATGAAAAGGAAGGAAGTAATAAGTGTGTGTAGAAGCTGGATTAACTACACACCTACTGATTTGTGTTGGATCACCACTACATGCTTCAATAATTAAAGGTTAAGAATTGGCATCAGGTGTTAACCGGTATATGCAGGATGTTACTAGAATGTATGCTAACAAGTACTTGTAGGTTATGTAATACAATGAAGTTGGAAGTTCATTGCATTATCCCTGGTAGCATGGAGTGAAGTTATGTCTCAGGTGGTGTTGATGAAGACCTGAATGATGTATGTTGTGTTAGGTCCCAGAGACAATTGAGAGGGGGGGTGAATCAGTTGTCAACAACTTAGCTTAATACTGGTAAACCAATTAAGTATGCTGGTAGACAGTGTTAACAGTTAATAGGTATACCGGTAAAGATTAGTGCATGAAACATAAACACAAAGTCATCCACAACACATGACACCAATATTTGTACGTGGCAACCCTGTAAGGGGGAAAACCACAGTGGGAAACCTTACCCACAATCAAATGATACTACTGCAGATAGTAAGTGTACATAAATGGGGTCTGCACATGCAGAAATGCCAACAACCTAGAGTTCACTGCTCAATCACAAAATGGGAGTCACATTGACTATAGTTGGATGGTTAAATCCAATAAGAATGCACTGCACAAAATAACATCTTCATATGATGGATTCAGTACAGGTGTAATGTTGTTATGCTTTCACAAAAACCTAGCTTCACCTTCAAATGATGTCTTCGTGTATAGCTCTTCTTAATCTCACATATACCTTCACACAATTATTTTTTGCATTCCACATTTGATCTTACAAATAAGATCTTACATTTATACCATAACCTAAGACCAATTTTAGTAGGTCAGCTCTACAAGATATTACAATAAAAACATTTTACAAACAATATAATATCCGATGCAATAACCGATTGAACATTTTGGCTTAATGCATTTACAACAATAATTAATCATGTCCTTAGCATGCCATGTTGATCTGGTAAAGATAAACCTGCCGGTGTAACCCTAGGTAACCCTAGACCTATTTGCCGGTAAAAGAAAATATGCAAATATGAATATACTAATGAACAAAACTATAAGAAAAGATGTCTAAACAATGTCTTTGACATTACCAAGTGTCTTCCACATAATTCTGAGTGCCAGTGATCATTATATCCTATTGGTGAACCATATACCAATAACTGTGCAATAGTTACTTGCTTGCCGGTGAATGTTGCTGGATCTCCAAAGTGCTAGTGTTTTAGTAGGTGTTGACATCAATGACAAAACCATACCAAAATACCAACATGTTGGCCCCAATTGTTTTTCATGCAGGGTTGCATGCCTTTTAGGCTAACCGGTTTGTCTCTTGGCATGATGATGTCAGTGTATGGCATTGGTAAAATTCAAGATCATGTCATAGGTTGTAGCAATACAATGGAGCCGAAGGATCATCAAGTGACCACTTATGTACAGCTCAACCAATATATGGTGAACAATGGAGTTCTGGTATTGGATCTGACTGGAAATAAGAACCTGAGATGTTTGACTCAGGGGGAGTTCAAGTGTTTATCATGAAGTGTCTCATAATGAAGAAATGGCTTGCTTGAACTTGTAAGGATGCTGACCGCACAAACTGTAGGAGATAGAAATTGTAGAGGTATTGGAGGCTGACCAGTAAGTGAGCAGTATTCACTGATACATCAATAATTGGTGTCAGTCTTTCTGAAATTTGAGTGCTCTATCAAATAGCATCTGACTTGCATGCCCAATGGGTGTTAGTTGATGGTTAAGTTCCCCATATCAAGTGTTGTGACTTGAGAAGATGTAACAAAATGCAACAATTGGTGACAAAATAACAAGTGGTATCAAAGGAGGAGTTGCATCCAATCAAGATAAAGAGAGGAATGATATCCTGATAGTGCCCTTTGTCATTGTTATTAAAGGGAGAGAAGAATGACTATTGTATACTGCATACTACATCTATGAGAAATCATTGGAGAGACAAGACTATGTAGTATGTCGAATACTACATGAGTTCACAACAATGCCAAAGGGGGAGATTGTTGTCATTGATGTCAACTGGTATGAGAGATGTATGTGCAACACTATCAAGGAGGAAGTATAGGTTGAGATATCTTTGATATCACCTTGTGTTGCAGATCACCGATAACAAAAGGATGTCAACTAGTAGGTGATGTTTTTACTTAGGAAGTCAGATCAACCAAGAAAGTGGATGTCAGCCTGCTAAGATCATGACCAGAGTTGAAGGAGGATGAGCAAGGTGTTTGAGTTGTTGCTTATGATGAAGAGGAAGAATGTTATCTGAATCACATCAATACTGGAAGAGAAGAATGAGCTAGTATGTTGTGAGGTTGCAAAACAACAAGACTCTCACCGTATGAAGATGTAGTCATCATGAGAAGCAATGACTGATAGTGAGTGTGCCCACACTGAATCACATGTGTCTATTTTAAGATATGTTGCACAAATAGGGAAGTCACATGAGCATATGACAAGGTGTTACTCCACCAAGTAAGTGGAGCTTATCTCCTATATGCATTGAGTGCATTATAGCTTGGTGAGATAAGAGTAAAGAGGTAAAGGAAAGTACTTGAAGGATCACACTAGATCCACTGGTGAATTGAGGGAATGCCTTAAGTGCATGAGATCAGGGTTATGCACTGGACCAATAGAGAAGGCATGCTGAGATGCTAATACAGCAAAAGAGTGATGTGTTTGTCATTTAGACAAACTAACTAGGTAGATATAGTCAAAGGAGAATGGCTTGACCAATGAAGGAGTCTAGTGAAGGTTGATGACTAGTAGGTTGATGACTGGTGTCATCAAGAGTGGTAACTGGTATGAATTTCCACCGGTAATGTGGACAAGATATAGATGCAAATGTCTTCCCACATTGTGGGAATAAGCATACTTTGGATAGACATGTCAGGCGACCAGTTTAGACATCCCACCAATAGTACAACAAAGTGCAGACATGATAAATGAACCGATAGAATGTGAGATAGCGACAAAGTTGGTAAACTGGTAGGAAAGAGGAACCAGTAGAGTAGTTGGTCGGTGATCCTATCTGGACCAACATGAAGATGCCAAGATGGCATATTGTCGACTTGGATGCCACATGGATTCAACATGATGAACCTGCATTTGGATAAAGAGGGAATATACACTGACAGGGTTGTTGTAGGTTTGTTTGTCTTTAATGAAAGGTCCCACAAATCACGGGACATGTTGCAGAGCTATTGCAGGGGTTTGTGGCTCAACGTCGGAAGGATAACTACAAACCAGCTAAGAGTGATTAAGGAGATCGAGGCGGATGAAGGAAACAACAAAACCAAATCTTAATGTTTGACCAAGAGACCAGCTGATAGGGTAAAAAGAAGTTCGCCAAAGATGGAAGGTGTGATCTAGGAGGTGCATAAATGGCAGATTTGTGCAGGTTGGCAGTTTGAAAGATCAGAATGGACAAGATCTTATTAAATTTTTTTTTCCTCGAGGACTATGAAGAAACCCTAACCTCCTATAATTTGAATGAGCTTTCAGTGAGAAAACCAATCTATAAATATGAAGGCAAAAAGACATTGAGGTGCTTCTATAGAATAGAAGTATATTGGGCTACTGTGAAGTGTGATACTTCAGCAAGTAAGAGAAAATCAGCTAAGTGATCAACAAGCCTCTGACAAATGAGTGTGAGTGAGAGTGAACTTGGTTGAAATGTTCAACCGATAGGAGAAGCAGAACTGGTAGTGATTATACCATTAGAGTAAGAGGGAAGAGAGCCGCAGAGAAGGAAAATAGTGGACCGATAGAGCTGAGCACTGATAAAGTGTTGAGTAGTAAGGAGGAGATCCTGTAGAGAAGGAGAGTTGAAGAAGTGTATTGGTGGGACTTACCAACGGAGAAGCAGGAAGTGTGAGCAGTAAGAGAAGTGAATCGGTGTGCCAGAGAAAGCATCTCATTGGTAGGGCAAGGTATTTGGAATGGTTGCAAGATTCACTTGTAACAGTGTAACCACTTTTGTATTTAATGTTTTCATTGTGAATACTAAGTTGTAGCTTGGTGCAGGGGTCATAGCTCCTTTGGTTTTTTAGCCCATAAATCAGGTAGGGTTTGAAGCTCCTTGGGTTGGCTCCCTAAAGTTAGGGGTTATAGCTCCTTGGGTTGGTGCCCTAAAGTCAGGGGTTGGTGCTCCTTGGGTTGGTGCCCTAAGATTTGTAACAATGTTTTCATTATGAGGATGGATTGAAGCAATAGATTCCAACAGCATTGCTCACCGAGGTTTTTCCCATCTTGGGTTTTCCTTGTATATGCAAGTGTTATGTGATGTTCCCTTGTGAGTGTTTACATGTGATTTTATCCTCTTACTAACCGGTAAGTTTGCATAGAGTTAGATCTATTAACCAGTATGCTCACATAGGTTTGCAGTAGGGAAAAGGTGTTGAGAGCCACTGATTCACCCCCTCCCCCTCTCAATGGTGCATTGTGTCTAACAGAACGTCAATGATGTAAACTCAAGATTGGATAGACTAGATGTGTAACCTCATGATGAATGAGTGTCACTAATATGTTGCCAAAGAGATTAATAGAAATCTCAAGTGAGCATATAGGATAACTGATTGATTGGATCAAGAAATGACATCTTGTTGATATCATGTTGCAAGAGGATCCAGATGTATTGATTCATCCAGGGGGAGCAGGAGGATCAATGAAGCCTACAACATATGAAAAGAGTGGTTATCTTCATCCTAGTTGATATATTGATATGAGACATTGATTTGTATCATGGGGCATTGTATTTTATTGATTATTTCTTTGATATCATTGTATACTTGGATTTTTTATTGTTTTATGATGATATGCAGACATGGACCCTATATGATGATCTTTATTATGCATGTTTCTCTATATGATTATTCATGATGCATTATATACATGCTACTATGATGGTGATGATCTATATGCATTGATTATATGGATGATGTTATGGTTATCTTTTACTTTGTTTTATTTTTTATGATGATAATGTTCTATATAATGCAATGATGATAGAAATGCAAAATGCTTTTTATTTTTTTGATTTTTATTATCATGGGTGCAAATGAAAATGATTTCTAACTTTAAATGATGCAAATGCAATGATCTATAAGGAAATGCAAATGAATGATGATTTTTGAAATGCAAATGATCGACATGGAATGTTTTTGATTTCAAGTTTAATGATTTTGTTGGTATTATGGATGTGTTGCATTGGTTTTGTCATTGATGTCAACACTTGTCAACACTTGTCCTTATGGAGATCTTTGGTTATATTCACTGGCATGTTCAGTGACTTATGCACAGTCACTCGTATCTGGTTCACCGATAAGTTATATTATTCACCGACACTGAGGATGATCTGTTATCATTTGGAGATTACTTGGTTATGTCGAAGATAATCGAAGACATTGTTTGGACACTTGGCTTTGGTGATTTGGTTATTGGTCTAATCAAGTTTGCATATTTTCTATTACCAGCAAATAGGTCTAGGTTATGGACTGACAAGCATTATCTATTCTAGATCAGCACAACATGTTATGAAGATGATTTATTGATTGGCTAATATTGTAAATGCATTGAGCCGACATCATGCATCACATATTGATTCATTTTTAATTGATTTAATTATAGTATATTCGTAAGCCAACCTACACATTTGGTCTTAGGTTTTGGTATATATGTAAGATCTCATTTATGAGATTATGTAGAGAAGGTGAAAAAAGGATTATAATAAGGTATATGCGAATATAAGCAGAGCTATACATGCAAACATCATTTGAAGATTCAAGGAAGGTATGAAGAAGACAATTAGAGCTTAACCTGTACTGAATCCAGCATATGAAGATGTTATTTTGAGAAGTACATTATCATTGGATTTAACCATCCAATTGTAGTCGGTGTGACTCCCATTTTGTGATTGAGCAATGAGCTCTAGGCAATTGGCCTTTCTGCATGTGTAGACCCCATTTGTACATGCATACTATCTGCAGTAGTATCATTTGATTGTGGTTAAGGTTTCCCACCATGGTTTTTCCCCTTACAGGGTTTCCACATACAAATAAATGTGTTATGTGTTGTGTATGTTATTTGTCTTTTTGTTTCATGCATTAAACTTTACCGGTATTGTTATTAACTGCTAAATTATCTACCGGCATTAAAGTTTAGTTTACTGGTATTA
This sequence comes from Cryptomeria japonica, assembly GCF_030272615.1. Classification (NCBI taxonomy): domain Eukaryota; kingdom Viridiplantae; phylum Streptophyta; class Pinopsida; order Cupressales; family Cupressaceae; genus Cryptomeria; species Cryptomeria japonica. Next base: position 283,190,702 of record NC_081412.1, read on the forward strand.
TGCGCTAAGATTGGTTAAAGTAAATTTGGGTTGAAATTAATAGACAACCGATTCAGCCCCCCCTCTCAGTTGCCTCCAAGTCCTAACAATTGGTATTAGAGCCTAGTCCTCTTTTTGCAGAAGTTTAACAGCTTGAGGAGATTCTATGGCAACTAACTATTTAAGGAAGGACAGTCTGAAGCTTGATGGAACTAACTATGGTATATGAAAGATCAGAATGGAGACTCATTTGAATTGCATTAGAAGAGACATATGGGATGTTACAAAGAATGGCTATGTTGGTCCTACTCAGAGTCAACCTAATCCACCAACCTTGGCTAAAGATCAGGAGAATGATTGCAAAGAAAGAGAAGCACTTTTGAGCGCATTGTCAGATCAACAAATCATGGGATTATCAGACCGATCTACTGCTAAAGCTATTTGGGATAAATTAGAGACATTAAATGAAGGTGATACCACTGTCAAAATTGCAAAACTGGAATGCTTCCAGGTCAGGTATGAAAATCTGAAAATGGAAGAAGATGAAATGATTTCTACTTTTATAGAAAAAGTTAATGAAATTGTTTTGGGTAAACAATGTTGTGGAGGATCCTTAAGTGAAGATGAAATTGTTTCTAAAGTTTTAAGAGATTTTCCACCGACATACAAAATGAAAGTAATTGCTATTAATGAATTGAGAATAATGCCTAATGCATTAGTATCTAGAGATACTTTGGTTGGAAAACTTTCAGCTTTTGAACTTGAGGAATTTGGTACCATTGCTACAATTAAGATAGATTTGGCTTTCAAAGGTTCATCATCTACAACATCATCATCATCATCTGAAAAATCTGATTGGAAAGCACTTTATGCTAGAGAACTTGAAGAAATTAGGAGAGAGAATGAAGAACTTGAAGAGCTTGAAGTACTATTTGCAAGGAAAATGCCTAAAGGTCCAGTTAGAAGTAAGTATGAAGGTAAAGCACCATTTAAATGTTTTAATTGAAATAAAATTGGTCATATGGCATCTAGGTGTCTTGATAGACATGCAAGATTGAAAGAAGAAGCTAAAAGAACATATAAGCCTAACTCTGAATATCAAAGATACAGATTTAAGAAGAATATAGACAAATCATGTTACTATGTTGATGAAGGAGTTACTGATGATTCTGGTGAGGAACCTGACAAACAATGAATGGGCTTTTGTTGCAATAATAGAAGATCAATCGACACCTACTGTTCAACCGGTAGAGCAGGCCTTGGCAGCTAAAATTGAAGAAAAGGATGAATGGATCATTGATTCTGAATGTTCCCATCATATGACTGGTGATAAGAGTAAATTCTTAACCTTTCAGGAATACAATGGAGGTCTAGTAAGATTTGGAGATGACAAAGCTTTCTTGATCAGAGGAAAAGGCACTATATCTTTTGATGGTAAGCACAATACTGATAATGTTTACTATGTTGAAGGTTTGAAGCATAATCTAAATGAAAAATCATGAATAGAACTGGTTTGGAAATAGCAATTGGTAATCAGACTAGAGGTAATATATTTCATTTGAATAACAATGAGAAGAAATGCTTGATTGCACATATTGATGAAAGTTGGTTATGGCATAAGAGACTTTGTCATGTAAATTTTGATTGCATTGTGAAAAATAATACAACTAAGGCAGTAAGGGATTTACCTAAGATTGTTAAACCATACAATCCCGTATGTAAGGAATGTCGATTTGCAAAGCAAGTTAGAGCAACTTTTAAGAGTATTCCAGAAAAATCCAATAATGTTCTTGACTTAATTCATACTAATTTATGTGGTCCAGTAAGATCTAGAAGTTTACAAGGAGAGATATTTTATGCTACTCATTGATGATTATTCTAGAATGTGTTGGGTCACTTTTCTCAGGGAGAAATCAGAAGCTTTTGGGAAATTCAAACTATTCAAGGTCATGGTAGAGATTGAAACCAGTAAGAAAATCAAATGTTTGAGATCAAATCAAGGAGGTGAATTCACATCTAAGGAATTTAATACATTCTGTGAAGTGAATGGAATCGGAAGACAATTATCAGAACCTCAGATACCCCAACAAAATGGAGTTGTGGAAAGGAAGAACAAAACTATTTTGCATGCAGCTAGAAGCATGATATCAAAAGAAAACCTACCTCATGTGTATTGGAGAGTAGTCAATACAACTGTTTATACATTTAATAGAGTGAACATCAAAGGTGAAACCGGTAAGAACCCTCATGAACTATGGTTTGGTAATACTCCTACTCTTAAATATTTCAAAATATTTGGAAGCAAATGTTATTGTAGACACCCAAAAATGGTCAACGCTTGCGAGGTCATACTTTAACATTTGCGCATTGCCTCATTTTAGGTTTTTGCATCGCATTAACATTTATCCTATGTTACGCACTTGGTCTTTATCATTTGCGAACATCGAGTCATTCTTCTACAGTTCTTCAGTCACCTCGTCCTCAAATTTGGTCTTGTCGACAACATAATCTAGTCATGATTTTGATCGATTTTATCTTATTGCATCAATGTGCGTGCTAATTTCGCATCAATTTGGACATCATCAATCCTAATTAGGGTTTTGTCCTCTTATCAATCCTGTCAATCTTGTGATCGTTGTCCTTCTGTCAAATCTTATCAATTTTATCATCAATCTTATCATTTTGGACATCGTCAATCCTAATTAGGGTTTTGTCCTATTTTCAATCTTATCAGTTGGCGATCGGTTTATCAATCTTGTCGATTTATCATCAATCCTTCAATCTTGTCATCTTGCGATCGATTTGTCATCGATCATGGTCATGTCTAATCTTGTCATCTTGCAATCTATTTTGTCAATTTTGTCATTTTTCAACCGATTTGTCATCGATCGTTATCTGTCTCAATTATGTCAATTTGGATCAATTTGTCATTGTTCCTCGTCAATTGGCACATCTATCAATCAAATCATTTTGTTGCATTGGTCATTTATCAAATCAAATCATGATCAAGTCAATTATAGACCTAATTTTCATCCTCGCACTTCTAATTCGTCTTCTAGGGTTTTATGATTTATTCATTTAACCTAATTTGCCATTTCTTCCTTTAGGATTACTAAATTATTTATTAATCCTAAGTTTTCTCATTACAATTAAATATTCATTTAATTGGCTAATTATTCCTCTTTGTGAGTGAATTAATTAATAAATGAAAAATTATTGATTAATTCACTAATTTCTAATTTCCTATTTTCATTAATTCCTAATTTCCACCTATTTTCTAATTTTCTAATTCAAATTCCACCTAATTATCTTGTCTCTAGTTCTCCCTATTTGTGTGCTTCATGTGTCATACTCTTGACATAGCAATTTGTCATAGAGTTTTGTCTTGACATAGAAATGTGTCATAGAATTTGTCCAAAATTGTCATAAAATTCTTGACATAGAAATGTGTCATAGAATTTGTCATAAAATGTCATAGCAATTTGTCATAAAATCTGTCATAAGCCTCTTTGCATAGCAATTTGTCATAGATATGCTATTATTGATTTGAATTTCTATTCAAATCTCTTTCATACTAATTTGCTCATTTATCCAATTTCTCTATAAATTGGATGTTTTCTTCAATCAATTCCTTCATGAATCTCGAATTTTTACCGAACCTTCGTTTCTAGTACTCTTGAGCCTTTTTGCTTTCAAATTGTGTGAGCACTTGTAGGTGAGATCCACAAAATTATTGAAGAGGAAAGAACAACAATGGAGCCGCATGGAAGGAGTATTCAATCTTGAATCTGGTTTGCATAATTTTACTCTTGAATGCTTTGTTTTTATGCCTCTATTGAATGTGCTTTGGAATTAGGTTCATTTCAATGAGTTTTCCTATGATTGAGCTATCATGTTTAATGTTTTGATCTACTTATCTTGTTTTGATGATTCCTAATTCTGATGCTACATTAATTGGTGAACCCGACGTGAAATACTAACCTTCTAACCATCTTATTGTGTTTTGGAGTGCTTCTAAGCTGATTTGCAGGTCAAAAACTCAAAAAGAGGGCCGTGCAGTGCATTCTGGACACTTCTGCGCCTGTGTCATGACTTTTGCGCCTGTGTAAAGTCCAGAACAGAGGTAAAAAATGCAGTTTTTACTTGAAAAATTTTCTATGTTTTAGTAAATTGCAATTTTGAGGGTCTTCAGTGCATTTTTGGACAAATGTTGTGCCCGGAAACATGAAGAGACATCATTGATGTTTTCAAAATTTGGTTCTAGATTATTTGAATACCTTTCCAACGCATCAAACGGTTTGTAATTCGGAGCTAGGATGAGAAAGTTATGCCTTCTCGAAGTGGACTGAAATTTTGATAGTTTTCATAAATCAGATCATCTGTGTTTTGGATTTTGGTACTGATTATTTGTGCAGGATCTCGGCGTACGCATGACAAAGACTACAAATCAAACTACTAACATGTGTTATGCAGATTCGATGGTCAAAGACAACAAATCAAACTTCTGACATGTGTTTTGCAGGTTGCCTTGGAGAAACAACCAAATTGTGTGTTTGAGTTTTTTAATTAGGCACTTAGTGATTTATAAATAGGTGGGAATGAACCTTTGTTTGCTTTGATTGTTAAGTATGACATTGGAGTAGGAGAGTATGCTCTCATCCTTCTTAGGGTGATCAGAAATCCAGATCTTCGGTACCATACTTGTGTTGTTGATTGTTTATCTCCATTAGAGGGCCTGCCTTCCCGACCACTTTGCTTTAGCAAGCAAGTGATAATCGTGAGAAGGGGACGACCCAAAGTGAGTACAGCTAGAATTCCTTGGCATTCTAACTCACTATAAAAAAATACCTGATGGGCAAAAGCTTTGAAGGAAGTGTTACGTGGGAATTGCAGTTACTTGGGAAGTGATGCCCCTTGAAACTCTTTCTCATATCAACATCTAAGTAGGGCCTCTTGGTCTAAATCGCGCTTGCGTGACTACATTTGTTGGTATCTTGATGGGCTTAATGTCTCAATCATGCTTGCATGACATCAAGGAGTAATGCTTAACAGAAATCCTTACTACATACCTTGTTTTAGAAGCCAAAAACCCTTCTAGCTGCTTGAGAAGGACAAATTCGGATACTTGGAAGAGATACTAAGTTCGCCATGGGGAGATTCCATGGGGACTGATGCTTGGCTGCCCTGAGAAGTGAGTGCCGTGGAGGGGAGCCCGTGGGGTCAAGCATCTATGTATTCTCCTTGAATCTCATAATGAGTCTACCTCTCAAGTACCTAATGTCTTTGCCTACCCTAAGGAATGTGGAAATGAGCGTGATTGTCTTGAGTCTAAGTTGCAATATCTTGTATTCTTTGATTGTCAAAAGTTGAATACCATTTCAAGAGCAAAACAAATTGATATAACATAAGATTTAAACACAAAAGACATTCATCCAACAAACATTCAACAAGATTCAAAGATCATATTCCTAAAGCATGGTTATCCAACAATGTTCAAAAACTTGTCTCAACTCTTATGTCACTTACATTTAGGTTCATCCTAGGTTGCATTTTTCAAAGTCATTATCAAGTATCAAGGTTAGGTTTCATCTAAGTCATACTTCTTTTGCATATCAATTAAAGTCATCCATTTGCATATGTCCTCTTGCATAAGAGTAATATCATTTCATAATTAAACCTTAGATTTCATCTTAGGTTGACATTGTCATACATTTGCATTTGCATATCCCAAGTCTCTTCATCAAGCCTAAGTCATTGCCATATCATATTAAGATCATTTGCATATTAATTGTCCTTTTGTATATAGTGTCAAACCTAGGTCTTGTCATACTTGAGCAATCCAAATCTTTGATAAACCCTAAGTCATTGTTAGGAGGTCTAGACCTTATCAAAGTCCTTTGTCCTTTTGTCATCAATATCATTTCGTCAAACCTAGCTTAGTATCCAAGCATATAGGGGAGACATTGTCATCTTGTCCTTTGTCAATTAAGTCCTTTTGTCCTTTGAGGTCTAGACATCATTTCAATTTCCTAAAGGTCCATCTCTTAGATTTGCATTCAAAAGTTTGTCAAAATCTTCAAAAACAACCAAAAACATAGATTGCATTTTCATATATTTAGTTTGCATTTAGTTGCATATCATATATTACCCTTGAAAAAAAAAAATATTGCATTTGCATAAGTGACATGCCAGTTGAGACAAGATCAAGATCTAAGAAGATGGGAGAACCAATGTATCAACCCATGGATAACATAGCAAATTCGCAATTTCAAACTAGCCAACCAGTGCAAGTTGAAGCGTCATCAAACACATCTCTACCACCATATGGAACGGTACAACTTGGACCACCACCATTATATGAACCAGTGTTTGTACCTATGAAACTAGGACAGGGGAGTGTCCCACCAACTCCAAGAGGAAGTGCCCCCTTTAATTGGAATCAACCAAACTTGCAACATGATATTCAAACTCAAACCTTATATGAAGAACAAACTCTTTCGCAAGGATTTGGGTCAGATCAAGGCATCCAACAAGAAGTGAATCCGAATATCCAACCAGACTCTTCATCCGATTCCGATGATTCAAATGATATTGACATGTTCCTTCAAGATCCAAAAGTAACAAAAAAAATGGATAAATTCTTGAATAAGATCTTTAAGATGTTTCCACAGAAGTACCTTAACATGATGAGTAATGTGGCTTCCTCAAATGATCAAATTAATGTGCAAACACAACAAGGCAGTGGGTCGCTAAGTTTTTCCTCACATCCAAATGAAGAAAATGTACAATAAGCAACTCAACCTACCTTGATGAGTAAACGTGCTTTAAAGGAATTGACAGTGACTATTCCTCAAAAGTCACCATTTGAGACGATAAATAATCCATTGTTTAATACAACACCTATAATACAAGATCAAATGAAGACCCAACAAATATCGACAATGGTTCCTCAACAGGAAGTGGTTCCTCATATGCATCAAATTGGATCAACATCTAAGATACAAGAACATTTCACAACTGGAATGCCTAATGTCAATAATGTCCAAAGCAATTCCATGATGCAACAAAGTTCTTATGTATCTTTGTCAAACACTATTGCGACAGATCCTTCAATAATGGCGACACAAAGAACTATGGATACTGGTTTGCACCACCAGCAATTGTTGCAACAATTGAGCAATATACAAAAGGTTCAATCAAATGTACAAACAAATGATATGCGACAACAACCATATGGCAGTCGACAACAAATCGTAGTGCCTTCGGCACCATTACAAGTCAACACAAACTTGCAACCATCACAGGGGATTGGACAAGCAATACAGCAAGTTAATGCAAGTGCTATACCCCATCCTAAGGAGAAGCAACAAAAACCATCTAAACAAAGTTTTTTACAAATGATGGGATATACACCGAGACAACAATTGGCACAAAGTCAACAACTTCCGAGTCGTCAGCACCAACAACATGTGCCACAATATGTGCCAAGGCAAACAAGTTATCCTACTTTACAACCGCAATTGGTGCCTATGCAATATCAGCAGCCTACTCAATTGCAATATCAACCTAGGCTCCAAGGGGCACAACAACACGGTCAAGGCATAGCACAACCGCAACAACAAGAGAAGTACCAAGAACTTTATGTGCAGGAGACACCAAAAACGACTATTGCAAAATATCAACAACCGATCGGAAATGCGATATATCAACAAAGAATACCAACTGGGATTAATGATGGACCTCTAAAATCTGATACAATTGCATAACAACTTGAGATGTTGCAACGAAAGGTTGATGCATTAGAAATTAAAGGAACAAAGAAATTGTATACAGATCAAGATTTATGTCCTAATCCATTTGACAAGAGTATATACATGCCTCCATTCCCTAAGCATTTTGAGGCACCCAACTTTGAAAAATATAGAGGGAATGGCAATCCAAAGGATCATATTCGAGCGTTTTACGCGGCGTGCATGGAAGTAAGCTATGAGGAGACATATTTAATGCGATTATTTGCACGAAGTCTTGCTGGACAGGCCATGGATTGGTATTCACATTTGCCAGGAAATATAAAGACTTGGTCAGAACTGGCACAAAAGTTTATATCTCATTTCGCGTTCAATATCGATAGTGACGTGACTATGTCGGATTTATGTAATACTAAGCAGAAACAAGGTGAACCATTAGTGACTTTCTTGCAATGCTGGCGAAGCTTGTATAGTCGTTCTTCTCTCGATATACCTGAAGAACAGCAAGTGAATCTGTTTATCCAGAATCTGGTCCCAGAAATGATGTATGAGCTAAAATTAAAAAGTCCTAGTACTATAGAAAAACTCATTAAGAAAGGAATGAGTATTGAAACAGCTCTTGTAGCTAAAGGAATTATCAAGCTCAGTAAGGACAATGACAATACAAATTCTTTAGGGGGAAGAAACAGATTTTGGTATAAGAATAAGAATGTCACTAATGATGGTGTTGTTGATGCGAGAGCAGTAAATGCTAATCAACCCCCATTCACAATCAAGAAGTTGAGTGTTCCTAATATGTCGACTATGGAACAAAATCAAGCACCCAGGAACAATGTTGCTCAACAGCCGCAGTATCAACAACATGCTCAACAGCCGCAATATCAACCGCATGCTCAACAACCACACTATAATCAACAACAGGCTCCACAACAGCATGCTCAACAATATAATCAACAGCAAGGCCAACAACAAAATCAACAACGCAGACCCTTCCGCTCACGGGATGGGCCTCCTCGACAATTTACACCATTGGGAGAGCCTATCGAATCAGTCATGAAGCAATTAATACAAGCAAAATTTATCAAGCTACCAGATATTAAGGCAGAACCAGCGGTAAAGCCGCATTGGTGGAATGATAATGCGTACTGTGAATACCATCGGTCTAAAGGACATAAAACCGCTTCATGTTTTCAATTAAAACATATGATTCAAGATTTATTGGAACAAGGAGTAATTGAGATAGATCCAACCCATCTGACCTCAAATACTGATCATACTATTTTTAAAACTCCTTTGCTTGATCATGACAAGGGTAAAGCGTCTTCTTCCAATTCTGCTCAAACGGCTAGTTATGCAAATGCCGGTTATCACAATGTCATTAATTGTTTTCATGCGTCAAATGAGTATGTGTCCACCTTGCGAATAAAAGAACAAGATCCTTCTTGTGCCGTCACCACTCGTCGGTCTAAAATCGTCTTGAAAGGAGCTCCTGTCGCTCCTCCCAAACCAACTCTTGCAAGTCGGTATAATCTTTTGGATCATCTAGGGAAAACACCTGCACAAATATCCATTCTAGAGTTATTGAAAATGTCTCCCATGCATCGTGCAGTCCTAGATAAAGCCTTGACTGAATCCACTGTCCCGACAGATATTGATGTTGACCAATTTCAAGCGCGGATTGGACATTTAGCCATTTCCCAAAGTGTCGCATTTTCCGATAGTGATATCTCACCTGACAAGCTTCCCCATAATGACCCTTTGCACCTAGAAGTCTTTGTCCACAATTGCAAAATCCGGCGAGTCCTGATAGATGGCGGAGCAGGTCTCAATATCTGCACCTTAAGAGTGGTCATTGGCCTCGGATATTTAGAAAATGACATTGATGCTTCCAAAAGGATAACAATAAAAGCTTATGATGATGCTGAGCGCCCATCCAAAGGGATAATTGTATTGCCCATCAGAGTTGGTCCAGTGACGGAAAATACTTTCCTACAAGTCCTAGACCTTGACCTCCCTTATAATATGATCCTTGGCCGTCCGTGGATTCATGCCATGAAAGCAGTTCCGTCCACTTATCATCAATGTCTGAAATACCCTTACAACGGAACTGAGATAACCATTCCAGGAGATCCTAATCCATTCCAGTTTTGTGCTACCCTAAGGGATACTCCTCAGCGGCAAGTACCAGTCAATATAGAAGCCAAACCAGACAGTTATGTGGATCCCAATGCATTGTTGGATGCTGTTAAAGGAAAACTGAAGATACAAGACCAAGGATGTGGAGAATATTCAATGGACCAAACATTCCTCATTGGGAATTTGCCGATGTCTCCAAAGTCATATGGAAAACCGCATTTATTGCAAAAGGAACCCAAGGTCGTTATTCAATATCAGCCTCCCACTACATTTGCAAGATGGGGAGAACTTGACAAAGAAACTATAGATGATGACGCCATAGATTGGCTCTATAAGGATCCAACTGAAACTCCACCTGTCAAGTTGCCAGTGGAATTATATGGCAAAGGATTTACTATGCTGCAGAAGAAAGGATATGATGGCTGCAGTGGCTTAGGATTGAAAAACAATGGAAGGATAGAACCCATCATACCTGAGAGGCAACCCCCGACTTTAGGGTTAGGTTTCGTACCGTTACAAATTGGATCCACATCTACCAAAAGGTCCACGTGTCGAAAAGGGCGTGATTCTGATGATGAAATAACACCTGAGGTTACCCAACCAGAGACTGATTCTAATGACTGGGAGTGGAGTTCCTTTTCTTCCAGCTCCTATGCCCTCGACAATATCTTCATTGACCCTGACAACTTGCCTATGGAGGATAAACATGAAATAACTCCTCTTCCTAAAACCTGTCCTCATGCTTGGATCGAGTCATTTTGGGATCCTAGCTCCGAATCCGACACAAGCAGTTCGGATAGTGACACCACGGACAATCACATTTTTACCATATCAGCCCATTCTATCCTTACAATCGATGATGACATGTCCCTCATATATCCCCAACTTATCCACTATGACCAACAAGAACCGCTCACGTTGGACTGTTTTCAGAATGATGAAGCAATTGCAGAGTTCCTGGGACTACGGGAAGGTATACCACAAGGCGACCATAAGGCAGGCTTTGCTATTGACCTGGATTCAACGGCATATTTTGGGGAGTCAACTCCCTCTTCCAGTCATGAAAAAGAAAAAGAAAAAGTAAAAGAAAAAAATCAAAAGAATAGATCTTTGAGTGAAAACCGTAAGGCGCTCTCTGATCGTACAAAAGTAAAAATAAAAGACGTACCTGCGGGTGAAAACCTTTCTGAGGCACCCAAAGGTGGAAGAGTGGACGTACCCCTATCAACTCAGGACAAATCCACATTGTTGGTAGAGGTGACCGAGGAAATCAATTTGGGTACACCTGATAACCCTAAGGTCATTCACTTCGCTGCCTCCTTGTCAAAACAAGAGAAGATTGATTTCATTAATTTCTTTCTGGAGAAGAAGATCAGCTTTGCGTGGTCTTATGCAGATATGCCTGGCCTCGATCCAGAATTAGTCCTTCATCATTTGCCACTGAAACCAAGTGCTAAACCTGTCAAACAAAAACTTAGAAAAATGCATCCTCAAGTGGCTCTTTTGGTCAAAGTGGAATTGAAAAAATTGCTAGATGTGGGCTTCATTAGACCCATTGATTATGCAGACTGGATTTCAAATCTAGTGCCAGTTAGCAAAGTAACTGGGGGCATCCGCATCTGCACAGATTTTAGGGACCTGAATAAAGCATGTCCTAAGGACGATTTTCCATTGCCAAATATAGACATCATAGTGGACATGACAGCTGGTTATGAGATGCTTTCATTAATGGATGGTTTCTCTGGCTACAATCAAATCCGCATTGCACCCGAAGATCAGCATAAGACCGCATTCACCTGTGCTTGGGGCACCTATTGTTGGAATGTGATGCCCTTTGGCCTCAAAAATGCCGGTGCAACATATCAAAGAGCAATGACGACAATCTTTCATGATTTCATGCACACTTTGATGGAGGATTATGTTGATGACTTGTTGTGCAAATCTGTTACCAGAGATAGTCATCTAGCCATCCTGGGCCCAATTTTTGACAGAATGGAAACCTACAAACTCAGGCTCAATCCAAAAAAGTGTGTCTTTGGTGTTACAGCTGGCAAGTTGCTTGGATACATTGTTTCCCACCGAGGCATTGAGGTCGACCCTACAAAAGTCAAAGCAATCATGGATATGCCTCCACCTTCCAACCTCCGGCAATTAAGAAGTCTGCAAGGAAAGCTCCAGTCAATTCGTTGCTTCATAGCTCAATTGGCTGACAAATGTCATCCATTTCAACATCTATTGCACAAAGGTGTCGCTTTTAAATGGACTGAGCAATGCCAATCAGCCTTTCAAGCTCTTAAAGACTATTTGTTGTCGCCGCCTATCCTAATGCCTCCTATCGAAGGCAAGCCATTCTTATTGTACATCTCTGCAACTGAAACAGCATTAGGAGTTCTTTTGGCTCAACAAGATGAGAATGGCAAAGAAAGAGCTATTTACTATATCAGCCGGACACTGGTAGGCTATGAGCTAAATTATTCAACTATTGAGAGGGCATGCTTAGCAGTGGTATTTGCAACACAAAAGCTCCGACATTATATGCTAAGCCATCAAACATTGTTGATTGCCAAAATTGATCCTTTAAAATATTTGCTCAGCCGAGCAGCTTTGACAGGTCGCCTAGCAAAATGGGTCATGATTCTCAGTGAATTTGACATTGAGTATATGGAGCGAAAGGCGATAAAAGGACAAGTCATAGCAGATCAACTAGCAGATGCTCCTATTTTAGATGATCATCCCATGTTGACTGATTTCCCAGATGAATCAATCTTTGCTCTCACACCGTCCAATGAATGGAAGTTATACTTTGATGGGTCCCACACCAAGTTCGGATTCGGCGCAGGCATTTTGTTTGTCACTCCTCAAGGTGATGCTATTCCAAAGTCATACAGAATAACTTTCCAATGTACCAACAACATTGCAGAATACGAAGCATTGGTTACCGGACTCCGAGTGGCAGTTCACTGGAACATCAAGCATTTGCAAGTCTATGGAGATTCTCAATTAGTCATCCGACAAGTCAATGATGACTATGAGACAAAGGATGAAAAGCTTATTCCTTATAAGCACATGGTAGACTTCTTCAAGACCAAATTCACAGCTATCCATTTCAGTCAAGTGCCAAGAATACAAAATAAGTCGGCAGATGCGATGGCTACAATTGCTTCTATGATAAATATGCCGCAGAATATGGACAAGTGTGAATTCCTGGTCGAACAATTGCTAGTCCCCTCTTTTGACATTCCGACTGCTGAGGTGATGTGCATTCTTGTTGGTCCCAATTCCCCTTGGTACAATGATATATATCAGTATTTGAAATCCCAGACTTTACCACCTAACCTTTCCGCTAACCAACGCCGAGCCTTTATTCGACAAACATCCAAATATGTCATCATCGCCGACACCCTTTACCGTCGTTCTTTTGACCATACCCTCCTCAGGTGTTTGGATTCTGACGAAGCACAAATGGCTTTACACGAGGTTCATGATGGTATATGTGGGGGCCATTTCAATGGTCTTAGCCTAGCCAAAAAGTTGATTCGTGCTGGGTATTACTGGCCCACTTTGGAAAAAGATGTTCATGAATTTGTTAAAAAGTGCTACAAGTGCCAGATTCATGGAGATTATATTCATGCACCAGCTCAAGAGCTTCATTCTGTTATATCTCCATGGCCCTTTTCTCAGTGGGGTTTGGATCTTATTGGCAAGATTCAGCCAACATCTGCAAATGGACACAAGTTCATTATTACAGCTACAGAATATTTTACAAAATGGATTGAAGCCATTCCCATGACCTATATCACTGGTGTCCAAATTTCTAAATTCTTGCTAAATTATATCATATGCAGATATGGGGTTCCCCTTGCCATAGTCACAGATAATGGTCGACCCTTCAAGAATAAAGATGTTAAAGAGCTTTGTGAAAAATTTCATATTCAACACCGTTTTTCTACCCCATACTATCCACAGGGTAACGGTCAAGCTGAAGCATCAAATAAAACCATTATCAAGATCCTGAAGAAAGTTGTCAATGACGCTGGCCGAGATTGGCACGTACAATTAAATCCAGCACTGTGGGCCTATCGCACTTCTATCTGCACACCTACTGGCGCAACACCTTATTCCTTGGTGTATGGTGCGGAAGCCATCTTACCTTTGGAAGTCGAGATTCCATCCTTGAGAGTTTCCTTACAACACCTAATTGATGATGAGACACACAGAGTCTCTCGGCTGCATCAGCTGGAGATGTTAGATGAAAAATGTCAGACAGCTCTGACACATTTGCAAGCATACCAAAACCGTCTCCGTCGCTCTTATAATAAGAAGGTCAAAGGGCGACACTTCGAAGTGGGAGACCTGGTTTTAAAGGCAAATCCCAAGAATGCACAGTCTACTGACATCATCAAGGGCAAGTTTGAACCCAATTGGGTTGGGCCTTTCATAGTAACTGCAGCCTATGGCTCGGGGGCATATCAGCTTGCGACTCCCGAAGGTGAACCTTTGTCTGATCCTATCAATAGCATGCATCTTCGCAAGTACTGGGCATAGTTTTCTGTCAGATATTTCTTCAAATATGATCCTGAAAAAAATACAAAAAAATGAAAAAAGCAAAAAAATACAAAAAAATGAAAAAAGCAAAAAAATACAAAAAAATGAAAAAAGCAAAAAAATACAAAAAAATGAAAAAAGCAAAAAAATACAAAAAAAAACAAAAAAAGCAAAAAAGCAAAAAAATAAATGATTCGCCCTCTAGTGAAAACCTGGCAAACAGGCGCTTTGGGCAAGTACCATGGTGAAAACCTGGCAATCAGGCGCCATGAGTAATGAGATTATTGCTCCGTCATCTATCATGACTTCTCGCCATGCTTTCTCTAGGCCAGTTATCCTGCTTATTGTTCACTCAACCCAATGTTTTATTCCAAACCTGTTATTGGTCAACATCACTGTCTTGCTTATTCCAGTGTCTTGTACATATGTTTTGGTCCTGGTTTATGTGTTTTTCAAGTGTGCATTGGGTGTTTTTCCCTCGTCATGATCAATCACTAGAACTTAAAAATGGCAAAATGTCCTGAAAAAATTCCAAAAAAATCTTAAAATGTCCTGAAAAAATTCCAAAAAAAATCTTAAAAAGTCCTGAAAAAATTCCAAAAAAAATCTTAAAAAGTCCTGAAAAAAAAAAATTCCAAAAAAATCTTAACATATCCTGAAAAACATTCATAAAAATTGAATAATGTCTTGAAAAAATCTTAAAAAAATTGAAAAATGTCACCAACAAATTTCATAAAAATCATATAAAGTCCTGAAAAAATTGAAAACACAAAAAAATTGTAAAAACTTCAAAAACAAAACAAACATTCTGCAATAAATTATTCCCTTTGTGCATCAACAGCTCACTACGTATACGTCCAACAATTTGCAATCAAACATTGTGCTTTAACTGAAATCATGCGTTCATAGATGAACCTTTTCAGTCAAACCAAATATTCAAACTGATCCAAATTGTCATCTCAATCGAATATCAGCATCCCAAAATCATTTGTCCTTGTCACATTATCATGGGTCTTATACAGGGTGTGGTATATTCGAAACCAGACTGTGTCCTGTCTTAGACGGGGTACCGCATTTCCTGAAACCAGACAGCATGATCGTCCTATCAGCACATTCAACTTTTGACAATGAAGATCAAGATGTTTGTTTGTTTGTTTGAATTTGTGCATCTTATCTTTTTATTGATTTATCTTCGATCATGTTCCTATGTTGCTCGATGATGTCACTAAGTGATTTCGAGTGACCGGGATGGCTCATGATCCTTTTCTTTTTTGATTGTGATTGTCGTTTGTCTGTGATGTGTCTGTCTTTTGCAAATCGGGTTGCATTTCAGCTCTGGCCTTCAATGCCATGATGCTACGCATCCATTTTGCTAAATAAAAATAAAGGTTCTCACCTACAAAGTGCATTACTGAAAGCAAATTTTCATCATCTCTAATTGTCCTCTCTCTTATTTCTTCTTACTAACACTTCTTCCGTCCGGTCAGATAGTCAGTTCGGTCTAGTGCTCCGATATCCAAAACCATATTGTGTCCTGCATACATTTGGTTAGTACATTTGCATTCCATTACATATTACATCACGCATTTTATACATTTCATATTATAAATGCATCAAAAATACATAAAACTACATCCATACATGTCCATACACAATGCATAAGTCATCCATTCATGAAAAATAACATAAGTCATCACATATTGCATCCCATCATATCGATGCATATCATATCACATATCATAATAATGTCAGAGTACAAAATCGGACTGTCTGTCCTAAGTATGGCCCGCAGGCTGACTACATAATGTCAAGCTACATAATGTCCACTGTCTGCCATACGGAGCACGTGCCTCTGTCACTGGGTGCTCCCTCTGTCCTCCTCATCCCTGCCATGTCTCGCAGATGATGTACCTGGTCCTGGTCCTGGCTGCGGTGGTCTCATCGGTCCACTCACTCCTATGCTGCTCAATGTCCTCCGAGAGCGTGACCTGCTCTCTGTCCTCGATCGTGCCCGATATGAAGGTGCTCTCCGCTCCGGTGGAACTGCACCCTCATATAGTGTCCTCCAGTACAGTCTCTCCTCGCCGGTCTCTACTAGCATTTGTGCCATCTCCCGTGCACTGGCATCCCTAATCGATCCAATGAACTCAGTGACTCTCTGTCCCTCTCGCTGTGCCTGAGCTATGGCTGTATCCCGAGCCTCTGTGAGTCTAGCTATCTCCGCTCTGAACTGCTCATGCTGTCTCTCCAATGTTGCAATATAATCCTGCTGGCTCGCTATGGTAGCCCTGTACATGTCTATCTCCTCTGTCCTAGCTGTCTCTGGCTCTATGGGAATATCCTGCAAAGTCTCTTGATCCGCTAAGTCTGGCTCCTCATCGTCCTCACCACACATCGCTGCTCATACTCGGCCGCCATAGTCTCCCACCGAATCTCCCTCTCGACAATGTCTAGATCCTCTGCGTCACACTCCAACAGTCTGCATAACGTGTCTCTCCCTATCACTGGGTCATACTCTATCATCTCCCCATGTATAGGAATGCGGAGGATGCGCCATACATCCTCTAGAGTCACTGTCGCCTCGCCAGTCGCCAAATGGAATGAGAAAGTCTCTGAATGCCATCGCTCTGCCAATGCGGTAAGCAATCCTGTGTTTGCCCTAATCTCGGGCATATATGTGATGTAATACAATCCCAGTCCAGCTAATGTGTCTCTCTGTGTGCTCCTGAGTCTATGTCGTAGCATGAAACAGTCCGGTCGATTCTCCCGTGCGATCAATGGATATTGTCGACTCTGCATCACAATCGGGGCATCATTTTGACAGTTTTAGGGTTTGTTCCTACGGGTTGAATGTCCTCATTTTCATGTCCAAATCGGGGTGTTTTTCATCTACATTGGCCTATCCTACCCTTTCCCCCCCCTGTCAGGTCATTTGCATGCACTTTCACCTCAAAACTAGGGTTTTTATGACAACTTGCGCCTGTGTTGGAGAAACTTGCGCCTGTGTTAGATGAATTGCGCTTGTGTATTCCTACACAAGCGCAGAACTCCTTACACAAGCGCAGGTTTAGACCACACAAGCGCAGGAGTTCATTTTGGTATCCTCTGTGGGCCCCGCAATGTCCCGTAAGCCATCAAAATTCATGAAATCAAAAACATGGGTTTTTGCGATACATACCGCTGCTCCTGCGTCCTCTGGTCATCTGAATGTACATACACGTTCCCCAAGGTGATCCACTATTGGAAGGTTCGCCATCTGTCTGCAAGTGTCTTTGTCCAGAGCAACAAATCCTCCTCTTTAGCTAGTGCAAATGAGTCATTTTCACCCTCTTGGTCTCATTTATAGCTCTTTGTCATTGCATAGATGGATGTGTGTCCTCTCCATCTTATGTTGGTCGCGGTCTTGTGCACCTTACATTGCTTGTCTGTCATGCATCCGATCTCCGCTTGTCAGTCCGTTCGATCCTGTCATTTTTATCGATCAATTGGCCTCTTTTCTGCATGTTTCCGGCCAATTCCTCGAGGGGGCATGCATATGTCATTATTATTGTCTGGGGCATTTTCATTATTGTTCTTTGAAACAACGCTCAGAATCGCATTGTCTCAAAGAGGGGCAAAATGTAGACACCCAAAAATGGTCAACGCTTGCGAGGTCATACTTTAACATTTGCGCATTGCCTCATTTTAGGTTTTTGCATCGCATTAACATTTCTCCTATGTTACGCACTTGGTCTTTATCATTTGCGAACATCGAGTCATTCTTCTACAGTTCTTCAGTCACCTCGTCCTCAAATTTGGTCTTGTCGACAACATAATCTAGTCATGATTTTGATCGATTTTATCTTATTGCATCAATGTGCATGCTAATTTCGCATCAATTTGGACATCATCAATCCTAATTAGGGTTTTGTCCTCTTATCAATCCTGTCAATCTTGTGATCGTTGTCCTTCTGTCAAATCTTATCAATTTTATCATCAATCTTATCATTTTGGACATCGTCAATCCTAATTAGGGTTTTGTCCTATTTTCAATCTTATCAGTTGGCGATCGGTTTATCAATCTTGTCGATTTATCATCAATCCTTCAATCTTGTCATCTTGCGATCGATTTGTCATCGATCATGGTCATGTCTAATCTTGTCATCTTGCAATCTATTTTGTCAATTTTGTCATTTTTCAACCGATTTGTCATCGATCGTTATCTGTCTCAATTATGTCAATTTGGATCAATTTGTCATTGTTCCTCGTCAATTGGCGCATCTATCAATCAAATCATTTTGTTGCATTGGTCATTTATCAAATCAAATCATGATCAAGTCAATTATAGACCTAATTTTCATCCTCGCACTTCTAATTCGTCTTCTAGGGTTTTATGATTTATTCATTTAACCTAATTTGCCATTTCTTCCTTTAGGATTACTATATTATTTATTAATCCTAAGTTTTCTCATTACAATTAAATATTCATTTAATTGGCTAATTATTCCTCTTTGTGAGTGAATTAATTAATAAATGAAAAATTATTGATTAATTCACTAATTTCTAATTTCCTATTTTCATTAATTCCTAATTTCCACCTATTTTCTAATTTTCTAATTCAAATTCCACCTAATTATCTTGTCTCTAGTTCTCCCTATTTGTGTGCTTCATGTGTCATACTCTTGACATAGCAATTTGTCATAGAGTTTTGTCTTGACATAGAAATGTGTCATAGAATTTGTCCAAAATTGTCATAAAATTCTTGACATAGAAATGTGTCATAGAATTTGTCATAAAATGTCATAGCAATTTGTCATAAAATCTGTCATAAGCCTCTTTGCATAGCAATTTGTCATAGATATGCTATTATTGATTTGAATTTCTATTCAAATCTCTTTCATACTAATTTGCTCATTTATCCAATTTCTCTATAAATTGGATGTTTTCTTCAATCAATTCCTTCATGAATCTCGAATTTTTACCGAACCTTCGTTTCTAGTACTCTTGAGCCTTTTTGCTTTCAAATTGTGTGAGCACTTGTAGGTGAGATCCACAAAATTATTGAAGAGGAAAGAACAACAATGGAGCCGCATGGAAGGAGTATTCAATCTTGAATCTGGTTTGCATAATTTTACTCTTGAATGCTTTGTTTTTATGCCTCTATTGAATGTGCTTTGGAATTAGGTTCATTTCAATGAGTTTTCCTATGATTGAGCTATCATGTTTAATGTTTTGATCTACTTATCTTGTTTTGATGATTCCTAATTTCTACTCTACAGTTATATTAGGAGAGATGATTATATTGGCAAATTTGATCCTAGAAGTGATGAAGGAATATTTCTTGTTTATTCATCTAAGAGCAATGCATATAGATGTTTTAATAAGAGATTGTAGAAAATCATTGAAAGTGTAAATGTGAAGATTTATGAACAGTTTAGAAGGTCTATAAACTCTGAACCAACAGTTGAGATAATCACAAATGAACCTACAATGAGTACACCAATACAAAATATTGATCCAGTGACACCGACATCATCTGAGAATTCCACAGTGACTAAAGAACAACAACAAGTGAATACACCCAGGTATGTAAGATTGAATCACTCTAAAAGTTAGATAATTGGGGAATAAGTATCAAGGAGTTATGACTAGAGGAAAACCAGAAAATGAATAGGTATGTCTAATTTCTCAAATTGAACTAGCAACTATTAATGAGGCATCTGAAGATAAACATTGGATTAAGGCTATGGAAGATGAATTGGAACAAATTGAAAAGAATAACACATGGACATTGGTTCCCCTACTTGAAAAAAATGTAATTGGAACTAAATGGGTATTCAGAAATAAACTTAATGAAGATGGTAAGGTAATCTAAATCAAAGCAAGATTAGTGTGTAAGGGATATTCACAGAAAGAAGTAATTGATTACAATGAAACCTTTGCACTGGTAGCTAGAATTGAGGCAGTCAGATTATTCTTAGCTTTTGTAGCACACAAGAACTATAAAGTAAATCAAATGGATGTTAAATTTGCATTTCTAAATGGTGATCTTGAAGAGGAAGTTTACATTGAACAACCTAATGGATTTTTTTTGATAGATGACAAAGATATCGTTTGCAGGTTAAGGAAAGATTTATATGGATTGAAGCAAGCTCCTAGAGCTTGGTATGCTAGATTGGACAAATATCTTTTGAAGCTTGGTTACAGTAAAGGTAATGCTGGCAATAATCTATATTACAAAGTGACTAATGATGAAATCATGGTTATTGAACTTGAGGAATTTGGTACTATTGCTACAATTAAGATAGATTTGGCTTTCAAAGGTTCATCATCTACAACATCATCATCATCATCTGAAAAATCTGATTGGAAAGCACTTTATGCTAGAGAACTTGAAGAAATTAGGAGAGAGAATGAAGAACTTGAAGAGCTTGAAGTACTATTTGCAAGGAAAATGCCTAAAGGTCCAGTTGGAAGTAAGTATGAAGGTAAAGCACCATTTAAATGTTTTAATTGAAATAAAATTGGTCATATGGCATCTAGGTGTCTTGATAGACATGCAAGATTGAAAGAAGAAGCTAAAAGAACATATAAGCCTAACCCTGAATATCAAAGATACAGATTTAAGAAGAATATAGACAAATCATGTTACTATGTTGATGAAGGAGTTACTGATGATTCTGGTGAGGAACCTGACAAACAATGAATGGGCTTTTGTTGCAATAATAGAAGATCAATCGACACCTACTGTTCAACCGGTAGAGCAGGCCTTGGCAGCTAAAATTGAAGAAAAGGATGAATGGATCATTGATTCTGAATGTTCCCATCATATGACTGGTGATAAGAGTAAATTCTTAACCTTTCAGGAATACAATGGAGGTCTAGTAAGATTTGGAGATGACAAAGCTTTCTTGATCAGAGGAAAAGGCACTATATCTTTTGATGGTAAGCACAACACTGATAATGTTTACTATGTTGAAGGTTTGAAGCATAATCTAAATGAAAAATCATGAATAGAACTGGTTTGGAAATAGCAATTGGTAATCAGACTAGAGGTAATATATTTCATTTGAATAACAATGAGAAGAAATGCTTGATTGCACATATTGATGAAAGTTGGTTATGGCATAAGAGACTTTGTCATGTAAATTTTGATTGCATTGTGAAAAATAATACAACTAAGGCAGTAAGGGATTTACCTAAGATTGTTAAACCACACAATCCTGTATGTAAGGAATGTCGATTTGGAAAGCAAGTTAGAGCAACTTTTAAGAGTATTCCAGAAAAATCCAATAATGTTCTTGACTTAATTCATACTGATTTATGTGGTCCAGTAAGATCTAGAAGTTTACAAGGAGAGATATTTTATGCTAATCATTGATGATTATTCTAGAATGTGTTGGGTCACTTTTCTCAGGGAGAAATCAGAAGCTTTTGGGAAATTCAAACTATTCAAGGTCATGGTAGAGATTGAAACCAGTAAGAAAATCAAATGTTTGAGATCAGATCAAGGAGGTGAATTCACATCTAAGGAATTTAATACATTCTGTGAAGTGAATGGAATCGGAAGACAATTATCAGAACCTCAGATACCCCAACAAAATGGAGTTGTGGAAAGGAAGAACAAAACTATTTTGGATGCAGCTAGAAGCATGATATCAAAAGAAAACCTACCTCATGTGTATTGGAGAGTAGTCAATACAACTGTTTATACATTTAATAGAGTGAACATCAAAGGTGAAACCGGTAAGACCCCTCATGAACTATGGTTTGGTAATACTCCTACTCTTAAATATTTCAAAATATTTGGAAGCAAATGTTATATTAGGAGAGATGATTATATTGGCAAATTTGATCCTAGAAGTGATGAAGGAATATTTCTTGTTTATTCATCTAAGAGCAATGCATATAGATGTTTTAATAAGAGATTGTAGAAAATCATTGAAAGTGTAAATGTGAAGATTTATGAACAGTTTAGAAGGTCTATAAACTCTGAACCGATAGTTGAGATAATCACAAATGAACCTACAATGAGTACACCAATACAAAATATTGATCCAGTGACACCGACATCATCTGAGACTTCCACAGTGACTAAAGAACAACAACAAGTGAATACACCCAGGTATGTAAGATTGAATCACTCTAAAAGTTAGATAATTGGGAATAAGTATCAAGGAGTTATGACTAGAGGAAGACCGGAAAATGAATAGGTATGTCTAATTTCTCAAATTGAACTAGAAACTATTAATGAGGCATCTGAAGATAAACATTGGATTAAGGCTATGGAAGATGAATTGGAACAAATTGAAAAGAATAACACATGGACATTGGTTCCCCTACCTAAAAAAAAATGTAATTGGAACTAAATGGGTATTTAGAAATAAACTTAATGAAGATGGTAAGGTAATCTGAATCAAAGCAAGATTAGTGTGTAAGGGATATTCACAGAAAGAAGTAATTGATTACAATGAAACCTTTGCACCGGTAGCTAGAATTGAGGCAGTCAGATTATTCTTAGCTTTTGTAGCACACAAAAACTATAAAGTAAATCAAATGGATGTTAAATGTGCATTTCTGAATGGTGATCTTGAAGAAGAAGTTTACATTGAACAACCTAATGGATTTTTTTTGATAGATGACAAAGATATCGTTTGCAGGTTAAGGAAAGATTTATATGGATTGAAGCAAGCTCCTAGAGCTTGGTATGCTAGATTGGACAAATATCTTTTGAAGCTTGGTTACAGTAAAGGTAATGCTGACAATAATCTATATTACAAAGTGACTAATGATGAAATCATGGTTATTGAAGTTTTTGTTGATGATATTATTTTTGGAGGAGAAGATAGATTATGTAAAGACTTTTCTAATAAGATGCAAGAAGAATTTGAAATGTCTATGATTGGGGAGATAAAATTCTTTTTAGGATTGCAGATTTCGTAGACTCATAAAGGTATATTCATAAATCAATCAAAGTACTTGAAGGAATTACTTAAGAAATTTGGCATGGAAAACTCTAAACCGGTAAGCACACCTATGACTACAATAGATAAACTATCATTGAAGGATGAATCATCACCTGTTAATCCGACAAGATACAAATCTATGATAGGAGGTTTACTATATTTGACACAGACAAGACCTAATATTATGAATGCAGTGTGTATTATTTCAATATTTTAGAGTAATCTTAAGGAAAATCATGAATCAGCAGTAAAAAGGATTTTCTGGTACCTACAAGGCACAACAAATCTTGGCTTATGGTATCGTAAAGATGAAAATTTTGATTTGTGTGCATACATAGGTGGAAATTGGGCAGGTGATGTAGATGACAGAAAAAGTACCAACGGTGGAGCATTTTTTCTTGGCAGCAGACTAATTTCATGGTTGAGCAAGAAATAAAGTTGTACATCACTATCAACAATAGAATCAGAATATGTTGTAGCATTAACTAATTGTACATGGGTATTGTGGAAGGACATAAAGGTAAAATGTTTAAGGACATAAAGGTAAAATGCAAAGAACCTATAATCATTTACTCTGATAATATGGCAACAATTGATATATCTAAGAATCTGGTATTTCACTCTAAAACTAAACATGTTTCTATCAAATTCAATTTTCTAAAAGAGAATGTTGAAGAAAAAGAAGTGAAATTGGTTTATGTGAATACTAAAGAGTAGATTGCAGATATCTTTACTAAACCTTTGCCTAAGGAAACTTTTGAATATCTAAGAGAGCAGCTCAGAGTTATACCCTCACCGGTAGAAACTTAGATAGTTGGAGCACGGCATCAAACTAACAGAATTAACAGAGAAATCTTTTTCTGGCTTTGATGAAGGAGAGCTACTTCTCAGGGGGAGTAGATTGAATAAATTTGGTTATATCAATTGGTAATAAGTCCTATGAACTAGTTGTATTTGGTTTTGTATTGCTTTGGCATTTGATGTCAAAGGGGGAGAGATAATTATGGAAAAACACATTATCTTTTGGGGAGAGATTATTCATTTGGGGAGATTGTTACTCTCTTTATCTGTATTTTGATTTTTGGTTAATGATCTCTTTGGGAGATTGTTGGTTTTTGGTTTTTGGCATTTCTGCTTTGGCAATTAGATGGTTTTTCCATCTTGTGTTGCCATCAATGCCAAAGGGGGAGATTGTTGGTATTATGGATGTGTTGCATTGGTTTTTTCATTAATGTCAACACCTATCCTTGTGGAGATCTTTGGTTATGTTCATCAGCATGTTCAGTGACTTATGCACAGTCACCGGTATCTGGTTCACCGACAGGTTATATTGTTCACCGACACTGAGGATGATCTGTTATCATTTGGAGATTACTTGGTTATGTCGAAGACATTGTTTGGACACTTGGTTTTGGCGATTTGGTTATTGGTGTAATCGAGTTTGCATATTTGCTGTTACTGGCAAATAGGTATAGGTTATGGACCGGCAAGTGGTATCTATTCTAGATTAGCACAAAACATTATGGAGATGATTTATTGATTGGTTATTATTGTAAATGCATTGAGCTGACATCATGCATCACATATTGATTCATTTGTAATTGATTTAATTGTAATATCTTAGTGAGACAACCTACACATTTGGTCTTAGGTTTTGGTATATATGTAAGATCTCATTTTTGAGATTATGTAGTGAAGGTGAAAAAAAGGATTATAATAAGGTATATGTGAATATAAGCAGAGCTATACACACAGACATCATTTGAAGATTCAAGGAAGGTATGAAGAATACAATCAGAGCTTAACTAATACTGAATCCAGCATATGAAGATGATATTTTGAGCAGTACATTATCATTGGATTTAACTATCCAATTGTAGTCAGTGTGACTCCCATTTTGTGATTGAGCAGTGAGCTCTAGGTAGTTGGCCTTTTTGCATGTGTAGACCCCATTTGTACACACATACTATCGACAGTAGTATCATCTAATTGTGGGTAAGGTTTCCTACCATAGTTTTTCCCCTTACAGGGTTTCCACGTACAAATAACTATGTTATGTGTTGTGTATGTTATTTGTCTTTCTGTTTCATGCATTAAACTTTACCAGTACTGTTATTAACTGCTAAACTGTCTACCGGCATTAAAGTTTGGTTTACCAGTATTATGCACTAAGTTTGGTTAAAGTATATTTGGGTTTAAATTAATAGACAACTGATTCACCCCCCCCCCCCCTCTCAGTTGCCTCCGGGTCCTAACATATTTTAAATGCAAATGATGATCATGAAGTGCAATTTATGGATGTTTATATGTAATGCTTATGATTATAATGAAATTCTTATAATGGTAAATGAATCTAAGTGCAAAGATGCAACTAAATGACCTTAATGGATAAAAATGAACTAAAATGAAAATGAACCTAATGCAAATAATAATGATGATATACTACATGATTAATGAAATGCACTTAATGGAATGCAAACTAATGAAATGATTGAATATAACTAAAATAAAAGGAAAGATGGTTGAAATGATTCTAAAAAAATGAACGCACCTACAATGATCAAATGCAATTTTTTTTTGTCCAAGTATACTCAATCTTTATTTATGACTGTTGATCTGTGAATGAAATGAAATTCTTATAATGCAATTGACAATGAATGCTTATAATGTAGATGAATAATGAGCTAATCTAAAAAATGATCTAACTAAAATGATACTTCCATTCTTCATATGGTGTCTTGTAACAATTCTTGATTTCATCATTGAGCTTTAAAATTCTGTAAGAAAATACAAGCAAATTGACATAATGATTCAAGCTAACCTGAGTATTTCTTACATGGATTTTGATATAGCAAGTTTATACAAGCAACTTGATATAATGAATCAAGCTAACTTGAGTATTTATTGCATAATAGACAAGGATTATCTCTTTTTATGCATGACTCGGAACGTCCTCCTTGGTATTTTGCCGATCCTATCCTTAGAAAAGTACATGCCTTAACAAGAGATAAACTACAAAAAATAAACAAAGAAAATAATCATGCCCCATCATAGCTTCTCTAGTCATGGAAATCCTTGAGTTGCATAGAGTACATGATTAGCAATAAAATAAAGATATAAAAATTGAATCTTGTATGTCATTCACATGTTCTTATGGTCATTAACTGATATAACCATCTTGATAAATGATTTGTGATAATCTTTCATTACTTGTTGGTTGATTGTTTATTTTCTGAGTTTCATGATTTAGTTGTCATAAAATGCCTTGATCTTCGTTTGTTTCCTTGTTTCTCATTATTTGTTTCAAAACCCTAGGTATTTTTTATTTTTCTAAGTTTTCTAAATGTTTTGGATTTTAAAAGATTCAAAAGATCACCAGTGGAATTTTTTTTAATTATGGATGTACGAATAATGATGAAGATCCAAACCATGGCGGGATACAAATGCAGATTGATTGATTCTAATAAATTCTAAGACACTGACTATGACAAGTATGTCAAAGATTGATTACTATTGGTAAGCTGCATATTTTTGCTAATGGTTCAAAGCAATGAATGTGAAAGATGAAATGGATGAGCTAAGATAGATGGAAGCAATAGATGCGATAGGATGAAGTGGATAGGTGCGCAAAGTGATCTCATAGATGGAAGAACTCACTTTTTTAGATAGCGCCTGTTTACTAGTTTTCACTATCTAAATTTATTGCATTTTTTTTTTCATATTTTGACTTTTTTCTCTATTTTCACTAGTTTATGCTCTTTTTAGGGATATTTTGCTCTTCTGATTTTTACTAATTTCTTTAGGACTTTATGTTAGATGCAATGACAGTCCTAAAGACATAGAGAGGGGGGAGTGAATTAGTGTCTAACTAGTGGGTTAAATATTTGAACTTATTTGTAACTTTATAACCCAAATTAATATATCGGTAAACAAATAACAATACAGTAAAGAGAAAAAGAAATGCAACCATCAATGAACACCATAACATATACATTTTTGGCGAGGAAACCCGGTAAGGGAAAAACCTCAGTGGGATTTGTGACCCACAATATTTACTCACTAGCCAATATGATTAAATATTACTTACAATAAGGGCCTGCACATGCAGGAAGGCCAATAGCCTAGAACTCACTGCTTAATGATAGAAAGGAGTCCCACTGACTACAAAATGGATAATTAAATCCAAATACAATGTACTACTTTACAATAGCATCTGCAATGCCTGATTTAGTACCAGTTTAAGCTCAATCAAAAACCTTAACCAAAAACCTTGCCGGTAAATAACATTTGCTCTGCTCTGCTCTGCTTCTTATTTGCTCATAAGATAATTACATCATAATGCATACAAAGTTATATGCTCTCATATTCATATCATATCTACCTTACAACTTCACTTCCTTCACTTTACTTTTTCTCTTTTTTTTTACAAAATGATTTGCAAGATCTCATACATATATGAGTCTTTACAATATATCAAGTTGGCTATACAAATATTATTTACAATACAAAACATTGCTATCCAAGTCGGCTAGAGTACCAGTATGCCAGTACATGTTCTGTTGTCGGTGTAGATTGGATGTCGGTGAGAAGTGTCTGTCGATGTCAGTAAGTGATGTCATTGTCGGTGCAGCCTGTGAACCATAATACCAGTTGGTTGCCATCAATGACAATATCAACTATTCTCATTTGAGTGTATAATGCCAAAAATCTCCCCCTTTGGCATTGATGACAACACTCATGAGAAAAATCCAAAAACTGATATCCAAAAATGAAAGTGCTCCCTCTGATCAAGTGATCCCTTCTCTGTACATTTTTCTCCCATACTACAATCTCCCCCTTTGGAATTCATGGCAACACTCGTGAGAAAAATCCAAAAACTAATAACCAAAAATGAAAGTGCTCCCCTTGAGCAAGTGATCCCTTCTCTCTACATTTTTCTCCCATACTACTACTCCCCCTTTGACATCAACGACAAAGGTGTCAAAAAGAATCAAAGAATTCCAAAATTTTACCTTGAAGTCTGTAACCGGTTAGTTACAATTTGAAATATATCCACCAAAGTTAAATTTAGACTTTTCATGAATTTAGTGATGTCAGAAATAAGAGTTTGTCTGTCGGATCATACCGCATAGATAATGCATCTGTTGTTTTGGTGATCGTTCTCCTTGAATTGTTGCCTTAGATAGCTCAGTCTGATGTGTTAGAAGATTGTCCAATCTAGGACCAAGTTTATTTTTCAACTCCCGGGCCTTCAACCTTATCCTTGCATTCTCCTTCTCTAATCTCTCAATCTTTTCCTCAAAAATTATCATTTCCTGATCAAAAACTGTGGTCAGTTCCGAAGAACCAATCATGTTGTCTGCTATGTCATCAATTTCTTTTCGTGTCTTTCTGATTTCCTCATCAATGTCTTCTATAAGGTGGTGAGGTTTGCACGCTTATTTATACAATTCTTTATATTCCAGAATAGTGGAATTGAGTATTGGTAATAAAGAATCAGTTTGCTATGTACACTCCTTAATAGTTTTGTCAAAGAATTCAACTTTCTCCTTATTCACCCTTTCTTTTATAGTCTCTTCATTAATCTTATCTATAGTTAGAATATTTGAAGAAATGAATTTGGACAATGTGTCCAATTTACCTAGAGATCCAGAAATGTGATCTACCTTACAATCTGGTGCAATCAGTTGCAAAATTGGTATAGAATCATCAATGACCTTAAATGCTAAGGCATTGCACTCAGTGATCTTCTTGATGGAATCTAATAATACATCTATTATATTGGTGGGTCTGTAATCCAAAATGGAACTGCTAGGTGGAGTGTGAGGTTCAACAGTTTGTTTCATCTCTCTGGTCTCCTTAGCCGCTTCTGCAATTTTATTTCCATCCATAACCTCTTCCTTGTTTATTGTTTCTTCCTTATGCTCACTCTAATTATCAACCTTGCTATCTGTTGGTTCAGATATCTTTTGTTCATGTTCTTTTGTACCGATGATAATTACCACTTCAACTTCTACTGGTATTTTAGTGTGGGGCTGAGTAGTTTCTTTATCCATGACTATGTTGAAGTCCTGAGTGTCCATATTCATTGTAAACAAAATGTCTGACTCTAGATCAACATCATCTCTTGTCACATCCTCTGCTTTCTCTTTTGTTGGCTGATTTTCTATTGGTACTGGTTTCAAAATATTCGTCAAGTTGTTAGGCTTCTACAAATAGAGAACTAGGATCTTGTACCAATTGTTAGATGCAATGACAGTCCCAAAGACACTGAGAGGGGGGGGTGAATCGGTGTCTAACCAATAGGTGAAATATTTGAACTTATTTGTAACTTTATAACCCAAATTAATGTACTAGTAAACAAATAGAAATGGAGTAAAGAGAAATAGAAATGCAACCATCAATGAACACCATAACACATATATTTTTGGTGAGGAAACTCGGTAAGGGAAAAACCTCAATGGGATTTGTGACCCACACTATTTACTCACTAGCCAATATTAATAAATATTACTTACAATAAGGGCCTACACATGCAAGAAGGCCAACAGCCTAGAGCTCACTCTTAATGATAGAAAGGAGTCCCTCTGATTACAAAATGGATAATTAAATCCAAATACAATGTATTGCTTTACAATAGCATCTACAATGCCTGATTTAGTATCGGTTTAAGCTCAATAAAAAACCTTAACCAAAAACCTTGTCTGTGAATAACATTCACTCTACTCTTCTCTACTTCTTATTCGCTCATAAGATAATTACATCATAATGCATACATAGTTATTCTCTCTCATATTCATATCATATCTACCTTACAACTTCACTTCCTTCACTTACTTCACTTTTTCTCACTTTTTTTAACAAAATAATTTACAAGATCTCATACATAAATGATTCTTTACAATATATCAAGTTGGCTATACAAATATTATTTACAATACAAAGCATTGTTATCCAAGTCGGCTAGAGTACCGATATGTCAGTATGTTCTGTTGTCGGTGTAGACTGGATGTCAATGAGAAGTGTTTGCCGGTGTCGATAAGTGATGTTGTTGCCAGTGTAGCCTGTGAACCATAATACCAGTTGGTTGCCATCAATGACAACATAAACTATTCTCATCTGAGTGTATAATGCCAACACTTTATATGCTTTTTATTGATTTTTTCCAAGACTTTACATTTGAAGCGTAGAATTTCTTGAGATGGATGGAATTGATAGGTTCATCAAACCAATCACCTTCAAGAGTAGATAACTTCTATGCTCCTGAGCCATATGTTGCTACTATGACAAAAGGACCTAACCAATTTGGTTTAAATTTACCCTTCTTTTCTCGGTCTTGTTGATTTCTTAGATTCTCCCTTAGAACTATATCTCTAATCTGAAAAATGTGTGGCTTGACTTTATGATTATAAATTCTTGTCATTCTCTATTGATATACCTTCAAATGATCTATTGTATTTTGGAGATGTTCCTGAATCAGTTCAAGTTCTTGAAATCTAGAGACTCATTCTTCTTCTTCTTCTTCTCGTATAAGACCTTTCAAGGAAACTCATAGAGAAGGTATCTCTACTTCTATTAGTAATATGGCTTTTGATCCATAAACTAAGCAATATGGAGTTACCCTCATTGGTGTGTGGATGCTAGTGTGGTATGCCCAAAGAACAGGATTTAGCTAAATGTGTCAATCTTTTCCAGCTTCGTTGACTATTTTCTTCAAGATTTTCAAGATAGTCTTGTTTGATGACTCAACTTGACCATTTCCTTTTTTGGATAATACAAAGTAGAAAACCTATGTTGGATATGGAATGGATCACATATTTCCTTCACATCTTGATTCTTAAATGGTCATCCATTATCAGTGATAATGGATAGGAACTCCATAGCGATAGATTATATAATTCAAGATGAATGATGATATTTGTTTTCTTGTCACTTTTGTCAAAGGTACTGCTTCAACCCATTTAGTGAAATATTCAATAGCAGTCAGAATAAAATTATGTCCATTAGAGGATGAAAGATTTATCTTACCTACCAAATCAAGGCCCCATTGAGAAAATGGCCATGATCCTCCTATAGGATGCAATTCTTGTGCTAGTGCATGGATGAGATTCCCATGGATCTGGAATTGTTTGTATTTCTTGGAATATGTGAATGAATCTCTCTCCATAGTAGGCCAATAGTAATCCATACAAAGAATTTTCTTATCCAGGATTAATCCACTTGAGTGTGTACCACAAATACCTACGTGAACTTTGTTAAGAAATTTCTCAGATTATTTTTGTTTGTGACATCTCAATAAAGTATTATCTAGACCTCACGTATATAAGGTATCAACAATAATAGTATAGCAAGATGATTGATGGATAAAATTTCTTCTCTGATTGCGGGATAGGTCAGGAGGAAGGATATTCTCTTTTAAGTATTGATAAGTTTGGCTATATAAGGATTGACTGGTTCCCGATATATGGCAAATTATGTAGGTATATTGGGATTGAATGGTAGGGATTAAGATATCTTCTACTAGGAATTCGTAACATTGTTGATTCTCTTGATTTTGCAAGAGAGATGCTATTGTAGCCATTGCATCTAATGCTTTATTCTCATTTCTTAGGATCTGAGTGAATGATACTTCTTCAAAGTGTTTCTTTAAACTCTTCTACCAACTATTTGTAGGGCATGAGCTTGTCATCCTTAGTTTGATAATCATCATTTATTTGGTTGATGATTAGCTTTGAATCACCATTGACATGTAATTCCTTGATATTCCATTCAATAGCCATTTTGATCCCAATAGGCAATGCTTCATATTCTACAGTATTGTTTGTGCATGGAAACCATAGTCTATATGATTTTGGAATTATGTATCCTTGAGGTGTGATGAAAAAAATTCCTGTGCCTGATTCATATTATGTATAAGAACCATCAAAGTACAACTCCCAAAATTTTGTACTTATTGTTAGAATTTCTGCATCAGGAAATTCAATGTGCAATGGTATGTCATCTTGTAAAGGTGCTTCAGCTAATTGATCAATAATGACCCATCCTTTGATATCTTTCCAATCATCATATTCTATATCAAACTCACTTAGTACCATAACCCATTTTGCTAGTTTTCCTGTCAGAGTTGACTTGTTCAACAAACACTTTAGTGGGTCTATTTTTACTATCAGTTTCACAGAATGAGTCAATATATAATGATGCAGCTTCTGAGTTGAAAATACAACTGCTATACATGTCTTCTCTATTGATGTATAATTCAATTCGTAGCCGACAAGGGTTCTACTGATGTAATACCCTACTCTTTCTTTTCCTTCTTCATCATGTTATTCTAAGAGAGCTCTTAGTGATACTGTAGATGTCTAAAAATGGTCAACACTTGCGGAGTCATACTTTAACATTTGCGCATTGCCTTATTTTAGGGTTCTTGCATCACATTAACATTTCTTCTATGTTGCACACTTGGTTTTTATCATTTGCGAGCATTGAGTCCTTCTTCTGCATTCCTCATTTTTCTCGCTTTCGAATTAGGTCTTGTCGATAGCAATCTTCAGTCATGATTTTGGTCGATCTTATCTTGTCACATCATGGTGTGTGCTCATTTATTATCATTTTGGACATTGTCAATCCTAATCAATGATGGAATTAGGGCTTTGTCCTCTTGTCATCTTGTGATCAATTCGTCATCAATCCTCATCCTTGTCAATCTTGTCATCTTGCGATTGATTCGTCATCAATCCTCATCCTTGTCAATCTTGTCATCTTGCGATCGATTTGTCATTGATCCTCGTCCTTGTCAATCTTGTCATCTTGCAATCGATTCGTCATCGATCCTTGTCCTTTTCAATCTTGTCATTTTGCGATTGATTCGTCATCGATCCTTGTCTTGGTCAATCTTGTCATTTTGTGATTGATTTATCATCGATCGTTGTCCTTTTCAATCATGTCAATTTGGATCAATTAGTCATTGTTCCTCATCAATTGGTGCCTATCAATTTGATCTCTTTGTCAATCTTGGTCAATTTGTCAACCGATCTCAATCATTTATCAACATTGGTCCTTTGTCAGTCAGAATCATGATCGAACCTACATTAATTTCTTGTTGTCTTGACCTAATTCCTTGTCCTCTTATTTCTAGGGTTTTATGATTTGATCATTTAATCCTTTTATTCTTCTTGGTGGGTTAAATAAATCTATTTATTTAGTCCTAGGTATTTTTCATGAATTAATTAATGGATGAAAACCTATTAATTAATTCACCTAATTTCTATTTCATCTTTTTCCTCGATTTTCCAATTTACTAATTTCTCCTAATTCCTAATTTCTATTTCTCCTATTTTCTTCAATTTTTCTAATTTTTCCCCTAATTTTCTCCTATGTTTATGCTTCCATTTGTTGCAATCATGGAGGCTATTTTCTCTCTTCCCTTTTGTCATGGGAATGACATTTTAATCTTGTCATAATTTGTCATAATTTTGTCAATCAATCAATCTTGCATGTTAATCTTGTCATAATTTTGCCATTCATGATTTGAATTTCCATTCAAATCTCTTCATGCTAATCTTGTCCTCTCTCCAATTTTTCTATAAATTGGATGATTTTCTTCAATGAAAGGAGAGAAAACCACACTTCTAGTATCCTTATGCTGCCATTTTTCTAGTCATCTTGCTTTCATACTATGCTTTTGCACTTGTAGGTGAGATCCACAAACACACTAATTTGAAGGAGAAAGAAGGACAATGGAGGAACAATGAAGGAGATACATGCTTTGGTTTGCATTTTATTTTAATATTTCATCTTCATGCCTTTATTGAATGTTTTTAGGATTTCTTATCATTGCAATCTAGTTTTTGTGGTTGAGCTAGTTTAACATTGCTTTGATCCATTCCATTTTCCTATCTACATTTTCTGGTGAAAAAATCAAGAAATAGGGCGACTCAGAGCTTTCTGGATACTCCTGTGCCTGTGTCAAGACATCCTGCACCTATGGCAAGATATCCTGCACCTGTGTTGAGACATTATGTTCCTGTGTAAGGCCAGAAACAGAGGTGAAACTAGAGTTTTTACTTGCAAATTACTTTGTTTTTCATTCTATTTTTTTTTACATTTTGGTTTTTCCTTGGTACTGATTCTCTGTGCAACATCTTGGTGTTACGTGTGATGAAGAGTCAAAATACAACTACTAACAAATCTTATGCAGGACACAGTCAAAGACTTTCACTAAAACATCATGCTTCCATTTTTTAAAGTAGTTGCATATTTAATTTTTTAAAGGTTAATGAACACCATGCATGCTTTGTTTGTTTTTAGCATGATTGCATGTTTTAACCCTTAGAATTGGGTCTACCTCCCGATTTTCCTGGCACTTCGCACAGGCATTGGTGAGAGGGAATGACCCAAAGTGGTGATGAGCTAAAGCCAAGCTCTTCCGAACCACTCTAAATAACCGTGGATGCAATGAAAGTTGTAGACAACAGGTGCTAGAATGGTATTGTGACGATTTATTCGCCAGATCAATACCAACCTGAATGGATGCCCTTACTAGAATCTCTTATTTTTAGAGGCCAAAATCCTTCTATTTGTTGGCTCAGGCGTTGTGATATGTGCATGCTGAAGACACCTCTCATGTACTCCTTAGTTAGAGATAGCAAGTTCTTGGGAAGTAATGCCCCTTGAACTCAAAGCTTGGTATGCCCGAGAAGTGAGTGCACTGTAAGGGGGAGCCGGTGCTACCAAGCGTCTAGCTATCCAGCTAAGTGTTGTATTTCATTAGAGGATTCAATAGATATTGTCCTTGCCAGCCATAGGATTTGTTGTAAATGTGGTTGATTGTCTTGATTCAAAGTCAAACAAACATTTTGTCTTCCGTGATTGTCAAAAGTTAAATAAAAAACAAACTTTCAAAAGTGCTCATAATCAACTTGGGTTTTCAAAATCAAAAACCTTCAATTCAAAACAAAATCAAAACAAAAGTCCAAATTTGTCCAAGTATTCATCCAACATTTGAATGTGGCTTGTCAAAACATTGAATATCCTTGTTTCAAAATTCATGTCACTTTAGGCTAGGTTTTGCATAGTCCAACTTAGGTCCTAGGACATATTGTCATCTCCCTTCATTTTAGTCCTTTTCATTGCAAGCGTCCTCATTTTGCACTTAGGTTCAAAAGAATTTCCCTAAGTTTGCATTTCATTGTCATATCTAAGCTA
This sequence comes from Cryptomeria japonica, assembly GCF_030272615.1. Taxonomy (NCBI): domain Eukaryota; kingdom Viridiplantae; phylum Streptophyta; class Pinopsida; order Cupressales; family Cupressaceae; genus Cryptomeria; species Cryptomeria japonica. The sequence continues at coordinate 283,226,259 of NC_081412.1, forward strand.
GATTTCCATTTAGGTGACATTCCTGCATTATCCTTGTCATGCTAAAATTAGGTATTGCCTAGGTTGCATTTCGCATATTCCAAGTCATTGGTCTTCGCATATCCTTGTCATTGTATTGTCATCTTGTCTTGCCTTCATCTTGTCATATCATATCCTTAGATCATTTTCATGTCCTAAGTCATTTTAATAATCATTGCCTTCCTGCATTTAGTTTCAAAAATTTGGTTTGTCAAATTTTGAAAAATCAAAAACTTTGGATGATACCCTAAGTTGTTGTTAGGGAGTCTTGACCTGGTCTAAAAATTTGTCCTTTCATTAATATCATTTTTGTCAAACCTAGCTTAGTATCCAAGCATATAGGTGAGACATTATCAATTTGTCCTATTGTCATTTGGTCCTTTGTCCTTTAAGGTCTTGGCTTCATTCCAACTTCCCAAGGTTGAGTCTTTAGGTTTGCATTTCAAAAAGTTTGTCCAAATCTTGAAAAAACAACAAAAACATAGGTTGCATTCTTGCCATAGATTGCATTTTCATCTATTTAAGTTGCATATCATACATCATACTTTTAAAATAAAAAAAATCCCAAAAATATTGCATTTGCATAGTGACATGCCTGTTGAAACAAGGTCCAAATCTAAGAAGATGGGTGAACCAACATATCAACCCATTGACAATGTATCAAACTCACAGTTTCAACCTAGTCAAACATTACAAATTGAAGGTTCGTCAAACACATCATTACCACCATATGGAATGGTTCAACTTCAACCACCTCCATTATATGAGCCAGTGTTTGTACCCATGAAACCAGGATATGGGAGTGTTCCACCAACGCCAAGGGAAAATACACCTTTTGACTGGAATCAACTGAACCTACAACATGAAATTCAAACATTACATGAGGAAAAAACTCTTTCACAAGGATTTGGTTCAGATCAAGGCATTCAACAAGAAATAAATCCAAATGTTTTACTAGATTCTTCATTAGATTTTGATGCTTCCGATGATGTTGATATGTTCCTTAAAGATCTGAAGTTGACAAAAAAGATGGATAAATTCTTGAACAAGGTCTTTAAGATGTTTCCACAAAAATATCTTGATATGATGAGTAATGTGACCTCCTCAAATGCGCAAATTAATGTGCAAAAACAACAAGGCGGTGAGCTGTTAAGTTTCTCTCCACATCCAAATGAAGAAAATGTGCAACAAGAAACTCAACACACCTTGATGAGTAAATGTGCTTCAAAAACGTTGACAGTGACTATCCACAAAAGTCACCATTCGAAACAATAAACAATTTGTTATTTAATACAACACCTTTAACACAAGATCAAATGATGGCCACACAAATATTGACAGATGTCCCTCAACAAGAAATGATTCCTTGAATAATTACAAGTGGATCAAAATCTAAGATGCAAGAAAGCTATACGACTAGAATGCTTGACCTTACGAATGTTCAAAACAATTCTACAATGCAACAAAGTTTCTGTGTCCCATCAAGTTCAATATGTTTGGCAAATACTCAAGTACCCATTATACAAAATATTGTGACAGATCCTTCGATAGTGGCAACACAAAGAGCCACAAATAGTGGTGTGCACCAACAACAAGTGTTGCAACAATTGAGGAATGCACAAAAGGCACAATCGAATGCGCAAACAAGTAATGCACAACAACAACAATATCGCATCTGACAACAAGTGGCAGTGCCTTCTACACCATTACAAGTTAATTCAAACTTGTAACCACCACAATGGATTGGACAAACAACACAGCAAGTTAATGCGAGTGCCATACCCCATCTAAAGGAGAAACAACAAAAACCTCCCAAACAAAGTTTTTTGCAAATGATGGGATTTACATCAGGACAACAACAATTGGCACAAAGTCAGCAAATTCTGATTCATCAGCATCAACAACAACATGTGCCTCAATATGTGCCAAGAAAAACAAGTTATCATACTTCACAACCACAACTGATGTCCGTGCAATATCAACAACACCCTCAATTGCAATATCAACCAAGGCTACCAATGATGATCCCATCACAAGAAGCACAACAATAGGGTCAATGTCAAGGCATAGCACAACCACAACAACAAGAGCTGTATCAAGACCTTTATATGCCAGAAACACCAAAGACAATAATTTTAGAGAATCAATAGCCAATGTAGAGCATGATGTATCGACAAAGAGTATACCCAAGAATGAATGATGAACTTCCAAAATCTTCAATATCTGACACAGTGGCGCAATAGCTTGAGAAGTTGCAATGACAAATCAAAGCATTGCAAACCAAAGAGACAAAGAAATTATACACCAATCAAGATTTATGTCCTAATCCATTTGACAAGAGCTTGTACATGCCTCCCTTTCCTAAGCATTTTGAGGCACCTCATTTTGAGAAATATAAAGGGACAGGCAACCCAAAAGACCATATACGAGCATTTTTCATAGCATGTACTGAAGTGAGCTATGAGGAAACATATTTGATGCACTTATTCGCATGAAGTCTCACAAGACAAGCCATGGATTGGTATTCACATTTGCCAGGGAACATAAAGACATGGCCGGAATTGGCTCAAAAGTTTATATCCCACTTCGCATTCAACATTGACACCGAAGTGACCATGTCAGATTTATGCAACACAAAGCAAAAGCAAGGTGAACCATTAGTGACTTTCTTACAAAGATGGTGAGGCTTGTATAGTCATTCTTCCCTAGATATACCTGAAGAACAACAAGTGAACTTGTTTATTCAAAATTTGGTCCCAGAAATGATGTACAAGCTTAAAATGAAAAGTCCTAGTACCATTGAGAAGCTCATTAAGAAAGGGATGAATATTGAAAATGCTCTTGTAGCTAAGGGATTCATTAAGCTCAACAAAGACAGTGACAACACAAACAATTTAGGGGACAGAAATAGATTTTGGTACAAAAACAAGAATGTCACTAACGACGGAGTTGTCAATGCAAGAGCAATGAATGAAAATCAACCCAAGTTCACAATAAAGAAATTGAGTGCTCCTAGTCTATCAGCTATGCAACAAAATTAGACACAAGCAAGCAATGTTATTCAACAACCGCAACACCAACAGTATGATCAACAACAAAAACCTTTTAGATCAAGGGATGGGCCTCCTCGACAATTTACGCCATTGGGAGAGCCTATTAAATCAGTAATGAAACAATTGATACAAGCAAATTTTATTAAGTTACCAGATGTCAAGGAAGAACCATTGGTAAAGACGCATTGGTGGAATGATAATACATATTCTGAATACCATCGGTCAAAAGGACATAAAACCGCATCGTGTTTTCAATTGAAACATATGATTCAAGACTTGTTAGATCAAGGAGTAATTGAGGTAGACCCACCCAATGCGACCTCTAACACTGATCATACAATTTTTAAAACTCCTTTGCTTGATCATGACAAGGGTAAAGCATCTTCTTCAAACTCTACCCAAATAGCGAATCTTAATTATGCAAATGCTGGTTATAACAATGTCATCAATTGTTTTCGAGCATCAAATGAGTATGTTTCCACCATAAGAATAAAGGGACAAGACCCTTCTTGCACAGTCACCACTCGTCGATCCAAAATAGTCCTGAAAGGAGCTCCTGCAATTCCTCCCAAATCAACTCCTATGAGTCAGTATAATCTCCTAAATCATCTGGGGAAGACACTTGCACAAATATCAAATCTTGAGTTGTTGAAAATGTCCCCTATGCATCGTGCAGTCCTAGATAAAGCTTTAACTGAGTCCACTATCCCGATAGACATTGATGTTGACCAGTTTCAAGCCCAAATTGGACATCTAGCTATTTCCCAACACGTCACCTTTTCTGATAATGATATTTCTCCTGATAAGCTCCCTCATAATGATCCTTTACATCTTGAAGTCTTTGTCCATAATTGCAAGATCCGACGAGTCTTGATAGATGGCGGAGCAGGTCTTAACATCTGTACCTTGAGAGTGGTCATTGGTCTTGGTTATATAGAAAATGACATTGATTCTTCCAGAAGAATAACAATCAAAGCATATGATGATGCTGAGCACCCATCTAAAGGGGTAATTTCATTGCCTATCAGAGTCGGTCTAGTGATAGAAAACACTTTCCTGCAGGTCCTAGACCTCGATCTCCCTTACAATATGATTCTTGGTCATCCGTGGATCCACACAATGAAAGTAGTTCCATCTACTTATCATCAGTGTTTAAAATATCCTTACAATGGGACTGAGATAATAATTCCAGGAGATAGTAATCCATTTCAATTTTGTGCTAATCTAAAGGATTCCCTGAAGCAACAAGTCCCAGTCAATAGAGCGGCCCACTCACATAATTATGTGGATCATAATGAATTGTTAGATGTTGTCAAAGGAAAATTGAAGATACAGGACCAAGGATGTGGAGAGTATTCAATGGCTCAAAAATTCCTCATTGGGAATTTACCAATATCTCCAAAATCACATGGCAAACCACATTTGTTGCAAAAGGAACCTAAGATAGTCATTCAATATCAGCCCCCCACTACATTTACAAAATGGGGTGAACTTAACAAGGAAACTTTGGATGATGATGTAATAGATTGGCTTTATAAGGATCCGACTGATACACCACCTGTCAAGTTGCCAGTGGAGCGGTATGGAAAAGGGTTTACTATACTGCAGAAAAAGGGATATGATGGCTACAGTGGTTTGGGCCCTGACAAGAAAGGAAGACCGGAACCTATTATACCTAAGATACGACATCCAACTTTAGGGTTAGGTTCTGTACCATTGCGAATTGGAACCTCATCTACCAAAGTGACCGCATGTGGAAAGGGGCGTGACTTTGATGATGAAACAACACCTGAGGATATCCAACCGGAAACTGATTCCAATGAATGGGAATGGAGTTCCCTTTCTTCTAGCTCCTATGCCCTTGAGGATATTTTCCTTGACCCTAATGATTTGCCCATGGAAGACAAACATGAAATAACTCCCCCTCCCAAAACATGTCCTAGTGCTTGGATAGAGTCATTCTGGGACCCAAGCTCTGAATCAGATACGAGCAGTTCAGACAGTGATACCATGGACATCGCTATCCTTACCATCTCAGCCCTGACTCTCCTTGAAACTGATGATGACATACCCCTTGTCTATCCACAGCTTATTCAACATGACCAACAAGAACCACTCAAATTGGATTGTTTTCAAAATGACGAAGCAATTGCAGAATTCCTTGGACTACGGGAAGGCATACCATGAGGCGATCATAAGGCAGGGTTTGCTATTGATTTAGATTCCATAGCATATTTTGGGGAGTCAACTCTATCTTCTAGTCATAAAAATGAAAAAGAAAAAGAAAAAGTAAAAAATCAAAAGAATGGGTCTTTGAGTGAAAACCGCAAGGCACTCTCTGACCATGGAAAAGTAAAAATACAAGACGTACCTGTAGGTGAAAACGTCTCTGAGGTGCCCAAAGGTGGAAGATTGGAAATACCCTTGTCAAGTCAGGATAAATCAACATTTCTTGTGGAAATGACCGAAGAGATAAATTTGGGTACACCAGACAACCCTAAGGTCATTCATTTCGCTGCCTCTTTATCAAAACAAGAAAGGATAGATTTTGTCAATTTCTTTCTCGAAAGGAAGATCAATTTTGCATGGTCTTATGCAGATATGCCCGACCTTGATCCAGAATTAGTCCTTCATCACTTGCCATTAAAACTAGATGCCAAGCCCATCAAACAAAAACTCAGAAAGATGCATCCCCAGGTGGCTCTCTTGGTCAAAGTAGAACTCAAAAAATTATTAGATGTGGGCTTTATCAGACCAATTGATTATGCAGATTGGATTTCAAATTTGGTACCAGTTAGCAAAGTAACTAGGGGCATCAGAATTTGTACGGATTTTAGGGATCTTAATAAAGCATGCCCTAAAGATGACTTTCCACTGTCGAATATAGACATCATAGTTGACATGACTGCTGGATATGAGATGCTATCATTGATGGATGGTTTTTTCGGATATAATCAAATTCACATTGCTCCTGAAGATCAACATAAGACGACATTCACATGTGCTTGGGGTACCTACTACTGGAATGTGATGCCCTTTGGCCTTAAAAATGCTGGAGCAACATATCAAAGAGCTATGACAACAATTTTCCATGATTTTATGCATACTTTGATGGAAGACTATGTTGATGACCTATTATGCAAATCCATCACAAGAGATAGTCATCTAGCCATCCTTGGCCCAATCTTTGATTGAATGGAAACCTACAAGCTCAGACTCAACCCAAAGAAATGTGTCTTTGGTGTCAAAGCCAACAAATTATTAGGGTACATTGTTTCTCACAGAGGCATAGAAGTGGACGCCGAAAAAGTTAAAGCAATAATGGAGATGCCTCCTCCTTCCAATCTCCGTCAACTAAGAAGTTTGCAAGGGAAGTTACAGTCAATCCGCTAGTTTATAGCTCACTTGGCAGACAAATGTCATCCCTTCCAACATTTATTGCATAAAGGTGTCACCTTTAAATGGACTGAGCAATTTCAGTCAGCATTTCAAACTCTCAAGGATTATCTGATGTCACCACCTATTCTAATGCCTCCTATAGCAGGGAAGCCATTCATATTGTATATCTCTGCAACTGAAACAACACTGGGAGCTCTCTTAACCCAACAAGATGAGAAAGGCAAAGAACGAGCTATTTATTATATCAGTCAGACACTAGTGGCCTATGAACTGAATTATTCAACTATTGAATGGGCATGTTTGGCAGTGGTATTTGCAACACAGAAGCTTTGACACTATATGTTAAATCATCAGATGTTGCTAGTTACAAAAATTGATCCCTTGAAATACTTGCTTAGCAGGGCAGCTTTGACAGGTCGCTTGGCAAAGTGGGTTATGATCCTAAGTGAGTTTGATATTGAGTACATTGAGAGAAAGGCAATAAAAGGACAAATCATAGTAGATCAACTTGCAGAGGCACCTATTCATGATGATCATCTGATGTTGACAGATTTTCCTGATGAATCAGTATTTTCTCTTACTTCTTCTAAGGAATGGCAATTATACTTTAATGGATCTGGCTTAGGAGTAGGTATATTACTTGTCACCCCTCAAGGAGATGCTATCCCCAAGTCATATAGGATCACTTTCCATTGCACCAATAATATTGTAGAGTACAAAGCTCTGGTCACAGGACTCAGAATAGCAATCTAATGGAACATTACACATTTGCAAGTCTATGCAGATTCCCAGTTAGTCATCTGTCAAGTGAATGATGACTATGAAACAAAAGATGAAAAGCTTCTTCCCTACAAGCATATGGTGGATTTCTTCAAGACAAAATTTACGGCTATCCATTTCAGTCAAGTTCCAAGAATTCAAAACAAGTCAGCAGATGCTATGGAAACTATTGCTTCCATGTTAAATATGCCTCACAATATGGACAGATGTGAATTTTTGGTCGAACAGTTGCTGGTGCCTTCTTTTGAAATTCTGACAGCAGATGTGATGTGTGTTCTTGTTGGTCCTAATTCCCCATTGTACAATGACATCTATCAATATTTGAAATCCCAAACCTTACCACCTAACCTTTCCTCTAACCAACGCCGAGCCTTCATACGCCAAACTGCCAAATATGTCATCATCACAGACACCCTTTACCATCATTCCTTTGACCACACCCTCCTCAGGTGTTTGGATTCTGACGAGGCACAAACGGCTTTACACGAGGTTCATGATGGTATATGTGGGGGCTATTTCAATGGTCTGTGTCTAGCTAAAAAGTTGATTCGTGCTGGGTATTATTGGCCCACCATGGAAAAGGATGCTCATGATTTTGTCAAGAAATGCTACAAATGTCAAATACACGGAAATTACATTCATGCGCTAGCTCAAGAAATTCACTCTGTCATATCTCCATGGCCCTTTTCTCAATGGGGATTGGGTCTTATTGGCAAGATTCACCCGACATCTGCAAATGGACACAAATTCATCATCACAGCCATATAATACTTCACAAAATGGATCGAGGCTATCCCTATGACCTATATTACTGGTGTTCAAATTTCAAAGTTTCTACTGAATTATATTATATGCAGATATGGGTTTCCCCTTGCAATAGTCACAGATAATGGCCGTCCTTTCAAAAATAAAGATTTCAAGGAACTCTGTGAAAAGTTTCGCATCCAACACTATTTCTCCAGTCCTTATTATCCACAAAGTAATGGTCAAGCTGAAGCATCAAATAAAACCATCATTAAGATCTTGAAAAAGGTTGTCAATAACACTGGTCGAGATTGGCATGTGCAGCTGAATCTAGCATTGTGGGCTTATCACACTTCCATCTGCACACCTACTGGCACAACACCGTATTCCTTGGTGTATGGTGCAGAAGCCATTTTTCCTTTGGAAGTGGAAATTCCCTCTTTGCATGTTTCCCTGCAATATTTGATTGATGATGAGATGCACAGGGTCTCTAGGCTGTATCAGCTTGAGATGTTAGATGAGAAACGTCAGGCAGCCCTGACACATTTGCAAGCATATCAAAACTGTCTCTATCGCTCTTATAATAAGAAGGTCAAGGGGTGACACTTCGAAGTGGGTGATTTGGTCCTAAAGGAGAACCTGAAGAATACACAATCCACTGACATCATCAAAGGAAAATTTGAGCCTAATTGGGTTGGGCCTTTCATAGTTACTGCAGCCTATGGTTCAGGGGCATATCAGCTTGCAACCCCAGATGGTGAACCTTTGTCAGATCCTGTAAATAGCATGCATCTTCGAAGGTACTGGGCATAGTTTTTCTGTCAGCAGTTCTTCAATATGATCAAGAAAAAATACAAAAAAATGAAAAACAAAAAAAAAAATTAAAAAAAAAAAAGTGAAAAATTGAAAAGAACAAAAGTAAAGAAAAATAATTCACCCTCTAGTGAAAACCTGGCAAACAGGCGCTTTGGGCAAGTACCATGGTGAAAACTTGGAAAACAGGCGCCATGTGTAAAAGATTAGTGCTCCATCATCTATCATGACCCCTAGCTATACTTTCCCCCCACAGGTTTATCATGCTTATCCTTGCCCTGACCTAATGTTCTGTTCCAGGCCTATGATTGGTCAACATCATTGTCTTGCATACTCAGGTTTCTAGTCCTTGTGCATATGTTTCAATCCTGGTCACTGTATATCTTTCAAATGTTCATTGGGTGCGTGCCCCTTGTCATGATCAATTACTAGAGCATTCAAATCGCATAATGTCCTGAAATAATCCAAAAAAAAAAATCGAATAATGTCCTGAAATAATCCAAAAAAATCACATAATGTCCTAAAAAAATCCCTAAAAAAATTGAATAATGTCCTAAAAAAAAATCCCTAAAAATCAAATAATGTCCTAAAAAAAATCCCTAAAAAGTCAAATAAAGTCTTGAAAAATGAACAATTTTTTTTTAAAAACATCAAAATCCAAAAACAATTTCTTTGGCATTTTTCATTTTGTCAATAAATGGTACCCTCTGTACATAGACAGATCGCTGAGCATACATCCAACGATAATCAATCAAACATTTGTGTAGACAACAAATAGATAACATGTTACAACATTGCGCTTTACTGAAATCACACATTAACAGATGAACTTTTCAATCAAACCAAACATTCAAACTGATCAAAATTGACATATCAATCAATCAACATCAATATCATTTGTCCTTGTCACTATTATCATGGGTCTTATACAGGGTGTGGTATACTCGAAACCAGACTGTGTCCTATCTTAGACGGGGTACCGCATTCCCTGAAACCAGACAGCATGATCATTCTTGTTTTCCACCTTTGACAATGACAATCAGAATATTTGTTTGACTTGGTCGAATTTGTGTGTCTTATCTTTTTATTGGTTTATCTTTGGCTTCAATCATGTTCCTATGTTGCTCGATGATGTCACTGAGTGATTTAGAGTGACTGGGATGGTTCATGGTCCCTTTCCTTTTTTGTTGTGTTTGTTGTTTGTGGAATGTTTGTCACAAACTGGGGCAGCTATATCATTGGGTGTCTGTGATAAGTACATTCACTTTGTGAACACCACACATACCTCGACCCTTGATGTATGCACCCCAGGATGCTTCACTCATTCCTTGTGTGTGATGTGTCTATCCTTTGCAAAAGGGGTTGCGTTCAAGCTCTGGCCTTTAATGCCATGATGCTCTACATCTGCTTTGCTACATTAAATAAAGGTTCTCACCTATTTATGTGCATTTGTGAAAGCAAGTTTTCTTTCATGTCTAACTGTCCTCTATCTAATTTCTTCTTACTAACATTTCTTCTGTCAGTCTTGGCAGTCCATCCAATCTAGTTCTCTGATCTCCAAATAAATAAGCTACATCCTGCATTCATGGGTTAGTACATTTGCAATATATCAAGCCCATACAAAGCATTTTATCCATTTCATCTTATACATGTATCAAAAACATAAACAACATTCATACATGTTTCAAAAATAGTACATAGACAGTGCATAAGACATCCATACATGGAAAGTAAACATAAGCCATAATACATTGCATCCCATCATGTAGCTACATATCATATCATATATCAACAAAAAAAGTATCGGAGTACAAAATTGGACTGTCTGTCCCATATATGGCCCGCAGGCTATGTACATAATGTCAAATGTCCCCATCATAAGGAGCATGTGCCTCTGTCACTGGGTGCTCCCTCTGTCCTCCTCATTTCTGCTATGTCTTGAGGATGAAGCCCCTCTTGTCCCTGGTCCTGGCTGTGGTGGTCTCCTAGGTCCACTCACCCCCATGCTGCTCACTGACCTCCGAGAGCATGGCCTGCTCTCTGTCCTCAATCATGACCGATATGACACTGCTCTCTGCTCTAGTGGAATTGCAGTCTCATATAGAGTCCTTAAATGGTGCATCTCATCTCTTGCCTCTAATAACATCTATGCCATCTCACGTGCACTAGCATCCCTAATCGACCCAACATACTCGATCACTCTCTACTCTGCTTGCTGTGCCTGGGCTAACGCTATATCTCGAGCCACTGTCAGCCTGGCTATCTCTGCTTTGTACCCATTCCTCTTAGTTGACCATTGATCCTACTCTGTCCTCAAGATAGCATTCTATCCCTCTAATGTGGCAATGTAATCATGTTGACTCACTATGGTGGCCCTACATGTCTGCATCTCCTCTATGCTCATTGTCTCCTGCCCTATGGGTATATCCTGTAATGCCTCGTGATCTGCTGGATCTAGCTCATCTCGCTGCATGCACCTAGGACTCTCCTCATCCCCCTCATCCTCATCTCCCTCCTCATCATCTCCATCCTCATCATCTCCCATCTCATCCTCTCCCTCCTCATCCTCTCCCTCCTCATCCTCTCCCTCCTCATCATCTCCATCCTCATCATCTCCCTCCTCATTATCTCTATCCTCATCATCTTCCTCCTCCTGTCTCCTAGGTATCAGAATATCAGGATCCATCAATGGCACTAGCCCCCATCGTGCAAACCATCGCTCATACTCCTCTGTCATCCCAGCATCTATAACATCTAATCTCCAATCCCACTATCTCCTCTATAGCTGTGTGAAGTCGGTATATGCTATGTGTGGCTGAATCATCCTCCCCCACTGACTCGCCTCTCTATGAGATCAGGCAAAGTGTGCAGTCCCTATCGGTACATCTTGCCTCTCTCCAAACTATCATCTGACTCTCTCTGGCAGATACATCTCAATCACTCTTTGGTGGTTCACTGGTCGCCCAATCAGGTATCTCTCTTGTCTGCAATATGGTAGCTCATCACCATCATCTAGCCATCCAGGGCAATCAAGATATGGCCTCCATGTGAAATCTCTCAACCTGTCTAGCTCATGTCACCAATACAATATGTATCCAAATGGACCTTGTCTCAATGCTCCCCCATAGCAGTACACATATGGTCGATGTGGTACTACCTGTCTCTTTGCAATTGGCTGACATATGGCTATGTGCTCAAATGCCCATACTTGTAACAATGTGACCCCACAGCTCAAAGTCTGAACCCTCTGATATGCTATTTGATGCAACTAAAAATACAGCATGGCAAGCACAAATGGTCCCCATGCATATATAGTCCCCTTCGTTTCCATCTGCTCTAGCACTCTTCCCCATCTAATAGGGAATCTATGTCCTTATCTGTCACCTGCTAATAGGCATGCCATAACCACTGCTATCACCACATATCGCTGATCATACTCTGATGCCATGGTCTCCCAGCCAATCTCCCTCTCTATGATATCAAGGTCATCTGCGTCACACTCAAATAATCTGCACAACGAGTCTCTCCCTGTCGCTAGGTCATATACTACCATCTCCCCATGAATCAGAATGTGGAGGATACGCCACACGTCCTCTAGTGTCATCGTCGCCTCTCTAGTCGGCAGATGGAATGAGGAAGTCTCTGAATGCCATCGCTCTGCCAATGCAGTGAGCAGTTTTGTGTTTGCCCTAATCTTGGGCATGTATGTGATGTAGTATAATCCAAGTTTTGCTAGTGTATCTTTGTCAGTACTCCTGAGTCTGTATCGCAACATGAAGTAGTTGGGTCTGTTCTCTCGCATAATCAATGGATACTATCGACTCTGCATCACAATTGGGGCACAATTTGTTAGTTTTAGGGTTGTTTCCTAAGGGCTATATTTCCTTGTTTCATGCACCAATCAAGGTTTCCTTATCTATTTTTGACCTATCCTACCCTTATCCCCCTTTTCAGGATCATCTACGCATTTTTTTCTGTCAAATTAGGGTCATCAGTGCACAATTGCACTTGTGTACCATATCTTGCGCCTGTATACCATACACAGGTGCAAAACACCTTACACAGCCATAGGATGTGCCCACACAGGCGCAATTCTTCCTTTTTTCCTCCCCTATGGGCCACGCAATGTCCCGCAAGCAAGCAAAATTCATGAAATTTGACATATGGGTTTTTGAGCTACATACCGTTGCTCCCGCGTCGTCCAGTCGTCTATAGGTGCGTACACATTCCCAGAGGTGATCTGCCATTGGAATGTTCACCATCTCTATGCAAGGGTCCTTTTCCAGAGCAACAATTCCTCCACTTTGGCTAGTACAAATGAACTCTTTTCATTCTCTTTGTCTCCTATATAGCTCTTTGTCAATACCTAGATGGACGTGCATCCTCTCCATCTTATGCTGGTCGCGGTCTTTTGCACCTTCCACTGCTTGTCATTTGTGTATCCGACCTCTGATTTTTCATCTGTTCGAACCTATCATTTTCTGTCATTCTTATCGATCAATTGGCCTCTTTTCTGGATTTTTCTAGCCAATTCCTTGAGGGGGCATGCATATGTCATTGTTATTGTCTAGGGCATTTTCATTATTGTTCTTTGAAACAACGCTTAGAATCACATTGTCTCAAAGAGGGGCAAAATGTAGACGTCTAAAAATGGTCAACGCTTGCGGAGTCATACTTTAACATTTGCGCATTGCCTTATTTTAGGGTTCTTGTGTCACATTAACATTTCTTCTATGTTGCGCACTTGGTTTTTATCATTTGCGAGCATCGAGTCCTTCTTTTGCATTCCTCATTTTTCTCGCTTTCGACTTAGGTCTTGTCGATAGCAATCTTCAATCATGATTTTGGTCGATCTTATCTTGTCACATCATGGTGTGTGCTCCTTTATTATCATTTTAGACATTGTCAATCCTAATCAATGATGGAATTAGGGCTTTGTCCTCTTGTCATCTTGCGATTGATTCATCATCGATCCTCATCCTTGTCAATCTTATCATCTTGCGATTGATTCGTCATCAATCCTCGTCCTTGTCAATCTTGTCATCTTGCGATCGATTTGTCATCGATCCTCGTCCTTGTCAATCTTGTCATCTTGCGATCGATTCGTCATCGATCCTCATCCTTGTCAATCTTGTCATTTTGTGATCGATTCATCATCGATCCTTGTCCTGGTCAATCTTGTCATTTTGCAATTGATTTGTCATTGATCATTGTCCTTTTCAATCATGTCAATTTGGATCAATTAGTCATTGTTCCTCGTCAATTGGCGCCTATCAATTTGATCTCTTTGTCAATCTTGGTCAATTTTTCAACCAATCTCAATTGTTTATCAACATTGGTCCTTTGTCAGTCAGAATCATGATCGAACCTACATTAATTTCTTGTTGTCTTGACCTAATTCCTTGTCCTCTTATTTCTAGGGTTTTATGATTTGATCATTTAATCCTTTTATTCTTCTTGGTGGGTTAAATAAATCTATTTATTTAGTCCTGGGTCTTTTTCATGAATTAATTAATGGATGAAAACCTATTAATTAATTCACCTAATTTCTATTTCATCTTTTTCCTCAATTTTCCAATTTACTAATTTCTCCTAATTCCTAATTTCTATTTCTCCTATTTTCTTCAATTTTTCTAATTTTTCCCCTAATTTTCTCTTATGTTTATGCTTCCATTTGTTGCAATCATGGAGGTTATTTTCTCTCTTCCCTTTTGTCATGGGAATGACATTTTAATCTTGTCATAATTTGTCATAATTTTGTCAATCAATCAATCTTGCATGTTAATCTTGTCATAATTTGTCATAATTTTGCCATTCATGATTTGAATTTCCATTCAAATCTCTTCATGCTAATCTTGTCCTCTCTCCAATTTGTCTATAAATTGGATGATTTTCTTCAATGAAAGGAGAGAAAACCATGCTTCTAGTATCCTTATGCTGCCATTTTTCTAGTCATCCTGCTTTCATACTACGCTTTTGCACTTGTAGGTGAGATCCACAAACACACTAATTTGAAGGAGAAAGAAGGACAATGGAGGAACAATGAAGGAGATACATGCTTTGGTTTGCATTTTATTTTAGTATTTCATCTTCATGCCTTTATTGAATGTTTTTAGGATTTCTTATCATTGCAATCTAGTTTTTGTGGTTGAGCTAGTTTAACATTGCTTTGATCCATTCCATTTTCCTATCTACAGATACATTTGTTGCTGGGATATAAAGTAACAATGGTTTCCCTTTTATTGATGATACAAGTACTAGAGGATTTATGAGATATTCTTTGATTTGAAAAAGAGCCTCTTCACACTTCTGATCCCATTTGAATGGAACATTCTTGTGTAAAAGGTGATTGAATGTATGACATCTATGTGTTAATTGAGAGACAAACCTTCTAATTGATTGCAATCTTCCTTGTAAAGAATGAAATTGATTTATGTTCCTAGGTGACTCCATTTCTATGACAGCTTTGACCTTTTCTAGATCTACTTCAATTCCACGGGCTCATATAATGTACCCAAGAATTTTTCCAAAGGTCACTCCAAATGCACATTTCTTTAGATTTAAACTCAATTGATATCTTTGAAGTCTATCAAAGATCTTTCCCAATATGGCATAGCTCTTTGATAAGTTTCTCATAATATTCTTCCATAAATGTATGCATCATATCATAAAAAAATTATTGGCATAGCTCTTTGATAAGTTTCTCCTGCATTCTTAACCCAAATGGCATAATATTCTAGCAGTTGGTACCCCATGTACAGGTGAATGCTATCTTTTCTTGATCTTCAGTGGTGATTCTTATTTGATTGTATCCTGAAAATACATCCATTAATGAAAACATCTCATGTCCTACTAATAAGTCCACAATTATATTAATGTTGGGTAGTGGGAAATCATCTTTGGGACATGCCTTGTTCAAATCTCTAAAATCGATGCTTGAACAATGCTTGAAACCCATTCTAGATAGGCAACAGGTCTTATGAAACCCACATCTAATAGTTTCTTTAGCTCAGCTTTTACAAGGAGAGTGATGTGTGGATTCATCTTCCTTAGCTTTTGTTTAACTAGTTTTTATTTTAGATCCTCATTGCGATGATGCACGATAAGATCTAGATTAAGTCCTGGCATGTTTGCATAGGACCAAGCAAAATTTATCTATCTTTGTCTGAAGAACTCTATGCATTATTTCCTCTCTTTATATGATAATGATGCAACAAAATGAAGTATCTTGGGATCATTTGGTGTGCCAATGTTTATTGCTTCTATTGGTTCTATTAAAATAACAAATCTCTCCTAAAAATATGTAGGGAGGATGTCAAACTTACCATCTTCTAGCACCTCAAAGAGGTTTTCACTGTCAGATACGTCCTTTATTTTTCCTTTTGATTGATCTAGTGTTGCCATAAAATGGTTTTCAGCACTAGGTCTTTTTCCTTGTTTTATTTTAATTTTGCGACTAGAAAATTTGGCATTCTCCTCACTACAAGAAATGTTACTTTATTTTGTGATGGAAGATATCTTAGGTGTAATGGGTTCAACATCATTAAGATACACAGCTAAGTCATGGTCATTGGAAAAGACATCCAATTTAGGGTTTTCTAGGTTATCCCAATGAATTAGTTCTGGATGAAGAAGAGGTAAGTCATAACCATCGTCATTGTTAGATTCTTCAAGGTTCATGACATAATAGTCATAATTTAGTGTAGAGTAGGTAATGTCATAGATACAACATTCTTGAGGATAGTCTCTCCCAAGTGTTCTCCAATCAGTTCTAACAAAATTAGTATTGGTATTTTGTAGTTCACACTCAAGTGACTCTTCATCTGATGTTTGTCCCTCAAACGAATGGATTATATCAACACACACATCTTTAACACTGCAATTTCCTTCTTGATTAATTTCAGTAGATTCATTTGTATTTTGAATTTGACATACTTGTGCACATGATATAGAGGATTCTTTTTCTATTTTTTGTCTTCTCTTGAACTCAGCTTCTTCTAGAGTAATAGTCAATCCTGCTTGACTATTTCTTAGTTCTTCCATGGTTCTTCCATACCTTGGTACATCTTGCTCATTATTTGATAGAAATCTAATATTTCCTGATGCTTGATCAATATTTGTTTGTGCTTCTTGTGGCATTACTTCTTGGTCTTTTTCATCCTCTTTCTTTTGTTGTCTTGTATATGCCTCTTTTCTCTGGATTCTGAGTTCTTATTGTCTTCTTTCTAATTCTACTCTTTGTTTTGTAAAAGACAAGTCTTCATTTGTGATAGCCACTTGCTTTTCATTCTTTTCTTCACTTGATACACTAGATGATACATCTGGACCCCATCATAGTCATTTGAATTTGTCTTTGAACCATTGTCTAGGATTACACCATTGTACAATACAAGAATATTGTATGGTGCAAATAGTTCTTTGATTTTGGCCATCTCTTTTTTTACTGCTTCTGGAATATCTTGTTCAAATTTAATATTTGTTCATATTCCTTGAACTTGTTTACAATATTCTTCTTCTCTTTTAATTGCAAGTTCTTCCTGTTGTTTCTCATATTCTTCTTGTTTTTGCTTATTGGCTACTATTTATGTTGCTTGGTGTATCTTGTTACTTACCAAAACTGATTAACCCAAGATCACCTGCAAATCAATCTATGAGAAAGCCAATCTCAATCAATGAAACACTTCAGGGCCTGGACAACATAACATAGGATCCTAATGATCCTCCTACACTTCAGGTTCTACTAGACCTAGGGGGGGACACCCTTTGATGCATTGAATCAGACCCATTACACACAAGACAACATCAACAAAAGCAGATGGATCTCAAAAAGGTTCAAAAACAAGGAGGGTACTGTAGATGGACTAGATCTACACTAACAAATCAACAATGTTTGAATCATGAGATGGATGGACACAACCACAGAATAGAAAAAACAAAAGATATTCTAATTTGATTTTAAATTTATTGTGCAAATAACTTCTAATTGTAACAAATCAGTGCCTTCATCTGGGCATAGAGTCAACACAAATGGCCACAAATGAAATCCAAGCTGCAGATCAAAAGATCATACAAATCCAAACATTAATTCATAATTCACAATTTGTGCTCATCGAATTTAAATCATTTATGTAAAGGATGCCTAAGAATAGGAATTGCACTCTCCCTTGGAGAAGATAAATTTGAAATCCCTTGAAGACTAAATTTATTGAAATTGAAAAAATGCCTGAAGACAATCCAATGGAAATGTATATATGCCTTACATATATATGGCTTGCAACTAAGAATTTACAGCTAAATGTATCTATTCCATGACAAAAAGAATGAGAACATCAACAATTACAACCTAGAACATTAAAATGTACCAGACTGGAACCCCTCTTGGAAATCTCCCATAGAGAATTTCTCAAAAATTGGAACCCTTACAATTGAGAAGAAATGGGAATAAGAAGAGGAGGGAAAAAGATCAGGTCTCATCAGAACATGCCATGTGTCTTTTTTTCCTAACTGAATTTCATTTCGTTTCTCTTTCCCATAGAAACTGCTCTCAAAATATCTGAGATCTATCAAAACTGAATGCAGAAATGAATTTCCACTTCTGAGGGCTTTCCAACGACATATAATACTTTCTATTTTGGGAAAAAATAACCTCTCAAGCGAATTAAACTTGGAATGCAGACCATCATTTAAATTTTTGAATTTCTTATATAGTTGGAACTATATATTTAATTTTAATTTTTTGTCTGGTTTTTGCCTTGATGCCCTGCCACATGCCAGCTTCATCATCACCACCTCAGCGACACATCAACAAGACCCGCGAGCTGGACAACCACTTGGACCTACCACGTCAGCTTTTGCCATTTCGCGAAGGGTAACGGGCGTGCATCTTCTGCTCATGAAACCATGCGCACCGTCAGATCTTGCTGACCTTGTGCGACCTTTAACCTCTGCTTTTTCACACATGCTTTTTTCTATTTTGCGATGGTTATTCTTCGAGCATCTTCATCTCGTGAAATAGCATGCACCATTAGATCTCCTGCAACCTTCTCACCAGTTAAGTCGCCCTTTCACTACAAAATTTGCCTCGAGAA
Organism: Cryptomeria japonica; assembly: GCF_030272615.1. Taxonomy (NCBI): domain Eukaryota; kingdom Viridiplantae; phylum Streptophyta; class Pinopsida; order Cupressales; family Cupressaceae; genus Cryptomeria; species Cryptomeria japonica. The sequence goes on from NC_081412.1 coordinate 283,245,154, forward strand.
CCATGCTTGCGTTGGTGGGGTTCACTTGGTCACCACTTGGCCTCCTTGGTCACCTCTGGAAATGCACTCAAATGTGTGGGGTCCGCCTGGGTGCCCAACCAGTACCTTGCATCAAAAGCCCAAGCTTTCGACACTATGGTTATGTGGAGTGTTGCTTTTGAATATCAAATATTTCCCTTGCCCAACTAATGTGGGACTAAAACATTTTGCCTGGCAATGCATTTTGAAGGTTTCTTGAGTGTTTTCATGGCTACCTTTCTTTTGAATGCATGTAATGATAGATATAACACCTACGAATTGCATTTGCTTGAGTTTTTGAAACCCTCATCTGCAGCCTTTAATGCCACACAGGAGGAGGACTTTAGCAATGGCCATGGACTTCAATTCACACCTCCACATTTCCATTTGTTTGAAGAATTTTCTACATTCTATACCATTCATGGGAGATTCAGGCTACACCTACCATGTTGCATTATCTTGGAAGTTTTAAAATTTCCAAACTCCACTCTCCACGCAGGAGCTCACAACAATGAGGAGAAATGCTAGCTGCATTTTCTATATTAAATTTTCTAAATGCTGCTCAAAAACCATGCAGAGGGGGAGGCACGTGAGGGGGAATTTGACTGGGAACCATTTTCTTGAGAGTTTCTGCATTTGCCCTTCCAAACAACATACCACCAGGGGAATTTACCTGCTAATTGCATTTGTATAAAAGTTTCTGCATGATCTTTTAACAGCCATCACGTGGAGGGGAGTGTTGGTTTGCAACTGTCAGCAATTACATTTGCCAAAAATTTCTAATGTCTTTGGAACATTGCCTTCCACCTTTCTCACTGGAACGTGAAATTGGCCTTTTTCCTCTTCCCTTTACTTTGAATTTTCTCAGGTTCCTCACCACCACCAGACATATTACACTAAGATGAAGTTGCACAATTTTTATGCATCCCATTCACTTGGACAGAGGATTTGTTAACATCAAAGTGAAGCAAAATCTCCTCCAAGGACTTTTGAAATTCCTTGACATGATCATAACCATTTTCTATGAAGCTTTCACAGAATTTACATAGATCTGCGAATGGATCTACCCATGCACTGCAGCAAGATTATAAACATTTTCTACTTACAAGCTAAGATGAGTAAATAGCTCATAACCGGAACAATAAAATAAAGAAAATCACTAGAGTCGTTGAATCTTTTTCCAACATAAGGGACAAGAATAAAAACTAAGTGTAGCTCCCATAAAACTGTACTAGAACACCACCCTCAATTCTATCATTTACAATGATGTTTTCACTTATGTTTTTCTTATCCACGCTGAAGGAGGGGGTTTTACACTTCTGCACTTTACAATCACATTCGCCAATGCTACTACATATTGCATAAAGTATTAGATTTTTTGCTTTGATATGATAAAACTTGTCACATTCTTTCAAAAATGTAGGTGACAAAGATGCACTGCGTCTACACCCAACTTGGTTTTAAGACTATCCTCATAGTTTTTAGAATCTCTCTGTGAATTATTTGAGGTTTATAGCTAGCATGCAAGATATACATCCATTAATCCATAAACAAAAATTCAAGTGAAGTTGCTTCTCACCATCCTACTGGAAAATTGCAATCGAGCTAACATTGATATACATTTGGCATGAATTTAAGACCATTTTGTCATAAATTTAAAGCACGGGCATGAGCCAAGTCGGGCCCCAAAGTGGGTCCGACTAAAAAAAAATTTGTTTTCAAGCAACTGACCTTTGAAATGCCTCACGAATCTTAAACATACCTCTGAAATCGATCAGCACCATTTTCGGATCATCAAACTGAGTTTTGCAACTTTCAGGCTCTTGCGCCACATTTTCACATTTTATCACAAAGACGTAATTTTCAAACTGGTCAAAACACCTTTCTGGACCTTGCAAACTGACAGACATGTACTTTGTATATAAACTTTGCCAAGTGGTTTCTAAAGATGAATCTCGAGTGAAGAAATATTAATGGTCAAAGATGACCAACTGGCTTTGTCGGCACTGTGGACCTGATGAAGTCAATGTGTAGGGAACACATGATGCCTTTCTTAAAAATATCAAATGATCTCCATAGACCCTCAAATATGAGGCATAGGTACCTTGAAATACATATCAAAACTTAGAATGCTTAGTTCGACTGGGAAGATAACTGGGTACAAATGGCGCGCTCTTGAAAATAGCAACTTTAATAGATGTTGAAAGTACGGAACACTGAAAAAGATGGCTCAAGAAACCCTTTTGTAAACCGATCAAACGGATTGGCAGGAGCTTGAAACTGGAAACATAGCTTGTCATTTATACCAGCATTAGCCTAGAAAAAGCATTCTGACATGACATCCACCGGGGCAACTTTTACACATGTGAAACGAGGCTCTGACTAGCTAATGAAATAGGGACTTGTCAAACAACACAAACTACAAACAGATTGAGCTTACCAAACTGAGCAAATGGATTGCTAGGGACTTGAAATTTTGCACAGAGGCACACTTTTACACATATAATTCAATCCACTTTGAATTTCAACATGACAATCAACAGGGCAAAAGATATAGAAGCTCAAAGTAGGCCACTCAATAAAATCTGCATATGCACCTAAAATGCAATTTCAGTTCACCCCTTGAAATGGGTACTTGATCAATTGATCCAAACTAAATTTTGAAAGTTGCACAACACTTCATAGGTCAAATGAAAGGTGTAGGGCATGCTTCCCAAGCCTTACCCTTTGAAAATCAACTGGCTCCATTTTACCCTCTCTCTAACTAGGCCATTCAAACTGACTCAATTTATGATCATTTAGAAATGTGGATCAAAATTTTGAAATGGGCCTCTTAAATTCACTCAAATTTTATGAGTCCCAACATATCTTTTCTTGCCATGGTTCTTCTTTAGGGACTGCTTTCTTTCTCCACTTTGGCTATTGATAATTATGTTGCTTTTGATTTGATTTTGGATATCCAAATCCTGATTTATCTTCTTTAGATTTTGAGTGAGGAAAAATATGTTAGGGAGTACCTTCTTGTCTCTTACCATTTGGTCCTTTTCCTTCATATCCCATTTTTTGCATGATCTTATAACCATTTCCATATTGCTCTATGGGAATATTGACTTCTGCAGTCGTTGCTATAGTTTCATTTTTATCTTTGTAAAACTAGCCAAGAATTTCCTTGTCTTCAGTTTCTTCTGCAAGTGTTCTAGCTCTAACAAATGCTCCATTAAACATTTCTTTTGATTTTTCTGAGATCTGTGGTTGAACATTTGTAGGCTTTCCATATGATTTAGGTGAAAGTGGAAAATTATGCAAACAATATTTTCCCATTCCTTCATCATTTAATTTGAGCTTTTTCTCTAAGATTTCCGATAACTTTTCTTGAATTTCTTTGGTAGGATATATTGATTATCTGTTATGTGGAACTCTTGTATCTTGTTTTGGCTTTAGATTATTGCAATATTGGTTGGAGTCTGCAATTATAGTGCCTTCTTGTCCCTCATGAGGAAACTTTACACATTGGTGATATGTAGAAGGAACTGCTTGCATGTTATGAATCCATGGACTTCCCAAAAGAATGTTATAAGAGAGGTTCGAATCTAAAACCTGACATGATGCATTCCTTTCCACATGTCCTATTTTGATTGGTAACTTCTTTTAGAAGAACACTTTTCTTCATCATAAGCCTTAATGGTTATTTTATTCTTTTGATCTACTACATTTTTTGAATATCCCCAAGTCTTTATTAAACTTAATGCACAAATATTTAAGCTAGCTCCACCATCTATGAGTATGCGTTTGACACGAGTTTTATTAATGGTGACTTCAACATGTAAGGGAGCATTGTGAGGATGTTGCAAGGATGCGTCATCATTTTCAAAAAATAATAAGCAATGAGGGGCTATAAGGTGTCCCACCATGTTTTGGAACTGATCTACATCTAGGTCTTTTGAAACTGTTGTTTCCATTAGAGCCTTTTCCAAAATTTCCTTATGCATAGGTGGAACTTTGAGAAGATCTAAAATTGATATTTGAGTGGGTATTCTTTGCAATTGTTCCACTAAGTTATATTGTCGTGAAGTGGATGTTGATTTATTTATTATACCCAGAAATGTAACCTTCACTTTGCTTCTCGTAATGAAATTGATTGGTTCTGAAAGTCTATTATCTTTAACGATAATGAAATTTACCACATCAACATATGTATAAGTGTAGTTCACTTTGTCTTTGCCTTTTTCATATTTTGATTTATATTGTTCACCTTTTTCATAGTTTGGAAGCGAAGTTTTGAAGGCTAGATGTGATTTGTTTGTCTTATGACTATCCATTGTGATAGTTCCATTATCGATTAAATCTTGGATAAGGTGCTTCAATCTCTAACAATCATTAGTTTGGTGTCCTTTATTTCGATGGTAATTGAAAAAATAATTGTCATTCCACCAATTAGGTTTGACTTGTGGTTCATAACTTCTTACTTCTAGTAAAATAATTACTTTATTTGCACGAAGAGTTTTCAAAGTTGATTCCAAGGTTTCTCCAATGTTTGTGAATTTCCTATGAGGATTGGAGAAGAAATACTTGGATTTATAATTTTCTTGATTTTTATTGCTTGGGATTTGACTTGATAGATTAAAAATTGGTTTCTATTTCGCAGTGTTATTGTCATCATTTTCTCCATTGATGACATTCCTATTCTTTGACCAGAACTTGGGTTTTTCATTGTTGTTGTTGTTGTTGTTGTTGTTGTTATTGTAGGAATTATTGTAGAGATTTAGCTCTCCTTTCTTTACCATTGCGTCTTCTATTTTAGACCATTCTCAATCATCTTGGCGAAAGAAGGAGGACATTGCATTTTTTGACGATGACTCATTTCACTGATAAGATTATCAATGAATATGTCCATTTTTTCTTGATTAGGTACATCTCTTGGATACCTATTAAAAATTCATTTCCATCACTGCAAGAAGATCTTGAAATATTCACCATTTTTTGCTTTACATTGCATAAATCCAACATTGCTATCTCATTTCGTACATTGTAGGAGTATTGTGAAATAAACCTATTCATGATTTCTTCAAAAGATTTGATTCCAGATGGTAATCTTGAGAACCATTCCATTGATTGTCCATTTAAACTCCTAGGGAATAGACACATTAGGTAAGTTTCATCGTGTACAAATTCCATACTTAATAGTACAAAACTCCCTAATGTGATCTTGAGGATCAAATTTCCCTTCGTATTTATCATATTTAGGGATTTCTCAATGCTATGAAAATGGTATCATATTCAAACTTTTGTCAAAAGGATACGGGCAGATATCTTCCAATACTTCTTGGAACTTGTTCCATTCTACATATCTTGTATTTGTTGTTGTAGAGTTTGCATTAAGACAATAGAAAATTGCTAAAATTATTGGATGCAAAGTGGTAATGCTCCCTTCCACCTATCTGGGTCTTCCCTTGTGTTTAGCTCCCCCAAATTCCTTCTAGAATATGCTTATTGATAAATTCAACAAAAGACTTGCTGGATGGAAAGGTTCAATTTTATCTCAGGCTGGGAAATTGCAGCTCCTTCAAGCTACTCTTCAAAATCTCCTTGTTTATGCCCTCAGCCTATTTGGTAGCCCGGCTAAATTTGCTGAAGCAATGGAAAGAATCCATAAGAGATTTTTATGGTCTGGAGTGGAAGAAAAAAAGAGAATATCCTTGGTTTCTTGGGACAAAGTTTGTAGACCAAAGAACAAAGGGGGGTTGGGGATTAAAGCTCTAAAAACCTTTAACAAAGCTCTTCTTGCTAAACAATTATGGAGAGCCTATGATACTAAGAAAGATTGGAATCAAATTTGGTTTGACAAATACATTCAAAGTCAGCCTATCCAAGGGGTCCTTAATTCTAAAGATATCCCTGTTGGATCCTTCATCTGGAATAGCATTACTAAATCCATAAAAGTGGCAAAAGATGGGGCTGGATGGGTCCTTGGAAAAGGTGATAGAATAAGGTTTTGGGAAGACCCCTGGATGAAGAATGAAGCTCTTTATGATCAAGGCAATAGTCAAATTATTGAGGAATGTAAAAGGAGGTTTGGGCTTATGGTGTGTGACTACTGGAAGGAGGACAAGTGGGTTAGGCTTGATGATATTCATTTTGGATTTTCCTTACTCCAGAAGGAGCTATTGTCCTTTTCCCCTAACAAAGACTATGATGATGTGTTCCTCTGGAAAAGTGATCCTAAAGGTGAATTTACGATTGCCTCAGCCTACAAAAACACCTTTTCTCAAACTAGTAATCCCATTTGGAGTAAAGTTTGGAACAACATTTTGATCCCTAAAGTCAACATTTTCTTTTGGCTTGCTTCTCGTAATAGTACCCTTACTCTTGACATTTTAATCAGAAGAGGTTTCAAATTCCCTAATAGATGTGAGCTATGCCAGAAGGAGGGGGAATCAGTTGATCATCTCTTTTTTCACTGCTCTTTTACCTGGGATATTTGGTGCAAAATGTGGGAAAAATGGAAAGTCAATTGGGTTATGAATAAGAGTATCAAGGATATTATCTAGCAATGGAATTTTCCAACCAAATGCCAACTTATCAAGAACCTTTGGTCTTTGACCCTCCCCATGATTTGTTGGGGCATTTGGAAAGAAAGAAATAATAGGATATTTAGGGAAGCTAAGTGTAATACTCAAGTGGTCTTTGAAAAAATCTACAGGGCTATAAAGGAGAACATCAATATTCCTCACAAGAACAATCAGCAATGGTCTGTTACTGATATGAATGGTATGGAAAGAGACATCCTCACTAAATGGAACCTAATACATAAGGTCTATAGATCGGAAAATAAGAATAGGAGAGATAACATTGTTTGGCGTTTTCCTGATTATGACTGGATAAAGGTAAATTTTGATGGGGTGGCTAAAGGGAACCCTGGGAAGGCTGGTGGTGGAGGAGTTATTAAAAATGCTCAAGGAATTTACATTTCTGCTTTTGCTTCTCCTTTTAGGGTCCAAAATAACCATGTGGCTGAAGCTCTCGCAATGCTAAAGAGCCTCTAGCTAGCTCAAGAATTCAAATTCAAAAAAATTTGGCTCGAAGGGGACTCTTTAAACATCATACAAGCTCTCAAAGGTACAAGCTCTGTTTCTTGGAATATTACTAATTTAGTTAAAAGTGCTAAGTATTTGTTAAATAACTATGTTAGTATTAGTGTAACTCATACCTTTAGAGAAGGCAATAAGGTTGCGGATATCCTAGCTAATGAAGGGGTCAATTTGGAGAAGGATGTCAAAAACATTGGAGAAACTCACATCAAAAGGGAGGTTAAAGAGCAATTATACTTTGATCACATCAATGGGTCAAGTTAATCTCATGATTACCTTTTGGGGAACAAATTCCAAAGATAGATTTTGGGGGCGGATTAACTGTTAGCTTATGAGTGTTTTTTGGCATTATTTCCAAGATCATATGTGTGAGAAAGATTATAGTAATAATTGCTGGGTTTGTGCGGCCATAAGCAGCAATTTCAAAACAATGAAAGAGTCTCTACATTGGAATTCCAGAAATAACAAGTTTTTAGGGTTTCATCTACGAACTGTGAATTGTAGCAGTGGGTATCTCTACTTGGAGCTTAGAATGGGTGGTAACCCAAACATGAATGAGCCTCCAGGATGTGAAAATTGGAAGAGTGAACGAAAGGTCTAGAGAAGGCTCCACAGATACGGCTTTACTGACTATATGGAAAAGCTTCACGGATGCAAAAATTCTATGTCTTATGGTTTTGCTAAAAGTTGGAGTAACAACAGAGTCACCCTGTTCGGGGAGATTTGGCAAATTGATGAAAACCTGGTCGCAGAGGTCATGGGTCTTTAGACGGAGGGGACTAAATTCTATAGGGATGGGAAATATGCAGCTGAAGCTTTCAAAAACTTCCCAAAGTCGGAGGATGAGAAGGGCAAGCTTGTGAAGAAGGAAAACATCTCCTACTACACTCCCCAATAGGTAAAGCCTTTCTGGCAAAAAGTTCTAAGGGTTTTAATGGAGTATTTGACTATGGATGGCAGACTTACAAAAATTTATAACTATCATTTTGCTATTTTGAACCATTTCCGTCATGGGGCTAAAATTTCCCTGCCTTTCTATTTAGCATCCTCTCTAAATGAGAGCCTTGCAGACCATGCTAAAAAGCCTAACTCTTACCCTTTATCCAACCAGGGGCTTATACTGCTAATATATGAATATCTAAAGGAGAAGGCCAGGGCAACCAAAGATGGACCCTTGATCACTAATGCTCATATCTCTGAGAGCTGCAAAGACTCTGACTCGAATGGGGATCAACCCAACACCCCTGCCCACAAAAAAAGGAAAGCTGAAATAGAGCATGAGGAAAAGGAGATGCATTGTGATGAGGAAGAGAAAAAGGATAAGGACACTGATACTGAAATGGAGCAAAATAAGGATGAGAACTATGGTGAAGGGGAGGAAGGGGGTAACTACGAAAACCCTCACTCTAACCCTAAGGGCTCAGAAAGTGAGAATCCTGCTCTAAATCCTAAGGAGTATGACAACCCTAACTCTGAGGAGACTGAATAGGGCAAGGACTCCGTGAACACCATCTTGAACACCGCCCATAATTGCACTCTCAAATCCTTCAATTTCCAGAAATGGTTTGTCGAAAACATCACCAGCATGCAAGGTAAGCAAAGGGAGCTGGAAGATAAGATTAATAAGCTGGTTAAAGATTCTGACTCTGGGAAATAGAATGAGGATACGGAAAATAGTGAAGCTAAGGAGGAAATGGAGATGGAGGATTGGCTGGAGAAAGATCTGATCAAAGGGGACCTGAAACACTTGGAGGATGTTATCAGAACTCTGAAAGAGTAGGCGGAGGAGGGCAAAGACAACATCAACACCTGGATCACCCGTAATGAGAAGGATCTGAAAAGCCTCATGAACCACAGCCTCTAGGTCCTTAAAGTTTCTTCCCAGAATATGAATGCTTTGGTGGATCATTTGGAAAGGAAAAATTAAGATAAGAACCTAGTAATTATAGAAGATGCTCCCACCTCTAGCCCCACCCACTAGAATCCTAGATGCAGAACTAGGCAGACCACTACTGGGAAGGACGCCAAAATGAAAGAGAGCCAGCAAGGACAGGAAAACAACAATCTGAGGGAAGCAGCCAAGGTGATGATGCTCTTGGTTCAGAATGTTGAGGAATCTATTAAGATTTTTAATTAACTTGTAATGTTGGGCTTGGGGCCAATTTCTTGTTGGCCTCTTGCTGTCCCTTTCTCTGCCGCTGATTTTTTTGCTGGTCCTTTGCAGCTATCTTGTTTTGTTTCCTTCTTGGATATATATCGAATGTAATCGGGTTTTGGGTCCCTTAAAACCTATTTTTACTTAATAAAAAACAACGGATTATCCATACGGTTTCTCCTTGTCTCTTCATAAGTTCTTCTGTCACTATTCTCTCTTCTTGTGTCATCATGTTCTTTTCTTATTTTATCTTCCCTTGTTTCTTCATGGATTTTTTTGTTTATATCTTCATTATTTGGATCATCTATGTTTTTAGTGTTACTTGTCTCCATATCTTGTTTTAATCCTTCTATGTTAAAATCTTGTGTTAATTTAGCTCCTGATTTTGCCAACATCAAAAGATATTTTTATTTTTGCTCCACTAATAATTTTTCCATTAGTCTATCAAATTTGAAATATTGCTCAAGGTCTCTAATGGTGTTATTGACTGCTTCTTCATCAACAACCATATACCCAAAAGTTTGGAATGTTGAATTATCTTCTTCTTCCATTTGTTTTTGTTTTTTTGAGTTGTTTGTATTGAGCTCTAGTCCAAACTGGCATGTAATTGTTTCGAAAATTGTGAAATTTTGACCTTCTAAAGACAACTTAATAGGTGATTATTGGTTAGGAAGGTATGCTTTGTTTATTTTACCATTGTTGTTGGTTCGTTGTGATAAAGAATCTCTTTGTTGAAAAACACATCCTTGAAAAATTTCTCCGTCAAATTCTGTCCCGCAGCCACGTAAATAGTGACGAAAATGATGTAGGAATGTGCTATGTTTTAAGAAGATCTTGTGACTGATATACAATAGTCTTATCCTTTCCCGAGTAGCTTTATAACTAGGCTTTATTTTCTTAAGGCAATACTTAAAATTCATATAAGCATATGATAGTTTACAAGTTTGCTTGATTCCAATGTGAGTGCAATTCTGATTTTGATATAACCAAGTTTCAAAATAGGAAAGATATATCCAAGATAATGAACACAAGGTAGATTGATCAATTTTTCATGATAGAGGATTTGATATATCCTGATGAGAAACTGATAATGATGTTGATTTTTTAGCACTTAAGATGTTTGAATCACTAGCTTGTTGAATGTTTTATGCTTATGGAAACCTTTTTGGAAATAGCCTGTTGGATTGGTAACCCAGTTATCAAACTAGCTTGAAAATGTGTGATAGTTTAAAGACAATTCTACTCAAGAAGTGTTTTGATATTGATTTTGAAATTTTGGTTTGATAAGCTTTGTCTCAGATGTGAGAAAGCATTTATCCTAACTTTTGGTCAAAAGTGCTGACTTTTTGTGACAAATGCGCTATTTTGTTGCTTGAAAGCGCCGCTCTGACTATGTTTCGAGGATTCTTCTCAATTTTTTCATCAAGTTATTGGATTTTTTCTCATTTTTAGATGATGATTTTCTGCAATTTTTTACCATTTTGAGCATGTTATAGACATAGAAGACACAATGTTTGAAAAATAAAATGAACAAGCAAGATCAAATTTAACTACAGGCTAAGATAATAATTGTTGAATCTCACATGGGGTTTCTCCCAAGGCTATGTTATTCAAATTGGATATTTAGATTCTTGACCCCACTGGCTCCACCCTCGACACTCACTTCTCCAGGGAAGCCAAGCACCAGTTTCCATGAAAACTCCCCATGGAAAACTTTATATCTCTACTAAGAACCGTATGTGTGTGAGCCACTTTAGAGGTTCGACCTCCTGTGCCAACAATTAGAAGGATTTTGGCAACTAGTACAAATGGTTTTTAGTAAAGACTTCTGGTCATGTGGTCATACATGTAGCACTTTTAGCTCTGCAAATACAAAAGTTTCCCAGCCTGTAGAGGTTACACTCCATAGGGTTTATGGGGAAACATAGTGTCATTATGAACTTATCAACACATGTTGTTTGTGGCTTTCATCACAAACATGATTTATTTAGAGTAGATTAGAAGGACTTGGTATTAGCCCATTTCCACTTTGGGTTGTTTCCCTCTCACTGGCCCCCTCAAGGCAGCTCGGGAAGGTAGGCCCTCTAAAAGTTACACATAAAAGAGAGTAGGTCTGGTTTTTTGATCACCATATGAGGGTGAGAGAATACTTACCTACTACTTCATCAAGCATGAAAAACACAAGTTTATTTTAGCCCTCTACAATCTATGTGCAACTACTTTAAAGAAGTCACTCAAAATGCAAGTTGCATGTTGTATATTTATCCCTTAGTTAAGCTAAATGAGCAAGATATGATGTGTTACTTTCCAAAATAAAACTCTTAATTAACTATGTGAGGAAATGCATGAAATTTTCTTAAAAACAATTCTGCACATAGATATGTTAGTAGTTTGAATATTTTAGTTCTTGGACATTTGGACCTATAGAAATAGTTTGTTATCTGCAAATAAAAGCGCCATCTTAGAAAATATGTTGTCTTCCACCTTAAAAGCACTAACCTAGAGAACAAAAGCGTGAACCTATGATATAAAAGCATTGTTCTAAGGATTAAAATGTGAGAATTCACTGATAAAAGTGCTAACCAAAATTACAAATCTGTTAATCTCAGAGACAAAAGTGCTAGTCTAAGAATCAAATATTTTGATTTGCCGACAAAAACGCTAACCTAAATGCCAAATGCCCTAACCTATGAGACAAAAGCGCTAATCTATTGAACAAAAGCATTGTCAGAACTCACACAGGTGTGAATGTGGATTACAAATGTGTTAAACTTATGTTTGCAAGTACTAGACAAGATATTAGAAAGATATATGCGAAGCTCGAGTCCCACGGTGGGTGCCAAAATATGTCGACTTGAATTTCATCATCAGAATACTACCTACAACATATTAGTTTCACAAAATACAATGGAAATACTACAGGAAATCCAAAATCAACCAATGAAACTACATGAAATTGATATTAAAATAAAAACACTATTTTTACCTTCATGATTTAAATCTCATTGTGTCCTAACTCCATTGTTCTTGATTGCAGATGGTGTGCTCTCAGACAAGCACTGATAGCTTCCAAGATGGCATATGATTTCTGGACTGACAGTTGATAGTTAACTAATACTATGATATGCAATGCAAATGATTTAAAGCTAAATGATTATGCTAAATTGTTAATTGCTTCAAGATTAAAACTCACAGATGCATCAGGTTTACTCAAATTGTTAACTTGAAAACTCACTTGAAGACTAACTCTTTCTCAACTCAAACTCCCACATTTATAGACTTTGAGAGGATAAAATGATGTGTCTTGGATCAACGGTCATGATCAGATCTATAGATTTGGATGGTTGTGAACAAAGGTGAAGGTTGAGAGAAAGAGGGAAGGAGAAGACAAGTGTCATGCATCTCACCTTGACTGGGTTGCTGACTGAGGAAATATAGGGATGGTTGGAGAAGATTTAGGCATGAGAGGACAAGTGGACTCAAGTCCTTCCTAAGATATAGGGATGTTGAAGAGAATATAGAAGAAGGTTAGGAAATATGTGTAAGTACACAATATTTCATTTATTTTGGAAGTTGAAAATAAGTGGCTAATAAATTATTTATTTATTTTAATTTCATTAAATTAATTTAGCCACTTGATGGATGAGTTGGCAAGGGAAAGATGAAGTGGAGATGGAAGGTGAGCTGGAAATGAAATTAAATAATTTAGAAATTATTTAATATTTGAGACTAGGATAGAAGAATAATCATTAAATATTAGATATTTAATTGATTGAAGGAATAATTAAATATTTGATATTAAATTAATTTATTGGAGGAATAGGACAAATGAATTAATTAATTAATTAATTAAATGTTTCAATTAAATTGATTAATAGAAAGACATGAAATGAATTAAATAAATTAATCTTTTCAAATTAAATATATAATAGAAGAATAATTATTGAATATAAAATATTTATTTAATTGCTCATAGCCATTTTTATATGTATATAGTAGCCAATCACATCAATTCACCTAGATTGTGCTTCCTCTTGGAGAATATCGACCGCTCATCATTAATCGATCTTGACCATTGGTCTCTCTCTAGATTTTCTATAAATTTAGGCTCTCATCTCTCATTCAAAAAACCTGGAGATTTATTGTTATTATGTTGTTTTTGCTCTAGGTCTATTGATATTTTTGTGCATTGAGAATATTGCATATTAGTTATTGCATATTTCTTAAATCATCTAGCTTAAACTTACATATCTAGCTTAATCTTGCATCCATTTAGCTCAATTTTATGCTCATATAGATTAAATCCTCCATTTAGGTGTTTTTCTAGTCACTGGTGTTGCATAGAGGAATCTGAGAGAAAAACTATGACTTGCATCTACTAGAAGGCAATAGGTTGCTTTGTAATGGTTTTATTATTAATTGATTATTGATTTACTAACCATGCATCTAATGACTTAATTGACATGTTGGGTATTCAAATACATATACAGGTCCACTTTTCATCTGTCGGGTTGAGCTCTAGATGCCAATCCTTTCCAGATTGGTTGATTGTTTTGTGTAAGATAGAAAAATTTTGTTAGATGTTTTAGCTTGTCCATTACCTTGAGGGTAATATATAGAAGACCAAATGCTATTTGATTTTGAACTTTTCACAGAGCTCATCTAGATCCTTGTTTTTGAATTACCCTCCATTGTCAGTTGCAATCAAAATTATATACCTACAGATGATATAGTTAAGAATGAACATAGCCACTTGTTTGTTAGTTGCTTTGTTTAGCAGAATTGCTTCAACCACTTGGTGAAGCATTTGGTGGCAGTTATGATAAAATTGTGTCCATTAGATGATGCGGGATAGATTTGGTCGATGAGATCAAATGCCTATTGCTGAAAAGGCCAATGCATGATAAAAGGTATTATCTCTCTTTCTGGAGCATGTATGAGATACCCATGTAGTTGGTATTTCTCATAGGTTTTAGCAAATGTTATTGCATCTTTTTCCATATCTGGCCAATAGTAGCCAGCCCTTAGCAGTTTCCGAGCTAAAGTTAGATCATTTGAGTGATATCCACAAATACCTTCATGGACTTAAGATAAGGCATGTTGAGACTCTTCAAGTTCTAGACACCTAAGAAACGTACTATCTAAACCTCGCCTATATAGATCGTTAGCGATGATGACATACCATGAAGCATTTTGGATCAGGTTTCTTTTCTCATTACAGATAAGGTTATCGGGGATAATTTGGTCATGTAAGTAAGAATAGATATGATTATAGAGAGATGAGTCATGTCCAATGATAGTACAGACCATCTGGGACTTAGGGGAATCATAAGTAGGACAATGAATCTCTTCCACTAGGAATTCATAGAGGTACTAAAATTCTTGTAGCTTTGGTATAGATTCCAATGTAGCCATAGTATCTGCTGCTCTCTTTGTTTATCTAGGAATCTATTGAAATGATACAAAGGTGTAGTGTCATAAAATTGTGACCCTTACAATTTTAACCATATTTGGGGTCCTCACCTTGGCGACGATGTCTCTTTCCTTAACTAGGACCTATTTCTGTATTTCCAACCCTTGTCTCTTCCTCTTTCATGTCTTGTGTCTGCTTTAGACTATGTCTGGGCCCCAAAATAGGGCAAGACAGGGGTGTGGTGCCCCTTTCCCCCTAGGATAGTGGTGTGGTGCCCTTGTCCCCCTAGGATAGGGGCATGTCACCCCTATCCTCACCCCTTAGGGTGGTCCTATGTTCGGTCTTCTCGATCTCCTATGCATTTCTTGTCTTCGGGGTTTGTTATTCCTTTTTGTCGACCTTTGGTGGTTGAAAATTAATCCTTGAGGCATGTATAAAAGGTAATTCAATACCCTCATTCATGGATGAAGGACAAATGAAAAACAAAAGGATAGATAAAGAGCATAAGGAGAAGATACAAGATTTCGAGGTCATCATCAAGCATCCAAGTCTTCTTCATTCATGCATGGGAGCAACATTACAACATTCATTTGCAAGCATATGTGTGTGATAGGGTTTTTTCATGTTACATGCAATTTCATACAACATTTATGGTTACATTCAAGAAGCAAAGAAATCATCATCAACAAGCTGCAGATCTACAAGGTATACATCTCCATTGTTCACATTCAAGCATTTGCAATTACTTTCTTTCTAGGTTGATTCCTCAACCAGGGTTTGACTAAGGTAAACCCCTATCCACAACCCCCCTTTATTCTCTTTTCTATGTGTAGGTTGTAGGTACGCAACTGTAATTGCATGTTTGGGATTCATTTGCAGAGACAGAAGAACCCTTTTCATTTTGCAGATTTTGTGGCAGACCATGTACATTCCCATCATGGTCTTGACAAATTTTCTCAAAATTTGTAGGGAAGATCCACATCAGTTTAAATAGCTCATATCTGAAGTTACAACATGATCTCGAACTGGTAGCACCTCATTTCACTCATTTCCTCTCTCTTTTCCAAATAGTCAAGAAGTCAACTTTCTCATTTACAAAAGAGGGTAAATCACACTTCAACCACTTGCAATCCACTCAAAATTCACATCCTTGTTTCCCTCAAATTTGGATCTAGCTGATTCAACCCCTCTTTTGAATGTAAAGTTCTTCCCAAGTGAAAATCATCCTAGTGGCTTCCTTTCTCTCTCCTAGGTGGGGAGTCACTAGGATCCAATTTTCTACTTTATTTTTTGGTGAACCCAATGTCTTACACATTAATTCTGATTTCTCATTCTTAAATCTGATTAATTGCAATTTGAGTTTCAAATTTTCATTTTCAAGTTTGATCTATTTGCAAATTTTAGAGGTTAATTACATAAAAACCCCAATTTTTCATCTTGAGAAAATAAAGCTTGTGAGGTGTAAAATTGTAATTGTTTGTTACAAGTCTAATTTCTATTTCAAAATTGCAATTCAAATATGCCTCTTTATTATAAACATTCATTGGTTAAATCATAAAACCCTAATTTATAATATTCTTCTATTTTTGACCTTTGACTGCAAGTTTGACCGATCTAGACATCTCCAAATCAGCTATTTTTTTGGATTATGCATTAAAATCATAATCTCTATCATCCCTAAAAATTTCAAAAAAAGTTGGTTGGACTGTGTGCGTTCCTACCATGGTCCTCGGTTTTTTTCTTGACATTTTGGGAGACAAAATTGACTGTATTTTTCTGCTTAAATCCAGGAAATCAGCGCACTTTATCAATTTTACCACTCTCTAAGGTCGAACACAAATTCAAAATTCATCAAATTCACATCTTAAAATTGATTTTCATAATAAAGGTCCCAATTTTAGATCTGTTTTTCCAGCAAATTCAGATTTCACTTAAGAGACTTTTAATGGCAATTAATAAATTAGATTTCTTGCTCTTTCGCATGTGATTACATTAATTTTTGCATATATTTATCATGTGTCGGATAAGAGTTTCTTCCATTTCCTGTTGCTTCTCTTTCTTCATAGCACTTGATCATATTGTGTTGTTAGGATTTCCAAATTATTAGATCTCAAAGCTTTCATGTATCATTTATGTTGCATTATGGCAATGTTGTTAACAAGAAGCATTTCCTATGTCAATCATCTTAAATATTTTGTAGATCCTAAACCTAAAGATCCTAGCCCTTGTAACTCTCCTAGGGTACCTTGTGTGAAAGAAATGAGATTTAATGCTTTACCCAATGATCTTTCTACAAGAGAGCAAGCATTGGAAAGTAACATGGATCCATCTTCTTCTTCTACATGTACCCTTGAGCAAAGGGGGCAATATGAAAATGTTAACATTCTTACATCTTTCAATCCTCCTTATTCTCCTAGGACCTATCTTCAACATCAAATTCTATGTAGAGAGGATTATGTCATGCATTTTACTCATGACCTTTCTCCTCACATAGAAATCACTAAAAATGAGCTTTTAGATGATGAAGATGTTCTTCCCCAATCTTCCAACAAGGATAAGCTTGATAAATACAAAGGGATTATCATTTTAAATGATACTCCTCCTTCATATACAATTCCTTTTCTACCTCCTTACACATAAAATTTTAAATAAATTCATGATCTTGTTCCTCCATCTAATCGATTGCAACATTATTATAGTCATGGATTTCATATAATTACAAAACAAGGACATGGAATTCGTGATCCTATAAATCCTCCTACATAAAGTACTACAAGAGGCCTAGGAAGAAGTACCCCTCTTTCTATGGACGAATTTATTAGACTTCAAAAATTTCAAGATTACCTTCAAAAACAACAAATCAAGAGAGCCTGCAAGAGTGCTTCTTCTTCAAAGCATCTTTTTTGTTCATTTCATCAAACCCATGACCATAATGCTGATGATTGCCCTGATTTTCAAAAATCTATTCAAGATGGCATAGAAAGTTGCAAAATTAGAATTGTGGATAATGAAACTCCTTCTAACAAACCCTCTTCTTCATGGGAATATGATATTTACCATCCTAACAAATTAGCTACAAGAATCTATTGGAGGTTGAAGTATGACAAGAACATTTCTTTTCCTCAAAATAAAAACAAAAATCTTAAGCAAGCTAAAGGTATTGAATATTGTATTTTCATGATTTATATTCATATTCTCTTGGAAAATATTATGCATTTAAGAAATTTGTTTAAATACAATATGATCTTGTGCACATTTGTCTCACAACAGATCTAGTTGTATTTCTTGGTAAAAACATCATGCCTTAGCACTTCTTTTCCCTTCATGTTGCTCTTCATCCTATGACATAATTATCCCATTTCATGGGGGCTCTTTATCATTAGTGGTGGTATTGTTTCACTTTAACATACTTTGGGGTAGCAACATGAAGTTCTTTTTTTCTTCTTTCTATTCACTTATCTCTATCTTGGTGTATTATTCATTATTAGATCTCTTTTCTTTCATAGGGCTATTCCTATGTCAGCATATAATTGTTCTTTGGTTTTCCTCTTTGCTTGGAGAGGGGCATCTTTAATGAGTACTGCACTTATTCTCTTTCCTTCATTCTATTGGAAATCTTACCTATTCTATGGTTTTGATTATTCACAAGTATGATATGCCCCTTAGCAGGGAATGATCTCTTGAGAAGTATATATCCTTTCCTCGAGAGGATTTTGTTCCACTTGGACAACATGTCACTTGAAACTAATCACCATTAGAAAATGTGTAATATTTCTCCTTGTTCTCCTCACTTGGGGAGCAAGGATTTTCATTCCTTCCCCTTGTATAATTATTTCCTTTAGGGGCTACATTTTTCATATGTAATTATCATTTCTTACAATGGTATGCTTTTATGACTAATCCCCTTGGGGAATAGATGATGTTTTTTCTCTCTTCTTTTCGAATATTACCACTTCTTGAGATGTGTATTTTATATTTACTAATGTCTTTTCTTGCATGTGTTCATGTAAGTTCATTTAAGGATCCACTTTGCCCTATTAAGTGGATGGTATGAGTTATATTACTTGATGTCATTCCTTGTGCATAATTGTTGGTTATTGACTTAAGGATTCTCTCTTATACAAGAAGTGTTAATCCTTGACTACGACCTCTTTTACACTTGGTAATGAGCATCTATGATAAATCCGAATATCCCTCTAGGGGCTAAACGTGAGTCATCCCTCATCAAGAATCCATTTTCATATAGAAATAGGAGGAAGAGTTGCATTCTTGTTCTTTCCTTTATTGTTCTAGATGTTATATTTGTCTAAGATAACACCTCTTGGGGGTAGCTGTCTTTTTGAACAAAGATCTCTTCTCCTCCAAGGATCACCTTTACACTTATAGAAAGATATCTCTTTTCAAGTATAGTATCCTTTCTTGAAGATTATTCCCTCTCTTGCTTGGATTTATGACATTGTTGCATAGTAGATATCTTCTTTGTGACGAAGGTGGGTATCCTTGTTCTACTTTCCTTAAGATATCAACATTAGCCTATGTTGACATCTTAAGGGGGGGGCACCCACACTGCTCCTTTGTACCATACTTCTCTCATGCATTGAACAATGGGACATTCTTGGAACCAGAGGGAAACCTCTCTAAGAAAGATGTCATCACTTTTTGTATAGTGGTTCATTCTTGGAACCAAAGCATGATCTCTTAGAGAGAGATGTCTTCACTTCTTCTTGTCTTGTAAGTGAGACAGTCTTGGAACCAGAGGGAAATGTCTCAGAGCAAGATGCTGTCACTCTTCTCTTGTAGAGTGGGTCATTCTTGGAACTAGAGCATGGTCTCTTAGAGCGAGATGACACCACTTTTCTCTTATGCGGGGTGATTATTCTCGGAACTAGAGCACGGTATCTTAGAGCGAGATATCACACTTTTCTTGACACTTGTACTATACATTCTATACAAGTTGTAGCATACTCGAGTATAGACTCCTATGAGGCATTTCAAACCTCACTTGCACAGGCATGCATGAGGTTGAGTGGAACTAATGTTGTTCTTACTCTCTCTCCCTTTACATGGATCACCTAGATACGCTCTAGGGGCAATATTTTCCATGCCCTTATCTCCATCGATCACCTATTTTTAGGGGCGAGATGTCCATGGTTTCTTTCTTGTTTTCTTTTCTTCTCATGGATCACCAAAGTGTGTATTCATGTTCTCTCTCTTCTTCCTCTCATGAACTCATAGTTTTTTCTCTTGATGGTTCATGGATGCTGTCAGCTTTGCTTTTTTATGCGATCGCTCATGTTTATGTGATGGCATTTGTTTTTGTGTCCCAATTAGTTGTTGAGACATCTGATCTTGAGATCTCTTCAGCTAGTTAGTTTTATGTCTTGTGTCTTGTTCTTGTCACGTGTCTTTTTGTGCTTTGTCTTTGTTTTGTGTGTCTTGTGCCTTTTTTTTTTGTGTACTATTGCATATGTTGGCATGAGTTAAGACCATAAGATTGGGGGCTTTTTTCTCCTCAATATTAGTGACGTCTTATGCTCCTTGTGGTTTTTGCTCCACATCTCTTATCTTCATCTCTCTCTTTCTTCTACTTTACCGGTAGTAGTAGCACAAGCCATACTCCCACTAAAGTAGGGGCTAAATGTAGTGTCACAAAATTGTGACCCTTGTAATTTTAACCACATTTGGGGTCCTCACCTTGGCGATGACATATCCTTCCTTAACTGAGACCTATTTTTGTATTTCCAACCCTTGTCTCTTCCTCTTCATGTCTTGTGTCTGCTTTAGACCCTGTTCGGGCATCAAAATAGGGCATGATAGGGGCATGGTACCCCTATCCCCCCTAGGAAAGTGGTGTGGTACCCTTGTCCCCCTAGTATAGGGGTGTGGTGCCCCTGTCCTCACCCCTTAGGGTGGTCCTATGTTTAGTCTGCCTGATCTCCTATGCATTTCTTGTCTTTGGGGTTTGTTATTCCTCTTTGTTGGCTTTCTATGGTTGAAAATTAATCCTTGAGGAAATTATAAAAGGGAATTCAATACCATCATTCATGGATGAAGGATGGATAAAAAATAAAATGATAGATAGAGAGCATAAGGAGAAGATACAAGATTTCAAGGTCATCATCAAGCATTCAAGCATCTAGGTCTTCTTCATTCATCCATGAGAGAAACATTACAACATTCATTTGTAAGTATGTGCATGTGTTAGGGTTTTGCCATGTTACATTCCATTTCATACAAAATTTGTGGTTACATTCAAGAAGTAAAGAAATCATCATCGACAAGTTGCAGATCTACAAGGTATGCATCTTCATTGTTTACATTCAACCATTTGTAATTAGTTTCTTTCTAGGTTGATTCCTCAACTGGGGTTTGACTAAGGTAAACCCCTATCCATAACCCCCCTTTCTTTTCTTTTTTGTGTGTAGGCTCCATGTGTGTAGCTATAAGTGGAGGTTTGGGCTTCATTTGTAGAGACAGAAGAACCCTTTTCATTTTGCGGATTTTGTGGTGGACCATGTACACCCCCGCCATGGTCCTAAAAAAATTTCTCCAAATTTGTAGGGCAGATCCATGTCAGTTTAATTAGCTCAGATCCAAATTTGCAACGTGATCCCAAACTAGTAGCACCTCATTTCACTCATTTCCTCTTTCTTTTCCACATAGTCAACAAGTCAACTTTCTCATTTACAAAAGGGGTAAATCACACTTCAACCACTTGCAATCTACTCAAAATTAATATCCTTATTTCCCTCGGATTTGTATCTAGTAGATTCAACCCCTCTTTTGAATGTAAATTTCTTCACAAGTGAAAATCATCCTAGTGGCTTCCTTTCTCTCTCCTAGGTGGGGAGTCACTAGGATCCAATTTTCCACTTTACAAAATGTAAAGTATTTCTTAAAGTCATCAACCACTCTTTTATAGGGAATCAATTTTTCATCTCGAGTTTGATATATATCATTGATCTAGTTATATTATCAGTTGAGAGTCACCATAGATGTGTAACTCAACAAATTTCCATTCAATAGCTATCTTGATTCCATTTACCAAGGCTTCATATTCTGCAATTTTGTTTTTATAAGGAAAGAGGATCTTGTATGCTTGTTGGATTGAGTATCTTTGAGAAGTGATAAAATAAATTCCAGTACCAGAACCTTGTTGAGTAAAAGACCCCTCAAAGAACATTTTCTTGGATCGTTGACTAAGATTCATTATGGACTCATCTGGAAATTCTATGTGCAAAGGTTGATTGTCTTCAAGTGGAGCATCAACAAGTTGATCTGTAATTACTTGTCCTTTGATAGCTTTGCATTCTACATACTCAATGTCAAATTTTATAAGTATCATAACCCACTTAGCCAATCTCCCTATAAGTGTTGCTTTGTTGAGAAGATATTGAGCAGATCTATCTTAGCCACCAGTTTGATGGAATTTGCTAGCATGTAATGTCTTAATTTCTGTGATGCGAAGACTAATGCCAAGAAAGCTTTCACAATGATAGTATAGTTCATCTCATAGGACACCAACATCCTATTGATATAATATATAGCTCTTTCCTTTATATTCTCATCTTGTTGAGCCAACAATGCCCCCAGTGATGTATTAGTAGCTAATATATAAAGAATCAATGGTTTGTCTTGAATCAGTGGCATTAAGATAGGTGGATTAGAAAGATATTCCTTGATCTGCTTTAGATGTTGTTCACAGTCTTCATCTCAGTTGTAGGTAACTCCTTTCCATAAAGCTTTTGTGAATGATTGAGATTTCTCTGTGAGTTGAGAAATGAAGTGTCTTATTTATTGGAGCTTCCCTTGTCGAGTCCTCATTTCATTGACATTCAAATCATTTTTCAGCCTTTTATGTCGAGAAATTTTTGGCCTTCCAATCATTCTTTTTATTTTTTAATTTTTGTTCGTACAGTCTCTGCAAAATGCCATACGAGTTTTTGTGACACACAAGATGAGTTCTAAGATTTGTCATTTGGCTCTATGAGAATCATCATGAGTATCTGTTTTTATTATTTTCTTCTAGGTTTACTCATTTAGTTAGGTGAGAATACTCATCTGGTTAGGAGATAATTGTCATACGAATTTCTGCTTTGCTTGTTTAATAAACAATATACTTTTTGGGGTTTTCTTGATTTAGCTTTGGATTTTACTGATGCTAACCCTGATTTTCTTTTGTCTGTATGGTATTTTCATAGCCTAACTGATTTTTTTGTAGACCGCTTGTCAAAGAATTTATCAAATCAAACTTACGCCATGTCAAAGAATAAAAAACAATATGACTACTGATGCATTGGTTTTGTAGGTTGCCTAACGAGAATCGACTAAATATTATGTATTCTTTAATTCATTTTTAGGCACTTAAATTGCTATGTTGTAAATGAACAAATTTGTCTTTTGTGTTTGAAGAAAAGTCTAAGAGCTAGGATAGTATGCTCTTGTCTACATAGACAATAAGAAATCCAGACCCTTGAAGCTTTTCTAAGTTTGAGATTTGTGTACCTTATAGTGGGCCTATCACAGTGGGAAAACATAATCACCCTATGAGAATGACCCAAGTGAGTACAACTAAACCCAAGAATTCTAGCTCACTATAATAAATAGGCCTTTCAAGATTAAAGTCTTGAGGGATGGGATTATTTGATTTTTCTCTTTGAGATCTCTCATATCGGGCATTTTGTAGGGCCTCACAGTCTCAATCACGCTTGTTTGACTAAAGCTTGTTTAGGTACCTTGTCGGGCTATAGGCCTCAATCACTCTTGTGCAACTTTAAGGGGTATTTTCGAACATAAATCCTTACTACAAACTTTAAAATAGTAGCTACTTGATTCACCTTTGAAAGGGGGATAATCTTTGTGCAAGAGAGATAGTAACTCTCCCAAGATACTCTTCATTTCATGTCTCCATTAGCGTTTGGAGTTGACTAATATAGTGTTGAGAATCCATTGCGTGAGACTTAGTGATCGTATTATGATTAGCTATTGGGTGTGTACCCGAGTCTGCAAGCAAAGGTTTTCTCTCTCATCCAACTTCCTTAAAATTAGTGTGTTGTGTTTGAAGTCACTTTGGATCTTGCATGTTTTCTATGTTTTTGTCCTGGAAACTAAAAATTGAAACTTTGAAACTATAAATCAATTGAAAACATCAAAAACTCAGTGGTTGAAACTCTATCCCTATTAGAAAATTATCCCTGGCTTGTCTTTTGTCGTACGATTCTTCTTTTTTGTCATACTACCCCTTGAGAACTGTCATCTAATAGCTATTAAAATGTTGCCCTGGTCTCTAAAAATTGTCATTTGGTCTCATTAACTCTGTCATATGAGTCATCCTAGTCTCTGAAGATTTGTCATTTGGTAAGCTCTAGATTGTCTTATGAGTAAAGACAGCAACTCGTATGAGTAACTATCTATGTCATCTAGTGAGTATTAAATTGTCGTCTGAGTTAAGGTAAATTGTTGTCTGAGCCTCTGATCTGTCAGTCTAGGAACCTATCAGTTTGCAACAAGTTTAAATCTAGTCTTTCTCAATCCTGAAGTATAACAGTCTTGATAGTGTTCCCTTGCCTTTGTGTTGCACAATGTTGTCGATCATCTCCTAGCTAGTTCAATCAATCACTTATCAAGCTTAATCAACCTAGGTTGCTTAGATCATGTTTTATACATGATAGATTGTTCCTTAAACCAGACTGGATCTTAGTCACCCCTCTCAATCACTATGTTAAATGCATAACTAGCTTTGATTTGATCTTGACATCTGTATCACATCTATCTCTAAGTCATGTCGGTTGTAAATGCCTGTTCAAACTAGGAGCTCTTCTAAGAACAAGAACAAGAAAATGGAAGAGACAGTAACATTACAAACTAATCCTTTTTTTCAAGAACAACCAATTTTTTATGAACCTTTTGAACAACAAACCTTTATCATCAAGTCAACCAGTATTTGATCAACCTTTATCTTCCAAAATGTCTGGACAAAAAAAAGAAAAAGAGTCTTCTAAATGTAAAGCTCATGATGACCTTAGCATCCAAGCTAATGACAGTGATTCCTCTTCTAGTGATTTTGAAGTTTCTGAACTCGGAAAAGATACTATAGTAAAATGTCAAAAGGACAAAGACTTAAGAAAGATGATGAAGATTATCATGGCTTGAGAAAAAGATGAATATTTTCTAGAATTGGCCAAACATAGAGCCAAACCCCCCCTGATTACAATGTTGAAAGTCTTATCATTAAAGAAGATGATACTCCACTATAATTGGTGAGAAAAACAATTACAAGAACTACAAACTGAGATTAAAGAAATGAAAGACAAAGACAAATCTCCCATGAAATATTCCTTGGATACAATTTGCCCATTTCCATTCGATAAGATTATTTACATACCTCTATTTCCTTCTAGAACAAAAATTCCTAAGTTTGATAAATATGATGGCAACTCATATCCCCAAGACCATTTTCAAGAATTTTGTGCTCTATGTATGGAGTTCATGCACAAAAAGACATATCTCATGCGCCTCTTTCCAATAAGTTTACGAGGACAAGGTATGGAATGGTTTTCAAGCCACCCTATGGGAATTAAATCTTTTGAAGAATTGGTTGAACTATTTCTACAATAATACTCCTATAATATTTGTCATCCGGTTGTAATGATCGATCTTTGTAATACCAAACTGAAGATAGGAGAACCTTTTCTCACTTTCCTTCAGCATTGGAGAAAGAGGTTCTCTAGATATTCATGACCCATTCTTGATTCTAAGAAGATGGACATCTTTGTCAATAATCTGACTCCTAGGTTGAAATATAATATCCAAATGCAAGTATACCCTTCATTCAACAAGATGGTGGATAGTTCTCTCAAAATGGAAGATATTCTTGTAAGGAAAGGGGATATATCACTTTATAAAGAAACACATCAAGGCTCTAGTTCCAAAGAGAAGAACAAATACTGGAAATACAACAAAGATAATAACAAAAATGTTGTTAATGATGAATTGGTTGATACTTTCAAACCAAAATCAAAACTTGTAGTATTTAATGTGACTAGTGGTACACAAGCCCTCAAAGAAGCTAAAATCACTACAAAAAACCCACCTAAGAAATCAAAAGAATTGTTTAAAGAGAAGCCTTGGGTTTCAAAACCTAAGCATGATTTTACTCCTTTGGGTGAATCCTATGAGTCATCTTTTAAAACTCTATTGGAAAAAAAACAAGGGTCATCGAAACAAGGGTCATACAATAATTAATTGCATGAAAATCAAGCACGAGTCAAGACTTCATCGATGCTGGAAAAATTGTTGTTGGAAATCATGCAACCAATGCTGATCACAAATATTTCAAAGATCCCTTACCTTCTTATGAGCAGGGAAATTCCTCAAAATCCAAGGGAGGTGCAAAAGCCAATTATACCTATGCCAACAATGACATTGTGATCAACATTCTTGAACCTTCTCAATCTGAATATTGCAATGTGATCATAGTCAAAGATAAACAAAACAAAATGCAAACTGTGAATATCATGAACCACACTCAAAAAAAGGTTACTCTCAAAGGAGGTAGTTCCTCCTCTCCTGATCAGACATAATAAAATCCATTGACAACATCAAACCTATTGACTTCTTCAAACAAATAAACATATATGATCACAGCTAAATCTAAATAGTTGACTTCGTCATCTTCTTCTAGTTATAGCCTTGTTGAACAATTAAAACAAACTACCACTCAAATATCCATTCTTGAACTACTTAAAATCTCTTCTGCTCATAGAGAGATTCTGGACAAAGCTTTTCTCTCTACTAACGTCCCTAAAGACTTAGATTTGGGTTGGTTTCAATCTATGGTGGGTCACTTGACTTCACCTCACTACATATCCTTCTCTAAATAAGATGACAATTCACTAAATCATCTACATAACCAGCCATTGCACATTGAAGCTATGATCCATAAATACTAAGTCAAGAATGTTTTGATAGATGGAGGCACTGGGTTGAATATTTGTACCTACAATTTACTAATGCAGTTGAGATTTTATGATAATATCATTGATCCAACAAAGAAAATAACAATCAAAGCTTATGATGAAGAAGAAAGAACCTCTAAAGGTCTGGTACTATTACCGATTAGGGTGGGACCTATAGAAAGAGATGTTATTTGTTAGGTTCTTGATCTTCCTCTCTCCTACAACATCTTCGTGGGAAGACCATGGATTCACGAAATGCAAATAGTGCCATCTACTTACCATCAGTGCTTGAAATTTCCCTATAATGGAGTTGAAGTCAGTGTTCTTACTGATACAACCTACACCTGTAATGCTTTAAAATAGTGTGTTGATACCCTTGTTCCTCATAACAGAGCAACCTCTATAGCTGAAATTTTAGAAACTTTGATGAAAGAATTAGAAAAGAAATTGAAAATCATTGGTACTAGCATGGATAAATACAAGATAGAACCTGTACTCTCCTTGATGTCTCTTCCACCATCACCAAGAGAGTCTAGAAAACCATCTGAGGATATGAAGCCGCAAACTTCAACTACAAATATCATCTATGATGGTATTTTTGTACACTCCTCTAATTCCTTTGCAGATGAAATAGAATAGGTGGTTGTTCTCAAATGGATTTTCAAAGAAGAGAGTGAAAATAGAGAAGGGCAACATAGTGATATTTCCCTTGACCAATATGGTCCAGGCTATAAGATGATTCAACGCATGGGATATTCATGTACCGGTCCTCTAGGAAAGTGCCAAGAAGGAATCATTGAAGCTATCAAGCTACAAACTAAGCCTACAAATGATAAAATTGGACTTGGATACCATCTAGAAGAGTCATCAAATAAAAAACACACTCTTCATCAAAAAACCTAAGTGGAGGAAAAAGATACTACATCAAACATCACCAAAAGTAAATAATCAGGAAATTCAAGATGAGTATGAGAAAGAATAAGAAGAACTGGCAATCAAGAGAGAAGAAGAAGCTTGTAGTCAAATTCCAACTGTATCAGTAGTAACACTACAATAAGTAGATATTCCAAAAGACATAAGAGAAGAGGTGGAAGGAATTAAAAACATGTTTGTGCTACTAAACATTCTTGTCACATATACGGGAAGAATACAAGAAGAGGATTCAGAGACAGACTCAAATGGGTATGAATGGGGTCTAGAGCCTCTATCAGATGCATCTACCAAAGAAACTCTTGAAGAATCTAATGATATAATACACAAAGAAGAAGAGATAATATGCTTGAAGATACAAAAGGAAATAGAGGAAATCAGATGAAAAAGACAAGAAGATTATGAACAACAACTGAAAGAAGGAAAAACACATGAAAATTCTTCACCTACTATATCTCCCTCTAATGAGATAGAGAAAATAAGAGATGGGACTACAAATGAAGAAGTAGAGGCTAGACAAGCAGGACCAGTCATCAATCCAGAGGAAGTTGAATGGGAAAGAAGACAGAGACTAACAGAGTCATCAAGGTTATGTTAGTAGGTATGTCAACTACAAGTGATCATTGAACCAAATCATGAAGGAACTTGCAGAATAAAAGATGTTGATATTGATATTATACATACTTTCACTAAGCCACTTGAAGAGGAGTCAAAGGCTTCATCTTCTGAATTTGATCACTCTGAAATGCGTTCTATTTATAACATTACCTATTCGACACCAAACTATGACTACTTTGTCATGAATGTTGATACTCTATCTGATGAACCTATTACTGTTGAACCACAATGTGTAGTCCACTCTAAAGTAGAGGAAGGTTCTATTGGTAGGTTTGTTGGGTTAGATCCCATAAATACTAACGTAAACTTCGATAATCATGTTCTAACTCTTCCTAGTCTTGGGACGCTTACACAAGGTAGTCTTCTAGAACTCAACTTATCAGTCAGAGGTTGTGATGACAATACCGTGAATTCCCTTGAACCTGTTGAATCTTTATCCCTGGTACATATTGAGCTTATTGACTATACTCTCCAAGATCAACCCTTGAATATCCCTCTACCTTTGCCAATGACTATACATTAGCATGTTATCTTAATGCAGTCGAACAAATGAGCTCTTCCACCAGTGAACCAAGTGAGAACATGATAGTAGTAGATGTCAAGTATCTTAGTCTCAAAAATAAAAATAAAGGAAAATAAGTGTTCTGATGGTGAAAACCACACTGTGGCGGTGTCAAAATAAAAAATAATAATAATCAAGGACATACCTAACGGTGAAAACCTTTATGAGGCACTTGAAGGTGAGATACTTTATATTTTGCCTGATCACTTTCAAGAGCGATCATCAATGTTGATTGAACCTACACAACCAATGAACATTGAAATAGAAGAAACTCAGCATACCATACATGTAGCTCAATTGTTATTAGCAAAACAACTGAAAGAATTTGCTAATTTATTCACGGAGAAAAAGATCAATTTTGCATAGAGATATGCTGATATGTCAAGTCTAGATCCTGACCTCATAGTGCATCACCTTTCTATCACTCCCAGAGTTAAACCTATCAAACAAAAACTTTGAAAAATGCATCCTCATGTTGCATTACTTGTTAAGGTTGAGCTAGAAAAATTACTAAAAGTTGGATTTATCAGAGCAATTGATTATACTGAGTGGATATCTAATATTGTACCTATTTCCAAACCTGACAAATTAATATGTGTTTGCACAGATTTTAGAGATTTAAACAAATCATGTCCAAATGATGATTTTCCACTACCTAACATAGACATGATAGTGGGCATGACTATTGGCTATGAAATACACTCTTTGATGGATGATTTTTTCTAGATACAATCAAATCAAAATTGCACCCGAGGATCAAGAGAAAACAGTGTTCACTTGTGCATGGGTAACTTTCTGCTAGAATGTGATGCCCTTTATCTTAAAGAATGCAAGAACCACTTATAAAAGAGATGTAAAATTATCTTTCATGATATGATGCACAAAAACATGGAGGACTATGTCGATGATACTCTACTCAAATCTATGAAAAGGTCAATGCATCTCTCAAAACTGGGTCCAATCTTAGACAAGATGGAAAAATTTAAACTTAGACTAAATCCTAAGAAATGTGCATTTGGAGGTACATCTAGCAAGCTCCTTGGATACATTGTTTCAGCGAAAGGAATTGAAGTGGACCCACAAAAAGTTAAAGCTATCATGGAAATGCCACCTTCAAAGAATGTCAGTCAAATGAGGACTCTAGAAGGGTGGCTCCAATCAATAAGATGCTTCATTTCTCAGCTCACGGATAAAGATCAACCATTCAAAAAAGCTTTACGAAAAGGAGTTACCTACAACTAGGATGAAGACTGTGAACAACATCTAAATTAGATCAGGGAATATCTTTCTTATCCACCTATCTTAATTCCACTGATTTAAGGCAAACCCTTGATTCTCTACATATCAACTATTGATACATCACTGGGGGAACTTTTGGTTCAATGGGATGAGAATAAAAAAGGAAAGAGCTATATATTATATTAGCCAGACATTGGTGTCCTATGAGATGAACTATACTATCATTGAGAAATCTTGCTTTGGCATTAGTCTTCGCATCATAGAAATTAAGACATTACATGCTAGAACATTCTATCAAACTGGTGGCTAAGATGGATTTGCTCAAATATCTTCTCAGCAAGGCAACGCTTACAGGGAGATTGTCTAAGTGGGTTATGATACTTACAGAATTTGACATTGAATATGTAGAACGCAAAGCTATCAAAGGAAAAGTCATTGCAAATCAACTTGCTAATGCTCCACTTGAAGACAATCAACCTTTGCACATAAAATTTCCAGATGAATCCATAATGCATCTTACTCACCAATCCTGGAAAACATTCTTTGATGGGTCTTTTACTCAACAAGGTTTTGGTACTTGAATTGTTTTTATCACTCTTGAAAGATACTCAATCCCAAAGGTATACAATATCCTCTTTCCTTGTACAAACAATATTGTAGAATATGAAGCCTTGGTAAATGGAATCAAGCTAGCTATTGAATGGAAAGTTGTTGAGTTACACATCTATGGTGACTCTCAACTGATAATTAACCAGATCAATGATATATATCAAACTAGGGATGAAAAACTAATTTTGTGTAAAATAATGGTTGATGACTTTAAGAAATACTTTACCTTTGTATCATTTCAGCAGATTGCTAGATCAACAAACAGAGTAGCAGATGCTATGGCTACATTGGCATCTATACCAAAGCTACAATAATTTGACTACTGCTATGAATTCCTGGTGGAAGAGCTTCATTGTCCTACTTATGATTCCCCTCAGTCCCAGATGGTCTGTACTATCATTGGAAATGACTCATCTTGCTATTATCATAGCTACTCTTACTTACATGACCAAATTATCCCTGATAACCTTACCTATAATGAGAAAAGAAACCTAATTCGAAATACTTCATGGTATGTCATCATCGCTAATGATCTATATAGGCGAGGTTTAGATAGTACTTTGCTTAGGTTTCTAGGACTCGAAGAGTCTGAACATGCCTTATCTGAAGTCCATGAAGGTATTTGTGGATCTCACTCAAACGGTCTAACTTTAGCTCAGAAACTGCTAAGGGTTGGCTACTATTGGCCAGATATGGAAAAAGATGCGATAAAATTTGCTAAAACTTGTGAGAAATGCCAGCTACATGGGCATCTCATACATGCTCTAGCAAGAGAGATAATACCTTTTTATCACACATTGGCCTTTTCAGCAAGGGGTGTTTGATCTCATCAGCCAAATCTATCTTGCATCATCTAATGGACATGAGTTTATCATAAATGTCACTGAATACTTCACCAAGTGGGTTGAAGCGGTTCCGCTAATCAAAGCAACCGGCAAACAGGTGGCTATGTTCATTCTTAACTATATCATCTATAGGTATGGAATACCTTCTTTGATTGTGACTAACAATGGAGGGTAGTTCAAAAACAAGGATCTAGATGAGCTTTGTGAAAAGTTAAATATTAAACAACATTGTTCTTCTATATATTACCCTCAAGGTAATGGACAAGCTGAAGCATCTAACAAAAATCTGCTGACTATCTTGCACAAGATGGTCAACCAATCTGGAAAGGATTAGCATCTAAAAGAACTAGAATTATTGGATGAACATCGACAAGTGTCATTTGATCATCTGAGAGCTTACCAGAAGAGAATGTCTAGAGGTTATAACAAGAAAGTTCGACACGGAGAATTTCAGGTTGGTGACCTTTTTTTGAGAGAAATACTAAACATTAATAGTTTTAGAAATGAAAAGGGAAGTTTGAACCTAATGAGTTGGGTCCCTATATTGTTACTATAGTCTTTGGCTCTAGTGCCTATCAACTCTCAACACCAAAAGGAGAACAGCTTCGTGAACCAGTCAACACCATCCACTTGAAGAAATTTTACACCTAGCATTCTTTTCTCCAGCAATATGTACGACTAAAAAGTCCTCAGAAAAATACTAAAAATCATAAAAAAGTCCTGAAGAAAAATTTTAAAACAAAAGAGAAAAGAAGCAAAAAAATCAAAATATGAAAAAAAATGCCTTGGTGAAAACCTAGTAAACAGGCACCTTGGTAGTAAAAAAGAGAGAGAGAATCTTTGCCAAGCAAGTAAACACCTAGTAAACAGATGCCTATTGTACTGAAATGCTCCATCTATCAATGTAACTTTGGCATTTCCTTCTTTATTTCCCACATTCTTGCATCTTTTCTTTATCTTGTACATACCTTTCAGTCGCTTTCGTGACACCTTGGTTCTTCTTGGAACCCTCATGGCTTGAAACCAATCAATGTCCTGGTCTTAGGGTAATCGACTGATTGATTTAAATGTCCTAAGCAATTTAACCAAGTTATCTTTCTGTCAGTAGTACAAGGTCATCCAATCTGATTCAGTCACTTATCTCCTAACAACTACAAAGTTTTACCACTGAGTAAACACACAAAGCAAGAACAGTGAAAACAATCACTGAAAAAATGCTTGAGCTATGATTGAAATTTTCTTTGAATGTTGTCTTTCAAATTGGTTTTCGATTATTATTCCCTCTGAGTAACTCAAGGAAGTCTATCTTGACTAAGAGGAGCAAGGACTAGGGGCATAATACTTTTTTTTTTTTTTTGTTTAGAGAAGTGATTTCGATAATATAGAAACATCTCATAAGCTAGGTGTCTGTGATTAGTTCCTTCACATCAAGGTGAAATCACCACACATACCTCAACTTCATTTATTTGTATGCCACAGGGAGGATGGATTCAATACTTTTCTTGTTTTGAGTACATTTCCTTAATATTTAATCTGGATACATGCTCAATCTATCCTAGGATATGAACCATACAAGGATCATTATGGACAAGATAATCAATATTGCATATAACAAGGAAGGAAATCTTCTTTGCCTAGTGTGTTTGCATGCAAGCAACATTCAGGTCATCCTAGCTCTTTGTTCCTTGTTGCTTATGTTTATTCCTACATTTCTGCTCAATGATGATAAAAAGTAAATTCAAATCCAATGACTAGGTTTTAGGTTGCATTCATACTTAATTTTTTGCATTTCAAGTGATTTCAGCATAATACAATCTCTCTCTTTGTTCTTTGAATAAGAGCCTGACTTCGAAACAATCATCATTTCTCTGCTAAGTGGTCACTATATCATCATTATCGACATGATTGAGTTCTTGAGCATCAAAATCTAAAATCTTACACGGGATGTTAGTTGCATTCATGAGGATATCATATATCAATCCATAAGTCCATTAAGCATTCATTTGCATTCATACTATTGCATGAAAAAGAAAAAATATGCATTTACATCATTAGCTCATCATTTTTTATTGCATATGAAAAAGAAATAAAAACATCCATATTCATCTGCATTACATACATACTAGAAAAAAAAATCCATTCATATAGAACAAAGCATACAGAAGAACATCTCACAAAACATCTTATATAACTCAACACAAGAACAATGAGATCGAATCATGTGTCGTATATATCTCATCAAAATATCAATGTCAAAGGGGTACAAATGATATAAATTGTCATACATAATGTCTATCAGGGAAAGAATCACATAAACTACAAAAACAGGGTATACAACATAACATAGAGCCTATAAAAATCTAGCTCTAGCCCTCTCACTTATCGCCTAGTGGAAGAGGAGGTGCCTATGAAGAATCAAACTATTGAGGTGTCTGTGCTCCCTCTTATATAGCCATGTACTATGAATAAGAGACCACTTGTCTATCTGTCGACACTGTTGCACTCTATGCTGCCACATAATAAGTTGCCTGGCTAGACTAATGCAGAACCTCACACTAGGAGGCAACTAACTCTCCTTGCAATCTTTGCACCTCCTGATCACACTTTGCAATCTAGGTCTGCATGACTGTAATCTGTGTCTAGAGAGTCCTCACTCTCCCTCTTAGTGTACTCTTCATATCCACTGGCATCTGTCTATGAGGTATCTCCTCCTCTCCTCCCTTAGTTGGATCAACCCTCTGTTATCACACCTGTCGAGGGGTAGCTCTCTCTCCCATCTCCTCATCACCACCAATATCACCTCTAGCCTCTCCACCCTGAGCTCCACCTCCCTCATCTCTAACTGTACCCAATTAACCATCCTCTCCTCTCCTCCATTATTGACCAACCATTGGTTCCCTACTGCTGCTCACACCAGGATCACCTCATGCCTGCCTAGGTAGATCTACTCTTTGTCCCCATGTCTGATTCGGTACATCATCTCCACCCTCATCAATCTAAGGTGCTTGCTCTAT
The DNA here is from genome assembly GCF_030272615.1 of Cryptomeria japonica. Taxonomy (NCBI): domain Eukaryota; kingdom Viridiplantae; phylum Streptophyta; class Pinopsida; order Cupressales; family Cupressaceae; genus Cryptomeria; species Cryptomeria japonica. The sequence goes on from NC_081412.1 coordinate 283,279,602, forward strand.
AGGATCTCTAAATTGTGGGAATGGATGTCTCAATAAATCATCCTTGTACTCTGGGGTCACCCCCACATCATCAATATCCTCAAAAAATTCTCAGCGATGTGGCTGGAGGGATATCAACTCTTGTACCACCAGGGCATAAGATAACTTTGTTCCCCATCCCTTCCTCTCCTCATCCCCAAACAAGGCATAAGCAGTAAACTCATGTGACATGGCCTGAACTCGCCTGTACTACCTCATAACGTGGCTAACAACAAAATACTCAATAAAATTCTGAGATCTCCCAATGAGTGGGTGTGTCATAAACATCAATCTCTGCTCTCACCTCCAGTCATCCCATTCCTCTAAACCCCTATAAGGCCTCTAGACAGCTACAATCAGGTCATCCAACTAGCGCCTCCAGAAATATATCTTCCCCAAGTGGGGCTATGTCAAATAACTCAAGTACTAAAACATGATGGGTTGATGTGGCTCTCTAGAATCATCGACAACTAGCCTGAAAACTGGGATATGCTCCCATGCCCATATATGTAATACAAGAACCCCAGCGGCCATGCTCTTCGCATCTCAGTATGCAATCTCATGCATCTCATGGTACATGTGTGCTAACAAGAAGGATCCCCAACCCAATCTCCTTGGCTGAGCAACTAACATATCCAATATCCTTCCCTAGCCACACAAGAATCCCTATTGTCCTCCATCCGACATAACAAAGCATCCTATAAGTCCAACAAGCACACAAGTGATAGGAAATTGCCCTCCATATTTGTTCAGCATGTCATCCCATGAAATGGAGTGCACTATAAGACTGTCATCATGGAATGCCCTGTATAATGCCCTAATCCCCACCTAAGGAGAAGAATCATAGTCCACCATGCCACCTGAAAATGGAATCCTCATAATCCTATATATGTCCTCAACAGTGATCATCATCTCCTCGATAGGCAAGTGAAAAGTGTTATGCTCTAAATGGAATCTCTCAACTAACGCACTCAGTAATCCATGATTCACATGGATATCTTACATCTACAACAAGTATCCAAAACCACATGCATCGATATGAGCCCTCTGAGCATCAGAGAGCTATTGGACTAATCTCATAGTGGGTGGATAAGTACATCAAAACTGTGTCAAGCCCTACCCCGACCCATCCTAGCATTTCAATGATTTTCATGTTGGAACTATTATGGATGCCTGATTTCTATGCATTATGGATATAGAACTTTATATGATCCCAGAACGGGATAACATTGATATATTGATGCTTCATTTCTATGCATTATGGATACAAAATTTTATATGATTCTAGAATAGGATAACATTGAGATGGTGTATGTCATTTATTTGATTTGTGGGACTTTATTATGATGCTAGAAATATGATGCATAACCTTTGAATGGATTAAGTTTATGAGGATTATGATAATTGCTTATGTGTATTTTCTTTGATATATGGTAAATTGATTTGTATGATGTCAATTGTATGCAGAGTAATTGATTTGTATTCTTATTTATGTGTTTAATATTATATGAGGCTATTGGAAAGTACTAATGTGTAATTGATATGCATAGGAAAATTATCCATGTGACCATGGAAACATTATGGAGAATCAATCCTAGGCCTATGTACGTTCGTAAAACCAAGGGTTGTCTATTTGGAGAGACAACACCCCATATGTATCATATTTTATTCATAAACGTAAATGTTTGCATGTGTGTTAAATTGTAATTATTTATTTGTGTAAATCCTACAAGAGACAATTGCCATGTGTGTAATAGTGATCTGAAATTCTTTTTTAGTGTCACTTGACACATATGTTGTATGTTGTGTTGGCATTGTCATGTCACCTTTTGAGAGATTTATTTTTGTTTAAATGATATATTGTAAATTGATTTGTATGATGTCAATTGTATGCAGAGTGATTGATTTGTATTCTTATTTATGTGTTTAATATTATATGAGGCTATTGGAAAGTACTAATGTGTAATTGATATGCATAGGAAAATTATCCATGTGACCATGGAAACATTATGGAGAATCAATCCTAGGCCTATGTACGTTCGTAAAACCAAGGGTTGTCTATTTGGAGAGACAACACCCCATATGTATCATATTTTATTCATAAACGTAAATGTTTGCATGTGTGTTAAATTGTAATTATTTATTTGTGTAAATCCTACAAGAGACAATTGCCATGTGTGTAATAGTGATCTGAAATTCTTTTTTAGTGTCACTTGACACACATGTTGTATGTTGTGTTGGCATTGTCATGTCACCTTTTGATATATTTATTTTTGTGTAATGCCCTGCCAGGAAACCCCTAAGGGTTTAAGTTAAAAACACTCAATTAGAGTGAATTTTTTTTTTTTAAATAATAATTAAGAGCATTAATGAAGCGTTACAATATTAAGATAGATTGAAGTTATCTCAAAGTTATCTCTAACTAGATAACACATCGGAAGGCTAAATGATCCTAAGAGGTTTCCCAACGCGATTACATAACCTTACACCTAACTCAACTTGCGTCATTAGATCCATTAAACTGGATAACATAATTGCGAGATAATGCATAGATCTTGATTATATATGTGTTCAATGGTTTGACACCTTATAGCTTTAGGAAGCGTTCATTTACTTTGGTGGTTAGGAGGCCATTGAGAGGTTATTTATGCATTGCACTTAAATTCATAATTACATTAAGAGGCCTCCAGAAAGGTTCATGCGTTTAGTATAATGAAGTTCATTCATTGGGTTTAGGGTATCCATTCATAATCAATTTCATCCTTTAATATTAAAAGCATGGTTAATCAGATGAGATTCATTCATTAAGGATTAACTACAATTAATAGAGTGAGATCCATTCATTTGATTTCATGCATAGCCAACTAATGAGTTGTAGTTCTTATATGAAAGATAAAATGTGAGTAGCCATAGAATTCATTTGAAGTTTTAGCAATGCAAATAAATGGACTAATTTCATTAGGGTGGATATGCATTAGGACACCGGAGAGCATCCTTTAAATTAAAATATCATTAGCTAGATGACATTTATCATTTCAAGATTAGATTAATAAGATCATAGTGATGTTCTTCTAATAAGATTAAAATACCATTGTCTTATTGCCTATTACTCTTTTTGGTTATATGAAGTTAATATGAGAAGGTACATTTATTAAGGTTAAGATTTAAACAACTATACCAAAAATTCCCTATTTAGTTCCATTTTAGCAACCATAAGGGATTCTTTTATTAAGGTTACAAATATGGATACTAGTTGAGTTCACCCTTGTATGAAATTAATCTGATAAGGATTATTTGTTAAGATTAAAATGTAAACAACTAAGTAAATTCATCTGATAAAGTGAATTACAAATAACATGGCGATACTCATTTACAAAGGTAAGAAGGTAAATACCTATATGAGATTCATCCTTTAGATTTCAACTTAGAAATTATAACGTTAATTCTATCTTTGTTCTCCCATACTCATTTGTTCAATTTGCATGCTTAATAACAAGCTAATCCAATGATGTAACCTAGCAAGATTCTTTCCACTATTACTACGTTTGATTAACCTTATCAAAATAATTTTTCCACAACTTTAATTACAATGTTTTAAATACTTTGCCATCATCATAATTTACAATGTTTTATGAACCTAAATAACTACATTTATCTAGATGAATAATGTTATGCACTTAGATTTGAATTCATTAAATTTCCACCATACACTTATGCAAGAATACAACCATCCATGATAATTTAAAGCATAAAACAAAGTAAGCTAAAAACATCGCATAACACAGATATGATCTCGGAGTTCACCCCTAAAGGGCTACATCTCCGAGTCTGCTCAACTGCAAGACCCCTCTGGCATTTAATATAGTTAAGGTTACATATTTACATGTCTTTACAACTCTGCCCTTTAGGCGAACACATACACTATTCAACATCAACCTCGATTGATTATTACATAGTGATCCCTTTTAAAAGCGGGTCAAATTGAATCATAACGAAAAAACAAACCAACCTAGATTCTATTGTTTGACGGTACCCTAACTAGGGGTTTGACCGACTTATGACCAAACACTAGCATAACAAGTCTCTCTATTACCTAACCAAATTTTATTACAGCAATTTAATCTGCAAGGACATCATCCAGAAGAGGCATTCGTTTATTCCATATCATTTCTATCCATTAATGTCGATCAAGTTTATGGTTTTGTTAAATTAACTTTTATTTAAAACTTCACATTAATCCATCATTAATACTTAGCCCATGTTAATAATGTGTAATACCCGAGCATGACATAATCAAAGAAATCAATAACTATAAATGAAGTATAAATTTACCAAGTGATGGTTATCTAAACCCCAATATTATTTACAAATCTGGAATTAAATTATATAATGGAAAACTGAATTTAAAATTAGATAATATAAAAGAAAACTGAATTTAAAACTTCTTAACTAAATTTAACTCCACTCATTAATTTAACTTCACTTATTAATTTATACATAATAATAAAAAAAAATCAATTAATATATAAATAAATAAAAAAATAAACTTTTTTCAAAATAAAAAAAGGAGGGAAGGTCACGTGGGCCCTCCCCCTTTGGCAGCCCAAGCTACCATTGGTAGCGCTGCTACCAAATGGTAGCAGGCCGCTACCTTTGGTAGCGCTGCTACCATTTGGTAGCAGTCCGCTACCTTTGGTAGCGCTGCTACCAACTGGTAGCAGTGCTGCCATGGCAGCGTGGGGAGGGGGGTTGGGCTATGGTAAGTTTTATTTATTTTTTCTTATTTTTAAAAAAAAAAAAATTCTGTTAAACTTTCTATAACAGAATAGTCCAAACTGCCAAAAATGTGCAGTCAAATTCTAATTTATTGAATCTATGTATTTTTTTTTTATAACTAATTAGAATATGTAAGTAATACAAAGAAAATATATGAATATCTCACCAAAACACAGTCTGAAAACACAAACTTAAAGTATTTTCCAGCTACCCCATTTTTTTGAAAAACAATCACAGTCACAGCCATTTCTCCCTTTTTCTTTTCTCTCTTTTTTTTTTTTTTCCAGAATGTTATGGATTTCAAAAAGAAAGCAAAATAGAAGAGTCTTGAAGAATAACCACCAAATCCCACACCATGTTTGCAAATCCATTTTCCACACAAAGATTCAACAAAAGTTAAGCTCTACCCATTTTTTTTTACAATGGAACTTACTCACAAACATCAATGGACAATCTGAAAAAAAAACAATGTTGCAAGAAAGAAAAATACAAAACCCCCTTTTTTGTAACCATTTTAATCAAGCTAATGATCAGATTCTTACCTCAAAACGTATTCCGGGAAGAGTATTTTTTTGAAGAAGAGCTTCCAAATCTGCTGCTCTAAAACTCCATCTTTGTCCAAAATCTCCAATCTCCCCTCCAAAGACCATTATTTTTCCAAAAAAAAGACCAAAAGAAGAAGAAGCCCCAAAAACATTTCCCAACTAGTTTTAAAATGAGAAACCCTATTTTTGCCCTAATTTTCAATTTCGAATTTAGGCATTTATTTATTTTTGAAAATAAGAGAAACATGAGAATGGAAATCATTATTTTCCATTACTCAATAAATCTAACTTGTTTTATTCTCATTAAAATTAACACGCTTCTGTTTCTTATTTAATCTCTAATTTTAATCTCTCAATATCAATTTAGGCCTACATTTATATTTCGGAACTATTGACCGGGTAAGGCATTTTGATTAATTTAATTTTCTAAAAATCAATCTTTTTATACTATATCAACTATACAAGTAAAAAGGAAATAATTTCTTTTTAAGTAATTAAATTTACCCTTTCTCTTCCAACATGCAAAAATGATTAATTTATTTCTATTTCTCAATTGACTTTTAAATTTTTTCCTTTCTAAAACGCATAACTCAATAAATTCGTTATTTTAAAATTAGATATTAAATTAACTCGCTATAACATAATAAGGCGACATTTTTAAATAAATGACTAATCTAATGCAAGAGTCTTATTTATTCTAATTTCTCAACTACAAATGCGTAAATGTTACAAATGCGTAAATGAGCACACTAACCCAAGTTAAATACCTTAAGCTTGCTACAATAATAATTAAAGCAATCCCTTTAAATTAACGATTACTCGTATAGAAGAAACTACCTATTTAAATTTCTATATCACTAATGTGTACGTTTACTCATTAAATTGAATTTAATACTTAGGATAACAAACTCCACTTACCTCGCGCAAGGCATGCAAATCGAGGAAGTCCTCCAAATCACATGACACACAACCCATTGCAAGGAAAGCCCCACGAACCACACATGTGATGTTCACCTGACCATGGCTAAGGAAAGACGAGAGTTATATGACCACCAAAACCGAATTCTAAAGATGAAGGAGGCATACTCAACCTTGCAAATCCCAAGGAGATGAACCTTGCCTTAGGTGGTGTTGTAACTGCAATCTCCTGCACTCATGAATCATGCAAGCATACATATACATATACATATTCAATGTAGGCATTAGCTCGAGATTTATCACAAGAGTTAGGAAACAATTACATATACACAAGAATCGATGCAAAGGCACAATAATAAGTATGCACAAGTATTTATATTATCTAAACTACACATTGCATCACGGTTAACCTACCATTCAAGAATGCCACATAGGAAGTCAATCAAGGTCACATAGGTTTTACAAGTCCGACTAGGGTATGGGCATTACATTCTCCCCCCCTAGGCTCCGACTTACTCCTGGAAGTCGCAAAGCTAAACGGAAGTCCTGCAAGACTTATTAGTCCTTAAACTTAATTAACAATTATCAGTTTGCACAAATAAATATTTTGTCAACAATTTAAAACATAATTCATAACTCCTCTATGAGTGTCATTATCCATCAACAAAAATGCATCTATCATCAATTCACATCTTCAAATATTCTATAATTTACACACAATCGTAGTAGAGAAACAAGACTTTTTCCCTTTTTATTACACCAAATTTAAGCAATTTAAAATATATAGACATAGTTATCATACTCATTTATCAAACATGACAAGAAAATATGCTCTCAAGGTCAATTTCTTTCACCAATTCATCTCTTTCACAAAACTTTATCACATAAAACTAGCCTCAAATAACAATTTCTACAACCATGTTAACTTTTCGACAAATAAGGGCCACGTAAGAACTCAATTGTTTGCATTTTTCAAACATACAAGAACCTTTCCAATGACTATGCCCCATAACATAGTGACAAGTTAATACCATTTAATTCCATGATTACACATAATATCCATCCACAAGACTGGTTTGCACAACACAATAGGCCACATGTGAGCATGTCTAATGCTCGGTCAAAAGTAACATATATGATCCACATCTCTATGCCTGCTCTCAGAATAAATGCATGATCCACAAATGTCCAACATCTCACTCAAGGGCTTGATGGTGCTAGGGTACACCATAGCGGTGCTACCTTCCATACAAGTCCCTCGTGAATATCCCTTGTTGTGTAAGGTGTTTAGCCTCCAAGAGATAGTCACCACTCATAGGTAGGTAGTGGATCCTAGCTATTTCACAGCATCACATACCTCCATCCTCAAGGTTCCTTGCGTCTACTTCCTTGTATACACTCATCCAAGACCGTCTCCTACGTTCTTGGAGAGGAATTCACATTGCTACACAAGACCAGCATACAAAAAACAACAAGGATAAACCGGTTTAGCCACCAAAGTACAAAAGGATAAAGATAATAAGTGTCAATTCCAACAATAAGACAAGAAAATAATTTCCGGATTTGCAACATCAAATCAAGTAAGATCAAGATTGCAAGATCGTGGCTAAACTGTCAAGGTCAAAGTAAAATAAATTGCTGGCCCATAAAGAAATAAATAAATAATTAAAAGAAAATCATAATTGCACATTACATCACTACGTGACTAGTAGCTAGCCACCAACGAGGAAGGAAGGAACAATCATCTAGCTATCCTAGTAGCTCATCATGTGGTGTGGCCAAGTCACACACCCGCATGGCATGGCAGTGTGCACCTCGGCATCACCCCGCATCACGTCATCATGTGGCATGGCTCTACCCTATACCTAGCAGTAGGCTGCATGGAAATGTCTACTACATCCCGCATGGCAGTGTACCCCACGGATAAGGCACGCCCCGGTCACACTCTGCATAGCGATGTTCCTCTCAGGATACTCGCCGTAAGCCAGAGGTATACATGGCTAAGGTCTACCCACAAGTCTACCAACACTAGTCAGTTGGCAACTTATGTAAGGAAATAACACGCCTTTCATGAAGACAAGGCAACAAATGCTCCAATAAAATCCATCATTATGCTAAAGAACTGTCATTTATATGTCCAAAATAAAGGATAGGAATTAGGCTAGCACACATGAACCTCGTAAATCGGTTCATCACAAGGGGAAGTATAGAGTACACCTATGTTACAATTCATTACAAAACCATACTTTTCCTCAAAATAGGGAAGCTAAAGTCGCTTTGCATCGACATTACCCGTACGCTGTTCATACTATTCAAGGAATGGTGACTTCTACTACTACCCCTTCACATACTAACTTATCAACAACCCGTGGGTTGGCACTCAGTAAGGAAACAAATAAGCAACATCACATAGATAGGTATGGTTTCCCATACTCATAAACAAACATATCCCCCATGGTTGATTACTTCACCATCCCATGGGCACACAAAACAAGTATGGGTTTTCTCACAACACACACAAAATAGCACCATTACTGGTTTAGTCACATTTACGGGGAGTACTTTACATTATGCTAACATATACTTAAGGGAAGTTTTAATTATGCTTTACACATGAATCACCAAACAAAGTTTACTCTAGATCCACGTACTGAAATTTTCAACAATTCAAATTTACACAAAGAAATAACATCATTCTGATATCCTTCTCAATCTTCCCTAAGCATTTTCATTCACATTACTAACTATGCAATTTCCCTTTCCAAGATGAAAAATGTTCCCCTTTCAATTAGAAGCCCAAAGCAACATAAAATTTCATATGCGTTATAACAAAATTTCTTCTTAAATCACTGCATTCTAAATAGTGTTTCAAAAACAACAATTCCTATATTTTAGACAAGAGGAGGAAGAGAGTAGGAAAATCAACTATTTCCTACGAATACACAAGAATTTCAAAATCACACCATATGCTCGGATATAAGTTTATCAATGAAGTTGCACGGTTTCATTTTGCTATCTTTTAGGAAGGTGCCAAAACATCCTAACATGACATTTCTAATCATTATTGTTGTACTTTAATGTTCTAGTTTTCCGATCAAGAATTCAAAACAATCAAATTTTCTTTTGTAATACAAGCCTTCATGAGAACAATCACCATTCGTGATACGATACACTACAATAATACATCAAATTTAACATTGAAACTTCATAATATGATAAGGAGGTAAATGAAGAGCTATCTACTAGATTTTACACATTTAATGCATACAATTCAACAAGTCTTTCATTTACTCCTTTTTAAACACACTAAGGCAATTATCTAAATCCAAAGCAAGTTAAATGGTGCATCACTTATTAGGTTCTAAGTCACACTAGTTGAATAATCACTTAAAACAATCTTTCGAGGAGCACATTAATTCACTCTTGAAGCTACTACAATATGTCCTATGTTGGTATTCCTTTCACATCAAGCAATCTCCACAAAATCACTATGCGCATATTAAAGCACCTTACTTAAGATGAAATTTAACTATATTACTCCTACCAAGCACATGGAGAACCCTTTAATGCAAACATACGATTTCCTATCATTAACCAAAAATTAACTCCCAAACCATTCCCTTTCACAATCTAAAACACAAAAACGTTATGAGGCTCACACAAGGGCTCAAGAAATATCATCCTTTTTCTTGCAATAAGAACACTTAAATAAGAGATAATTACCCATATCAAATCCTTTTAATTTACTAGAGAGAGAAGAGGAAGAGTCATAATCACTCAATTTACTACATAATAAGCATTAGTATTTGCCATACTAATCTTTCAAGGGGACAATCATTAAGATAGATCAAAACCATAAACAAGCACATTTCGTACTTTCAGATTCAAGATATTAACAACTCGCCCAGATGGATTAGTCAAAAGAGTAAAATAAATAAAAAATGAAGGTACATACGACTCCTTTTTAAGTAAGAGAAATCATAGACCAAGACCTCGTTAAGCAGACAAAACACCTATAATTATTTCCAAAACACCCACATCAAGAAGGTGAAAATAAAGTGTGAACACACACGTTACACACAAGTAGGGGTTGTCAAATCACACCCTCGCATCAAGGTGGGCAAGCATACAACATAAGGTAGACACACACACACACCAACTATGGGCACAAGCGAAACTAGAGATCCCAGTGTTGCAACATGGGCTTTGATACCAAGTGTAATGCCCCGCCAGGAAACCCCTAAGGGTTTAAGTTAAAAACACTCAATTAGAGTGAAATTTTTTTTTTTAAATAATAATTAAGAGCATTAATGAAGCGTTACAATATTAAGATAGATTGAAGTTATCTCAAAGTTATCTCTAACTAGATAACACAACGGAAGGCTAAATGATCCTAAGAGGTTTCCCAACGCGATTACATAACCTTACACCTAACTCAACTTGCGTCATTAGATCCATTAAACTGGATAACATAATTGCGAGATAATGCATAGATCTTGATTATATATGTGTTCAATGGTTTGACACCTTATAGCTTTAGGAAGCGTTCATTTACTTTGGTGGTTAGGAGGCCATTGAGAGGTTATTTATGCATTGCACTTAAATTCATAATTACATTAAGAGGCCTCCAGAAAGGTTCATGCATTTAGTATAATGAAGTTCATTCATTGGGTTTAGGGTATCCATTCACAATCGATTTCATCCTTTAATATTAAAAGCATGGTTAATCAGACGAGATTCATTCATTAAGGATTAACTACAATTAATAGAGTGAGATCCCTTCATTTGATTTCATGCATAGCCAACTAATGAGTTGTAGTTCTTATATGAAAGATAAAATGTGAGTAGCCATAGAATTCATTTGAAGTTTTAGCACTGCAAATAAATGGACTAATTTCATTAGGGTGGATATGCATTAGGACACCCGAGAGCATCCTTTAAATTAAAATATCATTAGCTAGATGACATTTATCATTTCAAGATTAGATTAATAAGATCATAGTGATGTTCTTCTAATAATATTAAAATACCATTGTCTTATTGCCTATTACTCTTTTTGGTTATATGAAGTTAATATGAGAAGGTACATTTATTAAGGTTAAGATTTAAACAACTATACCAAAAATTCCCTATTTAGTTCCATTTTAGCAACCATAAGGGATTCTTTTATTAAGGTTACAAATATGGATACTAGTTGAGTTCACCCTTGTATGAAATTAATCTGATAAGGATTATTTGTTAAGATTAAAATGTAAACAACTAAGTAAATTCATCTGATAAAGTGAATTACAAATAACATGGCGATACTCATTTACAAAGGTAAGAAGGTAAATACCTATATGAGATTCATCCTTTAGATTTCAACTTAGAAATTATAACGTTAATTCTATCTTTGTTCTCCCATACTCATTTGTTCAATTTGCATGCTTAATAACAAGCTAATCCAATGATGTAACCTAGCAAGATTCTTTCCACTATTACTACATTTGATTAACCTTATCAAAATACTTTTTCCACAACTTTAATTACAATGTTTTAAATACTTTGCCATCATCATAATTTACAATGTTTTATGAACCTAAATAACTACATTTATCTAGATGAATAATGTTATGCACTTAGATTTGAATTCATTAAATTTCCACCATACACTTATGCAAGAATACAACCATCCATGATAATTTAAAGCATAAAACAAAGTAAGCTAAAAACATCACATAACACAGATATGATCTCGGAGTTCACCCCTAAAGGGCTACATCTCTGGGTCTGCTCAACTGCAAGACCCCTCTGGTATTTAATATAGTTAAGGTTACATATTTACATGTCTTTACAACTCTGCCCTTTAGGCAAACACATACACTATTCAACATCTACCTCGATTGATTATTACATAGTGATCCCTTTTAAAAGCGGGTCAAATTTAATCATAACGAAAAAACAAACCAACCTAAATTCTATTGTTTGACGGTACCCTAACTAGGGGTTTCCTGGCGGGGAATGTCATGCCCAAACTTTAGGGCACAAAAAATGGAACAACAAAATTTTTTTTGATGTCATGAACTCGCAACATATTCTATAATATAATAACTTTATTAAAGTTTTGCCTTATCTAGGATGTAAATAAACTTACTTCTAAGGTTGGGTAAATTAACCAACTCAAGCGAGTGACTTGTTGGGAGGGGATTAATTAGCATCGCGGATTAGTTAGCTAGCTCAATTACTTAAGACAAGTTGTCGCTAATTAAATCAAGGGATAATTGATTATCTTATTGTATTAAATCATTCCCAATCCATATAAGGATAATGTTATCAAATAAATTGATGCACACGCAAATTTACTATTTATATCCCACCGATATCATTTAAATTTTTATAACACCATTTGCCCTCTAAAACCGGGATTAGGCTAAAGTCAATTCTAATTTTCCCCACCTCTTAATTTTGGTGATTTAATTATTTCGGCCCAAATCGGTCAACTAATGGTTCTTAAAATTTATTTACAATTTCCCTTTTTGAATTTTTTTTTTCCAATATACATTACAACCTAATGTCCACAATTAAATTGAAGATAACCTATTGACTAATTAAACAAATTAATTTGATTTAGGTTATAGCTTATCCAACTATATTAACTCTTCCTTTCTTAAATCCCTCTAGGATTAATTTAATTTCATTTCTCTATAGATTATAAGCACATATGAACTCAATTATTTAATTAATCCTAATTATTAATTAAAAGTTAATTTATTAAAAACTTCCATTTAAAACTCCCGTTTCTAATTTTAAATTTCCCATTTAAATAAGGAAATCCTTTATTTAAAAATGCTAACCCTAATTATAAATTAAAATCTAATTTTAAAACTCCAAATCTAAATCTCCCTTATATATATATATATTTAATCCAAGTTTAAAATTCCAATAAATGGACATATAATAATTTCATTATTAAATTAACCCCAAATGTATATATATTAACATCAAGGTTTAAAATTCCAATTTAAATGGACATATAATAATTTCATTATTAAATTGACCCCAAATGTATATATATTAACATCAAAGTTTAAAATCCCAATTTAAATGGACATATAATAATTCCATTATTAAATTGACCCCAATATATACATTAAAACCCAAGTTTAAAATTCCAATTTAAATTTCTCATATATATATATATATATATATATATATAAATTCTTAAAATGCTAACCCTAACCCGAAATTGGGTTAGGGTTGCATTTTTATATATTACACTTGTTTTATTTTTTTATCATTTTATACCCTAACCCGAAATGGGTTAGGGTTTATTAAACCCCTATATTTTATTGTTCGTTTTCTTTTGAGCGAGGGAGATTGCAGGTACGGCGGAGGGTTTCCAAATGTGATGAGGCGGAGGAAGTGGGGAGAGGTTCCGGGCGCCACTATGCATACACACAGTGGCGGACGACATAGCCCCCGTCCACTGTGTATACACACAGTGGCGGGCGTCGTTCACTGTGCGTAGCACAGTGACGGCCGCGACCGCCCACTGTGTTACACACAGTATGGTGCCCTTCGGCGCCGCCCACTGTGTGTAGCACAGTGGCTCGGCCGTGGCCGTCCACTGTGTTACACACAGTGACCCGCGTTTGCCCATTTCCCCATTTTTTTTTTAAAACAACATTTTAATATTTCGTGGGGTAAAATTTATGTGATATGATTTTTTGAATATCAAATATATATATATATATATATATTATATACGGTGCACAACATCTTATTTGAATATGCAATATCCCCTTTTTCTTTTCTCCTACAGGCATCCACAGAGTATATTTTTAGATGCAGAATATATATATATATATATGATTAAGAAGTCTATTCTGCAATACTTTTATATGTTTGTAACAGGGATGCACAGGATTCATAATATATATCTTTTATTTTGTTGTTACAGGGGTATGCACATACAAGAACTTATATATATATATTTATATATATATAGGTATATATTTTCAATATATATACTTATATACCTATATATATATATATATATGACTAAATGTTGAAGTAATAGGGCTAAAAACCCTTATATTGATTTAAGATTTTAACCATTTACATTCTATTTTTAGTCTTCTAACAGCATTTAGAATAGGTCTTTTTTTTTCTTTTATTTAACAGTCAAACATCCTACTTTCTACAGAAATAAAACAACACTAGTTCTCTTTTTTTTTACAGACAGTATTCTAAACTATGCAAGTAAATAATGAAGAAATAAAACAATACTAGTTCTCTCTTTTTTTTTTACAGTCATAAAATAACAGTAATCTAAACTATGCAAGTAACCCATGAAACCTAATGCATTTTTCTTTTCCTTTCTTTAATATTGCAGTAAATAAGCAAGTGAACAAACTAGGTTTAGATGTAGTCTACAGCAACACATTAGATATCATAATATAAATAAAAATTACATTGCTTTCCAGATTTTAAATTTACAATGACCCATATATATAAAATGGGTAAATAGACTAATCAGCCTTTTCATTCCTAATCTTTGTGCAGAGGATAACAGAAAAACAACCTGAAATTCTCTATTTACATATATATTTTTTTTTGCTACCAATCATAAAAATTACATTTTCTTTTTGCTTTTCTGCTTTTACATAGAAATCAGAAATCTAAATAAAGGTCTGCAACACAACAATCTGCAACTCCTAGTCTTTTTCCCAAGCCACTTGCAAGTAAAATTTAGGACTGTGACCATCGGATGCTCACCTCCCAGCCTAGGGTTACCAGAAGCCACCCCCGAGCTAGGAGAATCAAGACCTAGACGGGGTTACAACCAGGCAATACAACACAACAATAGGGCAAACACACAAACATACACCTTCCCATCCCAAGCTACACTTTCACCACACTTTGTGATGATCAATCTATGGGTGGAAGTGGACCAAGTACCATTGGGGAGACTGCAGCCAAAATATAACTCAAGCCACCTCATGGCAACACAAAATACACAACAGATTCATCCCACACACCTTATACCCCCCAAAGGCTCAAAGCCACATTCTCTCCCCTTATGACCCCCAAATGCATAGACAAGGCTATGCAGCAAGGGTCACAAAGGACACCATTGAGACCACTCTCCTTAAGGAGAGTCTCTCACCCAAGGCTGTCATGCTTCTTCCACCCCAAGATCATCCTACTCTCCCAAGAGTAGAAGATCTTGGGTACTCCCAAAACAAGAACACAAACAAAAAACATAGAAATGAAACTACACTTTCTTTTTTTTCCCAACAACAATTTACATAAACACTTCCTTTACAAGCATTTCTTTCCTTCAACAAATAAGATAAACTAACATAAACAACATAAACAAGAGGAGATAAAAACCAACCTTATCCTGCCAATAGGTATGCTAATTTTAGTTGGAGATGAGCTGCCCAATCCACACAACTTTCTGCAATTCTTTGCCCCCCCCCCAAATTCCTCTATTCCTAAAACTGGTTTCTTTTTTTTTTTTCTCCCCAGTTTTTCCAAAAATCTCCAAGGATGGAGAGTGGGTGATTAGCTCACTAAGCATCCATTTTTAGCCTAAGAAGGCCTCTCTCACTCCTTCCAACCTCTTGGATAGAGTGAGAGATCCCCCATTGGGTTGGTCTTCCCTAGGTCTTACACACTCCCTAACCTAGGTGTCTAGAGAAGGGAAATGAAATGGGGAAGAGGGATTACTATCTCCAAGAAGGTTATCCTACCAAGGATGGCACTCCTATAGATGGAATTCGTCCATCTTGGGAAAACCACTTTTTTGGGTGGTTAAACAAGTCCTAAGGGAAAGACACATGGCCAATTTTGGCCTTCACCCATAGGTACCCCATGAGGCCTAATAGAAAAGCTCTAAAATTGACTCTAGGAGTTGATTTGACCTTCAGAAAGTCCACCTGAAGTTAACCTACGGGTCAACTCTGAGTTGACCTTCCTTGTGGCTCACTAACCTAGATTTCTTGGTTCCTTCAAGGATAATTAGGAGATATAACAATTAACAAAAATAAAACTTTCCAAAAAGATGACAAGACAATTTGCCAACACAACATACTACAGAGGTGTCAAGTGACACTTCAACATAATTCCACATCACAATTACATACATGGCAATTGTCCCTAAAACAATTTAAACAATTCGATAATTACAATTTACACTCATGCAACATTTTACATTTACGAATAAAATACAATACATACGGTGTGTTGTCTCTCCAAATAGACAACCCTTGGTTTTACTAACGCACATAGGCCTAGGCTTGATTCTCCCTAATATTTCCATGGTCACATGGATAATTTCTTGTACATCTCAATTTAAACATTAGTATTTCCCAAATAGCCTCATATAATATATAACACAAAATCATAATACAATACATTCATTCTGCAAGGACTTGACATTATAAAATACGATTTGTCACAAATCAAAGCAATTTCATCATAATCCTCAAAATTTGATCCATCTACAAGATATGCGAACATTTTTCTAACATTATAACAAATCCTGAAATTTAGATAATTATCCTGCATCATCACAATATTACCCTAATCTAGAATCATATAATATTCTATAATCCACAAGGCATAGAAATAAAGCATCCATATATATCCATGTTACCAAAATCGTGGGACCATGTAAAGTTCTCTATCCATAATGTGTCAAAACTAGCATCCAAAATAGTTCCAAAATGAAAATAACTGAAGAGATAGGATGGGTTGGGGTAGGGCCTCACACCCTCCCCCTCTAGGCATGAACGTCCTCCTCGAGTTCATCAAAAAGATGAGGGTACTGTGATCTCATACGTGCTGCATCCTCCCATGAAGTTGTGACCTCATCATAGCAATCCCACTGGACCCTAACCTGGTCCAGCTCTCGACCTCGAAGGGCCAACGTCCGGCGAGCCAAAATGCGAATGGGCTCCAAGGCTAGCTTCCCGTCCGACTCCACTTGCAAGGCATCCCAATCTAAAATATGAGACTCATCATAGATATACTTTCTCAAAACTGACACATGAAATACATCGTGGATGCGTGATAGGCTAGGTGGCAAAGCTAGGTGATAAGCAACTGGTCCTATCCTCTCAAGGATCTCGAAGGGTCTGACAAAGTGAGGTGCGAGCTTAGAACCCTTTCCATAGTGGATTGGACTCTTATGCAGTCGCACTCTCAGGAAAACTCTATCCCCAACCATGTAACTCCGGTCTATCCTCTTTGCATCTGCATATTTCTTTTGCCTATCCTGTGCCTCTCTAAGGTGCTGTCTAATCAAAATTACCTGTTGCTCCATATCATGGACCATCTCAGGGCCTATGGCCACCCTATCCTCAATACGGTCCCAACTCAAAGGCGTCCTGCATGGTCTGCCGTACAAAGCCTGAAAAGGTGGCATCCCCAAAGAAGTGTGATGCCCATTATTATAGGCAAATTCTACTAAATGTAGGTACTCCTCCCATCGGGTCTGATGATCCATGACATACATGCGGAGCATATCCTCTAACACCTGGTTAACCCGCTCTGTCTGCCCATCTGTCTCTGGATGATAGGCTGTGCTGAAGTTGAGCTTGGTGCCCAACGCTGCCTGTAATGCCTTCCAAAAGGAAGAAGTAAAGAGAGAATCCCTATCAGAAATAATCTTGCATGGGACACCATGAAGCCTAACAATGTCTCGCAAGAACACCTGTGCCACTGCTGGAGCTGTGAAGGTAGTCCGGACTGGTGAGAAGTGGGCTACTTTGGTCAATTTGTCAACTGTCACCAAGATAGCATCATGGCGATGAGATGACATAGGAAGACCAATGATGAAGTCCATGGATATAGTATCCCACTTCCACTCTGGTATAGCATGGGACTGGAGTAACCCACCTGGATGGCGGTGCTCCGCCTTGACTCTCTGACACTCAAGGCATTGGGCTACTAACACGGCGATAAGCTGCCGCATTCCTGGCCAATGATATAACTGTCTCAAGTCAGCATGCATCTTCTTAACCCCGAGATGCACTGCATAAGGAGCTCTATGAGCCTCCATGATAATGAAATCTCGCAAACCCCCAGAAGAGGGTACATAGATGTGCCCTCTATGGCATAATAAACCATCGGACTCCAAAGAGTAGTCCACAAACTTCCCTTCCAGGGTCTCCTGATTACGGATCCTTTGACAAACCTCTAGATACCAATCATCCTCTGGCAATCACTGCAAAATACGGTCTCTCAAATGCATGCTCATGGATATGGTGTAAACCTCATGTCGTCTCCTACTTAGGGCATCTGCGACCACATTCTCCTTTCCTTTGATGTAATGAACATCAAAATCATACTCACAAAGGAACTCCATCCATCTCCTCTGACATGCATTAAGTTTAGGCTGGGTGAAGATGTACTGCAAACTCTGATGGTCCAAATGAAGCTCGAAGTGATGACCTGAAAGGAAGTGTCTCCACCTCACAAGTGCATGTACAACCGCTGCAAGCTCTAGGTCATGCGTAGGGTAGTTAAGCTCGTGAGTCTTAAGTTTCCTAGACTCGTATGCTATAACCCTACCCTCCTGCATAAGAACTGCTCCCAATCCATCTAAGGAAGCATCTGTGCATACCATGAAGTTGGCCATGGGGTTTGGCACAATAAGAATAGGTGCACTAGTAAGTGCCCTTTTTAGATCTTGAAAAGCCCTCTCACACTTCTCTGACCACTCGAATTTCTTCCCTTTTCGCTGGAGGGATGTGATGGGGTGTCCAACTTTAGAAAATCCCTCAATAAAGCGTCTGTAGTACCCTGCCAAACCCATGAAGCTCCTGACCTCTGTCACACTGGTAGGCACCGGCCAATCCATGATGGCTCTAATCTTTGATGGGTCAACTGAGATCCCATCACCGGATATAACATGCCCTAGGTACTTGACCTCTGATCTAAAGAAAGCACACTTCGACAAACTGCCGAACAACTGGTTGTCCCTCAAACACTGCAAAACCTGCCTCAAATGCTCCTCATGCTCCTGCTCATTTCGGGAATAGATCAATATGTCATCGAGGAACACTATCACAAATCGATCGAGGAAGGTGCGGAATACCCCATTCATGAGACTCATGAATACAGCTGGAGCATTTGTAAGACCGACTGGGACCACAGTGAACTCATAGTGGCCATATCTGGTGCGAAACGCGGTCTTGTGGATATCACTTTCCACAATTCTCAACTGATGATATCCTGACTTCAGGTCTATTTTGGAAAATACCTTAGCACCCTGAAGCTGATCAAACAAGTCATTGATCCTTGGCAAGGGATAGCGGTTCTTGATGGTTACTTTATTTAGCTGCCTGTAATCCATGCACAACCGAAGGGATCCGTCTTTCTTCTTCACGAAGATGACTAGTGCGCCCCAAGGGGAGACGCTAGGACGGATGTGGCCCTTCTCTAAGAGTTCCTCTAGCTGCATCTTGAGCTCATTAAGCTCATGAGTGGTCATCCTATAAGGTGCTCATGAAACTGGCTCGGCTCCTGGTACCAAATCTATGTGGAAGTCAATCTCCCTACTGGGCGGCATACCAGGTAGCTCATCAGGAAACACATCTGCAAATGCCTCAAGGATGGGATGATCATCTATGGAAGGCTCCTTCTCATTTTCTTCCTCTCGGTCACTGATTGTGATAGCAAACAACTAGCATCCCTTCCGCATGCTCCGCTTAAGCTGCATAGCAGATATCATACGAAGAGACATAGGTCTTTGAATCCCAGTGATTACTATGGGAGCTCCATGATCATCCTCACACTCGACCTTTTTCAAGCGACAATCCATCTTGGCTCTGTGGGCGTAAAGCCAATCCATGCCAAGTATGACGCCATAAGATCCGAGTGGTGTAACTCTAAGGTCTACTAAGGTGGTGGTATTACCAATCTGGAGCAAACATCCCCTAACCTCTGAATCCACTGACACTCTAGCCCTTGAAGCTAACTCCACTTCCCAGCTGACACTTTGCCTTACTGCCACTAGCCCGCAACGCTCCACAACCAATGGAGATATAAAGGAGTCAGTCGCTCCTAAGTCAAATAATATAGAAATACTACTACCTCTGACCTTACCTGCAGCCTCAATGACTGTGGCCTGGTGCTCTGCCTGGCGGTTGTAAACCGCTGCGAAGACTCTATGGGACTTGCCCATGTCCCCAACTGTAGGCTCTGATGTTGCCATCCTCTGATTCCCTGTCATCTGTCCCTGTGGACACTCTCTCGCCATGTGACCCATGGCTCCACATGTGAAGCAAGCACCACGTGCCTGAAACTGTGCGCCCTGAGGCCTAGAAAAAGGATGCCCACCTGTCTGGCTAGAACCACTATACCCACCCCCGGAGGACTATTGAGCCCGTGCCGGGGGTGTGTATGTACCCTGTGCTCTCTGGTCACGCTTGGGACCCTGTGACTGCCACTGCTTGGGCTTGGAGCCCTGCTGTCCCTGAGGTGGCCTCTGTCTCTGACTCTGCTGTGACTGCTGTGGAGGAGGGGGTTTATGGGACCCCGAAACATTCCTGTGGTTGCCCTTCCAATGGGGTTTCTGAAACCCGAAAGGCTGGGGAGATAGGTTTCGGTTCTGGAACCGATCCCTCGTGTCCTGTGGCCTAATCTGAATCTCCTCGGCTATAAGGGCCTTCTCCACGGCAACCCAAAGGCTCCTTGGAGCGGCCATCCTCACTGGTCCTGCTATCCCAGCATTGAGTCCCCTAACAAATCGGTTGACGAGCAACTTCTCATCCTTCAGGTAATCTACATAAGGTAGGAGCTCAATAAACTTACTCTCGTACTGGGTCACTGCTTCAGGTAATCTACATAAGGTAGGAGCTCAATAAACTTACTCTCGTACTGGGTCACTGAGAGACCCTTCTGCTGGAGGTCGTGGAACTCATCGATCCTACGCTGCCTGAAGTGCTCTGACAAGTACCTCTCTGTGAAGATTTCCCATGTGATGGTATCTGCCGTGAGTCCACACTTGAACTCCTCTTGCTTCCACCATGTGGAGGCTGTCGATCTCAGAAGGTGGACTGCAACTCATGCCTTCAGATTGCTTTCATAAGATTGCAATGCGAAGCACCGATCTAGGCTCAAAAGCCATGCCTCAGCCTCTACTCCGTCAGTAGTCCCTCCAAAGGATGGTGGCTGGAGGTGTAAAACCTCTCTAATCAGGTCTCCTAGTTCCTGACGGGCTCTCTCAAAGTACACAAGTGCTACTACTGGAGGGGGTTCGGGCAGGTGAACGGACTCTAGCTCGTGCTCTGCCTCGCCCTCTATGGAATTAGGAGGTAGACTCCTACTCTGTTCCCTCTCTACTGACCTATGACTCCCTGAGTTCTGATTGTCTGCATGACGGTCCACTGCTGGAAGCCTATCCTGCACGATCCCAATCAAGTTGTGAAGAGCTAGCAAGATGTCTCGGTTAGGGTCAACCGGTGGTTTGGGCGGTGCTTCCGGGTTCCCTTCTGGAACTGGTTCCTCCCTAGCAACATCCTCGCGTGCCATATGTGTATGTCTAGGACCCCTTCCGCGCTTGCGAGCTTGTCGCGTAGTCGGAGGCATCCTAATGAGAAAATAAATAAATAATTAAATAATTTAATTTTCACACATTTATACTATTATTATTTTTTTGAGAAAAATGTTTGATTAATTTAGATAATTAAAGCGAAACGTAATGGAGAAAGGTTCCTAGTGTCGGAAACCTTGCTCTGATACCAGAATGTCGTGCCCAAACTTTAGGGCACAAAAAATGGAACAACAAAAATTTTTTTGACGTCATGAACTCGCAACATATTCTATAATATAATAACTTTATTAAAGTTTTGCCTTATCTAGGATGTAAATAAACTTACTTCTAAGGTTGGGTAAATTAACCAACTCGAGCGAGCGACTTGTTGGGAGGGGATTAATTAGCATCACGGATTAGTTAGCTAGCTCAATTACTTAAGACAAGTTGTCACTAATTAAATCAAGGGATAATTGATTATCTTATTGTATTAAATCATTCCCAATCTATATAAGGATAATGTTATCAAATAAATTGATGCACACGCGAATTTACTATTTATATCCCACCGATATCGTTTAAATTTTTATAACACCATTTGCCCTCTAAAACCGGGATTAGGCTAAAGTCAATTCTAATTTTCCCCACCTCTTAATTTTGGTGATTTAATTATTTCGGCCCAAATCGGTCAGCTAATGGTTCTTAAAATTTATTTACAATTTCCCTTTTTGAATTTTTTTTTTCCAATATACATTACAACCTAATGTCCACAATTAAATTGAAGATAACCTATTGACTAATTAAACAAATTAATTTGATTTAGGTTATAGCTTATCCAACTATATTAACTCTTCCTTTCTTAAATCCCTCTAGGATTAATTTAATTTCATTTCTCTATAGATTATAAGCACATATGAACTCAATTATTTAATTAATCCTAATTATTAATTAAAGTTAATTTATTAAAAACTTCCATTTAAAACTCCCGTTTCTAATTTTAAATTTCCCATTTAAATAAGGAAATCCTTTATTTAAAAATGCTAACCCTAATTATAAATTAAAATATAATTTTAAAACTCCAAATCTAAATCTCCCTTATATATATATATATATTTAATCCAAGTTTAAAATTCCAATAAATGGACATATAATAATTTCATTATTAAATTAACCCCAAATGTATATATATTAACATCAAGGTTTAAAATTCCAATTTAAATGGACATATAATAATTTCATTATTAAATTGACCCCAAATGTATATATATTAACATCAAAGTTTAAAATCCCAATTTAAATGGACATATAATAATTCCATTATTAAATTGACCCTAATATATACATTAAAACCCAAGTTTAAAATTCCAATTTAAATTTCTCATATATATATATATATATATATTCTTAAAATGCTAACCCTAACCCGAAATTGGGTTAGGGTTGCATTTTTATATATTACACTTGTTTTATTTTTTTATCATTTTATACCCTAACCCGAAATGGGTTAGGGTTTATTAAACCCCTATATTTTATTGTTCGTTTTCTTTTGAGCGAGGGAGATTGCAGGTACGGTGGAGGGTTTCCAAATGTGATGAGGCGGAGGAAGTGGGGAGAGGTTTCGGGCGCCACTGTGCATACACACAGTGGCGGACGACATAGCCGCCGCCCACTGTGTATACACACAGTGGCGGGCGTCGTTCACTGTGCGTAGCACAGTGGCGGCCGCGACCGCCCACTATGTTACACACAGTGCGGTGCCCTTCGGCGCCGCCCACTGTGTGTAGCACAGTGGCTCGGCCGTGGCCGTCCACTGTGTTACACATAGTGGCTCGCATTTGCCCATTTCCCCTTTTTTTTTTTAAACAACATTTTAATATTTCGTGGGGTAAAATTTATGTGATGTGATTTTTTGAATATCAAATATATATATATATATATATATATATATATATATATATTTATATACGGTGCACAACATCTTATATGAATATCCAATATCCCCTTTTTCTTTTCTCCTACAGGCATCCACAGAGTATATTTTTAGATGCAGAGTATATATATATATATATATATATGATTAAGAAGTCTATTCTGCAATACTTTTATATGTTTGTAATAGGGATGCACAGGATTCAGAATATATATCTTTTATTTCGTTGTTACAGGGGTATGCACATACAAGAACTTATATATATATATATATATATATATATATATATATAGGTATATATTTTCAATATATATACTTATATACCTATAGATATATATATATATATATATATGACTAAATGTTGAAGTAATAGGGCTAAAAACCCTTATATTGATTTAAGATTTTAACCATTTACATTCTATTTTTAGTCTTCTAACAGCATTTAGAATAGGTCTTTTTTTTTCTTTTATTTAACAGTCAAACATCCTACTTTCTACAGAAATAAAACAACACTAGTTCTCTTTTTTTTTACAGACAGTATTCTAAACTATGCAAGTAAATAATGAAGAAATAAAACAATACTAGTTCTCTCTTTTTTTTTTTACAGTCATAAAATAACAGTAATCTAAACTATGCAAGTAACCCATGAAACCTAATGCATTTTTCTTTTCCTTTCTTTAATATTGCAGTAAATAAGCAAGTGAACAAACTACGTTTAGATGTAGTCTACAGCAACACATTCGATATCATAATATAAATAAAAATTACATTGCTTTCCAGATTTTAAATTTACAATGACCCATATATATAAAATGGGTAAATAGACTAATCAGCCTTTTCATTCCTAATCTTTGTGCAGAGGATAACAGAAAAACAACCTGAAATTCTCTATTTACATATATATTTTTTTTTTGCTACCAATCATAAAAATTACATTTTCTTTTTGCTTTTTTGCTTTTACATAGAAATCAGAAATCTAAATAAAGGTCTGCAACACAACAATCTGCAACTTCTAGTCTTTTTCCCAAGCCACCTACAAGTAAAATTTAGGACTGTGACCATGGGATGCTCACCTCCCAGCCTAGGCTTACCATAAGCCACCCCCAAGCTAGGAGAATCAAGACCTAGATAGGGTTACAACCAAGCAATACAACACAACAATAGGGAAAACACACAAACATACACCTTCCCATCCCAAGCTACACTTTCACCACACTTTGTGATGATCAATCTATGGGTGGAAGTGGACCAAGTACCATTGGGGAGACTACAGCCAAAATATAACTCAAGTCACCTCATGGCAACACAAAATACACAACAGATTCATCCCACACACCTTATGCCCCTCAATGGCTCAAAGCCATATTCTCTCCCCTTATGACCCCCAAATGCATACACAAGGTTATGTAGCAAGGGTCATAAAGGACACCCTTGAGACCACTCTCCTTAAGGAGAGCCTCTCACCCAAGGCTGTCATGCTTCTTCCACCCCAAGATCATCCTACTCTCCCAAGAGTAGAAGATCTTGGATACTCCCAAAACAAGAACACAAACAAAAAACATAGAAATGAAGCTACTTTTTTTTTTTTTCCCAACAACAATTTACATAAACACTTCCTTTACAAGCATTTCTTTCCTTCAACAAACAACATAAACTAACATAAACAACATAAACAAGAGGAGATAAAAACCAACCTTATCCTGCCAATAGGTATGCTAATTTTAGTTCGAGATGAGCTGCCCTATCCACACAACTTTCTGCAATTCTTTGGCCCCCCCCAAATTCCTCTATTCCTAAAACTGGTTTCTTTTTATTTTTTTCTCCCCAATTTTTCCAAAAATCTGCAAGGATGGAGAGTGGGTGATTAGCTCACTAAGCTTCCATTCTTAGCCTAAGAAGGCCTCTCTCACTCCTTCCAACCTCTTGGATAGAGTGAGAGATCCCCCATTGGGTTGGTCTTCCCTAGGTCTTACACACTCCCTAACCTAGCTGTCTAGAGAAGGGAAATGAAATGGGGAAGAGGGATTACTATCTCCAAGAAGGTTATCCTACCAAGGATGGCACTCCTATAGATGGAATTCGTCCATCTTGGGAAAACCACTTTTTTGGGTGGTTAAACAAGTCCTAAGGGAAAGACACATGGCCAATTTTGGCCTTCACCCATAGGTACCCCATGAGGCCTAATAGAAAAGCTCTAAAATTGACTCTAGGAGTTGATTTGACCTTCAGAAAGTCCACCTGAAGTTAACCTATGGGTCAACTCTGAGTTGACCTTCCTTGTGGCTCACTAACCTAGATTTCTTGGTTCCTTCAAGGATAATTAGGAGATATAACAATTAACAAAAATAAAACTTTCCAAAAAGGTGACAAGACAATTTGCCAACACAACATACTACAGAGGTGTCAAGTGACACTTCAACATAATTCCACATCACAATTACATACATGGCAATTGTCCCTAAAACAATTTAAACAATTCAATAATTACAATTTACACTCATGCAACATTTGACATTTACAAATAAAATACAATACATACGGGGTGTTGTCTCTCCTAATAGACAATCCCTGGTTTTACTAACGCACACAGGCCTAGGCTTGATTCTCCCTAATATTTCCATGGTCACATGGATAATTTCCTGAACATCTCAATTTAAACATTAGTATTTCCAAAATAGCCTCATATAATATATAACACAAAATCATAATACAATACATTCATTCTGCAAGGACTTGACATTATAAAATACGATTTGTCACAAATCAAAGCAATTTCATCATAATCCTCAAAATTTGATCCATCTGCAAGATATGCGAACATTTTTCTAACATTATAACAAATCCTGAAATTCAGATAATAACCTGCATCATCACAATATTACCCTAATCTAGAATCATATAATATTCTATAATCCACAAGGCATAGAAATGAAGCATCCATATATATCCATGTTACCAAAATCGTGGGACCATGTAAAGTTCTCTATCCATAATGTGTCAAAACTAGCATCCAAAATAGTTCCAAAATGAAAATAACTGAAGAGATAGGATGGGTCGGGGTAGGGCCTCACAAAGTACTAATGTGTAATTGATATGCACAGGAAAATTATCCATGTGACCATGGAAACATTATGGAGAATCAATCCTAGGCCTATGTACGTTCGTAAAACCAAGGGTTGTCTATTTGGAGAGACAACACCCCATATGTATCATATTTTATTCATAAACGTAAATGTTTGCATGTGTGTTAAATTGTAATTATTTATTTGTGTAAATCCTACAAGAGACAATTGCCATGTGTGTAATAGTGATCTGAAATTCTTTTTTAGTGTCACTTGAAACATATGTTGTATGTTGTGTTGGCATTGTCATGTCACCTTTTGAGAGAGATTTATTTTTGTTTATATGATATATTTCCAAATTATCCTTGAAGGTTCCAATAAATCTAGGATAGTGAGCCATTAGGAGGGTCAACTCAGAGTTGACCCGTAGGTAAACTTTAGGTGGACTTTCAAAGGGTTAAACCAACTCCTAAAGTTAGTTTTGGAGAATTTTTAATGGCCTCATGGAGTACCTATGGGTGAAGGCAAAATTTGGCCATATGTCCACCCCCTAGGACTTGTTTAACCTCCCAAAAAAGTGGATCTTCCTAGATGGCCGAATTTCATCTTTAGGAGTGTCATCCTTGGTTAGATAACCTTCTTGGTATGTGTCATTCCTCTTCCCCATTTCATTCCTCTTCTTGAGGTGCCTTGGTTAAGGAGTGTGTAAGACCTAGGGAATACCAACCAATGGGAGCCTCTCACTCTATCCAAGAGGTTGGAAAGAGTGGGAGAAGCCTTCTTAGGCAAGAGATTGAGACTTAGAGAGTTAATCACCCACTCTCCATCTTTGGAGATGAGATCTTGTAGTTTTGAAACTAGTTTAGAATAGAATTTTGGCCAAGTGTTGCAAAAAAGAATTGTGGAATTAGGCTGGTCTTCTCCAAGATATCCCTAGTAAACCTTTGGCAGAATTCAAGGTTGGTTCATTTTCTTACTTTGTATGTTGAAAATTTGTTTTGAAAGATTGCTTGAATGTAGTTGTTTGCTTTCCTTGTATTTCCTTTGTGAAAATATTTATGTGAATCTTTCTCTTAGTTTCTTTTGTATGCATTTTCTTCTGTTTTGGGAGTATCCAAGGCCATCTTACCCTTGGGAGGGCAAAATGGTCTTGGGGGTGGAAGGTGTTTGACAACCTTAGAGTGAGAGGTTCTCATTATGAGAGTGATCTCAAGGGTTTGTTTATGTGACCCTTGCTGCATAGTTTTGTTTATGCATTTGGGGATCATAAGGGGAGAAAGTATGGCATGTATGTCTTAGGGGTCATAAGGATGTTGGGTTAAGATGGACTTATGTTGTGTTCTTGGTTGCCATGAGTTGGCTTGTGATCTACTATCTTGCAGTTCTCCTCAAGGTACTTAGTCCACTTCCACCCATGTAAACATCATATTATGTGATAAAGTTCAGCCTTGGGATGGGAATGTGTTGTTTTGAGTCTTGTCCTTGTTTGTTTGTGTTTGCTTGAGTGTAACCCATCTAGGTCTTGGTTCTCCAAGCTCGGGAGTGGCTTCTAGTAAGCCTAGGCTGGGAGGTGAGCTCTCCATGGTCACAGCCTTAAGACTTTGTATTGCAAGTTGCTTTGGAAAGAGATTGAAGGAAAGCTAGGAATTGCTGCAGTATTATTTATTTGAGTTGCAAAAAAAAAAATGTATTTATTTATTTAAGTCCTCATTATTAGGAATGTGAGACTAGTTGGGTATTTCACCCATTTGTAAAAATTGAAAAATTGTATGCAAAATATTCTTATAAGAAAAGTATTTTGAATAAATTCTGTAATGTTAATGTTCCTATCATTTATCTAAAATCTATCATTTATTTGAAATCCATCATTTATCTGAAATCTATCATTTATTCGAAATCTGTCATTTATCTGAAATCTGCCATTTATTTGAAATCTGTCATTTATTTAAAATTTGTCATCTATTTATCTTTGTCATTTATTCAGAAAAAAAAAAAAAATGCAGAAAGAATAATGGGAAATTTATGAAGTAGAAAAGTAGGAAAGTTAGCAAGATAAAAATAAATGTTTAGTCCTAGTGATTTATTAATTTTCGAATGCAAAAAAAAAGGGGTTAAATAGACATTGAAGT
The DNA here is from genome assembly GCF_030272615.1 of Cryptomeria japonica. Classification (NCBI taxonomy): domain Eukaryota; kingdom Viridiplantae; phylum Streptophyta; class Pinopsida; order Cupressales; family Cupressaceae; genus Cryptomeria; species Cryptomeria japonica. Next base: position 283,308,506 of record NC_081412.1, read on the forward strand.
GTAATAGTTCAAATTGATAGTGTTTTTAACTATTTTTCAGACTATTTTAAAGCTGCTGTAATTTTATTATTTCTGTCATTTACCCATTTAAAAAATGCAGAAAGTTAAGGTAGACAAATTTATCTTTTCATATGGTTAACTATTAGTAGTTTAAAATGAAAGAAAAATGTAGCTAGATAAATCTGTTAGTTTTAGAAAGTTTGTGTTATGTGATTATATATATATATATATAGAGAGAGAGAGAGAGAGAGAGAGAGAGAAACCAGAATTACATATAGATAAAAAATGAAAGTAAAGGATAACTATTGAGTTTATGTCCTAATTGCTTTCTGTCAGCCATTAACTTATGTTATTGTTGTATAAAAACAAAAAGGGGATACAACAAAAACAAAATCTAATATACTAATATTTTAATGGATCACATTATAAATCTATATAGAAAAAAAAGAGATGCATATCTTTTATTAAGTTGCTATTTACCAGTCTTATACTTTGATTCATGCATTCTTTAATGAGAAATTTAATATATATACTCTGTTGTTTTTCTTTAAAAAAAAAAAATATAGATCAAATATCTTTATATATATATATATATATATATATGTATGTATGTGTGTGTATATATATATATATATACACACACACATACATATATATATGTATATATATATATATATATTATTTTAAATTAAAAAAAAAAACTATACAAAAATAAATTGTTTACCACTGAAACCCTACTCGGGGGTTACCTCGGAGCCAAGGGCTTCTGCGGGCTCTCCAAGCGGTGCGAGCTCCCTATGGGCCGCAACTCACAGGGGCGACTGAGGCCGCGACCCGCAGTGGTGCCCACAACGCCACCCTCTACGGCAGTTCTCGTCCGAACACACACTCATCCCTGCGCCATTAGCTTGCCACCGCCCTTTCGCCATGCCTCCATGGTCACCGCCTCCATGGTCGCCCTCCGCCATAGACCCTATCAAAACACACACAAAAAAATTAGTAAACCCTAACCCAATTTTGGGTTAGGGTTTGCATTCAAATAAAAGAAAAGAAATATTAGATGTGCAACTCTAGCCCACATTCGGATTAGGGTTAGCATTTAAAAATTATAAAATATCAAGGTTGATATTTAAAATAAAAGAGAGATATTACTCAACCCCAATCAAGGTTTGAAATTAAATATAATTAAAAATAAGAAGAGGGGGGGAATTCTTTTTAAAATTTGAAAAAGAATTCCCCCCCATTTAATTTTAGCTATATGTGAAACCAATTTATAACTCCTTATTTGATTTGGGAGAAAATTAATTTTAATATAGTTTTTTTTTAGGGTATGATTTAAAATGGAGATTAATGTTATATAGTTACATTAATCGCATAATTGATTTAATTTAATTATCTAGGGTTACTATATAGTTATTGTTATATTTCATTAAATATGGACATTAAGTTAAATTTAATTTGGGAAAATTTTTTAATGAATATTAATAACTGTTTTATGCGAAATCTAGCCTATGAGGTCAATTTTGGTCAAGAATTTAATAGTCACAAATTTGAAGGTTTAGAAGATTTAAAATTTGACTTTAATATAAAATAAATTTATTTATCAAATATCATTATTGAATTTGTTAACCTTATTGGTTATATTTAAAAAGTGAATTTGTGTGCGCACAATTAATTAATTTTAATTTAAGATAACATTATCATTATTTTTGGCTTGGAATGTTTTAAATGCAATTGAGATATTTAAATATCTCTCGACTTAAATAAATGGAAAATTAATTAGGTTGACTAGATTTATCTAATTTAATTGTGATGACCCTCTTAGGGAATAATTAGTCTTCATTAATTAATGTCGCTTTATTGAGTGAGTTAATTAATCCAACTTTAGTAAACAATTCTATTTACATCTTAGTTAAGACAAAACTTAATTGATTTCTTTATAAATGTAGATTATTTTATGAGTTTATGTTGTTAAAAAAAAAATTGTTGTTCCATTTTTTGCCCAAAAGTTTGGGCATGACAAACTATATGTCCAGCAAGCTAACATGCAAAATTGAATGACAACTCATCAATATGCAATACAAATTGGGTTAGAAAGCTATCAAAAGTTCCCATGAATCCAACTAATCAATCACAGAAATCAAAATTTTAAGTTTCTATGCTAAAAAATGATCACTATTTTTGGAATGAGTAAACACAAAGGGGCAGCAACTCATACGAGTATTAATCAGACTCATACGAGTAAACTATATGATACGAGTCATTGACCAATGTAGAACGCCTAAATGAAACACTGTGAACTTTATCATGCGAGCCAAGGGCACACACAAAATGACAAAACAAATGATGTAATACGAGTAAATATTGTTTGACTGAGGCAACTCTAACTGATAGCAACAAGTTTATGCAGAGTTTGAATCTAGTTTTGCCAAACATTTTTCAGATAGTAACCAACCGATTACAGACCTTCAGGTAGCATTTTTGTACTCTTTTTATTATTTATGACATCCTTTGTCATTGATGTCAAAGGGGGAGTAGTGGAGAGAAAAATGCATGTACAGAGGAGATCACTTGCTCAGGGGGAGCACATGGTTTTGGATTTCAGTTTTGGGATAACAATTTTGGATTTTTCTCATGAGTGTTGCTATCAATGCCAAAGGGGGATATTGTTGGCATTCTACACTCTAATGAGAATAGTTGATGTTTTCATTGATGGCAACCAACTGGCAACCAATCAGCAATAGGTTTCTACATGCCCGACATCACATATCATACACCGGCAGACACCAGCACCAACAGGTGCTTACACCGGCATTCAGATTACATTGGCAACAAAGCATACCGGTACTCAGACTGACATGGGATGAATTTTTGTTTATTATAATATAATTATCTTTTGTAAGCCGAGATAGTATATTGTAAATACTCATATATGTATGAGATCTAATAGGTCATTTTAATGAAGTAGAAGAGGTATTAGTATGGTGAAATAAATAGGAAATTATTGTATAAGGTGATTTAGTGGACAACAAAGGTTCTGGTTAATGACTAAGCTTAAACCGGTACTAAACCTGGCATTAGAGATGTTGTTTTGAGTAGTACATTGTATTGGATTTAATTATCCATTTTGTAGTCAGTGAGACTCTTCATTGAGTAGTGAGCTCTAGGTTGTTGGCTTCCCTGCATGTGCATGCCCCTCATTGTAAGTAGTATTTGTTCACTGGCCAGTAAATATCGTGGGTCACAAATCCCACCGATTTTTTTCCCACACAGGGTTTCCTCGTTAAAATATCTTGTGTTATGGTGTGTTTCTATGTTGTCTATGTTATTTGTGTTTACTGATTTTATTGTTATTTACCGATACACTATTTTGGGTATAAATAAGTTTAAATATTCATTCAATTGGTTAGACACTGATTTACCCCCCCGCCTCTTTGTTTCTTTGGGACTTTCATTGAATCTAACATATTCTTGATTCATAAAGAATTTCATAGCAATCCAAAAGACATTCCTGCGGTTGAAGAAGATTCAGACGATTTCTTGCAACACAAAATCGATATCCCTCTAGTATAATCAAAACAGTAAGTTTGCCTGAGCTCTTCCATCTGTTCTTGAAGCAATTAATGTTATAAATTATGCAAAAAATTGTAAGAAAAGAGTTTCAGTTGTTCTAGGGTAATTATTGTTGTAATTTAAATATTGTGTTAGCCCTAGTATTTTCCTTCTCAATTTGAAGTTGTAGTAGAAAACCCTAGTTCAAAAGATGGCTCCCTCATGAAAACATTTAGGCCAGACTGAATACATGAAAAGGAATCTTAATGATGATTTCTTGGACCAATTGAAGCCCTCGACAAATGATAGATACCAAAGGCAAAAAAAAAAGCGAAAAAACCCTAGGAAAGTATAATTATAGACAATGCAATAATCATAATGATGAAAGAAGAACTAACAGTGGGGAAATTACTGGTAATTGGAATAGTAGAGATAGGATCAACAATTTAAGTAATAATAGAGGTAACTATGGTAATAATGGAAATTATGGCAACAATGGTAATGGAAACAATCAAAATAGAGATAACAATAATGATGGAGGCAACAATGAAAACAACGGTAATAATGGAGGAAATGGAAACTATCAAACTAATAACTATGGTTGCAGACCACCTATGACCATTGAAAGGTATAAATAGTTGGATTTCAGTGGGATAGTTGGATATTGAATCAGATTTCAAATGATTTAAGGTCAGCTATCCCTAAATTCACAAGAAATAGAACTAATTTTTTAGAACAACATTTAATAAATGTAAAAAATACCATTGAAGAGTTTGAAGTCCCTTATGAAGATGTTTTTTATGAAATTGTTTGTTCAGTCTCTAACAGAGGATACAGAAGAATGGTATAGGAATCTTCCCAATAGATGCATTGGTAGTTGGCAGGAGTTTGTGACACAATTCTTGGAAGAATTTGGAGACCATAATGATACTTCATTTTCATCTCATGAGTTGACTAGCATAAAGAAGAATCAAAATGAATCAGTCTCTGAATTTAATAAGACGTTTAATAAAGTACTTAATAAAATACCAAGGGATATTAGACCCGTTGATTCATTTTTTATTGACTTTTATTTGAGTGCTTTTGATAGCAAGACTCACTATGAGATTCTATCTCACAAACCTACCACCTTGCATCAACCATTTAAGACAGCCACTACCATTGAAAATAATAGAAAAGTTGTTGGGAGAATTTGCAAGAGAGATGATCCAAAACTATATAATCCCAGAGCAATGAAAAAGGATGAGTTTAGCTAGATCGTGGACATGCTGAAAGATATGAAGGGTAAGAAAAACCACAATGAGAAGCCGCCTCCATATAGAAGCAATAAGCCAACAAATTACAATAGGACAAGACTACACGACATGCCATATAACACAAACTAGAAAGATGGTAAGATGGTGAATGCAAATCTAAGAAAAGAAACTCATGATCCATTGAAGAAGGTAAACAATTTTGTGGAGGAATATCCATGGTGTGAAATCTGCAATTTACCCAATGTTGCAGAACAATGTATGATTGCTCAAGGTTTTGTAGAAGAAAAGGACCATGAGGATGAGTATGAGCCCACAGCGAATGTACTTTCATCAGATCCATTTTGGTGTAGGGATGAGGATTCATCTGAGGATGAGAAATCATCAAATTTACAATGGAGAAGAGAGAGCCAGCAGTACAGTGTACAACAAGTTTTTACTGATGATGATGCGAACACCCTAGTCCTAAGGAGATTGTTCCATGAGGGAGACCCAATGCATTCCTTGAGAAAATTAATAGATGAAGAAAAGAAAGCCTATACCATGGTAGCAGTAGCACAAGAAAAAAGAAATTATTAGCTAAGGAATAGAATAGTGAACCCAGAGCAAGGTAAGCCATTCGGGATATTTGCAAAGGTTCCTAAAACTAGTGAAAACAAAGACACCATCGCTAATGAGGAAAAGGAAGGTGCAGCATAAAAGGTCAAACAAATAGAACCTCCTAAATTAACAAAGACAATTGAAAGGAAACAAATTAGTAAGCCACTTTCAAATTGTGGATCATTTATGTCTCAGGCTTTATCAAAAGTGAAAATATATGTGCCCTTTCTTGAAGTAATGAAATTTCCTAATTACAAACATGAAACAATCAAGATTTTGTCTAACGTTGGTGAAGTTAATAAAGAGGATCATAAGCCAAAAGCTAAAGATCCACCTATTGTCTATTTGGGAACTTCTATCACTAAGAATCTTACCCAAGTTTATCCTTTTTATCTGACTTTGTTGATTAACAATAAAATGGTTAAGAATTGTATGATAGATTCAGGTGCAGCCGTGAACATAATGTCAGAAGATGTCATGAAGGAACTTGGGATTCATGTAGGCACTCCTGATGGGAAATGTTATGTTATGGATAATAGATCAGTCCCAGTCATTGGAATTATGAAGAATGTTGAATTTCGATTTCCAGCATGCCCAGATGCGTCATATAAAATGGACATCACAGTTGTTCAAGTTCCACCAAATTATGGGATGTTACTATCAAGGCAATGGTCAAATTTGGTGGAGGGACATGTCTAGCTAGATATTTCATATGCGACCATCCTGATAAAAGGGGTGAATGTAAGGATTGATAGAGAGACAAGATCATTCTACCTGATAGAGGAAGTTGATCCAAATGAGACAACATATTTTCTCCAAATAGATATAGATAACTTTGAGGTAAGTATTACTAAACCCATTCAATGCAAAACTAATAAGCTTGAAAATACTATTGAAGCACATGAGAATAAGATTTAGAAAATTTACTTTGATGGTGCTTGCAGTAAGGAAGGAAATGGAGTTGGTGTGGTTTTTATTTATGCTAGTGGGAAATCATTCAAATATTCTTTCTTGTTAGCCTTTGAATATACAAAAAATGTTGTTGACTATGAAGCACTCTTGTTAGGCCTTAGAATGGCAAATGAATATGGTATTAAATTACTAACAACTTATAGTGATTTCAAGTTAGTTGTATCTCAAGTAAGGGAAAGGTTTGCCACTAAAAATGTAAGGCTTCGAAATTATAGAAATGAAGTCTGGGACTCTATTGAATTTTTTGATGCATTTTCTATAACATGGATTGAAAGGTCTAACAATATTTCAGCTGATTTTATGGCTAACCTAGCAGTTAAACATAATGATATTCCTTTTGATGACATTACCCATGTTGAAATAAAAACTAGACCTGCAGTGCCAAATAACATAAAAACTGGCAAATATTTGATGATGACAAGGATCTTCTGAAGTTATTATTTTGTGAAGATTAGTATGAGGGCCAACACATGGATTGGAATGCATATGTGGAAGAGGAAAGTGGTAAGGAGTCTCTATTTGAAAAAAAATGTTGGCTTGATGATGATTGTAATGTATCCATCATATGTTGTCATTGATGAAACACATACACACACATATGTCTATATTTCCTACCAGTATGACTTTGAGATGTTTATACTACAACCGGTATACTAAAGGTTTATTTCTAACCAATACTTGGTGACAACCGGTGTATGCATGGACATAACCACCTGGTTATATATTTCTCAGCATCAACATGAAGATCCAGCGGAGACTATCTCAGAAGCGTCAAGGACAAGCGGTTTAACTCTAACCAGTATTAAGTGTTCCAGTCAGTATTCGTAGATTTTGTGATGAGTTATCACCACCAACAATTTTTGGTGGTATTTTTGTGAAGTTATAATCACTTGACCAGATACACTGCACCTAGGAAATTGTGTTATAATTTCTTGTGGATGACATGAAATCTAAATGTATATATATTGACATCACAATGAATTTTTTATAAGAGAGAGTGAAAGTGATATGTTGTGTGCAAAGGACAAAAGTGTTAAGTTGCTGAGTATGTTGAGAAGTAGTGTTGAATATGCTTAGAAGGATCTAATCAAGCAAGTATTGTTCTACTCAGATATATCAAACAAATACTGTTGTCTTCTAACAATCACGGTAGATATAAAATCCCCTAACCGGGTAAGCTCTAACAATCTTCATTGTTCAAATCCTCTAAAAAGGTGATCCATTAGTTTGGATTTAGAAATCCTCTATCAAGGTTACTCCTAATAGGGTACTACCTTTCACAGGGTATAGCTTTTAATCAAGCTTTGGGATCTCTAACAAGACTCGCTCCTAGTAGAGCACTTTGTAGACCTTAACCAGTCAATTATCTATTTATGCAGATAGTTAACTTGTGAGTTCCATCTCACCATGGTTTTTACCTATTTGGGTTTTCCACATACAAATACTTGTGTTATGGTGAATGTTTTACTTATTGTGGATGTTGTTATATCATTTTGGATTGCATGCATTGTGTTCAAGAGTTTTGTTAAGTTCATCTACCGGTTACTAGTTGAAGTAGTTTTATTTTCAGTGTCACTAATTCACCCCCCCCCCTCTCAGTGCTTTTCAAGTCCATCAAAAATATCCTGCAACTTAAAACAAACAAGATTCCAAAAGGGTTGGTGGAACTAGAGAGAATGTTTGACAATAAGGATATGAAAAATTTCAAACCTAATAGTGGAAGTTGTGAAGAAGTGGAGAAAATAAACTTGGGAAGTGAAAATAATCTTAGAGAGGTTTACATTGGGAAGAAGCTTACACCAAAAATTAAGACTTCATTGGTCAATCTGTTAAGAAAATACAGACATGTTTTTGCTTTGTCATATGATGACCTCAAGGCATATAGAGAGGATTTGTTCCAGCATGAAATCCCACTGAAATCAGATGCAAAACCATTTAGGAAAAAACAAAGACCTATAAATCCCACATTCTCTCCCAAAATGAAGGAAGATTTGATGAAGATGAGGAATGCAAGGATTATAGAGCCTATAAGGTATTCCACATAGGTGTCAAACTTGTTTCCTGTTAGAAAGAAAAATGGTGATATCAGATTATGTGTGGATTTTAGAAATTTAAATATATCATCTTTGAAAGATAATTACACTCTGCCTAATATGGAAGCTTTTCTACAGAAAGTAATAGGGAATGAATTACTTTCTATGATGGATGGGTTCTCTGGTTACAACCAAGTGAAGATTAAGGAATCAGAAAAATACAAAACAACTTTCACTACACCATGGGGCACATATGTGTATGTCAGGATGCCATTTGGACTTACCAATGTTGGGGCTAATTTTCAAAGGGCCATGGATGTAACCTTTGAAGGCCTCATTGATTACATTTTAGTTGTATACTAGGATGGTTTGATAGCATACTCCAAGAAAGCAGAGAACCACTGTAATGACCTAGAGAAGATTTTCATCAAGCACTAGAGTATGGTATCTCTCTAAATCAAAAAAAGTGTCACTTTGGAGTCACTGAAGGTAAATTGTTGGGTCATATTGTATCTAAAGAAGGAGTAAGGATTGACCCTGAGAGAATTGCAGCTATTGACAAAATTAAGATTCTTAAAACACTCAAAGCTATTCAATCATTCTTTGGACAAATTAATTTTGTTAGAAGATTTGTGTTCATTTTTTCTGAGATTGTAAAACATATTGCAAAGATGCTGAAAAAGGATGCAGAGATAAAATGGACTAATGAAGCAATTGAGTCTTTTGTGAACATTAAAAGGGCCATCAAGGAAGTGCCTGTACTTAAATCTCCTGATTTCTCTAAACCTTTTCAAGTGTTTTATTTTGCTTCATTTCATACGATTGTTGCAGTTATGTTATAAAATAATGATTAAGGTCATGAACAACTAGTGGCATTTTTAGTGGCATTTTTTAGCAAAACACTACAAGATTTTGAGTTGAATTAAGATATAAATGAGAAACAAGCATATGCCCTAGTAAAATATATAAAACATTTTAGACCATATTTAGTGGGAGATAATGTCATTGCCTATGTTCCTAATGCAACAGTCAAGGATATTTTTAGGTAGACTGAAACTATCGGGAGAAGATGCAGATGGATCAATCAAATCCAGGAGTTCAACATTGACATCTAGATTACTAAATTGGTGAGAGGTCAAAGATTGGCTAAACTAATGACACAATCAAATTTGGAAGCAACACAAATAAATCAGGTAGAATTAGTGGAGGCTCAAATAAACATTGAGATATGTCCTTGGTACAAGAATGTTTTCTATTATTTAAAACACATGAATTGTCCAGAGGATTTAAATGATATTCAAAAAATTATTAGGAATCGGAAGGACAACTGAGAGGGGTGGGGGGTGAATCAGTTGTCAATGAATTTCAACCCAATTAAAACTTAATCCAACTTAATACTTAATACCAATTAACAGATTAGAAGTTAATATCAATACCGATGAAACTTAATGCATGAAACAAAAAGAGAATCAACATCCACAACACATAACATAGATATTTTTTGACATGAAAACCCTGTAAGGGGAAAAACCTTGGTGGGAAACCTTACCCACAATCAGATGATACTACTATAGATAGTATATCTATACAAATGGGTTCTACACATGCAGAAAGGCCAACCACCTAGAGCACACTGCTCAAATGGGAGTCGCAATGACTACAATAGGATGGTTAAATCCTAAAATAATGTACTGCTCAAAATAGCATTTGTAATGTTGGATTCAATACTGGTGAAGTTCTGATAAACACCTTCTAACCTTCCTTGAACCTTCTCTATGGTCTTCTCATATGATCTTCAATATTCGCACATATCATGTTACAATACCATACCATAACCATATCATATGTTTATCTCATAAATGAGATCTTACATATATACAAAACCTAAGACCAAATGTGTAGGTCGGCTCACTAAGAATATTACAATTAAATCAATTACAAATAAGTCTTGATATGATGTAACATGTTGGCTCAATAAAATTACAACAATATCCAATCAATAAATCATCTCCATAACATTTCGTGTTGATCTAGAATAGATAACACATACCAGTCCATAACCTAGACCAATTTGTCGGTAACAACAAATATCTCAACCTAATTAGACCAATAACCAAAACACCAAAACCAAGTAGCCAAACCATGTCTTTGACATAATTGTTATGCCTTGCATATCTATTTCCCCATTAGTCTCCTTGCATCAAAATTTGGGTCCCCTTGTTTCTTCTTTTCTTTTCTTTTTGACCTCAGAACTCAGAAGTCCCAAAGTCTCGAGGTCCCTTTGTTTTCTTTGGTTTCTGACCTCAAAACTCCAGAGTCTCGAGGTCCCTTTGTTTTCTTTGGTTTTAACCTCGGAACTCCGGAATCCTAGAGCCCCAAGGTTTTGAGTCTTCTACCTTGGAACTCCGAAGTCCCAAGGTGGAACCCAGACCCTCGGAGTTCTGGGGTGGGGTGTTTCTCTTCTCGTGTCAAGCTCGGAACCTCAAGACCCTGGAGTCTCGGGGTCATTTTTAAAGCCTTCATATGGACGAGCTTGGGATGAGCTATAAATAGGGATGATAGACTTTTAAAGTTCATTTGTGCATTCAGAGCTACTCCTCCCTAGATCCACATCGCGAACCTTTGGACTTCCAATCTTTCTTTGACGTTTTCAGGCATTTTGTTCACCAGGTTGGTGATTTTTATTTTGGTTTTTAGATTAGATTTTTCTTTCCTCCTCATTTTTTTTGTTGTTTTTTTTTGTTTTCTTTTGTTTTGTTTTTTTTGTGTGCCCTAGTTTTTGTGCCCGGAACCCTAGATTTCTGGGTAGTTGGTTTTCATGCGACTGGAACCCTAGAACCCCAGAGTTCCGAGTAGCTAGCTTGACCTAAGCCTATAACACTAGAGTTTCAGGATTCTTTTTGCATACAACTTAACCCTAGAACCTCGGAACCCCAGAGTTCTAGGCCTTCTTCACTTGTGCATACCCCGAGACCCCGGGACCCCAAAGTCCTGAAGTAAATCAACTTTTATGCTTATTATCAAAGACTAAGGATTTGTGTTTTGCTTGCAGGTTCAAGTGGTTAGATGGACTCATCCTCTAGCAAAAGAGGAAAATAAATTGATAGACTCCTAGCCACCATGAAATATCATTATCAAGGATAGGTCTATGTTTCAAAGCTAGATGATCAAGTCAGATTGGTCATAGATATCGAAATCATCCATATAGAAATTGAGGATATCAAGGCTCAATTGGACAAACCTATTCTGGAGGACCTCCATAGGAGAATCAAGAGATCAGGCCCAGTTGAAGTGTAATGCCCCGCCAGGAAACCCCTAAGGTTTTAAGTTAAAAACACTCAAATAGAGTGTAAATATTTTTTTTTTTTATAATAATACTAAGAGTAGTTAATTATAAGTTACAACATTAAGATAATTTTGGAGTTATCTAAAACTTAGATACCACAGCAGAAGGCTAAACGAACCTAAGGAGTTTCCCAATGCGATTACATAACCTTACACCTAACTCAACTTGCGTCAATTGATCCAATAAACTGGATAACTTAATTACGAGATAATGCTTAAGACTTGATTATACATATGTTCAATGATTTGACATCTTATATTAGATAGGAAGTGTTCATTTAATTTGGGTGGTTAGGAGGCCGTCGTGAGGTTATTTACTCAATGCACATTAACACCTAATTAATTTAAGAGGCCTCCCTTAAGGTTTAATGCAATTTAAATAACGAAGTTCATTCATTCGGTTTTAAGATAATCACCCACATTGATGTATTTCTTGAATATTAAAAGTATGGTTAATAAGAAGGATTCGTTCATTAAGGATTAAACTCCCATTAATAGAGTGTGGTTCCCTCATTAAGGTTTGAGCATAACCAACTAAAGATTCATAGTTTCTTTATGGAGGATAGAATGCAAGTAGCCATAGAGTTCATTCATTGAAGTTTTAATAAATGCAAATAGAAGGAGCTCAACTTATTAAGGTGGAAATGTATTAGGACACATGAGTTCATCCTTTAAATTAAAATATAGTTAGCAAGATGAAATTCATCATTACAGGATTAAAATATAAGTTCTTAGTGACGTTCTTCCCTTAGGATTAAAATACAATTATCTTATTGCATGTCACTATTTTTAGTAAATGAAGTTAATATTAAAGGATACATTTACCAAGATTAAGATATAAACAACTATACGAATACTTCCCTTTTCAGTTCAATTTTAGCAACATAAAGAGAATTCTTTTATAAGGGTTATAATTATGGATAACTAGTTGAGCTCACCCATTTATAAATTAATCTGATAAAGATTATTTGTTAAGATTATAACATAAATAGCTAAATAGATCCATCCAATATAGTGACATATAACTATCATGACAATGCTCATTAACTAAGATAGAAAGTAAATACCTATATGAGGTTCATCCTTTAAATTTCAATTTAGGATTTATAACATTAATTCTAACTTTGTCTACCATTCACATTCCTTCAATTTACATGCTTAACAACAAGTTAATCCAATGATGTATTCTAGCAAGATTCTTTCCACTATTACAATTTTTAATTCACATTATCAAAATACTTTCCATAATCTTAATTACAATCCTCTATGAACCTAATTACTACATTTACCAAGATGAATAATTTTATGCACTTAGATTTAAATTCGTTAATTTCCCCATCGTACACTTATACAAGAATACAACCATCCCTGATAATTTAAAGCATAAAACAAAGTAAGCTAACACATCGCATAACATAGATATGATCTCGAAGTTCACCCCTAAAGGGCTACATCTCCGGGTCTGCTCAATTGCAAGACCCCTTTGGCATTTAATATCGTTAGGAATACATAAATTACATGTCTGTTATATCTTTGCCACTTAGGCGGATACAACAAATTTATGAATGACCACTTAATCCACAAATTCCTAGTTGACTTCCACGTAGAGGTAGAATCCAACGGTGCATGCTAAAGGAAGTACTGTAAGGAAGTTAAGTAGCGGAAACAACTTCCTACACTAACCTTGAGAGGAGGGTAATGCAAAACTTTTTCAGATCATTACAATAGTTACAGAAAATAGAAATAGATATAATAGCATTCATACCACAACACAGTGATTTACGTGGGGAAAACCCTTTCGGGAAAAAAAACCCCACACTCCAAAAGCAGCTCAATATTTTATTCAGCAATCAAAAATAGATTACAACATATTTGCAGAGCAAGTTCTTCGCAGAAGTACCACTAATCAGAGATTCAGAGGCAACTCAATAGCCATAAGACTCTCTTACACAACCTCTATCTCACACACCTCATAAATAGGAGATACAATACAAAAAACCGTCAAACGGTATTACAAAACCATGGGCTAAAACCACCCAATAAGGTGTAGCCGACCTTATCTCCCTTCTAGATGCCCTATGACATGTTAAAGCACACATCAACATGTGTCGCTCCCTTTTACAGCTCATTTATGTATCCGATACAAATTATTTTTCCTATTTCAGGAGTACAAATTTTCGGAGGCCATAACTTGAGAACCGGGTGTCCGATTGACGAACCGTTTGAAGTGCCAGAAAGCTCGTGAAGTGCTCTATCACCTCGTAACCCGCTATGCTAGTTATGGCCACTTTTTAGGGTGTTTTAGAGCCTCTAAAGCCCCCAAAATTTAGTTTAAATATTTTATCACACCCCACCAAGATGAAAACTTTAATATCTTCAAAACTAGCTGTGACCTTGCGACGCAACTTTACCGGAATGCTTATCTAGCCAACCAGAAGCTTCAGGGAGAGTTTCGCACCATTTCATGCTCAAATGAAAACTTTCTATAAATAGTAACCTCGCATAAATGCAAGGTTGAGACACCATTTTTCCCAACAAATCTCCCACTTGTCGAACACCTTGCAGGAGCGGAAGGGAATGTCAACACAATGAATCAATTGCTAGGGGCCATAAGGCCCATAGACTCTGAACACCATCTAAACTTCTCTGTGCTCACAGCCTTAGTTAAAGCATCTGCAACATTCATCAAAGTTTCCACCTTAACTAGCTTCACCCTACCATCTTTGACCATATCTCTAACAAAATGATACTGAACATCAATATGTTTGGTCCGGGCATGAAATGTCGGGTTCTTAGCTAGGCTAATTGCACTCTGACTGTCACTATACCTTGTTTTATTCCAATATCCGAACATAGTCTCTTAAGCCAAATGGCCTCTTTACAAGCATGAGTAGCTGCCATATACTCTGCTTCAGTAGTGGATAAAGCAACCACAGCCTGTCGCTTACTCATCCAACTAATTGCACCACCAAACAAAGTAAACACATAAGCACTGGTGGATCTTCTGCTATCAATATCACCTGCCCAATCTGAATCTACATAACCATGGATATCAAGGGAAGTCATGTCTCCAACTGAATTACCATGATAACACAAAGAATACTCTAAAGTACCCTTCAAATATCTGAAGACTCTTTTGACTGCATCCCAATGAACTCTACCAGGATTAGACATATATCTAGAAAGTACTCCCACTGCTTGGGCAATGTCTGGTCTAGTACAGACCATAGCATACATCAAGCTTCCAACCGCACTCTGGTAAGGCACTCTACTCATGTCTTCCATCTCCAATGGGGATGTAGGACAATCTGAAACAGATAGTTTCGTTCCAACTGTAAAAGGAACACTCAATGGTCTACAATTCTGCATGTTGAACCTCTGTAACACTGAATTCACATACTTACTTTGGCCTAGCCATAGCTTTTTGTTCACCCTATCTCTTCTAATTTCCATCCCAAGAATGTGCTTTGCTGCACCAAGATCTTTCATTTCAAATTTAGCAGCGAGCTGAGACTTCAGTTCTGAAATCATACCTTTCCCTTTACCAATGAATAACATATCATCAACATACAATGCAATGAATAAGAAATGATCACCATCAGATTTAGAATAAACACAGTGATCTGATTTAGAACATTCAAATCCCAAACTCAACACATATGTATCAAATTTCTGGTACCACATCCTAGGACTTTGTTTGAGACCATACAAAGATTTCTTCAATTTACAAACCAAATTACTTTTGCCTTTCACCACATAGTGCTCCGGCTGTGTCATATAAATATCTTCTTCCAAATCACCATGAAGGAAAGCAGTTTTCACATCCATTTTCTCAACCTCTAAATCATAAGCAGTAGCAATAGAAAGCAAAAATCTAATGGACGTCATTTTTGCAACAGGAGAAAATATCTCACCGTAATCAACACCTTCAACCTGAGAGTAGCCTTTTGCAACCAACCTTGCTTTATACTTCTCAATGCTTCCATCTGAACCAATCTTTTTCTTGAACACCTATTTACAACCAATAGGTTTTCATCCTTCAGGTAATGGTACTGTTAGAGTAAAGGTTTTAATTTAATCATGTTGATTAAATTACCTTTATTCCTCTCTTAAGATTTCACTTTAGTTTGCATTTGTGACATTTAATAATTATATTAATTATTAAATGTCTACCTATTAGGGTTTCTTTTAGGGTTGCACAATATCCTTTTATAAGGATTCATCATTGTAATTTATCTCTCTTGGATGAATACATTTTTCAGCTTTCAGAGCACCCTTGCTTGTTTGTCTCCATCTCTTCTTTCTGTGACAGGTTATTTGCATGCAGGGGATCTTCGGGGTCTGTGAAGTTGGCTTTCTCAACTTCTACATGGTATCAGAGCTCCAGACCTGCTGCTTCCTGTTCGTCTTCTGAAGAATTTGGAGCTACGAGGATTAGATCTGACTTTCAGGTTTTGGTTGCATCAGATCTGTGTTTGTCTTCTATTTTTTATTTTGGAATAGGGGGTATTTTTTTTTCGGTGCACTTTGAGCCCAAACGGACCTCACCTTTGAGCTTGTAGCGCCCAAAAACCCCTATTTCCATATAAAATTCGTCCGATTTGGACACAGTTGCTCCAGAAGGCAAAATTTTTTATGCCCCAAGGCCGTACGGCCCCAGGGCACGCAGACCGAGGCAAAATCAAAAAAAAAATATATAAAAAAAAGCGGTTTTTTGTTTTCTGGCAGGCGCAGCCAGTGTTACGGCCAGCACCGCCCCCCGCCCCGCCCGGCGGCCACCGCTCGGCCACCGCAGCCGGCGGTAACCTCCGCGCCGCCGCCCAGCGCAGACCGCCGCCCGCCCGCCGCTCAGGCGCCGCCTGCGCGCCGCCCGCGCGCTGCCCGCCACCACAGCGCCGCCCCCGCGCCGCCGCCCCCTGTGCCAGCCCCTGGTCGCCCAGAGGACCAGGGGCTTATTTTTTTTAAGCCCTTGAGGGCTTAAAGGGCCTATTTGGGCATTTTTGGAGCAGTTTTACTAAATCGGGTATAACTCGGGTATTTTAACTCGGATTTTCGAATGAAAATAGGCGTTGGAAAGCTGGTTCCGAGCCCGATCTAAAAGATGGAGATCTTTTTTTCTGATTTTTCTGTTTTGTAGTGTTTTTTGCCAGTCGAAGTCAGAACAAGTTTTTTGCACTCCAGGAGCCATATCTTTTGCATACGGACTCCGTTTTTCGAAAGCGAATAGGCGTCGGAAAGGTGGTTCTGTGCTCTTTCCAGATCTATCATGTATTTTTCCAGAATCTGCACCAGGTACATTTTATTCAGTACTTTGTGTTTTAACACATCTGTCACTTACTTGGACGTTTCAGACTTGGAAATAATTTGTTTGCATGGGATGGCTTCATTTGATCTGCTTTATCAGTATTAAAGTCATTTAGTCTCAGATTTGTTAATTTGAAGAGTTATCATGGGTTTTTCTACTCACCCTTCAGTTGTATTTCTAGAACGGGGTAATTATGAGTCATGGGCAAAGGGCATACTTACACACTGTAGGTGGCTTAATATTTTGCCTTATTTGTATGATCTCATACCTGAACCAGCAACTTTAGAGGGAAAACTAGCTTGGGATATCATTAGAAATCACATAGTAGGAATTATTTTGTCTAGTGTTGATTCTGACACTGTGTGGGCTATATCGGGCATTGATTGTCCTCACTCACTTTGGACACGTCTTTGGGAGATCTATGGAGACCCCAGTCTTTCTCCATTCCCAAAGGATCCTGCTTCAGATTGTCTTGTACCCATTGGTTGGAGAGATAACACACCTTTTGATCATGCTACTTTGAAGGAACTTCAATATTTAGACACCCTTACATATTCTGATGAATCAGAGGATTGTCTCACAGTTCCTACTCTTCAGACTGAGATTATATCTGTATCAACATCATCTCCTTTTGTTCCTGATCAGTTTGATATTGCCTCTTCTTTGGCTCCTATTGATTCAGCTAAGCAGGACATCATACATCTTTCAGACATGGCTACTTGGGATTCTTATCTTGCAGGCATTTCGTCTTTGTTTGTAGAGTCCTATATTGCAAACTTGGAGGATTACTTTGAGGATTTTCAGCTCCTCTTTGTTGACAACCATATTCCAGCTGTTAGCCCACCATCATCTGTGCATTCAGAGGTTGCAGTTTTTGAGTCTTCAGTTCAGTTTGGATTTGACATCTTTTGTTTCAGTTCAGACAGAGGGATTCTTCAGCATCCTATTATGGCACACATCTTGAGACAGATTGATTCTTCTCTCTTCACAGGGTTTCTTCATCTTCGTCCTTTGGATCCATTTCTTCCCAAGGGGAGGAATATTATATGCCGCTTCAGGATCTCTTTTTGGATTCTACCTCAGGCATCCATATGTGCGACAGGAGTTTCTTCATTGTGGGGGGGGCTTCTAGTCTCTTTCTTTTTCTCCTATGGAGACCATTGTATATGTACTTATATGATAGAAGTTGTCTATGGGGGGTATCATGTTATCCACCTCCTATCCTTATGTTATTAGTGCATTTATTTCTTTCATCTCTTTTTGGAGTAGAGTTTTTCCCATGAGGTTTTCTCTATTTCTCCACTTTACAGAGATTTGGTTGTAATTGGGTACCTGATCAGGCCTTGTTGCCGGGACCCAAGTTTACTTTCTTGCATTGTAGTTACCTTTGCTTTCTTGCACATGTTTGTAACTGCACTTTTGCTCATCTTAAGGGGGGGTGTTAGAGTAAAGGTTTTAATTTAATCATGTTGATTAAATTACCTTTATTCCTCTCTTAAGATTTCACTTTAGTTTGCATTTGTGACATTTAATAATTATATTAATTATTAAATGTCTACCTATTAGGGTTTCTTTTAGGGTTGCACAATATCCTTTTATAAGGATTCATCATTGTAATTTATCTCTCTTGGATGAATACATTTTTCAGCTTTCAGAGCACCCTTGCTTGTTTGTCTCCATCTCTTCTTTCTGTGACAGGTTATTTGCATGCAGGGGATCTTCGGGGTCTGTGAAGTTGGCTTTCTCAACTTCTACAGGTACAAGATCCCATGTATCATTCTTTTTCAAAGCTGCCATTTCTTCCTCCATAGCAATCTTCCAGGATTCTGCATCATTCATACCTAATGCCTCTTCTACAGATTTCGGTTCATCCACACTAGTATTCAGAGCAAAAATACATCTCCAATCATTAGGTGAATACCTTTCAGGTGGTTGTCTATGTCTTGTAGACCTTCAAACAAGCTGAGTTGGAGGTTCTTCCTCCTCTTCTGAAGATTCAGAGCTAGACAAGCTCTCCTCAACTTCTTGCCTATCTAGGGGTCTCGATTCAACTCTTTCAGGTGTAGAAGGAAGTTGAATCACATCTTCTTTTTTAGTCTGTTTTGGCTGCAATGTAACAGAAGGAGACTTAATTTCTCTAAAAATAACACTTCTACTGTGAATTACCTTTTGTGCAACAGGGTCCCAAAGCTTGTATCCTTTCACACCATAACTATACCCGATGAAGATACATTTCACAGCCTTGTTCTCCAACTTTGTTCACTTCTCCTTTGGCACATGTGCATATGCCTCACAACCAAAAACTCTAAGATGTCTCAATGAAGGCTTGTGACCTGACCATGCTTCCATAGGCATTTTATCAACAAGAGCTGATGTAGGAGACCTGTTAATTAGGTAGCAAGCAGTGGCAACAGCTTCAGCCCAAAACTTTTGTTCGAGACCAGCACCACTCAACATACTCCTAGCCTTCTCCATCAGTGTCCTGTTCATTCTTTCTGCAACTCCATTCTACTGTGGAGAATACGGAGTTGTCTTCTGCCTGTTAATTCCACAGTCTTTACAGAATCTATCAAAATCATTAGAGTAAAACTCACCACCATTATCAGTTCTCAAACATTTTATTTTCTTTCCAGTCTGCAACTCAACCATTGCTTTAAATTCTTTAAAATGACTAAAAACTTCATATTTGCTCTTTAGAAAATAAACCCATGTCCTTCTACTAAAATCATCAATAAATGAAACATAATATGTGGATTTTCCAATCGAAGAGACATCTACTGGACCAAACACATCAGAATGGATAAGATCCAAAACACCACAAGTTTTATGAGAACTAGAGTAAAACTGAACGCAGTTTTGTTTTCCATAAATGCAATGCTCACAGAAATCAAAGTCAAGATTACAATCATTCAAACCTTCAACAAGGTTTTTATTTTTCAAGGTCCTTAGACCCTTTTCTCCAATGTGGCCAAGTCTCTGATGCCATAACATAGTCTTCTCTGCAGGTAACTTTGCTTCAGACGAAAGAGCACCCTTAGGTACCCAAAAACCATTTCCATTTGCTGAAGGTGAAACCTTCAAATCTTCCAGTGAAGTATCCACAGATTTACTTTTTACAGAAGTGCTATTACACTCAACAGTGTATGCTTCAAGCTTATACAAAGTGCCAAACCTGACAACTCTAGCAACTACCATAGCACCCTTAATCATCTTACATCCTGCTTCAGAAAAGACTACCTGCACACCCGCATCTATCAGTTTGCTCATAGATAACAGGTTTCGTTTTAATCCAGGGATATGCAGCACACCATTAATCCTTTTTATTCTACCATCAAAAAACCCGATTCTAACTTTACCTCGACCAACAATGTCTAGAGGTGAATCATCACCCAAGTACACCTTACCTCCATTAAATTCTTCATATTCAGAAAACCAATCTCTATTGGAAGTCATATGAAAAGATGCACCTGAGTCAATTAGCCAGGCATCATTACTTGCATGAGTCGCCAAAGCTGCAATAAATGCATCGCCATCTTCCTTGTCGGACTCAGAATTAGAATCGAACTTTTTCTTTTTCTTCTTCTTTTCTTCTTTGCAGTCCTTATGGATGTGACCTGGTTTACCGCAGTTCCAGCAAATGACTTTGGACTTTCCAGGAGATTTTGATCTCCCTTTGGATTTGGACTTGTCGCACTTCTCATTCTTCTTGCCTTTCTCCTTAGGTCTTCCACGAACGGTTAGGGCTTCCTTTGCACTGATGGATACCTTCCTTCGCATCTCTTCATCGAGCAGGGCACCCACCACGTCTTCAGATTTCAAAACAACAGAAGTACTACCGATAGCCATAACAAGAGAATCCCACGAATCAGGCAAAGAACAAAGCAAGATCTGACATTTCTCCTCCTCGTCCATCTTAACACCGACGGATACTAATTGAGCCACCAACATATTGAATGCTTCCAGGTGGTCTGCAATTCATCCACCCTCTTCCATCTTCAAGGAATACAATTTCTTTCTTAAGAAAATTTGATTTAATAAAGATTTCACTTGATACATCTCACCAAGCTTAGTCCATAGCTTCTTTGCAGAGTTCTCTTCATGGACATTGATTAGAATAGAGTCTGCCAGGCACAGTCTGATTAGACCCTTGGCTTTTCAGTACATAACATCATACTGAGCTGCCACAGTAGGATCTGAGGGCCTTTGGACATTCACATCAACAGCATCCCAAAGATCTCGATCTATTAGCAGATCTTCCATCTTCAACTTCCACATCTCAAAATTACTTCCATTAAATTTCTCCACCTCTATTCTTCCTGACGAACTCGCCATCTGAATATTCCTGCAACAAGATCAAAAAGTGTCTTCTGCACAAGCTCCCACTCAAATCTGGATTAGTTCAAAAAACCCAACTGCCCACAATTGAAACCAAAGGTGATCATCCTCTGATACCACTTGTAAGGAAGTTAAGTAGCGGAAACAACTTCCTACACTAACCTTGAGAGGAGGGTAATGCAAAACTTTTTCAGATTGTTACAACAGTTACAGAAAATAGAAATAGATATAATAGCATTCATACCACAACACAGTGATTTACATGGGGAAAACCCTTTCGGGAAAAAAAACCCCACACTCCAAAAGCAGCTCAATATTTTATTCAGCAATCAAAAACAGATTACAACATACTTGCAGAGCAAGCTCTTCACAGAAGTACCACTAATCAAAGATTCAGAGGCAACTCAATAGCCATAAGACTCTCTTACACAACCTCTATCTCACACACCTCATAAATAGGAGATACAATACAAAAAACCGTCAAACGGTATTACAAAACCATGGGCTAAAACCACCCAATAAGGTGTAGCCGACCTTATCTCCCTTCTAGATGCCCTATGACATGTTAAAGCACACATCAACACATGTCGCTCCCTTTTACAGCTCATTTATGTATCCGATACAAATTATTTTTCCTATTTCAGGAGTACAAACTTCCGGAGGCCATAACTTGAGAACCGGGTGTCCGATTGACGAACCGTTTGAAGCGCCAGAAAGCTTGCGAAGTGCTCTATCACCTCGTAACCCTCTACGCTAGTTATGGCCACTTTTCAGGGCATTTCAGAGCCTCTAAAGCCCCCAAAATTAAGTTTAAACATTTTATCGCACCCCTCCAAGACGAAAACTTTAATATCTTCAAAACTAGCTGTGACCTTGCGACGCAACTTTATCGGAATGCTTATCTAGCCAACCAGAAGCTTCAGGGAGAGTTTTGCACCATTTTGTGCTCAAATGAAAACTTACTATAAATAGTAACCTCGCATAAATGTAAGGTTGAGACACCATTTTTTCCAACAAGTACAAAGTCCATTGCCCAACAGTACCCTATTTAGAGACCTAAGACTTAACAGGTGTCCCAATGACAACACGATAGGGTCCAAACAATTACATCAAGGTTTGCCATCACTTTAACAAAGCAAATACAAAACTTAAACTTATAACTTTCCAAATCGATACATTGCCAAAACTTTCATTTATTCTACTAGCATATCGATGAAGTAATAACAAAATATACGAAGATAATTTGGACTCAAATTTCATACTCTCCTATACTCTAGTTTTCATTTGTAAAATTATCGAGAGATCTTAATCATTCAATTTGAAAGACGATGCTTATTTAAAAGAAAAACAACGTCTTGTTAAAATATATTTCATGACGTTAGCAATGGTGTTTTATTTCAAAGGTCTTCAAATACAGACAATATTTGATCTCTTCTCCAAGTATACTTCCCTATTAGATTTGGTTCCAAAATTAAATGTAACCAATATAAATTTAACAATACATGACTAATGAATTTTTATTTTCTTAAATAAATCAACAAATTCATATATACTCAAACTTCGTGTTTAATATAAATATATATATATATATATACATATATATATACATACATATATATATATATATATACATATATATATACATACATATATATATATATAAACAATATTTAGCAAATTAGAAACTAATTTCAAATAAAATAAACCTTTCTACAAATATACCTACAAATCCTTTTATACATACCCCATGGCTCATATTATACTATTTTTTTTGTTTAAACAAATTATATATAAAAAAAATATAACATAAAACAATTTTTTTTTTGTTTTATTCTAAACCACCTACGGGCCCCACCTCCCATCTCGGGAGTGGGTGGAATCCGCACGCAGGTGCCCTGCGGCCCACAGCGTGGACGCAGGTTCCTGCGAAGCCACACTGTGGACGCAGGTTCCCTGCGGCCCACAGCGTGGACGCAGGTCCCTGCGGCCCATAGTGTGGACGCGGGGTTCCCTACGGCCCACGTTGTGAACGCGGGGTTTCCTGCGGCCCACATTGTGGTCATAGGTAGACTACGAGCCACAATGGCGCCGCGGGGGAGGGGCGGGTTGAGCTTCGGCTCCCCCCCCGAAAACCCTAAATTTTATTTTTAATTTTTTTTTTTTTTTTTTTGTTCAATCAAACATTTTTTGTTTACTTTCATAGTTTCAAACTAAAACGTCTCTGAATG
Source organism: Cryptomeria japonica (assembly GCF_030272615.1). Taxonomy (NCBI): domain Eukaryota; kingdom Viridiplantae; phylum Streptophyta; class Pinopsida; order Cupressales; family Cupressaceae; genus Cryptomeria; species Cryptomeria japonica. The sequence continues at coordinate 283,332,129 of NC_081412.1, forward strand.
AGAATGTTGAAAGGAAAGAGCATACACAGTTTTTTTTTTTTTCCAGAATAACCAAAGTATCAGAATGGGGAAAGATTTCCAAATAACAGTTCATGGTTTTCCCCCAAACACAAAAAAAAAAAGAAAAACTCTTAGATAGGTAAGATTTACTAACTCATAAGGCAAAAATCTTGATCCAATGTCCACCATTGTTTCAAACTAGAACTCAGATTTTCAAGAGAGAATCAAACACACTTCTTTTGGTTTTAAATGAAATAAAAGATAAACAAGAGACCTACCTCCCATTAGCATTCCTGGCATGAATTTGAAGAAGAGCTCCACCTGCAACTCCAAGCAAGAGGACTCCATTTTTTTTTTTAACATTTTTCTTCTTCCTTTTTCCCCTCCAAAAACCCCAAAAAGAAAGAACCCCCAAAATGTTTCCAAAACTAGGTTAAAATGAGAAACCCTATTTTTTTTGCCCTAATTTTCAATTTCGAATTTAGGCATTTATTTTTAAAATAAAATGAATGAAAAATGGAAACCACTATTCAATCCTTCTTATTCATTTTTCTTTTAAAATTAAAAAGCTTCCATTTCTTATTTAACTCTAATTTTAAATTTCTTCATATCACTTTAGCCAACACTTTATATTTTGATTAATTTAATTTTCTAAAAATCAAACTTTTATACTATATCAACTTTACAAGTAAAAAGGAAATAATTTCTTTTAAATAATAAAATTTACCCTTTTTCTTCCAAAATGCAAAAATGATTAATTTATTTCCATTTTTTTTTTTTTCAAATGACTTTAAATCTTTCCTTTCTAAAACGCATAGCCCCTCAAATTCGTTATTATTAAATTTAACTATTAAATTGACTCGCTATAACATAATAAAGTGACCTTTTTTTTAAATAAAAGACTAATCTAATGCAAGGGTCTTATTTATTCTAATTTCTCAACTACATATGCGTAAATGAGCACATTAATCCAAGTTAAATACCTTAAGCTTGCTACAATAATAATTAAAGCAATCCCTTTAAATTAGCGAATAATTGTATAAAAGAAAACTACCTATTTTAAATTTCTATATCACTAATGTGTACGTCTATTCATTAAATTGAATTTAGTACTTAGGATAACAAACTCCACTTACCTTGCGCAAGGCACGCAAATCGAGGAAGTCCACCAAATCACATGACATGCAACCCAATGCAAGGAAAGCCCCATGAATCCACACACGATGTTCACCTGACCATGGCTAAGGCAAGACGAGAGTTTAATGATCCCCAAATCCGAATTCAAAGGATGGAGGAGGTTTACTCATCCCTGCGAACCCCGAAGGAGATGAACCTCGCCTTAGGTGGTGTCGTACCTGTAATCTCATGCACTCATGAATCACGCAAGCATACATATACATATACATATTCAATGAAGGCGTTAGCTCAAGATTTATCACAAGAGTTAGGAACAATTACATTTACATGAAAATCGATGCAAAAGCACAATAATAGGTATGCACGATTATTTATATTATCTAAACTACACATTGCACCACGGTTAACCTTCCATTCAAGAATGCCACTTAGGAAGTCAACCAAGGTCAAATGGGTATTACCAGTCTGACTAGGGTAGGGGCACTACATGAAGCTACTCTCTTTCCATAGTCATTGCAGGCACCGGAGTTCATAATGACCATTGCCCCATTTTATAACCCAGAGACTAGAAAGTGCACAGATGCACAAGGAAAAACAATCATAGACTTGTCTCTAGATATGCTCTGGTTTGTTTTTGGTATCCCAACCAGGGAGGAGATATTTCTGTTAACTGAAGAAGAGGTTTTAAAGGCATGGAATGACAAATATCAACCAGTGAGAGGCACATGAATACAAACTGGTTGGAAGAAGAAAGAAAGACAGGTCTCAAGGCAATGAAGATCCTAAGGGTGGATTTCAAAGAGCCTCAAAGAGACTTAATCATTATGCTTAGAAGGGCCTTTGGCAAGCCGGATTGCAAGCATTTTCATCCCTGGATGTTCCAATTCATGAGCACTATTTTAATAGGGAAACAATACTTTGATTGGCCGCAGATCCTCTTTGACAATATCTGCAAGTAGATTAAAGAAGTTCAACATACCCAAAAGTTCTTTTTCACATCACATGTCATCTGGGTATCTGCTAGAGTTGGAAAGTTTCTAGAGCTATAGGTAGAAGGTCAATTGGGAGAGGAGGAAGGACAGAAGAAGGTATGGGATTACTATTCCCAACTCACTCTAGCCAATGCAAAGGCTCATTTCAAGAGAGTTAATGATGCCTTCATTTTCCCAATAATAATCAAATTGACAGGAGATGTAGGATATCAGATTAGCCCGGAGGCCATGTCTATCATCTGAGAGTGGGCATGTTGGTTTATCCAAATCCTACGCTCTATTTACATCACGGTTAGTGGATTCATAGGGAACCCAATGTTGCTGCCCCGATATTGCAATGATAGGATAATTTTCCTAGAATATGTAAGGTAGCTTATGGGTGTTGACATTTTGATGATGTTGTGATTGTCATTGATGGACACACACTTGCTTTATGTACACTTTCTTTATGTATGAGTTATGCTCAACCGGTATTATGTATATAGTCTTTAGACTATCGGTGTTTTGCAGAAGATGTTTACCGGTCAGAAATTGACTAAAGACCTCAAGCGGTATGAAGACCTCAAGCAGTTTGAGGATCTCAAGTGGTACGAAGGAACAAAGTGGTAGTTATCACTTTTCTAGTCTTGATTTTTGACAACTGGTAATCGTTAAATTGCATGAACCGGTATTAATCTGTGATGAGTTACCAACCGGTATTTCTGTGATGAGTTATCATCCACCGACACTTTGGCGGTGATTTTGTGTCATGTTACCGAATGTGTCCAAATGCACTGAACCTGGGAACTTGTAATTTAATCCTATTGGACTGACATAAAATCAGACTCCTTTATAAGGACATCATGTCTAGGGTTTTAAGATGATGATGAGGGTTTTGTATGTGCGATCATAGAAGAGAAGATTAGGTATGTGTGAAGAGTAGGAGTGTGGAGATATTGAAGACTGAATTAATGTTGAAATGCATTAACAATGAGCTTTCAAGGATCTAACCAAGCATACTATGCTAGTGTCTAGATCACTCACTTGTTGATTACTCACATCTTTGACAAGTCTGAAACCCTTAACTGGGTAGGCCTAGCAAAGCCTTTGTAAATCCTCTAACAAGGTGGTTCACAACTGTGAATCTAAAATCCTCTCACAAGGTAGTCTTTAACAGGACTTATCTCCTAACAAAGATCTAGATTCCTAACAGGATCTGTTCTGGTGAAGAACATTGTATGACCTTAACTGATTTGACCTTAACCGGTCTGGTTTCTATTTTGCAGATAGTTACTTGTGAGTTTCTCCTCATCGTGCTTTTTCCCATTTGGGTTTCCATGTCAAAACATCTTGTGTTATGATGATTGTGCTCCTATGGGTGAATGCTTTGTTTGCTATTTAGTTTGCATTTATCTTAACCGGTTTATTAGTGAATCCGTTATACCGATTATCTCCTAAATTGTTTAGAAGTTTGAGTTTAGTGTTTTTCGGTATACTAATTCACCCCCCCTCTTAGTATTCATCAATTGGTATCAGAGCCAACCTTTCTATAAGTCTAACCACTTGGAAGGAGATATGGAGGAATACACTATGAGGGAACTTACTCATCATCTCACTCAGAGTGAGAAAGCCTATGATAAACTCAAAGTCAAGTATAAAGCCTCTCTGGCAAAAAGAAGAGAGCATGCTGAGAAACTAATGGAGCTTATTGAAAATAGTTCTTCTGATGAAACAGACATGGATGCCCTAGTTGAAGAAGTTGAAAAATTGAATGAATCTAATGCCAACTTGAGAAGGGAACTGGAAGGATTGACTATCAGAATGTGTCAAGAGCTTGAGAATAGAAGGAAACCTGAAGATCTGGTAAAAGACAAAGATCATGAGATCTCTAAACTGAAGCAAGAAATCAGTGCCCTTACCGCTCATCTCCAAGAGAGTAAAAGGGAAAAAGAAGAAATTCAAGGTGAACTAAACATGGCTATTTCAGAGAATGCAACCTTGAAGGAATCCAATGCTTCTATTTCCAAAGAACTTACTGAGACAAAGGAGATACTTGCCAAATTCAATCAGAGTATTGTTAAGCTAGAGAAAAAGGTTGAATCATTAAAACTGGTAAAGAATACCACTAGACTTGGTTTCTCTGGTTATGAGGAAGGTGAGACCTCTGGAACAAAAGATGTAGCATCAAAGAAGCAACCAACATCAAAGGATAAAGGTAAGCAAAAGTTTAAACTTGTTTGCTTTAATTGTCTCAAGGAAAGACATACTGCTAATGTGTGTAGAAATAAGGCCTACAATAATTTTCCTTATTTTCTAAATGATAAGCCTAGATCCAATAGATTCAATGGAAACTATTATGCATAAAACAAGTATGGGCATAGAGAATTTGAATGTAGGTTTGTTTTGCACAACACTGGGAGATACCCTCCAAGGACTCAAGGAGTTATCCTGAAACCTACTGTGAACTGGAATCCAAACCGATATAATGCCTATGACCATCAGTTAGGTGGTGGTGGCTATCAAGCAGCAACTGGTTGGAGAGCAACCTGTTTGATTTGTCATGGTAGTGGTCACACTGCTACAACATGCAGAAGGAAGAATGGTAGTATGAACAAAGGACCATGGAGAACACTTGGAATGGTATGCTATCATTGCAAAAAACTGGGATGCGCTACCAGAACCTACAAAATGAGAGAACCTATCAGATAATATACCGATCACTCTAGAAGGGAAGATTGATGTTGAAACCATTCAAGTGGGAATGAATACAACATAGAGAAAGAAACCTAAAGAAGTGTCACAAGATGAACCAGTTTCCGCACCTAGTGTGAAAGTCCCTGAACCAGCAAACTAAGCTTTAGAAAAGCTTAGGGGAGCATATCGGTGAAATATTTGAACCCCTGGTTTATATTAGTAAAGACCTTAACTAGTATATGTTACCTATCATAGAAGATTTTGAAGTGACAAAAGGCAAAATTAGGGTTTGTACCCTAACAGTGGAGCATTTATTATGGTAGGTGAAAGATCGTTTAAAAGGGATTTTTGATGCCATTTTCACTTATCTATTTTTGAGCGAAGAATTTTCAAGTGCAGAGTGACAAGAGCGATTCATCTAGTGATTCAAAGAAAATTCAAAATCTTGCAGAAGAATCTAGAGATCATTTTCAATCAATCAGGTGAAGAACATCAAAGTGGTAATCTAGCAACCAAAGTAGTGTGTTGTGAGCAACATTGCAAAACCCTAAATTTCAAAGTGTGAAGGTATTTCTCAAAAAAATTGTCTATCATTTAATCATGGCTTCTGCATCACACTCCAGTTCTAGTGCACCTATAGACTCAATGAATTTTATTCAAAAGAAGATGAAATACAATGCCCTATCCCAGATACCCATTGGATTCATAGTTGAGGAAGATATTTCATCTTATATTGATTTGAAATTAGAAGACCTAGGATCCCTAGTGATCCATTCTCAGCTAGGTCTATTCTATGGGGATGACAAGAAAATCAAACCGGAATATAACATCCTAGAGAGGAAGAAACTACACAATGCAGTTTATTTTCTTGAAGAGTTCATGGAAGATCACATCCGCATCATCTTGAGTAGAGTACATGGTGATAAAATGTACCTTGAGCAGATGCATGATATCACACTGAAAGCAATTCATGCCATTACCGGTTTTAGTAACATTGGTGAGGTGCCAGCCTTAAGGAAGGTCATCAAGACTAAAATGACTAAGCTTACCTATTCTTTGAGAAACCAACAAAGAATGACTATCAACCTCATCAAAGATGACTTGGTTAAGTATGCTTCCATGGTGATCAGCTATTGGTTGTTTTATGCCAGCAGAATAAACTTCGTCCCTGCTGCTACAGTGAACACTGCCTACACAATAATTAAGGAAGATGCCTCTTTTGATTTGTGTACCTATTTACAAAAGCAATTTCTATTGAACTTGAAGTCCATTAAATAGGATAATTCTTTAAGGTTTAGGTTCAGACAACTCTTGGTCGGCCTATTTTCCTACTTTCAAGGCTATTTTCTAGGAGTAGGTGATATTCAATGGTTTGCTGACCAACCAGTCTCTAAGCAAGTTAGGGAAAGTCTCCAAGTAGTGGGAACCAGTTATCCTGAGATTCTAAAGAAATATTTTAATGAATTCAGGCAAAAAATGAGCCAAAGGATGAGGATTTCTGGAGATATTGTAAAGAAATATGAAGATGACATCTGCTTTATCTTAAAGGTAGATGAATGCATGATGGAAGTGGTAGAGCCAAGAAAGGAAGCAATAGAACCTATGGGGTATGAAGTAATGTATGACATGTTGGATGGGTATGCCTCTACCCTGATTGCCTCACCCCTAGATGCAAAGAAAAAGAGAACCGACACCTACTTAGAGAGGGTAACACCGGTTGAAGATCCTTCAGTGAAAAAAGGAAAGGTAGTGCCATTAGTATTGGCACTGGTTACCTCAGCTAGCCCAAAAGTGACCAAGTGGTCACCTACCAAGAAGAAACTAGAAGTTGCACCCGCTAAAGTATTTGAGAGGAAGCAAAAGACCAAAAACAACTCACTGGAGTCAAAGGATACCAAACCGAAAGTGCAGCCTAAGAAAACTAGGCAATCAAGCAAGAAGGCTAAGTCCATCGGTAATGCACCTGCATCACCAACACTAGTAAATATAGACATCTCTTCTTATAAGCCTCTGACACATTACCAAAGGACTTTAAAGAATATTAAGAGAAAGGTGCTTGATGACAAAAGAATATTTTGATGATTTTTCTGATAATGAGAAGGAAGAAGTAGAGCAAGAAATGATAAAATATCTGTGTAAATGATCGGTCATCATCTGAAAATAGATTGGTGACACCTAATTCTTTATACGATTCTTTGGACAATAAATGATGCATTGCCATTGAGAAAGAATAGGAAATAAGGGAGAAAATCTTTTCTCAGTACTTTCCCGATGCCTCCAACTCTGAATTGTTTGAGATAATGGACAAGAATAAAGGTCTCTTCTTCATGAGAAGAAGAAGACTCAAACTACTAGAAGATAGAACCTCTGAAGTAGAGAAGGAAACTCATCTACATGCCAAAGCTATTGTCCGATTACATCAAGTGTCTGAGGCCAACAAGAAGGCCGAACAAGAACCTAACCTATCCTTAGCCAAACCGGATGAGGTATTTGATGGTGAAGGAGAAAGAGTTATAGAATAGGTTGACACTATTGATGTTGATGCATTGGATGTTGAAGATGTCACTCTGGACACAGAAAAGGAGAAACAAGATAAAGAAAAAGCAGAAAAGAAGAAACTAGACAAGGAAAAGCTTGATAAGGAGAAAGCGGAGAAAGAGGAAGAGAAAAAGAAAGAGGAAGAGAAAAAGAAAGTGGAAGACAAGAGGAAAAAAGAAGAAGAGAAGAGGCAAGAAAAGGAGAAGAAGAGAGAAGAGGAGAAGAGGAAAGAATAGGAGAAGAGGAAAGAAGAGGAGAAGAAGAAAGAAGAGGAGAAAACATAGGAAGAAGATAAGAAGGAAGAACTGAAGAAGAAGCAAGAAGAGGAACAAAAGAAGAAAGAAGAAGAAAAGAAAAGAGCAGTAGAGGAGAAGGAAGCAGAACAAGCCAAACAAGTGGAGACTCCCAAGGCAACCGATGGTCAAGCCAAACTGGTTGACATCGTCAGTCCTATTGATCTCCAATCTATAGATGAATCAGAGCTGCTCCAAAGCATAAAGCTTGCACAGGAATGATTGGAAGCATTGAGGAGGAAGAAGGAGCAATATTTTATTCAAACTGCGGTTGACACTCTTACCAATTTGATTCCTGGTACTAACCTCCCCAGTACCGATTCCTCTTTGTCAAAGCTTAAGCTTCTATGTACCATTGTAGAGGACCAGGTCCAATGCCTTGAAGAAGTTACTAAAGCAAATGGAAAGAAGAAGCATGAAAAGGCACTCAACACTGCCTTAGTCAAGAAACTGAATGAGCTCCGGTCTCAACTTTAGAAACAATAGAAGGATATAAGTGTGGCTATGGATGAGGGAAAACTTTTGTTGAGAAAAATCAGCCAACCCCATCTATTTTGCAATGATGTGCTCACACAAAAGTATAAACTCCAATCAGATTTGCAGGAATACATAAGAAACTTCAAGACGCCATATGATTCCTTCACTACATATGGGTAAATAGTTCATCGTTATTAGCTTCAGTCTGCCAGGATAGAATTGGAGATCAGCAACTGGTCAAGAGATTTGCAAGAGCTTCAATTGGTCTTATTACCCAAACTGCAAATTCTTTAGAAGTGCTTTCTCAATCTGGAAGCCCTAACGGTAACTCAAGAGATGAGTACCATTGATGCCATGGAAGAACAGGTATCTTAGATGCAGACTAAAAGTGAGGTTGCTACCTCATTACTTGAGTCATGGTCATTGGACATGAAGACTTTTTTGCAGGATTTTAAATCTATTTTTGACAAGTTTCATTCTTTATTGTCATAAACATTTACTCATTTTTAATGATAATGAGAAATAGGGGTTATTTCGCACTACTTTGTCATTGTTGGCAAAGGGGGAGTAGTATTTACAATTCATAAAAGAATATCTGGGAATCGACAACACTGTAGAGGCTAGGTTGTCCCAACTGTTGTATCTGGAAGAAAAGAGAGACAATGCTATAGACAATTTTGCTAAACACCAAGAACTGGTCAAGCATTGGTTTGACAGAAGGGAAAAAGTAAAAGCCTTCCACATTTCTGACCTTGTCCTTTGTTGGGACAAAGCTCATGAGCAGAAGGGAGAGCACGACAAGTTTGATAATTTGTGGCTCAGTCCTTTCCAGATTTCTGAAATTTTGGGAGAGAATGCATTTCGGCTCAGGACCCTAACAAGTGAGGACATCCCCTTGCCTATAAATGGTCAATTCCTCAAGCATTATTTCTAGCCTTAGGTTTCTTTGATACCTTTCCCTTGTATATAGTATTTTAGTTTCCCATTTTCCTATTTTGTTGAATATTACCATTTCATGTATACTTTCATGTTACCTCTTTAAGGGAGTAGTATACATTGTAATTTTTGCAAAAGGGATAGTGTATATGCTTAGGGGGAGTAATTTTGCATATAGCATATTTTTGTTGTAAAAACATTTAGATGTCAAAATTTTCCTAAGTGTTGCCATGAATGCCAAAGGGGGAGATTGTTGGCATTTTGATGATGTTGTGATTGTCATTGATAGACACACACTTGCTTTATGTACACTTTCTTGATGTATGAGTTATGCTCAACTGGTATTTGTTCCAACCGGTATTATGTATTATAGTCTTTAGACTATCGGTGTTTTGTAGAATGTTTACCAGTCACAAATTGACTGAAGACCTCAAGCAGTATGAAGACCTCAAGTGGTTCAAGGATCTAAAGCAGTACAAAGGAATAGAGCGGTAGTTATCACTTTTCCAGTCTTCATTTTTGACAACCGATAATCGGTAAATTGTATGAACCAGTATTACTCGGTGATGAGTTACCAACCAGTATTTCTATGATGAGTTATCATCCACCAATACTTTGGCGGTGATTTTGTGTCATGTTACCAAATGTGTCTAGATGCACTGAGTTATCATACAAGAGTGGGCACGTTGGTTTATCTAAAACCCACGCTCTACTTACATCAGGGTTAGAAGATTCACAGGGAGCCCAATGTTGCTACCTAGATACTGCAATGATAGGATAATTTTGCTAGAATATGTAAGGCAGCTTGTGGGCCTCCAATCACTTTTGTCATCAAAACACAAAGCAGGTATCGATTTCTCAGTATCTATTGGGTACTTTGCATGTTCTAAGATACAAGTGGCCAAATTAGTAGGAACAAGAGCTTCAAGATTTGAACTTGAAGGAGTATGATCATGCTAGGGAATTTTATGATTCATACGGGAAACTTAAACAAGCTATGCCTAAGGCATATAAGGGGCACAAGCCTAGCTTGGAGGACTTTTGGGCCAACCTGCAAGACAGTTTTGAGGTTAGGGAGAAGAGCTATAATAGGTTATTTGTGCCACAAGTAAGAGATTTTGGAATTGAGACTAACCTCCCTAAAAACCTTAGGGATGATGGGGACTTGATCCAGTTTATATGGAATCAGGGATAGATAAAAGGCTCCTCTCCCCAATAAAATGGTCTACAAGTGAAGACACAAATATGGAAAAGGTCTCCCAAGTAGTCATCAATAGGATCAAGCAATGGTTAGGCCAGAGGGTAGGGCCCAACGTCTCAAAGGTGATTTAGAAGGAATCCACTTCAGGGGTACCTTAATCAAGGGGACATAAGGAGTATGCCCAGAAGACAAGGTCAACCTCAAGGAAAAATACCTTCATCGATCCAGATGAGGAGGATAAACCTCAAGAAAGTACTAAGGACTTAATCAAGAAACTCCAATAATAGATGAGGAAGTCTGAATTGTTAAAGAAGGCAGCGAACCTGGGAGTGACTGATGGATTGGGAGCAGTACCACTTGCCAAAGTTCTCCCACCAAGGATGGTTATAGGGAAGACTGTAGGAGAGGGTACCCAAGAGAAAGAGGAAGATATAGAAATTACTAAGGATATACCTACTTAGCCACCTTCAATAGAGGCCACACATGCTCCAAGCACCAATGCCCCTACACCACCACTGGCTATTATTTCTGCAGGGCAGCCTTGAGTGCAAGGCTTTAGGTCTACCACTGAAGGATTAAAAGTTAGAAACATCAAGATGGATTCAGATCAGGAGGAATAAGATCTTGAGAAACAATGACCGTTGGAAGGTGAGAAAGAAGGGGATGAGGTGAAGGACCTATTGAATGAAAGATTAGTTCTAACCCCTCAAGATTAAGAGGACCTCCGCAAGGACATAGCAGTCGGGTAGGGTGAAATAGAGGCAGATGAGGAAGAGATGGCATTCAATGAAGAGTTCAGTGGCAAATTGGGTGAATTACATAAGCAATAGGCTCTCCAAATCAATCTAGCCAGTCAAGTTACCTCACCTCAAAATCCCAGGCAAACAAAGGTAGAGGAAATAAATAGGCAGACATCCATGTTATAACTGCAAACATAGTATTTCATCAAGGTGAAAAGGATGAAAATATACCACAATGGCTTGAGTTCACTTTTGAAAAGAAAAAGAGAAAAGAGGAGCTTCCCAAGGTCACTTTACAACAAGTAATCACTGAGGAGCCACCAAAGGTTAAGAAGATAAAAACCGTTCATCATTTATCAAATATAGACTTCGGTGAAATGATTGCTGATGTGGCAGTTCTACTCCAAATTGAGGGACAAGCTTCTCTTGAGTATCAAATATCACAGGTAAATTTGGTTAAACAAACCAAGTGGGGAGAGATAGATACTCTGGAGCTAGCCACAAGTGTTGTTAGTGTTAAGTCTCAGAGACAACTGAGAGGGGGGGATGAATCAGTTGTCTAATAAATTCAACTAAAATTAACCTAACCAAACTTAATGCTTAATACCAGTAAACCAAACTTTATGTCGGTAGACAGTTAATTGCAGTACCAGTAAAGATTAATGCATGAAACAGAAAGACAATAACATCCATAACACATAGCATAAATATTTGTACGTGGAAACCCTGTAAGGGGAAAAACCATGATGGGAAGCCTTACCCATAATCAAATGATACTTCAATAGATAGTATGTGTGTACAATATGGATTTTGCACATGCAGAAAGGCCAACTACCTAGAGCTCACTGCTCAATCACAAAATGAGAGTCACACTGACTATAATTGGATGCTTAAATCCAATAATAATGTACTACACAAAATAGCATCTTCATATGTTGGATTCAGTACTGGTTTAGTTCTAATTGCCTTCACAAAATCCTTCCTTCAACCTTCAAATGATGTCTGCATGTATAGCTATGCTTATTTTTGCATATACCTTATTGGAATCCTTTTCGCATTCACACACTTGTCTCATAAATGAGATCTTACATTTATACCATAACCTAAGACCAATTGAAATAGGTCGGCTCACTAAAAGATATTACAATAAAATCAATTAAAAATAAATCAATATCCGATGCATGATGTCAGCTCAATGCATTTACAATAATAATAAATCATCTCCATAACGTGTCATGTTGATCTGGAATAGATATACCTGTCGGTGCATATCCTGGACCTATTTGTCGATAACAACAAATATGCAAACCTGAATAAACAATTAACCAAATCACCAAAACCAAGTGATCGAATAATGTCTTTGACATAACCAAGTAGTTTCGAAGTCATTCCAAGTGCCAGTGAACAATATAATCTATTGGTGAACCAAATACCGGTGACTGTGCATAAGTCTCTGACTTGCCGGTGAACATAACCAAAATCTCCAAGTGGTGATAAGTGTTGATAAGTGATGATAGGTGTTGACATCAATGACAAAACCATATCAACATATCCAAAATCCCAACAATCTCCCCCTTTGGCATTGATGGCAACACAAGATGGAAAAACCATCAAAGTGCCAAAATAGAAATGACAAAAACCAAAAACCAACAATCTCCCAAAAGAGATCATTAACCAGAAATCAAAATACATAATATATCTCCTCCTAGGAATAATCTCTCCCAAAAGAAAAAGATAATGTGTTTTTCCATATCAATCTCTCCCCTTTTGACATCAAATGCCAAAGTAATATAAAACCAAATACAAAATACCAACTTATTATACCAACTACTCCTCCTGAGAAGTAGCTCTCCTCATCAAAGCCAGAATAAAAATATCTCTGTTAATTATGTCGGTTGATGACAAACATCAATTGGCTAAGTCTCTACTGATGGGGGTAAGACTCCAAGTTGCTCTCTGAGATACTCAAATGTTTCCTTAGGCAAAGGTTTTGTAAAAATATCTACAATCTACTCTTTAGTATTCACATAAACCAATTTCACTTCTTTTGCTTCAACATTCTCCTTTATAAAATTAAATTTGACAGAAACATGTTTAGTCTTAGAGTGAAATACTGGGTTCTTTGATATATCAATTGCTGCCATATTATCACAATAGATAGTTATAGGTTCCTTGCATTTTACCTTTATGTCCTTCAACATTTGCTTGATCCATAATACCTGTGTACAATTAGTTGATGTTGCAACATATTCTGATTCTACTGTTGATAGACTTGTACAACTCTATTTCTTGCTCAACCATAAAATTAGGCTACTACCAAGAAAAAATGCTTCGTCGGTGGCTTTTCCTATCATCCACATCTCCTACCCAATTAGCATCTGTGTATGCACATAAATCAAAATTTTCATCTCTAGGATACCATAAACCAAGATTTGTAGTGCTTTGTAGGTATTTCACTGTTGATTCATGATTTTCTTTAGGATTACTCTAAAATCTTGAAACAATACATACTGCATTCATAATACCAGATCTTGTTTGTGTCAAATACAATAAACGTCCTATCATAGACTTGTATCTAGTTGGATTAATAGGTGTAGATTCATCCTTCAAAGATAGTTTATCAATTGTAGTCATAGGTGTGCTTACCGGTTTACAGTTTTCCATGCCAAATTTCTTTAGTAATTCCTTCAAGTACTTAGATTGACATAGGAATATACCTTTATCACTCTGTGAAATCTGCAATCCTAAAAAGAATTTGATCTCTCCAATCATAGACATTTCAAATTCTTGCTACAGTTTGTTAGAAAAAAATTTACACAAACCATCTTCTCCTCCAAAGATTATATCATCAACAAAAACTTCAATAACCAAGATGTCATCATTAGTCACTTTGTAGTATATATTGTTGTTAGCATTACCTTTAGTGTATCCAAGCTTCAAAAGATATTTGTCCAATCTAGCATACCAAGCCCTAGGAGCTTGTTTCAATCCATATAAAGCTTTCCTTAACCTGCAAACCATGTCTTTGTTATCTATCAAATAAAATCCATCAGGTTGTTCAATATAAACTTCTTCTTCAAGATCTCCATTCAGAAATGCACATTTAACATCCATTTGATATACTTTATAGTTCTTGTGTGCTGCAAAAGCCAATAAAAGTCTGACTGCCTCAATTCTAGCTACTGGTGCAAAGGTTTCATTATAATCAATTCCTTCTTTCAATGAATATCCCTTACACACTAATCTTTCTTTGTTTCTGATTACCTTTCCATATTCATTAATTTTATTTCTAAAAACCCATTTAGTTCCAATTACATTTTTGTCTTTAGGCTGGGGAACTAATGACCGAGTGTTATTCCTTTCAATTTGTTCCAATTCATCTTCCATAGCTTTAATCTAATATTTATCTTCACATGCCTCATTAATTGATGTAGGTTCAATTTGAGAAATAAGACATACCTCCTCATTTGCCAATTTTTCTCTAGTCATTACTCCTTGAAATTTGTTTCCAATTATCTTATCTTCAGAATGATTCAATCTTACATACTGGCGTGTTTTTGCTTCTTGTTGTTCTTCAGTGACTGTTGAATCTCTAGTGATGCCGGTGTCACTGGATCACCATTCTATACTGGTGTATTCATAGTAGGTTCACTTGTGATTATCTCTATTACCGGTTTAAAGTCTGTGTACCTTGAATTTCCTCTAAATTGTTCATCAATCTTCACATTTGCACTCTCAACAATTTTCTACAATCTCTTGTTAAAACATTTGTATGCCTTGCTCTTATATGAATAACCAAGAAATATTCCTTCATCACTTCTAGGATCAAATTTTCCAATATACTCATCTCTTCTAATATAGTATTTACTTCCAAATATTCTGAAATATTTAAGAGTAGGAGTATTACCAAACCATAGTTCATGTGGGGTCTTACCGGTTTCACCTTTGATGTGAACTCTGTTGAATGTATAAATTTTTGTATTGACCACTTCTCTCCAGTATATATGAGGTAGATTTTCTTCAGATATCATACTTCTGGCTACATCCAAGATAGTTTTGTTTTCCCTTTCTACAACTCCATTCTGTTGGGGTGTCAGGGGTGTTGATAATTGCCTTCTGATCCCATTCACTTCACAGAATGTATTAAATTCCTTAGATGTGAATTCCCCTCCTTGATCTAATCTCAAACATTTGATTTTCTTGCTGGTTTCATTTTCTACCATCACCTTGAATAGTTTGAATTTCCCAAATGCTTTAGATTTTTCTCTAAGAAAAGTAACCCAACACATTGTAGAATAGTCATCAATGATTAGCATAAAATACCTATCTCCTTGTATACTTCTAGTTCTTGTTGGACCACATAAATCAATATGGATTAAATTAAGAACACTGTTAGACTTTTCTAGAATACTCTTGAAATTTGCTCTAACTTGCTTTCCAAATTGACATTCCTTACATACCGGATTGTGAGGTTTAACAATCTTAAGTAAATCTCTTACCACCTTATTAGTACTGATTTTCACATTGCAATCAAAATTTACATGACAAATTCTTTTATGCCATAACCAACTTTTATCAATATTTGCAATCAAACATGCTTTCTCATTGTTGTTCAAATGAAAGATATTACCTCTAGTCTGATTACCGGTTGCAATTTCCAAACCAGTTCTATTTAAGATTTTGCATTTACCATTCTTGAATTGTAACTAAAATCCTTTCTCAACTAATTGACCAATACACAAAAGATTATGCTTCAAACCTTCAACATAGTAAACATTATCAGTATTGTGCTTACCATCAAAAGATATAGTTCCTTTTCCTTTCATCAAACAAGCTTTATCATCTCCAAATCTTACTAGACCTCCATTGTAATCCTGAAAGGTTAAGAATTTACTCTTATCACCAGTCATATATGTGAACAACCTGAATCAATAATCCATTCATCCTTATTTTTAACTTTACCCGCCAGGGCCTACTCTACTGGTTGAATAGTAGGTGTCGGTTGATCTTCTGTTATAGCAATAAAAGCCCATCCATTGTCTGTCAGATCCTCATCAGAATCATCAGTAATTCCTTCATCAGCATAATAACAAGATTTGTCTCTATTCTTCTTAAACTTGTATTTCTGATAGTCAGGGTTATGCTTATATGTTCTTTTAGCTTCTTCTCTTAATCCTACATGTCTATCAGGATATCTAGAAGCCATATGACCAATCTTGTTATAGTTAAACCATTTAAAGGCTTCTTTACCTTCATACTTACTTCCAATTGGACCTTTAGGCATTTTCCTTGCAAATAGTGCTTCAAGTTCTTCAAGTTCTTCATTTTCTCTCCTGCTTTCTTCAAGTTCTCTTGCATAGAAGGCTTTCCAATCAGATTTATCAAATGATGATGATGCTGCAATTGATGATGATGCCTTGAAAGCTAGATCTGTCTTGATAGTAGTAACAGGACCAAATTCCTCAAGCTCAAAAGTTGAAAGTTTTCCAACCAAAGTGTCTCTAGATATTGATGCATTAGGCATTGTTCTCAATTCATTTATAGCATTAACTTTCATTTTATATGCCGGTGGCAAAGCTCTTAAAACTTTAGAAACAAAATCATTTTTACTTAAAGTTCCTCAACACTATTGTATACCCAAAACAATTTCATTTACTCTTTCCATAAAAGCAGAAATTCTTTCTTCTTCTTCCATTTTCAGACTTTCATACTTGACCCAGAAGCATTCAAGTTTTGCAATTTTGACTGTGCAAGCTCCTTCATTCAATGTTTCCAATTTGTCCCAAATATATTTAACGTTAGATCTATCTAACAATCTCATGACTTGTTGATTTGATAATGCGCTAAAAAATGCTTCTCTTGCTTTGCAATCATTTTCCTCATCTTTAGCCAAGTTAGGTGGAATAGGTTGACCTTGAGTAGGAGTACTATAGTCATTCTTTGTAACATCCCATATGTCCTTTCCAATGCAATTCAAATGTGTCTCCATCCTGATCTTCCATATGCCATAGTTAGTTCCATCAATTTTTGGACTATCCTTCCTAAAATAGTTACAAGACATTGGATCTCCTCAAGCTATTAAACTTCTGCAAAAAGAGGACTATGCTCTAATACCAATTGTTAGGTCCCAGAGACAACTAAGAGGGGGGGGGTGACTCAGTTTTCTAATAAATTCAACCAAATTTAACTTAACCAAAACTTAATGCTTAATACCAGTACACCAAACTTTATGCCGATAGACAGTCTTAACAGTTAATTGCAATACTGGTAAATATTAATGCATGAAACAAAAAGACAATAACATCCACAACACATAACACAAATATTTGTACGTGGAAACCCTGTAAGGGGAAAAACTACGATGGGAAGCCTAATCCACAATCAAATGATACTACTATAGATAGTATGTGTGTACAATATTGATTCTGCACATCCAGAAAGGCCAACTTCCTAGAGCTCACTGCTCAATCACAAAATGAGAGTCACACTGACTACAATTGGATGGTTAAATCCAATGATAATGTACTGTACAAAATAACATCTTCATATGCTTGATTTAGTACCGGTTTAGTTCTGATTGCCTTCACAAAATCCTTCCTTCAACCTTCAAATGATGTATGTGTGTATAGCTCTACTTATTTTCGCATTTACCTTATTGCAATCCTTTTTGCATTCACACACTTGTCTTATAAATGAGATCTTACATTTATACCATAACCTAAGACCAATTGAAATAGGTCAGCTCACTAAAAGATATTACAAATAAATCAATATCCGATGCATGATGTAGGCTCAAAGCATTTACAATAATAATAAATCATCTCTATAATGTGTCGTGCTGATCTGGAATAGATATACCTGTTGGTGCATATCCTAGACCTATTTGCTGGTAACAGCAAATATGCAAACTTGAATAAACAATTAACCAAATTGCCAAAACCAAGTGATCGAATAATGTCTTCGACATAACCAAGTAGTCTCGAAGTCATTCCAAGTGTTGGTGAACAATATAATGTTGGCATTATGTGAACTGGTATGAGGACATAATAACATTGTATGTTGTCATTGATGTCAATATGCTGAAGAGATGAGAACTAGCATATGTGAGAATAGGTATAACACTATGAACTAACTTTTGTGCCAAAGTGAAGCGGTATGTTTTTTCAAGGTGAACCGACATATGGTTATGGGAACTGGCACATGGAAGCATTGTATGACTACCGGTTGGTAGTCTCAACTTCAGGGTTTCCGGTTGAAGTCCTTCAAGCCTATGTTGCTCAATCGGTGACTTTGTGTGATAAGTTAGCATGGTAATGAAGAACAGATCATGTTACCACATAAGCCTTGTTCACGTGAAGGATCTTGCATGAAGGAGATTGTTCCTATCTACCTTGGGAATGTGTGAAGTCTGTAAAACGGTGATAATGTGTGATGGGTTATCAGTCACCATGAAATTGGTGGAAATGGATGATGAAGAATGTCTTGAGATTGGATCAAGAACTGTTGCATTTAATGTAGTGTGCTCAACGGTCAGGATTGAACTATTTTGAATTCCTTAACCTAGCAGGTTTAGGGTTTAGGGTTTATGCTACCGACCTATCTGTTTTCCTATAAGGTCAATGTTGTGTCTCTTTTCTGAGGTTGTTGGCAAAAGTTGTGTGTGTGTGTATCCAAGAGAAGGGATACGTGATTCTTGCTAGACCAAAAGGAGACAAGTGATACTTGCAGAGTGTAAGTGCAGAACATGAAGAGGAGCTTAAGCGGATCTGCATTAGCATTGACTGTTGTTACCTGATCATTGTAATACCTATTGATCTCTAACCACCTCAATAGTTGGAAAATCCCTTAACAGGGTAGCTTTAACCGGCTTGCTGTAAATCCTTTAACAGGGTGACTCAAAACAATTGAGTTCTTGAAATCCTCTAACAAGGTAACCTTTAACAGGGTTTAACCCTTAACTGGGTACTCTTACCATCCCTTAACCGGGTGATCCCTAAAAGGATTGGTTCCTAACAAAACCTATTGTATTAGTCTTTAACCGGATAAGGCTCCTAACAAAGCGAACTTCTAAAGAGTTAAAAAACAAGCTTGTGGGTATTCATCCCCACCATGGTTTTTCCCTATTGGGTTTCCATGTGAAAAATATGTGTGTCATGTGTGATGTCTTCTTCATGTGATGCTTTGTTGTTTTCTGTCAAGCGATGAATCATGTTGATCTAGTTGCTCATATGTATATCTATGATGGTAGATTAGTTGTTCATGTATTAGGGTGAAATGGAAATGAAGTGTTAGAGTATATGAGAAGATAGGTATTAATCGGTTTATGCTTGTCTTAGCTATTTTGGGTTTTTACTAGTTGTACTCTGTTTTAGGGCCGGTGTTACTGTTTGTTTGTCAATGCACAGTGTCTGCTGACAAACCAGTTTAAGAGTGTATTTTTGTCTGTACTGATTCACCCCCCCTTCTTAGTACCTGTTTGGTACTATTCTTTCATCATTGAGTTATCAATTGGTATCAGAGCATCCTCCAGGTCCTCTGTGTTAGAATCTTAACTGCTTGAGGTAAAGATCCCAATCTAATGATGAAGAGGGAAGGTCCAAAGTTTAACAGAGAAAATTTTAGTATATGGAAAGACAAAATGAAGATATACATCAGAAGCATGGGTGCTCAACACTAGAGCTATATTAAGAATGCTTATGTTGCCCCTACCGGTACTCTCACCAATGACCAAAAGAGAGAGATACAGGAGAATGGGCAAGTCATGGAAGCCCTAATTAGTAGTTTATTTGACATTGAGTTTATTGATGTCCAAGATAAGGAAAATCCCAAAGAGGTATGGGATACTCTTGAAAATATCTATGGCAGTGATGAGCATGTAAAAAAAGATAAGGAAGAAAGCCTTAGAGGGAAGTTTGAAGATATGTGGATGGTTGAAGGTGAGACCATTCAACAGTATGGAATAAGAATCAAAACTGTTGTTGGAGATATCAAGAATGCAGGTGGTAAAATAGAAGATTCCACTATGGTAAGCAAAGTCCTGAGATCCCTATTGTCAATCTATGCAATAAGGGTTGCTGCTATTTAGGAGCTGAGATCAATAGACAAGACTAAGGTATCCCTAGACTCCATCATTGCAAAGTTGACAGCCTATGAGCTAGATAGTTTTGATGGCAGTGTTCAAAAGACTGAATTAGCTTTTAAAGCTTCTGCAGTACCATCCAGAAAAGGAAAAGAAGGTAGCACTAGTTGTGAACCAAGACAAAGCAGAGAAATGGATGATGATGAGATTTTGATGGCATTTGAATCTCTCCTTGCCATGAAACTTCCTAAAGGAACTGGCAAATACAAAGGTAAGCTACCTTTGAAATGCTTTTCTTGTAACCAGATAGGACATATTGTTGTAAACTATCCTAATGGCGACAACAAGGACAAACCAGAAAGGTTCAAGAAATTCAAAGGAGGAAACCAGAGAAACTATTTTGTGGCAGTCGATGAAGGTGTTACAGATGAGGACTCAGAGGATGAAGAAAATGAAGATATTGTGTTTGTTGCTGTCAAGGAAGATGTGTCAGACAAGAAGGCTCTTGTCTCTTAGTTTGATAATTACAATGAGTGGATCATTGACAATGGTTGTTCTCACCATATGACTGGTGACCGAAGCAAGTTTCTATCTTTGGAAGAGTATGATGGTGGTGTGGTTCGCTTTGGCAATAATTCACCATGCACGGTCAAAGGTAGAGGGTCCATCTTTCTGAATGGAAAAAGCAATGCTATCAATGTGTATTGGGTTGATGGTCTCAGACACAACCTTCTAAGTGTTGCCCATCTAAATGATAGTGGCCTTACTCTGGAATTCAAGAATGGAGTTTGCAGAATCAAAGGAAAGAATGATGAATTGGTGGCCACCGGCATGCAGACCAAAGGTAACCTATTTCAGCTAAATGCAAATATAAGTACATGTCTTATGGCTAAATTTGATGGTAGCTGGATATGGCATAGGAGACTCTACCATGTAAACTTTGATAACATTGTGAAGGCTAGTAAGATCAAGGCAGTTAGAGGGTTGTCGGTGCTAAGCAAACCAGATAATACCTTGTGCAGAGAGTGTCAATTGGGGAAAATGTCTTCCTCAACCTTTAAAGGTAAATCTTTCACTGTTGACAACTTGCTTGATCTTGTGCATACTGATTTGTGTGGTCCTATGAAAACTAGAAGTGTGTAGGGTGATAGGTACTTCATGATTCTCACTGATGACTACTTAAGAATGATGTGGGTCACATTCTCGAAAGACAAGTCTGAAGCCTTTGTAAAGTTCAAAGCTTTCAGAGCATTAGTGGAGAAGGAAAGTAGTAAAAGGATCAAGTGCCTGAGAACTGATCAAGGAGGGGAATTCACTTCTAGTGAATTCAACAAGTACTATGAAGAACATGGCATGAAGAGGCAACTATCTGCCCCTCGGACTCCACAACAGAATGGCCTAGCAGAGAGGAATAACCGAACTGTGGTTGAAGCAGCTAGAACCATGTTGATTCAAGGAAAGGTAGCTCACACCTTTTGGAGAGAAGCGGTGAGCACTACAATCTACACAATGAGCCAGGTACTCATCAAGAAAGGTAAGGATAAAACTCCTTATGAGTATTGGGCCGGTAAGACACCTGTGGTTAGCTACTTTAGAGTGTTTGGTAGCAAATTTTACATCAAGAGGAGTGAACACCAGAGAAAATTTGATGTGAAATGTGATGAGGGAATATTCTTAGGATATTCCACCAAGAGCAAAGCTCTCAAGTGTTTCAACAATAGGACTCGGAGAATTGTGGAAAGCATCAATGTAAGAGTTGATGAAACCTCTGAGAAAACTGGGGAAACCGATAGTGAGCAAGCAGTAAATGAACCGGTTGTAACCTTCTGGGAACCAATTGTTAGTCAACCAAGTACCAGTAACAATGTTCCTACACTGCTAGATGTAGATGCTGATACTAATGGAGATGAGGATGAAGAAGAAAAGCAAGAGGAATCCATTAAGACCATTCCTTGGTATGTCAAGCTGAATCATGATCCTAAGCAGATCATAGGAGATAAGGATGCAGGAATCCTTACAAGAAGAAAGGTCAGAGAAAACTCATGTATAATCTCTGAGTTTGAGCCTAAATCATTCAAAGAGGCCCATAAAGATGAAGATTGGATCAAGGCAATGGAAGAAGAACTTGACCAGATAGAGAAAAATGGTACATGGTCTTTTGTACCCAAAACAGAGCATAAAAATGTCATTGGTACCAAATGGGTTTTTAGAAATAAGTTGAATGAGGATGGAATAGTGATTAGGAACAAAGCCAGATTGATGTGCAAAGGATATACTCAAGAAGAAGGAGAAGACTATGGAGAAACATTTGCTCCTGTAGCCAGATTAGAAGGAGTATGTATGCTTCTTGCATATTCATCTTTTAAAGGTTTCAAAGTATATCAAATGGATGTAAAATCTGCATTCCTAAATGGTGTACTTGAAGAGGAGGTGTATATTGAGCAACCAGATGGGTTTGCCCTATATAAAGATAGTGACATGGTATGTAGGCTATATAAAGCCTTATATGGACTAAAGAAGGCACCTAGAGCATGGTATGAACGTCTGCATTCCCATCTTGTGAAGATTGGATTTGAGAGAACAAGTGAAGATAGTAATATCTACTTGAAGTCTGAAGGAGATCAAATCCTAATCTGTGAGGTATTTGTTGATGACATTATCTTTGGTGGAGATGAAAAGATGAGTCATGAGTTTGTAGATGAGATGAAGAAAGAGTTTGAAATGTCACTCATAGGGGAGATTAAATTCTTCATTGGACTACAGATCTAGCAGATGAAGGATGGAATCTTTATCACTCAGTCCAAGTATGTCAAAGAGGTGTTGAAGACCTTTGGCATGGAAGATAGCAAACCAGTTGGTACTCCAATGGTGACTGGTTGTAAACTATCAAAGAAGATGACTCAGAATTGGTTGATGAGAAGGAATATCGATCAATGATTGGTAAGTTGCATTATGTAGTGTATAGCAGACTGGATATTGCACATGCAGTTGGAATTATTGCAAGATTCTAGAAAAGCCCAAGAGAATCTCACTTGGTTGCAGTCAAGCGGATTCTTAGGTATCTGAAGGGACCTGTTGACTATGGATTGTGGTATCCTTATAGCAAGGATTTCAACTCGAAAGTATACACAGATGCTGATTAGGCAGGCAATATAGATGATCGGAAAAGCACAATCGGTGGTGCATTCTTTCTCAGTGGTAGACTAGTCTCATGGATGAGTAAGAAGCAGAGTTGTATCTCTCAGTCTATAGTGGAAGCAGAGTATGTTGCAGCTTTCATGAACTGTACTCAGACAATTTGGATGAAGCATGTATTAAATGGCTTCAAAGTTCCTATATCTGAATCGGTAAGTATATTTTGTTACAATACTAGTGCAATTAATATCTCCAAGAATCTGGTTTTACATTCTAGAGCCAAGCACTTTGAGCTTAAGTATCATTTCTTGAGGGAAAAGGTTTAGAACAAAGAGATTGCACTAGAACATGTTTCCAGTCAAGAGCAATTAGCAGACATATTCACCAAGCCTCTCCCAAAGGCTACATTTATGTATTTAATGGGTGAATTATGGGTGTTGCCCCTTCAGGAGGTAAACTAAAGGTATATGCTCCACATCAGTTAGGTATTGCATAGTCAAAAAAAAAATCTTCAGGATTGATGTGTTGAAGGATGCTACTCCTCAAGGGGAGCAGCATAATGGAACAAGGAAACTTGTGCCTCCACTTTGGCATTGTTGTCAAAGGGGGAGAAGATGTGAAGTGGAGAAGATATCTGTAGAAATTGGGGGAAAAGATGTGAAGTGGAGAGATATCTTTGTATATTGCCATCAATGCCAAAGGGGGAGATTGTTGGCATTATGTGAATCGGTATAAGGACATAATAACATTGTATGTTGTCATTGATGTCAATATGCTAAAGAGGTGAGAACCGGCATATGTAAGAACTGGTATAACACTGTGAACCAACTTTTGTGCCAAAGTGAAGCGGTGTGTTTGTTCAAGGTGAACCTGCATATGGTTATGGGAACTAGCACATGGAAGCATTGTATGACTACCGGTTGGTAGTCTCAACTTCAGGGTTTTTGGTTGAAGTGCTTCAAGCCTGTGTGGCTTGACTAGTGACTTTGTGTGATGAGTTAGCATGGTAACAAAGAACAGATCATGTTGCCACATAAGCCTTGTGTGTGTAAAGGATCTTGAATGAAGGAGATTGTTCCTATCTACCTCGAGAATGTGCGAAGTCTGTAAAATGGTGATAACGTGTGATGGGTTATTAGCCACCATGAAATTGGTGGAAATGGACGATGGAGAATGTCTTGAGATTGGATTAAGAACTGCTACATTTAATGTAGTGTGATCAATGGTTAGGATTGAACCGTTTTGAATTCCTTAACCTAACAGGTTTAGGGTTTAGGGTTTATGCTACCAACCTATCTATTTTCCTATAAGGTCGATGTTGTGTCTCTTTGTGAGGTTGTTGGCAAAAGTTGTGTGTGTGTATCTAAGAGAAGGGATACGTGATTCTTGCCAGACCAAAAGGAGAGAAGTGATACTTGCAGAGTGTAAGTGCAGAAGGTGAAGAGGAGCTTAAGCGGATCTGCATTGGCATTGAGTGTTGTTACCAAATCATTGTAATACCTGTTGATCTCTAACCACCTCAACAGTTGGAAAATCCCTTAACAGGGTAGCTTTAACCGGCTTGTTGTAAATCCTTTAACAGGGTGACTCAAAACAATTGAGTTCTTGAAATCCTCTAACAAGGTAACCTTTAACAGGTTTAACCCTTAACCACATACTCTTACCATCCCTTAACCGGGTGATCCCTAATAGGATCAGTTCCTAACAGAACCTATTGTATCAGTCTTTAACCGGACAAGGCTCCTAACAGAGCAGACTTCTAAAGAGTTAAAAAACAAGCTTGTGGGTATTCATCCCCACCATGGTTTTTCCCTATTGGGTTTCCACGTGAAAAATATGTGTGTCATGTGTGATGTCTTCTTCATGTGATACTTTGTTATTTTCCATCAAGCGGTGAATCATGTTGATCTAGTTCCTCATATGTATATCTTTGATGGTAGATTACATGTTCATGTACTAGGGTGAAATGGAAATGAAGTGTTAGAGTATATGAGAAGATAGGTATTAACCAGTTTATGCTTGTCTTAGCTATTCTGGGTTTTACCGGTTGTACTCTATTTTAGGACCGGTGTTACTGTTTGTCTATCAATGCACAGTGTCTGCTGACAAACCAGTTTAGGAGTGTATTTTTGTCTGTACTGATTCACACCCCCCCTCCTAGTACTTGTTTGGTACTATTCTTTCATCATTGAGTTATCATATAATATGTTAGTGAACCAAATACCGGTGACTGTGCATAAGTCTCTGACTTGCCAATGAACATAACCAAAATCTCCAAGTGCTGATAATTGTTGACAAGCAATGAGAGGTGTTGACATCAATGACAAACCATATCAACATATCCAAAATGCCAACATTTAGGGGGTGTGTATAAAAGGAGCATACTTGAAACATGGAGCTCAAAGCGCAACTACGGCAATATAAGCAGCTCTTGATTGAAATAAGCAAATATCTAGACTCCTGTAGAGTTGATGACCTACCTTCAACCTCATCGCTACCAGAGGGAGAAGTAAAGGCACTAGTGGAGGTGAGACGAGTGGCTGCTGCCACCAAATCATGGACCCAAATGAATGTGGCTAAGATTAGTTTGTTCTTCCAAAGTACAGTAGAGATATATCGTAAGGCGGTACTAGCAGGCGGGCCTTTGGCTTTCTATTCCATGCAATGGGAATGGAAGTCAAACATTTTCAATAAACAATTCCAAATTTTGAAAAAGACATTGCTGCTATGGGAAGAGATGGTAATGGAGGAAGACCTCTTAGGAGGCGACAGCTATGAAAACTTATAGTCCTATGTATACATTTTGGAGTTGAAGATTGAAATGCTTCAGCAACATATCAAGGATATGATGGAGATTTGGGACGCTCTCCTCAGGGAAATTTTGTCATATGAGAGTTTTGTAAAGAATATGCTAGGACCTTTTGGCCTCAGATTAGCTGATATAGGAATAATGGAGCAGCAACAAGTTTTGGATCAGTGGGATGTATATGAGGCGCAACACCTAGGACCCTTGGCCAAGTTTGATGTCACCCTTATGGAGAGGTATACATATCTGATTACTCAATATTAGGAGGTGGCAGGCACGGTGAAAGAGTTAGAGGAGGGGAGAACACATGCAGATGAATTTTCGAAGATGTATAAATTTAGAGTTAAGCATGTAGTTGATCCTCCATTTCAAACAATTGCATGTATTATTGATAATTATAGAGATTTTACCAAGAAATAAGGGATAAACGCATAATTGCTAAAGATGGCAAAGCTTTTTCATAAATCCTTAATCTTGTATTTTTAGCTGCAGCTCCTACTCAAGTTCCAATTTTGAGAGAAATTCTGCATGACTATGAGAATGTGGCTCACCTAGTAGGGTCTTCGCAGTGCTCATGCAGTCCCCATTTCGTAGTTGTTAAGTGGAGTGTCAAGGTAGAAACTTGCAAGTTAACTGTGACTCCTAGTTTTAGTTCTTAATTTAGGGTAGGGTTATTTCCTAGATGGTAGGGCAGATAACTTCTATAAATTGAGAAGTTGGATTCATTTATAAGGGTCCCAAATTGATGATTTGTGGCCTACTTAGAGATTTTAGAATATTTTGTAGATTGTTAAGAAGTTTGAGTTATTTTTCTTATAAATTCATTGAGATTAATATGAGAAGCTACTTGTAGATTGCCTGATCTACATCTATATTCTACCAAATTGTTCTGTGTAATCAAGTAACATCTATTATTTGGAGTTAGTAACGTGGTTTAATCATTTTTTGTTTATCACTTTATGAATCATATTGTGCACATCAGTGGTGTATTAGAATTATTGTGATAGGCCATATTTTTGATTATTTTATTTCCATAAGCTTGTGAAATTGATGATTTTGCAAGTTTTCTGGAGGTCCGTTGTTGAATGCTAACTTGGATAATATTTGAAAAAAATTTGGATTGTAGAGAACTAATTGAGTGGTTCATTAAGTTGTTATTATATTGGTTTTTATTGTCATTTTCTTGTTCCCTTTTACGCTTTGCATTTTATTTCCTAGAGAATCTTAAACCATAAAAATACTAAAAAAGAAAGGAAGTGCAGTTATTCATAATTAGCGAGATCTATTCTTACCAGTAGGCCCCTTGATGGGTACAACCATATCAACCATTGGGCTGCCCATCACTGTCGAGACCCAACTATAGAGACCTTGGAGTAGTGAGTTTTCCCAAACTCGTTACTTTTTAGGAGAGGTGGTAAGTGTTCACATTGGCTACCTGACTATTGATGGGTGTGTCAAAATAGTTGTCAACATAAACCAGTGCTAGAAGGAGGGCCCAAACTAATCCCCTCATTGGTTAACCACATATGGTACTTCCAAGAGATGGATTGATGCCCTTTACCCAACCTAACCTCACCAATGAACAAGATGACATTCTTACCCAACTATACGACTTTGCTTGGGACAATACAAGAGATTATAATGATTGGTTATGGGAATGACAAGTCTTGGACAACAAGAGACAAAAGGCTATATGTATAGAAGCAGAGGCACAAAGACAACTTAATCCTAAGGTGAACCCACAAGAAAATCCACAACCACCTCCTCAACCAAAGAATTGAGGTACTAAGTTGGATCGCATATCATCTTTCTCTCCTGAGAGATTCCACCGAGTCCTTAGGAGTGGTTCTTCACCATCTGACTTAGTAGAGTTAGGACCTACCACTAGGAGAAAGAGGAACAAAGCTAAGAAACAACCCTCAATAGCCTCACCAGTATAGTCATCCATACTCAACTTAGAAGATCAACTGATTCCTAGTCCTCAGTCTATCGCTGCACCTTTTTTTACTCAACGTCCACCATCACCACCTTCGATGGCCTATTTTAACCAAGACACCACACCACTAGGAACCATTCCAAGGGGTATTCATGACCTACCTAGAAACTTGGATAAATTTTGCAGCAAATTTTACTATTTATGGGGACAAACAACTAATGAACATATTGAAGCATTCAAAGATGCAGTCATTCATAATCATATTGAACACCAAGATGTAGTATGTAGACTCTATCCATATTCACTTGGAGAGAATGAATACAATAGGTACTTAACCTTACCTAAAAACTCTATGGCAGGTTGGGATGTCTTGGAGAAGGCCTTCATCAATCAATTCTGAGTGTACGTAGACCCTGGGACATTATACCACCAATTTGCTTCTCTTAAGAAAGCACCAAATGAGCCATTAATGACTTTTAATACTAGCTTCCAAAGGGCATTCAAGAGGCTACAAGCCCCTTACCAAGTAGTGGCTAACATAGCCATCGACTCATATCTAAGAGCTATCGACCCTTGGACTGCTATGTTTATTAAAAAGAGTGTTGCTCAAGATCAAAGGGACACGTTGGCAAAAGTCTTCACATTAGCAATTAGCATGAATCATGAGTTGAATCAAACCCCAGGAGGGATTGGATATAATCTACCTATAGAGATGAATCAAGGAAACTACAATCAACTCCAAGGTGTACCCTCATCTCTACCTATAGGTGCCCCAATGATGAACCCCATTCCAATATATGCACCCCAACCTCAGGCGAATCAGTAGTTTGTTGCCCAAGCATTGACTTGGCAAAATGGTACCAATATCTCCCCCACTCAAATGAAATATGTTGATCAAGCGCAAGTCAGAAATCAATAATTTGACAATACTAATTCAGTGAACCAACCTCCAACTATGGCACCTGAGAATCAAGGATCTCATATATCTGCTGAAGTAGAAGCCTTAAATAAAATGATCTCACAGGTTACTTCAGACTTGTGCCAGCTAAAAATGAATCCTCCAGGAGGGTATAATAAATCCCAACCATATAATAATCAATGGAACTACAATAACTGAAACCAAAATCAAAGGTATAACAACAAACCTTATAATAGGCAGTCGAATACGGGTCCGAATAACGGTGGTGTGAGCCATGATCACCCTGATGCATGAGATAAACCAAACCACACACAAAGTGTTAACATTGCGGACATAAATTTGCTAACGAATTGATGCAGGTTGCACAACACAGCTGCGCATTCTGAGGTTAATTGTGCTTAGTTTGAGAAAATCATAAGAATTGTTGAAGCTGACTCTCAGCCAAAGGATTGTTCCAATGATGAACCCGATAAGGTTAATACTATCATGTTGGTCGACACCTTCATGTGCAAATAATTTTAGGCTGAGGTTGAAGGTGAACTATGTGTATACGATGCTCAAGCCTTTCAGAATAGAAATAACTATAATCTAAGGAGTCAAGGAAAAGCTCCATTAATAGAGCCAGCTCCCCGATGGGTGGGTTTGTACCTCCTGATGTGAATGCAAGAAACAATCCTCACCCTCCTGGGGCTTTCCAAGGAGCATGCCCTAGACAAGCTCAAGGGAAAGATTATGTTCTAAAAGGATCATTTGACATTACTAAGGAAATGGAAAGAACTACCACCATTATGTCCTTGATGGAAGTATTGAGATATTGCCCTGAACAGAAGAGGGCTCTCCTTAGAAAGTTGGAATTGTTAAAGTCACATAGCAATGAGGTTAAGATGGCAGACCTTAATGAAGTCAATGCTAACATTAGCAGTGATGCAATAGAAAATCCACCATTTTTACTGAGTTTGAGGATATGTGGAAATAATTTACATAACTATTTGGTAGATTCAGGGGCTTCAGGAAACTTAATGCCCTACTCTATGTGTCAGAAGCTTGAACTTCAACCAGTACGTGCAAATAGTAAGGTGGTACAACTAGACAAAACTGAGGTTGATGTAATCAAAGAATTGAAAGATGTATACATCCAATTAGGTGTTGATCCCCGAATATCTCGTTATATTGACATTCAAGTAGTGGATATTCTAGAAGTACATGGGATGCTTCTTAGTAGAGATTGGTCCAAGACATTGGGAGGATATTTCTCAACTTGTTTTACGTACCTATGGCTTCCATGGAAGGGGGTAAGCAACCAAATCTGAATCGATAGTGAACCTAAGTTGAAGAAGTTGGTAATGGATTATGGTGCTCCCAATGAGGTGGTGTTTGTTGAAGTTAGTCTAGGAGTTTACAGGATCAATGAGATTCTCACTTTCTCTGCACTGGCTCCTCTCCAGTTATTTCAAGCAAATCTGACCTCATATAAAAGGTGAAGGTTTCACTACAACACTACAACAAGGATTGTGTTTATTGGTAGACATTATGAAGATACAAGATTTGTTGCTTCCGAAATGGTGTCAGATACATCATGAGGAGCACTGAGAGATTTCATGTATCCCATGTTAGAATGAGATTATGAAATTGATGAGTCTGGTTCCATATGAAGAAGATGATCATACCATCAATATGGAAGAAGTTCAAGGTCTAAGTTGTGAAGGATTAGAGCCCCAAGCAATAGATTATATAAGTAAGACTACCCAACCTAAAGAATACAACCAGGAGATTCTTGCAGTTGAGATTGTCAAAAATAAGAAGGAAGGCATCCCTCTTGAGCAAAACAATAATGAAACACAATCACAACTTCAACCTCAATCGGAACAGGTTGTTCCTAACACTACTGAAGTGTTTATGCAACCAGAAATTGAACAAACTCAATCGTCACAAGACCTTGAGTTTGAGAAGCACTAATCCCCTATGGAAGCTAACCTAATCATTGACCCAAAGATGAAAAATGTAAAGAGACCAAAAGATGAAATATGGTTTTTAAAATTCGATGGGTCAAGATCCAAGCAAGGCAGTGGAGCAGGCGTAGAGTTAACCAACCCAAAAGGGAAAACCCTTTTAGCTTCTTACTGACTCCAATTCCCTTGTACTAATAACATGACGGAGTATGAGGCCTTAGTTAGAGGATTACTTTTTGCTCATAAGAAGGGGGCAAAGTGTTTGAAGGTGCAAGGAGATTCTAAGCTAGTGGTTAAACAAGTGTGAAGCCAATATGCGTGACATGATAAAAGGTTAGTAGTGTATGAGAATAGAGTGTGGGATCTGATTGAGGATTTTGATGCTTTCGATATTTAGCTAGTATCTAGGAAAGTCAACGGAATACCTGTTGCACTCACTATAGCTACCAGTACATTAGAACTAGTAAGCCTATCCCCTTTGAAGAAGTTCTTTGTGGAATTTATCTCTATACCTGTTGTACCTGATAATATCAAACACTTCCAAGTCTTCTGAGATGATGCCCACATTCTATCCTTTCTTGCCAATTTAGGGGCTTTTGAAGAGAAAATTATTGATGAGGAAGATAAATCGGATGATCTTAATGTCGAAAGTAATGCTGATATTTTCGATTTACCAACTAACGTTATTTCTAAAGGGATGGTCACCTTAGAGAGACTTTTTGATTCAAAACCTAGAGTAAAGGAGAGACTAACAATGGATTCAGATGTTGGAAAGTATGAGGCCCATAATATTGGTTCAGAAGCACAAGAGAGGATCGTCTATATTGGGAAGATTTGCACTCAAAATGAAAGAGAAAAATTGATACAGATCTTTAAAGAGTTCATTGATGTAATAGCATGGGGGTATAAAGATTTAAAGACATTCAATACAATGATTATCACCCATGTGATTCCTCTAAAACCTAACATAAAGCCATTCCGGCAAAAACAATGCCCGGTCAATGCACTAATAGAACCCTTGATTTTCAAAGAAGTACAAAAGTTACTTTTCACTAAGATTATTTTTACGATATGGCATTCTACTTGGGTTGCTAATTTGGTACAAGTGCGGAAAAAAAATGGAGAAATATGACTTTGCGTGGACTTTCGCAATCTCAACAAAGCCTCCAAGAAAGATAATTACCCGCTTCCTTATTTGGATGAAGTACTACAAATAGTAAATGGTTTGCAAATGATGTCCTTTTTAGATGGTTATTCAGGATATAACCAGGTATTGGTGAACTATGAGGATCGTATGAAGAGAGAGTTTATGATGAAGTGGGGAGCATATGTGTACAAAAGAATGTCATTTGGGTTGATTAATGTTGGGGCAACCTTCCAACAAGTAATGGATACGACTTTTAAGGAACTGATTGGAAAATGCATTACTATTTATATGGACGATTTGATTATATTTTCCAAGGTCAGAGAAGACCACCTCCAAAAGGTATTGGAGAGATGTCAGAGATATGGGATTTCCCTTAACCCCAAGAAATGTGTGTTTGGAGTGGCTGAAGGAAAGATACTTGGCCACGTAATCTCTGAGAGGGGGATATCTATAGACCCAAATTGGGTAGAAGCGTTATTGAAGTTACAAATGCCCGACAGTAAAAAGGAGATGAGATCTTTCTTTGGGAAGATCAATTTTGTTAGAAAGTTTATTACTGGGTTTGCAGAAATAGTCAAGCCATTGAATGAAATGATGAAGAAGGATGCTAAGGTCGAATGGACAACTCAAGAAAAAGAGGCTTTTGCCCAGATTAAGAAATCCATTGTCGAAGCTCCTGTGCTAACTAGCCTTGATTATGCACTGTCATTTTACATATATTCTTTTGCTTTGCTACACTCAAGAGCGGCTGTTTTGACGCAGAGGCAAGAAGGGGACAAGAAGCCTATTGCATTTATGAGCTCGCCTTTCAAAAGTGTTGAGGCTAGATATTCTTCTCTTGAAAAAAAGGCCTTTGCATTGGTAAGAGCAGTCAAGAAATTTAGGCATTACATCCTGAGGAGTAAAACTTATACGATTGTCCCTGACCAAGCAGTGAAGTCACTATTCATGCAGTCAGAGCTAGGAGAACGTTGAGGGAAATGGATGGCAATATTGCAAGAATTTGATTTAGAGATGCATCCAATGAAGTTGGTCTGAGGCCAAGGATTGTCTCAAGCCATGGCAACTAACATCCCCCAAATTCAGTGCCAACAGTATACGTTGAAGTCATTCACTCAGGACCCCTGGTACATAGATTTGATATTTATATCATTGAATAATAGGTGTCCTGAGGGGTTGACAACCACACAAAGATGAGCATTAAGGCTCAAAAGTGCCAATTATATGATCAAGCATTTGACACTTTATAGAAAAAATTATGAAGGTATTTACCTTCTGTGTCTTGATCATCAAGAAGCTCATAATATGATTGAGGAATTTCATGGGAAATATGGTACAGGTCATGGGTCAGCAAATGCCACTGCACACCAAATCTTGAAGGCTAGATAATATTGGCCTAGTATATTTAAGGATACTCATGAGCACACTGCCATACGTGCCAAACTGCAACCTCGAGAGAAAGAAATCTTGCTATGCCTCTCCAACCAGTGTTTGAGGTGAGACCTTTCGCTCAATGGGCACTAGATTTCGTAGGTATTATTAATCCTAACTCATTTGCAAGACATAAGTTTATTCTTTTTGCAACGGATTATTATACTCGATGGACATGTTGGTTCCCAAAACCATAGATTGGAATACTTAAGGGCTTGCCAATTCCTCAACTAATCCAATAAGCTTTGGCCAATGAACAGGGATGGTTGAAGACCAAATCCCTCTGCACTTAAAGCTCCACTAAACCTAGGTAGGTATACCTCACACTCTCAAGCACAAAAGAGATTATTTAAAGTGGATTTAAGCCTTTTAGCAAATTACAAACTGGCAAATTGTGATAGTTCTGATATTTAATGTTTAGTACAGATGCCAAGTTAATAAGATGAGAGTGGGGGGTGAATCATACAAACTAAATCTTCCATAAAAACAACAGATTCAACCTCGGTAACATATCCTTCAGTAATATAACCAAAACTACTAAACATGCAAACTCATAAGCATATAAACATCATAACACTGATAACACCAGATTTAACGTGGAAACCCAAATAGGGAAAAACCACTGTGGGATTTCGGACCCACTAAGAAATATACTCTTCTAGAGTATGCTCGGTTAAAAGAAAATCCTGTTAAAGATTACAAACACATTGCTAGATGTGACCTAGTTAAGGGATTTCCCTCAGATCTGTTAGGATCTTCACCTTGTTAGAAGTGACCTTGCTAGAGGGTTTTACAAATAAGGCTATTAAGTCCACTCAGTTAAGAGATTTTCTGTCACTTTACAAAATAACAATAAAAAAAATCTATCTGCAACTTCACATCTAAAATGCTAAAGCAAATTCTTATTTGCTCAATACAATTTAGTCATAGGACTTATCTTGTCCATCTAATGGGCTCTATACTCTATTATTCAAACAGGTCTTCAAGCTTCTGTGCTCGGTAATCACTATGTAGCATCCCTGTGCATACACTTGCTTGCATACATTGTTTATCAACAGTTCCTTATTTATAAACAATTTGCCAACCGCTTAATCTCCTTGATCACATATCCCATGATCAATCATAGCCATCAGATCTTCAAACTTGACTAGGTTCAATGTATCCTTCGATTTGAAAATGTTTTACCCTGCCTTGGAAGTTGCATACATTTCTTGGAACTTGTGCTAGGGTATTGTGGTTCAATCTGAGCTGTAGATCTTCCTGTCGATCTTCCTTTTCCATAGATCCTTAACAACCTTTATACATGTTGTAACAATCATTAATCATAACTAGCTCATCAGCTTCCTTCATTGATAATGCTTTTATTCATTCAATGCATTCTGTTATTACTCGGTTGCAACTTGGTAAATACTAAACTTCACTCGGTAGACATACCGCCTTCATTAACCGATAGCGATAACCTTAGGGTTTACCAACTAGGTTCCTTAGGGTTTACCGACTAGGTTCTTTGCTCGGTAACATAGTATAGTATTAACCTTACAATCAACAACATATGTAGGATATCAAAATAATCTAAACATCATGATCTCATCATTGTCTAACTCGGTAATAGTTGCCCATTGAATAACTTATTTCTCCCCTTATTCATCACATTCTTTATATGTCTTTTACCGACATCTTTATACTCACCAAATCATACTTCTTAAGATATGGCAACATCATACTAAATTAGAATATCAATTTCTTGACATCAATGACAAAATAATAATATTAAGACAGTAAACATCCTTTAGCAGTTATATCCATAATCATCAACAACCTTCTCAATATCCTAATTGAAATGCCAACAATCTCTCATTGTAATTGGAATGCCAACAATCTCCCTTTGTCTGTTATATTGCCAACAAATTGTTGTCTACAATTATGCTTTATTATGTGCTTTAAATAAATGCCTTTGAAAAGAAATGATTGTGAATGTATATTGAAAATGAGATTGCTTTCAGGACCTAAAAGACATATGCATAGATCAGTTCATATAGGATTTGGGAAGAATGTATTTATGTCA
The DNA here is from genome assembly GCF_030272615.1 of Cryptomeria japonica. NCBI lineage: Eukaryota > Viridiplantae > Streptophyta > Pinopsida > Cupressales > Cupressaceae > Cryptomeria > Cryptomeria japonica. The sequence continues at coordinate 283,367,583 of NC_081412.1, forward strand.
AGGACCTTGGATGCATACAGATCAAAACCTTAAGAAATCAATAACAAACCAGTGCCTCTATCCAGGGATATATATGACACTTTGTGGATAGAATATCTTATCAACTACAGATACAATTTCTCATCAAATATGAAGGTTCGATATGTGCTACACAAACAATAAGAACTCAATCTTTCACTTAATGCATCAGCATGTGATTCACATCATAGAAAACCTATAAACAGATTTATCAAGAGGACAAAGATAACTCATCAATACAAAAGTGTACACAATATTTGGGAAAAGAGACAGTGAATCCTGTATATTAATCTTTAGGAAATAATTTCATACATAAGCTACACTTGTAAATACTTCATTACAGATTGTTTGCACAAAACGATACTTCTTCTTCCTATAGACTTCTCTAATACAAAATGGTATTCAATCCTTACAACATTATGTTGTTCTTATGACTCTCCCCCTATATCTACATTTTTTAACCACTTATATATGTGGTTGAATGGGCACCATACCCCTTTGGGGGTGAAAAATCACCATTTTACATTAAAACTAACAAAATCCTTTGAAATTAATATGCAAACTAGTTAGTCAATAACCTTGCTTTAAGCTATCTTTCAATTTTTTGTTTGATTGGCTGCCTTAAACTTTAGATACAAATCTTAAATTTGATTAGGTGGTAGGAAACATCCACTTCTAAAATGGGTCTTCATCAGATTTGATATTTGCATATATTTTCATTCCAAGTCAACATCTTCTTTCATGCCTGTCGAAATAACAGGCTTTTCAACCTTCTTACGGTCTTCTGTATGGTCTATAGCCAAAAACACATTTTACAGATGTAATAATTTTATTGGAGCTTGGAAACTTGATTTTATGAAATGGGTATTTCTTATATTTTCATTTTTCATTCATTTTAATTATCTGTCCATATCATATTTTCTACAGATCAAAAACACTAGTCTTTCATGGGGTCCATTGGAATTAATTTATTCATATCCTCCTTTACTCTAGTTGTTCAATTCATTAATCATCCATTATGTGTCATTTCCATGAAGTGACCACCATTTTTAATAGTAGGGTGCTTGAAATTATTTGGAAATTTGAAGCCCTAACAATGGCTCTGTCTGGGGATGTATGCCCCTTGCGAGCATAGCAAGAATCAAGTTTTCTCTGGTAGAGTAGATCATTTCCAATCACCTCCCTTCTGTAGATTATGTTAAAACTGCATTTGGTGGCCCCTAGGTCCCAAAAATATGAACACTCATTTTTCTTGGATCAAACACTTGGTTCTCATCATGCAAAAATATTCCAGTTTGGCACATGTCATCAACCAATCCAATTTCATCGTAAAGCTTATCAATTGTCATATTTTCATGTTTACCATATATGTTGTAATATATTTTATTTTTGTCTTGATATTCCATGCTAAAAGAGTCACAACAATCTCCTTTTGTTTTCACCACACAAGGCATCAAACTTTTATAAATCGTTATATCATTTGATTTATAAAGTTTTATCTTTTGAGACTTTCTAATATTTTTAAATATCACATTATCTCTCCTTACTTTATGGACACGCTCCAAATCATCCTTGACATATTTCTTTTTGCCCCTCCTTCTTGAATTTACCATATAGGAAATCAAATTCCTCTGGACCATCATACTTTTATCCTTATAAGGGTTTTTCCTTTGAAATACTCCTATATTTGGAAATGCATCAATATTCATCCCTATTTTATAGGGTTTCTCCATTTCTCCCGAGAGATGTCAGCTTTCAACCTTTATTTCCTTGTTGTGATTAGGTGAAATCATACTAACAATATCAACATCAGAATTGGGAGAATTTTTTTTCTTTGTTACTCCCCTATGTGATTGATGTAAACCTAAAGTCAAAAATTCATACTTAGGATTACTTCTCAATTGTACCTTTTGTTGGAGAGATAGATTATTTGGAAACCCTAAACTTTTCTCATGAACATTTTCTTTTATTTTTGAAAAATTTATATCACCAATTTTATTTGTCTGAGTGTGCTTTGAAGAAAGCAACTTTTCTAATCCATAACAATGCTCCCAATTATCCTCATTGTTATTTTTGGCATTGCTCAATAAGATCTCCTGATCATCTGGAGATATTTCTTGTTCTTCGTATAGTCGATTTGAAAACACATAGAGATCTTTGTTAGACATACTCTGGTAGTATGTCATTTCATCATTTATATCTGAATTATTATAAAGAGGATTTGTAAAACATTTTAAATGATCTTGATAGTTATATGACTCTTCAATTTTTTGGTCATCATATATGCTCTCACTATCATTAATGTATTTATCAGAGAAAAGGGAGGACTCATCACAAAAATGTTTTTCCAAATGGCAGCCATCCTATATCATGTCATCACACAACTGATTTGAAAAAGATTTGAACCTATTTCCAGGTGTATGTGAACATTCTATCTGTTGTCCATGACACACCTCTTTTTCCTTTGCTGCATTTCTCTGATACTCTCTATCCAGAAGATCTGAAATTTGTTCACTACTGAGCAGACAATCTTCCTTTTGATATTGCATGTTGTCTATTTCCACACAAGTCTCATCAACAATGGATTCTTCTTCAATCTGATCCAAACTTTCCTCTTCATTAGGGTTTTGTGTTCCCTTTGTAGATCTCATTCTGCATCTATTATCTTCTACAACAATCTCGTCATGTAGATACCTGAGAAAACTATACAACTTAGAGTCATACCCTAACTTATATATTTTATTTAATAACTCATAAAATGGAGGCTTGACATCTAAAGGTATCTCCTGATAAATATTGAACATCCTCCTGAAGAAATTTACTACAGATTCATCTTCTTGTTTTTTTATATTTAAAAATTCATCCAAGGGAGATGCACAGAATTCTATTTCCATAGTGTATTCTTGGTCTTCCTCTAGCTCATAGCACATGCTTCCTTCTTCACATGCATCATGAAACACATCAAGGAACCATTGCTCCAACTCCCTCCATGATGAGATGCTCTGTGTAGGGAGTGATTCATAGGATTCTCTTGCATTATCCTTCAATGTCCTAACGAATAACTTCATCACATAATCTTCTACATAAATCTCATAATCCTTTACGAATGTATAAAATGAGCCCAAATGATCAAGTGCTAATTCATCATATTACCCATGGAATTTTGGTACAAGTTTTGAAAGCTTAGGGAACAACTTGTTTGGGATACATTGAAAGCTTCTAGGATCCAATGGCCTGATGCCATCTGGAGTAAATGGTTTTCTTTGAAACATTCTAAACCAAAATTGTTTTTTCTTTCAAAAAGGAAAATTTTCATCTCCTTCTAGATCTGCTCCCTCAGTAGAGTCACCAGCTGAAATAGATCTTGTTATGTAGAATAGAATTGCCACCTCCTGTGGAGGAAAATATTACTTACTGATCTCCTAGGTTCTTCCTTCCAGTAGAGAACACCTTAATAGAGATTCTAGAATTGAAATTTTGTAGACAACTCCCCAGCAGAGTCGCCAATCTATTGGTGCCCAAAACCACAGATTGGAAAACCCAAAGACTTGCCAAATCCTCAAGCAGTCCAATCAGCCTTGGCCAATGAACAAGGATAGTCAAAGACTAAATCCCTTTGCACTTTAGGCTCCACTAAACCTAGGCGGGTATACCTCACACTCTCAAGAACAAAAGAGATTATTTAAAGTGGATTTAAACCTTTTAGGAAATTACAAACTAGCAAATTGTTGTCTACAATTATGCTTTATTATGTGCTTTAAATAAATGCCTTTGAAAAGAAATGATTGTGAATGTATATTGAAAATGAGATTGCTTTCAAGACCTAAAAGACATATGCATAGATTAGTTCATATAGGATTTGGGAAGAATGTTTTTATGTCAAGGACCTTGAATGCATACAGATCAAAACCTTGAAAAATCAATAACAGACCAGTGCCTCTATCCCGGGATATATATGACACTTTGTGGACAGAATATCTTATCAACTCAAGAGACAATTTCTCATCAACTATGAAGGTTCAGTATGTGTTACACAAACAATAAGAACTCAATCTTTCACTTAATGCAATGACATGTGATTCACATCATAGCAAATCTATAAACAGATTTATCAAGAGGACAAAGATAACTCATCAACACAAAAGTGTACACAATATTTGGGAAAAGAGACAGTGAACCTTGTATATTAATCTTCAGGAAATAATTTCATAGATAAGCTGCACTTGTAAATACTTCATTACAGATTGCTTGCACAAAATGATATTGCTTCTTCCTATAGACTTCTCTAATACAAAATGATATTCAATCCTTACAACATTATGTTGATCTTATGACTCTCCCCCTATATATACATTTTTTAACCACTTATATATGTGGTTTAATGGGCACCATACCCCTTTTGGGGTGAAAAGTCACCATTTTACATTAAAAATAACAAAACCCTTTGAAATTAATATGCAAACTAGCTAGTCAATAACCTTGCTTTAAGATATCTTTCGGGTTTTTGTTTGATCGGCTGCCCTAAACTTCAGATACAAATCTGAAATTTTATTAGGTGGTAGAAAACATCCACTTCTAAAATGGGTCTTCATCAGATTTGATATTTCCATACATTTTCATTCCAAGTCGACATCTTCTTTCATGCAGATTGAAATAACAGACTTTTCAGCCTTCTTACGATATTCTGTATGGTCTACAGCCAACAACACATTTTACAGATCTAATATTTTTATTGGAGCTTGGAAACTTGATTTTATGAAATGGGTATTTTTGTATTTTCATGTTTCATTCATTTTAATTATCTGTTCATATCATCTTTTCTATAGATCAAAAACACAAGTCTTTTATGGGGTCCATTGGAATTCATTTATTCATATCCTCCTTTACTCTAGTTGTTCAAATCATTAATCATCCATTATGTGTCATTTACATGAAGTGACCACCATTTTTAATAGTAGGGTGCTTGAAATTATTCAAAAATTTGAAGCCCCAGCAGTGGCTCTATCTGGGGATGTATGCCCCTTGTGGGCATAGCAAGAATCCAGTTTTCTCTGGTAGAGTAGACCATTGCCAATCACCTCCCTTCTATAGATTATGTTAAAACTACATTTGGTGGCCCCTAGGTCCCAAAAACATGAACACTCATTTTTCCTAGATCAAACACCTGGTTCTCATCATGCAAAAATATTCCAGTTTGGCACATATCATCAACCAATCCAATTTTATCGTAAAGCTTATCAATTGTCATATTTTCATGTTTACCATATATGTTGTAATATATTTTATTTTTGTCTTGATATTCCATGCTAAAAGAATCACAACAATCTCCTTTTGTTTTCACCACACAGGGCATCAAACTTTTATAAATCGTTATATCATTTGATTTATAAAGTTTTATCTTTTGAGACTTTCTAATATTTTTAAATATCAAATTATCTCTCCTTACTTTATGGACACATTCCAAATCATCCCCGATATATTTCTTTTCACCCCTCCTTCTTGAATTTACCATATAGGAAATCAAATTCCTCTGAACCATTATGCTTTTATCCTTATAAGGGTTTTTCCTTTGAAATACTCCTATATTTGGAAATACATCAATATTCATCCCTATTTTATAGGGTTTCTCCATTTCTCCCAAGAGATGTCGACTTTCAACCTTTATTTCCTTGTTGTGAATAGGTGAAATCATACTAACAATATCAACATCAGAATTGGAAGAAAAAAAAAATTCTTTGTTACTCCCCTATGTGATTGATGTAAACCTAAAGTCAAAAATTCATACTTAGGCTTACTTTTCAATTGTACCTTTTGTTGGAGAGATAGATTATTTGGAAACCCTAAACTTTTATCATGAACATTTTCTTTTATTTTTGAAAAATTTATAGCACCAATTTTATTTGTCTGAGTGTGCTTTGGAGAATGCAACTTTTCTGATCCATAACAATGCTCCCAATTATCCTCATTGTTATTTATGTCATTTCTCAATAAGATCTCTTGATCATCTGGAGATATTTCTTGTTCTTCATATAGTGGATTTCAAAACACATAGAGATCTTTGTTAGACATACTTTGGCAGTATGTCATTTCATCATTTATATCTGCATTATTATAAAGAGGATTTGTAAAACATTTAAAATGATCTTGATAGTTATATGACTTCAATTTTTTGGTCATCATATGTGCTCTCACTATCATTAATGTATTTATCTAGAAAAAAAATTGGTGGTAGGAAACATCCACTTCTAAAATGGGTCTTCATCAGATTCAATATTTGCATACATTTTCATTCCAAGTCGACATCTTCTTTCATGCGGGTTGAAATAATAGGCTTTTCCGCCTTCTTATGGTCTTCTGTATGGTCTACAGCCAAAAACACATTTTACAGATCTAATATTTTTACTGGAGCTTGGAAACTTGATTTTCTGAAATGGATATTTCTTATATTTTCATGTTTCATTCATTTTAATTCTTTGTTCATATCATTTTTCTACAGATTGAAAACACTAGTCTTTCATGGGGTCCATTGGAATTAATTTATTCATATCCTCCTTTACTCTAGTTGTTCAAATCATTAATCATCCATTATGTGTCATTTCCATGAAGTGACCACCATTTTTAATAGTAGGGTGCTTGATATTATTTGGAAATTTGAAGCCCCAACAAGACAAAAACCATTGCATGTTAGAATGCTACTGCTGAGGTGGTCTTGAAATTTATTGAAGAGCATATCGTCACCAAGTTTGGTATGTCGTTCGCTCTGGCATGTGACAATGGTCCTTCTTTTACTTCTGCATAGTTGATGCAATGGTCATACAAATATAAAGTGATATTAAAATTTTCATCCAACTATTACCCGCAAGGTAATGGAGTAGATGAATCCATGAACAAGAACATCATAGATGTCATCAAGAAGCTACTTGACAAAAACCCCAGGGATTGGCATAATCAATTAAGATACGCCTTATGGGCTGATCGAACCAGAGTAAAATCCGCCTTGGGAACTTCTCCATATTACCTTGTCTTCCCAATCAACTTACAAATACCAGTCCTCGAATTAATGGAAGAACTTGACATTGAGGATCAGGTAGAGGTTCGCCTCTTAAATTTATTAAGACTTGATGAAAAAAGGATTAATACTCTACAACACTTTGGCAAGCGCCAAGGCATTGTTAAGTGATGGTTTGATAAAAGGTCCAAGGTGAAAGCTTTTTGGATCTCTGACCTAGTCCTGTTATGGGACAAGGCTAGGGAAAAGAAAGGTGATCATCACAAGTTTGAAAGATTGTGGTTAGGTCCTTACCAAATAGCTAAAATTTTAGGCGAGAACACTTTTAGGTTAAGCTCTTTGACTAGAGAACTGGTACCATTGCTTGTCAATGGTCAGTTCCTCAAGAATTACTTCTATTAATCCTTAGTGAAGCTTGACTTGTTGTATATAGTAGATTAGTTGTTTTTCTTTTGTTTTTCTTTGTGTTTCCATGCGTTTTTGTTTGTTTGTTGTGTTTTTATTTTTGTTGCGTGCTTGTCTCCCTTTTGTTTTGTTTGTTTGTTTGTTCATTTTGTTTGTTTGTTGAGTCAGGATATACATATTTTGCTCTCAAAGATTCTAAAAGGAAGGTATCCTTTGCATAACATCTTGCCAAATTCTGAGAAACTTTGACTCTCTGCTATTTATGACTTCATTGTCATTTAGTTAATTTTGAAACTTTTGTCTATACTCGTTCAAAGTGGTATATAATCGTTTAAATGTGAGTTGAATTTTTTTATTTCAATTGGAAAAGGATAGCTTGATAAACTCAGCACTAACATCACATTAAGATACATCATAAAATTTTGTAAGATATCAAATAAACTAGTTTTCAAGTGAAAAATCTGAAGTCAAGGCATTTCACGTTATCCACCATGAGTCCCAACCTAGTTATCAAACTTCAATGTTTGAAAGTTGCCTAAAAGGTTATTGAAGGAATAAGTCATTCTCTATATCCTATAATGTTTTCGAAAAAAAAAGAGAGAGAGAAAAGAAATGATCTTCTTCAGCAACTCAAATGGGTGTTTCAAGTAACCTCCACCGGGGCTATGGATGCTTGGCTAGCAGTGGAGTATTGTTTGACGGGAACCAGTGGTATCTGTGTCGGGGCTATAGACACCTGACTAGCAGCAGAGCTATGCCCAAGATGACCTTGCATAAAACATGATTGATGACTTCATCTACGTAGCTTGCACCCAGTTTCCTTTAGTTATCTGCATTATTGAAATGGAGTAATAAATCATGCACACACACTTAAGAGTTAATCATGTTCAGTTCTGGACTTTGTTTGTTCATTGGCTCACCCATCTTTTTCTCTTATAGATCCTTTTGAATGATAATAGCCTTAGGCATCGGGTTAATCAGAGATTCTGAAGTTCTAAATTGCCTATAGTCATTTTTCTCAGATAGTCACCATTTGTTATGCCTTGCATATCTATTTCCCCATTAGTCTCCTTGCATCGAAATTTGGGTCCCCTTGTTTCTTCTCTTCTTTTCTTTTCTTTTTGACCTCAGAACTCCAAAGTCCTGGAGCCCCAAGGTCCCTTTGTTTTCATTGGTTTTTGACCTCGGCACTCCAGAGTCCTGGAGTCCCGAGGTCCCTTTGTTTTCTTTGGTTTTGACCTCGAAACTCCGGAATCCCGGAGCCCCAAGGTTTTGAGTCTTCTTCCTTAGAACTCCGGAGTCTCGAGGTGGAACCTCCTTTACCTTGCTTCGGAACCCTGGACCACCAGAGTTTCGAGGTGGGTGTTTCTCTTCTCATGTCGAGCTCAGAACCTCAGGACCCAGGAGTCCCGAGGTCGTGTTTAAAGCTTTCATACGGATGAGCTTGCGATGAGCTATAAATAGGGATGATGAAATTTTAAAGTTCATTTGTGCATTCAAAGCTCCTCCTCCCTAGCTCCAAGTCATGAACCTCCGGACTTCTAAACTTTCCTTGGCATTTTTGGGCATTTCGTTCACCAGGTTGGTGATTTTTCTTTTGGTTTGTAGATTAGATTTTTCTTTCCTCCTCATTTTTTTTGTTGTTTTCGTTTGTTTTCTTTTGTTTTTGTTTTTTTGCGTGCCCTAATTTTTGTGCCTGGAACCCCAGAGTTCTAGGTAGTTCATTTTCACGTGCCCAGAACCTCGAAACCCCAGAGTTCCAGGTAGATGGCTTGACCTAAGCACAGAACCCCAGAGTTCTGGGATTCCTTTGGCATACAACTTAACCTCAGAACCTCAGAACCCCAAAGTTCCAGGCCTTCTTCACTTGTGCATACCCCGGGACCCCAAAGTCCTGAAGTAAATCAACTTTTATGCTTATTATCAAAGACGGAGGATTTGTGTTCTTCTTGCAGTTTCGAGTGGTTAGATGGACTCATCCTCCAGCAAAAGAGGCAAAGAAATTGATAGACTCCCAACCACCTTGAAATATCATTATCAAGGAAAGGTCTATGTTTCAAAGCTAGAGGATCAAGTCAGATGGGTCACGGATATCGAAATCAAACATATAGAAATTGAGGATATCAAGGCTCAATTGGACAAAGCTAGTCTGGAGGCCCTCCATAGGAGAATCAAGAAATTAGGCCTAGTTGAAGCTACTGCCTTTCCATAATCATTGCAGGCACCGGAGTTCATAATGACCATTGCCCCATTTTATAACCCAGAGACTAGAAAGTGCATAGATGCACAAGGAAAAACAGTCATAGACTTGTCTCCAGATATGATTAGGTTCATTTTTGGTATCCCAACTAGGGAGGAGATATTTCTATTAACAAAAGAAGAGGCCTTAAAGGAATGGAATGACAAAATATCAGCTAGTAAGAGGCACATGAATACAAACTGGTTGGAAGAAGAAAGAAAGATAGGTCTCAAGGCAAAGGAGATCCTGAGGGCGGATTTCAAAGACCCTCAAAGAGACTTAATCATTATGCTTAGCAAGGCCTTTGGCAAGCTGGATTGCAATCATTTTCATCCTTGGATAATCCAATTCATGAGCACTATTTTAATAGGGAAACAATACTTTGATTGGTCCCAGATCCTCTCTGACAATATCTGCAAGTAGATGAAAGAAGTTCAGCATACCCAAAAGTTCTTTTTCACATCATATGTCATCTGGGTAGCTGCTAGAGCTGGAAAGTTTCTAGGGCTATAGGTAGAAGGTCAATTGGGAGAGGAAGAAGGACAGAAGAAGGTATGGGAGTATTATTCCCAACTCACTCTAGCCAATGCAAAGGCTCATTTCAAGAGAGTTAATGATGCCTTTGTTTTTCCAATAATAATCAAATTGACAGGAGATGCAAGATATCGGATTAGCCTGGAGGCCATGGCTATCATCCAAGAGTGGGCACGTTGGTTTATCTAAAACCCACGCTCTACTTACATCAGGGTTAGAAGATTCACAGTGAACCCAATGTTGCTGCCCAGATACTGCAATGATAGGATAATTTTGCTAGAATATGTAAGGCAACTTGTGGGCCTCCAATCACTTTTGTCATCAAAACACAAAGCAGGTATCGATTTCTCAGTATCTATTGGGTACTTTGCATGTTCTAAGATACAAGTGGCCAAATTAGCAAGAACAAGAGCTTCAAGATTTGAACTTGAAGGAGTATGATCATGCTAGGGAGTTTTATGATCCCTACAGAAAACTTAAATAAGCTATGCCTAAGGCATATGAGGGGCACAAGCCTAGCTTGGAGGACTTTTGGGCCAACCTGCAAGACAGTTTTGAGGTTAGGGAGAAGAGCTATAACAAGTTATATGTGCCACAGGTAAGAGATTTCAAAATTGAGACTAACCTCCCTAAAGACCTTAGGGATGATGGGGACTTACTTGATCCATTTTATAGGGAATTGGGGATAGATAAAAGGCCCTTCTCCCCAATAAAATGGTCTACAAGTGAAGACATAAGTATGGAAAAGGTCTCCCAAGTAGTCATCAACAGGACCAAGCAATGGTTAGGCTAGAGGGTAAGGCCCAATGTCTCAAAGGCAAAACAGAAGGAATCCACTTTAGGGGTACCTCAATCAAGGGGACATAAGGAGTATGCCCAAAAGATAAGGTCAGCCTCAAGGAAAAATACCTCCACCGAACCAGATGAGGAGGAAAAACCTCAAGAAAGTACTGAGGACTTAATCAAGAAACTCCAAAAAAAATTAGGGCTTCTGAATTGTTAAAGAAGGCAGCGGACCTAGGAGTGACCGATGTATTGGGAGTAGTACCACTTGCCAAAGTTCTCCCACCTAGGATGGCTATAGGGAAGACTACAGGAGAGGCTACCCAAGAGCAAGAGGAAGATATAGAAATTACTGAGGATATACCTGCTCAGCCACCTTCAACAGAGGCTACACATGCTCCAAGCACCAACGCCCCTGCACCACCACCAACTAGTATTCCCACAGGGTAGCCTGGAGTGCAAGGCTTTAGGTCTACCCCTGAAGGAGTAAAAGTTAGAAACATTGAGTCAGATTCAGATCAGGAGGAAGAAGATCTTGAGAATTAATAGTCATTGGAAGGTGAGAAAGAAGGGGATGAGGCGGAGGACCTATTGAATGAAAGATTAGTTCTAACCCCTCAAGATCAAGAGGACCTCCTCAAGGACATAGCAGTCAGGCAGGGTGAAACAGAGGCAGATGAGGAAGAGATAGCATTCAATGAAGAGGTCAGTGGCAAATTGGGTGAATTACCTAAGCAACAGGCTCTCCAAATCAATTTAGCTCACCAAGTTACCTCACCTCAAGATCCTAGGCAAACAAAGGCAGAGGAAAGAAATGAAGCAGAGGAGCAGGTGGACGTCCATGTTATAACTGCAAATAGAGTATCGCATCAAGGCGACAAGGATGAAAATATACCGCAATGGCTTGAGTTCACTTTTGAGAAGAAAAAGAAAAAAGCGGAGCTTCCTAAGGTCACTTTACAACAAGTAATCATTGAGGAGCCACCGAAGGTTAAGAAGCTAAAAACCATTCATCATTTATCAAAGACGAGCTCTGGTGAAGTGATTGTAGATGTGGTAGTTGCACTCCAAATTGATGGACAAGCTTCTCCCAAGTATCAAATATCCCAAGTAAATTTGGGTAAACAACCCAAGTGGGTAGAGCTAGATACTTTGGAGCTAGCCACAAGTGTTGTTAGGGGGCGTGTAGAAAAGGAGCATACTTCAAACATGGAGCTCAAAGAGCAACTAGGGAAATACAAGAAGCTCTTGATTGAAATGAGCAAACCTCTAGACTCCTATAGAGCTGATGACCTACCTTCAACCTCATCACTGCTAGAGGGAGAAGTAAAGGCACTAGTGGAGGTGAGACAAGTGGCTGTTGCCACCAAATCATGGACCCAACTAAATGCAGCTAAGATTAGGTTGTTCTTGCAAATTATGGTAGAGATGTCATAAGGCGGTATAGGCAGATGGAACTTTGGCTTCTTGTTCCACGCAATGGGAATGGAAGTCAAATATTTTCAATAAACAATTCCAAATTTTGAAAAGATATTGCAGCTAGGGGAAGAGACGATAATGGAGGAAGACCTCTTAGGAGATGACAACTATGAAAACTTACAGTCCTATGTATACATTTTGGAGCTAAAGATTGAAATGCTTCGACAGTATATCAAGGATATGATAGAGATTCGGGACCCTCTCTTCAAGGAAATTTTGTCATATGAGAGTTTTTTAAAGAATATGCTAGGACCTTTTGGCTTCAGATTAGCTGATACAAGAATAATGGAGAAGAAACTAGTTTTGGATCAGTGGGATGCATATGAGGCACAACACCTAGGACCCTCGGCCTAGTTTGATGTCATTCTTATGGATAGGTACACATATTTGATTACTCAGTGTCAGGAGGTGGCAGGCACGGTGAAGGAGTTAGAGGAGTGGAGAACGCATGCAAATGAAGTTTTGAATAAGTATAAATTTAGAGTTAAGCATGTAGCTGATCCTCCAGTTCAAATAGTTGCATGTATTGTTGATAATTATAGAGCTTTTACCAAGAAATAAGGGATAAACACATAATTGCTAAATATGGCAAAGCTTTTTCATAAATCCTTAATCTTGTATTTTTAGCTGCAGCTCCTACTCAGGTTCTAATTTTGAGATAAATTTTGCATGACTATGAAAACATGGCTCACCTAGCAGGGTCTTCATAGTGCTCATGTAGTCACCATTTCATAGTTGTTAAGTGGAGTGTCAAGGCAGAAACTTGCAAGTTAACTGTGACTCCTAGTTTCAGTTCTTAATTTAGGGTAGGGTTATTTCCTAGATAGTAGGGCAGATAACTTCTATAAATTGAGAAGTTGGATTCATTTGTAAGGTTCCCAAATTGATGATTTGTGGCCTACTTAGAGATTTTAGAATATTTTGCAGATTGTTAAGAAGTTTGAGTTATTTTTGTTATACATTCATTGAGATTAATATGAGAAGCTGCTTGTAGATTGCATGATCTATGTCTATATTCTACCAAATTGTTTTGTGTAATCTAGTAACGTCTATTATTTGGAGTTAGCAACATGGTTTAATCTTTTTTTGTTTATCACTTTATGAATCATATTGTGCACGTCAGTGTTGTATGAGAATTATTGTGATAGGCCATATTGTTGATGATTTTGCAGGTCCGTTGTTGAATGCTAACTTGGATAATATTTGATAAATTCTTGGATTGCAGGGAACTAATTGAGTGGTTTATTAAGTTATTATTATATTGGTTTTTATTGTCATTTTCTTGTTCCCTTTTACGCTTTGCATTTTATTTCCCAGAGAATCTTAAACAATAAAAAATACAAAAAAAGAAAGGAAGTGAAGTTATCCATAATCAACAAGATCTAGTCTTACCAGCAGGCCTCTTGACAGGTACAGCCATATCAACCATTGGGCTACCCATCACCGTTGAGACCCGACTATAGAGACCTTGGAGTAGTGGGTTTTCCCAAACTCGTTACTTTTCAGGAGAGGTGGTGAGTGTTCACATTGGCTACCTAACTGTTGGCGGGTGTGTCAAAACAGTCATCAACAATAATCAAGTGATCTCCAGATGATAACAAGTCATCATCAGTGTTGGTGAACCATATAACCTGTCGGTGAGCATATACCAGTGGCTATGCATAAGTCACTAACCTTGTTGGTGAACACAATGTGTTGGTTCAACAGTAAACCAATATAACCATAGTGCCAAATCAACAATGTAGATCTTTAGAAGGATAAGTGTTGACATCAATGACAAAACTAATGCAACACATTCATAATACCAACAATCTCCCCCTTTGGCATTGATGGCAACACTAGATGGAAAAACATCTAAGTACCAAAACAGAATGCCAAAAACCAAAAACCAACTATCTCCAGAATAGATCAACACCAGAAATCAAAACCAAAATACAAAGGGTATATATCTCTCCCAATGAATAATATCTCTCCAAAGAATGTTTTTCCATAGATATCTCTCCCCCTTTGACATCAAATGCTAAAGAATTTAAGAAGAAATACTAGAACATACAATCAACTACTCCCCTTGAGAAGTAGCTCTCCTCCATCAAAGCCAGAAAAATATTTCTCTATTAGTTTTTGTCGGTTTGATACCAATCTTCAATCATCTAAGTCTCTGTCGGTGAGGGTATTACCCCAAGCTGCTCTCTGAGATATTCAAAGGTTTCCTTGGGTAAAGGCTTTGTAAAAATATCTACAATTTTCTCTTAAGAATTCACATAAACCAATCTTACTTCTTTTGCTTCAACATTCTCTTTCAGAAAATTATATTTGATAGAAACATGCTTAGTCTTAGAGTGAAATACAGGATTCTTTGATATATCAATTGCTGCTGAATTATCACAATAAATGATTATCAATTCTTTGCATTTTACCTTTATGTCCTTGAACATTTGCTTAATCCATAATACATGTGTACAATTAGTTGTTGCTGCAACATATTCTGATTCTGCAATTGATAAAGATGTACAACTCTGCTTCTTTCTTATCCATGAAATCAATCTGCTACTAAGAAAGAATGCAGCGCCAGTGTTACTCTTTCTATCATTTACATCTCCTGCCCAATTTGCATCGATGTATGCACATAAATCAAAATTTTCATCTTTAGGATATCATAAACCAATATTTGTTGTGCCTTGTAGATACCGTAAAATCCTTTTTACTATCAATTCATGATTTTCTTAGGATTACTCTGAAATATTGAAACAATACATATTGTATTCATTATATCAGGTCTGGTTTGTATCAATACAATAAACCTCCAATCATAGATTTGTATCTTGTCGGATTAACAAGAGCTGAATCATCCTTCAATATCAAATTATCAGTTGTAGTCATAGGAGTACTTACCAATTTAGAGTTTTCCATACCAAATTTCTTCAATAGTTCCTTCAAGTATTTTGTTTGACATATGAATATACCTTTATCAGTTTGTGAAATCTGCAATCCTAAAAAGAATTTTATCTCCCCAATCATAGACATTTCAAATTCTTCATACATCTTGTTAGCAAATTCCTTACACAATCCATCTTCTCCTTCGAAAATGATATCATCAACAAAAACTTCAATAACCAAGATTTCATCATTAGTCACTTTGTAATATAAGTTCATGTTAGCATTACCTTTAGTGTAACCAAGCTTCAAAAGATATTTGTCCAATCTAGCATACCAGGCTCTACGAGCTTGCTTCAATCCATACAAAGATTTCCTTAATCTGCAAACCATATCTTTAACATTTGTTAATGAAAATCCATCAAGTTGTTCAATGTAAACTTCCTCTTTAAGATCACCTTTCAGAAATGTACACTTTACATCCATCTGATATACTTTATAGTTCTTATGAGTTGCAAATGCAAGAAATCATCTAACTGCCTCAATTCTACCTACTGGTGCAAAGGTTTCATTATAATCAATTCCTTCGTTCTGTGAATATCCTTTACAAACTAATCTTGCTTTGTTCTTGATTACCTTACCATCTTCATTGAGTTTATTTCTAAATACACATTTAGTTCCAATTACATTTTTGTCTTTAGGTCAGGGAACTAATGTCCATGTATTGTTCTTGTCAATTTGTTCTAATTCATCTTCCATTTCTTTTATCCAATGTTTATCTTGACATGCTTCAATAATAAATGCTAGTTCAATTTGATAAATTAAGCATACCTCTTCATTTGTCAGTCTTCCTCTTGTCATAACACCTTGATACTTATTCCCAATTATCTAATTTTCTGAGTGATTCAGTCTCACATACCTGGGTTTATTCACATGTTTTTGTTCTTCAGTCACTGTGGAATTCTCTGATGATGTTGTTGTGACTGGATCTACATTCTATACTGGTGCAATCTATATTGGTTCATTTATGATCATCTCAACTATCGGTTCAGTATCTACAGGCCTTGAATTTCCTCTAAAGTGTTCATCTATCTTCACATTAGCACTTTCAATTATCTTTTGCAATATTTTATTAAAACATCTATATGCCTTTCTCTTAGATGAATAACTAATAAATATTTGTTCATCACTTCTAGGATCAAATTTACCAACATACACATCTCTCCTAATATAGCATTTGCTTCCAAATATTCTGAAGTATTTAAGAGTAGGAGTATTACCAAATCATAGTTCATAAGGGGTCTTACCGGTTTCACCTTTGATGTGAACTCTATTGAAAGTGTAAACTGTTGTATTCACTGCTTCTCTCCAGTACACATGAGGTAGATTTTCTTCCAATATCATGCTTCTAGCTGCTTCTAGAATAGTTATGTTCTTTCTTTCCACAATTCCATTCTGCTGAGGTGTCCAGGGTGTTGATAGTTGTCTTTTGATTCCATTCACTTCACATAATGTATCAAATTCCTTAGATGTAAATTCTCCTCCTTGATCAGATCTTAGACATTTGATTTTCTTACCGGTTTCATTCTCTACCATTACCTTGTATAACATGAATTTTCCAAAAGCCTCTGATTTCTCCCTGACAAAAATAACCCAACACATTCTAGAATAATCATCAATAATTAGCATAAAATATCTATCTCCCTGTAGACTTGGTGTTCTTGCCAGACCACACAAGTCAGTATGAATTAAATCAAGAACATTATTGGATTTCTCATAAATACTCTTTAAATTTGTTCTAACTTGCTTTCCCATTTGACATTCCTTACATACTGGATTATGAGGTAAATCCCTTACTGCCTTAGTTGAACTGATCTTTACAATGCAATCAAAATTCATATGAAAAAGTCTATTATGCCATAACCAACTTTCATTAATATGTGCAATCAAACATGTCTTATCAGTGTTATTCAAATGAAAGATATTACCTTTAGGCTGATTACTGGTTGCAATCTCCGATCCAGTTGTGTTCATGACTTGCATTTACTATTCTTGAATTGTAACTGAAATCCCTTTTCAACTAATTGACCAACACTCAAAAGATTATGCTTAAAACCTTCAACATAATAAATATTATCAGTATCGTACTTACCATCCAAAGATATAGTGCATTTCCTTTGATTAAACAAGCTTTATCATCACCAAATCTTACTAGACCTCCATTATATTTCTGAAAAGATAAGAATTTACTTTTATCACTAGTCATATAATGTGAGCATCCACTATCAATCATCCATTCATATTTTTCTTCAATTTTAGCTGTTAGGGCCTGCTCTACTAGTGGGACAGTAGGTGTTAGTTGATCTTCTTTTATTGCAACAAATTCTCATCCATTGCTTGTTGGTTCTTCATCAGAATCATCTATAACTCCTTCATCAACATAGTAACATGATTTATCTCCGTTCTTCTTAAATCTGTCTCTGATATTCAGGGTTAGTCTTATATGTTCTTTTAGCTTCCTCTCTCAATCTTGCATGTCTATCAGGACATCTAGATGCTATATGACAAACTCTATTGTAATTAAAATATTTAAATGGTTCTTTACCTTCATACTTACTTCCAACTATACCTTTAGGCATCTTCCTTGCAAAGAGTGTTTCAAGTTCTTTTAGTTCTTCATTTTCCCTCCTGATATCTTCAAGTTCTTTTGCATAAAGTGCTTTCCAATCAGATTTGTCTGATGATGATGATGATGTTGTAGATGATGATGCTCTAAAAACTAAATCTATCTTAACTGTAGCAATAGGACCAAATTCCTCAAACTCAAATGTTGATAGTTTTCCAACCAAGGTATCTCTAGGTATTGATGTATTAGGCGTGGTTCTCAACTCATTAATAGTAGTTACTTTCATTTTGTAAGCTGGTGGCAAAGCTCTTAAAACCTTAGAAACAATTTCATCTTCACTTAAGGATCCTCCACAACATTGTATTCCTAAAACAATTTCATTAACTCTTTCCATTAAAGCATAAATTCTTTCATCTTCTTCCATTTTTAAATTTTCATACCTGACTTGGTAAAATTCCAGTTTTGCAATTTTGACAGTGGTATCTCCTTCATTCAATGTCTCCAATTTATCCCAAATAGCTTTAGTAGTAGATCGGACTGATAATCCCATGATTTGCTTATCTGATAATGTGCTCAGAAGTGCTTCTCTTGCTTTGCAATCATTTTCTTGATCTTTACCCAAAGTTGGTGGATCAGGTTGATTCGAAGTAGGACCAACATAGCCATTCTTTGTAACTTCCTGTTAGAATATTTAATCTTTACTTAGCTTAGGTTTATTTTTATTTAATTTAGGATATTCCTTTGGAATTCCTACATGTAATTTGTCCTCTAGTACATGTGTGAGGACAAGTCATTTCTTTTATTTTCCTTTATTAAGGAATATTAGATTTCCTCCATAAGAGGATGTGAACACATGGCACACACATTTTATGAATGGTGGCATTTATAGATTTGGAGTTACTTTGTAACTCCTCTCCTCATCTCTATTTAAGAGATGCCTCCTCTCTCATTTCTTCTTAATGACAATATTGTAAAGAGCTTCTTGCTCTCTCTCTCTCTCTCATTTTTAGGCATTGTCTCATTCATAATATCACAAGGGGTTTTTCTTTGCTTTTCCCCTTTCAAAAGTTCTTGTACCTCCTTCTTTACATTTGGGTGATGCTCCAAGGTCTTTGCTTTTCTCATGGTAACAATTACTTCATCATAAACTTTCTTGGATTAATTTTCCTTTCCTTGCTCTTTTATTTCCTTTCATGGTATCAGAGCAGGTTTCTAATCCTTGTTTTAAGTTAACATTGATGAAGGTTACCATTCAGTGGAGTTCACCTTGTTGGAGGCATTCTTGAGAGGAGAAGAAGTTCTTTTACTAATATTTTCTATTGTGCAGGGTTTTGGTTTCAGATTTTTAACTTTTTTTCAAACTTGTTAACAAGTTTGCCTGCAGGTTTAATCTCCTATTCTAGTTACTTTTTATTAAAAAAAGGGCTTTGGAAGGCTTGCTGCCAAAGTTCCTTCTTTCTAGTTTAAATTTAATTATTTTTAAAGTTTTGGAAGGCTTGCCGCCAAAACTCCGGTGCTAACTTCTTTTCCTGCATATTTTAGATTTCATATTCATTTAGTTTGGAAGGTTTACCGCCAAACTTAGTCTTCTTAATTTATTTGGTCAGCTTGCCGCCAAAACTAATTTATTATTAAATTTCATTTCTGATTCACTTGCAGATTTTAACTCTTTTTCTTGCTTACAACTATTCTGATTCAATTTGTTTGAATCTGCCATTCAGTCCTAACATCTTTATTTGCAGGTGTTATTGATAAATAAAAGGGTTTATATTGTAAAAATAACTGATTGTAGCAAGCTATTATAATTTCTCTTTAAGGCAGATATCATTTATTCTTTATCAGTTTATTTCAAACCTTCTTTGTATTTAAGCATTTTGAAAATTTAAAATCTAAAATCATTTTCAAAGTAAAATCTAAATCTCCATCCATCAACTCTAAAATCAATTTTTTTTTAACTGTTAAAAGCGGCTTGAGAATAGATCTTTAAAAAGAACAAGTCTTGCATAACCCTCATAAGACAGTAAAGGCAGAGGACTAGGCCAATATTGTAGTTGCAGTCATCTCACTGTAAAAATCTTAAAGAAATACAAAGAACAGTGACTTATAATCGCTGTCAAAATTTAGTCTGACCGTGTTCAATACCTTACGACAGTTAGAACAACCATCAGGCCGTAAGTTCTAAAACACAGGGAATCTTCAACACCATTTCGCTGCTGCCTTTGGAGACGATATTGCTATCTATACTCTCGCTACTGAGTTCAACCGTGAAATATTTGTGGTCGTGAGTTCTTTTGAAAGCGAATTTTTGTACTTGGGGGCTTTTAGCTTCTTGTTCTATTTTGAATCTTCATTAGCCTGTAACGATCTTGTGGGGCTTCTAGCTTCTTGTTCCACTGAATAGATTTTTGAATCTTTATTAACCTGTAACGATCTTTAGCAAGTAACTGGACAGTTGCTTCTCCCGTGTAAGGATCCTCTTTTCGCTATCAATCACACCGGTTCCTTAACAGGCTTATTTTGATTCTCGATAGTGACATAAACCTTGGGGATTCGAGAAGAGTCTCCTGAATTGGCTGCTGCAGCTTTTGCCATACGAATAGCCATTACAAGAGTTGAATTGATTCTAGGCTGAGAGGACATCTTGGAAGGAATAATAGATCGACATTTTGCACAGTTTTTCTTTCCTTGTGCCATCCACTTCTGGAAACACTTCAAGCAGAAGTTGTGACCACAAGGTGTAGTAACAGGTCGTTCAGGAAGCTGCATGCAGAAAATGCAATTGAGGCTCTCATCGAAGAACTCGAGCAGCTCGTTTCTCCTAAGCCTGGAAACCTTGACCTCCTCTTCCCGTCTTGTTCTCTCCTTCTATCAACTTTAGTCCTCCGCTCTACCATATTTTCTTTTTCAAGCCTTCGAACCAGAGCCTAAGTCTGGCTCCTTAGAACTCTCGGTCAAACCATTTAAGCAAACTGTCTTTGATAACCCTGTGTTTGAAAGTTAAAAATCTGAAAATCATCTACGTGCGTTTGAACGTCTCCGTCTAGGGTTTACACGTCTTCTTTGATAACTGCAGCATTCCCCCTTCCCAATCCGATAGCTATTCCAAACCCTTCAACCTGTTAAAAACGCCTCTGCAGAGTATCGCCATAATTTTAGATATCAAGTTAAAAAAAACGTCTCTGCAGTCGTCTGTCATCTGACAAGTTTAAAAGGTTTTTAAACCTTATTTTATTTAAATCAAGCTTAGTTTGATATTAAATTTTATCAATCTTGTGTTATTTCTTTTTTAAAAAAAAAATATAGTCTATATATAAAGATTAATAACGCAAAAAAATTAGTTATCAAGTTTTTCGTATAATTAAAATTAATTTTTTTTAAATCTTAAGTTGTATTCATAGAATTTTTAAAGCAAATATAATTTATTTATTTTATTTTTTTAAATTTTAAAGTTATTTGAAAATAAAGATTTAAAAAAAAATTTATATAAAGTTTGTTCAATTTAAATTAAGTATCTAAATTTAAATTTGTTATTTTAAAATAATATTTTTTTTAATATTTTTACAAAAACATTTTTTAATTTTTAAAAAAACAAGCTATTGAAATTTGATTCAATCAAGGAAGTTAATTTTCGTTCTTTAATCAGGTGTTTTTTTTTAATAGAAAAGGGCAATTTTTATTTTTAATCATTATCTTGCTATCATGTCTACATTAATTCCGGAAATTAAATTAAATAGTTCTAATTATCATTCATGGAAAACACATATTTCTTTTATTTTTCGTTTCAAGCATCTTTTGGATGTTGCGACTGATAAAACTTTTGAACCCGCTACATCTGCTCCTCAAGCTGACATAGATAGATGGAAGGCTCAAAATGAGGAAGCACTTGGTTTAATTGGTATTTCAATGGTTCCTGATTTGTATGTTTTAATTGGAAATTGTACAAAAGCACATGAAGCTTGGGAAATTTTAAAAACTACTTATGATAGCTCAAATGAATCCCGAAAAATTCAACTTCAAGATCAACTTGAAGATCTAAGGTATACAGACTTTAAAACTATGGATGAATTCTTATTAAAGTTTGATTCTGTTAATAGTCAATTAACTGGTTTAGGAGTTACTCTTGCTGATTTACGTTTAATTCATCTTATTCTTAAAAAATGTCTTCCTCGTCAATTTCAACAATTTATTACGAATATTCATGCTCAACTTGCTATTCCTAGCTTAGCTACTCAATTAACATATGATATTTTTCGTTATTTATTGCGTCAAGAGGAAGCTAAATTAATTCAATTTGGTACTCTTAAAAGTAGCGAACATGCTTTTATGTCTAAAAATCAAAATCATAATAATAACTTTAGATCCAACAATAATAAACATAATCATAATCATAATAATAATCATCATAACAATCACAAATCTTCTAATTATCAATCTCATTCTAAATCCTATCATAATAATAATCATAATAATAATCACAATAATCAAAGGAATAATTCTCAAACAAGACCCCATTGCACATATTGTGGGAAAGATGGACATATTACTAATAATTGTTTTAAGAAACAAAATGGTAAAAAGCCCATGCATCAAAATAATCAAAATAATCAACATAAACCTCATTATAAGAAGGGTAATAATAATGGTAATTCATCTCGTCATGCATTTACATGTACTTATAATGTTTCTCAACCACTTGAGTGGATTATTGATTCTGGTGCATCTCAACATGTTACTTCTCATAAAGAATGTTTTGAATCTTTGCATCCCGATACTTCTAATATTCCTGTTCAATTAGCTAATAATCATAGTTGTAAAGTTGAAGCTATTGGTGATGTGAATGTTCCTAATGGGAAATTACATGATGTTCTTTATGTTCCTGAATAAATCAAATTTGATTTCAGTTCCTAAACTTTGTCAAGATTATAAGATTAACTTTTATAGGGGCATATGTTATATCATTGATCCAAACACTAATCATGTTATTGCTACTGCTAAAATGGATAGTGATAACTTATTCAAGTTCTATGAATTTGCTCCTCCAAAGTATTCTTTGCTTACTACTGTTGATTTTACTATATGGCATGAAAGACTTGGCCATCTCAATTCTGATTATATTTCACTAATGCAAAAAGCAAATATGGTTGATGGATTGCCTACTATTGTCCCTTCTCAAATTGTTTGCAATGGTTGCATGAGTGGTAAGATGCATAGGGAACCCTTTCCTCATGGTCAATCTTGGAGGGCATACACTAAATTGCACCTCGTTCATAGTGATCTCTTGGGTCCCATGGAGAATCCCTCCATCCAAGGTTCAAGGTATGCACTTACCTTTGTTGATGATTTTTCCAGAAGAACATGGATATATTTCCTTCATAGTAAGGATCAAGTGCTTGATATTTTTACTGAATTTCATATGTTTGTAGAAAGGCAATCTGGTTCTAAAATTAAGATTCTTCGTACTGACAATGGAAGAGAATATGTCAATAATGCATTTAATGCTTATTTAAAATCTTTTGGAATTAAACATGAGCTTACCGTTCCTTATACACCACAACAAAATGGTGTGGCAGAACGGAAGCATAGGACAATTGTTGAAATGGCTAGATGTTTATTGCATGCTAAAAATATGGATTACAAGTTTTGGGCTGAAGCTATGGCTTGTGCAACATATTTAATTAATAGAACACCTACCAAAGCCTTAAAGGATAAAACTCCTGAAGAAGCTTGGTCTGGTAGAAAGCCTAATTTGCAGAATTTAAGAATTTTTGGTTCCATAGCTTATGTTCACAAACCTAAGGAGAAAAGGAAAAAATTAGATGCTAAATCTTCTCCTTTTATTTTTGTTGGTTATGATGAAAATACTAAAGGTTATAGAGTTTACAATCCTATTACTAACAAGGTAAAAGTTGCAAGAGATGTTTGTATTGCAGAAAAGGGCATTCATGATTGTTCTAAAGTGAAGGATGATGAACTTGGTCAAACCAAAGTTGTGCTTGTGGAGGACCAACCTCCTTCTCTTAACCCTACTCCTAATGCATCTCTTTCTATTCCTTCTAGTGATAGTGATGATGATAATAATAACTCTACTCCTCATGACTCCTCTTCTAGTGATGAATCCATTACTTCTAAAAGAAGACCTAAATGGTTTAAATCTTTAATTCAAGATAGTGATGAATACTTAGCTAGAATGGATAAACTTCAAGCTAGGAGAGTTAATTATTGTAATTATGCTTTAATGACTACTATTATGAATTCTAATGATCCTAAAACATTTGATCAAGCTAAAAATCAACCACATTGGCAAAAAGCAATGAAGGAAGAATATGATACTTTAACTTCTAACCAAACTTGGGATTTAGTTCCCTTGCCTCATGGTAAAAATCTTGTTTCTTGCAAGTGGCTTTATAAAACTAAATTGAATGCTAATAATCAAGTTAGTAAATTTAAAGCTAGATTAGTTGCTAGAGGTTTTTCTCAAATTGAAGGCTTAGATTATACTGAAACTTTTGCTCTTGTTGCTAAAATGCCTACAATTAAACTTGTGCTTGCTTTAGCTTCTAGAATGAATTGGCCTATTCACCAAATGGATGTTAAAAGTGCTTTTCTTAATGGTGATTTACATGAAGAAATTTATATGTCTCAACCTCCTGGTTTTATTAAAGAAGGTAATGCACACTTAGTTTGTAAATTAAAGAAATCAATTTATGGATTAAAGCAATCTCCTAGGGAGTGGTATTCAAAGATTAATGAATTCTTTCTTTCTCAAGGCTTTATCAGAAGTAAAAATGATCCTAACTTGTATATTAAACATAGTGAAGATGATATTATAATTATTATCTTGTATGTAGATGATTTGATTCTTACTTCAAGTTCCAATACTTTGATTTCTGATATTAAGTTTCAACTTAATCAAAAATTTCAAATGACTGATTTAGGTCCTTTACATTATTTCTTAGGAATGCAAATTTGGCAAACCTCTAAAGGAATTTTCTTATCTCAAAGTAAATATGCTAAA
Source organism: Cryptomeria japonica (assembly GCF_030272615.1). Taxonomy (NCBI): domain Eukaryota; kingdom Viridiplantae; phylum Streptophyta; class Pinopsida; order Cupressales; family Cupressaceae; genus Cryptomeria; species Cryptomeria japonica. Next base: position 283,392,565 of record NC_081412.1, read on the forward strand.
GATCTCATAGATAAGTTTAAAATGAATGATGCTCATCATGTTTCAATTCCTATTGAATTAGGCACTAAGTTAATGCTTGATATGCAAACTCCTCTTGTTGATCCTACTTTGTATAGACAATTAGTTGGAAGTTTAAATTATTTAACTCTTACTAGGCCCGATATTGCTTATAGTGTTGGTTTGGTTTCAAGATTCATGTCTAAACCTCAACAAACACACTTTAAAGTTGCTAAAAGAATTTTAAGATATATTAAAGGAACAATTAATGTAGGTTTGTTTTATGATGCAAATTCTGATTTTACTTTAAAAGGTTTTACTGATTCCGATCTAGGTGGAGATCCCAATGATGGGAAATCTACTTGTGGTTATTGTTTCTTTGTTGGTTCAGGAGCAATTTCTTGGAATAGTAAAAAGCAACAATCTACCTCTCTTGGATCCACTGAAGCTGAGTACAAAGGATGCACTAATGCTTCCAAAGAAGTCTTGTGGCTTAGAAGATTACTTGAAGATTTGGGTCTACCTCAACATGAACCAACTCCATTGTATTGTGACAACCAAAGTGCCATTGCCTTGGCTAAAAATCCAGTTTTCCATGCAAGGACAAAACACATTGCTCTCCAACACCACTTTATTAGAGAACAAATTGAAGACAAGCAAGTTTCACTCCTCTATTGCAAGGGGGAAGACCAAGTTGCAGATATTTTGACCAAGCCACTTTGTAAAGAAAAATTCCAATTTCATTGTAAAAATCTTGGATTACAACCCATTGAAGGGTTTGATGTAAGCTCCCCAAGTAAAGCTTAAGGGGGGGTGTTAGAATATTTAATCTTTACTTAGCTTAGGTTTATTTTTATTTAATTTAGGATATTCCTTTGGAATTCCTACATGTAATTTGTCCTCTAGTACATGTGTGAGGACAAGTCATTTCTTTTATTTTCCTTTATTAAGGAATATTAGATTTCCTCCATAAGAGGATGTGAACACATGGCACACACATTTTATGAATGGTGGCATTTATAGATTTGGAGTTACTTTGTAACTCCTCTCCTCATCTCTATTTAAGAGATGCCTCCTCTCTCATTTCTTCTTAATGACAATATTGTAAAGAGCTTCTTGCTCTCTCTCTCTCTCTCATTTTTAGGCATTGTCTCATTCATAATATCACAAGGGGTTTTTCTTTGCTTTTCCCCTTTCAAAATTTCTTGTGCCTCCTTCTTTACATTTGGGTGATGCTCCAAGGTCTTTGCTTTTCTCATGGTAACAATTACTTCATCATAAACTTTCTTGGATTAATTTTCCTTTCCTTTCTCTTTTATTTCCTTTCACTTCCCATATGTCTCTTCCAATGCAATTCAGATGTGTCTCCATTCTGATCTTCCATATACCATAGTTAGTTCCATCAAGTTTAGGACTGTCCTTCCTAAAAATGTTTGTTGCCATAGGATCTCCTCAAGTTGTTAAGCTTCTGCAAAAATGGGACTTAGCTCTGATACCAATTGTTAGGTACTGGAAGGACAATAGAGAGGGGGGGTGAATCAGTTGTCAATAAATTTCAACCCAATTAAAACTTAATCTAGCTTAATACTTAATACCGGTTAATAGATTAGCAGTTAATATCAATATCAGTGAAACTTAATGCATGAAACATAAAGAGAATCAACATCCACAACACATAACACAAATATTTTTGACGTGGAAACCCTGTAAGGGGAAAAACCATGGTGGGAAATCTTACCCACAATCAGATGATACTACTACAGATAGTATTTGTATACAAACGAGGTCTACATATGCAGAAAGGCCAACTGCCTAGAGCACACTGCTCAAATGCGAGTCGCAATGACTACGGTAGGATGGTTAAATCCCAGAATAATGTACTGCTCAAAATAGCATCTCTAATACTGGATTCAGTACCAGTGAAGCTTTGATAAACACCTTCAAACCTTCCTTGAACCTTCTCTATGGTCTGTTCATATGATCTTCAATATTCGCACATACCATGTTTCAATATCATACCATTACCATATCATATGTTTATCTCATAAATGAGATCTTACATATATACAAAACTTAAGACCAAATGTGTAGGTCATCTCACTATGAATATTACAATTAAATCAATTACAAATAAGTCTTGATGCAATGCAACATGTTGGCTCAATACAATTACAACAATATTCAATCAATAATCATCTCCATAACGTGTCGTGCTGATCCAGAATAGATAACGCATACCGGTCCATAACCTAGACCAATCTGTCGGTAACAACAAATATGTCAACCCGATTAGCCCAATAACTAAAACACCAAAACCAAGTATCCAAACCATGTCTTTGACATAATCAAGTGATCTCCAGATGATAACAAGTCATCATCAGTGCCAGTGAACCATATAACCTGTCGGTGAGCATATACCGGTGATTGTGCATAAGCCATTGACATTGTCGGTGAACATAATGTGCTGGTTCAACAGTAAACCAATATAACCATAGTGCCAAATCAACAATGTAGATCTCTAGAAGGATAAGTGTCGACATTGTTGGAACCCTAAAATTTTAAAATTTTAGAGTTCCAGATTCATGCTGAAAATAGATTTGTCTATGCAATTTGTGCGCTACTTATGATCAACACCTAAAGATCTATGAACACGAGGTCAATTTCTAGGTATGTATGTGCATTCAAAAGGTGAGTTTTCATGTATGCCCTTCTGAACTAAAATTCTTTTCATCTGAGCATAATTATGTCAAGTTTAAGAATCATTTGATGTCATTTGCTATGTCCTCTAAAAATAAATTTCAATGAAATACACTATGTGTAATTTTTTAAAAATTTTATCAAAATGGCTTTAGTAGAATACTATCAAACTCATTTTGCAGGAGTGTCACGCGAATGAATTAGGTCTTGAAGCCCTATGATTGTATTTTACATGAAGGATGTTTTATTTATATTTTATAATTATTTTTCCTAAGTATAATATTAATTGGAAATATTTAATTTTGAATATTATAATTGTCCTCTAATTAATACTATAGTTTTTAAATTATTTTTGTTATAAGGTCCCAAAAGGATATTTTAACTAACACAAATTTTTGAGTTTGTATTTTATGCAGGATTATTACAAAAAAGAAATAAAAGATTTTATGGTTGATCAACTAAAATGATCAAATACTTTATAGTTGGTTGAAGGAAGTAAAAAGTTTTTATCTCAAAAGGTGAAATATTAAATCATTTTTTTCTCTTTTGATCGATAATAGATCTCAGTAAGTGTTTATTCTATAAATTAGTATACACTAGTTCTATGACTGTAGTAATGTGAAGAAACGAAATGATAAGACTATTCAATTCATATAAGAATATAAAGCAGATCAAGTAAATAAGGAACCGATTGACAATGAACAAGATATTCATTAATAAACAACATATACAGGTTTCCTTAATAACCTATTGAGTGCTCAAGCTGAAGTATTATATATACATAATGTTGTGATCTTTTACAGCACCTCAGCAAGAAAATGATTGGGGTGATGACAAGCAGCAGTGAACTATTAAGCATATGCAACAATCTTCATCTGTAATCGAGTAAGCTCAGTAGATATTAGAGAAGCGGAGAGGCTATGATGAGAAGTATCACCAACAACAGCAAAAGTTCATTCACGTTTTTGCAATTCGAGCCATTTTTGGGGCTTGAATATGAGTTTTAAATGGTGATTTTTGTCTCTCAACAGAGGCCCAAACCATTCACCCTACCTTGAAGGCCATTTTTATAAGATTTTTGATATTTTTGGAGTGTCGGTAAGCTCAAAAATGGCCCAGATTTGAAAGTGATGGCTTGCAACATTTCAGTAAAAATATATATATATAGAAAATCATTTATTGGTTATGGTGTGTTAACGCTTGCGATTTATGGAGACATCTTTACTTTTCCTCTTGTGCATTCTATCTTGGTTGGAATTTGGGATGTTACAATGCCTTATTTTATTTTGGCTTACCATTAATTGTGTTTGCTATGGATGATCGCCAAGGCATTATTGTCTAAAATTCTAGAAGATAAAAGTAAATGTAACGAACTTGAATTATGAAGGAAAGAAGGTGCGCAGATGCATTTTTCTCTACAAAAACAGTGGTTGTTGATACCATTGTTTTCCAGATTCACTGCGACAGTGACATTCATCTCTCAGGGGGTCAAACTGTAGCAGATATTTTTATAGTATGTGGAAAAGGGAGATTAAGAATGCTTTGTGATGCTGTAACAAAGAAGCGCAGGGTGTTTCAAAAAATTGGTTTACATTTCAAATATTATATTTGTAAATGCATCAAAGCTCCTTTACCAAAAGCACTTAAAAGATATATTTTGTTTAGGTAGCCATGAGATTGAGCAGATTACACTGGAAAGTTGGTGTGTATGATTTTATTCAAGAAGAGAAGCTAGTGTTGCCGATCTTAGCATGTCACCCTAACCCTAACCCAATCGGGTATCGCGGTAACTAAAAATGCATTTCCCCAATATCCCGATGGAGTGGCTATACTGATGAAACTTTGCAAAGTGCAAGTTTAAAAATGTCGAGTCATCAGTAAAACTTAAAAATACTTACCCCGATAATTGAAAGTTACACCGATGAGCTCCAGGGAGGTGAAGGTAATGAGTTTTAATTTCATTTTGCAATTAAGCATGTTAAACATGTGAAAATTATTACGTCCTAGGCACATATAAGGGAGTATTTCTCAACCAAGATTTATATGTTGATATTCTATTTTGAGATAAAATACTTTGAGTTATTAAAGAATTTTAAAGGTGAAATTGTTTTGATAACATCTGTTCTTCTTTACCTTTTAAGAAGTCATAAATGTATTTTTTATTGCTTGAAAATCATTTTACTATAATAGGCATCATCTATTTATTATAATATTTTTACCCTTTAAAATTCATTGAATCATTTATATTAGGGTAAATATTTTTTATTTTTCAAAAAACATAATGTGAATATTATTGATTACAAAAGGATACATTTTTACCAAAAGGGAAAAATCATTATTTCATTTTTCTATATTGTATTGTTTTTTATAAGGCAATATCTTGGTCAAAGGAAGTAATTACAGTTTATTTAAATGCCTTTTGACATATAGTAAAAGTAATTAATTATAGATAATTATCGAATAAATGATTTTTTCTTCTATAAATATGTTTACCCTAATTATTGAATTGAACACTTTTTACATTAGGGTAAATAATTATAATGTTTTTAAGCATCAAAGTGTAATTATTGTTATTTTGAGAAAATATACTTTTATCAAAAACAAAGTGATGAAATTGCATTTATTAAAGATGAATATTAATGTTATAATGCAATCCTTTCATATTTTTGGCTTTATGTGAATAAATTGAATATTTTTATTAGGGTATATTATTCATATCATGTACTTAATGGTTTGGTTTGTATTTGCAAGGGTATGTCCATGTGATAAAATATTTCCAACCTATTTTAGATTGCCCTAAAAGGTGAAAAGGTATTAGAAGTTCTTCCACGGATATCATTTTTACAGAGGGAAGTATATGCTTTTATTTGCTATATAAAATCTTTTACCTTATGCTATTTAATGAGAACTATTATTAGGGAAAATTATTACAATATAAAATACTTTGATTTAAGTGAATTATCCTAAAATGAGTATTTTACATAAAGGATTATTACCTAATCAAAGGTAAGATATAGTTAATGATCAAATCAAAGTGATTTGATTGGTTTGTCTAGTGTGCAAGAGATATTGAGAAGATGATGAATATTTGTCAAGGAATTGTATCAAGGTAGAGAATAAGAGATACATTAGTAAGTGTAGACACCTAAAAATAGTCAATGCTTGCGGAATCATACTTTAACATTTGTGCATTGCCTTATTTTAGGGTTTTTGCATCGCATTAACATTTCTCCTATGATTTGCACTTGGTCTTTATCATTTGCGAGCATCAAGTCCTTCTTCTGCATTCTTTATTTATCTCGCTCTCGAATTTGATCTTGTCGATAACAATCTTCAGTCATGATTTTGGTCAATCTTATCCTGTCGCATCAATGTGCGCGCTAATTTGTCATCATTTTGGACATTGTCAATCCTAATTAGGGTTTTGTCCTCTTGTCATCGATTTGTCATCGATCGTTATCATTTTCAATGTTGTCATTTTGCGTTATCATTTTCAATCTTGTCATTTTGTGATCAATTTGTCATCGATCGTCGTCTCTCTCAATTGTGTCAATTTGGATCAATTAGTCATTGTTCCTCATCAATTGGCGCATTTATCAATCACATCATTTGTCAGCATTGGTCTTTTATCAAGTCAAAATCATGATCAAATCGAATCGATATCAATTATCCTTTGTCAAGACCTAATTGTCATCCTTGCATTTCTAATTCATCTTTTAGGGTTTCATGATTTTATTCATTTAACCCTGTTTGTCATTTCTCCCTCTAGGTTAAATAATTTATTTATTTATCCTAGGTCTTCGTGTCACAATTAAATGTTTAATTTAATTGGCTAACTAATTATTCCTCTTTTTGTGAATTAATTAATAAATGACAAATTATTAATTGATTTACCTAATTTCCTAATTTTTCATCAATTTTTAAATTCCCTCTTTGTGAATTAATTAATAAATGAGAAATTATTAATTATTTCACTAAATTCTTAATTTCTTCATTTCTAATTACCTAATTTCCTAATTTTCTAATTTTCCTAATTCCTAATTTCCTCATTTTCTAATTTGTCAAAGTCAATTTCCACCTAATTAATTTCTCTCTAGTTCTCCCTAATTTTGTGCTTTGGTGGAAGCATGAATTTTCTCATGCATCATACTTTTGGCATAGCAAGATGTCATAAGCCTCTAGTCTTCTAACCTTTACATTGGCAATATGTCATAATTCATGACATAGAAGGTGTCATAACCTTCTTCTTTCCACTCAATTTTACCATTTTGAAATCAATTGCCTCTAATGTCAATTTAATGCTAATCTTGTCTTTTCTCCAATTTATCTATAAATTGGATGAATTTCTTCAATCAAGATCCCCAATTGATCGCATTTTCAAATCCCTGAATCACTTTTAATAATCACATTATCGAATAATCACTCTGTCGAATCAATCACACTTCGAGTACTATTGTCTACTTGCTTTCATCTCATGTGTATGCACTTGTAGGTGAGATCCACAACAAAGCTATTTGAAGGAGAAAGAAGGACAATGGAGCCACATGAAGGAGATATTCAGATCTGCATTTGGTTTGCTTAGCTTTTAATCTTGAATGTTTTGCTTTCATGTCTTTATTGAGTGTGTTTAGGATTGATCATTGCATTTGAGCTTTCATGATTGAGCTAGATTAGTATTTTGATTTGCTTGTGATGATTTCCAGATTTCCTATGCTACAGTAAGAATATTTTAGGGTTTTCTTGTAATTATCTTGTAAACCAAAGGGTGTGTCCTTTGGGAAGGCAACTATTTGTAACTCCCTCATGTGTGTGAAAGGGTGTGTCCTTTCATATGTGTCTATTGATTTATATATTTAAAGGGAGTCAGTTTTATAGAGGAATGGAAGATTTTCATAGAACATCATGTTGTTGTAAGGACTGAAAGTCATTTGTCTATAGGAAGAAGAAGTATCACTTTGTGCAAAGAAATTTGTAATGAAGTATCTGCAAGTGCATATTATGTATGCAATCATTTCCTAAAGGTTAATATACAAGGTTCGTTGTTTCTTTTCCAAATATTGTGCACACTTTTGTGTTGATGATTATCTTTGTCCTCTTGATAAATCTGTGTATAGATTTGCTATGATGTGAATCACATGTCATTGCACTAAGTGAAAGATTGAGTTCTTATTGTTAGTTTAACACATACTGAACCTTCATAGTTGATGAGAAATTGTCTCTTGAGTTGATAAGATAATTTGTCCACAAAGTGTCATATATATCCCTAGATAGAGGCACTGGTCTGTTATTGATTTTTTAAGGTTTTTATATGTATGCATTCAAGGTCCTTGACAGAAAAACATTATTCCAAATCCTATATGAACTAATCTATGCATATGTCTTTTAGGTCCTGAAAGCAATCTCATTCTCAATATACATTCACAATCATTTCTTTTCAAGGGCATTTATTTAAAGCACATAATAAAGCATAATTGTAGACAACAATTTGCCAGTTTATAATTTGCTAAAAGGCTTAAATCCACTTTAAATAATCTCTTTTGTGATTGAGAGTGTGAGGTACACCTGCCTAGGTTTAGTGGAGCCTAAAGTGCAGAGGGATTTAGTCTTTGACTATCCCTGTTCGTTGGCCAAGGCTGATTGGACTACTTGAGGATTTGGCAAGTCTTTGGGTTTTCCAATCTGTGGTTTTGGGCACCAACAAACATCAATGACAAAACTAATGCAACACATCCATAATACCAACAAAAAGAACACTTAAGCTTCAAGCATATAGGTATATATTGCTTAAAGGTGATTTATATTGGAAAACTAGGGATGTTATCCTCCTATTTTGTTTGGATGTTCATCAGGAACAATTTGTTTTAAAGGAATTGCATGAAGGTGTATGTGGGGGAAATTTTTCAGCAAAAACTATTGCCCATAAAATACTCAATGCTGGTTACTATTGGCCATAAGTCTTTAAGGATTGTCATACTTGTATTACAAAATGTGAGGCTTGCCAAAAAAATTCAGGAAAACTTAAATATGATGGAGCCCTTACACTTAGACCCATGCAAACTGAAGAACCTTTTCAGAGGTGGGGTGTTGATTTCATAGGAGAAATTGCAAATAAATCTAGTGGAGGACACAAATGGATTTTGGTAGCCACTGATTACTTTACCAAATGGGTAGAGGCAACTCCTACAAGGCAAGCTACAAGTAAGGTGGTAACAAAGTTTCTTTTGGAAAATATATTGATAAGATTTGGGGTGCCCCACAGGATTGTTGTAGATAATGGGATGCATTTTAGATCCAAATAATTTACTGACTTTTGTGAAAGTTATGAAATCACTTTGTCATATTCATCACCTTATTATCCCTAAGGGAATGGACAAGCAGAATCTAGTAACAAAAACTTGTTGAAGTTCATTAAAAGGATGTTAGGTGACAACAAAAGGGCATGGGACTCAAAGTTGAATCTGGTAGTGTGGGTAGATAGGGTAACAATCAAGAAGTCCATAGGGTTTTCTCCTTATCAACTTGTTTATAGCAAAGAAGCAAGGTTGCCTTTGAACAGCTTACTCCCAATGTATAAATTTGTTTTAGAGGAATATTTAGAAGATGTTGATTTCATGGAAGACATGCTAGTCCACTTGGTTGAATTGGATGAGTATAGAAGAGACGCTCGGGAACAAAATATACAGAGGCAAAAAATGGTGAAAACATTACATGACAAGAAGGCTTCTGATAGAACTTTTGAAGAAGGAGAGTGGGTGCTCAAGTGGAATGCAAAAGACCAGGAGAGGGGAAAGCATGGAAAATTTGAAGCACTTTGGCTAGGACCATACATCATCATGGATAAAGGAGGAGAAATTTCATACTTCTTGCTGAACATTGATGGTGAAATTTAGGAATTTCCAGTACATGCTCAATATCTCAAGCACTTTTTCTTTCAAGGAGAAGGGAGTAGTCTTGTTATGTCCCTGAAAAGGACATACATCCCCAGAAAAAATATTTTGTGCTATCTATTGATGTTTTATATGTATATTTTCATCATGAGAGCATTTACTGTTGGATTGCATATGTAGGGGATATGTTGTGTCAGAGAAATCCAATTGTAGCCTGAATCTACATGACCAAGTATCACTTGGGCATATTAAGGGATGACATTAAGTATGGTGACACTATGACAACCTTCATCATGACAATCTTTGCATAGCAAGAGCATATTTTAGGGATCATCATAGAAGCAGGGTCATAAGTACATTCAGAGATGTTTTTCAGTACCCTAGAAGTCCATCAGCATGGTTGTGGAGAGTCACATTTGTGAAAGAAATCCTTCTCTTCATGAAAATTAAATTATGTTTATCGGCATAAGTCACCTTGATAAGATTTCTTAAGGAGAAAAAGGTGTGTTTCGATCAGTAAAACTCACACCGATGAGCCCGATGGCATTTTATCAAGGTGTGATCAGCAAAAAGAATTTGGGAGAGTTAGTAATCCATCGAGAAAAGTTACACTAATAGCACAACAAGAAGGTGAAGTCATTGGCATAGCATTCACTATCAGGAGCACAGGGAAAAAGTTACCCCAACACCCGATGAGGTTACCAGTAGAACTTGTCCTAATGTCGAATGGAGCGAAATACTTGTTGGTGATATCATCAGGTCATCAGAAAGTGTCATCTTATGCTACCCCAATACCTGATGGACGAGGTGGCGAAGGCAGTGTTATCGGTCTGACCTACTCCAAAGAGGTGATACCAAAAGGAGGAAAATACTAAGTCATCGTTGTAACTTAAACCATCAAGGAGAGGTGTTTCAGGTTATGTCGATACTTGATGAGGAAGACAAGTCAGGCACAGAGAAGGAGACTTGATTAGGATAAGTTACAGAGATCAAAGTTGAAGTCATTAGGATATCATCATCTCATCAGGAGGAGACATCTTTCGTTACACCAATACCCGATGAGAAAGTAGAAATAGGTGCGAACAAGGAGATCTCATCGGGGAAACGTATGCTGATAGACTGAAGGAGTAAAAAGATACACAAGTGTGAAGGCGATGATATGGGGTCATAGAAGAAACATAAGATGAGTTGTTCTGATAACCGATAAGGTGACTCAATGTAACAAATGAGATGCGGAATATGAAGGAGGACTCATCAGGATAACTTAAACCATCAGAGGAACATCTTTGGAGTTATGCTGATACCAGATGGGTAGAATGCCATGAAGAAATAGAAGGAGGGTACATCAGAATGATCTATGCCAATGTGACATAAATATGAAAGTAAAAGCCTAGCTATAAGGCGGAGCCATTGTGGAGGTTATAACCATCAGAATGAGAGCAAATGACCTATGTCAATGACCGATGGATTGATCAAGGAGACCTATTCCGATCAAAAATATGGGTGGCGCCAAGTGATTGAATCACTAGGAGGAGTTATGCCGACTAGCCATTGCAAAATCTGATCTTAACGAATCCACCTGCCACTATTAAATACAGGCAACGAATAGGTTTGTGCTTGCATGAGGCAAATCGTAGTACCATTTCAATTGAGTAAATCCTCCTAATGTATTAAATCTATATATGGAAGTTGGTATAAGGAATTTGCATAATAGACTGAAGCAAACAAAGGGATTGAAGTGAAGCTAAACTACAAACAAATTGAATTTTAGAAAGCTTGAAAGATTCAAATATGGAGGGTTCTAGTTCCAAAGGCAAGAGGAAGGTCATTGAGGTTTCTGAGAGCACCTCAAAGAAATCTAAAGGTGGAGAAGGTGCATAGAAGCGGAAGTTAAATCAAGACATGATTGACCAAATGAACTCATGAGGAGCCAAATCCTGAAGATCTAAGGCTAATTTGCCTATCTGTGACCAGCTAGAAGATTATTTTAAGGAAATTGGTGATGTCTAGACCAGGGTTAGAGGCCATCACTTTTTCTTATATCATTATTCACAAAGGAGCAAGTCGACCCCAATCTCAAACCCATGGACAATTGGATTAGGGAAACTAGTGGTCCCTAATATCTTTATAAATATTCAATTGATGAAAACACTGGCTAGGGCTTATAATTCCATGAAAAGATGTATCCAATTACCAAATAGCGATGAATTCATCTGTCTTTTAGTAGCTAACATTCATGAGGTTTTTGGTCTTGGTTTCGAATTCAATATGCCTCTATCTTTTGAGAAATTGGAAGAAGAATATACGAAGATGGACACTATATACAATGGGTAGAATTTGGCCATACATAAGGCTGAGAAAGGGAAGTTGACAGATGAAGACAGGCCCCCATTTCACATCAACATTTTCAGGCAATATCTGCAGTATACATATATGGCATGCAGTCAAGTGGGAGGAGTTGAGGTTCCAGATGTGGCTCAAATAGGACTTTTAGTACTTGTTGCAAATACACAAATGCATGAGCAAAGACAATTTGATTATGCTACCTACATTGTTGAGAAGATGAATGAGGGTTTCTTAAATCTTCATAATAACCCCGACAAATCTTTTAAGTTTTATTCATTGTTGATGCATATTATCTTATTTTATGCATGACCCAGGGGGTTGTGGCCTGAAGAATTAAAATTAAATGTTCATGGTAAAGATGGGTAGGAGAAGCCAATACAATTGTGGGTATCACTGTGGGATTCTCGGTTCATGAGATCTCATTATGTCAAATTTGAAGAGATTTTTGTTCAACAATTATACAGAGCTTTTGGGGTTTCTTGTGATGGATCATTTTCAGAAGAAATTAAAAGATTTCTTAAACCCCATGAGCATGGAGATACAAGGGTGAATCATAATTGGGGTGATTGGTACATATTCCAAGACTTCACATATGTTAGGGTTTTTGGATTTGAAGGTTCTCTCTATGTGCTACCAAAGCCTGCAATAGACCGAATTGCTTACCTAGAGATTGTGAGACAAATGAGTTTCTCTAATGCACAACATTTTGGGGGTGCCAACAAGAAAGTCTTTCTACTTGGGACTCTGCATTTTGGTGATTTCACCATTGTATCCACAAAGGCATGTGAAGTTAGTGACAGGACGTTAATAGAAGATTATAATCTCTATAAGCACACAAGTAGGAAAAATTATGACCCAGAGGGCTATATACACTAGAACAAAAAAAGGCAGAATCTTGGTGATTATTTTCATGAGCATATTGAAGCCTTGGACATCTTCAGAAATAAGGAATCTAAAGAAGCTATGCAAATTTTTTAGGATTTGAATCAGAGATTAGAAGAAAAAAGATAAAGACTGCAGGAAATGTAGGAAGAAGAACTTGAAAGTGAATTAGGTGAGAATGAGGTTGTCTCGAGATTCAAAATGCTTGAAAAGGAGGAGGAACCTAAAGCACGAGACCAAATTGTTGCAAGGATGAATTCTTATTTGTATGTTAGTCTAGAAGAGCACACATCCTTTGTGTCAGATGATGAATTTATTAGATCGAAGGAGTTTAAGTCCTTCTTATATTATTTCAAAGGAAACAGGCTAAGAGAAGCAATGCTCGATGTGACACCAGAGAATGAGGCAAAGATGCTTAGAAACCTAAAGGTTGAAATCAATTCAAAGTTAGAAGGAATGACCCCTCAAAGGGGAATGTAGCTTCTCATAGAGGCAAGAATCATTATTTTCCCAGGCTAGAACCTCAGTGCGTCTTTTATTTTTGATAGCCTATTGCATTCAGATAAGAAAGATTTCATGTTAGACATTCAAGGCGTAAATGATATTTTTATTGGATCAAGATATAATCCAGTGGATGAGGCTATGCTTTTATGGGCCCTTTATCCTCCAAATAAGAGGCCGAAGATTATAGATGTGGAAAAGGCTTTTGGTCACATGATGAAGATAAAGGTTGGTGAAGTGGATCCCATAGTCACAGCGGATATGGGAATTGACATTTCCAAATTAAATAAGGCACAAATGAAGATGTTGGCAAGAGAAACAGGGAAATACAAGTCATTGTATGAAGAACTCTTGAGAAGTAGAGGCTAGCCTATACCCCAAATAGTAGATGAATCAAAACTAAAGAAGAAGTGTGAGTAATTACATAAAGAAAACAAGAAGTTAAAAGAAAGAGTGCAGAACATAAGGGCAGACACAACATGTATCTTACTGTCAAAGAGATTTGAAAAGTTAAATAGAGTTCTTGAAGAATTCTGGATAGTTTACCAGAAAAATTTTGAGACTATAGAGATGGTAGTGTGGTATACCATCTTCAACTCCAGCACTTACAAGGATGAGGCCTACCTTCAGCATATTCAGAAATGTGGCTTGGTCCTAGACGCCCAAAGTTAATTTGTGTCAAAATGTAATATATTTTGTAATGTTGTTAGTTGCTATAGCAGTTAGGGAGTTATTAGTTAGGTTTTTGTCAATTTTAGTTTGTACTAATGAAAGGGTGTGTCCTTTCATTTGTGTCTGTTGAGTCGCATATGTATAGGAAATCATTTTTTTATACAAAAAAAGAGGATAGAAAAAAAAAATCCTATGGTTCAGATTGTCTGTTGGGACTAGTAGTGTTATGTAAAACAGGTCTGTAGAAATGAAAAGTCATTTTGTGCAAGCAAGTATATCATGAAGTACCTGTGAGTCTGAAGCTTTTGTACATGTTTTTATTCCAAAATTAATATATAAGATTTACTGTCTTTATCTTCAAATTATATTTTAGGTTACATGGTGTTGATAAATTTAGTTCTTTGGATAAATCTAATCAAGATTTGTTGCAGTGTGTTGTCACATGTTGTTGTGTAGGAAATAGAATTGTTTTTGTTGTTCTTGCAATACATAATGAAACCATTGCATTGATGGTCTTGCATATTTGAAAATGTCTCCAAAGTTGATTGCAAATAGTTGTCCACTAAGTAACATACAAATTCTCAGATAAGGCACTGGTCTATTGTTAGTTTTCTATGAGTAAATTTGTTGTGCATAAGGTCCTCATCAAGGAAACATACTTCTTATTTCTATCAGTATTGTTTCTTCATTATTACTTAAGGTTCCAATAAAATTCTATTATAAGCATTCATTCACTATCAATTATATTCAAGTTTTTAGATTAAAGCAAGTTAAAATAACATAATAAAGCATAGTTGCAGGAAACATTTTGTCATTCCTGCAAATAGCTAAATTGATAAGTTTAAATTCACTATAAAGGAGTCTCTTTGTGCTTTGGAGATTAAGGTATACTCGCCTATGTCTAGTGGAGCCTAAAGTATAGAGGAATTTGGTCTTTGACCATTCCTATTTGTTGACCAAGGCTGATTGAGAAATCAGTAGGAGATTTGGCAAAGCTCTAGGATTTCTAATCTATGGTTTTGGGAACCAACACTTCTCAAGGCTATTGCAAATAGATATGACTTTGTCTTGAGGGTTATTAGGGGAAATGAAGGAGAGACTTTGTTGACCATCAAAAGGGAAGAATTCCAAGAGATTTTGACCTATATGAACCATCTACAAACCTGGTGCAAGTAGACCTGAATGAGTTAAAACCAATATACTATAAAATGAAGGATTTCATTAGAAGTAATTTTCTTCCAATGCATTTGGCTAGAGTAGGAAACACAACATACCACATTGGCCCTAGTTCAGAGGAGCCATTCCCTATTGGTGCTTTTTCTCCCTATTTTTAGGCTACCTTTTTCTCTATGTGTCAGATATTGGGTTTCAATCCAATTACAGTTATGTCACCTGATTTCATCTATATCGCCATGCAAATTCAACATCTAGATTATACAATTGTTTTTTACTTTGCCCCATACCTTTAAGATAAGATTCATGAGGGGTTACAGGATATTAAAAATGAAGTGGATAGTGCTAAATTCTATTGGTATTCCTTGCACATGCACATGTTCCTATTTAGGAATGCAAATTACTTTGAAGGTACCATGGACTTCAAAAGGAAAATTGATAATAAGGAGATTCTAGTGCAACTTTGGATGATGGATATGTCTTGGGATAGACAGGATGCTAGTTTTGTAAGATTTGACAACAGCGTTGTTTCTAAGTTGAGGCAAAGGTTGACAATAAACCCACCGAGGATCTCCAAGGAGTTGCATGATTTTGTAAGGCCCAAAGAGAGGTTTTCATTTGTCAGGATTGAGCACAATTAGGGGGATTTTATCCCTTATCCTGTAAGCAATGTTAACAAAATCTATGGTTTCTCTGGTCAGCCACATGTATTTCCTTTTAATGTTCCTTTGAGAATGGGTTTTACTGAGGTAATGTGGCAGATAGGGTACATTCATGACAAGGAATTAAAGGGAAAAGGCAAAGGAACAATTTTCCGTGATTATACTATCATCCCTTATTTTGTGATTCTGAAAGGAGGATATGAACATTTTGATAAATTCTTTGCACCATATCATTTAGGGGTAAGCATAGCTAGACACAGTGATCCTGAGGGGTTTTATAATATCTTCAAGACAAGAATAAAAGGAGGTTTATTTCCTTGTAAGAATAACTTTCCTGATGATATAATTAGAAATTAATTTGATCCCATGACTCGGGAGTGGAGGAAAGAGAAATAGATAATTTTCAGAAATTTATGGGCTATAATTCAGAAAATGGATCCAATTTATAATCCAACAAAGGATTGCTAAGTTTGATTTTGTTATGAACAATTTCAATGAATTAAAGCTAATTTTGAAGGATAAGAAGGTCAAACTTGAAGAATTTCATGGCCGACAAGTTGAAAGAGGGGATGTACATCGTCTAGTACCCATCACTGTGGAGGGATCAGCTCTAATTCATCAAATGGGGATGCAACAACCAAGCTCATGACCTCCTTTGTTTCAAAGAGCAGATGACATGGTACAAAAGAGACCTATTCATGAATCTTCTCAAAAGAGAGAAAGAGAAGAAACAAGTGATGAATAGGAGAGCAGCAGCGACAGTGGAAGGTTGGTAAGGAGAAAAGGTAAAAAGATAATGAAGATAGAGCCTTCTTCGAATATGCAAATCAAGCCTTTTAAAGGAATCAAGATCATTGATCTTGAAGACTCAGATAGAAGTCCTTCACCATCACTCGTGCCCTTTTCACCTGAAAGGTAGAATGAAGAACAAATAGAGGAAGATATGTTTGTAGCAACAAGTGCTGAAATGGAAATTGGTATTCCTCTTTTGCCCCTAATCTGGAGTTGGACCTCACTCCTTCAGATATTAAAGGTAAAGCTTTCAGGGATGCAAGAAAAGAAGCATGTGATAATTTCCTTGAAGATGATATTTTTGTGAGAAGCCCAGCCTTTTTCCAATTAGAATGCAAGATGAAGATTCAAGAGTACAAAAGGAGAATTACTGAGAAAAAGGCCCAAAGGCCAGATAGGTCTAATCAAGAAAATTAGGAATAGGTCAAGAATGAAATGATGGAAGAGTTTAAGGAAATCACTATGGATGAGACTAGGGTGATTATAAGTCAAGTTGGAGTCTTGATTTTACCACAATGGTACATAGTAGATGCAGTGGCTTTTGATGCAATCAGGAAATCAAGGTTACCGTTAAAAGGATCAGATTTTGTAAATGATTATGCAACCTTGGAAATATGGGCATTAAAGGAAGGACCTAGAAATCCTAACATCAATTACTTAAACCCCAATTTGAGGGGAGGCCTTCTTATAAAAATAGAATCTGACACATCAAGTGTAGAGGCTACAAAGTTGAATGTTGATGTTTCTAAATTGGCAAATGAGACTTCAAAAAGAGAAGCCTTGAAAAAGGCAGATTTGATGAGGAAGTTTGATAAGTTGTTCAATGATTACTATGCAGCTCAACAAAGGTGTGTGCAGCTGAAAATGAGAGTGAAACTCCTCAAGAAGGGATGGATAAAGGTTTCCTTTCTTGCACTTACAGGGACATTTGTGCCATCAACATCTAGGTCACCACCTATTGTCTAGGAAGAAGAAGCAGTTCAACCTGACATAAATGTTGGCATTCCCGATATATCATTAGTCACATATGATGATGATGAGCCTAAAGCCACTAGATCAACTGAACCAGCTCAATCTCAACTTTTGGAAAATATTGTTGAATTAGAAAATAAGCTGAAAGAATCAGAAGATTAATCAGCTGGGTAGCAAAAAGAAATAGTTAGCTCATTGCTAACTCATTTAAATGAAAAAGTTGATAATAGACTCAACAGTGTTCATGCCTTATATTCTTTATTATTTAATGTTATTAAAAAATTTGATGATAATAAAGAAGTGGCAATTACTTTGTTTACAAAATGGTTGCAAAGGGGAAATGAGTTTAGAATAATGTCCATGGCTTCTAAGTACCATGCTGAGAGACCACGTGCACTCCAACCAACATATTTGTTGGTAAAATCAATGCAAGAAGCCCAAATTTTGCCAGAAAATATAGAAAGAAAGGTAAGGAAACTGATGAAAAAATTCATTGAGTTGAATCAAACTCTTTTGCCAGATATTGAGGATAAAGATGGGGCAGTCAAGCCTCTACAATTTTGGAAGGAGGAGGCAGAGAGAGTCATCAGTACCCAGGTAGAGATAATATGTGAAGGGCTAAACATGGATATGTTGGAGGATAGCATGGATAAATTAATTGCCATGGGGTCATTTTTTGAAACTTTTGAAAGAGAGGCAAATCAAGTAGTCATTAAATACACTCCATATAGGGCTAAAGTAGATAAATTTATGAGTTTTGATTGGCCATCTGATGAAGAGTACAATGAATGGAGTAGAATGTATCTAAATGATGAATAAAGGTTGCAAATAGTTTGATATAACTATTTTTGTCTTCTAGTGGCGGATATTTTTGAACCGGTATATAGAAATGGTAGTAAAATTCATCATGAGTTTTAGAGAAGCGGCCACAAATTTTGATCCTGTATGATTGAAATCAAGGATGGAATATTTTTGTAACAAAATGCAGTTGTATGTGATCATTTTGAGATGACAAGTGTCTCCTCTAGATTGAAGCTTGTTATCTCCCTTGTTTTTTATAAAAGGGAATTCGGGGCTATGAGACAGGGTTCTAATTTTGGTCCCTTGACTGTTCTTAATTTTTGGTTCCAATACAAAAGTCTAGTTGAAATGAGTAAATTGTAAAAGTCATTTGTAGAGAAGAATAGAAAGAGTCTTGTGTCTGTTTTTCTACAGGTTCTTTAAGGAGTTATGTATAAATTGTATTTTGATAGAGACAGCCAAATTATTCAATAAAAATATAATACAAATCCATTTCTCTCCAATGTATTATTCCACCATATTTTGAATGAATATCATCAAGGATTTTATCATTCATTGCACTATTGTGGTGTATGTATTTTTTGTTGTTGCTTTGGTCTAAGGGGCCAATTAAATGTTTGAGTAGAATTGCAGAGTGGCAGGGATATTTGCAGGGATTCTGATAAGTAGTTTTGGGTTGGGGTTACAAATATGATGTATTGCAAGGCAATATTATCTTAGGTTTATATGTTGTTAGATAAATTTTGTCAGAATACATTTTATGTAGTATGAATTCATGTACCCAATGGAGTAAGGCACTGATCGTAGCTTGCAACTATCTTGGTATTGATTTTTTGTTTGAAATCACCCGCCATTTGCTATAATTTGTTGAATATCAAAATATTTTCATTTTCATGTATGTTGCTAAGTGCATATAATCATCTCATGCTCCAAATTGGTTGAGGATCATTGAGGAATTTTCCATTCCTAAGCATTCTCCCTTTCTGTCGAGCCTTTACATAAGATTATCTGCTTTGTTGCATGTGTAATTTGTGAGTGTGACGTAGAGATCACAAATTAGCATAGGGATCACCCTCCTAGGTTTTGCAAAGCCCAAAGTGGAGAAGGATCTTGTATCCTTGTTGAAGTTGGTCCAAGTCTAAAGAATATTGATAGTTGGAAGTGGTTTTCCATAGGTATTTTGAGGAATCAACTTGGTTTCTTCCTTATAGCAGTGTAAACCCATTCATTTTTGGGCAACAACAAGATACTCGTACGAAAAAATACAAGTTGACCATATGATGAAATGACCAAACATGAACTAAAACAAAATTTCAAATGAAAAATTCATACAAAAATTTAAAATTTTAGAAATTTAACAAGCTAAAGATCGATCACTTACCGCAGGGGGATAGTTCCTAGGTTGATTATGTCATCTTTGCAGCTCGAATCAATGGGTATGGTCGGGAATTGCCATTTTGTTCCAAAAAATGATTTTTGAAATTTTGATCTTTGAGAGGTGAAAATGAAATGAAAATGACACATTCAACCCCTTATATAGAAAACCCTAATTTTAAAACTTGCTCCGATTGATGTGAAAATTGTACCCTTGACTAAATCAACCGTCTTGAGTCCATTTTCAGGATTGAAATCAAAATTTGAGATCATTTTTCTAGTCAAAATCTCACAGTGTTGACCACTTGGTACTTTCGTCTTCAGATCACTTTTTCTCATCATTTTTTGCTCGACTCAACTCTGATTTCAACTTAATTCTCCAATAAATCTTCATGCTCAGATTATCATCGCTAAATATTTTTATGATTTTAGTTTCCTAAAATCAATGTGACCTCTCCATCTTTTGATTTCACTCTTGAGGGGGCATAACCATTATATCCTCATTATCAATGATTGCATCATAGATAAAAAGTCAAGATTTTTTTTTAAATCTTCATCGAAAGTCAAGCAGAAAATCTTTTCAATCAAAGATTAATTAAACAAAACTTCATTGTTCTTCAAAATTGAATCAATCTGTAGGGGCATATCAGTTTCATCACATCAAATCAAGATGATATTGTCTTCATCTGAACCATTCTTAATTCAATTCAGTGTTTAGTTTCATCGCATCAAATCAAGCTGGACATTCTCTTTACTCAATCGGTTCTAGTTCAATCAAGTTCAAAATCGGTTTCATCTCTTCACTCAATCTACTTCAATCAAGTTCTAGATCGATACTCATTTCTTGATCCATCAAGTTCAAGACTGGTATCTCACTCTTTGTCGGTCCTAGTTCAATCAAGTTCGGGATCGGTATCGCTTTAATCAATTTGTTCAACTTCATCCCTTTAAATCAAGTTGAACATCTCTCTCTTCATCGGTTTGTGATCCATCAAGTTTAGAACTAATAATATGTTTGACATTAAATTTTCTTTGAATCAATGTATTTCTCATACATCAATTCAAAGAGGGGAAAATGTAATACCCTAAAAATGGTCACCTAAACCATGGGCCCCTAATCTCGACTACATCATTAAGGTCCTAACCAAGGTAATTAGATCAATCATAAGCACCTAATTAATTAATTCTCAGTAATCAATGTCACATGGCAAATAAATCATTCTATATTAATTAAATATTTATTTAATTAATTAATCATTCCAAGAAAATCATTTTAATCAATTGTCCTATTTATTTAATTAAATATCCTAGCATTTCTAATCAATAAATCAATTTGCCATTAAATCGTTAAAAAGGAATTAATTTGCAAAAAAAAGAAATTAATTTGAAAAAAAAGAATTAAAATTTGGAAAAATAAAATAAAAAAGGAATTAAATTGAAAAATATCAGAAAAGCAATTAAAATTATATCAATTAAATATCAAAATTGAATAAAAATATGAAATAAATTAGTTTTTCTAATTTTATCTTAAATTTAGTTCAATTTCCTTTAAAGCTAAGAAAAATAGCCAATCACATCAACTCACCTAGATTGTGCTTCCTCTTAGAGAATCTTGGTCGCTCATCATTAATCAATCTTGACCGTTGGTCTCTCTATGGATTTTCTATAAATTCAAGCTCTCATCTCTCATTTGAAAAACATGGAGATTTATTGTTAATATATTGGTTTTTCTCTAGGTCTATTGAGATTTTTGTGCATGGAGAATATTGCATATTAGTTATTGTATATTTGTTAAATCATCTAGCTTAATCTTGAATCCATTTATCTCAATTTAATGCTCATGTAGATTAAATCCTTCATTTAGGTGTTGTCTAGTCACTAGTGTGGCATAGAGAAATCTGAGAGCAAAACTACAACTCACTTCTACTAGAAGGCAATAGGTCACTTTGTAATGGTTTTATTATTCATTGATTACTAATTTACTAACCATGCATTTCATGACTTAATTGAAGTATTGTGTATTCCGATACATATACAAGTCCACTTTTCACACACACACATATCATACCTAGACATTCTTTCAGGACACCTAGAAGAAAAATGTCCTATCTTATTACAAGAGAAACATTTCAAACGTAACTTTTCATCATACTTACTGGCTCCCTTAGATAATCTTTGAGCAATAAGTGCTTCAAGCTCATCTAACTCTTTCTCTTGCTCTTCCATATCTCTCATTTATCTTTCATATTTTGAAACCCTAGATGATCTCTCTCCCAGATCATACTTCAACTTCCTGGATATAGAGGCTTTAAATGTAGTCTTAGATTTACCATTGATTCTTTGAATTCATTCAACTCAAATACAACTAGGTTACCAACCAACATATCTCTTGTAATAGTAGTCACACTCTAGATCTCATCAATAGAAGCAACTTTAGCTTTATAAGCAGAAGGCAAGGATCTTAGCACTTTAGCAATGATCTCATCTTCCTCAAGAGTTCCACCGACACATCTGATGTTCATAACAAGTCCATTCACTTTAGCCATAAAGGATGTTATATTCTCATCTTCTCCCATCTTCAATGTATCATACTTTCCTTCAAACTCTGCAACTAAGCAACTTTAACTTGTGCATCTCCTTCATACAAGATCTCTAACTTTTTCTAAATCTCATGTGCAATCTGAAGTCCCATCACATTAGTCATATCTAAATCAGTCAAAGCACTTAGCAATGCTTCCTTAGCTCTTATGTTATGCTCAACTTCCTTGATTTTATCAACAGTAACTAGTCCATTCGGAGGAACATTGTAGGCATTCTTTGTAATCTTCAAATAATCTTCTCCAAGACACTTCAAGTGAACTTCCATCTGGTCCTTCCATATAGTATAATTATTTCCATCAAATCTAGGACTCTCCTTCTTGAACACATAGGTTTCCATCTCAGATATCCTCAATCGCTTAAGCTTCTTCTGAAGGATCTAGCTCTGATACCATTTATTGGCAACAGTAAGGAAGGAAAACTGAGAGGGGGGCTAAATCAGTTTTCACCAGATTAAACGATTTAAGCACAATCTACAATCAAATCAACTGGAGCAAAAAGAAAGATAACAACAATAACAACAACACACAAAACACCAATATTTGTTGGCATTATGTTATCATTGATGTCAACCGGATTGTGTTGTCATTGATTTCTAGTATGGAATGTTGACTAGTGAGTAAGTCTTGGAGAGCGGTTTGGAATGTAAACTAGTAAGTAATGTGTTGGCATTGTGTTGTTGTCAATCGGTAAGCACGTAACCAGTAAGCCAATAAGGTTGAAGTAATGAAGCATGTGCAGGCAAACAATATGTAGTTTGATGTCATACAGCAAGACTCCCATTAGATAAAGATGTTGTCACTGATTGAAGAGAAGAATGACAAAAAGTGTACTACCTCAGATCGCAAGGAAGACATATGGGAAGTTTATCGGGTCATATGTTTGGTTGAAGATGTATCTGCTCAAATTCAAAAAATTCATATTAGTGCAATGCAAGAAGCAGAATGTGCAACAAATATCCACTCCCACCGAATGTTTGCAGATTGAGTGCAACTGCCTATCTACTCCTACCAGTTGGTGGAAATATCACAACCCTTTGGGATAAGACAGAGAAGTTAAAAAAAGGTGATTGAAGGCTCATACTGGATGACCAAACGTAAAAAATAAAGATGCCTCAAGTGTATGAAATCAAAGATGTGCACCAGATCAACAAGAAAAGGCATGATGAGATACCGGGACAGAAGAGGAAGGATAAGTAGTGATGATTTTGTCACTTTGAGAAACCAGTTGAGATGAGAATTTGATTGATGAAGGAGAAGGAAAGGTTTAGCATTGTAGACATGGATTTACATTGGGATGCAGATGGAGATTGGTGTTACCATAGTTGGAGATAGTTGAAGATTGTTGGCATGGTGTTCTTATGGGTGTTACCAGTATATAGGCATGAGTATTGTCAACAGGTAAATAGGACAAAGCAATGATGAAGCAACTAGTATGGATGATTAGAGAGGACTTGGATGTTGCGGTTCATAATATATACTCATAACATTGGCATGATTCTATGATTGAAACCACATCAAGTTTGGTGAACCAAACAGAATATTTATAATTGATTTATATGTACCCTATGAAGAAGAATGATTATTGGTCTAGTGTGCAGGTAGGTGTAGTATCAACTGGTAAACATGTTCCCCAGTAAGCATGAAAGGAAAAAGCATAACATAGAGCATGGCATCAAATCATATGAAGTGAAGAGGTATTGTGTCCTAACCGAAAGAATGGAAAAGAGCATAGTTTGAAGGTTAACCAGTTATTGTATAACTTGTAGGGCAAGATGAACTCGCAGTAAAGGGTGCATATTGGTAGTGCATTTTTTGTCGGTGCTTGAGTCTAAACCGACATAATGAATTAAGGTGGATGTTGATGAAGATGACACATAGGATCCAGGTGGCTAACGTGCAATGGTGAAGAGTACACCAGTGAGGTAGTTGCTGACTAAGTCCGCAGTAAATGTTGACTGCAAAAATCATGGGTCAAGTGTAGAGGATTGCGGCTTGAAGGAGATCGAAGGATGACTCTGATGAGTTGATCAAAACAAGACATCAGGTTACAGATCTGATTTGGATTAGGAAATAGAGAAATAATTTATTGTGACTGATAAAGAATCAGGCCGACAAACAGGTTGCAGTTTACTAAAGATAGTAAACATGTTTTGGAAGAATAAAATATGTCAACACTGTTTGTTCTGATGCAGGGTGTGAATCTCGGAGAGGAGATCCGATCAAATCTGATATAGATTGGGTTAGTGAAGAAAACCCTAGGGCATGAAGTTTCAGTTTCAGTTTTCGTGGGAAAGCTTGAGTATAAATATGGACATTGAAGATATGAGTTGATGATATCGGATTCATGAGAATAGAGTGTGAGTGTGTATCGAAGAGTTAATCAATCAAAGAGTTTATCAAAGAGAATTGAAGTGACTGAGTGCTTGAAGAGAGAATGAGTAAGAAGGGTTAAATCGATAAGAAAAGTAACTGATAGCGATGTGCATGGTCTAATAGTTCATCCAACCAATAGAGTTAGAATCGGTAAGTCAACAACAGTGAGTGAAGTTGAGTAAAGAGAGAGTATGAGAAGAAGTAATAAAAGGAAAAGAACCAATAGTGATAAGAAGCAGTGGGTCAGAGTGATTAGAGAATTAGTAGAGAAAAGGCAGGGTGAGAGAAGGAGGTTCAACCAGTAAAGCAAAAACAGTGAATCAGATTGTTGAGGATTCAACTGGTAAGTCAGAGGGAGAGTGAAGGGAGATCTGGTAGAGTTGATGCAAAGAACATAGAGCATCAGACATAGATATTTGTGAGAGTTACAAAGCTCATTTGTAACAACGTTATTACTATCATATTGATATAATTCATTGCAATCACTGAGTTGGTGCTCAGTGCAGGGGTTGTTGCTCCGTTGGGTTGGTGCCCATAAATCAGCAGGGGTTGGTGCTCCTTAGGTTGGTGCCCTAAATCAGTAGGGGTTGGTGCTCCTTGGGTTGCTGCCCTAAATCAGTAGGGGTTGGTGATCCTTGTGTTGGTTCCATAAATTAGTATGGGTTGGTTCTCCTTGGGTTGGTGCCCTAAATCATTGTAATATTGTTGTTTCATTGTGAGGCTGGATTGGAGCAGTAGACTCCAGCACCATTTATCACCGAGGTTTTCCCCACTTTGGATTTTCCTCGTATATCTGGTGTTATGTGATGCATCTTTGTGAGAGCTTCTTTTATGATCTTTTCCTTTATCTCACCGATATACTCCCCTAGTCTCTGAATTTTTAACCGGTAGACATAGTTAGGTTTGAAAGGGTAAAGGTTTTTGATAACCACTAATTCACCCCCTCTTAGTGGTATCTTGTGTTCTACAATTGTTATCAAAGCCTAGGTTCCCAGTTAGATAAGATTTCTCTAGCTTGGGTAGATTCTAGAGTCTGAACACAATGGTTAATTTTGAGTCAATCCCTACTCCGGTATTTGATGGGTCAAACTATTCCATTTGGAGTTCTAGAATGGAAGTCTACCTATCCTCATTAGGCTTTGATGTTTGGATGTTGTTTGTTAATGGTTTCTCTAGTCTTGTCAGTCCTCCTACTAATCCTGAAGTAGAAAGAAGGTACAAGTGCAATGCTAAAGCAATGAAGGCTATACTCAGTGGGATTTTTGATGATGTATCTTCAAAGGTGGATAGATGTAAATCTGCAAAGAGAATATGGGATAGATTGAAGAAGCTCTATAGAAATAAACCTAGCACTACAGAACCAGTTTGTGAGAGTAAGAAGAGAAATAGAACACATGAAGATACAGATGATATTTGTAGATTTGTCAGCTGTTACAGCAATGATGAAGAGGAAACTCATATCTTCGTGGATCAAGAGACACAAAGTGAGATGCACACATTAGAAACTAATAATAGAGATCAATCCTACCATCAAGATGTGTTTGGCAGTGATGAAGAAGATGCAGAAGAAGTTAAGGCTCAAGTTGATCTTGAAGGGGAGATAGTAAGTGCCCTAGAAGAGCTGAAAAATGTTAAAGATAAATTTAAGAATTACAAAAGGTCTGTTCATGAAGAATTCAGCCAATTGAGAACATGCCTTGAAGAGTCAAATAAAAATATATGCATATTGACAACTCAACTAGAAGAAGCTAAAGGAATGACTAATGAATTAAACTCAGTCTTTCATGCCAAGAAGAGAAGATTTGGGGAGTTGGAGCTAGAAGTGGAGACAAAAGATAAAGAGTGTCAGAAGCTAAAATATGAAATGGAGAATCTTAGGAAAGACCTTGAGAAGTGCCAAGATGAGCTCAAGGTGAGGATCCGATATGATGGCAGCACTAAAGCCTTGGATAAAATGTTGAATAAACAAAAACACTCCAAGGATACTGAAGGATTAGGATTTGATAACAAAAAGTGCTCCACAAGAAGGGTTGGATATCCAACAAAGAAATTCAGTTTGTCTCCAAAAGTGAAAATGACAAAAGTCAGACCTTCACAGTCAGAAATTCTCCAAGGAAGAAGGTTGACCTAGCTACAACCAGTGAAGACATGAAGATGAAGATTGCTACTGCAAGAAGGAACAATGTTGATCCTAAAGAGAAAGGAAAGCTAAGAGATGAAGGCTTCATTAGAAATGGGAAGATAAGAAGACAACCTAGAAGACCTTCTACCGGTAGAAGACTAAGAAATGTTGTTGCACACAAAACTAAGAATAGGAGAAGACCAAGACATATTTCTTCTATAAATGAGCATCCTAGGATCAGCAACAAAGTAAGAAGAAGTGAAGGAAATGGGCCTGCAAGATCACCACATGTTTGGCAGAATAAATTTGTAAGTAATAAGCCCTCCTTCTTCGGTTACTACCTTTTTATGTAAAGGATATGGCCATAGAGCAGATGAATGTAAAATGAGGTCTAGGAATAGATAAAATGTTTTTCCTAGGAACAACAATTTAGTTTGTCAAAGATGTAATGGTTTTGGCCATAGAAGTCATTAGTGTAGGAAGAATAATTTTCAAACATATGGAAGCCCTTCCACCTTCTCTTCCAATAAAACTGCAAGGTATGGCAACTATGGTCAACATGGAAGAGATAATAGAATGTATGAGAAACAAAGTTGTGCATGTAACAAAATCAGAAGTGCTCCTAGAATGTCAAGAAACTCTTTTGTTCCATTTGTTGGTCACAATGACATGGTTTGGAGAAGAAGATCAAACCGGTTTGATAGAAGGTCCTCCAATTATTTATCTGGCATGAATACATTATGTTACTACAGCAATGCATTTGTAGATACTGAGAAGTTTTGTAGAGAAAGGACCAATCAACAGAAGAAAATTAACATTGCTCCAAAGACTACAAATGAGAAAAGGAGTGAGATCAAGCAAGTATGGAGAAAGAAACAAGAGAACATGACCATGGGAAGGTATTGTGCATTCATTGCATAGGTGATATCTCCTAATGCTTAAAGGAGATACATTACTTTAGGGGGAGCTACATATTCATCACATCATCCACCCCCATATTTGAAATAGACAAATTAAAGGACTGGTTGCTACCAGTATAAGGGAGAAGTGAGATGGCAGTGTGTGTAGTTAATGCCTTGACTACTCATCCACATATTTGAGATGAATTACTGTTGTAAGTGTCAATGGATGGTTTGAACTGCAAATTGGCATCAGAGACATTTGACTCGGGAAGATGGAGTTCAGAGGAAGGTGTTCCAGTAAACATATTGGTATGGTAGTCAACCTCGTGTGCATGCATCATTATGGGCCAACTGGTTTGATAGTTGACATAATGGTGATGTGGTTTGGCTTTGTGGTCATGTAAGATCATGTCACAATTTTTCATGGATATCATGGAAGTGAATGACCATCTATAGATCATATATGCTCTGCTCCATTGGCTCATGGTGCAGATTGGAGAACTGGTTTAGGATCTGACAGGCAAAGAAGATATTTTGTGGTTCAAGGGGAGACCAGGATTTTGTATTGTAGTACCAATAGGTTTAAGATTTGGAGAAGTTGTCTATTACTTTAGTAGGCTAGAAGAATTTGTGGTAATCAAAAGGAGGAAAGAAGTTGGTGTATGCACCCTTTGTCATTGGCTCCAAAGGGGGAGAATAGATCGTCTGACCAGTAGTGAAATTTCATTGGCACCCTCATTCAAAGGGAGAGAGTTACCTGTAGATGGGAGAATATACAATTGGTATCAGATTGGTATATGCATTTGGTATCAAGTTGGTGTTTGAGCCCTTTCTCCCAAGTATTTTTGGATGAAAGGATGCAGAGTATATTGGTCAAAGAGGGAGAAAGTTCTGTCAGTTCCCTGTCATTGTCGTCAAAGGGGGAGAGGAAACCAGTAGTATACCGGATACTACATTTGTTGATATCAATGCTAAAGGGGGAGATTGTTGGCATTGTGTTGTCATTGATGTCAACCTGGTTGTGATGTCATTGATATCAACCAGTATGGAATGTTGACCGCTGAGTGTTTTGGAGACTAGTATGGAATGTCAACCAATAAGTAATGTGTTGGCATTGTGTTGTTGTCAACCAGTAAGCATATAATCGGTAAGCCAACAGGGTTGAAGTAATGAAGCATGTGCAAGAAACCGGTATGTAGTTTGATGTCATACAGCAAGACTCCCACCAGATAAAGATGTTGTCACCGAATGAAGAGAAGAATGACAGAAAGTGTACTACCTCAGATCACAAGGAAGACATATGGGAAGTTTACCGGGTCATATGTCTGGTTGAAGATGTATTTTCTCAATTTCAAAAAAGTCATATTAGTGCAATGCAAGAAGTAGAATTTGCAACAAAGGTCCACTCCCACCGGATGTTGGCAAATTGAGTGCAACTGCCTATCTACTCCTACCGGTTGGTGGAAATATCACAACCCTTTGGGATAAGATAGAGAAGTTAAAAGCAGGTGATTTAAGGCTCATGCCAGATGACCAAAAGTGAAATATAAAGATGCCTCAAGTATATGAAAAATGAGATATGCACCATATCAACAAGAGAAGGCATGATGAAATGCCGAGACATAAGAAGAAGGATAAGTAGTGATGAGTTTGTCACTTTGACAAACCAGCTGAGATGAGAACCTAGCTAATGAAGGAGAAGGAAAGGTTTAGCATTGTAGACATGGAGTTCCACCGAGATGTAGATGGAGATTGGTGTTACCACAGTTGGAGACAGTTGAATATTGTTGGCATGGTGTTCTCATGGGTGTTAGCAGTATACAAGCATGAGTATTGTCAACCAATAAATAGGAACATAGCAGATCAAGAAACCGGTATGGATGATTGGAGAGGATTTAGATGTTGCAGTTCAGAGTATATGCTCATAACATTGGCATGAGTGTGTGATTGAAACCACATCAAGTTTTGTGAACTAGATAGCATATTTATAAATGATTGATATGTACTATGTGAAGAACAATGATTACCAGACCAATGTGTAAGTAGGTGTAGTGTCAATTGATAAACATGTCCACTGGTAAGCATGCAAGGGACAAGCAGAACATAGAGCATGGAATCGGATCATAAGAAGTGAAAAGGTATTGTGTCCTAACCAACACAAGGGAAAAGAGCATAGTTTGAAGGTAAACCGATTATTGTATAAATGATAGGGAAAGATGAACCGGTAGTAAAAGGTGAATACCGATAGTTTTTTTTTTGTCAGTGCCTGAGCCTGAACCAACACACTTAACTAAGGTGGATGCCAATGAAGATGCCATGTAGGATCCAGGTGGCTAACGTACAGTGGTGAAGATTCCATCAGTGAGGTGATTGTCGACTAAGTTCGCAATAAATGTCGACTACTAAAATCACGGGTCGAGTGCAAAGGATTATGGCTTGAAGCAGATCAAAGGATGACTCTTGGTGAGTTGATCAAAGTAGGACATCAAGTTGTAGATCTGAATTGGAGTAGGAAACATAGAGAAAACATTTATTGTAATTGATAAAGAGTGAGGCTGACAAACAGGTTGCAGTTTACTAAAGATAGTAAACATGTTTTGGAAGAATAAAATATATCAGTACTATTTGTTCAGATGAAGGTTGTGAATCTTAAAGAAGAGATATAATCATATCTGATATGGATTGGGTCATAAAAGAAAACCCTAGGGCACAAAGTTTGAGTTTCAGTTTTTGCAGGAAAGCTCAAGTATAAATATGCACATTGAAGATATGAGTTGATGTCGGATGTAGGAGAATAGAGAATGAGTGTGCATTAGAGAGTTAATCAGTTAGAGAGTTCATTGAAGAACATTGAAGTGACTAAGTGCTTGAAGAAAGAACCGATAAGAAAGATTAAACCAGTAAGAAGAGTAACTGGTAGCAATGTGCATGGTCTGACAATTCATCCAACCGATAGAGTCTGAATCGGTAAGTCAATAATAGTGAGTGAAGGTGAGTAAAGAGATAGTGTGTGAAGAAGTAAGAAAATGTAGAGAACTAGTAGTGACAAGAAGTAGTGGGTCAGACTAATCAGAAAATGCAGAGAACCGGTAGTGACAAGAAGCAGTGGGTCAGACTAATCAGAGAACTGGTAGAGAAGAGGCAGAGTGAGAGAAATAATTTCAACCGGTAAAGAAGAAATAGTGAATCAGACTATTAAGGACTCAATCAGTAAGTCAAAGGGAGAGTGAAGGGAGATCCGACAGAGCTGATGCAAAGAACATAGAGCATCGAACAGAGATATTTGTTAGAGTTACAAAGCTCATTTGTAAAAAGATTATTACTATTGTATTGATATAATTCATTGTAATCACTGAGTTGGTGCTCAGTGCCAGGGTTGGTGCCCTTAAATCAATAGGGGTTGGTGCCCTAGATCAGTAGGGGTTGGTGCTCCTTGGGTTGGTGCCCTAAATCATTGTAATATTGTTGTTTCATTGTGAGCCTAGATTGGAGCAGTAGACTCCAGCAACATTTATCACCGAGGTTTTTCCCATTTTGGGTTTTCCTTGTATATCTGGTATTATGTGATGTGTCTTTTTGAGTACTTGTTTTATGATCTTTTCCTTTATCTCACTGGTATACTCCCCTAGTCTCTGAATTGTTAACCAATAAACATCGTCAGGTTTGAAAGGGTAAAGGTTTGTGATAACCAATGATTCACCCCCCTCTCAATGATATCTTGTGTTCTACAATATTTTGACATGGAAAACCCAGTCAAGGGTAAAAACCATGATGAGAACCTACCCACAATGAGATGAGACTCTGCATTAGTATGTGTAAATATTACAATGGGGAATGCACATACATTCAGGCACACTGCCTAGAGTTCACTGCTCAAAATACAATGACCCAAAATGATAAAACCCTCAGGGAAGGTTCACTACCTTACAAAGATATTCAGACTCCAATCCGGTAAAGATGAACTACAAAGATAACATCTGCTAATGCTTGATGAGAGTTCTAGTTAAGCTCGTATGTCTACCCTGCAACACTCTCTCCTCAATACATCACACTGAAAGATGAATTTTCTTATTCGCACATACATCACTCTCTGATAATGCAGAATCAACACCCACACTCGAATTACATGAATATTACACCCATTTATACAAATCATCAACCTTGACTATAAGGTCAGCCAAAGCCTCAACACCTAATTATAAAATTCATCTCAGGATACATAAATAAACCACCAAATTAATATAATGTTATAAATAACATAGCATAAACCCAAATAAACTCCTCGAACATGCATCACCACCAAAAATCTCACCAAGATCAACCGCAACATGTTATACCACAAAAAATACAGCATAACACAAAGAATATCACTGGACCCATAAGATCATCAATAAAATGCACAATCATGAATATGGACCATCAAAACAAATAGGACATGATTATAAAACACCAACAAGAATGTTAGAACCATCCATAATAGCTACATCAACACCACTTAATCAAATCTTCATCAATCAACACGCTAGCACTCAACAGCACTTAACAGCAGCAACTCAAACAAAAAGGATAGCTTGTGGAGCATCAAATCATGAACCATATGAAAGAAAGATACACATGAATATCTCAAACACTCTCCCAAAATTTCAACACAAGGTATGATCATACCGGAGCATGATGGATCAAACACCAGAACACTGTAACACTAAACACCGAAAACCAATCTCCATATCATAATCCTCAACTTGATCAAATCATCACATAGCATCATGGAATCAATAAAGAATGAAGTATCTCTAGTTAATTCAGCATAGAAAATAGATAAACTAGCCAAATCAACTCACTGCAAACATCAGATCATCAAATAGCTCTCTTTAATACCAAAACACAAGAATATGTTGACATCAATGACAACAACATATCCTAGCAGCAACAATATCCAACACATCTATGTCCTAATCAAAGGACTAAGGTGTCATCCAATTCAACTTTTTCCTTATCCAAGGACTAATCCAATATGATCCAATCAAAAAAAATCAAATACGAATCAAACCAAAATCCTAATTTGCTAAGTCCTTCTCATCACTTTTCTCACCAAGTCCAAAATCCATTCAAACCAATTTGTCATTTTTGTCCTTGTCATTCTTGAGGTTACCTATGACTGGTCTTGACTCACTCCCAAAAAGTTAAGATGGTCGTCGAAGGTAGTGAGATGTTCAATTGTAATCTCCTTGTTGAGCATGATCTACAAAAAGAAGAACAATTAGTTAAACAACCTAAGCACTCCCCACATCGAAAAACCTTTATGGATGATCCTTATAATCAAGAAATAATAGAAAAATTCCTCAAAGTTGATCCCAATGGGCTTCTCACTCAGTTTATCCAACAAGGGGCACAGTTTCCCCTAGCTTTGAGTGATCAATCCTTGACACTCTTGCAGAGGGTGACCTTGTAAACTGACCCCTTCTTCATACTATTATTCATCCACCTCTTGTGACTTGTGCACCCACAACTTCTACACCCCTAACTTCTATACTTGCAAGCATCTCTAATCCTCCCATTTCTCAACCTCCTAGATCATCCACATGTCTTCACAATTTATCCAACTACATTAATGTTAGGTTGTCACCCATTAACACCATTAGCACTTCACAACCCTTCATCACCACACAGCCTCATGTCTCTTCCTATCAATATATTGGTGGTGGTATTTTGTCTATGTCCACACACATTCCAAACTCCAACTCATGTCAATACATTCATAATATCCAAAATCAACTACCTAGCCGCATGAAATAAATCCAAGACATGAAGGATCTTATCAAAAACCTTAAGGATGGGACTTGTAAAAAACCATACATGTTTGAGGGAATTTGTCCTTATCTCCACGATTCTTCTATTTAAGCAGCTCCATACCACTTGGTTTTGAAATGCCTAAGTTTGAAATATACAAAGGCAAAGGGGACCCTAGAGATCACGTCCAATAATTCTACATAGCCTATCAAGAAGTCTCCTATAGGGATGTCTACTTACGTTGAATTTTTCCTAAATGACTTAGTGGACCCACCCTCGCTTGGTTCTTGGCCTTGCCTCGTACCTCCATTAAATCATTCACAAACATTATAAGATCAAGTGTGTGGCCCAGTATCTAGTTGTAACCATTAAGTGTTTTCAACAGGATGTTCAACCAAGGTGGCATAAAATTATTATATATACGTAGAGTAGTGTGAGGATGAACTAGCAATTGATAAATAGTGCTCTGAAGGCTATAAGCTAGAATTTGAGAGCATTGCAGCTATGTCAAGCCCCTGTGAAACATGTATCATGTTCCAAAAAGGATGTAGAAGTCTTGAAGAGACATATGTGAAGAGTCTATTATATAGTCGAAGGGGTATTTAAAATACACACAATTGTCAGAGAGGAAGAAGAAGCTCAAAGTGCAGTTTCAAGGCTGCTTTGTAGCTTGCAAATAATTTTGATACCCCTACCAAGCAAATTTTCCCTTTGAAAGAAGAGAGTTGTGGAGACAACAAAGGATGAAGATACAAGACATGTGGTTTTCAAGCCCAATGATTCTGCTCATTGGAAATTCTCAAAGATATCCCTTACCAAGATGAGTAATGGGAATTACTCATTTTGGTTTTCTCTACGTCTTAACCACCCATGGTCGGTGGTGACACAACTCACAAGATGGTTAGTTCCCATGGAAGCACTCTAATATTGGCATGAAGGATTTCATGCATAATCATCTAGACAGTTACACTTCAAGATAAAGTAGAAGCAACCAATTCCATTAGGTCACATTTTTGTAAATAGGTTGATTAGGTAAAATAATTTGGACACATGTAAACAGCCTAAAGCTAGTAGAATTCCTTAGTTTATTAAAGGAATGCTAGGGTTGAAGAAAAAGGATTCCTAAATTTTGTATTTGAGGCGAGTAGAAGCATATCTTTGTTCATCTAAGGTTTCATGTAGGCTCACTGAGAAGAAGGATCATCCTTCCACATTGTAAATTTCAACTACCACTGAATACAATTGAAGCAGGAGGATCTATGAAATGGTGAGAAGGTTAGTTTAAATCAAAATCAACACAAACATTCAAATCAATTAACTTTATACCTTTGCAAGTGAGTCCACTTGTTCCTCGGATTGGACCTTGGATGAAGTTGAAGATGCACCCCTCCTCAACTTATTTGTGGATTGCTCTCCACACACAACAACACTAAGATGGATTTATAGCTTGATTGATGAATGGATAATTGAAAAAGTATAGAGAAAAATGACTATAGTGTGGATACTATGGGGATGATTCTAAGCTCAAATGGACAACATATGATTGCACAAAACATAGATTGTGGAATAATTTATAGATTTGAGAAGGGAGGAAAGTTGGATATTGCTGGTCATTGCTACTTCTAGGATATCTTGTTGTCATTGATGTCAACATATTCCTATGATTTACTCCAGCGATTGCAGATTGGGAAGATTTTCTGATCTAGTTTGTAGTGTTGGTTTGTTGATCACTGTTTTGTAGAGTTTGGTATATTCTGATGTGATTAGATCTAGTGTTGAGCTTTTGGGACATTGCTTTGGGATGGTCTTGTGTATCTTCATTTCATTTGGATCGTGAGTTGGTGCTCTTTAAGTTATCTTTCTTCATGATAGTTGTTGATTAGTCATGTTCTTGAGCTTTCAAATGTTGACTGATGAAGATTTGAAAAGCAGTGTTGGTGCAGCTATTTTGGATGATTCTAACATGCTTTCTGGTGTTTCATAGTCATGTCCTATTTGTTTTAGTGATCTGCATTGACCATTGTCTGAGTTTTTGGTGGTTTCTATCAACCAGTGATGATTTGCATGTTATGTGATATTTCTGGTGGTGTAGCATGTTGTGGTTGATCATGGTATGATTTTTGACGGAGTTGTGCATTTGGGAATTTGATTTAGGACCATGTTATGCTATGTAAACCATTATATTTGGTAGGTGGTTGATATTTGTATCATGTGATGTAATTTTATAATTGAGGGTTGAGGGTTTAGCCAACCTTGTTATCAAGGTTGATGAATTGTATATATAGGTGATATAGTCATGTAGTTTGTGTGTCGATGTTGTGTGTACATTATCAGAGAGAGGTTTGTGTGTGAACAAGTGATTTATCCTTCAATGTTGAGATTGTGGTGAGATTGGTGTTGTAGGGCAGACATCTATGTTTAACCAGAACTATAATCAGGCATTAGGAGATGCTATTCTTTTAGTTCATTTCTTTCAGATTATAATTTGAATCTTATTATAAGTTAGTGAGACTTCCCTGAGGGTTGTAGCCTTCCAGGCCATTATATTTGAGCAGTGAGCTCTAGGCAGTGTGCCTGAATGCATGTGTGTTCCCCATTGTAACATTTTCACATACTACTATAGAGTATCATCTTACTGTGGGTAGGTTCCCACCATGGTTTTTCCCTTAACTGGTTTTTCCACATCAAAATCTTGGTGTTGTGTGTTGTGTTGTTAATTTTCTTATATGTCTTATTGTTGTAGTTTATCAGATCTATGTTTTGTGGTTAAGTTTGGTATTCTGATGAAGAATGATTCACCCCCCTCTCATTATTCCCTCTTGGCTACTGCTAACAATTGGTATCAGAGCTAGATCCTCTGGTAGAAGCTTAACCTCTTGAGGAGATCCGGGATGGCAACTCAAGGTGTAATCTTTAAGAAGGACAGCCTGTGATTTGATGGAATTAACTATGTTATATGGAAGGACCAGATGGGAGTGCACTTGAAATGTCTTGGTGATCATTATTGGAAGATTACAAAGAATGTCTATGTTGTTCCTCAAAATGGACCATCTACTCTTGATGAGGTTAAGGAAGCAGAATATAATATTAGAGTGAAGGAAGCATTTCTTAGTGCCCTGACTGATTCTAAGATGACAAATGTAATGGGACTTCAGACTGCACATGAGATCTGGATGAAGCTTGAGGTGTTGTATGAAGGTGATAAAAAAAGGATAGTTGCTAAGTTGCAGAGCTTAAAAGGATAGTATCAGACACTGAAGATGGGAGATGATGAAAATATATACTCTTTTATGGCTAAGTTGAATGACCTTTTCCTAGGTATCAGATGTGTCGGTGGAACCATTGAGGAAGATGAAATTATTACTAAGGTGTTAAGATCCTTTCCTTCTTCCTATAAACATAAGGTTGTTGCTATTGATGGGATCCAGAGTGTGACTATTGTGATGATATACATTGGTTGGAAAAATTGTTGCATTTGAGCTGAGTGAATTTGGAAAATCACATGGAAATTCTAAGACAACATTTACAGAATCTACATCTATATTCGATAAGAAGAAATATGATCATAATGAGTGCAAAATATCTAGATATGAAAGAGAGAGAAAAGAGATGGAAGAACAAGAGAGGGAATTGTATAAATTTGAAGCACTAATTGCCCAGGAATTGCCTAAAGGTGCCAGTAAGTATGATGGAAAATTGCCTTTGAAATGTTTCTCTTGTAACAAGATAGGACATTTTTCTTGTAGATTCCCAGAGAGAATGGATAAGTATGACAAACATGATATGTTTGATAAGCATGATAGGAATGATAGATATGACACGCATGAGAAGTATGACAAGTCTTACAAGCCAAACTAGAAGTATAGGAATTAGAAGAACTATTATTATGTTGTTGATGAAGGTATTACAGATGAACAATCTGAAGGAGATGAAATTGTATTCCTTGCAATTAAGGAAGATGGACCTATACTTGTTGATTCCACTAGCTGTACTATTGAGGAGAAAGCTTTAGCTGCTAAAGTTGAAGAAAAAGATGAATGGGTGATTGGGAGTGGTTGTTCACATCATATGACCAATGATAAAAGAAAATTTGTTAGCATGGAAAGATATGATGGTGGAATAGTCATATTTGGAGATGACAAAGTTTGTGTGATCTATGGGAGAGGTTCTATTTCTTTAGATGGAAAGCATTAACACTGATGATGTCTTGTATGTTGAAGGTTTGAAGCGTAATTTTTTTAGTGTTGGCCAGATGGTTGATAAGGGTTATGATATACAATTCAAGGATGGTAAATGTTGTTGGAAATATGTTGTATTTGGTTAAGTGTTGTCATTGATGTCAACATTGTATCCCGGTTGGACCTGTCTCAGTTAGTCTTGGTGATCAGCTTGGTTTTGGCTATGATTCTAATCTAGTATGATTAGATCTCTAGAATCAATTTTGGATCCTTACTCTAGATGGTTATATGCTTGCTATATTGTGTTAGTTCATGATTTGGTACTTTGGCTATTATCATTTTTGATATTTACCGGTATCGACTAGCTTGTAGCTTTCCCGATTAGCTTTATCGGTAAGTGCTATTTGGTGTTTTGGTTAGATGATCTTGGTTCGGCTTATGGAATCAGTTTCTATCATACTTAAGGTGCTTCTTGAACATATTCTGAGTGTTTGGTGACTTTGCATTGGCTGGTGTGTTGTTATGGTGGTCCTATTTAGATCTGGTTAGACTTTCTATGTTACTTCATTAAGGGTTTCTACTAGCTGGTGAAGCATGTTGGATTTTGGTCGTAGTGGAATTTCTGACTGATGGAATTGTTTGGTTACTTGATTTTTGTCCATGCTATGTATTGTAAATCATAATATTGGTCTAGTGATACCGTGTAATGTATTTTTTGTTATTATGGGTTTAGGGTTTAGCCGACCTTGTCAATAAGGTTGATGATCTCTATTTATAGGTGACTTATTCATGTAATTTGGATATCGATGGGATGGATGGTTATGTCAGCATTATCAAAGAAAGGTTTATGCATGAATAAGTGATATATCATTAAGTGAAGGTTTTTGTATTGTAGGGCAAACATTTGTGCTTAACCTGAACTATATCAAGCATTAGGAGACGCTACTTTCACAATTCATTCATTCTGGATTGTAGTCCAATGTTTTTATAAGTCAGTGAGACTTGTTTTTGTGATGAGCAATGCACTCTAGGATGTTGGCCTTTCTACAAGTGCAGACCCCATTGTAATTGTTCACAATACTACTACAGAGTATTTATTTGATTATGGGTAGGGTTTCCCACCATGGTTTTTCCCTTTACTAGGTTTTCCACATCAAAATATTGGTGTTGTGTGTAGTCATCTTTTATGTTCGATTTGTTAGACAACTCAATAACTAGAGGACAACTAAGAGGGGGGGTGAATTAGTTGTCACCAGATTACAAAACTTTAAGCATTCAAAACCTTATTACTGGAAAACATAACTCAATACCAGAATGCATAAACAAAATACCAGAATAATAGATATAGTAATTAAGCATAAATAGTTATCATCCATCTATAAAACATGACACCAAGATTTGTACATGGAAAACCTGGTAAAGGGAAAAACCACTATGGGAAGCCTACCCACAGTCAAATAATATTTTTGTAGTAAGTATGTGATTACAATATGAAGGGCTTGAACATGTAGGAAAGCCAACTTCCTAGAGTGCACTGCTCATCACAAAAAGGAGCCTCACTGACTACAAAAATATCAGACTACAATCCAGAAAGAAGAGTAAACTGC
Organism: Cryptomeria japonica; assembly: GCF_030272615.1. Lineage (NCBI taxonomy): Eukaryota > Viridiplantae > Streptophyta > Pinopsida > Cupressales > Cupressaceae > Cryptomeria > Cryptomeria japonica. The sequence goes on from NC_081412.1 coordinate 283,431,893, forward strand.
AAGTATAGCATCTCCTATGCCTGAGCATAGTTTTGGTTAAGCTCAATATCAGAGGCCTTAAGCCTCTCTTACAAACCTAATTTGATCACCTATGATCAACCAAACCTTCTGCATATGATTACAACATTATTCACACACAGATAGACCTAATCCCTTGACCTATGATCTACAAAGAGATTTTACATTATATTTATACCAACCTGGGACCTAAACAATTAGGTCAGCTGCCAAAAAGATAATACAATAATCTCATAGCATAAACTTGTAATCCAATGATCAACCAAGTCGGCTTAGGACAAAAATAATGTAAATCAATCCTTAAATCTCATTAGAAATGCATTAGGAACATCCTCCAACATGTTACATAAACTGGTCCATAACCTAGATAACACCAAACCCAAAATAGGTCACCATAAACCAAATCCAACACCACCGATGAATTAGAACATGAACAAGATAACCAAAAACATCCTAAAAGCCATCTAGAAGCCACACCAACACCACTTATCACATGCAACAAAAGATATTCAACAAAGCTCTGTCAGTAAAAGCCTTACCGGTGACCAAAAGGCTAACTAGAACAAATGATAGCTCCTAAGTCATCAAATCCTGAACCAACTGATTGTGATAAACATTTGAATAGCATGAATGATAGATCCAAACCAATTTCACAAACCAAAGCATACCAGATCAATATCATAAACCAACCACTCTATCAGAACCAACCGAAAATCGGTAAACAATCAAAACAACCGGTGTTGCCATCAATGACAAAACATTAATGCAACACATAATCAATTCCTTCAAAATGCCAACAATCTCCCCCTTTGGCATTGATGGAAACACTAGATGTAAAAAGAATCCAAGTGCCAAGAAATGCCAAACAAGTCTCCCCCAATGGAAGATAGCCAACAATCTCCCACAAGATGATATAGCAATGAAGCTCTGAACCAGACTCTCCCTTTGACTGATACTCACTTAAGCTCTAGTTTTCACATATATCTCTCCCCCTTTGACATCAATGCCATAAATCTGACATAAACATCAAATAAAAGTCATAAATCCTCTCATTAACATAGTAGACTACTCCCCCTAAGTAGTAGCACTACCACTTCAATCCAAAATAAATAGTAGCTCTGATAATGCATACTGGACTGATGCCAATTAGCATCACTCGGGTCTCTACCAAAGGGGCAGAAACCCCCAATCTATCTCTGAAGTACTCAAATGATTCTTTAGGAAAAGGTTTAGTGGAAATGTTTGTAATCTTCTCTTTAGTGTTCACATAAACCAGTCTGACTTCATTTGCTTCCACCTTCTCCTTCAAAAATTTATGCTTGATAGATATGTGCTTTGTCTTGGAATGAAATACTAGATTCTTTGCTATATCAATAGTAGCAGAGTTATCACAGTGAATAACTACTGGTTCATTACAATCCACCTTTACATCCTTCAACATTTGCTTCATCCATAGAACTTTATGTACAGTTAGCAGCAACAACAACATACTCAGCTCCAGGAATAGATAAAGAAGTGTATGACTTCTTCTTGTTGATCCATGAAACAATTTTCTTTCCAAGAAAGAAATCTCCACCGGATGTGCTCTTTCGGTCATCAACATCTCCTGCCCAATCTGCATCTTTAGTGAAATCAAGCTTCAAAAGATATTTATCCAGTCTTGCATACCAAGCTCTAGGGGCTTGTTTCAATCCATACAAAGCTTTCTTTAACCCACAAACCATGTTTTTTTCATCTGAAAGTGAATATCCATCAGGTTTTTTAATACAAACTTCCTCTTCAAGATCTCCATTCAAAAATTCACACTTAACATCCATTTGATAAACCTTGTAGTTCTTATGTACAGCATAAGCAAGAAATAATCTCACAACTTCAATCCTAGCTACCAGTGCAAAGGCTTCACCATAATCAATTCCTTCCTTCAGAGAATATCCTTTACAAACCAATCTAGCTTTATTCCTTACAACTTGTCCATCATCATTCAATTTATTCCTAAAAACCCATTTAGTTCCAATAAAATTCTTATTTTTAGGCCGAGGAACTAAAGTCCATGTGTTATTCTTTTATATATGATCTAATTTTTCTTCCATAGCTTTCATCCACCTTTCATCTTTACAAGCTTCAATTATCAATGCTGGTTCAACTTGAGAAATAAAACATAGCTCATTAGCTACAAACCTTCTTCTTGTCATCACTCCTTTTCTTTTGTCTCCAATGATCTGATCTTCTAAATGATTCAACCTTACATACCTAGGAGTCTTTTGATTTTCTATTCCTCTATCCTGATCTTCAATTAATGTTAAATTTTCTGATACCGTCGAAGTAACTAGTACAACATTTTGTTCTGGTGTAGGTGTTACCAGTTCAATTATGATCATTTCCACTATCAGTTCTCTCATAGGTTCCGATTTGACTTTTGTTTTGCTCATCCACTTTGACATTTGTTCTCTCCATAATTCTCTGCAATCTTTTTTTATAATATCTATATGCTTTTCTTTCATTAGAATAACCAAGAAATATTCATTCATCACATCTAGGATAAAAATTTCCAATGGAATCATCTCTTTTGATATAGCATTTACTACCAAAGATTGTGAAATACTTAACTATCTATGTATGATCAAATCATAACTCATAAGGTTTTTGTCGGTATCTCCTTTGATATGAAATTTGTTGAATGTGTATACTATCACGCTTATAGCTTCTCTCTAGTAGATATGAGGTAGATTAGCTTCCATCATCATATTTCTAGTTGCATCCAAGATATTTTTGTTCTTCCTTTCCACAACTCCATTTTGTTGAGGTATCCAGGTTGCAGACAACTGTCTCCTTATCCCATTCTTCTCACAATAGTTATTAAATTCACCAAATGTGAATTCTCCACCCTGATCTAACCTTAAACATTTAATCTTCAATCATGTCTCTATCTCAACTTTAGCTTTAAAAATTTTAAAATTTTCACATGATTCAAACTTCTCCCTTAGAAAAGTAGCCCACATCATTCTAGAATAATCAACAATGATTAGCATGAAATATCTATCACCCTCAAAACTTTTGATTCTAGTAGGACCACACAAATGAGTATGAATAAGATTAAGAACATCATTAGATTTGTCTTGTATACTCTTAAAATAAGTTCTGACTTGCTTTCCCATTTGACATTCCTTACATACTAGATTATAGGACTTTACAATCTTAGGTATATCTCTAACTGTCTTAGTAGAACTGAACTTAACAATGCAATCAAATTTCACATGACACAACCTCTTATTCCATAGCCAACTCTCATTAATTTGTGCAATCAAACATGTCTTCTCACCGGAGTTCAAATGAAAGATATTACCTTTAGTCTATGTACTAGTTGCAATTTCCAATCCAGATATGTTGATAATCTTGCATTTCCATCCTTGAACTATAGCTAAAATCCCTTATTCACCAATTATCCTACACTTAAAATATTCTGCTTCAAACCTTCAACATAATAAACATTATCAGTGTTATGCTTACCATTTAATGATATTGTTCCTCTTCCCTTGATCATACATACTTTGTCATCTCCAAATTTAACCAGACCACCATCAAATTCTTACATAGATAAGAACTTCATTTTATCTCTAGTCATATGATGTGAACATCCATAATCAATTACCCATTCATTCTTGTCTTCAATTTTAGCAGCAAGGGCCTTCTCTTCAGATACCAGATCATCTTCCTTGATAGCCAAAAATACCCATTCCTTTCCATTGCCAGATCCACTAGCTGAATCTTGTGTCGGTTCATCATCAAAATCAGTCAAACCTTCCTCATCCACATAGTAGCATGATTTGTCTTTGTTTTTCCTATACTTATGCTTGTTCTGATAATCATGGTTAGGACTAAAAGATCTTCTATCTCTTTCTTGAAATCTTGAATTCTTTTCAGGACATCTAGATGCAAAATGACCTATCTTATTACATGCAAAGTGTTTAAAAGGTGATTTTCCTTCATACTTACTTCCTATCGATCCTTTAGGTACTCTTCTAGAAAATAAGCCTTCAAGTTGCTCAAACTCTCCATATTCTTCCTTCATATCCTCTAGTTCCTTCACATATAAATCTTTCCAATCACTATTTCTGGTAGATGATGTAGATGCATGAAAATCAAGTTTAGATTTCACAGCACTAGAAGATCCAAATTCCTCAAGCTCAAAAGTAGATAACTTTCCAACCAAAGTATCCCTATTAACAAAGGTGTTTTCCATAGCTCTCAACTCATTAATTGCAGTAGCCTTCATCTTATAATCCAGTGGCAAAGATCTTAGTACTTTAGAAACTATTACATTTTCGCTCAGAGATCCACCATAACATTGAATTTTGAAAATAATCTTGTCAACTCTCTCCATTAAAGCAGTAATCCTTTCATCTTCTTCCATCTCCAGGTTTTCATACCTCACCCGGTAACCATCAAGTTTCAAAATTTTAATAATAATCTCACCTTCATTCAGAGTCTCCAATTTATCCCATATAGCTTTTGCAATTGATTTATCAGTTAGTCCCATTATTTGTTGACCAAAAAGTGCACATAAAAGGGATTCTCTAGCTCTACAATCATTCTCAAGTTCTTTATCCAAACCTACCGGAGGAGGATTACTAGATGTCGTATTAAATGATGTAACACCATTCTCAGTGATCTTGCCCAAATTTCCTTTCCAAGACATCTCAGATGAGTCTATATCTGAATCTTCCATACCCTGTAATTTGTTCCATCAAGCCTAGGAATTTCTCTCCAGAAAACAATAGCAAATGAACTCGATGAACTTGAACTACTAGATGCCCTAGGATCTTCCTGAAGTAGTTAAGCTTCTACAGAGAGGACCAAGCTCTGATACCAATTGTTAGACAACTCAAATAACCAGAGGACAACTGAGAGGGGGATGGATCAGTTGTCACCGGATTATAGAACTTTAAGCATTCAAAACCTTATTACTAGAACACATAAACTCAATACCAAAATGCATAAACCAAATCTCAAAATAATAGATATAGAAATTAAACATAAGCATAAATTATAGAATAGTTACCATCCATCCATAACACATGACACCAATATTTGTACGTGGAAAACCCGATAAAGAGAAAAACCATAGTGGGAAGACTGCCAACAGTTAGATAATACTTTTGTAGTAAGTATGTGATTACAATATGAGGAGCCTGCACATGTGGGAAGGCCAACATCCTAGAGCACACTTCTCATCACAAAAAGGAGCCTCACTAACTACAAAAACATCAGACTACAATGCGGAAAGAAGAGTGAATTGCAAGTATAGAATCTCCTATGCCTGAGTACAGTACCAGTTAAGCTCAATACTAGAGGCCTTAAACTTCTCTTATAAACCCAATTTGATCACCTATGATTGAGAAAACCTTTTGCATATTATTACAAAATTATTTGCACTTAGATAAACCTAATCCCTTGACCTATGATCTAGAAAGAGATCTTGTATCATATTTATACCAACCTGGGACCTAAACAATTAGGTTAGCAACCAAAAAAATAATACAATAAGTTCATAACATAAACCCACAATACAATGATCAACCAAGTCATCTTAGGCTGAAAACAATGTAAACCAATCTTTAAATCCTACTGAAAATGCATTAGGAACATCCTCCAACATGATACATAAACCGGTCCATAACCTAGATAACACTGGACCCCAAATAGATTGCCATAAACCAAATCCAACACCATCAATGAACTAGAATTCAAACAAGATAACCAACAACATCCTAAAATCCATCTAGAAGCTACACCAACACCACTTATCATGTGCATCAAAAGATCTTCAACAAAGCTCTGTTGGTAAAACCCTTACCGATGACCAAGAGGCTTACTAGAGCAAATGATAGCTCATGAGTTATCAAATCCCTAACCAACTGATCATGATACACATTTGAATAGCATGAATGATAGATCCAAACCAATTCCAAAAACCAAAGCATACCAGATCAAATCATAAACCTAAACCAACCACTTTACTGGAACCAACCGAAAACTGGTAAATAACCAAAAAAACTGGTGTTGCCATCAATGCAACACATAATCAATTCCTCCAAATTTCCAACACTATTCTTCATTGTGTTGGTTTCTTTGTTCTTCATTTGAATGGTTTTAATATGCATTAAGTTATGATTTCTAATGGTAAACTGATTCACCACCCCCCCCTCTTAGTTTACTCCCGATATCAGATATGTCTAACAATTGGTATCAAAGCGGGGTCCTTTCTGTAGAAGCTTAACCTCTTGAGGAGATCTGATGGCAACTACATCTAGTTCTACATTAAATACCTATCAAAAGGAGAGTCCCATATTTGATGTTACAAATTACAAAATATGGAAGGAGTGATTGAGGATTCATCTCAGATGTCTTGGAATTGAAGTTTGGGGAGATAGTGGAGAAAGAGTATATACCTCATGATCCTATTTCTAGAACACTGGCACCTGCTGATGAACAGAAGAAGGTTGAAAATAATGTTAGATATAAAGAAGCATTGTTAAGCACCCTATCTAATGAAAAGATATTGAATTTCATAGAGTTGGAGAATGCAAAGTTGTTCTAGACAAAGCTTCAAACTCTTTATGAAGGTGACTAGGCTGTGAAAATTACAAAACTTGAAGGTTCTCGAGTAAGGTATGAAACTTTGAAGATGGAAAAAGATGAGAAGATAAGTTCTTTCATGGATAGAGTAAATAAGATTGTTATGGGAATCAAATGTTGCGGCAAATCAATCAATGAGGATGACGTAGTATCAAAGGTTCTAAGAGTTCTACCTTCGACTTATAAGATGAAGGCTACTACAATCAATGAATTCCAGAAAATGTCAAGTACCCATGTTACCAGAGATACACTGCTTAGGAAATTAACTACTTTTGAGCTTGAGGAACTTGGAGATCAAAGTGCTGCTAAAATTGAGACTGCATTTAAAGCATCTACCTCTGGTAAGCAAAAGATAGATTGGAAAGAGATGTATGCTAAAGATATGGAGGATATTGAAAGAGAAGAAAGAGAACCTAAAGAGCTGGAAGCCCTGATTGCTAGAAGAATTCCTAAAGGACCAATTGGAAGTAAGTATGAAGGAAAAGTCACTTTTAAATGTTTTTCATGCAATAAGATTGGTCATTTTGCTTCTAGATGCCCTAAAAGAGCTGCTAGGAATCATGAAAGATTTGTGAAGAGTTATAATCCTAATCTAGAATATTAAAACATACCTAGATTCAAAAGGAATAATGATTTTGGTATTACTGATGATGATGATGATGAACCTATGAGTGGAACCGGTAATGGAGTTGCCTTAGGTAAGGACTGGTTTTTTATTGTTTTCAAGGATGATTCTTCAGAACCTATCATTGAAGCAACTCATACTTAGGAAAAGGCTTTAGCTGCTAAAATTGAAGAAAATGATGAATGGGTTATAGACAATGGATGCTAACATCACATGACTGGTGACAAGAGAAAATTTCTATCACTACAAGAATTTGATGGTGGATTAATCAAATTTGGAGACAACAAGGCATGTAGGATCAAAGGAAAGTGAACAATATCATTGGATGGTAAGACTAACACTGATAATATTTATTATGTTGAAGGCTTAAAGAATAATCTTTTTAAGTGTAGGTCAGATGGTGGATAAAGGATTTCATTTACAATTCAAGGATGGAAAATTTAAGATCATCAAGATCTGGATTAGAAATAGCTTCTAGAACTCAGACCAATGGAAACATCTTTCATTTGAACTCCAGTGAGAAAGCTTGCTTGATTGCTCATATTGATGAAAAATAGTTATGACATAAGAGGTGTTTCATGTAAATTTTAATTGCATAGTGAAGATCAATTCAACACGGGCTGTCAGAGATTTGCCCAAAATTGTCAAACCTCATAATCTGGTATGTAGAGAATATCAAATGGGTAAGCAAGTCAGAACTTCTTTTAGAAGCATACATGATAAATCTAATGAAATTCTTGATCTTATTCATACTGATTTGTGTGGACCGGCAAGGACTAAAAGTTTTCAAGGTGATAGATACTTTATGTTACCTATTGATGATTATTCTAGAATGATGTGGGAAGCATTTTTTAAAGAAAAATTTGAAGCTTTTAAGAAATTCAAAATCTTTAAAGCTATGGTTGAGACTGAGACAGGACTGAAGATAAAGTGTTTGAGATCAAATCAAGGTGGTGAGTTTACATCCGGTGAATTGAACAACTTTTGTGACAAGAATGGAATCAGAAGACAACTTTCTGCACCTAAGACTCCACAGAAGAATGGATTGGTGGAAAGGAAGAACAAAACCATATTTTATACGGCAAGGACTATGATGCTAGAAGCTAAATTGTCTAATATTTATTGGAGGGAAGTTGTCAATACAGTTGTATACACTTTCAATAGAGTACACATAAAGATGATACTGGTAAGACTCCTTATGAATTGTGGTTTGGTCATGCTCTTACTATCAGATATTTCATAATTTTTGGAAGTAAATGTTACATTAAAAGAGATGATGCATTGGGAAAATTTGATCCTAGAAGTGATGAAGGAATATTTTTGGGTTATTCTACCAAGAGAAAAGCATATAGATGTTATAACAAAAGATTGAATAGGATAACGAAGAGCATAAATGTCAAGGTGGATGAACATGGTAGTAATCAGATCAGATCACATGACTGTGGACCGGATGATGAATTTATCAAACCTGAACCAGTAATGCATGAAGCTACTCAAAATAGTGAACATGTCACTCCGATAACATAAAAAAACTCAACTATGATAGAGGAACAACATAAAGAGTCAATAAATCAAGAAAATTCAAAGACTCCCAAGTATGTGAAACTAATTTGTTATGAAGATCAAATCATTGGAGATAAAATCAAAGGTGTGATGACCTGGACAAGGCTAGCTATTGAAGAGGTATGTTTGCTTTCTCAAATTGAACCGAAATCATTTATTGAAGCAAGTAAAGATGGAAATTGGATAAAAGAAATGGAAGAAGAATTAGATTAGATTGAAAAGAATAAGACATGTGAACTAGTTCCTAGACCTAAAGATAAGAACATTATTGGAACTAAATAGGTTTACAGGAATAAATTGAACGAGGAAGGTCAAATTGTGAGGAACAAGGCTAGATTGGTTTGCAAAGGTTATTCATGGGAGGAAGGAGTTGATTATGGTGAGACATGCCCTGGTTGCAAGAATTGAAGTCGTAAGACTTTTTCTTGCTTATGTTACACACAAGAACTACAAAGTATATCAGATGGATGTCAAATGTGCATTTCTAAATGGAGATCTTGAAGAGGAAGTCTATATTGAGCAACCTAATGGATTTTCTTTATCAAAAGACAAGGACATGGTTTGCAGATTGAAGAAAGATTTATATGGACTAAAACAAGCCCCTAGGGCATGGTATGCTAGATTGGACAAATATATTTCTAAGCTTGGTTTTAGCAAAGGTAATGTTGATAGTAACCTATATTAAAAAAATTGAGTATGATGACATATTGATCATTGAAGTCTTTGTGGATGATATCATTTTTGGAGGAGAAGATAGTCTATGCATGAAATTTGTTGATGATATGAAGAAATGAATTTGAAATATCTATGATTGGTGAAATGAAATTTTTCTTAGGTTTGCAGATTACTCAGACTGATAAAGGTATTTTCATTTGTCAAACTAAGTATGTGAAGGAGTTACTTAAGAAATTTGGACTTGATAATTCCAAACATGTCGGTACTCCTATGATAACTGGTTGCAAATTGCCAAAGGATGATGAATCCCCTAAAGTGAATCCAAGTAGATACAAATCAATGATTGGTGGACTATTGTACTTAACTCAAACTAGACCTGATATTATGAATGTTGTTTGTATTGCCTCTAGATTTCAGTCACATCCTAGAGAAACTTGTGATATTGTTGTTAAGAGGATATTCAAGTATTTGGTAGGTACAACAGACCTTGGGTTATGGTATCCAAAGAATGATGACTTCAAATTATGTGCATAAACAAATTTTGATTGGGCAAGAGATGTGGATGACAGGAAGAGAACTACCGGTGATGCATTCTTTCTTGGGAAGAAGTTGGTTTCATGGCTTAGCAAGAAACAATCATGTCTTCATTATCTACTGTTGAAGTGGAATATGTAGTTGTTGCTACCAACTCTACTCAAATTTTATGGATGAAACAAATGTTAAAAGATATAAGGGTAATTTTTGATGAGCCTATTTTTATTCACTGTGATAATACTATCACTACTGATATTTAAAAGAATCTTGTATTTCATTCCAAATCAAAACACATTTATATAAGGTATAATTTCTTGAAGGAAAAGGTTGAAGCAAAGGAAGTCATATTGGTTTATGTGCCTACTAAGGAGCTAAAATTGCATATATTCTAACTAAACCATTTCTTAAATATACTTTTGAATATCTCAGAGATCACTTGGGGGTTACCAACCCTCCAGAAGAGACTTAGTGATGCAGGAATGCATCAATCCGGTAATCTTATCAGATATTTTCTTTGATCCAAGTTAATGAGATGATGCTACTACTCAGGGGGAGTAGTCAACTTTTTGGTTCAGTATTTTTTATCTGGTATCTATCCTTTGTCATTGATGTCAAAGGGGAAGAGGTGGTATTCATGTAAAAATTAGTCATATCCTTGAGGGAGATTGTTGGTATTCCTTGGCACTTGGATGTTTTTCACATTCAGTGTTGCCATCAATGCCAAAGGGGGAGATTGTTGGCAATATGCTGGATTTTGTTAAGTGTTGTCATTGATGTCAATAGTGTATCCCGGTTGGACCTATCTCAGTTAGTCTTAGTGATCATCTTGGTTTTGGCTATGATTCTAATCCAGTATTGATCAGATCTCTGGAATCAGTTTTGGATCCTTAATTTGGATGGTTATATACTTTCTATATTATGTTGGTTCATGATTTGGTGCTTTGGCTATTATCACTTTTGGTATTTACTGGTATCGGCTAGCTTCTAGCTTTTCCAGTTAGCTTTACTATTAAGTCATATTTGGTGTTTTGGTCAAATGTGTTAGTCCCAACCGGTGCTGAGAGGGGAATGGTGAATCAGTACTATATTGGTTTTACCATATTTAACCTTAATCAAAGTTGTTAGGTCCAACCAGGAAAGCTAATGTACTGAGAGGGGAGGGGTGAATCAGTACTTCAAAACTTTTCTTCAATAATAACTTTACTGATAAACATAAACTGAATACTATAGATCTCATAATATATAATGCTGAAACATAATAATAGAAATAACATTCATACACATTTCACTCCATAACACAAATATTTTGGTTATGCAGAAACTCTTGGTTAGAGAGAAAAACTACGGTGGGGATGGCACCCACAACTTCGCTACTACAATAATAAAGGTTGCTCGGCTAGAGCTACATGTTTAGCTATTTTTGATAGCTTACCCTATTAGGAGTATCAAGATCTTTAGATCTACCTTGCTAAAGGGTTTCACAACACTGATACAAAATGTTGTACCTGATTAAAGGCTTTACAATTTATAGACTTTGTTAGAGTCTTTTACCCTATTAAAGGTTTCTATTACAACTCAAATGATTCAATTAAATCTTTACAAAATATCTACAATTTTACATCTGAAATGTTATAGCAGACTCTATGTGCTCAATATGACATTACCTTGCTCATAGCATACCTCAGTAATTGATAAATCAACTTGGTAAACCCTTCTATTTACTCTGTCCCATAAATTGTTCTTTGAAGACTTTCTCGGTGACCTCTGAATATCTCTGTCATTCTTAGCAGTCACAACACATTGTCTCTCCTCCTCTGATTTTCCCTTTTTACTCTTTTTATCACACATGTCTCTCCTCCTCTTTTGATATTCAAATCATACTGTATAAATAGATCTCTGGGATGGTGATCTGTTCATGCTTTGATCTTACAAACAGGATTTATCAAAGAATAAACATACAAATTATTTCATTGGATAAACTTCCTCAAAATCATACAAAATCTTGAAGTGCAATTTCCTATGTGATAACGGTTAGATCTTCTCGAGTCTTGTAACACGTTTCACATATGTGCCCAGGTTCATTGAATTTGGTAACATGTTTCTACTCAGTTCAGATTACTCGGTATTCCTTCTTTGCTGCTCGGTAGACATAGAACATTACTCGGTAGATAGCTCAGTGTATACTTAACTCCGTGACTCCTTTCTTCTGTAACTGACTACATTAGTGCTTACCGGCTGAATATTTCGATAGTGTTAATCGACTAGAGTATATAGGATGACTTTGGACATAAAACTAATGACAACTTAATAAGTAATAACAATCTCCCCTTTTGACATTAGTTTGGTATGTTTGACAAAACTCTTATCAAAGTCATAACTCAAAATATATATACTTACAAAATTTGACTAGAATGACAGTATATACAATTGTCAATGAATAGTATCATATTCAAATATATACTCCCCTTATCAATATATTGTAATACTCGGTGTCTCCTGCTCTGTGTTCTATGCTCCCCCTGTCAAATTCAACTGTGCACTCGGATACACTATTCTACTTGATACACTCCCTCTTATACTCAGTTTACTCCCCCTTTTTGACAAACATCAAAACTAGTTACCATTCGGTGGGGGCAACTGATCAAAAATAGATTTGTACTTAGTTCGAGCATCGGTGAGAGCATTGGTAAGTGCACCCTTGACACTTTCCATTAAAGAATTATGAGTTGTAATATCAGCTAAAAGTGAAATCAGACCATTTAATGTGCTTCCCTCGGCTTGAGTGGACAACTATGTAGCTCGGTTAATCTGCTCTTGGACTGATGAAAGATGGGGAATAAATAATGTCTGAAGAGTCATGATATCCATCCTAATTTTATGCTCTTCATTTCGAAGTTCCAACTGTTGATCCATAAGAGTTTGCAACTTGGTATAGAAATTTTGAACAGAATTTCGCTCGGTGGTCAATTTATTTGAGAGATTTGAAATCTCTTGTTCAATGACTTCGGTCTTATGTTTGATATCCTTGATAAATATTGGAAATGTACATAATTTTTGGAATAAATAAAGAATGTGCTTGAGTTGAGGGGACAACTCAGCAATGAATCCAACAAGCTTGACTTTACCGATACAAATGGCTTTCTGCACTTCTTCAACCATTTTGGCAGTTAGCTCTTTGTCCTTTAATTTGCTAAGGTATTCTGATGCGTCTACTCCTAATGCTTCTAATTTAGTGAGTAGTTCATCCAATTGTATATGGATGGCAGCATCTTTATTCATGGTAGCTTCAGGTAGCATGTTTTTTAATAATGCTTTAACCTTTTGAAGTACTTAGTTCTTCTTCTGAATAGCCATTTGTCTTTCTTGCTCTGCTTTGGCTTTGCATAGCTCTCCGAATTCAATAAATGCTTTCCCTTTCAGTTTGGAAATGTCAACATTGGGCAACACAATAGGTTTAGATAGATCTACCTTGAAACTATGTTTTTTCATTTTATTTTCCTTGGATGATGAGGCTTTCATTGGTTGAACTAGTACAATGGCTTTGGAGTCTTGTACATCCTCGGTAGGTTGCTCAATAGAGACAACACTTTTATTGGTTCCTTTAGCCTCTGATGAGTCCTTTGGTGATTTGGTGCTTGGGATCTTAGTAGCAATAGTTTCAGTGCATGCAGGTGCTTGAGAAGTTTGTTCCTCGGTGCCCTAAGAAGTAGATTCTCCTTTTGTAGACTATTGACCCTCTTTGCCTTGATTAGTGTCCTGAGGTTGCTCGGTGATCACTTATTGGGTTACCAGAGCATAGGACTTAACTTGTTCCAAAACTGATTCACTTGATACCATTTTGGCATAAGCATTTCCTTCTATCATTTCTTGTTCCTATACCTCAGTATCCATGACATCCTCATCTTGTTGAATAGTTATAGAAGGATCTTGCTCAGTGATGTCAACAATTTCTACTTCACCTTGAGTTTCTTTAGTCTAAATTCTAAAGATTTCTTTCCATTTTTCTTTTGTCTCCTATTCAACTTCAAGATAGAGTCCATTCATCATTTTCAGGGCTCTTTGCTTCACTTGAAAGTTTGTTTGGTAGTTTTTCAAATGTTTTCTTATATCTTCTACCAACATGTCTGGAAAGAGATGTACCAAAACTCTTTCTCTTATTTGCTTCTTTGAGTCCATAGCATATTTCCATCTGTTGTCAATATGAGAATATAATGCATTTGGAAGAAAATTACTTACTTCCAATGGAACTACTCAGAATTTAAGAAGTGTACATACAACTGACTCTTCTATTTGCCTCTTTTCTTCTTCTGTTCGAGAGTCATATTTGACATACCTAAATGACCCAAATCCACCATATTGTTTCAAATTGGCATAGAAGTTGTCAACACTGTGTACATCTTCCTTTGTGCTTTTGACAATCTGAAATGTATTTTTGTCTTCAAATTCTATGTCACTTGACTCCTTATTCAAAATGAGTCTCCTGGTTGACTTTCTATAAGTCTTAGTAACCTTAGGCAATTCAACAATTTTATGCCTCTTACTGGGTGACACTACAAATGATCTAGTGTTGGGTCTTTTTACTTGTGGTGTCAGTGATACCTTAGGTGTATCATGTTTCTTTCTTTTCAATACTTTGCCCTTAGGCAACTCGGTGCTCAAAGTAATTGCTACTTCTTGAGCTTCAAATTCTTCCTCTATTGAAAGTAGCTCATCTGTTGACTTAGTAGGTGTGGAGGTAGAACCTTCTCCAAATTTCTTAGTTAAGTCTTTTATCATTTTAGTGGCTTTGCTTGTAGCCTTTGGTACTACTATGCTCATTTTTACCTTATGTTTTACCTCTTCATAGGTACCATATCTGAGCTCGGTGGAGTGCCTTGGAAGTGCCAAAAAGGCATCTATCTGTTGTTGAGAAATTTCAGAATCAATCTCATAACCCATAGGTGATAAGGATTGAGTTTTGGGTTCTACTGCATTGACATAGCAGTAGTCGGTGTCTACTTCAAAACATATATCATCCTTATATTTCTCCACTATCTGAGGTGGGATTTTGTACCTGTTATGCATCTTTTCTTGAAATTTGCTAAAATAATCATCCATTATATCATTGAAATTATCACCTAGCTGTTTGATAAAATCATTTATCTGATGGGTGATTAGTCGGTGTAACTCCCAGACAACATTACCAATTGATGGGAAGAATTTCTAAAAATAGAAAAACATACACACTAAAAGTGATCCAAACTTTACTGTGTTGGCCGAGTTATTCTTCTTGGGTTTCCTTATAGTGTTGAGATTTTCAAATAGGTTTTTCAACAACACTTCACATAGATCAATCTTCATGCCTTTCATCACAATCTTGTAGGCCAAATCTACGGCTGCACATAGTACACTGTTCTCTCTTGCCGATTGAAAGAAACAATAACCTATGACTCTAATTGCAAATTTTAGCTCTGCATCTGTAACATTACTCAACTTAAGACCTCTGCAATCAAACTCAACTCCAGTTAAAGTTATCAATTCCTTTTGCAAAATCATCTTCTATGCTCAGGCATGATTGAATATAGGATATCTGGTTATTAAGTGAATAATCTCCTTGGTGATTTTGAACGGTTGCTCCTCTAACCACATGAAGTCATCATGAACTCTGCTCAAAACAAATTTAACCCACTAGGGTTTGAAAACTCAAGGGTAGGTTAGGGCTTCGGTCAATCCCTTTACTTTGATATGCTCATACTTCCTATCCAGGTTTCCATCGTTGTATAGCTCATCATACATGATCTTGATTTCGGTATGACCTAGTTCTTAAACACGGCACTTAGTGTAGAATCTGACATCCTCAACTAATAGAACCCTATCTGGAATGAGAGAGAATGTAGTTTTATCGTTGGGTTCGGATGCTACCTTAGGAGGTAAGGAATACTTTATTGATGGCTTCTCAATGGTCTTAACTACAACAGGATTCTGCAACTTAGGGGGCATTTCTAACTTGGATTTCTACTAACAAAAGAGCTTAGGGTTTTATCTTGACAGAAAACACTCTTCGACTTAGTAAATATAATGCAAATGTTCACAACTGATATTGCCCAATTAACTGGCTTTTGAAAAAGTGTTTGAGATTGCTATATAAATACCTTGAAATTCACTCTGGAGGTGTTTGATCTCCTTTGAATCGCTTAGCTCTGCTCTTTGATAACTGGTGAGTGTTAAATGACCACGCAAAGGACTTTAAGTACACATTTTACCTTATCGGGCTTGGTGCAATTAGGTAAGAAAGCATTAAATGCACTCAGTTCCACTAAACCAATTACCTTCCTTTTCTGCTATTACCGACTAGAGAGGCTTCCTGCATTTATCGACTTCTCTGGTACTCCAAAAGTCTAGATAGAATTTCAAACTTGCTAATGCATCTTAGCTATGCAGATTTTGAAATTAAGTACATGATTTAAATAGGAACTTGTTAAGATATAATCTTTGAATGAATGCAGTCCCTTTATACCTTTACTAATTAATTCGAGGTAGATACACCTAACTTGGTAGGTAAGGTTCTTTCTTCATTAGTTGACACATTTTCTTTCTTTTTCCAAAATTTTTGAAATGTGCTTCTTATCTCCTCAGTATCTCCTTTGGATTGATCTCTGCAATCTTTAGCCAAGTGTCTAACTTTGTGACAATGAAAGCATGTCATTCCAGGATTTCTCCATGATCTTCGATTGTTCATTCCAAACCTTATCATGCAGTTGGCACTTATATGTCCATATCTTCCATAGCATTCACACCATATCCTTGTATTGTAATCCCTTGGTACTGTAGTATACTGTTGGTTGATATCTGTGTGAGTTCGGTAACTTGTAGCATTTGCTCGGTGTGAAGACCACATATAGTTTTTCTGCTTAAACCAACACTTCTCAGTACTGTGACCATATCTATTGTAGTTTTTGCAAAACCCCTTGAATTTTGCCTTCTGATAATTGTTAACTGACTTAGCCCTACATTGATTAGATGTGTGACCATACTTATTGCAATTGTAACAATAACTATCAGACCTAGTGACATTCAGTTGCTTACCTTTTCTGATCTAGCAAATGTTGGCAGTATGACCTTGTTTTCCACAGTAGTTGCAAATAGGCTTCTTATCCTTTATCTTGTCTTTGTTTCCAGCTTGCTTTGATGATCCTCCTCTCTCGGTGGTGTTGATCCCTTTCTCGGTGGAGTTCTTTCCTTTGTAACCGAGTCCTGCATCTTTATTGGGTCTTCTTGTAGTTAGTTGCTCATCCAACATCCTTGATGCTTCATAACTTTTCTTTAGTGTTTCTTTTGACTTCTTTTTTTCTTCAAGTCTATCTTTCAATCTTGATAGTTCAAGTTTCAATGCTTGATTCTCATTTTCCTTTAGATTTACTTCATGATGTGCATAACCCAATTGATCAGACAGATTACTTTAAATTCCAATCATCCTTGTGATTTCATCATTCTTTTCAGACACCAATGCTTCTAGCTATTGTTTTTCCCTTTCCATATCTCTTATGTTATCCTTAATTGTTCTCAATGCATCAATATTTTCATTCATCTGTGTGTTGAAGTACTCATGATCTCTTTTCATTGCTTTTAGTTGTTCATTCAGTGTTTTGTTCTTTTCTTTCAGTTCTCTAATCATTTCTTCAGTCTCTTCTGATATGTTGTTCTCAGATGATGTCTCAATTTGTTCCACCAACTCTTGTGAGTCTTGTAAATCATCAGACAACCTTCTTTTGACTTTCAGTGATCTTTGCATTTGTCTTTGCATGTCTGCAATCACATGATTAGCATGATCCAGCTCTTCTTGAAGATTCACAATTCTCCAAGATTGTTTGTAGCCTTCCATTGATAAGATCTTTCTCTTTAGGCTATTAAACCCTTTTCCAAGAGAATAGCTCTGATACCAATTGTTAGGTCCAACCAGGAAAGCTAATGTACTAAGAGGGGAGGGGTGAATCGGTACTTCAAAACTTTTCTTTAATAATAACTTTACTGATAAACATAAACTGAATACTGTAGATCTCATAATATATAATGCTGAAACATAATAATAGAAATAACATTCATACACATTTCACTCCATAACACAAATATTTTGGTTATGTAGAAACTCTTGGTTAGAGAGAAAAACTACGGTGGGGATGGACCCACAACTTCACTACTGCAATAATAAAGGTTGCTCAGTTAGAGCTACATGTTTAGCTATTTCTAATAGCTTACCCTGTTAGGTTTTATCAAGATCTTTAGATCTACCTTGCTAAAGGGTTTCACAACACTTATACAAAATGTTGTACCTGATTAAAGGCTTTACAATTTATAGACTTTGTTAGAGTCTTTTACCCTGTTAAAGGTTTCTATTACAACTCAAATGATTCAATTAAATCTTTACAAAATATCTGCAACTTTACATCTAAAATGTTATAGAAGACTCTATGTGCTCAATATGACATTAGCTTGCGCATAGCATACCTCGGTAATTGATAAATCAACTCGGTAAACCCTTCTACTTACTCTATCCCATAAACTGTTCTTTGAAGACTTTCTCGGTGACCTCTAAATATCTCTGTCATTCTTAGCAGTCACAACACATTGTCTCTCCTCCTCTGATTTTCCCTTTTTACTCTTTTTATCACACATGTCTCTCCTCCTCTTTTGATATTCAAATCATACTGTATAAATATATCTCTGGGACGGTGATCTATTCATGCTTCAATCTTACAAACAGGATTCATCAAATGAATAAACATACAAATTATTTCATTGGATAAACTTCCTCAAAATCATACAAAATCTTGAAGTGCAATTTCCTATGTGATAATGGTTAGATCTTCTTGAGTCTTGTAACACGTTTCACATATGTGTCCAGGTTCATTGAATCTGGTAACATGTTTCTACTCGGTTCAGATTACTCGGTATTCCTTCTTTACTGCTTGGTAGACATAGAACATTACTCAGTAAATAGCTCGGTGTATACTTAACTCCATGACTCCTTTCTTCTGTAACCGACTGCATTAGTGCTTACCGACTGAATATTTCGGTAGTGTTAACCGACTAGAGTATATAGGATGACTTTGGACATAAAAATAATGACAACTTAATAAGTAATAACAAAAGTTTCTATTCAAACTTAACACTTATCAGTATAAGTAGCATTAATAAGAAGCATGCACACATAAAACAAAATACACATGACTACCAATAAGTATCACATGGAAACCCAAATGCGAGAAAACCACGATGTGAGTAGAAACTCACAAAATCTATACTCTTCTGGAGTACGCTCGGTGAGGATCCATCCCTATTAGGGGATTACAAAGACACTGTTAGGTGCCACCTGGTTAAGGGATTTTCTTTAAGACCTGTTAGAACCTTTACCCTATTAGAGGTAGCCTTGTTTAAGGACTTAGGATCATCAATTAAGATGTCACCTGGTTAAGGGATTTTACAAAGGGACCTATTAAAGTCCACCCGGTTAAGGGATTTTGTTGTTGTAGTTATTAGAAAACAACAGATAGAATGATTTTCTATAGTAGCTACTCTTATCTTAATCAAATCCAATTGAATCTCTTCATTTTGACCACCGATTACACTTGCTTTGTACTCTACTAGTGCTCTGCACTCTACAGATGCTCTGCATTTCACTTGCTCTCCACTTTACTGGTGCTTTGCATTCTTTCTCAACTCTTCACACTATTTGAGCTCTGAACACTCTCTTCACCACTATGCTATTCACTTAACAGTTCTTCACTCTTCTCTTCTCACCTTACTGGATTGTCTCTCTTCAAAATTGCACTTAGCAATTTTACGATCAAATTTTTGGTTTTTGCCAAAAACCTTTATACAAAACTTAGTAGATTTGAAATTCAAATCTTCCCACACTTTCTCTGCATTCTCTCCATCAATCTCACTAGCAACTCAACCTTATCTGCCACCACAACTCATAATTTCACCAACCTCTAGATCATGTTTTGTCCTTTTAATGCGAACTAGAAAATCCATAGAAATATCGCCTTAACTGATTGCTAATTGTTGTAGACTTCACTTAGTAGTTTGTTTGATGATATCTTACCATGACTGACTCACCTTTGGTCATCACATCAAACTTACTAGTCACTGCTCCTAGATTCCCAGTGGATATCATCCTTCAAACTATATCACCAATTCACCGGTGTAACTTTTCACCTTTTGCCACCAGTCACTGATCATCAATCAGATGGATCACCTGTCTGTCTAGAGTGTAATTGATGGTTGACGGTTTAGCCAACCTTGTTATCAAGGTTGATGAATTGTATATATAGGCGATATAGTCATGTAGTTTGGGTGTCTATGTTGTGTCTGCATTATCATAGATAGGTTTGTGTACGAACAAGTGATTTATCTTTTGGTGTTGAGTTTGTGGTGAGATTGGTGTTGTAGGGAAGACATTTGTGCTTAACTAGAACTATAATCAGGCAATTGGAGATGTTATTCTTTTAGTTCATTTCTTTCGGATTGTAGTTTGAATCTTATTATAAGTTAGTGAGACTTTTGTGAGGGTTGTAGCCTTCTAGGCCATTATATTTGAGCAGTGAGCTCTAGAAAGTGTGTTTGAATGCATGTACATTCCCCATTGTAATATTTCCATATACTACTGCAAAGTATCATCTTACTATGGGTAGGTTCTCGCCATGGTTTTTCCCTTAACCAGGTTTTCCACGTCAAAATCTTGGTGTTGTGTATTGTGTTGTTTTTGGATTAAGACAAAAACAGGTTTTGAAGGGACCCTAAAACCCTTTACAAAATGATTCTAAGAGGAATAGAATCAAATATTAACACCCAAAAGAAAACAAGCTACATTGATCAGCATTAGAAACAATGGTCAAAGATACAACAAAAGCCCAGCCGAGCACAAAAAGATAGCAAGGAAACCTAACCCAAACATAGACAAAACCAGCAACCAAAAAACAACACAAACCCAGTTACATAAGGCTTTTGAGGGTCTCAGCGACCTCATCCTCAAGGACATTCATTATATCAGTAGCAAACTTCATAGCTTTGTAATCCACATTCTGAATAGCCACCTTTTTCTTCATATTCCCATGGGTCCTTTTGAAGGGTCCTTCTCCATCCTAAGCCACCTCAACATCATCCCCAGTAATGACAACAACCCTATCCAAATGCTCCAGACTATTCACCACATTGTTCATAACAACCGCAAACTGTTTGACAATTTTATGACTACTTGCCATTATAGTTTTGTGGGTGTCCTAGATCTTGTTATAGCCTTCCTCAACATGAGTAATGTGATCTTCCATCCTTTTCTTTAGCTGATCAACCCCTTCACTTGTCTTCTTGATGCAGTCCATAACTAGCTTCTTCTCATCCTCTGTCCAATTCCCCACAATTTTCTAATTACTTTGAGTAGAACCAGTGGGGATTGCTTCCATTTTGCTTCCCAGGTCTCTTTGGTTGATCCTTATCTCCTTTAGTTCATGGAATAACCATTTGAACATGTTGAAAGTGTCAATAGCATGTTCATGAGCCATGCCCAACACATTATCAAAATCCTCCCTCTTATTGTTAAGCTTGACACTCTTAAGATGACGGTCTTCAAGTCCAACTGCACCCACATTACCCATCTCCTTATTGGATGAAGTAGAGGTCGTGACATTAGGGCACTCAAGGTCCTTACCATCTTCTGCCTTCTTGCTATAAGAGGGGGAGCCATTCTTAGAAGAAGTAGAGGTGGACATAACAATGTTCTTTTGCCCTATTATACCCTTCCTAACCTTAGGTTTTGAACCCGAGGGTTTTTTAATTTTGTTTTTTTCAGGGGGGGAATTCCCTTCAAACCCAGACCCAGAAGCTTCATTGTGAGACTCACCCACACTAGTATCTTCATTATCAAAAGCAATGCTAGATATAAACATCAGGGGGAGGAAGAGCACAAAAATGGGTATCAATAAGGACCAATAGGCCTTCATGCAAGATAGGAAACTTGGAAGGGTTCTTGCAGTGGTCACTAAAATTAACCCTAAGAGAAAACATAAGATAGAAAGGGAAAGACATCTTCACACCATGATGGAAATGATTCAATATAAAAAAGTGATGACCATAAACCCTAGCATAATGACCATCCAAAGTAAGGTAATTCATAATTACCTTAAGGAGCTTCTGCTAGAAAGACTTAATGACCGCAATGTCATAGTAATTGGTCATCTTTTTAAAAAAATTGGCCCACTCTGCCTCCTTCTCAGGGAAATTTTGCACAACTTTCTCAGTATACACTCTATCTCTGTAATACTTTATACCCTTCATAGATAACCCTGTGACCTATGCAATAACAGCTTCATCGACCAAGACCTTCCGACCATGAAGAACAATCGTTCCATCCTTCTAGTTCTGAGCAAAATAGTTCGTGACATCCTGATTATGCTCTTGTAGCCTCTCAAGGTAGGGAGTAAACCCCCCTTTCTCTAAAATCTTCCATAACTTATTTTCATTCTTCAACTATACATAGCTAGGCAGCTCAATTCTTTTTCTCGCACCACCCATTCTAACTTGCTCTCTATAAAAATTACTATAAAGAATTTTTCAGAGAAAAAGTTAGACTCCAGAAAATGTTTAAAATCGCAGAAAAAGCATGCAGAATAAGTTCACATTGATTCTTATATCCTCTCTGGCCACATGTCTCAATTAGGAAAGTATCAATAACTCTAGAAACACTCAAAGTTATTATGCCATGATTTATCATTAAATTTACTCCCCTAACTTTGCTCATGGAATAAATGCATAGCAAATTCTGATTCCAACCTATCACCTCGGGTCCAACTAACTTGTTCCTTACACGTCACTCCTTTGTTGGCAAGGAAGTCAGTCACCACATTGGCTTGTCTATATACATGAACAATAATGCATCTATCAAAGGTTTTAATAATATATTTTGCCTTCTTCATCCATATATCAGCATTCCAAGCTAGAGTAGATTTTCCCTTTGCTTAAATTTGTACTGTTTAGCAAGTTTTAAGTTGTGATAGGCTCTTATAGCTTCAGTGACATTATTAGTCTATTTTCCAAGAGGGAGAGAAATAGCGGAAATGAAGTTGCCATAGTGATCCCTTAACACCCCCCACGGTCGGCTTAACTAGGGTTCGTGTACTATGTTGTTAATTTGCTTATCTGTCTTATTTGTGCAGTTTATCATATTTGTGTTTTTTAGTTAAGTTTGTTATTCTGGTGAAGACTGATTCACCCCCCCTCTCAATCTTTCCTCTTGGTTGTTGCTAACAATTGGTATCAGAGCTAGATCCTATGACAGAATCTTAACCACTTGAGGAGATCCAGGATGGCAGCTCAAGGTGTAATCTTTAAGAATGATAGTCCAAGATTTGATGGAAGTCATTATGCTATATGGAAGGACCAAATGGAAGTGCACTTGAAATGTCTTGGTGAAGATTATTGGAAGATAAAAAAGAATGTCTATGTTGTTCAAAATGGACTATCTAATCCTGATGAGGTTAAGGAAGTTAGAAACATAATATTAGAGTGAAGGAAGCATTGCTTAGTGCCTTGACTGATTCTTAGAAGACAAATATAATGAGACTTCAGACTCCACATGAGACCTGGGTTAAGCTTGAGGTGTTGTGTGAAGCTGATAAACAAGTGAAGGTTGCTAAGCTTCAGAGTTTAAAATGAAAGTATGAGACATTGAAGATGGGAGATGATGAGAACATACACTCTTTTATGGCTAAGGTGAATGACCTTGTCCTAGGTATCAGATGTGTTGGTGGAACCAATGAGGAAGATGAAGTTGTTTCTAAGGTGTTGAGATCTTTGCCATCTACCTATAAACATAAGGTTGTTGCTATTGATGAGATCCAGAGTGTGACTATTGTGACAAGAGATATGTTGGTTGGAAAGCTTGCTGCATTTGAGCTGAGTGAATTTAGAGAATCACATGGAAAGTCTGAGACAACATCTAGAGCATCTACATATTTATCTGGTAAGAAGAAATATAATCCTAATCAGTGAAAAGTACTTAGATATGAAAGAGAGAGAAGAAATATGGAAGAGAAAGAGAGGGAGTTGGATGAACTTGAAGCACTGATTGCACGGAGATTTCCTAAAGGTGTCGATAAGTATGATGGAAAGTTGCCTTTGAAATGTTTCTCTTGTAACAAGATAGGACATTTTGCTTCTAGTTTCCCAGAGAGAATGGCTAAGTATGAGGGACATGATAATTTTGATAAGCATGATAGGAATGATAGATATGACAAGCATGAGAAGCATGATCACAAGTCTTACAAGCCTAACTGAAAGTATAGGAATCAGAAGTATTATTATTATGTTGTTGATGAAGGTATTATAGATGAAGAATCTGAAGGAGATGAAGTTGTATTTCTTACCAGTAAGGAAGATGGACTTGTACCTATTGATTCCACTAGTTGTACTATTGAGAAGAAAGCTTTAGCTGCTAAAGTTGAAGAGAAAGATGAATGGGTGATTGACAGTGGTTGTTCACATCATATGATCGGTGATAAAAGAAAATGTGTAAGCATGGAAAGATATGATGGTGGAGTAGTCAAATTTGGAGATGACAAAGCTTGTGTGATCCATGGGAGAGGTTCTATTTCTTTTGATGGTAAGCATAACACTAATGATTCCTTGTATGTTGAAGGTTTGAAGCATAATCTTTTGAGTGTTGTATAGATGTTTGATAAGGTTTATGATCTAAAATCCAAGGATGGTAAATGCAACATCTTAAATGCCTCTGGTATAGAGATTGCATCTAGAACTAAGACTAAAGGTAACATTTTTCATTTGAATGCTGGTGATAAAAGTTGTTTGATTGCTCAGATTGATGAGAGTTGGCTATAGAATAGAAGAATGTGTCATGTAAATTTTGATTCAATGATTAAGATCTATTCTACACATGTTGTTAGAGATCTACCTAAGATTGTTTAGCCTTCTAATTCGATATGTAAGGAATGTCGATTGGGTAAGCAAACAAGAATTTCTTTCAAAAGAAAACAATATACATCTAATGGATTACTAGATCTTGTCCATACTAATTTATGTGGACCTACAAATGTTAGAAGTGTGCAGGGTGATATATATTTTATATTGCAAATTGATGATTATTCTAGGATGATGTGGGTTGTCTTTTTTAAGGAGAAATCAGAAGCATTTGATAAATTTAAAATATTCAAAGAAAGGTTTAGACTGAGTCTGGATTGAAGGCGAAATGTCTGAGATCTGATAGAGGTAGATAATTTTATTCTGGTGAGTTCAATTCATTTTGTGAGAAGCCTAGGATTAGAAGACAATTATCTGCTCCTAGAACCCCTCAGCAGAATGGAGTCATCAAGAGAAAGAACATAATTGTTTTGGATGTTGGAAGGATTATGTTGATTGAAGGGAATGTTTTGAAGATCTACTTGAGAGAAGCTATTAGTAATGTTGTTTACCCATTCAACAGAATTCACATCAAAGGAGATACCGGTAAGACCCCTTATGAGCTTTGGTCTGGTCATGTTTCTACTGTGAGATATTTCAGAGTATTGTTCAGCTTAAAGAGCCTAAGCCAAATGATCTGATAGAAATTGTGAATCTGGATGTTGCTAGTGAAGGAGTGTAGGAACCTGAAAAATTAGAACAGGCAAAAGACTTTGAGGTATGTAATATTGAATCATTTTGAAAATTAGATTATTGGTGATAACAATAAAGGTGTGATGACTAGAATAAGGTTAGTTGTTGAAGAAGTATGTTTGATTTCCAAAGTTGAACCTAAAGATGTTGCTAAAGCCTGCAAAGATGAAAGTTGTATGAGAGCTATTGAAGAATAACTAGATCATATTGAAAAGAATAACTATTGAGAACTTGTTCCTAGACCTAAGGACACGAATGTTATTGGTACAAAATGGGTATTTAGAAACAAATTGAATGAAGTCGGTGAAGTTGTTAGAAATAATGCTAGACTGGACTACCAAGGGTATTCACAACAAGAAGGGATTGATTATGAGGAGACTTTTTCTCTAGTTTCCAAACTTGAAGTTGTTAGACTATTGCTTGCTTATGTTGCTTATAAAGATTCTGAGGTATATCAGATGGATTTCAAATCTTCCTTTTTGATTGGTGATCTTGAGGAAGAAGTTTAAATTGAACAACCTGATGGATTTTCATTGTCAGATGATGGAGACATGGTATGTAAGCTGGAGAAAGCTCTTTATGGACTGAAACAATCTCCTAGAGCATGGTATGCTAGACTAGATAAATACTTGTTGAAATTGGGATTTATTAAAGGTGTTGGTGACAACAATATATACTTTAAGATAGAAAATGATAACATCCTAATTGTTGAAGTCTTTGTTGATGGTATAATCTATGGTGGTGATGATAACTTGAGCATGAAGTTTGCTGGTTATATGCAAAAGGAATTTGAGATGTCTATGATTGGTGAATTCAAATTTTTCTTAGGTTTGCAAATTGCATAGACTAGAAAAGGTATATTCATATCTCAAACTAAGTATGTGAAGGAATTGTTGAAGAAGTTTGGATTAGATGACTCCAAACTGGTTGGAACTCCTATGGTGACTGGTTGTAAATTGTCTAAGAATGTTGAATCTCCTAAAGCTAATCTGATTTTGTATAGATCTATGTTTGGTGGACTCTTGTATCTTACTCAGACTAGGCTGGACATTGTGAATGTTGTGTGCATGGCTGCTAGATATCAAGTTGATCCAAAAGAGAGTCATATCACTATTGTGAAGAGGATATTCATATACCTGAAGGGAACAATGGACTGTGGATTATGGTATCCTAGTAATTATGATTTGATACTATGTGCCTATACTGATGCTGATTAGGCTGGTGATGTTGATTACCAAAAGAGAAATAATAGTGGAGCATTATTTTTTGGTAAGAAGTTGGTTTCATGGGCTAGCAAGAAACAAGATCCAGTGTCTTTATCTACTGCTAAAGTTGAGTACATTGTTACTGCTAGTAATTGCATTCAAGTAGTTTGGATGAAGCAAATGTTGAAGGATATCAGAGTCACCTATGATGAGCCTACTATTATATACTGTGATAATTCTAGTGCTATCAACATGTCAAAGAATCTAGTGCAACATTCAAATACTAAACATGTGTCAATCAAATATCATTACTTGAGAGAGCAAATCAGTAAAGAGAAGGTGAAGCTAGAGTATGTATCTACAAAGGAACAAATAGTTATTATTTTCACTAAACCTTTAGCTACAGATACATTTGTCTACTTGAGAGAAAAGTTAGGGGTATCCACCCCTCCTTATGAGAACTAGATGCATTAAGTTAAATCAATCTGGTGGATTTCATAGCCTTATCTTCTTATCTGGATTAGTGAATTGGTGTTGCTCCTCTGGTGGAGTAGTTTGTTGATCTAATTATATACTTCTGGGGGAGAGAGATTTGTGTTTCTATTTTTGGGAAAAGAGTTTGGTTTTTTGCTTTGTGAGCTTTGGCATTATTGTCAAAGGGGAGAGAGATCATGTGAAAAACTTCTTTCTAAGTCTTGATCTTAGAGGGATTTTGTTGGAGAAATCTTCTTTACTTTGCACTGATTATTTTTCACATTAATATGTTGTCATCAATGCCAAAGGGGGAGATTGTTGGATATTTTTCATCCTTTTTTTTACTAGGATATGTTGATTTCATTTATGTCAACATATTCTTGTGATTTCCTCCGGTGATTGCAGATTGGGAAGATTTTCTGATCTAGTTTGTAGTGTTACTTTGCTAATCATTGTTTTGCACAATTCAATATATTCTGGTGTGATCAGATCTGGTGTTGAGCTTTTCGGATATTGCTTGGGATATTCTTGTGTATCTTTATTTCAGTTGGATCATGATTTGGTACTCCGCAAGTTATCTTTCTTTGTGATAGTTGCTAATTGGTTGTGTTCTTGAGCTTTCAGATGTTGACCGATGAAGGTTTGAAAAGTGGTGTTGGTGTAGTTGTTCTGGATGATTCTAACATGTTTTTGGTGTTTCTTAGTTATGTCCTATTTGTTTTAGCAATTCACATTGATCGTTGTGTGAGGTTTTGGTGGTTTCTATCAACTGGTGATGATTTGCATGTTATGCAGTATTTCTAATGGTGTAGTGTCTTGTGGTTAATCTTCGTGTGATTTCTTGTGGAGTTGTGCCTTTGGGAATTTGATTTAGGACCATTTTATGCTATGTAAGCCATTATATTGGTCTGGTGGTTGATATTTGTATTGTGTGATGCAATTTTGTAATTGAGGGTTGAGGGTTTAGCCAACCTTGTTTTCAAGGTTGATGAATTGTATATATAGGTGATATAGTCATGTAGTTTGTGTGTCGATGTTGTGTCTACATTATCAAAGAGATTTTTATGGGCGAACAAGTGATTTATCCTTCGGTGTTGAGTTTGCGGTAAGATTGGTGTTGTAGGGCAGACATGTGTGCTTAACCAGAACTATAATTAGGCATTTGGAGATTCTATTCTTTCAGTTCATTTCTTCTGGATTGTAGTCCAAATATTATTGTAAGTCAATGAGACTTCCCTGAGGGTTGTAGCCTTCCAGGCCATTATATTTGAGAAATGAGATCTAGGCACTGTGCCTAAATGCATGTGCATTCCCCATTATAAAATTTTCACATACTACTGCAAAGTATCCTCTCACTGTGGGTAGGTTCCCACCATGGTTTTTCCCTTAACTGGGTTTTCCACGTCAAAATCTTGGTGTTGTGTGTTGTTCTGTTAATTTTCTTATTTGTCTTATTGCTGCAGTTTATCAGATTTGTGTTTTGTGATTAAGTTTGGTATTCCTATGAAGACTGATTCACCCTCCCTCTCAGTCTTCCCTCTTGGTTGTTGCTAACAAGGAATAGATGGCCAATATTGATTTGGATTGGTGAACTAGGATTGAATGAAATGATGGAAGGGATTGAGAGGATAAGGTGTGGGATCCAAGAGATTTATCATAAAGACATTTCTTGTCTCCACACTCCTCAAGGTGCATAGGGAAGAGTCCCGAATGCACTTTGGAAGAATAAAAGGAATTTAAAATTTCTTGGGAAAGGAGGAAATATAAAATTACAAAATAAAGGATTGCATGGGAGAAAGAGAAGAGAAAAGGAAATTAAAAATTCCTTTGGAAATGAGGGAGCATTGGGAGGTGGAAGAATTTGAAATCCTTGAAATGACCAAAGTTGGTCCATTTAAGGTTTGGAAGGTGAGAGGGGAAAGCCATTTATGGCAAGGAGTTGACTTTGTTTCTAATTATGGTGATTAGGATTGTGCAAATGATTAAGGGGGGAGATTAGGTGCATTAATGAGAGATTAGAGGGCAAGTGGATAAGTTAGGAGGATGTGACATGAGGAGAGAGAATGAGTAGAGGAATTAAAAATTGAGGAATAATGATAATCAAGCTTTGAGAAAAATTAATTAGTTTAAGTGAGGATTAGAAGAATTGATTTGTTGGAATCACTTTGGTCAAGTTAATTAATTAAAATTAGTTAACTAAGTGGGGTTTAGAATAATTAATGATCTGAGTGACTTTAGAAGAATAGAGGAATAATTAATTTATTTGATAAATCAATTATTGGACTATAGTGACAAGATTTAATTAAATTAAATTAAATTAACTCTGAGAAGAATATGAATAACATAGTTAAATGAATTAACTATTTAGAATGAATAAATTAATTAAATATTTAATTTAATTCATTTTAGACGTCTACATTCCGCCCCTCTTTTATGCAACAAGAAAAATTGGCGATGGGTAAAAGACAGAAGAGAATGCCCTAGCGTGAAGACGCATGTGGTGTATGCCCCCTCAAAAATTTTATTGAGAAAAATTTTGAGAGGTTTTTCGGCAAATTCTCGAAAAAGGAAGAAAATGGTAGACATAAGAGAGAAGGGAGAGAAAATAGAGGAATGAAAAAAGAATTTGGTGGGAAAGAAAACGAGGAAGGAGAAGGAAAAGGATGAAGGGGGACCCTATATAAGCCACATGGGGCCCAAGGAGGGGTCATTGTCACACATATACCTTGGAAATTAAAGGATCTCAAAGCACTTAGGAGAGATGGAACACACTCCACATCATGAGCACCATGTTGAGAGGGTCTAATGATTCTAGCGATCGGTCGAGTACAACCCACCAGTATGTACCCCAACCTGACTTTGTGATTTAGTAGGTAGGGCATTAATTAGGGGCATAAAAGAGGGGGGAAATTGGTTGGGGTGGATATGGTGATTACTAGATCGATGTCTCCATGGGGGATTGGCACCTGTGTGGGCATTCAATGTCTTCACATGTGTTCCCTACCTACATAGGCGAAACACTGCCTGCACAAATGTGGAAGGGCCTATAGGGGAAAAAAGAAATGGGATTGTCAATCAGCGTCTCTGCTTGGCAGAATCAATGTACAAGACATGGTTTAAGTGTCTCCACCGAGGAGAAATATCATCTTCGCCTAAAAGGAAAAAAAGGGAAAAAGGGGAATAAAGGAAAATGGGAAAAGGGGTCGGGGGTCTTGGATATTAGAGTTGTTGGAATGTATTGTTTTCATTGATGACAACATATAAATGTGAAAAAAAATCAATACAAAGAAAGATATCAACTCCGGCAATCTCCCCTTAAGATCATGCACACACAGCTCTCTACCTTAGATAGATAAGACATTTTTTCAAATGATTGTCTCCCCCTTTGACATCAATGAAAAAGACATACAAATCATTATTCTCACCTAGTTAGAACAAACTCACAAATCTGACCAACTAAATCACACACTAACTACTCCCCCTGAGTAGTAGCACCCACTCATCAATCCAGATATCAGAATAAGACTATAAAGTCCATTGAATTAATGCAACTCAATGCATCTAGTTCACAATGGGAGGGGCAATCACCCCTGACTTTTCTCTCAGATATATAAATGTATCTATAGGAAAAGGCTTTGTGAAGGAATTTGCAATCTATTCCTTTGTAGATACATACTCCAATTTGACTTCTTTCTCATTCACCTTCTCTCTCAAGAAATGAAACCTGATTGATAAAATATATGTTTTGTCTTAGAATTCAACACCAAATTCTTAAGATATTGATAGCAGTTGAATTGTCGCAATATATAATAGTAGACTCATTATAAACAACTGTAATATCCTTCAACATCTGCTTCATCCAAATTACCTGAGTACAATTTCTAGCAGCAACAATGTATTCAGCTTCTGTAGTAGATAAATAAGTAGCATCTTTCTCCATTAGTAGTGCTCTTTTGGTCATCAACATCACCTACCCAATCAACATATGTATAAGCACTCAAAATAAAATTATTATTTTTCAGATACCACAAACCATAACCAATTGTTCCCTTCAAATATCTCAGTATCCTCTTCAAAATACTAACATGACTTTCCTTAGGATTAGCCTGGAATCTTGCAATAAGACATACAACATTCATAATGTCAGGTCTGGTCTGAGTCAAATATAGAAATCCACCAATCATAGATCTATATAGGGTTTGATTAGTCTTCATAGATTTATCATCTTTTGACATCTTGCATCCAATTACCATAGGAGTTCCAATAGGTTTGGAATCATCTAACCCAAAATTCTTCAGTAATTCCTTCACATACTTTAATTGAGATATGAAAAAATGCCTCTATTAGTCTATGTAATTTGCAATCCTAGAAAGAACGTCATCTCACCTATCATATACATCTCAAACTCTTTTTGCATATCATCAGCAAACTTCTTACTCAAATCATCATCTCCTCCAAAAATAATATCATCAACATAAACTTCAACAATCAAAATATTATAATCTTCTAGTCAATAATGAGGATGGAGGGAACAGCGAAAGGAACAGGGTTTGCAGGGGGAAATTTGAATTCGAGAAATGGAGGGAACAACGATGCTAGTTCCTCTGGGTCTGACTCCACTGCAGCTCAAGGACAAACATCTGATGATGAGGATGGAAGATAGGATGGGGACCCATGAACACGAGACCCTCCTCCCAATCCTAAAAACTTAAAAATTTCTCAAGATTCAAGCCCCGAGGCGGTGCAGATCGACTCATCTAGTAAACTGACTGGTAAATCATCTTTCCCCTTTGTGAAGGATATATTAGACAATAGAACAGGTAAACTTGCGATTGAGATTCCTGATTTGGTTATTGACCATAGTATCTCTTTAATGACTCTTTCTCTGGTGGGGAAATTTGTTGGACCCCGACCTAATATTGAGGATGTTAGATCCTTTGTTAAGATA
The DNA here is from genome assembly GCF_030272615.1 of Cryptomeria japonica. Classification (NCBI taxonomy): domain Eukaryota; kingdom Viridiplantae; phylum Streptophyta; class Pinopsida; order Cupressales; family Cupressaceae; genus Cryptomeria; species Cryptomeria japonica. Next base: position 283,464,213 of record NC_081412.1, read on the forward strand.
AAATGGAGAATGAAAGGACAAGTTGAATTCTGTGCCCTGCCTAGAGGTTTTTTTGTGTTCTCCTTTTCATGTGGGGAAGATCTAGAAGTGATTCTAAGTGGTGGCCCCTGGATGTTTGGTAAATCCTCTCTTTATGTTAGAAAATGGACCCCTAATATGGAACTAAATGACTCTTTTTTTGAATCTGCTCCGGTGTGGGTTAGGTTGCCTAGGCTACCATTGGAATACTGGGTGGAGGATGTTTTCTCAGGAATTGCTAACTCCTTTGGGGAGCTTATTGTGATAGACCCAATGACCGTAGCTTGTAAGAGATTGGCGTATGTGCTCATCTACGTCAACATATCACAGAATATGGATCTCCCAAGTACTATTGACATAAACTCTAAACTTGGGTTATGGGAACAAGCCATTGAATTTGAATCTCTCCCTTTTGTGTGTTTCTCTTGCAAAAAAGTAGGTCACTGGGCTAAGGCTTGCCCCAGCAACCCTAAAAGACCTGTGATTAAAGAAAAAAATATTCACAAACCGGTTTGGAAAGAAAAAAATAACAACAAAGATTGCAACAAGTTAGAAGAAAAAAGTGGAAACCTGGTAAACAAACCAGAACATCAGAAAGTTGACTCCACTAACCCTCCTAAAGACCCCCCCCTGAAGGGGAACAAGAAGAATGAAACCAAGGAGTTTGAGATCAAAATAGGCAATACCTTTGAGGCTCTTCAGTCACAAGAGAAGGAGAATGAAATCAGCACAGAGACACTTGAAGATAGTGAGATTGATTATATCACTGACTTTCATCATGAGGAGCTACATGAACCCATATCAAAGAAAGAAGAACCCTGTTTAGGGGAAGAGCTTCAAGAACAGGAAATAGAAATGGGAAGGAGTAATAAGTTTGGGTCGCCACAAGCAAACTTAAATGCTTTATTCCAAAACATAGAAGTGAATATGACCACTTCATCCCAGAAAAGAGAAGATCTATGGAGCAACATGCAAGATGAATTTAGAGCAAAACAATAGGAAATGGAAAGAAAATTAAGACCAAGAAGGTAGGAGGTCCTAATGGAGTAAAAACTAGAACCAAATCTAAGGCCGATTTTGGGGCCTCAAGATCCCCACCGGGACGCAAAACTATGAAATGGCATAGGGACTAGGAGAGTAAGCAAAACATAGCTGATGGAAGGCAACAAACTATCAAGGAGTCTTGCCCCCAGGCTTCCAAATGAAAGTAATATCTTGGAACATCAAAGGCCTAAATGGTCTCAATAAACAAGATATATTAAGGAACCTTATTCGAGATCAAAATCCGGATATTATCCTGGTTCAGGAAACGAAAATGAGTAAAGAGAAAGTGGAGAAATTAAAGTTTTTTAAAAATGGAGGGGTCTGTGGCAGTAGCTCGAATGGAGCCTCAAGAGGGGTTGCTATATTCTGGAATAAAAGCACAACCTCTAGAGATATGATAGATGTGGATGGCAATATTTTATCCCTAAAAGCTAAAAGCATCTTTGATGGTAAGGAATTTGTTATCACTAATATCTATGCCCCTAACTCCAAATCTACTAGAAGTAAATTCTGGAATAAAGTTTAGCATAAAAGGAAAAAATTCTCTATGCATAGCTGGGTTGTGATGGGAGATTTCAATACTCGTCTGCAAGACATAGAAAAATTTGGAGGTAGTCAAGCTCAACCAGATAGCAGATCTGACCTGATGGAATTTATTAATGACAATGCTCTCATTGACTTGGATCTCAATGGGGCTTCCTACACTTGGTCTAACCGAAGAGATGGTGATGGTCTTATCTAGGTAAGACTTGATAGATCCCTTCTCTCTAATGATTGTATTCTTTCTCATAGTTGTTCCCTTTCTATTATTAATAGAATTGGGTCAGATCATTATCCCATTTCCTTTGTTGCTGAGAACTCTAAGATAATCAGAGATTCCCTTTTCGTTTCGAAAAGATGTGGATCTCCCACCCTAATCTTGAAAATTCCATTGCTGAATGGTGGAATCTTGATGTTAATGGAGCTACCATGTATAAAGTTGCCAAAAAACTTAAATATGTCAAAACCAATATTAAGACCTGGAACAAGAAGGTCTTTGGTGATATCTTTGATTCAAAGAAAAATATAAAGGAGGAACTGGACCAGATACAAAATTCCATCCAGAAAGAAGGCTACAAAAAGTATTCCAAAGCCATGGAAGATAAGCTCCTAGGCAACATCCACAACATTATTTCTAGGGAAGAAATATATTGGAGATAGAGATCCAGGGCCATATGGCTGAAGGCAGGGGACAGAAACACTAAATTTTTCCAAATGACTTCTCTAAAACATAAGGCAGCAAATAGAATCACAGGACTAACTGTTGAGAACAACACTCTGCTTAATAAGGATGAAATCAGGGATGAAGCTGTCAGATTCTTCAAGCAGCTCCTTTCTAGTAACAAGGACCTTGATCAGACCCACCAACTCAATTTGGTTAATAATATTCCTAAGATCATAAACCCTATTCAGAGTAAGGCCCTTACTGCCATCCCGTCTGTTGGAGAAATCAAAAAAGTTGTCTTTTCTTTTCAAGGGGATAAAGCTTCGGGCCCTGATGGCTTCCCTATGTTCTTCTTCCAAGAATTTTGGCATATTGTGGGGGAGGATACAGTTAATGTGGTTAAAGAATTTTTTGGATCTAGAAGAATCCTTAAGGAATTGAATTCCACTTTTATAGCCTTAATCCCCAAAGTTGCTGGGGCGGATTCTATGGTAAAATTTAGGCCAATTAGCTTATGCAACTCTTTCTACAAAATTATATCCAAAGTTTTGACTACTAGAATTTTGGCGGTGCTTCCCTTCATCATATATAAAGAGCAAAAAGGCTTTGTTCCTAGTAGGTAGATTCTGGACTCAATCATTCTTGTTCATGAGAACATTCATTCCCTCAGTGCTACAAAGAAAGAAGTTTTCTTGATAAAGCTAGATCTAACAAAGGCTTATGATAGAGTTGAGTGGGATGTTCTCTTTAAGATCATGGGAGCTTTTGGTTTTGATGATAAGATTATCAAAATAATCAGAGAACTAATCACTACTCCTATGTTCTCTATTTTAGTTAATGGATCTCCAACAAACTTTTTTAAAACTTCTAGAGGGCTAAGACAAGGAGATCCCATATCTCCTATCCTTTTTACCATTTTGGCTAAAAGTATGAGCAGATTGATTCATAAGTTGAAACAAAGAAAAACTATCAAAGGTCTTCAACCTTCCTCTACCAATGTTTTTTGCACTCATCAATAGTTTGTTGATGACACTATCCTCATGGGATATTCTTCAGTCAAGGAGGGTGATGCCTTCAAAACAACTCTCAACTCTTATGCTTTGGCAACTAGTCAGCAAGTTAATTGGGACAAATCGGCTATGTACTTCCTCAATACTCTGGTCATAAGACAACAAAAAATTGCTAACATTATTGGGTGCAGCGTGGAAATGCTCCCTTCCACCTATCTGGGTCTTTCTTTAGGGTTGGCACCCACAAATTCCTTCTGGAATATGATCATTGATAAAATTAATAAGAGACTTGTAGGATGGAAAGGCTCAATGTTATCTCAGGCTGGGAAAATGCAGCTCCTCCAAGATACCCTTCAAAATCTCCCTGTTTATGCCCTCAGTCTGTTTGGTATTCTGGCTAAATTTGTTGAAGCTATGGAAAGAATCTAGAAGAGATTCTTATGGTCAGGAGTGGAAGACAAAAAGAGAATACCTTTGATTGCCTGGGACAAAGTGTGTAGACCAAAGAACAAAGGAGGGTTGGGGATTAAAGTTATAAAAACCTTTAACAAAGCTCTTCTTGCCAAGTAGTTATGGAGAGCCTATGACACTAAGAAATATTGGAATCAAATTTGGTTTGACAAATACATTAAGAATCAGACTATCCAAGGAATCCTTAACTCTGAAGATATCCCGACTAGATCCTTCATCTGGAATAGTATTACCAAATCCATAAAAGTTGCAAAAGCTGGGGCTGGATGGGTCCTTGGAAAAGGTGACAGAATAAGGTTTTGGGAAGACCCCTGGATGAAGAATCAAGCCCTTTATGATCAAAACAACAGTCAAATTATTGAAGAGTGTAAAAGGAGGTTTGGGCTTATGGTATGTGACTATTGGAAGGAGAATAAGTGGGTTAGACTTGAGGACATCCATTCTGGATTTTCCTCTCTCCAGAAAGAGTTGTTGTCCTTTTCCCCTAATAAAAGCCATGATGATGTTTTCCTCTGGAAAAGTGATCCTAAAGGTGAATTCATAGTTGCTTTTGCCTATAAAAACACTTTCTCTTAAACTAACAATCCCATTTGGAGAAAAGTTTGGAACAAGATCCTGATCCCTAAAGTCAACATTTTCTTTTGGCTTGCTTCTCATAATAGCACCCTTACTCTTGATAATTTAATCTGAAGGGGCTTCAAATTCCCTAATAGATGTGAGCTCTATCAGAAGGAGGGGGAATCAGTTGATCAACTATTTTTTCACTAAACCTTCACATGGGAAATTTGGTGCAAAATGTGGGAAAAATGAAAAATTAACTGGGTCATGAACAAGAGCATCAAGGATATCATCTAGCAATGGAATTTTCCTACCAAATGTCACATCATCAAGAACCTATGGTCTTTGATCCTCCCCATGATATGCTGGGGCATTTGGAAAGAAAGGAATAACAAGATATTTAGGGAAGAGAAGTGTAATACTTAGGTAGTCTTTGAAAAAATATGTAGGGCTATAAAGGAGAACATCAACATTCCTCACAAGAATAATCAGCAATGGGCTATTATTGATATGAATGATATGGAAAAAGACATCCTTACTAAATGGAACCTAATACATAAGGTCTACAAATTGGACAATAAGAAGAAGAGAGATAACATTGTATGGAGGTTTCCTGATTATGACTGGATAAAGGTTAATTTTGATGGGGTGGCTAAAGGGAACCTTGGAAAGGCTGGTGGAGGTGGAGTTATTAGAAATGTTCAAGGAATTTGCATTGCTTCTTTTGCTTCCCCTTTTGGAACCCAAAATAATCATGTGGTTGAAGCTCTGGCCATGCTAAAGAGCCTCCAGTTAGCTCAGGAATTCAATTTTAAAACAATTTGGCTTGAAGGGGACTCTTTAAATATAATACAAGCCCTTAAAGGTATTAGTTCTGTTTCCTGGAATATTGCCAATATTATTAAAAATGCTAAAGATATTCTAAATAACTATGTTAGCATTATTATAACCCACACCCTTAGAGAGGGCAATAAGGTAGCGGATATCCTTGCCAATGAAGGGGTCAAATTGGAGAAGGACGTCAAATACATAGGGGAAAATCACATCAAATGGGAGATTAAGGAGCAATTATACTTTGATCGCCTCAATGGATCAAGCTAATATCATGATTGATTTCTGGGGAATGAGTACCAATGACAGATTTTGGGGGCGGATTAACTGCCAGATGATGAGTGTTTCTCGGCATCATAACCAAGATCATATGTGTGCGAAAGAGAATAGTAATAATAGTTGGGTTTGTATGAACATGAGTAGCAATCTCAAAACTGTGAAAGAGTCTTTACAAGGGGAAACCAGAAATTCAGAGCTTTATCCGTGGATTGAGATTCGTAGCAGAGGATATCTTTACCTGGAAAGCAGAATGGGAGGCAACCTAAACAAGAATGAGCCTTCAGATTGTGAGAATTGGAAGAGCGAAAGAAAGGTGTGGAGAAGGCTCCACAGACATGGTTTCACTGATTATATGGAGAAGCTCCATGGTAGTAGAAACTTTGTGTCTCACAGTTTCGCTAAAAGCTGGAGCAACAACAGGGCTACCCTGTTTGGGAAAATTTGGCAAATCGATGAAAATTTGATTGCGAAGGTCACGGGACTCAAGATGGAGGGGACAAAATTCTATAGGGATAGAAAGTATGCCACTGAGGCTTTCAAAAATTTCCCGAAGACGGAGGATGAGAAGGGCAACCTGGCAAAGAAGGACAACATATCATACTACACCCCCCAACAGGTAAAACCTTTCTGGCAAAAATTTCTTAGGGTTTTAATGGAATATTTGACTGTGGATGGCAGATTTATGAAAATTTACAAATATCATTTTGCTATCCTGAACCACTTCTGCCATGGGGCTAAAATATCCTTGCCCTTCTATTTAGCCTCCTCTCTAAATGAGAGCCCAGCCGACCATGCCAAAAAGCCCAGCTCCTATCCTCTAGTGCACAAGGGACTCATTCTGCTTATTTATGAACATATTAAGGATAAGGCTAGGGCTACCAAGGATGATCCTTTGATCATCAATGCTCATATATCTGAGAAATGCATAGACTCTGATTCGACTGGGGAGCCCAGCACCCCTACCCATAAAAAAAGGAAGGTTGAAACCGACCAAGATGAAAAGGATGTGCATTTTGATGAAGAAGAGGGAAAGGATAAGGAAACTGATTCTGAAATGGAGCTTAACAAGGAGGAGAATTATGGGGAAGGAGAGGAAGGGGGAAATTCTGAGAATCGTCACTCCAACCCTAAGGGCTCGAAAAGTGAGAAAGAGGCTCTGAATCCTAAGGAAGGTGAAAGCCCTAATGCGAAGGAGACTGAACAGAGTAAGGACTCTGCATATACCATTCTGGACACTACCCACAACTGCACCCTTGAATTCTTCAATTTTCAGAAGTGGGTGGTTGAAAACATCACCAGCATGCAGGGTAAACAAAGGGAGTTGGAAGTTAAGATCAACAAGCTGATTAAGATGTCTGACTCTGGGAAACAAAACGAGGAGACAGAAAACAGTGAAGCGGGGGAGGAAATGGAAATGGAAGACTGGCTAGAGAAAGATCTGATAAAAGGTGACCTAAAACATTTGGAGGACATCATTAAAATCATGAAGGAACAGGTAGAGGAGGACAAGGACAATGTCAACGCCCGGATGGCCCGAAATGAGAAAGCCTTGAAAAGCCTTATGAACCATAGCCTCCAGGTTCTTAAAGTCTCCTCCCAGAATATGAATGCACTAGTGAATCATCTGGAAAAGAAAAACCAAGAGAAGAACCTGGTAATTATAGAAGATGCTCCTACTTCCAGCCTAACCCACCAGACCCCTAGGCGCAGAACCAGGCAGACTACGGCTGAGAAGGACACGAAAATGAAAGAGAGTCAGATTGCTCAAGAAAACACTGACTTGAGGGAAGCAGCCAAGGCAATGATGCTCTTGGTGTAGAATGCAAAAGAAACCATGAAGAGTTTTTTAATTTCTTGTAATGTTGGGCTTGGGGTCAATTTCTTGCTGGCCTCTTGCTGTCCTTTTCTCTGTTGCTGATTTTTTTGGTGGTCTTTTGCAGTCGCTGTTTTTTGTTTCTTTCCTAAATATCTTTCGAATGTAAATGGGTTTTGGGTCCCTTAAAACTTGTTTTTACTTAATAAAAAACAATCAAAATATTATCATTATCAATCTTGAAGTATAAGTTACTATCAACAGTACCTTTATAGAATCCCAGCTTCATCAAATACCTATCCAATCTAGTGTATCAAGCTCTAGGTGCTTGTTTAAGTCCATACAATGCTTTCTTCAATCTACATACCATGTCTCATTCATCTGTCAATGAAAATCCATCTTGTTTCTCAATGTATAATTCCTCTTCCAATTCACCATTCAAAAAGGTTGACTTCACATCCATCTGATATACATTCAATTTCTTATGCACAGCATATGCAAGAAATAATCTAACAGCTTCAATTCTAGCTACTGCAGAAAAAGTCTCCTCAAAATCAATACCTTCCATTTGTGAATATCCTTTACATACCAGTCTTGATTTGTTTTTGACAATTTCTCCATCTTCATTCAGTTTATTCTGGAACACCCATTTAGTACCAATTACATTCTTGTCTTTCGGTCTTGAAACAAGTTCCCATGTATTGTTCTTCTCAATTTGATTTAACTCTTCTTCTATAGTTTTTACCCAATTTTCATCTTTACAAGCTTCAGCAACATCTTTAGGCTCAATTTTGGAAATCAAACATGTCTCTTCAACAATAATTCTTCTCCTAGTCATTATACCTTTTTTTTAATCACCAATAATTTGATTATGTAAATGATTTAATCTTGCATACCTGGGGGTCTTTTGATTGTTCTATTTTTCAGTCTCTTGATCTTCTTCACAGTCAGCAGCATCTGGATTTACTGACTCTTCTGGATCACTTTGTTTCATTCTTAGAGTCTACACTTTCTTTGAACTAACATCTTGATCATCAAATTCATATCTGCATGATTTAATACCAATTGTTGGCAACAAGAATGCAGGAAAATTAAGAGGAGGGATGAATCAGTTTTCACCAAACTTAAAATAAATTAATCTCAATTTCATATTTGATCAAGAACACAAATAGAAAAGATAACCACCACATCAACAACACATATAACACACAAATATGTGACGAGGAAAACCTAGTTAAGGGAAAAAAACACGGTGGGAACCTACCCACAATATGATGATACTTTACAGTAGTATGTGAATATATTACAATGGGGAATGCACATGCATTCAAGCACACTGCCTAGAGATCATTGCTCAAAAACAACAAAGGGCAACAACGTTGGAAAGGGTCACTACCTTAAAGATTGAACAACAATCTAGATTACATGAACTAAAAGAATAGTATCTCCAAATGCCTAATCACAGTTCCAGAGATTGATTGTTTTTCACATTCATATGTTGCCATCAATGCCAAAGGGTGAGATTGTTGGCTATTAGAGTTGTTGGAATGTGTTGTTGTCATTAATGTCAACATATTCCTATGTTCTTGTGCTCCTATGTTGTAGAGAGTTGGTTTGGTTGTAGATATGTTGATGCGGATTAATGGGTTTTGAGATACTTATCTCTAGTTGATTCATTATGAGTTTCAGTACTCTAGAAGGTGATTTCATCAAGTTATGTGATCTAGTGTGATGATTGGTTTTTCTGTTGGTTCTATATTGCAAAGTTGTGATTTCTGGGTTGTATTGCTCCGAAATTGATTCTTTATGTTGTGCAAATTTTGGAGAATGTTTCAGATGTTCGTGTGTGTCCTCAGTTTAAATGGTTCATGATCTTTTAGTTTGTCAGTAAGTTATGTTGGTGTTCTTGAGCTCTGGTGGTGAAATGATGATGATTCTAGTTATCTGATTTGTTGTGGAGGAATTCACGTTGCTTGTTGATGTTCTTTGATCATGTTCTATGTGTTTTGGTAGTTCGTTATGCATGTTATTGAATATTTTATTCTTCTGATGGTATTCTTTGTGTTATACGACTTTCTAGATGACTCGATGGTTCTTACATGTTGTGAGTGATCTTGGCTAGTTATTCGGTGGTGTTGTGTGTTTGAGGTTTTGATTTGGTTCCATGCTATGTCCTTGTCGACATTGTATTGGTCTAAATATTGATTTATGTATGTGTGATGTAATTTTGTAATTAGGCCTTATGTGTTGAGTTGACCTTGAAGTTAAGGTTGATGATTTGTATAAATAAGTGTTGTAATCATGTAGGATGTATGTTTGTGGTTGTGTTTGAGATCTATGAGAATATTGTATATGCAAACAAGAAAATTGATCTTTCGATAGTATGGAGAAGAGAAGAGATGTGTTGTTGTGCAGACAGTGTTATTAACTGAAACTATGATCAAGCATTTGGAGATGCTATTCTTTCAGTTCATGTAATCCAAATCATTGTCTGGTCTTTGTAAGGCAGTAAGCCTTCCCAAGGTTGATACCCTTTGTTGTTTTTGAGAAGTGAGCTCTAGGCAGTGTGCCTAAATGCATGTGCATTCCCCATTGTAATATTTTCACAAACTACTGCAGAGTCCCACCATGGTTTTTCCCTTAACCAGGTTTTCCATGTCAAAAATTTGTGTGTTGCTTATGTGGTGGTTATCTTTGATATTGTTGTTCTTGATCAGATCTTAAGTTGAGATTAATTTGTTTTAAGTTTGGTGAAAATTGATTCAACCCCCCCCCCCACCTCTCAGTTTTCCTACATTGTTTTTGCCAACAAGGGATCATGTAGATGCCTCAGGGGTAGAATAGGCTATAAATATGCTAGAATATGAGGGCTAATGAGGTGATTATGTTGTATGCATATGGACTTTGATCCAAATACTTCTTGAGAGAATTGACTGTTGATGATGGTGTTGTTCAAGTAGCTAGGGAGGGAAGAGCGAGAGATGTTGAGTGTAGTAGGATTAGGGTTTTTATTCATGTGTATCATTATTCAATTATTATTACGGCATCATTTCATTTTCATTATTATTTATTATCATATTAATAGTTTCATTCATTACAATTCATATTCATTTAGGGGCATTATCATCTTGAGACCATTTTTATTGCATTACTTCTTTCACTTTAGGTTCACTTTATCATTATTATTTTAGGTCCATTGATTGCATTCGTTCAATTACACTAAATTACCATTTTAGTTTCATATAGAAGCATTTATTAGACCTTTCATTCATTTCATTTTATGCATTCATTAGACATTGTATTCATCCCATTTAACATTTAGATGCATTCACTACACATTGTATTCATCTAGGCTCATTCATAATGTGTTGCATTGCATGGTGAACCCATCAAATTATGTGTACATCAAGAACAAATCATGAGCATATCACTAGCAATATTTCCACATGAATGTAATAAAGACATAATACACACAACATGGGTGAAAATGAATTTTAATCACATTGATTTGAAATACACTAACATGTAGGACATCCATTTGCATTACATACATAAGAATTCATATAAATCATCACATCATAGGCATACATTATAAGTTAAGCATAATCACAACATGATAGATGAACATCACATATCATATAGATACACATCAATCACATTAACACACCCCGCAACCACCATAAGTTAGGCATAATTATAACATATGCATACACAACATATTGCTCACATCCATCTTGCATCTATAACATATTAAAATATCATATAAAATCATAAACATACATATCATGTAGATCATACACATCCTACATCACAAAATATCAATATGCATGCATCATCATCGTAATATAATCCAAATCATCATCCATCACATATAAATAATAATAAATTTCATCAAAAGTCAATAATAAATAGTCCATATGTATCTCTCCAACACAAAATGCATCTTATCCCATATATATCAAAAAATAATAGTGTGTCCAACTATAGTATAATGGTATACCCCAAAGGATCAAAATGTCACACATAGATATGTCACATAGAGCACTATCTGGTGCTCTCCCTTTCACTTGATCCTATACATGCTCCAAAGGGACCACCTAGTGGTGCTCGTAGTTCCCTCATCCCCACGGAGGCACCCGACTCCTATCTATAGGTCTTGTGAGACCTAGTGCTCTCATCATATGAAGGATCTCTTTGATTACCTGGTACGTCCTGATGGTGGAGATCTCTATAGTACTGAATCTCATGGCCCATCCTCTCCGCCTGCTGCCTAGCACCTATGATCTCTAAAAAGATAGATCCTAATCCCCTAGGAGCCAATAGTTGTCAATAAATATCTCTCTCCCCCCTCAATTTGGTGGTGTTCACCTTGGCTCTGCTAAAATAGGCTCTGAGGGTCTCAAGCTCATCATTCATCCACTACATCTCATCCTGCAACTGCCCTATTGTCCCATCACTCCTAGCCTTCTCTAGCATCCGCTCTACCTCATTGGCCTCTATCCTTAGACTCTCCTTCTCTATGATGGTAGTTTGTAGACCATGTCTCAAACAATCCCCCTCTCTCCTCAACTGATCCACCTCCTCCTGTAGATTGTCCCCCCAATCCCTCTCCTGGTCCACCCTTTGTCGCTCTGTGGCCAGTTGATCCTCTAAAATTTGAGCCTTGACTCTCTATGTATCCCATGATAAAATAGCTTGATCATACTCAGCCTATGATACCCATCCCCCTGCTACAGCCTCCCCTTCCTCCTAGCCTCCCTCCCCTGCCGATATTTCCATAGACTAATCCCCCTCTCTGATACCCTGATCCTAAGGTGGTGCCCCAGTCTATCTGGTAGGCTGCTAAACCTATAACGTTACCTCTACTTGTGGTATCGATTGTCCCCTCCTCCTTAGCATCTATCATCAATCCCTAGCTGCTTATCCCTAGCCTCTGGCTCCTCCTGCAACCTCTCCCTCTCTCGGACCATCACTCTCCCCTTCAATGATCTTGTCTACTAATAGTGCTAGCTCATCTTGCTCAAGCACCCCTACAATCAACAATCGAGTTGACCTGTATGCCTCCCACCAATATGCATATACTCTTGTGCATCCTGGCTCTTCTCGTACCTACAACCTCTCATCCCATGCAACTGTAAGTGCCCCTATCCAACTGAGTCTCACCTCAAATGGCCCCATTACCTAGCAATCTACATATGTGTGCGCTCATGTCCCACAATGTCCTGAATAAGGTTGAACTGTCTCACCACCCGATAAGGTAGATATTGGTCTATCACATGGATAGTACACCCGAAGAGCCAACACTCACTCTGAACCCATGCCAGCTACCAATCACCCCTCCATCTCTCATTTTCCATGAATGGTCTCATATGAATACCATCAGCTCGTCTAACACTCTCTGCTAAAACCAAACTACTCTGACTCGAGTGTAATGTAGTAGGCCTCTGTAGTGGTTGACATATAGGAACCATCATCGTTGGTCATGCACTCCCAATAGTCGAGTAACCACAATGTGCTCCTAGGCCCAGATGTGAAGTAGTGTCACTCCTATCTTGGGGTTTTTGTAACCATGATATATGTACATATGCATGTCATGGTATAACTAGTCAAGCATAGCGCCCCCCTATGCATACTCAACACAATCTCTAACATATAATACATACACTGACTCCACCCGATGAAAAACCCATGACCGCTCAAGCCAAGCATCATTCGTCCATTGATCAATCTGCACATAAACAATACCAAGCAAGGAATTCGTTGAATCTGCATGACCTCTCATAATCACATCTTGGTCCTCTCCATAGGCAGATCATCATAGTCGCATATGTTGTGTAGGTAGTGCTCCCCCTACTCCAATCTATACTCTAGGATGGCTCCTTTGATGGGGACCTTCAAGATCCACCAGACATCAAGGAGTGTGATGTTGGCCTCACTTGTAGGAAAATGGAAGGTGCGGGTATGGTTGTCTCATATCCATATGAGAATTTTCATCATCGTGGTGTGTGCATGAATCTGCAACCATCTCCCCATGAACCCTAATCCTATTGCACTCAGCATATCCCGCTCATTCCTCTCCATCTGCCTAAATAGCACCATCATCAGTAGCCAATGCCTTCAAGAAGTATTTAGATCAAGGTCTGCCTACATCCAACAGAATCACCTCATTATCCCTCTTATTCTAGCCTATTCTACTCCTGAGGCATCTACGTGATCCCCCAACCCCTTTTCCCATTTTCCTATATTCCCCCTTTTTTTTCTACTTTCTGCCTTTTAGGCGGAGATGGCATTCCTCAGAGGAGGAGATGCCAAAACCATTTCTTGTGTGTTGGTCCACAGACTAGAGACGCTAATCAATAGTCACCTTTTATTTTTCCCCCATAGGCCCTTTTGTGTCTGCGCAGACGATGTTTTGCCTACCTAGATGGGGAGTGCATGCATGGATGTTGAATGCCCATGTAGGCATCAATCCCATACAAAGACGCCAATCTAGTGATCGTTGTCTCTTTTTTGACCAATTTCCCCCTTCATTTATGACCCTAATTAATGCCCTACCTACTAAATCACGAAGTTAGGTTGGGGTACATATATATGGGTCGTACTCGACTGATCACTAGAAGCTTCAGACCCTCTCAGTGTGATGCTTGTGGTGTGGAATGTGTGCCATATCTCCTAAGTTCTCTAAGCTCCTTCAATTTCCAAGGTGTATGTGTGACAATGACCCCTCCTTGAGCCCCGTGTAGCTTATATAGGGTCCCCCTTCACCCTTTTTCTTCTCCTTCCCTATTTTCATTCCCACCAAATTGTTTTTTCCTCCCTCTTTCTGTCCTTTCTCTCTTCTATCTGTAATTTTCTTCTTTTTTGAGAATTTTCCCAAAACTTTTTTTAAAATTTCTTGGTAAAATTCTCGAGGGGGCATACACCACCCACGTCTTCACACTGGGCATTCTATTATATCTTTTACCCACCGCCAATTTTGCCACTGCGTAAAAGAGAGGCAAAATGTAGACGTCTAAAATTAATTAAATTAAATATTTAATTAATTTATCCTTTCTACATTATTAATTCATTTTATTATGTTATTCATATTCTTCTCGATTTTAATTAAATTTAATTTAATTAACTCTTGTCACTATAGTCCAATAATTGATTTATCAAATAATTTAATTATTCTCTTATTCCTCTAAAAGTCTCTTAAATCATTAATTCCTCTAAATCCCCTTAAGTTAATGAATTCCAATTAATTAACTTTAGTCGTGTGATTCCTACAAATCACTTCTTCTAATCCTCACTTAAAATAATTAATTCTTCTAGAAGCCTAGTTATCATTATTCCTCAATTTTTAATTCCTCCACTCATTCTCTCTCTTGTCACATCCTCCTAACCTATCCACTTGACTTCTAATATCTCATTAATCCACCTAATCTCTCCCCATAATCATTTACACAATCCTAATCACCATGATTCGGAACAAAGTCAACTCCTTCCCATAAATGGCTTTCCCCTCTCACCTTCCAAACCTTAAATGCACCAACTTGGGTCATTTCAAGGATTTCAAATTCTCCCACTTTCCAATGCTCCCTCACTTCCCAAGGAATTTTAATTCATTTATCTTCTCTTTCTCCCATGCCATCCTTTATTTTGTAATTTTATGTTCCTTCTTCCTTTCCCAGGGAATTTTAAATTCCTTTTATTATTCCAGAGTGCATTGGGGACTCTTCCCTATGCACCTTGAGGAGTGTGGAGATAGAAATGCCTTTATGGAAAATCACCTGGATCCCACACCTTGTCCTCTCAATCCCTTCCATCATTTTCCTTCAATCCTAGCCCTTCATTTCAAATCAATCTTGACCCTCCATTCTCATCCTCTCAAATTTATAAATTGGGGTCTCCTCCCTTCATTCCACAATCCATCTTTTGTGCAAATACATGTTGCTATTATTGGCTTAGAATCATCCTCCATTCATCTACACTAGAGTCACTTTTCTCCATACTTAACCAATTATCCATTCATCAATCAATCTATCAATCCACTTAGTGTTGTTGTGTGTGGAGATCAATCCACAAATTCATTTGGGACCAATCCAAACAAGTTGAGGAGGGGTGCATTCTCAACTCCATCCAAGGTCCAAATCAGAGGAACAAGTGATTTCTTTGCAACGTATAAGGTTATTTGATATTTTATTTGAATGTTTGTGTTTATTTGGATTTAAACTAACCTTTTCACCATTGCACAAATATCACCTATTTCAGAGATAAGATTGGATAGAGATGTAGGATACTATGTGTCCCAGAGGAAGATTAGGTTGGTTGATGTGGTGTTGATAGAGATTTTATTGTTTCAAGTTCGCAAAGTTGAGAAAAGAAAAATGAGAATAATATAATCAATTTAAATAAGTATGGAGTTTTCATGGAGTCAAAGACCACAAATAAGATAGAGAAGACAATTTGAGTTTGCTATTGGAATTGAAGTTGGATAGAGGACAAAGGCAATAGTGTTATGAAGGCATTAGGCGAACTAGCGTGAATTAGAAAATTTGTTGTTGTAGTATGTTATTTCACATCTTGTTATCCACATGATGTTATAGGAAGTTCACAACACACTATGATTATCGCCATTCTCATCTCTATTTTGTAGGTGAGACAATAATTGCTACCAAAGTTGTTGTGAAACCATGATAAGAGAGGTAGAGAACACACTGTATTTATCGCCACAATGAAGATGGAGAATAAAAGGGTCATCATTTCTTCATAGGTCAACATACTGCATTGACCAAGGCTACTATGAAACCACAAAAATTAAAGTAGATAACACATCATGTTTATCGGCATAATGAGGCTGAGAACAATGTTCTTCGCTATTTCACATGTCAACTAACTACGTTGACCAAGGTGGCTATGAATTCGTGACAAGGAAAATAGAAAACACATTATATTTTCCACCATGTCATCGCCAGTTCAACACTTCACTCGTGAGTCCATAATGGATACCTTCTACATATGGACCATTTGTGAGCACAAGGAAATAATGATGGGTCCCACCATCCACATTGTTGGTGAGTGATTTATGATGGTTAGGTGAAAAAATCCTTGATTGACTAATCTTTGTATCTAAAAGGGATACGTATCAAAGAATATTTTTCTCTTCAGCCTAAACAACAAGCATGAATGGGAGTAAATTCTGAGAAGAGCAGTAGTTGAAAAATATATTCTTTAAATGGGGTTTATGTGCTTGAGACAACGAGTTGTCAAAAGAATGCAGAGGTTGTAGAGATGTGGTGAAGAAAAGAAAGTGAATACAAAACTATAAAAATCGGTCGCAAAGAGGCAGCTACAACACGTGTGCAAAACATAGTGGCAAGCAGGTACAGATCCTAGAAACCTACAACACTTAACAAATTATCAAGTCAGAAGCACATGATAGAAGGTTTGTCCTAGTAATCATGAAAAGCTTTTGAGAAGAGAGTGTGTGTGTTGTAATAGAGAAGTGTAGAAAAGATAAACAAGAAGCACGAAGGAGAGAAGATTGCATAGAAGTTGCAAGTGGGAGGATAGGAAGATAGAGACGCACAGAGGTGAGGAAAAAGAGAATATAGAACTGAAGAAAACAGAAAGTGCAAAAGGCAATACAAAGGGTGTGGAAGACATTTAGTAATACACACTGAGAAAAAATGAGAGAGAGGATAGAGGACAAATTTTTTAGTGCAAAGAACTGAGAGTAGAGACTAGAGAGAAGAGCTAGAAGATATTAGAGGTTAAGAGAAGAGACTAGAGATCTGAGAGTAGAAAGTCCAGACATAAAACATAGAAGGTAATACACACAAAGTGGGGGTTAAGAAAAAGAATAGGACAGAGTAGAGAGATAGTCCTTAGATAAGAAGCAAGAAGAAGGAAGAGAGTAGGATTGTTAGTAGAGATCAGAGAGAAGAAGACAAAGCCTATGAGAAAAAAGAAAATCATTCTTAGGTGTAGAAAACACAGTGTGTTATAGAACATCATCTGTAACAAGGTACTCAATTTATAATAGAAACTTTTCTTTTATTATAATCATCTGAGTTGGTGCTTAGATAGGGGATTGGTGCCCATAAATTTTGTAAACAAATACCTTCATTGTGGGGTTGGATTAGAGTACTATACTTTAGTAGCATTTCTCACTAAGGATTTTCCCCACTATGGGTTTTCCTCGTATATCTTGTGTCATATGTTTTCTATATGTGTGATTGTGCATAATATCTCTACTTAGATTATCTTGATCTCCGTTATTAATGTTTTAATTCATTAGTGGGTTAAATATTTTATTACCATTGTTTCACCCCCCCTCTCAGTGGTTCATTTGTGTTCCTCCACTAGTGTATGGTTAAGAAAAAAGGGAAGATGCATACAAAAACTAGGGACCATGTTTGATGATAGCATTTGGATGGATAGAATTATAAAAGTGGAAAAGTAAAAAACCACTTTGTGAGGTTTTGAACAACATCAAACACCATACTGACAAATAACAATACAAAGAAGGAAAAAATGGAGTGAAAAGGAGCAGAGCGAAAAGGAGCGGGAATCCCAAATTTCAAATTGGGAAATGGCAGAATTCCTGGGAAAGGCAAATTTCCTAGAAACTGTTGTTCCTCTGGGATCCGATCTAGTAAGCAGGCAGGAGGTCAGACATCTCAAGGGTCAGAAGAGGACAAGGAAAAGGAAAAAATGGGAGAAGAAAAAGATTCGATCCCTGGGGATCCACACAACAGAGGAAAATGGAAAAAATGGTCTTCGCTCTTTGGAGTGAAGCCGCTGGTTAAATCTAGGCTTTCGGAAGTAACGAACATTTTAGACTCTGGTCTGGTCGCTATTTCCATTCTGGACAAAGTGGTCGATATGACTATAGCTGGCCTATCTATGACATTAGTGGGATGATTCTCTGGCTTTAGGCCTAACATTGATGATGTTAAGAATTTCATAAGGAGAAAATGGATTGTTAAAGGACAAGTGGAAGTGGCGGTGCTGCCTAGAGGGTTTTTTACCTTCGCTTTCAACTCTGAAGAAGACATGAACAAAGCTCTTTGCAAATGCCCCTGGATGTTTGGCAAGTCTTCCCTGGCTCTCCAGAAATGGGCCCCAAATCTCATCCTGGATGAATCCTTCTTCATTTCTATGCTAGTCTGGACTCGCCTCCTGGGTCTTCCGCTCGAATACTGGAATGAGGAAGTTTTCAAGGGCATTGCAAAATCCTTTGGAGAACTCTTGTCGATTGACCTGATGATGGTGGCTAAATCAAGGTTAGTCTTTGCTCACATTTGCGTAAATGTTAACCAAATGACATATATGCCTCAATCCATAGATATCATATCTAAACTAGGAAAATGGTCCCAAGCTATTGAATATGAATCTCTACCGTTTGCCTGTTTCCACTGCAAAAAATCTGGGCATTGGGCAAAATCTTGTCCGCTCAAGAAAGGCAAGGAACTCAAGATTGATAGTAACACTAAGAACAAAAAGATCTAGCAAATGACAAACAAAAAAGCAAATTCATCAACATCTGAGTGTAACCAAAAAAAGGATGCAACGGAACTTATGAATGAAATCAAGAGGACTGGGAGTAGCAGTAATGATAAACAGGATTGTGTTTTCTCCAACGACTCACCAAAGAGCTCTAAAGAAATAGAGCCAGGAACTGATTTGATCAATAAACAAAACCTAGAAGCTCAGGAGAATGAAACTATTAGTCAGGAGAAGGAAGAAACCATTCCGGACCAGGAGGACGGATCAGCTAGCCAAGAGAAGGAAGAATCCTATCCAGCCTCTTCACTCTCTAAATCGACCGAGGTAAACTTTAATGAAGCCCAAGACCCTTCTGATACTGAGCCCTTACTGCTTTTAACTAATGGAATCCCAAAGCCTCTCCTTTGTAAAACCCCTACCCAAAGTGTGCATATGTTGGATGAGATTCTCTAGATACCCAGGTTGGGAGAAGGAAAATCGAACAAGGAGGAACTCAATGGAGGAATCTCAACTAGAAGCAAGATTAAGAAAAAGGCAGATGTTGGAAGTCAAAACAAAAAGCAGGGAAGGCCATCCCTAAAACATCAAAGGGAACATGAAAGATGGAAGAACCGTGCTGATGGAACATAGTGCTCCATCGAGTCAGCCCTATCCCCAGTTAAAGCATGAAGATTATATCTTGGAATATCAGAGGGCTAAACGCCCCCCATAAGTAGGATGTGTTACGAAATGTCATCAGAGATCATAAACCGGATGTGATCCTTGTTTAGGAAACCAAGATGTCTAAAGAAAAAATTGAAAGGATCAGAATTTTCAAAGAAAACAGAATCATAGGAACTAACTCGGAGGGTGCTTCTAGAGGAATTGCAATTTTTTGGAACAAAAATACTATAATAGGAAAGGAAATCATCTCCGCTTTTAATAGGAACTCAGTTTTGCTTGAGAATATTAAGGACAACTTTGTTTGGGTGTTATCTAATGTCTATGCTCCTAATACCAAATCTGAGAGAGCTAAATACTAGAAAAGCCTTGCTGACAGACTCCAGTTTGCTGATCAAAGCTGGATTATTATGGGAGACTTCAATACCCCACTCAAAGATGAAGAAAAGATGGGAGGTATCCCTTTACATCTTGATGGAAAACAAGACCTTATGGATTTCATTAATGACCAAGCTCTCATTAATGTTGATCTCCAGGGCATCAATTACACCTAGACCAATAGAAGAACCAGAGCTGATTTGATTCAAGTTAGGGTTGATAGATCTTTCATTTCTCCTGACTGGCTTTCTAAGTATAGCTACTCCCTTAATTCTGTTATCAAAATTGGCTCAGACCATTTCCCCATCTCCTTTTCTGCCAACTCTTTTTCGGCAAAGAGAAACTTCCCTTTCAGATTTGAAAAAGCTTGGCTCTCCCATCCTTCTTTGGAAGCCTGCATTACTGAATGGTGGACCTCTGAAGTGGAGGGAAAGGCTCTTTTTAGAATTGCTAAAAAGCTCAACATCATAAAAGCCAAAATTAAAACTTGGAACAAAGAGATTTTTGGGGACATATTCAAGAACAAAACTCAAGTCAAAGATGAATTAAAGTATGTTCAGGATAGAATCCAAGAGGTGGGGTTGACCAAAGATCTTAGGATGGCTGAAAATGATCTTTTATCTAAATACCACTCCATCATTTCTAATGAAGAGACTTGTTATCACTATTTAAAATTGGGTTCTTCTTTTCCCATAATTGGCTATGGTTCATTAAAAAAAATTTTGAATAGGGTGTAATCCCAAGTGCTTCAGCTTTGTTCTAAACCTTAGGGGTTTAAGGGTTTTTGATTTTTTATCCTTTTGTGTTAAACCCTCTGGTTTCTAATTTTCTGTTACTTTATTCACTTAAGATATGGGTCGTGGGGTCGTGGAAGTGTCCCCACCTTATTATTTGCCTAGGCAGTTACATTGATTATTCAAAAAATTTATGCCTTGTATGTTTTTCTTCTAAAGTTGTCGGGCCCAATAATTAGTGATCAGTTTGAGAGATGATCCAATGGCCCGCGCTATTTCGTAAGGGTAAAATGCTCACCCTTTAGGCCCGCGAAATAGCGAGAATTAACGAGGGTCATCCATGTGTCATGACGGAGGAAGTAAAGGGTGTAGCTATCAAAGGTGGTTGGAGCCCCGTGGCTTTCTTCTGGCGTATTAAAAGGTAGCACGTGGCACAAGTCGCAACAGTCGGCGGGTTAGGATTTAAGGTTCGAAGTGGGCTCCAGAAATGACCTCGCAGGTACAGCTGTTAACAATCTATTGAGACCCTGTGGCTTCCTTCTAGCAAATGACAGAGTGACAAATCAGCGCCGCAGGTGACTGGATGTCGGGTGTTAATGACAAGTAAGCGGGCCCACCATTCCTGAAAGCCTTTTCAAAAGATTAATTAGTGATCAACTTGAGGGATGATCCAATGGCTCGCGCTATTTCGCAAGGGTTAAGTGCTCACTCCTTATGCCTGCGAAATAGCGAAAATGAACAAGAACCGTCCACGTGTCATGATGATGACGTGAGAGATAGACCTATTGAAACGAAGGTGGGGCCCCTCGTAGTTTCCTTTTGGCGAATGACAGAGCGACAAATCAACTCCGCAGGTGACTGGATGCCAGGTGTTCATGACAAGTCAGCGGGCCCACCATTCCTGAAAGCCTTTTCAAAGGATTAAATGCTGATCAACTGTAGGGATGATCCGATGGTCAGCATTATTTCGCAAGGGTTAAGTGCTCACTCCTTATGCCCGTGAAATAGCGAAAATGAACAAGAACCGTCCACGTGCCATGATGATGACATGAGAGATAGACCTGTTGAAATGAAGGTGGGGCCCCTTGTAGTTTCCTTTTGGTGAATGATAGAGCGACAAATCAGCACCACAGGTGACTAGATGCCAGGTGTTAGTGACGAGTCCGCGGGCCCACCATTCCTAAGAACCTTTTCAAAAGATTAATTAGTGATCAACTTGAGGGATGATCCAACGGCTCGCACTATTTTGCAAGGGTAAAATGCTCACCCTTTAAGCCCGTGAAATAGTGAGAATGAACAAGAACCGTCCACGTGTCATGATGACACATGGTCAAAGAAGAAAGTGTGGGCCCGCCAAGGTGGAAACGTCGTTGTAAAAAAGACACGTGGCCAGTATCAAATAGAATGCGAAGGGAATTTTAAGGCCAATGATTCGATGCCACATGGTATTATGTAGCCAATAGAAAAGCAAGACGCAGACTAAAGACAAAGCCATCAGTAATGAAAAGGTAACAGTGAAACACTTGCAGGAATGTTATGACCCGTTGGAGTGAAAATACGAATTCTCGTATGAATTTGATTTTGAAGGGACGGCCGAAGCATGCGGAATTAGTGTCATAGTTAAGGCCCTGAGTACAAGAATTTGATTTCCTAACAACCAAGTGAAGATATCTTTCAAAAGATTTTACAGAAGAGCAGACGCAGAGTTATCTTTTTCAGATATAGAGCAGGCGGTTCAGTTGCAGAGCAAATTCCTTCAAGCAAGCATCAGGTTCTCTCATATTTTGCACCAATTCTTGTGTGGTGTTTTAAGTAAAATCATTCTCGTGTTGCAGGATTGTTTAAGAGTGATATTAATTTTCTTGCGTTTTTAAATGGCTCCTAAAAGGGAATTTTCCGACAAGGTTAATTATTTAGAAAGAAGTGTATATGATGATTTTTTAGAACAGTTGACATTGTCAACTAACCAGGCATCAAAGGCCAAAGAGTTAGTGCCCAGGGCTCCCAGTCTAAAGATAGGAGAAGGATTGTATGACAAGGGTAATTGGCTGAGGGACCCACAGCTGGGACTGTCCGGGTTGGGGTTATTTAAAGTCGGATTTGAAATGAGAAATTCTCTTGCCCCTCAAAATAGTATTTGGGAACTAGATGTTGGGAAGTTAGTAGTCCCAGGGGTATTCATGGATACAGACTTGTTAACCCAAATGGCATTAAATTATGATCCAGTAACAAGATGCATCCGGGATATAAATGGGAAAACCCTTGTGGAAATTAATGCTGAGGAATTTAGGATAGCATTCAGACTCAATGAGTTCACAAACTTCATGGAACCCATAAATTTCACATCATTAGCCCAAGTATACAGTGCATAGAGGAGTCATCTCAGGAATGGGCCTCTTAAAGAACTTTTTCTGAAAATAGGAGGGTTAGCAGTTGTAGGACCCAATACGCAAGAGCCTTTCTCATTGAGTATGTTTACCTTGAGGGCTAAAGGAATGTATTGGGCACTTTGCCAAGTTCTAGGAGATGATGCTGAAGCAAATATGCCAAATCACTACTTGCTAATGATTGTTCAGATTTTGAATCCTTCTCTTGCTATCACATTTGATTATGCTTCTTTTATTGCCGATGCTATCCATGGAGGGTTGATAGGAATAAATAATGGAAAGGTGGATAGACCTTTTGGATGGTATTCACTCTTAATGCACCTTTTTCTCTTCAAAGGTGGTGATTATTTTGCTAGTGGACTGGACCTAGTTAAAGAGAAGGAAGGAGAGAAAATGCCAGTACAATTATGGAGTACTGTGTTGTCATGGGATAGAGAGGATGCTAGTTTCCTAAAGTTTGATAAATATTTTGCATCTAAAATAAGGACTCTCCTTTTCTCTGATAACCCAAGAGTCCCCAAAGTTCTTCTGGAATTCATAAGGCCAAAAGAATTCGCAGAGAACATCAAAATTGTTCATAACTGGGGCGACATGTATTTATATCCAGTCTCCACAGTTTTCAGAGTTTTTGGTTTCAGGGGTACTCCATTTTTGTTACCTTACCAGGTCCCTCTCAAAGTGGGAATAGCAGAGATCCTTAGGCAAATTGGTGGCCTACAAGAAGCAGAGTTAACAGGCAGAGGCAAAGGGACTATTTTCCCTGCAGCTACCATAGCCCACCAATTCGTAATTACAAAGCGAGGCTGGAATTGCTTTGAGGATTTCCTCAAACCTTACCATTTATCCACTGCAGTCTCCAGGTGTGCTGATCCAGAGGACTTCTTCAACGGTGTGTTCAGGAAGAAGGTAGCATGCAGAGGTAGGCCTCATCAATTCCAATTTCCTGAAGACCTCATCAGAAATGAATTTGATTTGGATGAGCAGGAATTAAGGAAAGAAAAGTGGGTGGCTTACAAGAATCCTTAGATTTTGTGCATCAATTTGATGCTAGCTATGACCCATTGTCTAGCTTCTTCCCATTGGAAGAAAAAATAAAATTTTTGATTGTTTGTTTTGAAGATGTGATGCAAACACTGAAGGAGAAGAGGGAAGCTATGATTAAGAGTAACCCTGAAAAGGCTAGAATGATCCTGAGCAAGTCAGCTTCCACCAAAGCAATTCCTCCTGGTGATTACACATTGCACAAAAAATCAGGTTATAGTATGCTAGTGCCTACAATAGGGGAGCCCTCCACATCCAAAGGAAAGAGGAAGGTACAAGATGTCATTCACATCCAGGATAGCCCAAAGAAGCAAAGGGTGGGGAAGGAAGTGCAATTAGATACAACTTTGTATTCCCCATCCCAATCCCCTATCCATATAGGAGATGAACAAGCAGCAGCCGAATACCTCTTGCAGTTGGGTAGCTTGGGTGAAATCGCATACACCTATGATGAAGTGGAGGAGGAAATGCCAGAAGAGCCCATTGATGCTGAAATGGACATCATTTCTACTGAACTTAAAGGCCAGGAGTGGGATCCTGAGATAAAAAAGGCAAGTAATGCCTTTTTAGCTGATGACAACTTTGTTACATCAGAAGCATTCATGCAGTTCATTTGGAAACAGCATATAAATAGATATAATGCTAGATGTGAGACAAGGAAGGCTGAGCAGCCTGATAAAGACCCAGACTTAGTGGAGGAAGAAATAAAATAGGAGATGATGGAAGAATTCAAAACCATCACTCCTGAACAGGGAAGAGATCTAGTAGCACAAGCTGGAGTGCTCATCTTACCAGAGTGGGATATTGCTGATGCTCTTGTGCTAGATGCAGTAAGAAAAGAAACTAAACCCATGGAAGGGGTTACATTCAGTAAGGATAATGTTGCACTAGTTATGTGGTCCCTCAAAAGAAATGAGGGCAAGAAAAGTAAAGACACCCCAGGGTCAAGTCACCTTGGTGGATTGATGGTAAAAAGTGTGCAGAGTATAGGGGTAGTAGAGGCTTCTAGCACTGTGCTAGAAACTGCAAAATTCAGTGTTGCAGTGGCTGAAAAGGAAGCCAAAGAAAAGGAGGCCCTCCAAATTAAGTTGGAAATGGTTTTGAAGGCTTACAATAATGCCAAGGAGGAGGTGAGAGGTAAAGATAGCATCATTGCTAGATTACAAAGCCAGTTGATGGGACAGCACCAACAAGGTGAGCCTTCAACATTGATGATTTCCTCCTCTCCTGCAAGACCTCCACCTACAAGCCCTATCATCGAATTTCCACTATCCCCAGCACCTTCCAGCTCCCAAATGATTGAGATTACTCCTCAAGAACTAGAAAACCTGAAGCAGGCTCAGGCCTTGTATGCAGGGAAATATGAGGAGAAAGTAAGGGCCACAATCTCCAATTTTGTAGAGACAATAAATGCCTCATTGCTTTACAACAATGTGGGGAAGATTATGGAGATACAGAATGAGCTGAGAAGAGATAAGGCAATTTTGACACCCATTTTTGACAGATGGAGACCTAGAGAACAAGATCTAGAGTTCATGTGTGTATCTTGTGATGAAGCAAGAGCTAATCCCATTATCAAATCCACTTCTGATGTCGCTAAGGTCTTAATACAATTGGCAACAGAGGTGGATAATGTGGATAGAAGGGTTAAATTGCTTAAGAAGGAATACACTGATCAAGTTTGTGAGTTGCTCCCAAGAATTTTTGATAATCCGGATCAGTTGAAAGATAAGCAAATAGGGCTTAAAGAGATAGAATTCACATTGTCAGCAAGGGTTAAGGGAATCATTGATCTTGATGATACCTCTTTCTTTGTTATAACAATACAGGAAATAGAAAAAATTAAATCACATTATATTTTTCTTAATTCAGAAGTCAACAAACTGAGGAATGCTTGGAAAAGGTTGACTAAAAATAAAGATGATGTGATTAATTTTTCATGGCCGACAGAAGAGACATATAATGAGTGGGAATTTAAATATTCCACCCATGATCCGAAGCAGTTGGAGAGCGCCCCTGAAAAGATAAAAGAGGTTGCAACCGAACAGCCCGTTGAACAAACTGCAGAGGCTAAAAAGAGCGCATAACTGCTTTTACGCAAAAATTGTAATCTCTTCAATTTTTGAAATAATTGTAACAAACTCTCCTCGAGAAGTCCGAAGCTTTGTGCATCCATGTTGTTATAAATGGATACTAGAACTAGAGGAAAAGGATCACAAAATTTTGTAAGAAAACGCTGCAGAAATTTATCTGAGCTTTTCTAAGTCTAATGAAGAATCAAAACTCCTTGTAATATTTATTGAAATGAATATCAATATACAGGCCATCAGTTTTGAGTAAAGCTATGTGTTGTCCTCAAGTTTGTTCACAAATTTATTTACTGTCTTTATTCTGAATAATCCAGGGTTGTTTAGTTTGAATGGAATTGCAAAGCAATCTCAGTATAAGTGTTTGTTAGCTTTTCTCTTTAGGAGGGAAATTAAATACGCGGGATCACTCATACCAGTAAATTCTTTGGAAGGAACTTTGAATTTTGAGGACCATAGCTTAGTCTAGAATGATTGAATTCTTGCATGTGTCAGGCATATATCAGGATTAGTAGAGACCAAGCCGATGGGAAGCATAAAGATATATTGTTTCAGGAGTTTTATTTGAGTTTAGGTGACTCAATAACCTTGGATAAGGCATTGGTATTAATCGAGGTTGTTTATTGCATACTTTGTTGATCAAAAATGCTGAAGTTAAGTACAGTTTCTATTCTTTGTCTTCAGTTGATTTCAAGGTGAATAAATCCATTGGTTTTCTGGACTGGTTTGCTATGGGTTTATTGTTTAAAAGTGTGAAATTAATTCACAAAGGTATACCCACCTGGGCTCTAAGGAAGCCCGAAGTGTAGAAGGTCTAATCAGACCTTTTCATATGTTGTCTCTGGAATTTCCTTATTTTTGATGTTTTCTCTGCACCCAGTTTAGATCATATTATCCTAAGGACATTGAAGGGAATCAAATTTTGAGGACAACAAAAGTGGCGACTCTGCTGGGGAGAGTTATAATAAAGATATAAACACAGATCTGTACCGAAACTTGTGGAGAATATTGTTGTGTGTTTGTGGGTAAGACTGCTTGTTTTCATTTTTTCCATAGTTTTGTAGGTGGCGACTCTGTTACTATTGAACCAGTCCTTGTGAGATATGAATTTTCTAAAAGAAAAACAAGCAAGATGCAAGGAAACAAGAATACGAGATCATTCATGAAGAAACATCCTCATGAAATCTTGCAAGAAGGTATGCCAGAACAGTCACAAAGAGGCCAGAAGAGATCTGTGATGCATGAGCCATCAAATGCTGCGTGGGTGCAGAAAAACAATAGTACTAGTAAGATGCTTGATCGACTTGTTTATGCAAAGTCAAATTCATCTTCTAGAGATTCAGAGCATGATATTTTAGGTTTCCATTTAGGATTGTTTGGAAATATTGATGATGCCCCTATTTTAAATCGAGATTTATCTCATGTTAGTGTTTCTGCAAAAAATAGAACCAGTTCAAATGCAATTAGGCACTCTGTTCCTAGGACAATAGATGGGAACATTAGCCTAATTGACATAGATCAAATTAATGCATCAGACTCTGAAGAAAACTACCCTGATGAGGATAAGATGTCTCAAGAGATTGAAGATTTAAACAAAAGAGTCCATCATTTGATCTCCCTAAGAGCCCAAAAGGAGGCAAATAAGGAAAAGGAAGTTAAAGCCAAATTGATGGAGAGGGATAGGCTCCTTAGACAGATAGCTGATCTTGAAGTGCTTGCTAAGGAAAAAGAAAAAAGTGATGAGGATGGCCCAGTGATTAGGGAGATCCTAATTCCTAAGATTACACCAGCTTCTAAGTCCGTGGCCCAGCCAATTAAGGAAGTATCTAATGACTCCCAGTTTCCTAGAGTCAATTTAGACAAAGGAAAATAGATATGGGTAGATGATGAAGTAGAATCTAAAACTGCAGAAGGGATTTCTCATAGGATCCTAGCACATGAGAGAGAGATGGAAAGGATGAGGAAGGAAAAGGAAGACCTCCAAATGGAATTGGAAAAGGCTGAGTTAGAAGCAGCGAATCAGGAAGTTAAAAGAAAGATTAACTACTTAAAAGCTCCCCCTATTACATTCCCATCGGAAGATCTTAGCAAGCCTAATCCCCAACACGTCTCTTTTCCTCAGGTCAATACTCAAACTGCAGTACATGCTAATATTGCCTCAGTAAGCCAAGTACCCTCAAATAAACAGTACATCCAAACATCTCAATCTCCAATCCCAAAAGCTAAAATGATTATGGGAAACAATAGTGCTATTTCCCCTTTTCAAAGAAGGCCAATCAATCTAGAACAATATAGGCAATTGTTTTTTGATGGGATCCCAGGATATCCAAATCATGTTTCTACTGAGCTAAGAGACAAACTCCATAAGTTTGCTAGGAACAATGCAGTCAATGCTGAGGAACATCTGAAATCTTTTGGGGATTTGAGAAATGATTATGAGATAGCAGATGAAGATGTTATTATGAAACTGTTTGTTCAATCCCTGGTGGATGATGCAAGAGATTGGTACAGAGGTCTTCTAGTAGCTGGCATAGGTTCATGGGAAGATTTTAAAAATTGCTTTCAAAAAC
This sequence comes from Cryptomeria japonica, assembly GCF_030272615.1. Classification (NCBI taxonomy): domain Eukaryota; kingdom Viridiplantae; phylum Streptophyta; class Pinopsida; order Cupressales; family Cupressaceae; genus Cryptomeria; species Cryptomeria japonica. Next base: position 283,492,791 of record NC_081412.1, read on the forward strand.
AGTATGGTGATAAGACTAATGTGAGTTTCATGCTGAATGAGTTCAATAACATTAGAAAATCTGAAAATGAAATAGTCACTGATTTCAATGCTAGATTCCAGAAAGCTATGCACAAACTGTATCAGGTAATGAGGCTAGATGATAATATGTGTCTTAATACATATTATAATGCATTTGATTCCAAAATGGCTTATATTTTGAGAGATAAAAATCCTCATAACCCGAGGGATGCTTTTAGAATTGCCATAAATGTAGAAAGTAATAGAAAAGCGTCTGGAAAATTAGGAAGGACAGATGGTAGACTGTGGCATGAAACCAAACAGCAACCTAACAAAGTTGCTAAAGAGGATGATAAAATAGAAAAACTGGTTACTACTATGAAAGATTTGACTGCTAAAGTCAACAAAAATGATAAGCCCCATTATAATTGCCAAGATAGACCTCCTAGATTACATGATATGCCATACAATACAAATTGGAAGGATGGTAAACCCCAAATTGAGAAGCCTAAAATTGCCCAAAGCCAAGACACACCAGATCCTTTGAAAGGGAAAACTGTTAATAATATAGAAAATACTCCTTGGTGTATTGCTTGTGATGGACCACATTCTCCTCATCAGTGTGCAGTGGCTCAAGCTCTGGAAGAATCTATGAGGCCAGAAGCAGAGCCTGACATTAATATGTTTGAAACCATCATAGAAAGTGATGAGGAATCTATGCAAAGTGAATATAGTGATATGCTGGATAATGAAAGGTTAGTGCAAGGACAGTTAGCCTTAAGTTGGCATCCTACCTTGAATGTGGTAACAATTGAAGATGAAGAAGTTCATCTTAGGAGGCCTAATGAGGAAGAAGTTAAAAATATCACTAAGGCTACAATCGCCAAAGCAAAACATAACTACAATCTGAGAAGCACCAAGAGAGATGCTGACCAAGGTGAGCTGGGTTCTATGTTTGTAAAAGAAGTCACAAAGAAAGGGGCATCAAGCAATGTTACTGCTATTCTTAAAGCCAGTCAAGAAAAAGAGGAACAAGTTAAAGACTTACCTAAAGGCATAGATGACAAAAATGCTGGTGATGTACAAAGGGCAGAGATGGTGAGGAAGGCCAGTCAATTCAAAACAGAAAAGGTTAAGGTTAATACTGAAAAATGTAATAATTCTGCATTTGATATGGCCCAAGCTTTAACTCAAATGAAAGTCACTGTTCCATTAATAGAATTGCTAAAGATTAAAGAACATAAGGATGCAGCTTTGTCTTTATTCTCTAGTGTATCTGATAGTGACCTAGTATTACCCACTGGTTCAGATAAAGTTGGAAAGGATCAAGAGTTCCAAACCCCAGAGGTATATGTTGGAACCACTATCACTCAGGAGCCTTCTCAGGCAGATCCCTTCTATGTTACTTTGCTAGTAAATAACCGGTTGATTAAAAACTGCATGATAGATTCAGGAGCAGCTACTAATGTAATGCCCTATGGTGTTATGAAAGAATTAGGGTTGTCAGTAACCACTGTGTATGGGAAATGTTATGCCATGGATAACAGAGAAGTGCCTGTGATAGGTACAATGAAAGATGTAGAAGTAAAAATAGCTGCATTTCCTGAAGCCACTTATAAAATGGATGTTATTGTTACTGATACTAAACCCCACTATGGTATGTTACTTTCTAGGCAGTGGGCGGCAGCAATAGGGGGAAATGTTCAACTGGACTTGTCTTATGCTACTATTCCTATTGGTGGCAATCAGGTCAAACTATACAGGGAGCCACGGGCTCCTAAGGTAGTTGAGAATGTGGACCCTAGTATGCTTAATTGTATGATTGATGTAGATTTAGACAATTTCAGACTTCAACCAATATCACCTCAATTGAAGAATACTGACCCAATTGTAGTCGAGCTACAAGCACAACAGTATGGGTTGTGGCAAATGTATTTCGATGGAGCTTGCTCCAAAGAAGGATCTGGCGCAGGGGTTCTTTTTGTGTCCCCTTCAGGTATAACTTTCAAATACTCATTCTTATTGGCATTCCAGTGCACAAATAATACTGCAAAGTATGAAGCCCTATTATTAGGACTTGAGGTTGCAAAAAGGCATGGAATCCAACTGTTGAAAGTAATGGGGGATTCAGAATTGGTTGTCTCTCAGGTGAGATCTAGATATGCATCCAAGAATGATAGATTGAAGCAATATAAGCATGCTGTTTGGGATGTTATTGAGCATTTTGATGCATTTTCTATTAATTGGATAGAGCGAACAAAAAATATTATGGCAGATTTCCTAGCTAATGTTGCTTTGAAAAATGATGATGCAACGCTAACCGGTATTTCCGTAGAGGAAATAAAATCTAGGTTGGCTATCCCTGATAATGTGTATAATTGGCAAGTTTTTGCTGATGATGATGATATTCTTAGGTTCATCCAATGTGTTGATGATTATGATGGACAAAATATTGATTGCAATGCATTGGTGGAAGTGGTGGATAATAGAGAGATAGTGCTTGGAAATGATGTTGTCCAGTTGGAAACCAATGAGATACCTAAAGGGTTGGTGGAGCTAGAGAGTATGTTTAGTTATAATGATAGTCATTTACACCAGCAATCTACCACCAAGTTAGAAGAATTGGAGGAGATAAACTTGGGGACAGAATCATTCCCCAAGTTGGTATATATTGGAAAGAAATTACCCCCTCATGTTAGGATTAACCTGATCAATTTATTGAAAAGGTATAAGCATGTCTTTGCTTGGTCTTATGAAGACCTAAAGGCATATAGACAAGATCTTTTTCAGCATGAAGTTCCCTTACTTCCAGATGCTAAGCCTTTCAGACAGAAATAGAGACCTATCAACCCCTTATTAGAAACTAAAATGCAACAAGAGTTAACTAAATTGAGAGAAGGGGGAATTATCAAACCAATAAGACATTCTTCATGGGTCTCTAATCTGGTCCCAGTAAGAAAGAAGAATGGATACATCAGATTGTGTGTTGATTTTAGGAATCTTAATGTTGCTTCCTTAAAAGATAATTACTCATCCCCAAATATGGAAGCAATGCTACAAAGAGTGACAGGATGTGATCTTTTATCCATGATGGATGGTTTCTCGGGATACAATCAAGTGCTTGTAAAGGAGTCTGAACAGTTTAAAACAGCTTTCACTACTCCATGGGGAACCTATGTATATGTGAGAATGCCATTTGGATTAAAAAATGCAGGAGCTACATTTCAGAGAGCTATGGATGTGGCTTTTAAGGAATTCATAAATATCATTATGGTGGTTTACCAAGATGATTTAACCTGTTTCTCAAAGAGAGTTGATGATCATTGTGGACATCTAGAGAAGGTGTTCGATAAAGCCTTGGAATTTGGTGTATCACTGAATCCCAAGAAATGTCATTTTGGGGTCACTGAAGGAAAGTTATTGGGACACATAGTTTCCAAGGAAGGGGTAAGAATAGACCCTAAAAGAATTGAAGCAATTAACAGAGTGTCTGAACCTAAAAATGTGAAAGGTATCCAATCTTTTTTAGGCAAAGTGAATTTTGTCAGGAGATTCATTGCAAACTTTGCCGAGATAGTGAAGCCTATTGTCAAGTTGCTCAAGAAGGACACAAAGTTTCATTGGGATCAAGAAGCTTCAAAAGCTTTTGATGAGATTAAGAAGGCAATCCAGGAGGCACCAGTGTTGAAATCTCTAGATTATGGTAAGCCTTTTTCTCTGTTCTCTTTTGCTTCATATCACACGGTGGCTGCAGTATTATTACAAAAGGACAATGAAGGATATGAACATCCCATAGCCTTCTATAGTAAATCTTTGCAGGCGGCAGAACTAAAATATGAAACCATGGAGAAACAAGCTTATGCCTTAGTTAAAGCTATTAAAGTTTTTAGGCCATATCTGGTGAATGCAAATATCATTGCTTATGTTCCACATGCTGCAGTTAAAGATATTTTGTCTCAATCTGAAGTTACTGGTAAGAGGTGTAGATGGATCAATAGAATTCAGGAGTTCAATTTGGAAATAAAGATCACTAAATTAGTAAGAGGGTTAGGTTTGGCTAAGCTCATGACTGAGTCAAATCTCATGAATGTAGAAATACACAATGTTGAGGTTAAAGATGTTTTGGTTACTAGTATTGAGAGACAACCTTGGTACACAGAGATAATCCAAGTATTGAAAGGTAACATACTCCCAGAAGAAATGACACAGAATCAGAAGAGAACTTTGAAGCTTAAGTCCCAAAAGTATGTGCTCATTCAGGGTGATCTTTTCTGGAGAAAAAGAGATGGAGAGTTACTAATGTGTTTGGATGAATTTCAAGCCAAACAAGTGTTAATTGAAATGCATGATGGAGTATGTGGAAGTCACTATTCTGCTAAGACTACTGTTGGTAAGATAATACGGGCTGGGTATTATTGGCCTACCTTATTTAAAGATACCCATGCATATGTTCGAAGATGTGATCCATGTCAAAGATTTTCTTTTAAGCTCAAGTATGAAGGAGCCTTACCCCTAAATCCAGTCTCTGTAGAAGCTCCTTTTGTCCAATGGGGCATTGATTTTATTGGAGAAATTGTTGAGAAGTCAAGAAGAGGTCATGGATGGATTATAGTGGCCACTGATTATTTTACCAAATGGATAGAAGCCATCCCTACAAAAAGAGCTACTAGTAAAATTGTCATTGATTTCCTGATGGATAGTATTGTGACTAGATTTGGAACACCTGCGAAATTGGTAATGGATAATGCTATGTGTTTCAGATCAGAAGAATTTGTAGGTTTTTGTAATAGTCACGGTATACTCATGTCATACTCATCACCTTATCACCCTCAGGGGAATGGACAAGCAGAATCCAGCAATAAAAGCCTGTTGAATATCATCAAGAAAATTTTAGAAGAAAATAAAAGATCTTGGGATCAAAAGTTGAAGTTAGCTCTGTGGGCAGATAAAATCACAGTTAAAAAATCCATTGGAATGTCACCTTTTGAGTTGGTTTATGGTACCCAAGCCAGATTACCGGTAAATAACCTTCTTCCAGTGTATAAGTTTTTGCAGGATGAGGACATGGAGATATCTGAACCGATGGAAAATAGAATGATCCAAATTGTAGAAATGGAGGAGCTTAGGACTTCTGCCCATAAGAAAAATCAGAAGATCCAGTTGCAGTCAAAATATCTTTTTGATAAAAGGACATCATTAAGGAAGTTTCAAATTGATGACATGGTTCTTCAGTGGAATGCAAAAGGACAAGATAAAGGAAAGCATAAAAAATTTGAATCACTATGGATTGGCCCTTTTGTGGTTTGTGACCTGAATGGTAAGGATTCATATTTTTTGAAGAATATGAATGATGAAATGCAGGAATTTCCAGTGCATGGACAATTCCTCAAGCATTATTTCTCTTAATATCCATGCACGGTAGGTCCTTTGTTTGTATATATTTTGTTTTCTTTCTTGTTTTCCTGGTTTTGGTCTGTGTTTTGGTCTGTTTCTCCAGAGTTTCTGAGTTTTCTTGTGTTGATCTCGCAATCAACCATCCCCAGTCAGAGCCGCTGTTATCACTGTTTAAAATTGGGTTCTTCTTTTCCCATAATTGGCTATGGTTCATTAAAAAAAAATTCAAATAGGGTGTAATCCCAAGTGCTTCAGCTTTGTTCTAAACCTTAGGGGTTTAAGGGTTTTTGATTTTTTATCCTTTTGTGTTAAACCCTCTGGTTTCTAATTTTCTGTTATTTTATTCACTTAAGATATGGGTCGTGGGGTCGTGGAAGTGTCCCCCCCATATTATTTGCCTAGGTAGTTACGTTGATTATTCAAAAATTTTATGCCTTGTATGCTTTTCTTCTAAAGTTGTCGGGCCCAATAATTAGTGATCAGTTTGAGAGATGATCCAATGGCCCGCACTATTTCACAAGGGTAAAATGCTCACCCTTTAGGCCTGCGAAATAGAAAGAATTAACGAGGGTCGTCCATGTGTCATGACGGAGGAAGTAAACGGTGTACCTGTCAAAGGTGGTTGGAGCCCCATGGCTTTCTTCTGGCGTATTAAAAGGTAGCACGTGGCACAAGTTGCCACAGTCAGTGGGTTAGGATTTAAGGTTCGAAGTGGGCCCTAGAAATGACCTGGCAGGTACAGCTGTTAACAAAATATTGAGACCCTGTGGCTTCCTTCTGGCAAATGACAGAGTGACAAATCAGCACCGCAGGTGACTGGATGTCGGGTGTTAATGACAAGTCAGTGGGCCCACCATTCTTGAAAGCCTTTTCAAAAGATTAATTAGTGATCAACTTGAGGGATGATCCAACGGCTCGCGCTATTTCACAAGGGTTAAGTGCTCACTCCTTATGTCCGCGAAATAGCGAAAATGAACAAGAACCGTCCACGTGTCATGATAATGATGTGAGAGATAGACCTGTTGAAATGAAGGTGGGGCCCCTCATAGTTTCCTTTTGGTGAATGACAGAGCAACAAATCAGCTCCACAGGTGACTGGATGCCAGGTGTTCGTGACAAGTCAGCGGGCCCACCATTCCTGAAAGCCTTTTCAAAGGATTAAATGCTGATCAACTGCAGGGATGATCCGATGGTCAGCGCTATTTCGCAAGGGTTAAGTGCTCACTCCTTATGCCCGCGAAATAGCGAAAATGAACAAGAACCATCCACGTGTCATGATGATGACGTGAGAGATAGACCTGTTGAAATGAATGTGGGGCCCATCATAGTTTCCTTTTGGCGAATGACAGAGCAACAAATCAGCACCGCAGGTGACTGGATGCTAGGTGTTAGTGATGAGTCCGCGGGCCCACCATTCTTGAGAACCTTTTCAAAAGATTAATTAGTGATCAACTTGAGGGATGATCCAACGGCTCGCACTATTTCGCAAGGGTAAAATGCTCACCCTTTAAGCCCACGAAATAGCGAGAATGAACAAGAACCATCCACGTGTCATGATGACACATGGTCAAAGAAGAAAGTGTGGGCCCGCCAAGGTGGAAACGTCGTTGTAAAAAAGACACGCAGCCAGTATCAAATAGAATGCGAAGGGAATTTTAAGGCCAATGATTCGATGCCACATGGTATTATGTAGCCAATAGAAAAGCGGGACCTAGAATAAAGAAAAAGCCGTCAGTAACGAAAAGGTGACAGTGAAACACTTGCAGGAATGTTATGACCCGTTGGAGCGAAAATACGAATTCTCGTATGAATTCAATTTTGAAGGGACGATCGAAGCATGCAGAATTAGTGTCACAGTTAAGGCCCTGAGTACAAGTATTTGATTTTCTAACAACCAAGTGAAGATATCTTTCAAAAGATTTTGCAGAAGAGCAGACGCAGAGTTATCTTTTTCAGATACAGAGCAGGCGGTTCAGTTGCAGAGCAAATTCCTTCAAGCAAGCATAAGGTTCTCTCATATTTTGCACCAATTCTTGTGTGGTGTTTTAAGTAAAATCATTCTCATGTTGCAGGATTGTTTAAGAGTGATATTCATTTTCTTGCGTTTTCAAATGGCTCCTAAAAGGGAATTTTCCAGCAAGGTAAATTATTTAGAAGGAAGTGTATGTGATAATTTTTTTAGAACAGTTGACATTGTCAACTAACCAGGCATCAAAGGCCAAAGAGTTAGTGCCCAGGGCTCCACGTCTGAAGATAGGAGAAGGATTGTATGATAAAGGTAATTGGCTGAGAGACCCACAGGTGGGACTGTCCGGGTTGGGGTTATTTAAAATCGGATTTGGAATGAGAAATTCTCCTGCCCCTCAAAACAGTATTTGGGAACTAGATGTTGGGAAGTTAGTAGTCTCAGGGGTATTCATGGATATAGACTTGTTAACCCAAATGGCATTAAATTATGATCCAGTAACAAGATGCATCCGGGATATAAATGGGAAAACCCTTGTGGAAATTAATGCTGAGGAATTTAGGATAGCATTCAGACTCAATGAGTTCACAAACTTCCTGGAACCCATAAATTTCACATCATTAGCCGAAGTATACAGTGCACAGAGGAGTCATCTGAGGAATGGGCCTCTTAAAGAACTTTTTCTGAAAATAGGAGGGTTAGCATTTGTAGGACCCAATACGCAAGAGCCTTTCTCATTGAGTATGTTTACCTTGAGGGCTAAAGGAATGTATTGGGCACTCTGCCAAGTTCTAGGAGAGGATGCTGAAGCAAATATGCCAAATCACTACTTGCTAATGATTGTTCAGATTTTGAATCCTTCTCTTGCTATCACATTTGATTATGCTTCTTTTATTGCCGATGCTATCCATGGAGGGTTGATAGGAATAAATAATGGAAAGGTGGATAGACCTTTTGGATGGTATTCGCTCTTAATGCACCTTTTTCTCTTCAAAGGTGGTGATTATTTTTCTAGTGGACTGGACCTAGTTAAAGAGAAGGAAGGAGAGAAAATGCGAGTACAATTATGGAGTACTGTGTTGTCATGGGACAGAGAGGATGCTAGTTTCCTAAAGTTTGATAAATATTTTGCATCTAAAATAAGGACTCTCCTTTGCTTTGATAACCCAAGAGTCCCCAAAGTTCTTCTGGAATTCATAAGGCCAAAAGAATTCACAGAGAACATCAAAATTGTTCATAACTGGGGCGACATGTATTTATATCCAGTCTCCACAGTTTTTAGAGTTTTTGGTTTCAAGGGTACTCCATTTTTGTTACCTTACCAGGTCCCTCTCAAAGTGGGAATAGCGGAGATCCTTAAGCAAATTGGTGGCCTACAAGAAGCAGAGTTAACAGGCAGAGGCAAAGGGACTATTTTCCCTACAGCTACCATAGCCCACCAATTCATAATTACAAATGGAGGCTGGAATTGCTTTGAGGATTTCCTCAAACCTTACCATTTATCCACTGCAGTGTCCAGGTGTGCTGATCCAGAGGACTTCTTCAACGGTGTGTTCAGGAAGAAGGTAGCATGCAGAGGTAGGCCTCATCAATTCCAATTTCCTGAAGACCTCATCAGAAATGAATTTGATTTGGATGAGCAGGAATTAAGGAAAGAAAAGTGGGTGGCTTACAAGAAAGCCTTGGATTTTGTGCATCAATTTGATGCTAGCTATGACCCATTGTCTAGCTTCTTCCCATTGGAAGAAAAAATAAAATTTTTGATTGTTTGTTTTGAAGATGTGATGCAAACACTGAAGGAGAAGAGGGAAGCTGTGATTAGGAGTAACCCTGAAAAGGCTAGAATGATCCTAAGGAAATTAGCTTCCACCAAAGCAATTCCTCCTGGTGATTACACATTGCACAAGAAATTAGGCTATAGTATGCTAGTGCCTACAACAGGGGAGCCCTACACATCCAAAGGAAAGAGGAAGGTACAAGATGTCATTCACATCCAGGATATCCCAAAGAAACAAAGGGTGGGTAAGGAAGTGCAATCAGATACACCTTTGTATTCCCCATCCTAATCCCCTATCCATATAGGAGATGAACAAGCAGCAGCCGAATACCTCTTGCAGTTGGGTAGCTTGGGTGAAATCGCATACACCTTTGCTGAAGTGGAGGAGGGAATGCCAGAAGAGCCCATTGATGTTGAAATGGGCATCACTTCTACTAAACTTAAAGGCCAGGAGTGGGATCCTAAGATAAAAAAGGCAAGTAATGCCTGTTTAACTGATGACAACTTTGTTACATCAGAAGCATTCATGTAGTTCATTTGGAAACAACATATAAATAGATATAATGCTAGATGTGAGACAAGGAAGGCTGAGCAGCCTGATAAAGACCCAGCCTCAGTGGAAGAAGAAATAAAACAGGAGATGATGGAAGAATTCAAAACCATCACTCCTGAACAGGGAAGAGATCTAGTAGCACAAGCTGGAGTGCTCATCTTACCAGAGTGGGATATTGTTGATGCTCTGGTGCTAGATGCAGTAAGAAAAGAAACTAAACCCACGGAAGGAGTTACATTTAGTAAGGAGAATGTTGCACTAGTTATGTGGTCCCTCAAGAGAAATGATTGCAAGAAAAGTGAAGACACCCTAGGGTCAAGTCACCTTGGTGGATTGATGGTGAAAAGAGTGCAGAGTACAGGGGTAGTAGAGGCTGCTAACACTGTGCTAGAAACTACAAAATTCAGTGTTGCAGTGGCTGAAAAGGAAGCCAAAGAAAAGGAGGCCCTCCAAATTAAGTTGGAAATAGTTTTGTAGGCTTACAATAATGCCAAGGAGGAGGTGAGAGGTAAAGATAGTATCATTGCTAGATTACAAAGCCAGTTGATGGGACAGCACCAACAAGGTGAGCCTTCAACATTGATGATTTCCTCCTCTCCTGCAAGACCTCCACCTACAAGCCATATCATCGAATTTCCAATATCCCCAGCACCTTCCAGCTCCCAAATGATTGAGATTACTCCTCAAGAACTAGAAAACCTAATGCAGGCTCAGGCCTTGTATGCAGGGAAATATGAGGAGAAAGTAAGGGCCACAATCTCCAGTTTTTTAGAGACAATAAATGCCTCATTTCTTTACAACAATGTGGGGAAGATTATGGAGATACGGAATGAGCTAAGAAGAGATAAGGCAATTTTGACACCCATTTTTGACAGGTGGAGACCTAGGGAGCAAGATCTAGAGTTCATGTGTGTATCTTTTGATGAAGCAAGAGCTAATCCCATTATCAAATCCACTTCTGTTGTCGCTAAGGTCTTAATACAATTGGCAACAGAGGTGGATAATGTGGATAGAAGGGTTAAATTGCTTAAGAAGGAATACACTGATCAAGTTTGTGAGTTGCTCCCAAGAATTTTTGATAATCCGGATCAGTTGAAAGATAAGCAAATATGGCTTAAAGAGATAGAAGTCAAATTGTCAGCAAGGGTTAAGGGAATCATTGATCTTGATGATACCTCTTTCTTTGTTATAACAATATAGGAAATAGAAAAAATTAAATCACATTATAGTTTTCTTAATTCAGAAGTCAACAAACTAAGGAATTCTTGGAAAAGGTTGACTAAAAATAAAGATGATGTGATTAATTTTTCATGGCTGACAAAAGAGACATATAATGAGTGGGAAGTTAAATATTCCACCCATGATCCGGAGCAGTTGGAGAGTGCCCCTGAAAAGATAGAAGAGGTTGCAACCGAACAGCCCATTGAACAAACTGCAGAGGCTGAAAAGAGCGCATAACTGCTTTTACGCAAAAATTGTAATCTCTTCAATTTTTAAAATAATTGTAACAAACTCTCCTCGAGAAGTCTGAAGCTTTGTGCATCCATGTTGTTATAAATGGATACCAGGACTAGAGGAAAAGGATCACAAAATTTTGTAAGAAAACGCTGCAGAAATTTATCTGAGCTTTTCTAAGTCTAATGAAGAATCAGAACTCCTTGTAATATTTCTTGAAATGAATATCAATATACAGGCCATCGGTTTTGAGTAAAGCTATGTGTTGTCTTCAAGTTTGTTCACAAATTTATTTACTGTCTTTATTTTGAATAATCCAGAGTTGTTTAGTTTGAATGGAATTGCAAAGCAATCTCAGTATAAGTGTTTGTTAGCTTTTCTCTTTAGGAGGGAAATTAAATACGCGGGATCGCTCATACCAGTAAATTATTTGGAAGGAACTTTGAATTTTGAGGACCATAGCTTAGTCTAGAATGATTGAATTCTTGCATGTGTCAGGCATATATCAGGATTAGTAGAAACCAAGCCGACGAGAAGCATAAAGATATAGTGTTTCAGGAGTTTTATTTGAGTTTAGGTGACTCTGTAACCTTGGATAAGGCACCGGTATTAATCGAGGTTGTTTATTGCATACTTTGTTGATCAAAAATGCTGAAGTTAAGTACAGTTTCTATTCTTTGTCTTTAGTTGATTTCAAGGTGAATAAATCCACTGGTTTTCTGGACTGGTTTGCTGTGGGTTTATTGTTTAAAAGTGTGAAATTAATTCACAAAGGTATACCCACCTGGGCTCTAAGGAAGCCCGAAGTGTAGAAGGTCTAATCAAACCTTGTCATATGTTGTCTCTGGAATTTCCTTATCTTTGATGTTTTCTCTGCACCCAATTTAGATCATATTATCCTAAGGACATTGAAGGGAATCAAATTTTGAGGACAACAAGACTTTCTGGAGACAAAGATCTAGAGCCTTGTTCCTGAAGGAAGGAGATAAAAACACCCACTTCTTTCACTTAACTACTCTTAAGCATAGGGCAGCCAATAGAATATCCAAACTAACTTGCAATAAAGGTGTCCTAATAGAGGATTGCGACATTAGGAAGGAAGCTCTCGAACATTTCAGTACCGTGTTGGGTGAAGTGGATAACCTGGATTACAGTAGGCAAAATACCCTTTTACAAGCTATCCCTTCTATCCTATCAAAAGCTGACAATTGCCTCTTATCCCGTATTCCTTCTAATCCTAAAATCAGAAAGGCGGTGTTCTCCTTTCAGGGTGATAAATCCCCTGGCCCAGACGGCTTCCCCATGTTTTTCTTCCAAAAATTCTGGCACATTGTGGAGGTTGACATTTGCAATGGTGTTAAGGAATTCTTTGGCTCTAGAAGACTTCTTAAAGAACTGAACGCCACTTTCATTGTCCTTATCCCAAAGATCCCCGAAGCTGATTCTCTTAACAAGTTTAGACCCATCAGCTTGTGTAACTCTGTCTACAAGATCCTTTCCAAGGTTTTGACTTCCAAGTTGCTAGATGTTCTCCCAAGGATTATCTATGTCCAACAGAATGGCTTTGTCCTCGGAAGATAGATTTTGGACTCTATTATCTCTGTTCATGAAAATATCCACTCCTTGAAAGTGGCGATTAAATAGGGATTCTTCCTTAAGTTAGACATGGCTAAAGCTTTTGATAGAGTGAACTGGCAGTTTCTCCTCAGGATCATGAAATCATTTGGTTTTGGCAACAAAGTTATCCACCTTTTTTCTCAACTCATGGAAACTTCATCCTCTGCCGTTATTGTTAATGGCTCCCTGTCTAGCTTCTTCAAAAGCTCCAGAGGTCTCAGACAGGGAGACCCCATCTCCCCTATCCTGTTTACCATTCTTGCTGAATGCCTGGGTAGATTCATCCTTAAAAATGTGGAAGAAGGCAATCTTAAGGGTCTGAAACCTTCTTCATCCAATGTTGTTTAATCCCATGAACAATTCGTTGATGACTCTATCACCATGGGGGAAGCCACCATCCTGGAAGCCAAAAACATGAAAATCATTTTGAATACCTATGAATCTGCCTCTGGTCAAAAAATCAACCGGGATAAAAGCTCTCTATTTTTCATCAACACCCCGACCCAAAGGCAAATTAGGATTGGTAGGATTCTTGACTGTAACGTATCTAAGTTTCCTTCTACCTATTTAGGGCTTCCTCTTTGTCTCAAGCCTGAGTATTCCTTCTGGAATAAGTTAATTGATAGACTCAACCTAAAACTTGATGGCTAGAAAGGGGCTATTCTTAGTCAAGCTGGTAAAGTCACTCAGCTCAAAGCCACTCTCCAAAATCTTCCTGTGTATGCTCTTAGCTTGTTCAAAATCCCCTCAAAGTTTGCAGAAGCTATTGAAAGAATCCAAAAAAAGTTCCTTTGGTCGGGGGTGGAAGTTAAAAACAGAATCCCCCTTATTGCCTGGAATAACATTTGTTCCCCTAAGGCCTCAGGTGGGTTGGGCTTAAGGAACATTAGTTCTATGAATAAAGCTTTATTAGCCAACCAAATTTGGAGATTCAAAGGGGAGGAAAGAGAATGAAACTCTACTTGGAAAAACAAATATCTCTATATGCAACCTTCTGAGGAAGAATTCTTTGACAACTCTTTCTCTGTTGATGGATCTGCCATTTGGAATGCAGTGCAATCTGCTAAAGGTTGGGCTACTGCTGGCAGAACCTGGAACCTTGGGGATGGAAGGAAAATAAGATTCTAGGAAGATAGATGGATCCTGGATAAACCTCTGGAGGAAATCCCTATCCTCAAAGATTGGAAAGACAGTTTCAAATGGAGGTATGGTGAAATGGTAAGAGATTACTAGAGAAATGGGGACTAGATTGACTTTAGCCAGCAGTGTCCAGATCTCAAGTTCCTTCAGAGTGCTCTTTCTGCTAAAGTCCCTAGAGACAACAAAGATGACATTCTGATATGGGGGAAAACTCTAGATGGGAAATACTCTGTTTCCTCTGTTGTGGCTATTCACAATGTCCCAGTGGAAGCTACTCCCATCTGGGCTAAAGTCTGGAATAAGAACTTAGTTCCCAAAGTCAACATCTTCTTTTGGATTTTCATCCAAAATAAGATATTAACCCTGCATAATCTTCATAAAAGAGGTATTATTTTTCCTAATAGGTGTTCTCTTTGTTGTAGGGAAGAAGAGACAGCTTGCCATATTCTTAATCAATGCTCTTTTAGCCATGACATCTGGAAAATCATCCTTTCTAGGTGGAACCTAAGCTGGGTCTTCCCGAACTCCCTTGGTGACACTTGGCTTCAATGGCATTGCCCTAACTCTATTCCTAAAATTGTGGAGACCTAGAGACTTACTCTGCTGATCATTATCTGGAATATATGGAAAGAGCGCAACAACAGGATTTTCAGAGATAAAAGGGCTACTCCTGAAGTGGTTGCAGATAAAATATTTAGGAGTATCTTTGAATGCCTCTATGGTACTGATCAGGGACTTGCTGCTAAAGATGATTTCAAAGACAGAGGAATCTTTCTAATACCACTACTAGCAAGCAGAAAGGCAGAGAAGGTCTTGTCTGGTGTTTCCCCCCGTAGGGATGGATTAAGGCTAACTTCGATGGGGCTTCTAAAGGAAATCTGGGTAAAGCTGGATATGGGGATATTATCAGGAATTTTGCTAGAAGTTGTCTCAAGGCAGTGGCTAGTCCTCTGGGGAATCAAACTAGCCATTTTGCTGAAGCCTCCACTGCCTTGTATACTTTAATTATAGCCAAAAATCTCAATTATGATAAAATATGGCTTGAGGGGGATTCACTTAATATTATTAAGTGCTTAAAGGGGGAATCAGAGCCTTCTTGGTCTATTAAGAATACCATCATGAAAGCTAGAGAGATCATCGCCAGTTTCAAAGAAATTATTATACAACATGCCTTCAAAGGGCAAAATTGTGTTGTTGACTGTTTAGCAAATACTGGAGTTAACTCTGATGCTTAAATGATTTGGCACGAGGATGATCTCAATTTAAATATTAAAGAGATACTCAGAAAGGACCGTTATACAGGGAGAGAAGGACAATTAAATCATGACAAGTAAAAAGCATCATTTACGCCTTGCTAGAAAGGCCATCATTACCTGGCACTGTGGTAGATCTCCTACTATCTCCAATATATCGCCGCACACTTTGTGGGTAACGCAGTGTGAAAATTTGAGTAGCATCAGGAAAGAAGGTCTTATTTTGCAGAGAAATAGAGTAGATAGCCTACATTTGAAAATGGAAGGAGATCTAAGACGCGAAGAACCTGACAACACGTCGACTTGGAAAGAAATGCCTAAATTCTGGGTGAAGCTAGAGAAGGGCTCTCTCACCAACTTCATGGAAAATCTTGAGGACTATGACAAAGGTAGGGTTAACTTAGTCGTCTCCAAGATTTTTGAAAATTGGTCTAATGGCTCTTTTAAACTTTACAGAGTTAAATTCAAGCTGGATGTTGGGCTTATTTCAACTGTGACTGGAATGCCCCACATCAGGCTTAACTTCTTTTGAGACCTCAAGGTCTCCAACAATGCAGTTACCCTATTCCCACGGAAAGAGAAAGAGTGGGCCAAAATAGGCAAGGCTACCGGGGGCTACTACGATGCTGCAAACATCAAGAAGTTGTGGGGTTGGGTCCTAAATGCAATCATGGAGTATATTACAGTTGAAGGTCATTTCTCCAGGGCCCACACCTACCACTTTGTGCTCCTAAACCATTTCAGACACAACCAAAAAGTGTCTCTGCCCTACTACCTTTTTTGATCCCTCTCCAGGTCCCTGAACAAACATAGGACTAACCCTTCAAGCCCAATTCTCCACTGCGGGCTCCTGCTACTCATCTATGAGAGGGAAAATAAGTAGATTTCTACTTCCCCAGGTAAAAGGAGGATGGAAGAGGGAGATACTAGCAAGGAGAAGGTGTCATCCAGCAAGAAAAAGAAAAGTGCCCCGAGGTTGGAAACTGAGGACATTGTTAAGGAAAGCAGTGGTATGGAGACGGATAACTCTAACGGTGAAGACAATTGGAAAGAAGAGGAGTTGGGCAACGAGGAAGAAAGTGGAGATTTTGAGCTTGGTCAAGATAGCCCTATTCTAAGTGATCACCCTAGTAAGGACAATAGCCATCTGATGGAAGAAATGGCTCCCAAGGATAATGAGGAAACAGAAGTTAATTCTAAGAAGGAAACAAACAAAGGCTCTGAGAAGAACCTGATTGAGGAAAGGGATAGTAAGGACAAGGAAAGTGCTGGTGAGGGGCTTATCCTAGATAATCTCAAGAAGCTCTCGAAGGCCAGAATGGATTTCAACAGATGGATCCACGAAGCCCTAAAAAACCTGGAGAAGAAAGGGATAAATTCAGATAAAAAGAGGGAGGATGAAAATAGAGAGCATATTAATTGGAAGCAGGAAATGGAGAACAAGGTAAAATCGCTAGAAGAGGGAAAAGAAGCGATGAAAAATCTGATGGGAGTTATCCCAAGTATCCTCTCTGCTGTCACCAAAAACCTGGAGGACATTGCAAAGGTCTTCGACCACACTCCTAAACTGGTTGTGGATCTTGACCTGGAGGAGGAGACCATCCAAACTGGAAGTGGTGATGCTACCCCAGCAGGCGGGATTGCAAAGAGAACCAGGGCCAATATCAAGAAAGTTATGGCAGCTACTACTAAGGACCCACCCAACTTCAAAGACAACATCAAAGAGCTGGAAGAAATTAGCAGCACCCTGGTTAAAGCCCTGGAAAAAATCTGATTCCTGGATGGCCTGCTGGCTTTTCGGGGCTTTTGTGGGTTTTCTTCGGTTTTCCACTGGTTTTTTCTTTTTAGTTTTGTTCCTCTCTGTTTCTCATGGCTTTTTTTTTTAAGTCTTTCTTGTAAAGGGTTCCAAGGCCCCTTCAAAACCTGCTTTTTCATTAATCAAAAACATCAAACACCATGCAAAAACCAAGCCTTAATCACCTATTATTTAAGAATTGTTTCAAGTGGAACTCTCCTAGAAAAATAATATATTCTAGGTAATGTTTTCAAGCCATCAACGCGCATTATCAAATTTTAGAATGGAAAGAACTACATTTAAAGATGTTTAAGAGACATACCTTGTGAAATATCTTGGGAACAAACTTCTTGGATCACTTTGGCTATGGAACAATCCTCATGTGTTGCCAAACCTTCAACATCAATAATTATTGGATCAGTGAAGTTTGGGGTCATAGATATAAGGAAACAAAAATGCCCATGTTTACATGACAAGTAAAAGACACCCATAATTAATAAAGAGAAACAATACAATATCTTGCTTAAACAAGAAATATGACAATAGAAGATTTTTTACGCCCTCTAGATTCCTTATTTTAATTTTAAACATTCCCCTTTATATTTCATTTCATATATGTAGGTTTAAACTATGGTAGAGGTAGTAGAAACCTGCTATAATTTCTATCTTCAAGATTAATATGTGAGTGTATTTAATATTTAAACTTTTGAATATCTCGGACAATTGAGAGGGGGGGTGAATCAGTTGTAAGTTAAAATCTTTTACTTATTCCACATAAACAAATCCAGTAAACTAATTCTTGATTAGTTAACTATAAAAAAATATAAGGATGAGAAAGCACACACATGAATCATACATGTGGAATACTAGATTTTACATGGAAAACCAAAGAAGGAAAAAACCATGGATAATTATAATTCTTGATTATGAAACACCTGTTAGGGTGACATCGGTTAAGGTGATTTTTTACAAAGGGTGGCTCACTATAGGTGGGAAACACTTCTCAATTAAAACCACCTAAAAAGGAGAGCTCATTGCCCAAAAGAAGAAGAAGGAAAAAGAAAGAATCTACCATTGAAGCACAACTACCACAACATTGCAATGCCAGAAGAAACCTTTGGCTCATTGCCTATGGTACCAAACAACAACAACACACTATTGCACTTCTCAACCACAACTTCACATAACCTCACATAAATTTGCAACAACAAATTTTCTCTTCCAATCCACTTGCTTCTATATTTTCTTAATTATAATCATTCTTTATTTATACTAATCTCTTTAATAAGAAGTTTCCCAAGTCAATCAAGAAAATTGTCGGAAGACAATTTGAAATAGGTCTACACTAAACACTCCAATGGTGGAAAGGAATAAGAAGTGGACCACACCACAAAGCACTACATTGATTAAAAGAACACGTTATCCATACACCATAATCACTGGAGAAAAAATAGAACATTCTAGGTCAATTGGACATGGAATTATCATATCAACAACCATGACTCCTGACCACATCATCATGTCCCAAATCAAAATAATAAATACCAAGTTATGAAAAACTTAAATCCACAATATCATTATCAAAAATAGAAATGCAAAGAAATGTGGAGCACTGCAAATACTGTCAAATATCAGTATTACTAAGCACACGTCTAGAGAAAAAAATTCAAAGCACCAAATCATTAGCATGACATCCCGATGCAACATCCAACATCATACCAAAACCTCATGAAATACAACATATCAGAGATGTGAAGCACAAACCAATTAGTAAAACACAAAATAAATATGTTGACATCAATGACAACCATACTGACACACCATCAACTTCACATTAGCAACAATATCCCCCTTTATCATTGATGGAAACATTCATCAATGACAAAAAAAAATTCATAACTCATCTTTCCCACAAACTTCTCCAATCTCTCCAATCTCTCCCTCTTTGATATCAAAGACAAAGGTGAGAAACAAATCAACACTTGTAACCATCTTCATATTCCACACAACTCCCCCTAAGAGGAAGCCCCAATCATTAATCCAAGCTAAAATATACATAAAGTTTGTTGGACTAATTCACTACTAAATGCACCGATTCAAACTAGGAAGGGGTGTTACCCCCAACTTATATCGAAGATACTCAAAAGTATCTTTTCACAAAGCCTTCATAAAGATATCCACAACCTACTCTTTTGTAGGAACATATTCAAGTTTTATTCCATTGTCCAACACCTTCTCCCTTAAGAAGTGATACCGAATAGAGATATGCTTTGTTCTGGAATGTAGTTCCAAATTCTTAAGGATATTTATTTCACTTTTATTATCACACATGATTGAGATTGGTTCATTAAGCATCACACTAATATCCTTCAATGTCTATTTCATCTAAAGTATCATAGTGCAACATGATGCAATTTCTATGTATTCAACTTTTATAGTTGATAAAGACACAAAATCCTACTTTTTACTTAGCCATGCAACTAACAAGGAGCCAAGGAAAAATTCTCCACCATTGGTACTCTTTCATCAACACTTCCTACCCAATCTACATCAATATAAGAGTTTAGAGTAAAATATGATCCTCTGGGATACCACAATCCAAAATCTTCTATACCTTTAGATATCTGAAAATTCTCCCTTTTGGATCTCGTTGAAATCTAGCTACAAGGAAAACAACATATATGATATCCAATCTGGTAGTAGTTAGATATAATAGTCCTCTATTCATTGATCTATACTTGCTTGCATCAATCTTAGGAGATTTATCATCATTAGTCAGCTTACATCCAGTTGTCATAGGAGTACATACTAGTTTAGAATTCTCCAACGCAAACTTTTTGAACAACTCTCTAACATACTTTGACTGAGAAATAAAATTACCTTTATTGTTTTGATTCACTTGTAATCCAAGAAAGAAATTCAACTCACCAATCATAGACATTTCAAAATCCTTTTGCATTTCACAGGAAAACTTCTTGCACATGCCATCATTTTCTCCAAATATTATGGCATCCACATATACAACAACAATTAGGATCTTATTTGATTCAACTTTAAATTAAAGATTGTTGTCAGCAAACCCTTTTTGAAAAAATTGATTCAATAAGTACTTGTCTAGCCTTTCATACCAATCTCTAGGTGCTTGCTCCAACCCATACAATACCTTCTTCAATCTGCAGACAATAACTAGATCATCTGATAGTTTAAATCATTTTGGTTGTTCAATGTATACTTCTTCTTTTAATTCCACAAAATACTAACTTCACATCCATTTGGTAAACTTTGAAATCTTTACATGTTGTAAGAGCCAAAAACATCCTAATAGCTTCCATTCTAGAAATAGGAGCATAAGTCTCTTCAAAATCAAGGCCTTTAACTTGAGTGTAGCCTTTGCATACCAATCTTACCTTGTTTCTTACAACATGTCCATCTTCATCCAACTTATTCTGGAACACCCACTTTGTTCCAATAACATTCTTATCTATCGGTCTAGGGACTAGTTCTCATGTCTGATTCTTCTCAATCTAATCTAACTTTTCCTTCATAGCCTTCATCTAGTTCTGATCATTACAAGCTTCTTCAACTATCTTAGGTTCAACTTCAAAAAGTAAACAGAGTAGAACTTATTCTTCAATAGCTTTACTTCTTGTAATAACACCTTTGTTCTTGTATCCTATATTTTGTTTCTCAAAGTGAATCTTTTGCACATACCTCAAAGTTTTAGATACAGTTGTCGAAGCAACCCGAGTTTATTTCTTCTTTTCTTTTTCTTTGCTCTTATCTTCTTCCCTACTTGCAAACTCATCATATTCATATCCTACTTGTATATCAGAGTATTTGGAAATATTTTTGTCAACCTTCACATTTGCACTTTCAACAATTTTATTCAATCTCTTATTGTAACATCAACAAGCCTTTCTCTTTGTAGAATATCCTAGGAATATACCTTCATTTTCTCTACTATCAAAATTTCCAAGATTTCCTTCATCTCTCTAGATGCAACATTCACTTCCAAATACTTTGAAATACTTAACTAATGGAAACCTTCTATGACATAATTCATATGATGTATTTCTATATTTCTTCCAAAATAGAACTCTATTAAGAGTGTATACTGTAGTATGTATTGCTTCTCTCCAATAAACTTTTGGTAGGTTTTCCTCTTTGATCATAGTTCTTAATACCTCTTGTGTAGTCCTATTCATTCTTTTCACTACAACATTCCACAGAGGTGTCCTAGGGGTACACAGATGTCTCCTAATCCCATATTTTTCACGAAAAGTGTCAAATTCATTAGAAAAAACTCTCCTCCTCTATAAATTCTCAAGCATTTGATTCTTCTATCAACTTTATTCTCAACTCTAGCTTTGAATATCTTAAACTTTTTTAATGCCTCTAACTTTTCTCTTAAAAGTGCATCCCAAGTTATTCTATAATGATCATCAATTAAGAGCATGAAGTACTTCTCACCTTGTAAACTCCATTTTCTAGTTAGACCACATAAGTCTGTGTGCACAAAATCTAATAGTTTGGTAAAAGATTGTTCCTTTCCTTAGAACATTCCCTTTGTCTATTTTCCCACTTGACATTCTTTGCAAACATTGTTATCTGGTTTAGTCAGTCTCGGTAAATCTCTCATGACTCTAATCAAACTAATCTTCACCAAATTATAAAAATTGATGTGACACATCCTCCGATGTCACAGCCAACTTTCATCGATCTAAGATAACAAATAATGTCTTGTAGCAACTTCATATTGATACATGTTTCCACTTGTCCTTTATCTAGTAGCAATAACAGTTCTAGATCACTTTTGAATCTCACAACCGCCATCCCTAAAAACAACATTGTAACCATTTTCGCACATTTTTCAAACACTTAAGAGATTATGATGTAATCTTTTCACATAGTATACATTGTCAGCATTATTTTTCCCATCAAAAGTGATAAAACATATTCCAACAATTTGTGCAATTGAGCATCTCTAAATCTAATAGAACCACCATCATACTTTTCAAGTTTTACAAACTTTATTTTTTCACTGGTCATATGATTTAAACATCCACTATCAATAAACCATTCATTTCTATCTATTATAACATGACATGTTGATGCAACAGTTTCAACAACCTTAGATATCTCCTTATTATTACTAGGTTTAGGTTCATCTTTTTCTACCAAGAATAAAAAATCACCATCTCCATAAACAGACTCATCATCTAAAATACCAACATCATCTTTAACATAGTAGGTTTTCTTATTTAACATTCTTTTGTTTGCTTTAAACTTTTGTTTTGATCCTCTTGTTGTTCACCAAAAGTGATAACCCAAGTACACCTGCAAATCTATCTATGAGATAGCCAATCTCAATCAATGAAACACTTTAGGGCTTGGACAACATAACATAGGATCCTAATGATCCTCCTACACTTCAGGTTCTGCTAGACCTAGGGGGACACCCTTTTGATGCATTGAATACAACAATCACAAACATAAGACTGCATCAACAATGAACAGACAAACCATTCCACAAGCTCACCAAATTAGGTAACACGTGCAGATGGGTTGGATCTTATACAAATAATAGGTGAAATAGAGCTTTGGAAGGATAGAACATTAACCCCTAAATATAAAGGGAAATAGATTTTCTTTTAAAATGTTTGATCTGAAAACATCCCCAAACTTGCAAGACCAGTGCCTTATCCAAGGGCAACAGAGTCATATATCAAACTGTAAATGAAAGAATGTACTACAAATCCACCTTCATCATTAAATATCCTTGCATTAATGCCTTACAAAAATTGCATTACTCGGCTCACTCACAAAATCATCAGATCCAAAAATATATATCCCATTATCTATGATCTATTATAGAATTTAAATTCTTCCTTGAAGAATGCCTGCAAACAACCACAACAATTTCCTTGAAATTGACAAACTTCAACCTCCTTGAGGCTTCAATTTATAACAAAGAGATATACATTCAAAGACAAATTCTGTGTGAATTTGTGCATGCCTTACATACACAAGAACCTGCAGTAAAACATCTACAGCAAGAATCAAACTCTATTCTCTGGAAAAGGACATTGCCCTGTACAGTTTTGAAAAGAACTCAGAATTGGAAGCCATGAAAATATGGAGCCATTCTCCAAATTTCTGGAACCCTTACCAATGAGAAGAATTGGGAAATAAGAAGGAGAGGGAAGAAAATCAAATCTGCAACTGAAATTGCCAAGTATCTCCTCTCTAACTGAATTTCACTCCCATGGAAACTGCTCTCAAAATATCCCACATTTGTCAAAATTAACTACTTGATCAGATTCCTCACTCTGAGAGCTTTCCGGCAATATATAATACTTGTCATTTTGACCAAAAATGTAGCCCTGAACGAATTAATCATTTATGTGCACAATCATTTAAATTTTTGAATTATTCAATATAGTTGAAACTATATCTTTTACTGATTTTAATTTTGATTTTTGCTCCCATTTGGTCCTGATGCTTTGCCACGTGGTGGGATCTGATTGGCTGATGGGGTTGACTGGACACCACCTGGGATGACACCTCATCACTACCATGTCATCTGCTTTGTTACTGCCACTTGGCCACCACGTGTACACCACCTCAGCACCATGTCATCACCACCTAGGCACCACCTCTGCGCCACATCATCGCCACCGAGACGGGACCTACCTGTTGGACCTCTGACTATACCTACCACCTGTGCGCCACCTGGCTTTCGCCATTTTGCAATGCTTATCCGATGAGCATATTCCTTTTGTGAAGTAGCGCGAGCTGTTGGATCTCTCGAACCTACAAGGTCTTTAACCATCTCAATTTTTGCATGTGCTTTTCACTGTTTCACGGACCTTAATCGGGGAGCAACTTTCCTTCGCAAAGTAGCATGGATTGTCTGATCTCCCAAAACATGCACGATCTTTACCTCTTTTCATGGTTTCACAAGGTTTAACTGGCATGCATCTTCGGCCCGCGAATCAATGCACTTTGTCGAATCATCTCAGACCTGCTCACTGGTTAAGCCGACCTTTCTCTATAAAATTTGCTTATTTGCCTCAGGAAGTGTGCCTGCATGGGGTCCACCTGGTCGCTGCTCAGTCACCTCCTTTGTTGCCTCGAGATCTGCGCCCGCGTGTGGGCCCACCTTGGGCGCCCATAGGCACCGTCCGTCAAAAGCCCAGATGGCTTTGACATTATAAATGTGTGTGATTTTGTATATAAACACCAAAATAGACCATTTCCCAGTCAATGTGGGATAATGTGTTTTGCCTGTAGCTGCATTTTGAAGGTTCTCTCTGAGACTTTAATGGCATCTAGTGCATTTGGTTGAAAATTTAAATCTCCCTTCACCACTACGCCGAAGGGGATACTAGCAAAAGTCACTGCCCCTGGATTTACATCAGCAAAGTGCATTTGCAAAGGCTTTCAAACGGCCTTTTACAAGCCATAATGCAAATGCTTGAGGGTTTCAATGAGCTTTCAACATAGGGAGGGAGTTGCCACTCCAAATCATTCATAAACTTCTCTAGCCTCTCCGTCCACCTCACACTCTACATGCCATGTGAGCTTAGCAGTATTCTTCATCACCACGTGAGACTTTGGCTCTTGACTACAGGCTCCCTCAAACACTACGTAGGGAGGACATTGGCATTTTACACCTACCATGATGCATTTACTATTTCAAATTGCCCCTTTCACCAGTCACATGGGGATTACTGAAGTCTTCTGCAAATTCTCCAACACCACGTTGCCCAATCTCCATTGCTACCTACTGCACATTACTTCTCACGCCTCCTTCTAATTTCATTTTGCTTGTCATCCACGCAGAGAGGTTGAACTGGTAGTTTCAATGCATTTGTTTGAAATGTTTACTGATGGGGGGAGAGCATGTGAGAGAGGAGGACGATGCTGTTCTTGTTTTGCTGCCTCTATGCATTTGCTTGAATGTTTCTATGCCTTAAAGAAACCACGTAGAGGGGGAGGATGGACTGGTTTTTAATCACACTGCTGGAGCTTCTAACACTAGGCTGCACTTGCAATTTGCATTTGATTTCAGCTCTCCCCACTCTCCACTGGCTTCCACGTAGGGAGGAAGTTGTTGTTGTGTTTGCTGAATGTTGTTTACTACTGGAGGGAGAGCATGTGAGAGTGGGGACACTACATTTTCTAAAAACCAAGCTCCATACACCCTTTCCAACTTACGCAGAGGGGAGGGTAAACAATGGCAAGGCTTTAAACCACCACTGCAATTTCATTTGTGTTTAACGTGGCCTCCAAATAACCATGCAGGGAATGGTATTACATCTGCCATATTGCATTTGGTCTCTATTTCTTACACAGCCATTCTTTGTGCCATTGAATGTTGAAGAATAGTCTTCCATCCATGAGGCATAATATTCACTTGGCATGTGAGGACTAACTCCATCCAATTTGAATTCATTTGCTAACTTAATGTCATCACAAGAAGATCTAGTTTTTATACAACCAGTCCCTCTACTTTTGAACTCCATGTTGACAGTACATCTTCTCCTCCATTTCTCATATCTGGCATGTAAAATGCCTTGGTTGTTTTGACCACAAGAGGCATCTTCATTTTGCACTATCCTCTAGTGGGAAACATATAAGTATTCAACTCCAACCGTGGATGTCAACATTATTTTGGGAATGCTCATAAGGCCAAGTCGCCAATAAAATAACAGTGCACAGGCATGAGCCAGGTCAGGCCCCAAAGTGGATCTGACTAAAAAAAAATTTGTTTTCATACAAATGACCTCTGAAATGCTTCAGGAACCTTACCCATACCTCTAAAAATGATCGACATCATTTTCGGATCATCAGACTGAGTTTTGCAACCTTCAAGCAATTATGCCACATTTTCACATTTAATCGCGAAGACGTAATTTTCAAAGTCATCAAAACACCTTTCTGGACCTCGCCATCTGACAGGCGCATACTCTGATATACAAGGATGAACTCTACCAAATGGTTTTTCAAGACGAGTCTTGAGTGAAGAGATATTAATTTTCAAAAATGCCCAACTGGCTTTGTCGACACTACGGACCTGATGAAGTCAATGTTCTGGCAACACATGACGCCCTTCTCAAAAATATCAAATGACCTCCATAGGCCGTCAAATTTGAAACATAGGTACCTTGAAGTACATATTAAAACTTGAAAATCTCAGTTTGATCACAAGACTAATAGGATGCAAATGGCACCCTCATAAAAATAGCTACTTTAACTGATATAGCACTGAAAGTACAAATAAATGAAAACAATGGCTAAATGAACCCTTTTGAAAACCGATCAAACGGATTGGCAGAGGCTTGAAAATTGAAACATAGCTCATCATTTACACTGACATTATCCTGGAACAAACATTGTTTCATAACACTTACTGAGGCAACTTTTACACTTATGCGAAACAGGGCTCCGACTAGTTGTCGAAACAGGGACTTGTCAAAACATGCAAACTGCAAACGGATTGATCTTCAAAAACTGAGCAAATGGATTCGTTAAGACTTGAAAATTTGCAGGCTAACTCATATTTATGCATAAAATTGAATCCATTTTGAATTTATTCATGGTAATCAACAGGGCAAAACATATAATCTCTCAAAGTAGGCTACTCAATAAAATCTGCATTTGTGCCTAAAATGCACTTTCAGCTCACCCCTCGAAATGGGTACCTGATAAACTTCTCCAAAATGAATTCTAAAAGTTTCACATCACTAAATAGGCCAAATGAAAGGTGCACAAAATGTTTCCCGAGCCTTACCCCATGAAAATCAACTGGTTCTATTTTACCCCCTTTCTAACTAGGCATTCAAACTGACTCATTTAGGAAATGCAAAGCAAAATTTTGAAATAGGCCTCTAAAATTGACTCAATTTTAATGAGTCCCAACAGTGGCTCTGACTGGGGATGGTTGATTGCAAGACCAACACAAGAATCTAGAATCTTTGGTTAAGCAGACCACCCAAAAAAGGGACCATTCCTCATTTCTTCTCAAAAATAGGGCTTCCTTCTTCTACCCAAATAGCAGGGCACTTTATTGAAAACCACACAACTGAAGCAAAGCAACTATACAATAGATATACAAACATACTAAATTGATCATAGGCTGCTCCACTTTCCTCAACATTTACCTCTGTCAAAAATCTGATTTTCATCTCTTGATATCATGATCCAAACAAAGGAACCTTCCAGTAACAACTGAGCATAATCATTATAATCAACCTCTATTGTCTCATTACTGCAACAGCTGGTGTGCATACCTCTTGTCTGATTCTAAACTTTGTAATCACACACTACTTCAACACAAGTAAAAACATGAGACAATTCACCATAGAGGCCTTCCCATAAAATACCATACATTTCACTATCTCACTCAACTCTATCATTTGCAAGGACATCATCATGCTGAACTTCAAAAATAAAACATTCATTTTCAACATTTCAATTCCTATCAGCACATGCCTTATTACCATTTAAATTTATAGAATGAGGGGCATTACTAGTCAACTAATGCAAACAAGGAACATACATGTTACAATCTGGACGTGACACTTCACTAAGCTGATCACACCCCATACTATCCTTGTTTATCAAACTCAAAACCTCCGCATTCTCAACATCCCATTCATGGAAAAGAATGCATACCTCTGGCTGAAGCAAATCCTCAGCTGAATCTTTTTCATTCAAACTTATATCCACCTGAAACACTTTCATTTTTGGTTTTAAGTAATCACCACACAACCAATGCCTCTTACCTTCATCATGAAGTAATTTTTTACAACCCATGATATTGCTATTCGGAATTTCATCAGTATTATGGACTGGTTTATCATTTACAACATCTAGATGATCAGTTATTTCTTCATACAAAGGGTTAGAAACAAAATGAAGAATCCCCTTATGAACATTATGACACTGAAGTGGCTGGTCCGTATCTATATCAGCATTGAATAAAGCATTAGTAAAATTGCTAAAGACACCATCCATTCGATCATCATAATCATCTTCATCAGGTAAAGAAGAAATTGAAACTTGGCTGGAACAATCCTCAGTGTTCCATGTTTCACATCCATAAGATTTTATCCTATGAGCATCATTCTGAAAATCAAGATAATCATACTTATCTTGCCACAATTGATCTTCTTCACCAATAGGACACTCGTCATCAGCCAAAGAATGAAAATGAACATCGCTGCTATTTACTTCATCTAATAAGTTTTTAGCATGTTCACTAAAATTTTCTGCCATAAAACCATCTGTTAGATCAGCATGTTGTTCATCAAGTATACAAACATTCAATTCATAGTCCTTTTCTGAAGAATCCTCTTCACCATATTGTAGAAGGTCTTCGTTAACAACTTGAAGGCTCTCCAACATTTGAACCTTCTTGTCCACAACCTCAAGAGCTTTTCTAAGTTCTACAATCTTCTGGACTTGCATTGCACTTTGCTATTCCATGTGAGATTCTGTAAAAATTTCATCCATGTGTGCTATATGTTCATTGCAATCATGTGCACCCTTGAAATTTTCTGAATTAACATTGTGCATAACTTTCAAAATAGAAATATCATTAACATGATTACAAGATGTGAAATCTGA
This sequence comes from Cryptomeria japonica, assembly GCF_030272615.1. Classification (NCBI taxonomy): domain Eukaryota; kingdom Viridiplantae; phylum Streptophyta; class Pinopsida; order Cupressales; family Cupressaceae; genus Cryptomeria; species Cryptomeria japonica. Next base: position 283,521,374 of record NC_081412.1, read on the forward strand.
AAATACATTTACTTCATCCTCAACACAAGTGACATTATCAATGTTTAAGTGAGGGTCAACTATTGTTTGCAACAAACAATTTTGATTTTCATCATATGGCACATTTTCATTTGCACAAATAGCAACACTTAGTAATCCCTCTGTATTTGGTATTTCAACATCAAATACATCAGCAGCATGTAAAGATTGATGGTCATCACCATCATTATTTTCATTAATATTATCCTGGAGAGAGGCATGATTCACTTGGTAGTTGGCAGCCACATAATCAGCATAACCGGCATACAAATCAAATGGTACATATCCCTTGTATATATCTACCTCTGTATCAACATTTTCACAACACTTCCCACTGATCATTCCGTCATTACTGTGAGAGACAATCGGCATTAACAGTAGAGGTTCTTGACTCTCATTTAAATCTGAAACATATGCATCAACAAAACCATTTGGAACTACAAAGCTTGATGCACCTAGACACGGAATGATTTTCTCAGCTTCACATGGTATTTCACCATTGAAGATGCTTTGATAAGAAACTATAGTAGACACAAATCTCTTGGCTATCCCAAATTTCAAATTATTTTCCATGTCCCTAGCTGTGTTAAAAGCTTCATGCAAAGTCTTGGGTTCCTTGTTTCTCAATAAGAAGCTCATTTTTCATCAAATGCACTCATATAAACATCCAGACATACTTTATCATCAAGTTTATACTTTCTAGAAATTTTAGTCAATGCTTGTGAAAATCTGATATTAAATGTTGGTACCAATTCATCTTCCCTGATTTGTATATAAGTGAATTCTTTCATCATATCATAATCACTCATTTTTTCATCAAATTGATCCACAAAATCTGAAATCAATTCTTCCCATGAGGTAATAGAATTCACTGGCAAAAAAGAGAACCAATCCCTTGCATCCTCTTTCAGTGACTAGGCAAACAAATTCATGCACACATCTTCTTGAAAAATTTCAAACTCTCCTATCAAATCTAAAACTCTTTTCACGTGTTGACATGCTAATTCTAATTTCTTCCCACTGAATATGGGCAAATACTTTCTAATTTTTGTGGGTATGGGATTTGGATAACCCAGAATACCTTCAAAGTTTAGAGCAACATAATGGTTCATATTGAAACTTTTCCTATTACAAGGTTGTTCTATTTCATTGGACATGGTCATATGTGGATAAGATTGGGGTTGAAAAAATTCACTACACATTTCTTCCTTACTTCCACAAATGATTATATTGTAGACATATAAAAATGACCATATTCCTAAATGAATATTTTATGTTCATTTCTCTATTTGATTAAATCCAATTTAATTAAATTATCCACATTCTTCTATTTTATTAAGTAAATTACTCAATTTATTTAAATAAAATTCACTATATCCATTTAATGAATAAATCATTTTATTCAATTAAAACCCCCCTATCCACTTTTAATTAAATTCAAATTTAATTAAATAGTTATCCCAAATTGAATAAATCTAATTTATTTAATTTCTCCAAATTACAACCAAATTGAATTAAATCATTTAATTCAATTAAATCCTATTATCCCTCCATCCACTTGCGAAATCCCAAACCCCTTCCTAATCCCTTCTAGAATCTTCTAAACACTTCTAATTAACCTAACCCTCCTCTAAATTTTGTCACATCCCTAAGCAAAGGGAAGTCACTTCTCAAATGGCTCAAAGTCTTTGATAACCATTAAAGGTTTTCAACCTTCAACCACCAAAACCCTTAAAGTCTTTGAAAACCATTGAAGGCTTCCAACTTTCAACCACTTAATCCCCAAAGTCTCCAATAACCATTAATGGTTAATTCAAACCTTCCCACATGGTTAAAACATTTGTTTTGACTCAACCTCTACCCAACCCAAGGGTCTCATCAGGCCTTTAATGCTTTGACCATGATTATCTCTTAATCATTTGCACAAAGGTTTATCCTTGGATTAACTCTTAATCCAGTGGGTAAGCCTAACTTAGACTTGACCCTTAGCCTTTAGATAACCATGAGGTCTTCTCAGGCCTTTAATGCCTCCAACCTCTTCTCTTAACCCAACCCTATGTTGACACTTGTCACCATTTCATTGGTGCAAATTGTGCACATGGATCCCCAACTTTCAAACTTGGCCCTTGATTAAACCTTTCAATCCTGACCATCCATTGCCCTGTTTGTGCTATAAATAGAGCCCTCATTCCTCCATTCTTAACAATCATCTTTCAAATTTGAAGCATCACACTTATGCTCAAATTCTTTCAAAGCTCTCATTTCATATATGCTCCCCATTTAGCCTCTTTTAGAATAGAAATTAGACTAAATATGCATGCTAGAGTACTTTATTTATCATTTTAGCTCAATCATAGACTAAATATAGTATGCTAGGATAGTATTCATACTAACCTCGTCATCTTATCATCTATTTTATTGCATTTTAGTATCATACATAGCTTAACATCCATCTCATACTAGAATCAATTAAAAGCATCTCTCGTTCTCATATTTGCCATCCCCAAACCATTTTGCTCAGTAATCTGAGAGCAAAATGTTGGTTTGAGGGACATTGTGAGATAGAAAACCATGGGACCCTCCTTGGGAAGCTGAGTAACACTATGTTACTCCATAGCTTGCATCAAGAAGTCCTGTGTGTGTGTGTGGACTAGTTTTCTATAATATTTTCACATATTGAGTTTTATTTGACCACTTTTCCCGCATACATATATAACTTTGGGTAAAAACTTCAAGCAATTATCGTTATACTGAAACTATTTCACAACATTGCTTGACACAAAGCTCTTCCTAAATTTGCATACTATGGAAGATAACATACCCTGAATATTTTAGCAGCATAGATATGCAAACTAATTTGAAAACTTCTATTTCCCTCTTTACTAGTGTTGTTCACTAAATGGGAAAATGACATTATACATTCTAATTTTCAAAACACATATCTTTTCATTTGAAACCTCTGAAAAATACCTGGAGATTTGCAGCTGTAAAACTTGTAGATCTGAAGATTTACTTCACTTTCAGCACGGTCTTTTACCTCAGAGTTGCCACATCTTGCATAGAGGACATTTTGAACAGCAGAATGCCATTCAACACAAATTTTAATTATTTTTCTCCTTCAATCTCGCTGCAACTAATTTACTCTAGGCTATTTAACACAAATCTGGAAAATACACCAGACTTATGTGTGACTGAAATCTTTTACTGCACCTTTTGTAAAACTTTTATGATGAAGAATCCATGTCTGAGCATACAATTGATTTAATCATCAACTAATCCCTCAACTATAAAAGACATTTTCAACTCTATGCAATCCCAATAGGCAGACTAACTGTATGAAATTAGGCAATTTCTATTTAGCTTTCCCCAGCAGAGTCGCCAATTTTGTTGTACTCAAAATCTAATTCACTTCAACATCCTTATAATAATATGATAACTCTGCACAGAAGAGATATTAAAGAGAAGGAAATTTCTAGGACAACATATGACAAGGTTTGATTTAACCTTCTACACTTCGGACCTACTCTGAGTCCAGGCGGGTATACCTTTGTGAACTAAATTCACACTTTTAAAAGATAAATCCATAGCAAACCAATCCAGAAAGCCAGTGGATCTAATCACCTTAAAACTTACTGAAACAAAGGAATGAAAATTGTACTCATATTCAGTATTTGACCTACAAAACATGTAATAAACAACCTTGATCTATACCAGTGCCTTATCCAAGGTCACAGAGTCGAAATTCAAATAATACTCCCCAATCAAAATATCTCTACACATCCCATTAGCTTGGCTTCTGCAGATCCCTATATATGCCTGACACACATAAGAATTTATTCATACTTCATCAAACTATGTTCATCAAGATTCAAAGTATCCTACAAAGAATTTACTAGTAGAAATAATTCCTGCATATTTAATTCCCCTCCTGAAGAGAAAAGCTAAGAAAAATATCTACTGAAAGTTGCCTTACAACCTTATTCAAACAAAATAACCCTGGATTATTCATAATGAAGCAGTAAACACTTGCAAACACATTTGAAGATGACACAAAATTTAAACTCAAAGCCGATGGTCTGTATATTGATATTATCTTCAAGAAAGTATTACAAAAATGTTCAAATATTCTCCATTAAAACTTGGAAAAGCTCAGATAAATTTCTGCAACATTTTCTTACAATTCTTTGCGATCCTTTTTCTACTAGTCCTAGTATCCATTTATAACAATATGGATGCACATAGCTTCGGACTTTCCTAGGAGAATTTGTTACAATTATTGCTTCTCAAGAAGAAGTTACAAAACCTTTTACAAAAATGGTTACAAGTCCTTTTCAACCTCCGCGGCTTCTTCTACTTGTTGTCCCGTTGCAACTTCTTCTAACTATTCTGCATCCTGAATGGCATATTTTCTTGTCCACTCATTGTACACACCATTAGTTGGCCATCCGAAGTTAATCACTTTTGCCTTTGCCTTGGTTAACCTTTTCCAGGAATTTCTCATCTTATTGACCTCTGAATTGAGAAAACCATAGTGAGATTTGATTCTCTCTATCTCCTGAATTATTACAACAAAAAAGGAAGCATCATCTAAGTCAACAATTCCTTTTATTCTAGCTGATAGCTTGGCCTCTAATTCCTTAAGCCACACTTGTTTGTCCTTTAATTGATTTGGGCTCACAAAAACTCCTGGAATCAATTCAAAAACCTGATCAATGTACTCCTTTTTGTACAAGTTGATCTTCATTTCAGCATTGTCTATCCCTTCTGCTAATTTAATTAGATCCTTTGTGGTGTCACAAGTGGATTTGATGATAGGATCAGCCCCTGCTTCATCATAAGATACACAAATAAGCTCCAAATCCTGCTCTCTAGGCTTCCACTTGTCAAAAATAGGCATCAAAATGGCCTTATCTCCATTAAGCTCATTCCACATATCCAAAATCTTGCTTATGTTGTTATACAATAGTGAGGCCCCCATGGTGTCTACAAAACTTGAAATGGTAGCCCTTACCCTTTCTTCATACTTCTTTGCATATAAGGCCTAAGCCTGTTTTAAATTCTCCAACTCTTGGGGACTAATCTCAACCATTTGAGAACTAGAAGGTGTTCGAGATGGTGGGAACTCAATAATGGGGCTGGTAGGTGGAGGTCTTGCAGGAGAAGAGGAGATCATTAGTGTTGAAGACTCACCTTGATGGTACTGTCATGTCAACTGGCTTTGCAGCTTAGCAATGATGCTATCTTTACCCCTTACCTCTTCCTTAGCACTGTTATAGGCTTTCTAAATTATCTCCAGCTTAACTTGGAGGTCTACCTTTTCCTTAGCCTCCCTTTCTACTACTGCAACACTAAACTTTGCAGTCTCTAGCACAGTGCTAGCAGCTTCCACTACCCATGTGTTCTACACTCTTTTCACTATCATTCCACCAAGGTAGCTTGACCCTGGGGTGTCCTTATTTCTCTTATTCTCCTCTCTCTTAAGAGACCACATGGCTAGTGCAGCATTGTCTTTGCTAAAAGTGATTCCCTCCATGGGTTTGGTTTCTTTTCTCACTGCCTCCAATACCAAGGCATCTACTATGTCCCACCCAGGGAGAATGAGTACTCCAGCTTGTGCCACCATATCTCTTCCTTGCTCAGGAGTGATGGTTTTAAACTCATCTATCATTTCTTTCTTTATTTCCTCCTCAAGCATAGTTGGATCTTTATGAGGCTGCTCACCTTTTCTCTTCTCACATCTTGCATTGTATTTTTCAATGTTTTGCTTCCATACAAACTGCATGAATGCTCCTGATGTAATAAAGTTGTTGTCAGCCAAGAAGTCCTCACTGGCCTGTTTGATCTCAGGATCCCACTCCTAGCCCTTAAACTCATTGGTAGTGATGTTCATCTTAGCAGTAAGGGGCTCTTCTGGCATTCCCTCTTCTACTTCATCATATGTGTAAGCTATTTCTCCCAGACTACCCAACTGTATCAGTTGCTCAGCTGTTGCCTATTCATCTCCTATATGAATAGGGAATTGAGATGGGGAGTACAAAGGTGTATCAGATTGTATTTCTTTTCCCACTCTCTGCTTCTTTGGGCTATCTTGGATGTCAATGACATCTTGTATCTTCCTCTTTCCTTTAGAGGTAGAGGGCTCCCCTGTTGTAGGCATTAGCACACTATAATTAGACTTCTTGTGCAATGTATAGTCACCAGGAGGGATTGCTCTAATGGAGGCAAACCTACTTAGAACCATTCTTACTTTTTTAGGGTTGTTTTTAATCACAACCTCCCTCTTTTCTTTCAGAGTCTGCATTACATCCTCAAAACAAAGAATTAGGAACTTTATTTTCTCCTCAAAAGGGTGAAAGCTAGACAATGGGTCATAGCTGGTATCAAACTGATGTACAAAGTCTAAGGCCTTTTTATAAGCCACCCACTTTTTCTTCCTCAGCTCTTGCTCATCTAGATCAAACTCATTTCTAATGAGGTCTTCAGGAAACTGGAATTGATGGGGTCTACCTCTGCATATTGCTCTCTTTCTAAACATGCCATTGAAGAAATCTTCAGGATCGGCACACCTGGACACTGCAGTTGACAAATGATAAGGTTTAATAAAATCCTCAAAACAATTCCAACCTCCCTTGGTTATTACAAATTGGTGGGCTATAGTAACCGTAGGGAAAATAGTCCCTTTACCCCTGCCTGTCAGCTCTGCCTCTTGCACACTACCAATTTGTCTGAGGACTTCTGCAATTCCCACTTTGAAAGGGACCTGATAGGGCAATAAAAATGGAGTGGCTCTAAAACCAAATACTCTAAAAATTGTGGAGATAGGGTATAAGTAAATATCACCCCAATTATGGACAATTTTTATATTTTCTGCAAATTCTTTTGGTCTAATAAATTCCAAAAGAACCTTGGGGATTCTCGGATTTTTTGAACAAAGGAGAGTCCTAATTTTTGATGCAAAACATTTATCAAATTTTAAGAAACTAGCATCATCATTGTCCCATGATAGCACTATACTCCATAATTGCACTGGCATCTTTTCTCCATCTTTCTCTTTAATAAGATCCATCCCACTCGCAAAATAATCACCACCTTTGAATAAAAATAGATGCATGAGGAGTGAATACCATCCAAAACGCCTATCAACCTTTCCATTCTTTATTCCTATCAACCCTCCATGGATAGCATCAGTAATAAAAGAAGCATAATCAAAGGTTATTGCAAGAGAAGGATTCAAAATCTGAGCAATCATTAGCATGTAATGATTGGGCATATTTGCCTCAGCATCCTCTCCTAAAATCTGGCAAAGTGACCAATACACTCCCTTAGCCCTAAGGGTGAATAGATTCAATGAGAAGGGCTCTTCAGTGTTGGGTCCTACAACTGTCAATCCACCTATCTTCACAAAGAATTCTTTAAGAGGCCCATTTCTAAGGTGGTTCCTCTATGCATTGTATACATGAGCTAGTGATCTGAAATTAATAGGCTCTAGAAAATTGGTAAACTCATTAAGCCCAAAAGCACTTCTGAATTCCTCCTTACTTATTTCAGTGAGGGCTTTCCCATTTATATCCCTAATGCTCCTTGTGACTGGATCATAATTATGTGCAATCTGAGTCAGGAGATCCATATCCATGAATACTCCTAGAACTACCAATTTTCCCACATCTAACTCTCAAATGTTATTCTATGGAGCTGGAGAATTTCTCATGCCAAATCCAACTTTGAACAACCCAAACCCAGACAACCCAACCTGTGGGTCTCTCAACCAGTTACCCTTGTCATATAACCCTTCTCCTATTTTCAAACGAGGAGCTCTTGGCACTAGTTCTTTCACCTTTGATGCCTGATTATTTGACAATGTCAACTGCTCGAGAAAATCATCACAAATGGCCCTTTCCTGGTAATTAACTTTCCCTGAGAGCTCTCTCTTAGGTGCCATCTTCAAATATGCAAGCAATTTAACTATTACCCCCAACTAGTTCTGTGACAAATCAAGACCTCAATTAAAACACACTACTAAGAAATTGCCAAACAAGAGTACAAGAAAACCTATTTTTAGCTAGAAGGAATCCACTCTACAACTGAATGAATTTGCTTTGTATTTGAAGAAAATAGCTTTGCAACAATTCTTTGGAGTGATACCTTCACTCAATTGATACGAGACCATATATGGTACTCAGGCTCTTAACTGCGACATTGATACCACATGCTTCGGTCGTCCCTTCAGAATTGAATTCATGAGAGAATTTGAAATTTTCGCTCCAACAGGTCACAACATGCCTACACATTTTTCCCTTTCTCTCTTTCACTATTTCACAGAGCATAACCTTCGAGCAATTTCATTAAACGAAATCATGCCAACCGTCCGATCAAATGAAACTTGATCGGTCTTTACACTGACTTAACAGCTTTGCCTTAGCACCAGGCCCTACCTCCTTTTCGCCATTTCACAGGCTTTATCCTCCAAGCACTTTTCCTTCATGAAGCTACACCAAGCATCAGATGGAACTTTAACTGCTCGGTGATTAACTCTTACTGGGACCGTCAGCTTCTTCATTAACTGCGCCTTTATCTTGACGGCTAACAGTCTTTCGCTATTTCATATAGCTTAAACCACTTTCAAATTAGGGCCACGAAACAATGCGAAGTGTTGGATCAAATCGGAGATGACCATCCTTTAAGGGAGACCTTTATGCTTGCTTCATTTACGCCACTCTTTCATTGGTTACCGAATACCATGTGGCATTCAACCATTAGCTCTAGAAAACTATTTGAGTTCAGTTCAAAGTCAGCCACGTGTCTTTCCCTTATAACCACCGGTTACACCTTGGCGGGCCCTCAATTTCTTCTAAAACCATGTGTCACCATCTAGCATTACACCTAGATGAACCTTATCTTCCTTTCACTATTTCGCAAAGCATATCCCTCGATTGGTTCGCAGCCACGAAACAACGCGAGCCATCAGATTGAATCGAAGTTGATCCTCTTTTAACTTCATGCTTTTATCTGTCCTTGGGGCCCCAAAACCTTTTCACTGTTTTGCTGGTTTTAAAACACGAGCACTTTACCATTGCAAACTCACGTGGGCCATTAGATTATAGTTGACTTGCTCGATGCTTAACAACTTAACTGAATTTGGCAGGCATGGGCCCTCTGACTCAACTCCATCCACCTAGCATCTAGTCACTTCCAAACCGACATGTCAACCTTTCATTTGCTAAGAGAGAACATCGGATTCCACCTCATCCTAGCCACCTGTATCTACCAGGTCACTTCTTATCCCGTGGCATGACTCACCTCTGGGACCCACCTTTTAATCCTTAAATCCAACTTGATAACTATTTTGACCTTCTGCAACGTGCCATCATCTTACTCACCATCTCAACCAACTGGACTGCCTACTTGGAGCACCATGTCATTTCACTACTTCACGAAAGATAACTATCGAGCATCTTCCTCCTGTGAAGCTGTGCTAACCATCAGATCAAATGAGACTTGCGCATCTGTTATGCTCTTATTAAAACTCCCTTTTCGCAAACCGAAAAACCTTTTCGCTATTTCACTGGGCATAACCTTCGAGCATCTATCAGCCACAAAACAACGTGAACCGTCGATCTCTCTTAAACCTGATCACCTTTTAGCCATTTGAAAATTCTTCGCTGCAGGGTCCCACCAAACCTTTTCACCATTTCGTGAAAGGTATTTCACTTGCAAGTTTTGACTGTGAACTAACACCAGCCATTAGATCTTGAAAGAGATGGAGCCTTTTTAAAATGGACCAAATGCGCACCATTGAACATGCTTTTCCCTTTCGCCATTTCATGAGTCTTAAACCACATGCAACTTCGCCTAATGAAATAGCAAAAACCATAGATCCATCTGAGAGCTACGTACAACTTACTGGGCCCGACAACATTAGGAAGAAAAGACATAAGGCATAAATTTTTACGATTAATTCAACAACCGCCTAGACAAATGACAAGGGGGGAACACCTCATACGACCCCAAGAACCATTACTTAAGTGGATAAAGTAATGCAGGAATAGAAACTAGAGGGTTTTTGATCAAACATTGAACGATTTAAAATTAAAACCCTAAACCCTTAAGACCTAACACAGACTTGAAGCAGTTGATAGTGTGTCTGACTCAAAATTTCAAAAACTTGGCCAATTATGGGAAAAGAAAACCCATTTCTTAAATAGTGATAACACCTCTCTTCGGATGATTTGTTACACAAACAACATAGATTAATCCAAAGATGGGAGACGCAGGAGGAGCAGGAGGAGAGGGAGGAGTGGGAGCTCAAATTTTAAATTTCCATCAAGGCGGGAACCCTGGTTCCAATGGTGCTGGTCCTATGGACGATAAGGACAAGCCCCTGAACCTCCTAGTTCCAATTGCTGACTCACAGTCCAGTGGTATTCTGTTTGCTGTGATAGCAGATTCTTCAGTTTATCTGGGGGTAGGGTCCAATGGGGGGCCTATGCCACTTGTAGACTCCAAGGATAATGGGAGGGAGGGAAAAAAATGGTCTTCCCTTTTTGGATCTAGACCAACTGATAAATCCTCCCTTCCTCCTGTTAAGAACATTTCTGACCCTTCTGGTGGTAAGTTTGCTATCTCCATCCCTAACCAGGTTTTGGACCATAATATCAACAGTATGTCGAACTCCTTGGTAGGGAAGTTTATGGGTCCGCACCCAAACATTGAAGTTGTTAGGGCCTTTGTTAATCGAAAATTATCACTAAAAGGAAATGTAGAGGTCTCGGCTCTTCCCAAAGGTCTTCTGTCTTTCTCTTTTTCATGTGAAGAAGATAAGGTTAAGATCTTGTGCGGGAGTCCTTGGATGGTGGGAAAGATAGCCCTGGTTCTAAGAAAATGGCATCCGAAATTAAATATGAATGATTCTATTCCGGCGCAAGTTCCAGTATGGATAAAACTCCTAGGATTGCCTCTCGAGTATTGGGCAGAAAGCATCTTCTCTGGAATAGCAAGTTCTTTTGGTGAGCTGCTCTCTATTGACCCAGTCACTGCTTCAAAAAGAAGATTAACCCATGCAAGGTTTTGTGTTGGAGTAGCCCCTAAGGCAGATATGCCGGAACAGATTGATCTAGTTTCAAAATTGGGAACCTGGAAGCAACATATAGAATATGAAACTATTCCTTTTGCTTGTTTCCATTGTAAGAAGGTAGGTCATTGGGCAAAATCTTGTCCAAAAAAGCAAAAGGCAGAGCCTAATCAGTTAAAACCTCAAATTGAAAGCCAGAATATGCCAGAGAAAAGGGTGTGGCAAGTTAAAAACATAGAAAATAAGGAAAAAAATCCAAATCGCTTTTGTCCTTTGGGGGAACAAAAGGAAGCCTCAAACTCTATCCTCAGTCCCGCTGTTCAGGAGGCAGATAGGAATGAAACAACAAAAGCTAGTCCCATAATAATTACGTAGAAAATGGATTTGAACAATCAGAATGATCCTCCAAAAGAAAAAGATGAAGTGGTGGATGACACATATGAAAATCAAGCAGTAGAAGCTAGAGACTATCAACCGAAGGAAGGTGAGATCCCAGATCCACAAGTTGAAAGGTCAGACTCTTCTGTAGCCATACCTAGTTTTGAAATACAAGAAGCCCAAAAGTGTGCAATTTTGGGATTGAGTCTTTTGGATTTGGATCAGCATTCAAGAACAGCAAACATTATTTCAACTAAGTCCAGAACTCCTAAATGGGGTAATGAAGATGAAATTTCCAAAATCCTAACCAATCCGGAAGTGGCTCCTGTGTCAGAAATGAAATGGAAGCAGCCTAAACACAGGAGTAAGAAAGCAGCAACACCCTCGATATCCTTGATTAGGAAATCCAGCAAAATAGCTCAAGTTGATGTGGGATACGTCTCCTCTTCCCCAGGGTGACCATCTAATCACAAAGTTAGAGACATGGAGGCCAGCAAGAACATAGCAAATGGAACTCAAAAAACTCTCAAGGAGCTGGGAATTGGTAAGTAACTATGAAGATAATCTCTTGGAATTTAAGGGGTCTAAACAATCCCCATAAACATGATATTATTAGGAATATGATAAGAGATAGCAATCCTGACATTTTTCTCATTCAAGAAACCAAAATGAGTAGAGAAAAAGTTGAATCTTTGAAGTTTTTCAAAAATGGTAAAATTAGTGGGGGAAGTTCTGAGGGTGTTTCTAGAGGCATTGCTACCATCTGGAATCTTAACACTGTTAAAGGCCAGGTCATTATTCAGGAAGGTAATTTTTCTTGTATTAAATTTGAGCATCTTAAAGATGGTTTTTCATGGGTTCTCACAAACATTTATGCTCCTAATACCTTAAAGGCTAGAAACTCTTTTTGGAAAAGGATAAAACAGGCTAGGGAAAGTTTCAAAAATCTAAGTTGGATGGTTATGGGGGATTTCAATACGCCTTTAAAAGAGGAGGAAAAATTTGGAGGCAGCCCACCTCAGTTGGAAAGTAGAATGGCTCTCATGGATTTTATTAATTCTCTAGCTCTTAATGATTTGGAGATACAGGGTTGTAATTTCACATGGACAAATAGAAGAAATGGTAATGACCTTATTCAAGTGCGCCTTGACCGAACTCTTATTTCTGATGATTGGTACAGTTAGTATTTTTGTTCTTTATCTGCACATATTCGAGTTGGTTCTGATCACTTTCCAATTACTTTTAATGTTGATTTGATCAATAGAAGAAAATACTATCCCTTTAGATTTGAAAAAATGTGGACTCTTCACCCTGATATTAAAAAGTATATTCAAAAATGGTGGAGTATCCAAGTTGAAGGAACGACAATGTTCAAAGTGGTTAAGAAGCTCAAAAGTGTGAAGGACAACATCTGAATCTGGAATAAGAACAGCTTTGGGAATATATTTGAGGCTAAGAGTAAAATTCAGGAAAACCTAAAAGAGATACAGGACCAGATCCAGAAGGAAAGGTTTTAGTACTGTTTCTATTGCTGAGGAGAATGAGATTCTTAAGAATTACCATGATATTATTACTAAAGAGAAAATGTTCTGGAAGCAGAGATCGAGATGCAAATGGCTCAAGGAAGGAGAAAGGAATACAAGATTCTTCCATATGTCAACTATCAAACATAAAGCTGCCAACAGGATGAACAAGTTAGTTGTGGACAGTGGGGAGTTGGTCAAGGAAGATGAAATAAGGAATGAAGCTAAGAGGTATTTCTCAGACCTCCTTTTGAGGGATCAAAGTCTAGATGTTGAAGCTCAGTCCTCTTTTCTTCAGAACATTCCTCATCTCATTGATGCCCAAAATAATGTTTTTCTCTCTTCCATTCCTTCCACCTTAGAAATTAAAAATGTTGTTTTCTCCTTTGATGGAAACAAAGCTCCTGGTCCTAACGGCTTCCCAATGCTCTTTTTTCAAGAGTCTTGGGACATTATCGGGACTGATGTTGCTAATGGGGTTAAGGAATTCTTTGGGGCTAGAAAACTCTTGAAGGAAATAAATGGTACTTTTATTGCTCTTATCCCCAAGATTCAAGGTGTTGATTCTCTGGACAAGTTCAGACCTATTAGCCTCTGTAATTCCTTTTACAAGATCATATCTAAGGTCCTGACCTCTAGACTCTTGTCTATTCTCCCGACCTTTATTAAACACCAACAGAATGGGTTTGTTCCTGGAAGACAAAATTCTTGATTCCATTATTACTGTTCATGAGAATATTCATTCTCTTGTTAAAGTGAAGAAGCAGGGTCTCATCCTTAAGTTAAATCTCTCCAAAGCCTATGATAGGGTGGATTGGTCTCTTCTACAGAAAGTCCTTACTGCTTTTGGGTTTGCCCCAAGAATTGTGGATCTTTTATCCCAACGTACCACTACTGCATCCTTTGCTATTCTTGTCAATGGTTCTCCTTCAACCATTTTCCAAGCTTCGAGAGGTCTTAGGCAAGGAGATCCTATCTCCCCCATCCTATTCATTATTATGGCAGAATGCTTTGGACGAACCATGGAAAATTTGGTGCAGATAGGATCCTTTAAGGGTCTCCAACCTTCTTCTGCTGACCTTAATTGTTCACACTAGTAGTTTGTTGATGATACAATAATTATGGGGGATTCAAGCATCTCAGAAGCTAAAGTTCTAAAGAATACCTTGTTTAAATATGCTTCCACAACAGGGCAGCTTATTAACTAGGCCAAAAGTGATGTCTTTTTCATTAACACTCCGGAGAGAAGACAACAAAGGATCAGCAGAATTCTGGAGTGTAAGATTGCTGACCTTCCTGCTACCTACCTTGGTCTCCCCATGGGGATTGCCCCTCCTGACTCCTATTGGAGTTTGCTGGTTGATAGATTTCACAAAAAACTTGCAAGTTGGAAAGGGGCTCTCTTAAGTCAAGCTAGTAAGCTCCTTCTTCTTAAGGCTACTCTTCAAAGTATCCCCATTTATGCTCTTAGCTTATTCAAAATTCCAGTCAAGTATGCTGAAGCTATTGAGAAAATTCAAAGAAGATTCCTATGGTCTAGGGTGGAGGAAAAGCAAAGAATGTCCTTGGTGGCATGGGATTAGGTCTGCAAGACAAAAAGCAAAGGTGGTCTGGGGCTTAGGAGGATTCGCACTTTAAATGAAGCTCTCTTGTCAAAATAAGTTTGGAGATGGTTTAACTCTGATTCTGAATGGTGCAAAATTTGGAGAAGTAAGTATTCTCTTCTGTCCTCTTCTCTATCTACTTTTCTTAATTCGGATATTAGCATAAATGGATCTCATATATGGAACCTTGTTTCTAAATGTAAAGAGGTGTTTGCTAAAGGTGTGACATGGAAACTTGGAAATGGTAGAAAAGTGAGATTCTGGGAGGATCCCTGGCTTTTTGACAAACCCCTAATGGATTTCTATGAGTGGGCTTCCCATGCCCCCTCTTGTATTGGCTCATTTGGTACCTTAGTGGCAGGTTACTGGGATGGGAACAACTGGCAGAACATTGATAGTATTCATCCCAGTCTCTCCAAGCTCAAAACCTAACTGTCTGCTATCTGGCTGAATAAGGAAGAGGATTCCCTGATCTAGAGATATAACCCCAAAGGTACCTTAACTGTATCTTTGATGTATTGTATCCTCTCCCCCTCCGCTCCTATGAATCCTTTCTAGTCTAAAGCTTGGTTAAAAGGGCTAACTCCAAAAATCAATATGTTCTTCTGGACTATTCTCCAAAATAAGATCCTTACTATTGACAACCTTAAATGCAGAGGTTTTGCCCTTCCAAATAGGTGTGTGTTGTGCTTTCAAGAGGAAGAGTCAGTGGACCATCTTGCCCTCCACTGTTCTTTCTCAACCTCTATTTGGGAAAGCTTCCTCAAAAGCTTTAGTCTTGCTTGGGTGTTTCCTAGTAACATCAGAGATTTGTTCTCTTCCTAGCAAATTCATTGGACCAACTCTTTTCTGAGGTGTATGTGGCAGCTCTCTCTGCCTCACATTCTGTGGGGTCTCTGGAAGGAAAGAAACAACCAAATTTTCAGGGATGTGTCCTTAAATCAAGACATTGTTTTTCAGAAAATTCAAAGGGTTATTTAGGAAAATATGGGAACTATGGAGGTCTCTTGTTACTCAAACAACTCTTTGGAGTCAAATATCTTAAGAGCCTAGAATATGAAGATCACTGATGGTCATAATATCAACCACAATAAAAGGCTTGAAGTTAAATGGCAAACCCCTCCCCATGGTTGGTTTAAAATCAATTTTGATGGAGCAGCCAAAGGAAATCTAGGTCCTTCAGGCTATGGAGCTATTCTCAGAGACGACAGAGGCATTTGCAAAGGTATGGTTGTTGTCCCTATTGGCATTCAAACCAATCATAAGGCGGAAGCTATGGCAACCCTTCAAGGCATTATTCTAGCCAAAAAATTGAACTGTACCCATCTCTGGATCGAAGGGGATTCCAACAATATTATTAAGTGTCTCAATGGGACCTCTCAACCCTCTTGGTCGATCCACAATATAATTTTTTCTGCCATTGACATCATTAGAACCTTCAAAAAATGCCACATATCCCATATATATTGGGAGGCCAATTGTTCTGATGATTGGGCTGAAAACATGGCAGTGAAGAATGATATAATAACCATGTGGACAGGTGAGAGCGGTCTTCCCAGAGATGTAACACAAATCATAATAAATGAAAGATATCGAAGTACCCCAAAGAATCTTGATTGACAAGGCAATTATGATATGTACTGAAGTAAGCACTACAAGTTACTTTGATAATGAGGGAATTACTCATTATAACATCAAAGCTAGCAGAACGTGCATTATAACTTGTCAAATCAATAATGCTACGCACGCTTTCTGGGCTTTTGTTTTAGCTTCGAAAATCTTTCTGTTTCACCAGCTCTGTAACCTGAACTTGACTATGAGAAACGACACCATGGGCAGAAATAGGAGAAGATATGAGCCAGGAAGTTGCAAGGAGTGGAAACAGAAAGAAGAGGTGTGGGAAATTTTGCAGAAGGGTGGTCTTTTGAGCTTCCTTGAGAGACTCCATGGCCGTGATGGAAAGATAACCAGCTTCTTCTGCAAAAATTGGAAGAAGGTCAAGCTTAAAATGGGCGACCAACTGGTAGAAATTGACGAAGAGTTAATAGCTAAAGCTACAGGACTCAAAAGGGAGGGCTACAATTTCTACAGAGATAGGAAGGTCAGCAGGGAAGCCATTGAAAGGTACCCGGTCATAGAGAAAGAGAAGAAAAGACTGGTAAAGTTGAGCAAAACCTATTACCCACCTAGGGATTTTGCAAAGCCTTGGCAGGAAATTCTCTTTGTTTTAATGAGGTATATAACTCTAGATGGCAGGTTTACGAAAGTATATGGATATCACTTTGTCCTCTTAAATCATTTTAAGCATAATGATAAGGTGAATTTCCCTTATTTCTTTCTCTGCTCTATGAATGCATCCCTAAAAGCATATAAAGAAAATCCTCAGGGTGACACTGCAATGCACCAGGGACTTATGGTCCTCATTTATGATCATCTAAACGCCAGTAAAATCAATCAAATGCAGCTCTCTGTGGATTCGAAAGAAGAAATGTCTGATTCTAATTTCTCAGAGGAGGAGGATTCAGATAATGATTCCTTGACTGAAAATGAGGATAGCTCTAACGACTCAGAGTATGAGAGGAGCAAGAAGAGGAAATCAAGACTCTCTTCTTCTAAGAGTAAAAAACCCCAAAGCAAACCCTTGATTAGTATTTCTTTGGAAGAAGAGGACTCTGATTTCCCTGAGGAGAAGAAGAACCCTAAGGGAGTGCTGAAGGAAAAAAGTAAAATCCAAGCCCAACCCAGGAAGAAGCAAAAGAAAATAGAGGAGACTGGCAAAGATCCAGAGGACACAAGCAAGGAATCAGAAGAGGACAAGCAAACAAGAACCCTAGAAGCTGAACAAAGCCTGGAGATGGAGACTATGGAGGAGACCCTTAGGGCCGCTGACACTATTTCTGCCCTCCATATTGCTAAAGATGAACAGATAACCCCTGGTAAAGTTACTCCTTCTCCTGGTCCTCACCCTGAGGCCTTGAAGGGTTTTATGAAAACCATTGAATGGCTTATTGACGGGAATAAGAATAATGTGGATGAATACAAAAAACTCTGCAACAGAGTCATGATCCTAGAGACCATTAACATTGGAGAGGGGAACACTATGGCCAATTATATTGAAGATTTGAAGAACACAATTACCAAAGCAGAAGACATCGGAGATGCCTTTAATCCCCGGTTTGAGAAAAATGAAAAGGAGATACAGGATAGAAAAACCCTGGAGGAAACTAACGAAAAAATGCTCTCGGATACAGTTGCCAAAGTGGACAAGATAGAGGAGTGCCTCAAGAACATTGCGGAGCAGAGTCTCAGCATTCTGAAAATCTCAGCCAACAACACCCATACCCTCATCAGCAAGCTCGATGATGAAAAGGAAACCCAGGAAATTGACCTGGATGCAGAAGGAACCGAGGAAGCCCAAGGTCCCAGAACTCGTACCCATGGAAAGAGGAAGGAAAAGAAAGTGAATAAGGACCTGGAGGAGCTAAAAGCAATTGGGGCGACCTATGACGAGCTGGTGACTAAGGCAGAGGATTTGCTGAAGAAAATTACTATGTAGTGTCTCCTTGGGTTCTTTGTTGTTTTTTGTTGTTTAGCTGTTTTTTCTGTTTGCTGGTTTTTTGGACCAGTCGCTTTGTATGAGGACTCTATTTTCTCAGCTTTTTATTTTAACTATGTTGTAATTATTTTGGGTCCTTAAAACCTATTTTTCATTCAATCAGAACACCTCTCTTCGGACATCTAGATGCATAATGACCAGTCTTTCCACACTTAAAACATTTAAGCGGTGACATACTTTTGTACTTGTCAGTTCCTCTCTTCAGCTTTCTTACAAAGTAAGATTTCATTTCATCTAGGTTCTCATCATCCAAATCTTCATCTGAAGCTTTTGTAGCTTTAAATGTTGTCTCATATCTTGCTTTTGTCTTTACCAAACTTCCTCATCTTGAATGCAGTCAAACTATGATACAATTGTTCTCTAGTGAACTTGGACAGATCATGAGTTTCTTCAATAGCTGAAATCTTGTCACTGTAACATTCTGGTAAATTACTCATTATATTTTCTATCACATCATTATCATCCAAGGTGCCACCAAGATATCCGATCGCGTTATAAAAATAGCTTGTTATGTCTTCACCTTCTTCCGTCCTCACGTTCTCATATTTTCCTTTAGCAGTTTGCATCTTAGCTAGCTTAACTTTGTCATTTCCTTCATAGATGTTTTTCAATCTTTCCTAAACTTCATAAGAAGTGTAATGCAACAACCTTTGCCAATTCATTTTTAGATAGGGCACTAAAGATATCATACCTTGCTTGTTCATTTTCTTCATAGGCTTCAATCTCATCCATGGTAGTAGGACCATTTGCCAACATCACATACTTTGTCTCCATAGCTTTCCAAGTCTTGTAACTCAAAGAAATCAAATATCCTCTCATCTTCACTCTCCAAAAACTATAGTTGGGTCCTTTAAAGGTAGGAATAGTCAATTTATGTGCCATCAGATCTTCCTGTAGTAGTTAGTCTCACTTTCTAGGAGCCAAAGCTCTAATACCAATTGTTGAATATCTCGGATAACTGAGAGGGGGGTGAATTAATAGTCAATTAAAATCTTATACTTATTCCACATAAACAGATCCAGTAAACTAATTTCTAATTACTTAACCATAAACATATATAAGCATGAGAAAGAACACACATGAATCATACAAATGGAACACCATAGTTTATGTGGAAAGCCGAAGAAGAGAAATCCACAAAGAATTCTAATTCTCAGTTATGAAACACTTGTTAGGGTGACATCGGTTAAGGTGATTTTTTACAAAAGGGTGGTTAACTACCAGAATGCTGACTGCAGGTGGACTCACTGCCTAGCTAAAACTGCTTGATAAAGAGGACTCACTACTCAAAAGAAGAAGAAGGTGTTTATGGTGAAAATAGATACAACAATATTGAAAGGCTAAATAGATTCAACCACAAAACCCTAGCCGAACAACAACAAAGATCCACCATAACATATGAAGATTACCTAAGACAATGCAAAACAAATGAAATCACAAAGATTATACCATCACATGCCTAATAGGGTTTGGATCTCCATTCTTCCTATCTCCATTGATCTTGCTTGATATATTTGCTCTCAGATTTTATATGTGCACAAGAGCTCAACAAAGAACAGAAATGTGGTTGCAAGTAGGATCACATATGAAAGTTCGAAAGTGTAGTGTAGTTGAATAATCATCGGGGGGCATAGGGTTGATAATGAAGGAAGCATCTCCTTATATAGAAGACACTATAAGAAATGGAGGGATAAGATTAAGAGGTGTAAAAGATAAATGGTCGGCTATGATTAGAGGGTAGGTACAAGAAATAATAAAATAATGAGAGGGTAGGTAGTATAGGAATTAAGAGATGAATGACATGTGTCATAGGTAGAAAAGGTTAATGAATTAATTAAATAAATAAATATTTATTTAATTAATAGAAGAAGTGGGATCAATTAAATAAATAAGATATTTATTTAATTTAGGAAAAGGATAATTTAAATAAATAAATGTATTTATTTAAATGAGAAATAATGCTAGAAGAGGATAAACGAATTAATTAAATAAATAAAGATTTATTTAATTAATAGAAGAATTAGGCTTAGATAATTAAATAAATAAAAATATTTATTTAATTAGACATGACAATTTTAGGTGTCTACAGAATGAAAAAGAAAGAATCCACCACTGAAGCATTGTTAGACAGTTCAAATAACTAGAAGACAACTGAGAGGGGGGGTGAATCAATTGTCACAGATTACAGGAACCATTATCAATTTGAACTTTAATACCAAAACCTAAAGAAATAATACCAAAATAGCAATTAAACCAATTAAACATAAACAATAATCACAGAATAAAAGCCATCCTCATAACATCAAGATTTATACGTGGAAAACCCAGTAAAGAGAAAAACCATGGTGGGAAGCCTACCCACAGTCAAATAATACTTTTGTAGTAAGTATGTGAATTACAATTGAGGGGCCTGCACTTGCAAGAAGGCCAATATCCTAGAGCGTACTACTCATCACAAAAGGAGCCATACTAACTACACAGAAATCCATACTACAATCTAGAGAAGTGTTGAACTACAAAAGATAGCATCTTCTATGCCTAAGTATAGTTCTAGTTATACCGGAGGACTAAATCCTCTTACATAAACCCAATTCAACCTCCAATGATCACCCAACTCCTCTTCCTAAATGATATTACATTATTCACACATTACATTCCTTGACCATGACCTCTAACCATAACCATGATGATGTACAATGAGATCTTACATCTATATATACAAACCCTCGACCATAAACAATTAGGTCAGCACTAGATAATAAACCAATTACATAATTACAAACCATGTCGGCCTTAGACCAAATAAATAATGTCCAACACATAAAACATCCCAGAAATACATTAAGAGGTCCAATCCACACGTTACATTAAAGTTAGTCCATAACCTAGATCAACTGGGACCTAGTATAGGTCCACACACTACAACAATGATCTCCATTTGCTAGGTCTCTAACATGATCATCAACAGCATCCTGAAACTCCACCAGAAGCTGCACCAACACCACGTATGCAATTCATCAAAGATCTCCACCAAAATCTTTGTCGGTGAAACCCTCGCTAGAACCAGAAACTAAGCTTCTAAGAAAACATGATAGCATCTGATCATCATACCAAAACCAATTGACCAAATATGAGCATGAGTATCATGAACAAGCCAATTCCATCATCAAACTATACCAGAGCCTATCGGATCATGTCGGATCCAAATAAACCAGAAACCACTCAACCTATCGGGACCAGAAAGATGCTAGTAAAGCATCCAAACAACTAGTGTTGGCATCAATGACAAAACATAATCAATTCCACCAAATGGTCAACAATCTCCCCCTTTGGCATTGATGGCAACACTAGATGTGAAAAAAATCTAAGTACCAAGAAATGCCAAACAAGTCTCCCCCAATGGAAGACAACCAACAATCTCCCATATACAGCCCTGAATGTCAATATCTCTCCCTTTAATTTTCTTATTTGTATCTCTCCCCTAATGATTTTTCTTTTTCTTTCTTTGTCTTTTTCACATCAATATCTTTCCCCCTTTGACATCAATGTCAAGAATCTAACAAAAATATCAAAGCAAGAACATAAACCACTGAATCACAAAGATGACTACTCCCCCTAAGCAGTAGCATCACACATCAATGACGAAATGAATAGTATCTCTGATAATGCATGTCAGACTGATGCCAAACCACATCAATCAAGTCTCTACCAGAGGGGTAGAAACTCCCAATCTATCTCTCAGGTACTCAAAAGATTCCTTGGGCAAATGTTAAAGGAAAATATCTGCAATCTACTCTTTAGTGTTCACATAAACTAGTCTAACTTCACTTGCTTCCACCTTTTCCTTCAAAAAGTTATACTTGATAGATATGTGCTTTATTTTAGAATGAAATATTGGATTATTTGATATATCAATAGCAACAGAGTTATCATAGGGAATAACTACCGGTGCATCACAATCCACCTTTATATCCTTCAACATTTGCTTCATCCATAAAACTTGCGTATAGTTAGTAGCAACAACAACATACTTAGCTTCAATAGTAGATAAAGAAGTACATGATTATTTCTTGCTGATCCATGAAACCGACTTTTTTCCAAGAAAGAAAGCTCCACCAGAAGTGCTTTTATGGTCATCAACATCTCCATCCCAATCAACATCTGTATATGCAAATAAAGTAAATGTATCATCCTTAGGGTACCACAAGCCATATTCTGATGTACCTTGCAAGTATCTAAAAATCATTTTCACCGCAATCTCATGATTTTCTCTAGGATCACTCTGAAATCTTGAAATAATACAAACATCATTCATAATGTCAGGCCTAGTCTGAGTCAAATAAAGCAGACCTCCAATCATAGATTTTTATCTTGTAGGATTTATCGGTGCAAAAACATCTTTTCTTGTCAATTTCTCACTTGTAACCATAGGATTACTTACCGGTTTAGAATCTCCCATACCAAATTTCTTCAACAATTCCTTAGCATATTTCATTTGACATATGAAAATACCTTTGTCAATCTGAGTAATCTACAAACCTAAGAAAAATTTCATCTCACCAATCATAGACATCTCAAATTCTTTCTCCATATTCTTAGAAAATTCTATGCATAACTTATCTTCACCTCCAAAAATAATGTCATCAACAAATACTTCAATAATCAATATATCATCATCAGTGATCTTATAATATAAATTATTGTCAGCATTGCCCTTAGTAAAGCCAATCTTCAAAATATATTTATCCAATCTTGCATACCATTCTCTAGGTGTGAAAAACCATCAAGTTGCTCAATATAAACTTCCTCATCAAGATCCTCATTCAAAAATGCACATTTAACATCCATCTAATAAACCTTGTAGTTTTTATAAGCAGCATAGGCAAGAAATAATCTTACAGCTTCAATCCTTGTTGGCATTCTGGATATGTTGATATGGTTTTGTCATTGATGTCAACACCTATCATCGCCTATCAACACTTATCAGCACTTGGTGATTTTGGTTATGTTCATGGGCAAGTCAGAGACTTATGCACAGTCACCGGTATTTGGTTCACCGACAGATTATATTGTTCACCGGCACTTGGAATGACTTGGAGACTACTTGGTTATGTCAAAGACATTATTCGATCACTTGGTTTTGGTGATTTGGTTATTTGTTTATTTAGGTTTGCATATTTGTTGTTACTGGCAAATAGGTCCAGGATATGCATTAGTAGGTATATCTATTCCATATCAGCATGACACGTTATGGAGATGATTTATTATTATTGTAAATGCATTGAGCCGACATCATGTATCAGATATTGATTTATTTGTAATTGATTTTATTGTAGTATCTTTTAGTGAGCCGACCTATTCAATTGGTCTTAGGTTATGGTATAAATGTAAGATCTCATTTGTGAGACAAATGTGTGAATGCGAAAAGGATTGCAATAAGGTATATACGAAAATAAGTAGATCTATACATGCAGACATCATTTGAAGGTTGAAGGAAGGATTTTGTGAAGGCAATCAGAACTAAACCAGTACTGAATCCAGCATATGAAGATGTTATTTTATGCAGTACATTATCATTGGATTTAACCATCCAATTGTAGTCAATGTGACTCTCATTTTGTGACTGAGCAGTGAGCTCTAGGAAGGTAGCCTTTCTGCATGTGCAGAATCCATATTGTACACACATACTATCTGCAGTAGTATCATTTGATTGTGGGTAACGCTTCCCACCATGGTATTTCCCCTTACAGGGTTTCCACGTACAAATATTTGTGTTATGTGTTGTGGATGTAATTGTCTTTCTGTTTCATGCATTAATCTTTACCAGTATTGCAATTAACTGTTAAGACTGTCTACCGGCATAAAGTTTGGTTTACTGGTATTAAGCATTAATTTTTGGTTAAGTTAATTTTGGTTGAATTTATTGGATAACTGATTCACCCTCCCTCCCCCTCTCAGTTGTCTCTGGGACCTAACATCCTAGCTACAGGTGCAAAAGTCTCTCCATAATCAATTCCTTCCTTCTGAGAATATCATTTTCAAATAAATCTAGCCTTATTCCTTAGAACTTGACCATCCTCATTAAATTTATTCCTAAAAACCCATTTAGTTCCAATAACATTTTAATTTTTAGGTCATGGAACCAAGGTCCATGTGTTATTTTTCGCAATCTAACCTAATTCTTCTTC
Source organism: Cryptomeria japonica (assembly GCF_030272615.1). Classification (NCBI taxonomy): domain Eukaryota; kingdom Viridiplantae; phylum Streptophyta; class Pinopsida; order Cupressales; family Cupressaceae; genus Cryptomeria; species Cryptomeria japonica. Next base: position 283,545,769 of record NC_081412.1, read on the forward strand.
CATTGTTTTCAACCAATATTCATCTTTACATGCTTTGATTACTGATACTGGTTCAACTTGTGAAATTAAACACACCTCATTAGTTGTCAGTCTTCTTATTGTCATCACTCCATTGCTCTTATCCCCAATGACCTGATCTTCTGAATGATTCAATCTCACATACCTAGGAGTCTTCTGACTTTTTGTTCATCTTTCTTGTTCTTCAGTTACTGTAGAATTCTCTGATATTTCTGGACTAACTCGTTCAACACTCTGTTCCAGTAAGAGTGCTATTGGCTCAGATATAATCATTTCCACTGTCGGTTCTTTCTCATAAACTCTTATTTGACTTCTATTCAACTCATCTACTTTGACATTAGCACTCTCCACAATTCTCTGCAATCTCTTGTTATAACATATGTATGCTTTGATTTAATTATAATAACCAAGAAATATGCCTTCATCACATCTAGGATCAAATTTCCCAATGATATCATCTCTCCTGATATAACATTTACTACCAAAAATTCTGAAATGCTTAACTGTAGGTGTATTTCCAAACTATAATTCATAAGTTGTCTTACCGGTTTCTCCTTTGATATGTGCTTTGTTGAATGTATAAACCATTGTGCTCACTGCTTCTCTCCAGTAGATATGAGGTAGCCTAGCTTCCATCATCATTGTTCTAGCAGCATCCAAGATAGTTTTGTTCTTCCTTTCCACAACTCCATTCTGTTGAGGTTTTCGGGGAGCATAAAATTGTCTTCTTATACCATGCTTCTCACAAAAGTTTTTGATTAAGGAAAATCAGGTTTTAAGGGACCCAAAACCCACTTACAATATGAAAAGATAGGCAAGAAAGAACCAAGAGAAAATAGGAAAAAGACAGAAAAGCTACAAAAGACCAACAGAAAACATGACAGCTAGGAACAAGGACAGCACAGAGCCAGCGAGAGACTGGCAGACAAAGACCAGATTACATTTCAAATAAAAAATTTTATGGACTCTTTTGCATCCTTGACCAACATCATCATAGCCTTGGCAGCTTCTCTAAGGTCTTTTTTCTCCTGCTTCAGATGAATGTCTTTAGACTTTATCTCCACATCACAGGTCATCTGCCTAGTTCTATGCCTAGAAGTTTGGGGAGCAGAGCTGGAGGTCGGCATGTCATCAATAATCACCATCTCTTTGTTCTATTGGTTCCTCTCCAGATAATCCACCAGGGCATTCATATTCTGAGACAAAATTCTCAGGACCTCATGACTGTGATTCATGAAATTCTTCAAAGCCTTCTCAGTTTTAGCAACCCGATTGATGATGGCTTCATTTTCGACCTTAGCTTTATCTTTGACAATTCTGATAACATCTTCCAGATGTTTCAAGTCTCCCTTTATCAAGTCTTTTTCTGACCAATCTTGCATTTCAATTTCATCCTCTACCTCACTGTTATCCACCTCTGCATCCTTTTTCTTAGTATTAGCATCCTTAATCAAAACCTTAATCTTATTCTCCAAATCCCTCTGTTTGCTCTTAATACTGGTAATATTATCAATTACCCATTTCTGGAAGTTAAAAGATTCCAGCGTGCTATTTCTAGCGGTATTTAAAATGGAGTTTTCCCTTTCCCTTCCTCGCTCAGAGCTCACAGAAATAGGGTTAGCTTCCTCCATGGAATTATGGGCAACATTCCTACTATCTGAAGCCTTAGGGTTTGAGGCTAGCTTTTCAACAAAGACTTTTCTCTTCCTCTCCTCCTCTTCTCCAGCTTCCCCTTTATTCTCACTCTCTGCTTCATAATCAGCCTCCTTCCCATGTTCCTCCTCCATACTAGCTTCATCATCTATGTCCTCTTTATCAGCATCATCAACTCTTCCTTTTTAACGGAGAGGAGCATTTGACAAAACATCATCAGACTTAGAATCAACGCGACTATCTGAAATATGTGCATTTGCCACCAAATGGTCGTCCTTACTAACCCTAACTTTTTTCTTCAAGTGTTCATAAATAAGAAGAATGAGCCTTGATGAGCTATGGGATAGGAATTGGGCTTTTTTGCATGGTCATCCGAACTATCATTCAGGGAGGAAGCTAAATAGAAAGGCAAAGAGATCTTAACCGCATGGTGGAAATGGTTAAGAATAGAAAAATGATAGTTATAATCCTTCGTGAATCTACCATCAACAGTCACGAATTCCATCAAAACCCTTAGCATTTTCTGCCAGAAGGACTTTACCTGATGGGGGAAGTAGTACGAAACATTGTTTTTCTTGATGAGCCGCACCCTCTCATCATCAGTTTTAGGGAAAATTTTAATAGCTTCAGTGCAAACTTTCAGTCTCTATAGAACTTGGTGCCTTCCTTCTATAATCCCATCACTTCTGCCACTAGATCTTCACCAACCTTCCAGGTCTCACCAAATAGAGTGACCTTGCTGTTGTTCCATCCCTTAGCAAAGCCGCGCAAAACTAACTTTTTGCTGCCATACAACTTCTCCATGTAGTCTATGAAACCATAACGACGGAGCCTCCTCCAAACTTTCCGCTTGCTTTTCCAGTTTTTGCAACTAGAGGGCTCATTTCGGTTAAGGTTACCTCCCATGTTGAAATGCAGGTCAAGGTTTTCAGTAGTGCACAAAATGCTCACAAACTGAAGACCAAAACTTAAACACGGGCTCTTGAACAAAATGTTGAGTTCAAAAAATAGGGTGCTTTCCTTGATTTTGGAGTATTTAATGATGGCCACGACACTCCAACACTTATTATGATTATCCCCATCACACATTTTATCATAATAATGATGCCTTAACAAAATCATTAACTGACACTTCAGATAACCCCAATCTCTGCCTTTGGTATCCAAACCAAAAGGGGTAATGATAAAATTAACTTGAGTCATTGACATGATCATATAATAATTGCACCCTGACATCTTTTTTGCAGGTTGGCTTCTTCGATATATTTAGTGTCCTCCTCTAAATAAACCCCCTCATTAGCTAGAAGGTCAGCAACCTTATTACCTTCCCTAAGCGTATGGGAGATGAAGACACTATCATAGTCTTTTAATAACTTTTTGGCATTTTCAATAATGTTGAATATATTCCAAGAGAGGGAGTTAGAACCTTTAATAGCCTAAATAATATTGAGGGAATCCCCTTCTAGCCATATTTTTTAAAATCTAAAACCCTGAGCAAGCTGGAGACATTTCAACATGGCCTGAGCTTCAACAACGTAATTGTTTTGAATTCCAAAGGGGGAAGCAATAGTAGCAATACAAACACTATGAGAGTTTCTGATAACTCCTCCCCCTCCAGATTTCTCAAGATTGCCTTTGGTAGCCCCATCAAAATTCATCTTGTCCCAATCATAACATGGAAATCTCCAAATGACATTTTCTCTCCTAATCTTATTGTCAGATTTGCACACCTTGTTAATAAAATTCCAATCCGTAAGGATGCCCTTCTCAATGTCATTCGTATTAGTAGAAATCCATTGCTTGTTATTTTTGTGAGGAATATTAATGTTTTCTTTTATCGCCCTGCAATTTTTTTCAAAAACCACCTGAGACGTGCACTTAGCCTCCCTAAAAATTCTATTATTTCTCTCCTTCCAGATATACCAACAAGTCATGGGAAGGATCAAGGACCAGAGAATATTGATGAGATGATATTTGGTGGGAAAGATCCATTGGCAGACAACTTCCTTGAGAGTATTATGCATAACCCAATCAACTTTCCATTTCTCCCAAAATTTACTCCAGATTTCCCAAGTGAAGGAGCAATGGATGAACAAATGATCCACTGATTCTTCCTCCTTCTGACATAACTCACATTTGTTAGGAAGCATGAAGCCTCTATGGATCAGGGTGTCAATAGTCAAACTCATGTTATGAACTGCAAGCCAAAAAAATATGTTAACTTTAGGAATAAGAACTCTATTCCAGTTTTAGTCCATATAGGGTTGTTGATCTGAGTGAAAGTATGATTGTAAGTAGAAGCAACTGTGAAGTTACCCCTGGGATTACTCTTCCAAAGAAACACATCATCAAAATCTTTATTAACAGAAAAGGACAGCAGATCCTACTGAAGCCTCGAAAACCCAGCATAAATAGCATCAAGCCTCACCCATTTATTCTCCTTCTAGTAATTACAAACCAAAGGCCCATACCTTCTTTTACATTCATCAATGAATTGACTGCAGTCTTGGTTAAAGATAGGTTCATCTTTAATCCAGGCATCCTCCCAGAACCTGATTTTGTCACCTTTGCCAAGGACCCATCCAGCTCCAGCTTTAGCAACTTTTATGGCTTTGGTTATACTATTCCATATGAAAGACCCAACAAGGATGTCTTCAGAGTAGAGGAGAGAATGAAGGGGTTGGTCATGAATATATTTATCAAACCACACCCGATTCCAATCTTTCTTAATACCGTAAGCCCTCCATATTTGTTTAGCAAGCAGAGCTTTATTGAAAGTTTTAAGAGCTTTAATACCTAAACCCCCCTTGCATTTAGGCTTACACACTTTATCCCAGGCAATGAAGGAAATCCTTTTTTTCTCTTCAACCCTTGACCAAAGAAATCTTTTCTGAATCCTTTCTATAGCTTCAACAAATTTAGCCAGAATACCAAATAGACTAAGAGCATAAACTGGAAGGTTCTGAAGTGTAGCTTGAAGAAGTTGCAGCTTTCATGCTTGAGATAACATAGATCCTTTCTAGCCAGCCAGTTTCTTGTTGAGTTTATCAATTAACAAGTTCCAGAAGGATTTTGGGGGGATCAAACCCAGAGGCAGACCTAGATAAGTGGAGGGAAGCAATTCCACCTTGCACCCAATAATCTTAGCAATTCTTTGTTGCCTTAAGATAGGGGTATTAATGAAGTAGATAGCTAACTTCTCCCAATTGACTTACTGACCTGTTGCCAAAGAATAAGAACTAAGAGCACCTTTGAAGGCAACAACCTCCCCAACAGAGGAGTATCCCATCAAGATAGTGTAATCAACAAACTGTTGATGAGTGCAAGATACATTAGCAGAGGAAGGTTGAAGATCTTTGATGTTTTTATTAACTTTCATTTTTTGAATCAGTCTGCTCATACTCTTTGCCAAGATGGTGAAAAGAATAGGAGAGATAGGATCTCCTTTCCTGAGCCCCCTAGAAGATTTAAAAAATCTAGATGGAGATCCATTGATAAGAATAGAGAAATTTCAAGTGGAGATCAGTTCTCTAATAATTTTAATTGTCTTATCATCAAAACCAAAGGCCTCCATAATTTTGAGAAGAACTTTCCATTCCACTCTATCATAAGCTTTAGCCAAATCCAACTTTATCAAAAAACCTTCTCTATTACATTAAGAGAATGAATATTCTCATGCACAAGAATAATAGAGTCCAGAATCTGCCTACCAAGGACAAATCCTTTTTGCTCCTCTGAGATGATGAAGAGGAGAACAGCCAGAAGTCTGGAAGTCATAACTTTAGAGATAATCTTATAAAAGGAGTTACAAAGACTTATAGGCTTGAATTTTCCCATGGAATCCACCCCAGCCACCTTAGGGATTAGGGCAATGAAAGTTGAATTGATTTCCTTAAGGATACTTATGGCTCCAAAAAAATCTTTAACAACATTGATCGTATCTTTCCCCACAATATGTCAATATTCCTGGAAGAAGAACATGGGAAAACCATCCGGTCCTGGAGCCTTATCCCCTTGAAAAGAAAAAACAACTTTTTTAATTTCCTCAGCAGAAGGGATAGCAGAAAGAGCCTTATTCTGGTGAGGTTCAATAATCTTGTTAATTTTATCAACTAGGTCCTATTGCTTAGCAATGTCAATCTCCCTACTACCAGTAAGGAGCTAAGAGAAGAACCTAACAGCTTCATCCCTAATGCCATCATCTTTAAGAAGAATTTGATCCTCAGTAATTAGTCGTGATATTCTGTTAGCAACTTTATGTTTCATGGAGGTCATGTGAAAAAATTTGGTGTTCTTATCCCTAACTTTCAACCAGATAGCCTTGGATCTCTGTCTCCAGAAATTTTCCTCCGTAGAAATAATGTTGTGAAGTTTGACTAAAATTTCATCTTCCTTAGCCTTAGGATACTTATTATATCCATCTTTCTATATTGAGTTTTGAATCTGTTCTAATTCCTCCTTCAGCTTTTTTTTTGAAACAAAAATATCACCAAAAACCATCTTAATCTAGATCTTAATGTTATCTTTGATATTTCTAAGTTTTTTAGCAACTTTGTACATAGCAGATCCATTCACATCAACATTCCACCAATTGGCAATGGATTTTTCCAAAGAAGGATGAGATATCCACATCTTCTCAAACCGGAAAGGAAAACACTTTTTACTCTTAACGGACTCAACAACAAAAGAAATGGGATAATGGTCCAAGCCAATTCTATTGATGACTAACAAAGAACATCTATGAGAAAGGATCCAATCATGAGTGATAAGGGATCTATCAAGCCTTACCTAAATGAGGTCATCTTCATCCCTTCAGTTAGACCAAGTGTAAGAGGCTCTAGTAAGATCAGTATCAATCAAGGCATTAGCATTGATGAAATCCATCAAATCAGTTCTGTTATCCAACTAGGCTTGAGTTCCTCCAAATTTGTCAGTTCCTTGTAATGGAGTGTTGAAATCCCATCAAAAACCAACTATCTTGGAAAAAAAACTTCTTTTCAGTTGGATTTTATCCCAGAATTTACTCCTAGCAACTTTGGAATTTGGGGCATAAATGTTAGTAACCACCCATTCCTTTCCTTCGGTGATACTTTTAACTTTCATTGATATAATATTACCATCTTCATCAATGATATCTCCTAAAATAGTTTTCTTGTTCCAAAATATAGCCACCCCACTTGAGGCCCCATTCGAGCTACTGCCATAGACTCCACCATGTTTGAAGAAATTTAAATTCTCAACTTTTTCCTTACTCATTTTGGTTTCCAGAACTAGGATGATATCCGGCTTATGGTCTCTAATAAGATTCTATAATATATCCAGTTTGTTGAGACCATTTAGGCCTTGAATGTTCCAGGAGATTACCTTCATTTGGAAACCTGATGACAGGTTTCCTGAATAGTTGCTACCTTGCATCAGCTATGTTTTGTTTACTCTCTTGGTCCCTATGTCATTTCATGGGTTTACGACCCTGCGGAGATTTAGAAAGACCAATATCTGCCTTAGATTTGGTTCTAGTTTTGACCACATTAGAGCATCCTGTCTTCTTATTTTTCTTTTTTCCAACCCCTATAATCTCTTCCTCATGTTCCTCTTTGTGTTCAGCTTGCATATTATTCCATAGTTCTCCTCATTTCTGGGATGAAGTGGGCGTTTCAACTCCAGCCTTCTGAAATAAAGAGTTTAGGTTACCCTGAGGTGATCCAAACTCATTCTTCCCTTCAAAAGTAACTTCAGGTCTTTCAAAATCATGTAGGCAAACTTTATTACTTTGGATTTCTGAAGCTTGAATATCCTCATATTGGGATTTGTTCATATCATCAATCTCACCTTCTTCAAGGATCTCTTTTATAACTACATTCTATTCCTCCTGAGTTTGTAAAGCTTCAAAACCATTAACTGTTTTGATCTCAAATCTATTATTTTCAACCTTTTTATTTTCCTCTAGAAGAGGAACCTTAATAGGACTAGCTTTCCTATCAGCTTCTATTAAGTCTTTAGGGTTACTAGGACCTCCACTACCTTCTTCCACTCTACTATCCTCCTTCATGATAATCTTCTCTCTCCATACCTGTTTGTGAATATTATTAGTCTTAAGAGGGTTTTTAGGGTTACTAGGGCAAGCCTTAGCCCAGTGTCCAGCTTTCTTATAGGAAAAGCACACAAAGGAGAGGGACTCAAACTCTATAGTCTGTTCCCATTCCCCAAGTTTGGATCTTAAATTAATAGAATTGGGAAGATCCATATTCTAAGAGATATTGACATAGATTCTCGCATAAACCGGTCTCTTACGAGCTGTTGTCATAGGATCTATCACAAAAAGCTCCCCAAATGAGTTAGCAATACCTAAAAAACATCCTCCACCTAGAATTCAAGTGGCAAGTCGGGCAACCTAACCCAGACCGAGGCAAATTCAAAGAAGGATTCATTGAGTTTCATATTTGGGGAGCATTTCCTTAGAGATAATGAAGATATACCAAACATCCACGGTCCACCGCTCAAGGCCATTTCCAGATATTCCCCACAGGAGAAAGAGAAGACAAAAAATCCCCTTGACAGGGCGGAAACATCAACCTGACCTTTGAGCCTCCATTTCCTCTTAACAAAGGATCTAACATCCTCAATATTGGGTCGTGGCCCAACAAACTTTCCCACTAGAGAAAAGGCCATTAAAGATATACTATGATCGATGACCATATCAGGAATTGAAATAGCAAATTTACTGGTTTTTTAATCAGAAATGTCTTCCATAGAGGGGAAGGACAATTTACCAGTGGGTTTGTTTGCAAAAAGGCCGTTCCAGGATTTGAGAACCTTCACCTCAGTTGCCTTTTCCAAGTTAGCTTTCACGCCCTCGGGACCCGATTTGGAAGAATCTTTCAAGATATCATGGTCAGGAGGAGGGTCTCGATGTCGTGGGTCCCCATCTAGACTCCCATCCTCATCATCAACTGTGGGTCCTTGTGCTATAGACACAGCAGAACCAGTTGTGTTGTTCCCTCCATTCGCAAAATTCAAATTTCCTGCTAGCTGTGTTGTTCCCTCCATTCGCAAGTGGCAAAAATTGAAATGCTTCTCACAAAAGTTATTAAACTCACCAGATGTAAATTCTCCACCATGATCTGACCTCAAACATTTAATCTTTAATCTTGTCTCACTTTCCACTTTAGCCTTAAAGGTTTAAAACTTTTCAAATGCTTCAGATTTTTCCCTTAGAAAAGTAACCCACATCATTCTAGAATAATCATCAATGATTAGCATGAAATATCTATCACCTTGAAAACTTTTAACTCTATTAGGGCCACACAAATTAGTATGAATAAGATCAAAAATGTCATTTGATTTATCTTGTATACTCCTAAAAGAGGTTCTAACTTGTTTACCCATTTGACATTCTTTACATACCAGATTATAGGGCTTCATAATCTTAGGTATATCCCTAACTACCTTAGTTGAACTAATCTTCACAACTAAATCAAAATTCACATGACACAACCTTTTATGCCATAGCCAACTCTCATCAATCCATGTAATCAAACATGTCTTCTCACCGGAGTTCAAATGAAATATATTACCTTTTGTATGTGTACCGGTTGCAATCTCCAAGCTAGATTTGTTAATGATTTTTCATTTTTCATCCTTGAATTATAATTGAAATCCCTTATCTACCAATTGTCCTACACTCAAAATATTGTACCTTAAACCTTAAACATAATAAACATTGTCAATATTGTTCTTAACATCCAATGATATAGTTCCTTTTCCTTTTATCATACATGCTTTTATGCTCTCCACATCTAACTAGACCACCATCAAATTCTTGCAAAGATAGAAACTTCCCTTTATCTCTAGTCATATGATGTGAACAACTATTTTTAATTACCCATTCATCCTTGTCTTCAATTTTAGCAGCAAGTTCCTTCTCTTCAGGTACATTCTCTTCTAGTGTCGGATCATCTTCTTTGATAGCTAAGAACACCCATTCCTTCCCATTGTCAGAACCACTAGTAGAGTCTTTTTCTGGTTCATCGTCAGAATCAATAATGCCTTCCTCATTCGCTATATAGCATGATTTGTCTATGTTTTTCTTGTATTTATACTTCTCCTGATATCCAAGGTTAGGTTTAAATGATCTTCTAACTCTTTCTTCCATCTTGAATTCCTTTCAGGACATCTAGATGCAAACTGACCAATTTTATTACATGCAAAAGATTTAAAAGGTGCTTTTCCTTCATACTTACTTCCTACCGGTCCTTTAGGTACTCTTCTAGAAAATAGTGCTTCATGTTGCTCAAACTCATCATCTTCTCTCTTCATATCTTCTAATTTCTTTGCATACAAAGCTTTCTAGTCTTGCTTACCGGTATGAAAAGTAGGTTCAGACTTCACATCTCTAGAAGGTCCAAATTCTTCAAGCTCAAAAGCAAATAGTTTCCCAACCAAAGTGTCTCTATTGACAGATGTATTAGCCATTTTTCTCAACTCATTAATAGCAATAGCCTTCATTTTGTAAGCCAGTGGTAGGGCTCTCAGGACTTTAGAAACAATTTCATCTTTGCTCAGAGTTCCACCACAACATTGAATTCCCATAACAATCAAATTTACCCTTTCCATGAATGTAGTAATCCTTTCATCTTCTTCCATATTCAAGTTTTCATATCTCACCCAGTAACCATCAAGTTTGGCAGTCTTCACTGTAGGTTCACCTTTATTAAGAGTCTCTAGTTTATCCCATATAGTCTTTCTAGATGATTTATCAGTTAATCCCATTATTTGTTGATCAGAAAGTCCACACAAGACGACTTCTCTTGCTCTATAATCATTCTCAAGCTCCTTGTCCAGGTTTGCTGGAGGAGGATTTCTAGATCCTGGATTATAGGGTGTGACGCCATTTTGTTTAATCTCCCAAATCCCCTCACCAAGACATCTCAGATGAGTCTCCATCCGAATCTTCCATAATGTGTAATTTGTTCCATCAAGCCTCTGAATATCCCTCTAAAAGACAGCTCCAAAAGAACTGGATGAACTTGAACTGTTAGTCTCCATAAGATCTTCCTCAAGCGATTAAGCTTTCTGCAAAGAGGACCAAAGATCTGATACCAATTGTTAGACAGTTCAAATAACCAGAAGATAACTGAGAGGGGGGGGTGAATCAGTTGTCATGGATTACCGAAACCATTAGCAATTTAAAATTTAATACCGGAACTCAAAGCAATAATACCGGAATAGCAGTTAAACCAATTAAGCATAAACAATAATCACAGAATAAAAGTCATCCACATAACACCAATATTTATAAGTGGAAAATCTGGTAAAGGGAAAAACCATGGTGGGAAGCCTACCCACAGTCAGATAATACTTCTGCAGTAAGTATGTGAGTTAGTATAGAGGGGCCTACACTTGCAAGAAGGCCAACAACCTAGAGCACATTGCTCATCACAAAAGGAGCCTTACTAACTACATATAAATCCAAACTACAATCCAGAGAAGTGTTGAACTGTAAAGATAGCATCTCCTATGCTTGAGTATAGTTCTAGTTAAGCTCAATACCAGAGGACTAAATCCTCTTACATAAACCCAATTCGATCTCCAATTATCGACCAACTCCTCTACCTGAATGATATTACATTATTCACACATTACATTCCTTGACCATGACCTCTAACCATAACCACGATGATCTACAATGATATCTTACATCTATATATACAAACCCTTGACCATAAACAATTATGTTGGTCACCAGATAATAAACCAATTACATAATTACAAACCATGTTGGCCTTAGACCAAACAAATAATATCCAACACATAAAACATCTTGTAAAATACATCGAGAGGTCCAATCCACACATTACATTAAACTTGATCCATAACCTAGATCAACCGGGACCCAGTATAGGTCCACACACTACAAAAATGATCTCCATTTGCTAAGTCTCAAACATGATCATCAACAACATCCTGAAACTCCACTAGAAGCTGCACCAACACCACTTATGCAATTCATCAAAGATCTTCACCAAAAGCTCTACTGGTGAAACCCTCGTCAGAACCAAAAACTAAGCTTCTAAAAAAATAGGATAGCATCCAATCATCAGACCAAAACCAACTGACCAAATCTGAGCATGAGTATCATGATCAAGCTAATTCCATCATCAAACTATATCGGAGCCTATCGGATCATACCAGATCCAAATCAACTAGAAACCACTCAACCTACTGGGACCAAAAGGGTGTCGATAAAGCATCCAAACAGCTAGTGTTGGCATCAATGCAACACATAATCAATTCCACCAAATGGCCAACAAGCACAACTACCACAACACTGCAATGTTGGAAGAAACCTTTGGCTCACTACCTTTGGTACCAAACATTAACAACACACTATCACATTGCTCAACTACAACTTCACATAACCTCGCACAAATTCACACCAACATATTTTCTTTTTCAATCCACTTGCTTCTATATTTTCTTCATTATAATCATCCTTTATTTATACAAATCTCTTGAATAAGAAGTTTCTCCCAAGTTGGGGCCAAGGAAATTGTCGGAACACAACTTGAAATAGGTCTACATTAAACACTCTCACGTTGGAAAGGAATCAAAAGTGGACCAAACCACAAAGCACTACATTGATTAAAACAACACGTTATTCATATGCCACAATCATTGGAGAAAAAATAGAACATTCAAGGTCAACAAGACCCGAAATGATCATATCAACTATGAATTCAGAGCACATCATCACATCCCAAATCAGAATAATAAAAATAAACATATGAATAGCTTAAATCCAAAATATCATTATCAAAAACAAAAATACAGATAAATACAGAGCACTACAAATACTGTCAAATATCATCATTATTGAGCACAAGTCTAAATCACAACTTCCGGAGCCCCAAATCATAAACATGACATCCCAAGGCAACATCTAAAATCATACCAAAACCTCATGACTACAACTGCAACATATCAGAGATGTGGCACACAAACTAATTACTAAAACACAAAATCAGTTTATTGACGTCAATGACAACCATGCCGACACACCATCAACTTCACATTTGAAGCATGAACTAAACTAGAGAAGTGTGTAAAATTTTAAAATAAATCATCCCTAAAATTTGGAGGCACTTGAATAATTGGATAGTTACACCATTTCTACTTGTCTAATGCACTTATTTAGACATTTGTGCCATTTATACTTGTTTAGAACCCTCTTTGGATATTTGTGTCATACACAACACTCGATTATCAACATTTAGTAGTTGTAGAGCTCATATTTGGCCAAAAACTTCCTTCAATCTCTTAACATCCATACAAACCTGTTGATTATTCGGGCAACTAAGGGGGGGGTGAATCAATTGATAATAAATTTTTCTTTTAACCTTAACACACAGATCCAGAGTAATTAACATAATTATCTAAGAAAGTGAAAGTGCATGCAAGAAACAGATCAGACACAAGAAACACCAAGATTTATGTGGAAAACCCAAAAGGGGAAAAACCATGGAGAATGTTAATTCTCAATATATAAACACCGATTAAGATGATTTTTATAAAGGGTGGCTCACTGTCAAGGTGCTCACTATAGGTGGGCTCACTGCCCTGAAAGGCTCACTACTAGTGGGCTCATTTCCTTGAAAGGCTCACTACCGATGAAGAAAAAAAGATAAAGATAATCCACCACAAAAACACAGTCTGCACTATCAGAACAGCTTCTTGTAATAATCTGCAATACTATACTCAAACAACAATTGGACTATTTCAATCTCGCATGTCTTCAACACAAAAAGCCATATCTCAACTCATCAAATGATATTCCTATAAGTACTATCTCTGAAAATCAAAATTCTCAATGTCGGCTAAGATAGAGATCTAAAATAGGTCTCCACTAAACATTCTGATGGTGGAAAACAATGAGAAGTGGATCATATCACACCATTCCACATTGAACATATCAACATGCTACTTACATTACCAAATCCAAACCCAAAATACATTCACACATTATACAACCTCAATATCGAGTCCAAGTTCTTGAGCTCTAGACCAATCCAGACCCAAAGAGAATACTAAGAAACATCTTTGGAGATACCAAACTCATCTAGTGAAACTAGGAAACCTCCAAGCATACAACAAAGCTTAATCAAACACTTATGATCATCATACCACATCTAGACCTAATCCAAACCAAAGGATTTGACATCAATGACAACACATAGTGAAATGCTAACAATCTCCCCCTTTGTCATCAATAACAACATCCATCAACAACAACAACATGAAAAATAAAAGATCAACACAATCATCTCTCTCTCCCCCTTTGATAGCAATGAAAAAGGTGAACAAAACTCCCCCTAAAAAGCTCATTCTTGCTCCCCCTGAGAGGAAGCACACCAACACCCAACATCGGTCCATAAAAGAATATGCATGCTACTCACTGGACCAATGCACATCTGAAATGCATATTAGTTCAAACTAGTAAGGGGTAATACCCCTAACTTCTGTCAGAGATTACTTAGAAGTATCTTTGCATAATGCCTTAGTGAATATGTCTGCAATCTACTCTTTTGTAGGTACATACTCAAGTTTGACCTCATTATTTAGAACCTTTTTCCCTCAAGAAGTGATACATGATAGATATATGATTTTTTATAGAATGTTGTACCCAATTCTTTGAAATATTTATTGCACTAGTATTATCACACATGATTGGAATGGGATCATCAAACTTTACACCAATATCTTTCAAGATTTACTTCATCCATAAAATATGAGTACAACAAGAAGATGTTGCAATGTACTCTGCTTTTATCGTAGATAAAGACACAATATTGCTTCTTACTCAACCAAGCAACTAACTGGAGCTAAGAAAGAATGCTCCTCCACTTGTACTTTTTCTATCATCAACACTTGAGGCCCAATCTGCATCTATTTAAGATGTGAGGGCAAAATATGAGCTCTTGGGATACCAAAAACCAAATTCATTTGTTCCTTTAAGATATCTAGAAATCTTTTTCACTGCCATAACATGTGATTCTTTCGGTTCTTGCTAAAACATTGTTGCCAAACATAATACATGCATGATATCTGGTCTGGTAGCAGTTAGATATAACAATCTTCCAATCATTAATTTGTACCAACTTGCATCCTTAGGAGATTTGTCATATTTAATTAACTTGCATCCGGTAGTCATAGGTGTACATATCATTTTGGAATTCTCTAGCCCAAACTTATTCAATAGTTTTGTTGGTACCCAAAACCACAGATTGGAAAACCCAAAAACTTGCCAACTCCTTAGGAAATCCAATGAGCCTCGGCCAACGAACAGGGATGGTCGAAGACCAAATCCCTCTACACTTCAGGCTCCACAAGACCTAGGCGGGTGTACCCTTCCCTCTCAAGCACAAAAGAGTTATTTAAATGTGGATTTAAGCCTCTAAGAAAGTTTACACAACAGACAAATTAGTGTTCTACAACTATGCTATATCATGTGCTTTAGCTGAATACTTTGAAAACTAAAAACTGAATATGAATAAAAGTGTATGTTAAAGATATTGTATATTGAAAATGAAATAATTTCAGGACTTGAATGAAATCTACAAGGATTAGTTCAAATAGGATATGGAAGAATGTTTCTCTGTCAAGGACCTTGAATGCATACAGATCAGGACCTTAAAAGATAAACAACAGACCAGTGCCTCTTATCCAAGGGTATATATGACACTTTGTGGACAGAAAATCCTATCAAACTCAAGAGACAATTTCTCATCAACTATGAAGGCTCAATATGTATTACACAAACAATAACAACCCAATCTTTCATTTAATGCAACAGCATGTGACTCACATCATAGCAAATCTATTAAACAAATTTATCAAGAGGACAAAAATAATCATCAACACAAGAATGTACACAATATTTGGAAAGAGAGAGCGAACCTTGTATAAATTGATCTTTCAGGAAATAATCGCACACATAAGCTGCACTTACAGATACTCCATTACATAATGATTGCTCAAAATGATACTTCCATTCCTACAAACTTATCCAACACAGACATCCCATAGCCCCTACTGGCAGCATGACAGATATTGAATTCTTTTTTTTCTTAATTGAAAAAGACTCCCTATAAATACCTGATCCAAAAGATATATGTGAAAGGACACACCCTTTCGCATATAAGAGGGAGTTACGGACAGTTGTTTTTCCAAAGGACACACCCTTTGGTTTACAGAGATAATTACATTTGAATCCCTAAAATACACACTAAATAAAGCTTTAATAATATATCCTTTATCCTCCACTTTGATAATACTTCCCGTAAATATTCAATATCTCCTGCACATAAAATAAACCAATCAAATCCCTTGATTAAAGATTAAATATATTCCACTTTAGATTAGGCAATAATCCTTTTACCCTATGTAAAATACTTATTTATGATAATTCACTTAAATCAAAGTATTAAACACTTGTAAATATTTATTCCAATAATAGTTTTCATTAAATAACATAAGGTAAAAGATTTTGTATAGTAAGTAAAATAAAATACTTCCCTTCCGACAATGTTACAATATTTTCTCACCTTTTGTGGTAATCTTTAATTTGGGTGGGAAATATTATATCATATGAAGTAACCTTTGCAAAAACCAATCAAGCATTAAATGACTCACCCTAATGAATATGTTCAAATTATTTACCTAGGGTGAAAATAATATTAAGAGAATATAAGATGACATAGTAATATATCAAACCCTATTTAGGTCATCCAATACCACATATATTTTCCCTTTTGATAAAAAATATTACAATTATAATTTCTTAAAAGGCAAAAAGAAAATACTACTTGCATAAGTATATCTTTTTTTTTTAAGGTAAGTGTTATCTTTACGGGGATAGCGCCCTATATTAATGTATCAAAATACGGTTACATATTGTTTGCCTTTAGACATAACATAAAAACTAAGACTATCCACCCGCCACCCTGATTACATAATCCTGATCCAAGATATACTATGAAGGTAGACCCATATATCTCTTGCCACCTACATATCTTGGGTCGGAATGTTAATTCCTTGGATTTTTTAACCAATGCCTTCGCATGAAGAATCCATCTTGCTCAGCTCAATAATGCTTTTTGTCATCGAGTATTTGTCAAATGTGACAATTTCATTATTGCTTTCAACTCCCAGATTTGCTAGATGGTTTGCCAACCGATTCCCTTCTCTGTATACATGATTGATATCATAAGTTCCAATTGAGCTAAGTAGCTGGTTAATTCGGGGAAGCCATTTTTCCAAATTCCAACTGTGAAAATATGATTTGATTATCCCATTTATAACAATCTGTGAGTCTCCCTCAATGATGATTTTGGAGAGTCCTTTTTGTACACATAGATTCAATCCTGCCTCTAAAGCTCTGATTTCTGCCACATTATTGGTGACATGGCCAAGGTCACCATATGCTCTGTGAAGAATATCTCCCGTGTTATTTCTGATTATGACACCCAGGCTAACTTCTCCGAGGTTTCCTCTACTCGCACCATCAAAGTTTAGTTTCAACCAATCCTCTTGCGGAGCTTTCCATCTGACGTTCTTTTTATCCAGTTTCTTATTGGTGGTGAGTGGGATGTATGTCTGTCTTTTCAAAAGCCAATATTTTTCCATCATGCGATCCCATTCATTATATGCATTATTTTTATATTTGCTTACTTTTCCATTGATAGTTTCTTCAATTGCACTTTTGATATTGCAGATGAGTTTGTCTACTGGGAGCTCTTTTTCTTTAAATATCCTCTTGTTCCTTTCATTCCAGATATGCCATGTAATCAATGATGGTCCAACTATCCAGAGGTCGCTCCATTTTGAGTTGTACTTGATAGGCCATGCAGTGAGGAAGTTATATAACTGTTCATTCCTGACACATTTGAAATTTGTATTCTCAAAGAACCAATTCCAACAGGTTTCCGCATAAGGACAGTTGTAAAGTAGATGATTGGCAGTTTCTTCTTGTGTTCTACACATGATGCACATGTTGGGGCCCTCAATGCCTACCATTTTTAATCTATCCCCAGTTAGAATTCTATTGTGGAGTGCTATCCACAAGAATGCTCCTGCTTTTGGTAGGAGCTTCTTGTCCCAACATAACTTGTATGGCCATTCCAAATTAGAATTTTTATTCCTTTGAACTTCATATCCAAGTTTTACTGAATATGCACCAGATTTGGCAACACACCAGAAAATCTTGTCTTCTTCTAATGATATTGGGATGACTCTGCCTTTTAGTATTTCGTTTGTTTGGTTGCATAATATTGGGCATCCATTGGTGAACTGTTTACATGCTCTTTTCCCATCCTTTTCTTTAGCTGTGTCAAAGTAATCGCCCACAAATTGGCCCCAAGTGTTCTCCATGCTCTCGATCTAGTCATGATTGTTGATTAATTCCATCAGAGCGGGTTCCCCTTCCCAAGAATCTCTCCAAAATTTAGTCGTTCTGCCATTCCCAACATGCCAAGAAATATGCTCCGTTATGATACTTCTGCAGTCCCACAGAAAGTTCCATGTGGCCGATCCTCTTTCAAAGTTCGCCATGGTAAGAATTCTGTTTGGGTTTTCCGAGTCTAGATACTTCCTTTGGAATATCCTGCACCATAGCTTTTGGGGCTCAGCGTACATTTTCCATGCCAGTTTTATACCCAAGGCTTTATTCTGCAGGTCTATTTTCCTTAGTCCTCTTCTTTTACTAAGCACATTGTATCCCAATTTATGAGAGGTATCTTTCTAGTCTCCTTAGCTCCTTCCCATACAAATTTCCTCAGAATATTGTCTAAGTTTTTTCCAACAGCATATGGAAGCTTGAAGCAAGACATACTGTAAATTGGGATAGCTAAAAGTACTGATTTTACCATGGTGAGTCTCCCTACCTGTGATAGCCATCTATTCTTCCATTGATCTGATTTTGCTAAACAAGAATTCTTCACATCATCCCATATTTGTGATTGTCTGCAACCTTTGTCTATTCGGACTCCAAGATATTTGAGGGGGAGGTCTGCAATTTCTATCCCCATGAGATTTGCAATTCTTTGCTGAGATTTCTTAGTGGTGTTCAAAAATATTACTTGTGATTTCTGCTTGTTCATAATCTGCCCGGACTGTTCTAAGTAGTTGTCCAATGTATTCATAATGCATTTTGCTTCCTCAATTGTCGCTTCTCCAAAGATAATGGTGTCGTCGACAAACTGAGAATGAGTGACAACTCTCATCTGTTCATGCATTTTGATTCCTTTCCATGTGTTTTTTGATTGTCTTTTTTTAATCAGTTTTCCTAACACTTCAGCCATGAGCACAAAAAGGACTGGGGACAGAGGGTCACCATGTCACAAACCATTGGTGGCACCAAAGAATCCGCATACATTTCTATTTACCAACAATAAAAAGTTTACAGTAGATATGCAAAATTTGATACACTCAATCCATTTTCCAGGGAATCCAAATTTTTTAAGGAAACATATTAAGAAATTCCAAACAACACGATCATATGCTTTAGCTACATCAAGTTTGATGATCATACCTTTTTGCTTTTCTTTATGGATAGAGTGAATGATTTCAAAAACCAAGATGATGTTGTCCACTATTTCCCTTCCTAGAGTGAATCCATTTTGATTTTTCGAGATGAGTTTAGGAAGCAATTTCTTTAGTATTTCAGCCAAGGCTTTGGAGATGATTTTGTAAATTGTGTTGCACAGGGATATGGGACAAAAATCCTTCATTGATTCACAATCCTACTTCTTGGGTATTAGCGCAATTAGAGTGTGGTTTATTTCTTTAACAAACTTTTGCTTCTTTCTGAATTCCTCAACTACAGACCAGATGTCTTTGCCCATAAAATCCCAACAATTCTAGAAGAATTTTGCAGTCAGTCCATCCAGTTTGGGTGCCTTATGTGGATGTAGAGAAAAGGTAGCCTTTTTTATTTCTTCTAGTGAAAAAGGTGCAAGCAGCATTTCACAATCCCCTTCTGTTATAAGTTTGTCAATCACCTTTGAAATTATAGGGAAATTCTCATTGTCATTCTGGTACTTTTCTCCCAACAACCCTATGAAGTAATCTAGTGCTGCTTGCTCTATTTCTTTCTTAGATGTTTTTAGTGAGCCCTGTTCATCCTTGATTGCGTTGATTTTGTTCTTGGCTCTTCTAGCTTTGGAGGATGCATGAAAGAATTTTGTGTTCAAATCTCCATCCACTATCCACAGTTCTCTAGACTTGTCCTTCCAGTATGTTTTTTCCCTCTTTAAAATCTCCCAATACTGTTCTTTTAATTTTTTTTCTAATTCATAGTTGGAATTTGTCATTCCGTCCACCATAACCCGATTACTAATAGTTTCCATTTCCTCTTCTAATCTGGTTTTTTCTGCAAATATGTTCTTGAAGGAGAATCTATTCCAGATTTTGAGTTTATTTTTTAGAAAGTGGATTCGTTTCATGAATTTGTAGCTTGGGGAACCAGAAAAAATGTTTCCTTCTAACCACCAATTTTTAAGATTGGTCATGAGATTTGGATCGTGCCACCACATGCTTAAAAATTTGAAATAGTTTTTCTTACTAGTTAACTCTTGTGCGATTGACAGGGATAGAGGGAAGTGATCTGAGCTGATTTGAGGAACAATGTTAGTCTCCATGACAAATTCACCCCTTATCCACCAATCCTCAACAAAGAAGCAGTCTAATCTTTCCAAGATTTTCAAAAAATTAAGTTTTATGTTTGTCCAAGTAAACCGACCATTTTTTGGTATAATATCTATCAATTTGCAATTTGATACAAAATCCCTGAAATCATCTATCACCTTTGTAGATTTCCTGAGACCTCCCTCCTTTTCATCGATGTCCAGTATAGCATTGAAGTCTCCTGCCATTATTATTTTATCCAAATCAAGCAGCCTAGCTTGATCAGTAATTTCTGTCTAGGCTTTCAGTTTCTCTTCTGTTCTAATAGGTCCATATAAGTTGAACAAAGGAAAATTGAGGTTTGTTGTTTTATGGTGAACAATGCATGCCATCTAATTGTTGCATGATGCAATCAGATTGACCTCCACATGAGCCGGGTTCCACATTAATCCCAGCCCTCCAGCAGTGCCTTGAGCATCTTGGAAAACACCTTCCCATCTGAAGCAGTATTTCATAAGTTCCATAGCTTTTTCTCCACTGAGCTTGGTTTCTTGCAACTTAACTAGATCTGAATCTAACTTGTTCAAAACTCTTTTGAACAAGTGCTTTTTATCAGGGGCAGATAGGCCCCTAACATTCCAGGATGTAATCTTCATCTTTCTCCAAGGGAGGGGTTTCCTCCCTTGGGTACTTTCATGTAATCCAATATACTAATAATTCCTTTTTCCTCTGCTCTTTGTTCTCTTATCATCTCGTGGCTCCTTCTCCCTCTCATTCCTTTGGATCTGCCAAGAAAGGTGTTAGCAGATTGACTTATGCATCTTGGATCTAATATATCGAACTCATCTCTGTCCTCTGTTGGTTCTGAGTTCTCCGAGCAGGTTTCAACTTATCCTTCCAAGTCTTCCTCTTGATTGCCTTGTGCCTCCTTCTTAGTTAATTTTGGCTTAATTCCTTTGTCAGATTGGTTTTTGTCTGAAGACTTGTTCGCCAGTTCCTCAGAGGGGGTCTGTGAGATGTTCTGTGGGGTGCTATCTGTTTGTACTTTCAGGGGGATGACCTCTAATCCTTGGCCTTCCTGTGGCGGAATGTTTTCTTTTCTTCTCCAAACTTTTTTAGGGTTCCTTTGGGGTTTGTTAAAAGCTTTTTTAACAAAAATTCTGCAACTTTCAGTTTGATGTAGTCTACTTCCACATTTTGTGCATGGCTTTATTTCCTTTTCCATTTCAATGTTTTGGGTCCATTCTCCATCCATTTATAGGAGGGTGATTGATTGTGGAATCTTTTTAACAGCTGCAATTTTCAATCTCGCATATGTGTATAGATCCTGTTCTATAATTCCTTCGTCAATTTCTAGCAGAATACCCAATGTTCGACCAATTTTTTCCAGACTTTGATCACTCCAATACTCTATTGGAAAATTAAATAATCTTATCCAAACTGGTGTTTCATATTTCACCAAGGACGTTGGATCAAAATTTGGTGCCCATGGTTGGATGTATAGAGGATATGTGTCTAAAAACCAGTTTTTTAGATCTAGGGTGTGATCTCTATCCATGACATCTTTGAATACAACGACGAAGAAATTTTTGGGAAGAAATTTGATGACAACATGCTTTCCCCAATTTTCGTCCACCCATGTGCGAATGATTTTCCTGGGCATTTTTGGTCCAACAAATCTAGCAACAGCTGCATGAGTTTCAAGGATGTGTCTGTCTTCATCTACTTCCTCAGTGAGGTCGATTTCAATTGTGTCGCTTTGTGTTTTTTTGTTTTGGATGCCAATTGTTCCAGGCATTTGTGGTTTCTCCATTGGTTTGTGACATGCTTGTTCTGCTTGACTGTTTGGCATTCCCTGATCATCCCAGTCTACTTCCAGTATTCTCCATTTGACAGTTTTTTGCAGGTGGTCTTGCCCTAGTTTCTCTCTTTCGCATGCATCCTGGTGGCTTTCGCTATTCGGTTGCTCCTTTTCGCAATTTGGCTGCTCTTTCTCACTCCCTATTGTTCTCGTAGACTATTTTTACATAAGTATATCAAGATGCTATAAATAATATTTATTTTCAAAATGCCTTTCGCAAGTAATAATTAGAAATATTATATCACAAAAAAAAATATCAAAATGTAATCTTGGATGAAGAATACTCCCTTTTAATGTTTGCCCAAGAATTTTAGCTTTCTGCACATAAAACAACATTGTAATCAATATTTATCCTTTAATTAATCTCTTAATAAATAAAATTCACCCTAGAGTATTTAATTTAGCGATTAAGGGCAAAAATAATTTACAAGAAATTAAAAAAGGTAATAACAATATCAAAATTCAATTTTCTTCATTATTACATTTCACACCTTTTAACATATTTTGCGAATATAATATTTATCAATGTAAAATAATAATTTCCCACATCTAAAGAATAATTTCCTTTACATGTAATAGGAATATATTTTCACTCTAATTTTAATCTGAAAGTAACCTTTACCCCAATAATTCATTTTTAAAATATTGACTAGGGTAAAACATTATAATTAGAAAGCATATAACCCAAGATATATTTCACCCCAAAAAGCATTTTTCAAGGAATACAATAGAGAAATTGGTAAAAAAGGGGAGGAGGTATGGGTAGTTAGGGGGTTGGGTTGAGAGGTTGAGTGTTCAATTTCCTCTCCTTTCCCTTTTGTCAATTTTAAAATCATTCATATGCAAAATACAATCACATTGCAAATTGAAAAATATTCTTGGGTAAGATATACTCCCTGTAGAATAATTTTTTGATTGTCCAACCTGAGCAATCTGATTATCAATTACCAAGTTTGTGCGTGTAATTTTAGGTTCCACCAAGTTCTTTGACATACTTAGATTGAGAAATGAAAATCCCTTTGTTATTCTGAATAACTTGCAATCCAAGGAAGAAGTTTAACTCACTAATCATGGACATTACAAATTCTTTTTGCATCTCAACAACAAATCTTCTAGAAATGTCTTCATTTCGTCCAAAGATTATATCATCAACATATATAACCACAATTAGAGTTTTACCTAAATCTGTCTTGAAATACAAGTTGTTGTCCACTGAACCCTTCTAAAATCCTTGATCAGATAGATACGTGTATAATCTCTCATACCAAGCTCTAGGAACTTGTTTCAGTCCATACAAAGTCTTTTTCAGTTTTCAAACAATGTTTGGATCGTCTTTCAACTTCTATCCTTTCAGTTATTCAATGTAAACCTCTTCTTTCAATTATCCATTTAGAAATGTTGATTTCACATCCATCTGATTGACTTTGAAGTCCTTGAATGCTACAAATGCTAGGAAAATCTAGATTGCCTCCATTCTTGCATCTGGGGCATAAGTTTCATCAAAGTCAATTCCTTCAATTTGAGTGTATCCTTTGCAAACCAACCTTTCCTTATTCCTTACAATCTTTCCATTTTCATCCAACTTTTTTTGGAATACCCATTTGGTTCCAATCACATTCTTGTCTTCCGATCTGGTTACTAATTCCCATGTCTATTTTTTCTCAATCTGATCTAGTTCCTCTTCCATTGCCTTCATCTAGTTTTGATCATTACAAGCCTCTTCTATTTTCTTTGTCTCGGTTTCAGATAAAAAACACAACAAGACATGTTCTTGTGTTGCTTTGCTTCTTGTGATGACACCTTTGCTCTTATCTCCAATGATTTGTTCTTCTGAGTGATTCTTTTGACATACCTTGGAGTCTTGGATGTAGATGCAGGAGCATCTTGATCATTCTTTTCTTTACTCTTTCTTTCTTCTTTCTTTTCCTTCTCTCCGGACTCTTTTGATTCATATCCTACTACTATCTCTAAATCCTTTGAAGTGTTCTCATCAAATTTTACACTTGCACTTTCAACAATATTATTCAATCTTTTGTTGAAACAACGATATGCTTTGCTTTTGGTTGAATAACCCAAGAATATGCCTTCATCTTCTCTACTGTCAAACTTTCCAAGATTATCCTCATCTCTTCAGATATAACACTTGCTTCCAAAAACTTTGAAATATTTCACTATCAGAGTTCTACCATACCAAAGTTCATAAGATGTCTTACCATACTTCCTCATATACATTCTATTAAGTGTGTTGTTGTATGAATTGCTTCTTTCCAATAAACTTTTGGTAACTCTACTCCTTTTGTCATGGTTCTAGTTGCTTCATGTATGGTCTAGTTCACTCTTTCAACTACATCATTTCGCTGAGGTGTTCGGGGAGAAGATAATTATCTTTTGATGTCATGCTTCTCATAGAAGTCATTGAGCTCATCTGAGATGAATTCTCCTCCTCTGTCAACCTTAAACATTTTATTTTCTTGTCAAATTCATTTTTAACTTTTGCTTTGAATATATTGAAATTTTCGAATGCTTCAAATTTCTCTCTCAGAAATGCAACCCAAGTCATTCTAGAATAATCACCAATTAGTAACATGAAATACCTCTCACCTTGCAGGCTCCTTGTTCGGATCGGACCACAAAGATCTGTGTGAACCAGGTCCAAAAATATGATGGATGAATACTCCTTTTCTCTAAATGTGCTTCTAGTTTTCTTTTCTATTTGGCATTCCCTGCAGATGTTGTTCCCTGGTTAGTCAATCTAGGCAAGTCTCTTACTACACTCCTTGAACTAATATGTACCAAGTTACCAAAATTGATATGACACATCCTCTGATGTCATAGCCAACTGTTGTCAAGTTGTGATATCAAGCAATGTTTTGTAGCTCCTTCTAATTGCTACATGTTTCCATTTGTCTTTCTTCCAACTGCAATGACCATTCCTGACTCCTTTCGGATCTCACATCCATCATCCTGAAAAACAACATTGTACCCATTTTCGCACATCTATCCAACACTCAAGAGATTATGATGCAAATCCTTCACATAGTAAACATTGTCAGTGTTATGTTTTCCATCAAAAGTAATTGAACCGATACCAACAATTTGTGTTGTCTGATCATCTTTAAACCTAACTAAACCTCCATCACATTTTTCAAGTTTTATGAATTAAATTTTATCACCAGTCATATGATTTGAACATCCATTGTCAATCAACCATTCATTCTTATCTCTTTTAGCATGAAATGCATTAGCAACAACCTTAGAGATACCAAACTTAGGAACATACTTTTCTACTAAAAACAAGCAATCATCATCCTCATAGTCCAATTGATCATCTGAGATACCAGCATCATCCTTAACATAAAATGCCTTCTTATTGAATTTTACCTTGTTTTCCTTAAATTTTTGTCTATTTCCCTTTTTTGGACATCTAGTTGCAATATGAACAATCTTACCACATCTAAAATATTTAAAGGGTAACATACCTTTGTATTTACCAGTGCCTTTCTTCAACTTTCTCACAAAGTTTGCTTCTATCTCATCTAGGATCTCTTCATCATCCAAACTGTCTTCAGATGCCTTGAATGTGGTTTTTGACTTGTCTTTGTCCCTTCCAAATTTCCTCACTTCAAATGCAGTCAGGGTGCCAAACAACTACTCCCAGGTGAATTCCTTTGGATCATAAGTTTCTTCAATCGTTGAGATCTTGTCACTGTAGCTTATCAGTAATGTCATCAAGATTTTGTCAATCACATCTTTATCATTCAAGGTGCCTCCGAGTTCTCTAATCTCATTCACTCTGGTATCAACCTTCTCAAAATAGCTCACAATATCTTCTCCTTCTTCCATCCTCAGGTTTTCGTATCTTCTCTTAGCTGTTAACCTCTTTGTTAGCTTGACTCTCTCATTCCCTTCATAAATGTCTTTTAGCTTTTTCCAAACCTCCAGAGCAATATTCAAATATATAACTTCAGTTAATTCAGTTTTTGACAATGCACTGAAGATAGCATACCTCGCCTTTTCATTTTCTTCATAAGCTTGAATTTCATCTGGAGCGTTAAGATCATTGGCTGGTAGAACATACCTAGTCTCCACAACCTTCCAAGTATTGTATCCCAAGGAAACCATATAACCTCTCATCTTCACTTTCTAAAAGATATAATCAAATCCTTCAAAGATAGGAATGGATAACTTGTGTGCCATCAGATCGGGATTTACCTCTAGCGATTAAGCTCTATATCAAGGAACCACGACTTTGATACCAATTGTTGATCATCCGAGCAACTAAGAGGCGGGGGGGGGGGGGGGGGGGGGGGGTGAATCAGTTGACAATAAAAAATTCTTTTAACCTTAATACATAGATCTAGAGTAATTAACCGAATTATCAAAGAAAGTGAAACTACATGCAAGAAATAGATCAGACACAAGAAACACTAGAATTTACATGGAAAACCCAAAAGGGGAAAAACCATGAAGAATGCTAATTATCAATATATAAATACCGGCTAAGGTGACACTGATTAAGGTGACTTTTACAAAGGGTGGCTCACTACCAAGGTACTCACTGTAGGTGGGCTTACTGCCCTGAAAGGCTTATTGTCGAGGTGCTCACTGCTGGTGGGCTCATTGCCCTAAAAGGCTCACTACCTATGAAGAAAGAAAGAAAAAAATAATCCACCACAAAAACACATTTTGCATTGCTGGAACTGCTTTCGGTAACAATTTGCAATACTATACTCACACAACAACTAGATTCTTTTAATCTTGCATGTCTTCAACACAAAAAGCCATATCTCAACTCATCAAATCATATTCCTATAAATATTGTCTTTAAAAATTACAATTCTCAATGTCGGCTAAGATAGAGATTTAAAATAGGTCTCCACTAAATATTCTAGTGGTGGGAAGAAATGAGAAGTGGACCATATCACACTATTCCACATCGAACATATCAACACACTACTTACATTACTAAAGCCGAACCCAAAATACTTCTACACGTTATACAACCTCAATATCGATTCCAAGTTCTCGAGCTCCAGACTAATCTAGACCCAAATATAATATTGAGAAATATCTTCCAAGATACCAAACTCATCCAATGAAACCAAGAAATATCCAAGTGCACAACAATCCTTAATCAAACAATTCTGCTCATCATACCACATTCAGACCTAATTCAAACCAAAGGATTTGACTTCAATGACAACACATAGTTTAATCCTAACAAAACCATCATTTCTGGTATTGATAAGGTAAGGTGTCATGTTTGATCTATTTTATTTTTTTCCCTAGAAACTTCTTTGTTTTATTGTATCCCAAGTTCTTGATTTTGATTGTACAACTTTGACACCTAACAAATAAACAACAATCAAAATTTGAATTTATTTGGAGCTAATCTATGTGTAGGGGACATGTTTGTTCCATCCCCACTAAACACTTACACCATTTGTACTTGTGTAAAACCCCTATTTAAATACTTGTGCCATACCTAGTGCTTCTTTGATAAAAAGATACCTTTGAAAACTTTTAGATATAGGCCATGAAATCTTAGGTGTTTCCCTTGCTTGTATATAAGTAACACCAAATTTCTAGTCACATCTTGTTTCTCTAGATTACAATTATTTTCTTTTACTCCTAGTTTACATTTTCTAGTTTCCATCTTTCAAATATGATTTCTAGGTTGTGTCTCTTGTGTTTCGCTAGTATCCTCTAAGATATGTCATCTTATATGCATATTAGGATGATTAGATTGAATCTAAAAGGGTTCAGTTTCTTCTATTTTAACATATACATATAAGAAAGATACCTTGATTTTTGTTGTTTTAACTGTTAGGTGATGGTATCCTTTCTCACACTACTAGTGGTTTTCTTCCTCACATTCTTAAGGTTGACAATATTTACAAACATATTGGTAGAGATCAAACTCAAATATGCTCTTGAATTCTAGAATGATTGTTAGGTGATTCACATGTGTTGGGATGAGTGTGATTAGATATGCTAGATTCGTTGCTTGATTCGAGCGTAGATGTGAAAAAAAAATTCTAAGATATTATGATCATGACATTGAGTCTCTTTATGATTGAATGATTGTTGATAAACCAACAATCAAAATGAGTGTAAACGAATGTCTATTTATACAAAAAAAATAGCACCAAATTACAAAAGTTGTCTATAATTGAGCGAGACTAAAGTGTAAGATGAGACCAATTAGGTAAATGCTTTTATTTTTCTTTTACACTTCAAGAAAAAAGATTGTGTCTATTAGGATGTCCTTGCATGTATTGATGAGACTTGGTTAGATAACAAAGTAATGAATTCACATTAGTAAACTAAGATTATACATAATGATCAAATTAATAGTCAAAATTAGATAGATAAACCAACTGAGCTTTTATTACATACACACAAGTACAAAACTCAATGGAAGCAAGACTAGATCAACCATCTTGACTATACACAAAACAAATACACCTTTATAACTAGATATATTAAAACATTACATTTTCACCATTACAAAGAGATGTTTTGAAAAGTCAAACATTACAATGTATACTTGAGTTGACCTAGCCATGGAGAACTTATACTCTTAAAAAGAGATGACAAGTTCAAATTCTATAAGAATAATGTATGTATGTCTCATTTGTAACAAACCCTTCCCTATGCTTAGAACATGAAAGGAAAAATAAATATTTAGCATGATATAATCCAATATTACTATAAACCATTTATAGACCTATAAAACTATAAAAAAAAATCATTTCCATTGCTTCTCCTTTAAACAGTCATAATGCACCGTCCATATAAAACTCTTTCCCTTTAAAACATGAAAGAATAAGGCCATTTGTGCCCACTAATATATAGAACTCATAGTCCAATATAGGATAAACCATTTGTAGACCCATGAAAAATTCATTCTCATTTCTTCCCAACCAAATGGGTCATAATGCACCGCCCATATAAAATTCTTCCCTGGAGAGCCTGAAAGGTAAAATTGATGGCAGGATTAAGATTAGGGTTATGGATGAAATATTTAGCAGGGTTTAGGCTGGCGCCATTTGTGCCCACTCCAGAGCATGTGGGTCTCGCAATGCTGAAGCTTGCAGGCGTCTGCCCCTCGGACATGGTGGTGGACGTGGGTTGTGGAGATGGGCGCCTCCTCATTAGCGCTGCAAAGCACCATGGAGCCAGGGGATGTGGCCTTGAAATGGATGCTCTCCTCGCCAAACAAGCCGTGAGCGCTATTGAGCGCGAGGCCCTCGCCCACATGATCACAGTCCTACACACAGACGCTTTGCACGCTAGCTCGCAACTGCAACGCGCTTCTGTTGTTACCCTTTACTTAAGCGATGCAGGCAACGCCAGGCTTCTTCCCCACTTGCAACGCCAGCTCCCTCAAAATGCCAGGGTTGTGTCCTTCTGCTGGCCCTTCCAGGATCTTACGCCTTCACGCATTCAACGGGTCGATGGTATTGCTTTGTACCTTTATGATTTTAATGCCCTCCATAACAGTTCACCCTCCTAATCATTCATTCCCTGATTCTCTGGAATTTATTTCGTTCGACTTTTATGCCCTAGGGTTATTTTGTTGTTATGGATATTTGGGTGGCTTTCTCTACCAGTTTGACTGTGTAATCACGTGGCACTGTTCTTCCTGTAATTTTCCTGAAGAGGGTCTACAAGGAGACTAGAAAGGATGAAATAAAAAACACTAAGAATTGTTATTACCCGGATACATAGACGTCATTATGTCTGAACGTTGAAAATTTATTTGTCTGTTTTACAAAACTGATTCTAAAACTGCTCCTGAAATGAATTGTACTCCTCGTTTTCATTTTCTGTTGCAATTAATTTCTACCTTGTATGATTGCTTGAGACCAAACAGTATTGTATGTTGGTCAGTGCAGGAAGTGTTTACATATAGTTTCTAATTCTAAGGCGCATAGTAAATTCTTAGTGTATAAGATGGATGGCCTTAGATATGCAAAGGAACTGAGAATTGCGCCGCTTATGGGTACATTAGTACGAATCACACTTGGAAAAAACGGATCTTGGCAAAACTAGTTAGACCTAATTTTGGCTTGGACTTGTCAATTTGGCAAAAGCTTGGCAAATTTATAAACAATTTGTAAAATCATTAGCTCTGCAAACTCGCCAAAAACTCAGTTAGGGGAATTAATGGGTGATTCCCACGGCTGCAAGTTAATTCGTGAGTACTCGGTTTTTTTTGTACTATGAACTATGCATATCCGTTAATGTTAACTGCTTTCTGATATTGGAATGAGAAACTCCTAATTGCTAATTACCTATGATTCACAGGGTCTTGTTCACCACCCCTTTTCCTAAGTTATTTTGGTATATAAATATCATTCATACGATTTTATTGGGTATTTCTAAACAACCAAAAAGGGACTAGGTGGAACGTTGCAAAATACACAAGCTATTAGTTTCAATACACTGATCGATATGGTTGAACACTGATGCATTTACAAATGAATTTCTTGCAAGCTTCAGTATTTCCCGCCTGGCTTTTTAAGGGCCATTCACACAACTCAATAAGCTATGTCCAAATTGAATCAAACATATGTGATAATTGATATGCATTGATCCATATTCATTTTGTTACTTGCACAATTAGAGGTATAAACAACTAAGTGGGCTTTAAAGTTTAATGACAGGCTTGGGAATTTTCTTAAATTGCATTTGGACAAATTCTTTGTCCTGTAAAAAAGAGCAGTATAAATACAGTATTTATTGTTATGCCATAAACTGGGAGGTACTGAGTGCTTAAATTACATTATGAGCATATGTGTAAGATTTTAAGTGCTGTCCTGAAAGTAGCTTAAGATATATTAAATAAACCAGTCTGAGCAATGCTATCCATAAGCATGCTATTCGACAAAAAATGAAAAAGATGACTAATGGCTGTTATGACATCCTCTGTAGTAGTATC
Source organism: Cryptomeria japonica (assembly GCF_030272615.1). NCBI lineage: Eukaryota > Viridiplantae > Streptophyta > Pinopsida > Cupressales > Cupressaceae > Cryptomeria > Cryptomeria japonica. The sequence goes on from NC_081412.1 coordinate 283,576,926, forward strand.
TACATGGTTTTGATGTCTGTTATGACCTTGTTCAATGCTGCTTTTGTTGTAAGACTCTATTTGGAGAGAGCCTCGCCGATAATGCTGTAGTATTGAGTCATTGACTATTTTTACTTTGGACTGCAGAATCTAATTGTGGTCTAACCTTCGTTAGATGAATTTTCTGCCTTATTTGGACCTGGCTTACTCGAAATCCATTTGATTGGCTAGTCACCAGTATGATGTTTTTTGAGTTCATAATTCGCTTAGCGTGTTACCGACAATTCTGTTTCTGTCAGGGGATTCCTCGCTTCTCATTTCAGTTGACAGAATGAACTTGTTTTTGCATTTTCAGGAATCAGGATGCTAAAGGGGTCTTTTCTTTGGCTTTTTGCAGTCTGTAGCCTTTTTGTATCCTTCATAGAGATGGTTGTTCCATGTTTTGGTTCTTAACATATTTGTTTCCTATCCCAACAATTTTCCTTCAATCTTGGAGGTAGAGGAGCATCTTAAGTGCCTTGCTAGAAGCGATTCTAAGGCTGCTTTGCTTGCCTTTGGTTTCTTCATAGTCTCTTTCCTTAAGCTACAAAAAAGGCATTTCAAAGTCTGTAACCTATTAGTGAGGGAGACAGTGGATTTCTAGATGCCCTAATGTTGATGGTTTATTGGAGGGGCAACATCAGAATCATGACTTTTGGATCATTTTTTGAAGGATGACAAATTGAGGTTGTCCTTCAATCTTATGATACCTGTCATTTAACTCATACAGATGCTAGACACAAGAAGGATCATAAAAAACTGTTCTTTAGCAGTGATTGGTACGTTTTTTAATCATGTGAACAGTGAAATTTGATTTAGTCTTCCTTGTCTTTCTGCATAACTGACAATCATTGAGTCATTTAATTCGGACCTTACTGTAACATAAGCAGCAATTTTGTTCACTGTCTAGTGTTTGTTCCAGGAATGCAGTTGACAAGACTGTTTGTTAGATTTCTTAAGTAGATCCTTAACACCATGGAAAATGTTCTTGAGTCAAGGATAATAATTCATTCATTTAATTGCGATCAAGTTGACTACCTACATTAAATATCTTCCACTTATGAGTTCCTTGATTTCTTTCGCAAGGCGTAGTTTCATGTTTTTATGAGACAAAGAACCTCAGTTTTCTTGTTTGAAGCTTTTTGGTTTACCTATTCCTGTATAATAGAGAAACTATCCAGCAGAACGCACCTGCTTATAGTGTATTTTATAGTCTACTTTATCTTTATTCACTATGGGTGGGTACATTCTGCTGACTCCATATACAGTGCCAATGGCTATGAGCCAGCAGAACGCACCCGCCTCTAGTTCTCCATCAAATATGAACAGGCAAGGAAGAGGAATTTGAGTTTCCTCTTTTTTTTCCTTATGTAAAGTCCTTAGAGATTTGTCTTTTGATGTTAGTCTTGTGAGATTAGTTCTCTTTTATTAATTATTTTTGCAAAATTTGAGTTTTAATTGATCTAAAACATGAGCTAATGACAAGTGGCCACAGTTAAGTAAAAGTGCTTGTTAAACATTGCACCAGTCAAAGAATGCCCATCACAGTTTAAAATAAGCGGTAAATATTGTAGCTATATTGTGAGATGATAAATTCCTATTAGGGGCGTATCTTATCCAAGACAATGACAGACACATAAAATTATCGAGATATTCTCTGGGCTTTCCCCAATAATGAATATCCTTCTCAACTTAAAAAGCACCTTCCGATACATTGTAAAACCAACTCCATCGGATGCTATTTACATTTAATATATGTTAATCTAGTTTGAACAACATGGAAGAACATATAACAGTGGGAAAACCTCAAAAAGAGAACACATACAATGATGCAACCATGGGTGAAAACTCTTGCAAGAGCAATCAAATTCTCTTTTTCTAGCATAGCCAATTACAAGAATGCTACGATGCTTCCAGGGCTTTCAAGAGTTGTAGGAATGTCTTCAAACCATTTCTCACTTGCAATATAGAAACCCTTGTTCTTACAACTCAAATTATAAAATGAACATGAAAATGAAGATACCATGAGAGTTTAAAAATTAAAAAACTTTTAACCACATGTTAAATGAACTTATGTCTCTCCCAGCTGCTCCCATGCAAAAAAAAAATGAAAGATCAAATGTTTCAAAAGGAGAATATTAGAAATGAAAGATCAAATGTAAAAAAAAATAACAAACCTCAGAAAAAGAGTATTAAGCTACAAAAGTTAAAACCCTTAACATTCCATGTTCTATCTCAAATAGTGATGAAACTACCATGGTTGATATCTTTGCTGCTAGGAATATATTGCTCAATTTGGTTTTCTTATTTGCTTTGAAAGCTTGTTCCAAGGTCTCCCCAAGATGCCCCAAGATGCTTTGGATTATCTTGGACTCTTCTATGAAAGAACATGGTCCCTCTTGCCTTGTAACATGCAAACCTTCAACAAATTCACAATTTTGAGAAACTCAGAACTCTTGGACTGAAGTAATGCACATTGATCTGAATGTCTTAGTTTCTTCATTTCAATCTCTAAATCAATAGTGTTTTTGTTTTTTTTTTTTGCGGGGGGGGGAGAGTAAAGAGGGGTTTGAAGAGCTTGATAAATTTATGCAAGATAAGCGATACTAGCAAAATAAATATTATAGAAGAAAACGATATTTTACTTGGAAAAACTCTATTGGAAAAAAATTTAAACTAGCAACTTTCTTCATTATTGTATCAATTTAATTGTATACAAAACAATAAGAATGCTTCCTATTAACATAATTGTCTGTGTATATATATAGACATATCAATATTTGTTTTATATATCTAAGTATCAATGACTAACATATCATACCATTTAGATTCATAGTTTTAACTTCATGAGAGGGCTTACAAAACCTCAAAATATCTTTATGTATACTAGGTGTTGAAAACATATTCTGTGTTTTCAAATATGGCTCACCTTGTATACACGAGGATGAAGATACTAGAGAACTACGTGTGCAAAATATGTAGTTTTGTTTGAATCTATGGTACACAATCCTTTCTCACAACCCTTTCTAGAGTTCTATTTTCCTAGATAGTTCTTTGTTGACTCTTACCCACTCAGGTTAAATAGAGACAAGAAAACTAAAGAAGAATCTACTTGCAAATACTTTAAGGAGTGTTTGACATGAATTTTAATGTGAAAATAACTTTTTGATTTCTTAGAACGCAACTACAATTTTCCTTTCCAAAGCGTTTGCGAATATTGCATATTGGATGAAACAAGCAATACCTAGAATGTTTCCTTATAAAACAATACATCTTAAATTTAATCAAATACAATTATGACTTTACTTTTCACATGCAATCACTCTACTCTTAATTAGTGATAACTTGGTTAGTAACCATATTGACTTGCAAGAACTCATACTAATTAATAATTCATAACTTTTTTTATAAATCAGGAATATATCATAAGCTATTCTCTAAGAGCACAAAGCCTAAACCAAATAAATTATTTTATAAGTCAGTTTACTCTAGAAGATATGTTATATCTTTTATTTTACAGTCACTTAACTTCATAATGCTTTCTTTGATTTTACAGTCACTTAACTTCATAATGCTTTTTAACAAGTTATCATGGATTATTAGTTTAGGTGTTGTAATTAATGATGACTCAATTAACCCCAATTAAAGATTCCATCTAATAACTTAATTAGAATAAGTATTGGATCAATCTTTAAAAGAGACTCATATTAAATTTATCATTTTAAAGAAAATTTTGAAAATAATACATTCAAGCAAGCTTCAAATCTACATTTAACACACCAATCTTAATATTAAATGAATTAAACTAATAATCTCAATTTCTACTCACAAGCATTAGTACAACCAATAGTAACATGTTTCAGTAATATCGTAATATCAATATACAAATTTTTTACATCGAAGAATAGAAAAGATTATTGAGGTATTTCATGAATTTTTTGAATTTCAATATCAAGGAACATACTCTACAATGCTATCTAAATGATGATTTTACAAATTCAATAACAATATTGACATTATCCAAAACATTATATCTTTTCAAAAGTATATTATCCAAAATAGTTTATTATTCAAAACTACAATTTTCACACGTGATCCTTACACAATAAAAGAACTCAACTATAACGCCAAGAGATCTTAAAGGGAAAAGTAAAATCATGATTTCTAGACCAAGAAATACTAATAACTATGCAATAACATATCATTGAACTTTAATCTAGATCATCATAGACAACACAATCAACCGCTAAAAGTTCCAAAAAAACTATAGGTGATCCAAATTACCCCTACAAGAATGCCACAAGCATCCTAAAAAATTACAAGAAGAGTCATAGTTACACGAAATATCTTTACCTCATTGTAATAAACATATTAATGCATTGGGACAATTGAGAGACCAAATGAATACAACTCCATGAATTCTAATAGAAAAAGCTCCACTGCATTAAGACACCAATTTCACATTATAGATCTACCCTTTTTTTCCATACAACATGTAGGTACATATGACCCTCAAAATTGACACGTGGCATCTCAATGTAATGTCATAAATTTCATACCCTACAATTTCACATCACGTAAGCCTCCCCTTTAGATTAATAAAAGACAATTATGCAATGCAATCCTTAATTTCACTAAAGATGCTCTTATTTAATAAACTTGTTTGATTTTTGGACCCTTAGTCTAATTTTCCTTGGATGAATGTGGCACATGAAGACATCTACATGACGTGCTAGCATCCCACAAAAATCTACAGCTACACTGACTATTTTAGTGCTACACTCCCCACATTTTGGAAGTGTAATGCCTCTATCAACTTGCATGGTTGTTGGAAAAAAATCAAAACCTCATATATCAATTTTCAAACTCTAATTTTGGCTCTAATAATCGATTCACTCAAGCTTTCTCACATTCTCACACTATCTCTACAACATTCTTGCTTTTCTCTCCAACATACAATAACATATTGAAGCTCTTATTTTCACATTGAGATCATTGTGTGAGATTTAGGGATTTCTCATAATTTCTTGTGGCATTCATGTGGAGGGAACTTTACCCTTAGATAGTTTGTCTTCCTCTACTAAAAGATTGGTTTCAAGGGGGGAAGCTCTTGTGGGGAAAACATTCACACTCGTCTTAAATTTTTGGGTGATCTCTTCCATTTCTTTGTCTTCTTATCATTTACTTTCCTATCAACATTTCATAATCAATTTTACTATACTTGAGTTCTTTTTATCCTCATAACCTGTGCAATGTTCATGCAGTCTCTTTTCATGATAGTCTCATTTTTGTCTATATGAGATTACAGTATGTCACAGTGTCATTTGTAATGCCCTGTCAAGAAACTCTGAAGGATTAAACTAAAACACTTGAAAAAGAGAGTAATTTTTTTTTTCATTAATAAAAGAAAAGATGCATTAAGATAAACATTGCATTTAAATTGCACAAATGAAAGACTTAACTTAAACTCCTAAAGGGTTTCCCAACATGGGTTACTTAATTAAACGAAACATTGTTTAAGGTTAATTAATCCACTTAAGATAAATTTAACCCATTACACTAACCAAGATTGTTTCATACTTTGCATGTGATATCATTAACATTTCTATGCTTCATTCATGATAGTACATTTATTGCATTCATGATTCTAAATCAAAGGTATAAATCCTTCCATCTAATTCTCATCAAACACATTTCCTTTACCTTGCAAGATTAAAATAATATTACATTGCACTTTAAACACTAAGTCTCCTAAGAGTACATAATGATTACATCAAATACAACTTGCCATGAAGGCATACATAAACAATTGATACAACTGACCATATAAGGTCCAAGAACTACAAGAATGATCCAAGAAGAACAAATAGGATCCAACTAGAAATACAAGATGCTCGAATCCAAAAGAGAACTGAAACACCTGTGAAGCCAACTCTCGCAAGAAGGAACGAACAAACACCCAATGGAAAGTGGCACTACCACCCGACCATTTGGCTAAAAAAGACCCGCCCCACCATGCTAGGAGATAGAAATAAGGCCCACTAGCAAACCACAAAGGGTGCACACATGATAAACACATTTGAATCATATATATATGTATATACATATATATGATTCAAACACACACACACACACACACACACACACACACACACACATACACACACAAAAATAAATAGAAAATAAAAAAAATTAATAGTCTTCGGACATGTAGTGTCGCGGTTTAAACACTTCGTTGGTGAGGCGGTCACCAAGGGTCAAATACCTGCTGGGCCATTGTGCTTGCGGATTTGAACAAGTGAAGTGTGGGGATGAGGTCCCCCATTTGTGGCCTCGCCGGTTCATAGCTTTGGGTCAAAAGCGTTCATGTGGAGCCGAAGGACGTGTCGTGCCAGCGTCACCAGTCACGTTAAAAAGTTTACCAGGCATAGTTTTAAAATATATATATACACAGACACACACATAGATGCATAAAGAGGTGGAGGAAGGTGGGCCCATGCTGTGGTCCACCCCCACAGCCCGTGGGTTACCCACAAATTGTGGCTGCCCACAACCTATGGGAGAACCACGACTTCCACAACTGTGGGAAAGCCAAAGTCGTGGCTCCCCACAGGGAAACTCCTATATATATATATATATATATATATATATATATATATATATATATATAATTTTTTATTTATTAATAACAAAAAAAAAAAAATGGATTCCCAGGTTTGCTAAAAACATAAAAAATCTGGACAACATAACCCCCCAAAATAATCAAATGAAAATTTATTTTATTATAGAGCTTGATAATTCAATTTTTTTTAAAAAATTCATGAAATCACAACTATATATAAACAACCACCATACAATTTCTCTGATAAAATAAACTTCATCTACAACACAACATAACTAATTTCCCATTTTTCTTTTTCTTTTTCATTCACAGCCAAAACATAAAGTTTTGAAATTTACAAATTCCCAAACTAGGTTTTAACAAAAATATATTTCCTTAGACTCACATGGAGAATTAAAGCAAACAAGACAAAGGATTTCCATTGCTAAAATAAAATTCAAACCCTTTTGTTTGCTTCTACAAAATTCTAAAATAAATTTCTCTTCAAAACATAGAACACAAAACAAATCACAAAGAGTTCTTTATCAACATTAAAATTCAAAAACAAGGGTTTAAAATCCAACCTTTAAAGCTTTCTTGGATGCACAGTTGGAGAAGAATTCAAACACTACACCAAATCAAACCCTTCCCAATTTCTTCCACACTTCCAACAAAATCCTCAATCCACCATAGGGAGCAAAATTTTCAGAATAAAAAAGAACCCTTATTTTGAAAAAATCCCCAAAATATAAAGGAATTTTCCAAAATATCTTTTAGGTCAAATTCCTTTCCTCATGAAAATTCAAAACCAATTTCTTTTTTTTCATTAAAAATATTTACATGATTTAATTTAGAAGCTCAATTTTTTCTCACACAATAGTCATTAGATATTTTAATTATCAAAAAGTAAAAATGACTTTCTCAAATGAACAAAGCAAAATATAAATTCCGCTAATAAATAAAACAATCGATTTAACTAACCAATTAAGAATAATTGATTTATCTATTTAACCATAAAAGGTGCCTATAATACTTTAATCTTAATTTAATTTAATAAACACAATATACATTAATTATTAATAACCATAAGGTATTAATAATTAATTTCACATTAAATAACATAAGAAGAGAGTAAGTAAAGTCACAAAACGCATAACACACAAACTCAACTAAACAAAGAAAAAACATAACCCGCATATCAACATAGGGAAGGTTGACCGAAAATTGACAATGCTCACTATCGAGCAAGGCTAGGGATGAAATTTAGGGCCTTAAGACTATTTCCTCCACTTCCATCAGATTAATTAGGTACACTCAAACCTGTGGAACCAGGTGAAGTCAGTACCTTGTACCTGCAATTCCTGCATCACTGAACCACACATACATACATATATATATATATATATACAAACACGGTAAACACACCGGTGAAGGAGAATCGTGACTTTCTGTGTCTTACCGAAGTGAGTGACGGGAAATCATCTCCTCACACCCCATACAAATTCCACACATACATGATGACATATACATAAAGAATCTCATGCATAAGGTAAATGTGTTAGTCTATGGTCAATAACACATAATAAAATTAACATCTAATTATCCATAAGGAATTAATGTGTAACCAACATTCACTGAATCTCAAATCAAAGCATAATCCAAAATAGCATAATATCTAAATAAAAACATCACCACAACCACAATAACCACTGAAAAGTCAACCATGGTCAAAATAGTATCAAAAAAGTCTGATCGAGGGAGGGGTACTACATCCTCCCTCCCAAAACTAGGCTTACTCCTGGAAGCCTAAAACAAATATGGATAAAGCTCTCTCATCTTCGCTGCATACTCCCATGTAGTTGAGGTCCCATCATTTGGGTCCCATAGGACGCTTACTTGGTCGATGGTACGACCCCTGAGGGTCAAACCTCGATGCTGAAGAATGCACACTAGCTCCATGGAAAGCTGTCTGTCCTCAACCTACAATGCATTCCAATCAAGAACATAGGTCACATCAAGATGATATAGTCTAAGAACAGAAACATGAAAGACATCGTGGATATGGGATAGGCTCGGTGGCAAGGCAAGACGGTAGGAAATAGTTTCTATCCTCTCAATGATCTCAAAAGGGCCAATAAAGCAAGGCGCCAACTTAGATCCCTTTCCATAATGGATCAGACTCTTTCGCGGATGCACTCTCAAGAATACTCAGTCTCCAACAAAAAAATGACGATCCACTCCGTGAGCATCGACATACTTCTTCTGCCTATCTTGTGTTGCTACCAAATGCTCATGAATCCGCTCAACCTACTACTCCATCTCTCGAAGCATATCCGAACCTATACGCACCCTGTCCTCTAATCGATCCTAGCTCAAAGGAGTACGACAAGGAAAACCATACAACGCCTAGAAGGGAGACATACCTATGGAGCTATGATATCCATTGTTATAAGAAAAATCCACAAGATAAAGATAGTTCTCCCAACACGACTGCTTGTCCATAACATACATGCGAAGCATGTCCTCCAAAAATTGATTCACGCGCTCTTTCTAACAATCAATCTCTAGGTGATAAGTTGGACTAAAGTTCAACTGGGTCCCTAAAGTATGCTGAAGTGAGGTCCACAATGCTGAAGTAAAGACAAGATCCCTATCTAAGATGATTCACCTAGGAATCCCATGTAGCCTCACCACATCTTCCATGAAAACTCGTGTCACCATTGTTGTTGTATAAGAAGATCAAATAGGAACAAAATGAGCAACTTTGGTCAATCTATCAATAATGACCACGATGGCATCATGACGACGCGAAGAAATTGGCAACCCCACTATGAAGTCCATGGAAATGATGTCCCATTTCCAATCCGGTACCAAATTAGGCTGTAAAAGCCTTGCAGGGTGTTGATATTCATCCTTAACCCACTGACACTCCAAACACTTTGACACAAAATCAACAATGTCACATTTCATGCCAACCCAATGATATATCTATCTCAGATCTGCATGCATCTTCTTAACACCAGGATGCACAGAGTAAGGTGCACGATGGGCCTTATTCATGATCAAAATATGAAATCCATCTAAAAGAGGTTCATAGATCCGCCCAAGGTGTCGAAGAAGACCATTTGCCTCAAGGTTATATCCAGAATATCTTCCCTCTAATGGTCCTCCAGTCTGAGTCATGACTCTAACCTTCTGATACCAAGTGTTATGTGGAAGAATTCCAAGGATTCTCTCTCTCAAATTCACCCCAAGGGACAATGCTACAACCTCATGCCATCTACGACTCAAAGCATCCACCACTACATTCTCTTTCCCTTGAATATATCAAACCTCAAAATCATATTCGTAGAGAAATTCCATCCATCTCCGCTGTCGAGAATTCAAGTTTGGCTGAGTAAAAAAATATAGTACAAGCTACAATGATCACTGTGCAACTCAAACCGACCCCCTAAAAAAAAATGTCGCCACCTGACTAAAGCATGAACTATAGCTGCCAAATCTAAGTCATGAACATGATAGTTTAGCTCATGGTCTTTGAGTTTGCGAGAGTCATAGGCTACCACACGAACATCTTGCATAAACATTGCTCCTATGCCTTCTAGAGAGGCATCTGTACAAACCATGAAATCTTTAGATGGATCAGAAATTGCCAAAATCGGTGCACTAACAAGGAGTTCCTTTAGAGTACGAAAGACTGCCTCACACTGCTCCGACCAAATATACTTCTTCCTTTTCCTCTGAAGAGAAGTGATCGGGTGACCTATCTAGGAAAAACTCTGAACAAAATTGTAGTAGTATCTAACCAAGCCCATAAAACTTCGAACCTCATTAACATTAGTCAGCGTTGACCAATCTACAATGGCTTGGATCTTGGAAGGATCCATAGATACACCTTCTCTCAAAACCACATGATCAAGATAGTTCACCTCAGATTGGAAGAAATCACACTTAGCCAAGCTGGCATAAAGCTGATTCTCCCTCAAACACTGCAATACCTACCTCAAATGGTCCTCATGCTCTTCCATAGTTCTAGAGAAAATCAAAATATCATCCAAGAACACATGGACCAATCGATCTAGATAGGTGAGGAAAACCCCATGCATGAGGCTCATGAACACTGAAGGTGCATTTCAACCCAAATGGCACCACTATGAACTCATAGTGACCATAACAGGTACGAAAAGTCATCCTATGAATGTCTGCACCATGGATATGCAACTGATGATACCTGGATTTCAGATTGATCTTAGAGAACAACTTGGCTCCCTTTACCTGATTAAAGAGGTCATCTATACGAGGCAATGGATACTGATTCCTGATGGTCACCTTATTCAACTGTCAGTAGTCAATGCATAACCAAAGGGAACCATCCTTCTTCTTCAGGAAGATAACTGGCGCACCCCAAGGAGAAACACTAGGACAAATAATCCCCTTGGCCAACAATTCCTCAATCTTCAACTTCAACTCACTTAACTCTTGAGTGGTCATCCAAAATGGTGCTCTCAAGATAGGTTTCTCTCCAGGAACTAAGTCAATGCGAAAGTCTATATCTCACTTCGGAGGCATGCCGAGAATGCCACTAGGGAACACATTGGCATACTCCCAAAGAAGAGGGTAACTATCAAAAGCGACCTCTCAACTTCTTTCCTCATCCAAGTCCTCAAGAGAAACTGCAAAAAGTTGGCACCCCCGACGTATACACCGCTTAAGCTACATAGCAGAAATCATACAGAGGGATATCGGTCTAGGATTCCCAACTATCTCCGCCTTCCTGCCATGGTCATCTAAATACTCTACTATCTTCTAATGATAGTCCACACTAGCACTGTGTTATGCTAACCAATCCATCCCCAACACAACTCCATAAGACCTCAAAGGAATGACTCGAAGGTCAACTATGATAGCAAAGGGTCCTAGGTCGAACTCACACATGGGAATGAAGGAATCTACGACCACACAAAACTGGTAGCCCTCTACTCGCCACCTATCTGCCTATCTAGTAGATGCAAGCCCACACCGCTCCACAATGGAGGAAGCTATAAAGGAATCAGAATCACCTGAATCAAATAGTATTGAAATGGATATACTGCCCAACACACCTGTGGTCTCAATCATGGTGCCCTGATGCTCTTCCTGGCGGTTATCAACTACTGAAAATACTCTGTGAGATCAACCTGCATCCCCAACAGTAGGCTCTGAAGCTGACGGACTAGCTGTCTGATGTGATCTCTAAGGACAATGTGCAGCTATGTGACCATACTGGCCATAGGAGAAACATGCTCCTCTGTCGGGTCCTCTACTTCCAGCCGACTCACTGGACTGCTTAAAACTACCCCTACTAGGGGCCTGAGAAACACTCTACGAGGACTGTCCCAGAAAACTCTACCTAGCTCGCTACTAGTTTATGTCCTTCCTGAACTGAGGATTACCCCCACGCTGACCCTGAAACTGCTTCAGCCTAGGTTGGAACTTCTATTGCTACTAACCACCCTTGGAGGGTGTCCAAAAACTCCTATATGGTGCAACAACCTGAGACTGACTACCACTATCCCCAGATCCACTGAATGCTGCACTACCAATTTGAACCCCTGACTAACCACCATGTGCACATGATAGATTTTGCTCCACTAGCTAAGATTTCTCTACGGCTAACTCGACAAATGTCGACTCAAATACTCAAACTCCTCCACTAATACAATCATTCAGACCTCTCATGAAGTGCTTTACCAACATTGCCTCATCATTCCCTATGCCGACATACCACTTGAGCTCATAAAATTTTCTCTCATACTACTCTACAGTCATACCCAACTGGTGAAACTCATGGAACTCGTGTACATGACATTGTCCCCATTGCACTGAAAGGAAGCGAGCCCAAAACCTCTCCAAAAATAATTCCAATAATGTTGAATCTATATCCACATTGATCTTTTGCTCCTCAAGTCTCCACCAGGAGGAAGCAAAAGCTATGATATGCATGATGGCGCATCTCACCTTGGTGTTACTACCATATGGATGCATGGCAAAACATCAATCCAAATCTATCAGCTAGGTCTCAGCCTCTAGTCCATTTCCCGAACCATCAAAAGTAGGAGGGCAGGATCTCAACAAATCCCTCATGTGACCAACGGTTATTTCTTCCTTGTCAACTGCATTCTCTCTCCTCCTAGGGGACCTCTCCCTCTCTCTCTCCACATGATCATGCTGGTGAGATTACCCAAACTACATATCGCCCTACTGCTCAGCCTCAAGTCTAGGGCCCAGTCGATCCAGGACCTCCTGAAACATCTGACGCAACTCTTCCCTCTCAGGGACTTACTGAACAATAGGCTGCTCGCTATGCTGACTAGCCTCCCTATGCTCACTCTGGTGAATGGACTGAAGAATATCAACACTCTCATGCATAGGCTGAGATGAAGGATTCTGACGACTAGCACTACAGCCATGACCTCTACCTCTACCACGATCATGGCCACGACCACGACCTTTACCCTTGCCATCCATAAGCCTAACAACAACATCACAAGAACAAAAGTTTAAATCTAAAACAAGGATAATAACAAGGAATACACAAGCACCAAGACTTAGCAATAGGTCTAGTTAGATGGGCTCAAATAAAACCAGAGTACTTAGTGTTGAAACTTGGGCTCTGATACCAATTGTAATGCCCTGCCAAGAAACCCTAAAGGATTAAACTAAAACACTTGAAAAAGAGTGTAAATATTTTTTTTTAAAACATTAATAAACTAAAAGATGCATTAAGATAAACATTACATTTAAATTGCACAAATGAAAGACTTAACTTAAACTCCTAAAGGGTTTCCCAACATGGATTACTTAATTAAACTAAACATTGCTTAAGAATTAATTAATCCATTTAAGATAAATTTAACCATTAAGACTCAATTACACTAACCAAGATTGTTTCATACTTTGCATGTGATATCATTAGCATTTCTATGCTTCATTCATGATAGTACATTTATTTACATTACATTCATGATTCTAAAATAAAGGTATAAATCCGACCATCTAATTCTCATCAAACATATTTCCTTTACCTTGCAAGATTAAAATAATATTACATTGTACTTTAAACACTGTCTCATAAGAATACATAATGAATACATCAAATACAACTTGCCATGAAGACATATGTAAGGCCTTCCCCAAACCAAGCTTTGATTAACTTAGTTGACCATGTTTGACCCTATTAATAAATGCTATATAATTCAATAGAATGGGCTATGTTAGACAGTTAGATTGGTGAGAAAAGTAATTGAACCAAGTTATAGAATTATTTCACCTTGTGGTGTACATTTTGATGTGTTATGAATTTGAAATCCTAAAAGATCCACTGATTGGATAATCTTGAACTAACGTATGTCAGCTATATCTGGATTTGAATAACTTTATTATGATGTTGGAAATATGATGCGTATCTAATAAGTGAATGAAATTATGAGAATTGTGATAATGGCGTATGTGGATAAATTGGGATATATGAGATATTGATTTGTTAGTGTCAATTGTATGCAGAGTGTTTGACGTGTATTCTTATTCATGTGTTTAATATTTTATGAGGATATTTGGAAGTACTAATGTGTAATTGAGATGCGCAAGAAATTATCCAGGTGACCATGGAAACATTATGGAGAAGCAAACCTAGACCTATGTGCATTCGTAAAACCAGGGTTTGTCTATTTGGAGAGACAACACCCCATTTGTATCGTATTTTATTCGTGAAAGTGATTGTTGCATGGATGTTAAATCGAATTTTGTTTATTTGTGTAAATCCAACAAGAGACAAGATTTCATGTATAATTTTGTAAAAGAATTTTCTTTGTGTCACTTGACACATGTTTTGATTTATGTTTGAGTTTTTAAATTTGTCTCTTGGAGGGAGTTGTTTAACTATAGCTTTTTCAATTAATTTAATATGATTCCATAAATGCCTTGGGTAAAGAATCTTTGGGATGGTCAACTTAGGTTTGACCCAAAAATAAACTTCAAAGGGGTTTAAAAAGGGTTAAATGGACTCCTAGGGGTAGTTTATTAGGGTTTCCTAAAGCCCATGGTATACCTAAGGGTTAGGAGTAATTTTAGGCATGTTTCTACTCCCATGTGACCATTTAGACACCCTAAAAAGTGACTTTTCTAAGTTGTGCGAAAATGGAAATTAGAAGGCTTGAACTAAGTTGTTAACCTTCCTTTTTGAATGAGAGTTCCCTTTTCCCATTTTACCTTACTTTCCTTTTCAGTTTTAGAAACTTGCGAGAACTCACACTAGTGTCTTCTTAAGCAAGAAAGAGAGATTTTGGGGGCAATCACCCACTCTCCATTTTTGGAGACAAAGAATTTTGAAAGGAAAAAGATAGATTTGGGAATTAAGAATTTGGCTAAGTGTAGAAAGGAAAGTCTGGTGGAATTGGGCTGCTCATCCTCAACAAAACTAGCATACTTTTGGGCAGTTTAAGGTTGGTTCTACCTTTCTTGTAATGTTTGCTTATTGCATGTTGTATTAAAAGAATTGCTTGTGTTAAAGGCTAGTTTTCCTTGCATGTATTCCTTGGAAATTTATTTGGTGTTTTGTGCTTATGCAATTTATGTGTTTTGGGAGTAATCAAGACCTCCTACTCTTGGGAGAGAGGATGGTCTTGTGGGTGGTAGAAGTGACAGCCCTCGAGTGAGAGGCTCTCATTATGAGAGTGATCGCAAGGGATTTTATGTGACCCTTGCTGCATGGCTTGTTTATGCATTAGGGTCATAAGGAGGGAAATAAGGCATGAATGCCTTGGGGGGCGTAAGGAATGTGGGGCTGTTATACTTGATGTATTTGGTTTGCCATGAGATGGCTATATGTTTTGGTTTGCCATGAGGTGGCTATATATTTTACCATACTTGCAGTCTCCTCAGGGTACTTGGTCCACTACCACCCTTGAAAAGACATCACAAATGTGTGGTGCAGTGTAGCCTGGGTTGGGATTGTGTTTGAGCTTGTGTTTTCCCTTGTCTTTTGTGTTTGCATGTGTGTAATCTTGTCTAGGGCTTGGTTCTCCGAGCTTGGGGGTGGCTACTAGTTAGCCTAGGTTGGGAGGTGAGCACTCCATGGTCATAGCTTTTGATTTAATGTAGGTTGTTGGAAGAAAGGAATAGGACATGTAGATATGGCTGGAGTTATTTGTTGCAGAAAAAAAAATGTTGTAAATGTAATTAATATTCTTTGAAGGTCCTCACTTATTTGAAAAGAGAGACCTAGTTGTAAAGTGACATTAAAGACTTAGGAATAAGTTTTAAAGATAAGTAATATTTATTTATGCAATACTGCAGAAAAGAAAGGAGTAACTTTGGTTTTAGTTTTCTAAATTTTTGAAAGATAACATTGTTGTGTTTTAGGATATTTTGATAAGAAAGTGATTTATTTATTCCTTTTATGCACTTAAAACAAAATATTAGAAAAGAAATGAATTAGATTTGCATGCATGCAGGAGGCTGAAAATAAAGCATTTAGATCAATTCATGGAAATGTAAAAGTTATTTTATTTAATTCTGTGATTTTATTTTCTTTGTGATTTTATTTCATTGCAGAAAATAAAGCCTAAAGTTAAAATAACTTGGATAAAGCTGCTGTTAGAGTGCATTTAAATTCTGCCATTTGTTTGCATGAAGAAAATAAAATCTAAAGTTAAACGGATTTATTGAAATTAAATAATATCTAGATCTAAATAGCTGCGTTTTAAATTTTACATACTTCTGTCAATTTTAGAAGCCTGACATTTATATTTAAAAGATGTATATTCATTTAATTAAAATCTGAAGCCTTTGATTTACCTGTTAAAATGATTTTCAATTATTCAGATTAACAGCATAGATTTTCAAGAATGCTCTAAAGCCATTACGCACTTAAAATATAAGTATATATATATATATATATATATATATATATATATATATATATATATATATATATATATATATATATATATATATATATATATATATTCATTTATTTAAATTTAAATAAATTCATTTTCTTCTTTCTAAAAATATACTTATATACCATATATAAATAAATAAATAAATAAATATATATATATATTTATATAATATATATTTTTATTAATCAAAGCATTTTCTTTAAAAAAAAAAAAAAGGTCGGGCTCGGGCCGAACCACTATGCAATGCACAGTGGACGGCGGGGGCTGAACCCTGTGCACGACATAGTGGGCGGCCTTGACCGGCACCACTGTGGCCGTCCACAGTGGATAGCCCAAGGGCCGCCACTGTGGGCGACCACAGTGGGCGCCGCCGCTGCGGCCGTCCACAGTGAACGGCCCGAGGGCCGCCACTATGGTAACCCACAGTGAGCGGTGCCGCTCCCCCAAAACCCCCGCCACCATAACCTCCGCCCCCTACGTGATACAATAAAAAAAAAAAGAGATAAAACCCTAGCCCCGGGTAGGGTTAGGGTAAAGTGAAAGAAGTATGAGATTTTTAATGTAGTACAATTTTAATGATATATATAATATTCTGTTAAGGTTTTGCATGGATGATTTTTAAATATGGAAACATATTTATTTTTGTATATAGAGTTTAAGAGTATGAATGGGTAGGGTAGAACTTAGATTTAAGTTTCCATTTAGTGTTTATGAGAGCTGGGACATTTAAATTTAGAAATTAAGTAATGTTTCTATACCTATGTGTTTTTGAATAAAAAGGAAATATACAGTTTAAAACATGAATGTATAAAATTGTCTATAAGGTAATTGTAAATTACATAGTTTAAAACAAGAGTGATATAAATGGTCTATAATGTTAGATTAAATATCTTATTAAGTGTTTATATTTTTCATAAGTTTCAAAATAAACATATGGGTATATTTTAATAAAAAAATGTTGTTTCAAGTTATATTATTATTGGAGTTAATCATTTAGGAAATTTAATTCTGTAGGTAGTTAATTGTCTATAGGGGGTCATTCTCAGACCAACTAAATATAGGTTAAAGATTAAACCTTATAGAACGAATTTCGTTACAGATCTAATCGACCCTTTAGTCGATTTAGTATAAACTACTTTTTAATTATGTTTAAATTAAATATAGACATTTCTAAACTAAGTGCTAGGACTATTTTAATTAGTTCCTAAAATCAATTAATGGTTTTCTGTTGAAGATTAATTATATCTTCGTCAATTATTTTAGAAAGTTTTGATTAAATCAATCTATTGACTCAATTTAATGAGATAATAAAATTAATTCATTTGGTATTCCACATTTAAGTATATTATTAAGAAAGGGGGTATTATCAGGATGATGAGAACTTGATATTTATTGATATCGAACCAAGTAAATTTATTAATGACTAATTAGTAGAGATGGAACTAATTAAGTACTATTAGACGCAAACTGGAATGATAGGGACTTTTGAGAGAATTTAATATGTCCCTTATAAAAATTATTTGTTCTGCAGGATAATAGGAGTTATCGTATATAGTTATGTAAGTATTTAATATCAGTTTAAGAATTCATTTGGAACAATCTTGTTAGGATGTCACAACTAATTAAGCAAAGGTTGCATGAAGTTAAGTGTTGTAAAAAAAATTTAAAAAATTGTTGTTTGTGTTTCGTCCAAAAGTTTGGGCATGACAACATACATAAACAATTGATACAACTGACCATATAAGGTCCAAGAACTACAAGAATGTGGTGCAGGAGCACCTAGGTCCTAGCTTTCTTGTTTTTGCAAATTTTGGCTTGTACTGACTCTAGCCAAGTCAGTAGGGAATAAGGACTCCAGGAGGGTCCAAGAGTGTGTAATTGGTCAATGTAGGCCTAGGTGGAGTTCATTTTACCTAGGTTTGTATTTTTGTGTAAATAGTGAGTTTGGGTAGGTGTTTGGCCTTTTTGTTGGTCAAAAGTGCTAAAAGTTGGAAAAAGAATTAGAGAGGGTTAAATAGGCCTTAGACATGTTTGAAATGTCATATGTGATGACTGGATATAGGTCTCTTAGGTGGGAGAGATCAAAAGTGCAAAAATCATGAAGTTGCAAAAAGTTGTCATGACAACTTTTGTCCTAAAATTGGTTAGCGGTGGATTTAGGAATTTCCCAATGCCATGGAAGGAATCCACACATGGGAAATATATATAAAACCCCTCTTTCACATTTACCAAGGTTGGTGTACTTGGATTTTGAAAGCAATAATCAGAATACAAGATTTTGGACTGCACTTTTCTTTGTTTTTGGTCAATTTATGCATTCTTTGAAGGTTTAATGGATTGAATCCATGAATCCAATGATGGATTGAGGTTCAGTAGTGTGTTTCAGAGTATTCTTTTCATTTTCAAGTATCGTATATAGTATTTACTACTGTTTAAGTGATTTGATTCACAAATAGCCAATTTTGGCTTGTAAATAGACATTTTCTTGTAAATATGGTTGCCCCATGAGTCCCACACGTGCTGCCATCACGAGTAGTTGGGGCATGGTTGGAAACCTCCTATACATTGTAAATATGTAGGTTCAAGTGTTGGAAAAGTGTTTGGATATGACTATCACCTCATTCTAGGCGAGTCCAGGAGCAACCCGACTAGAGAAGAAGAGGTGAAAAAGTGTTGGAGAGTGTAGAGGTGAATGCAAGAACACCATTTCCAAATTTGGAGGATTTCATGGGGTTGGGGAAGACTTGTATGTACAAGGAGGAGTCTTGAAGAACCCATTTAATAGCAAAACCCCAATTTGGCTACTCACTGCTGGTAAAAGCCCTTAAAAACCCTACAAACCCTCATTTTGGGGTTCATACCCTGTACAGTCAGACCAGGGCCTAAAACAACAAAAATATATTAGGCATGGGTGTATCATTGAATAAAAGTTGAACTTGTTTGGGGGTTCTTTGAGTCGTTTTCCTCTAAGCCCTAGAAAACCGGTCGTGGAGGCCTAATTAGGCCTAATTCCTTGTAGCTCTTTTCTGGGCAAGATTGTGAAACCGGTAGGAAATATTAAGGTTTCAACCCACCAATGGACTCCATATGCACTAAAAACATGTTATAAGACCTTATTACACCTCTGCAACATCTCATATCAATTGGGGGTCATTATGACAAGTTGAGGCTATGAGGCCAGAATTGAGCACCTGAGAAGCACAATGAATTGATAGGGTTCCTAACCAAAACAGTTGAAGCAAACACCCTAGTAGGGATAAGAATCAAGCCCTAGAAGAGAGTGAGAGGGACTTGGAGGCCTAGAAAGCAACTAGGCTTGGTGAGTTGGTGGAATTGAGCAACATCAACTTAGGAAGTGTTGAGTAGGCTAAGGGAACCCCTATCAAATTGGTATCAGAGCCTACAAGATTTGGGCTAGTAAGGTTGGTGTCCTTGTTGTCAGGAGAGTGAGTTGGAGACAACATGGTGACCAATGCTGAATTGGCAAGGAAAGTGGAAGATCAGGAGGAAGAGAACATGCTCCTGAAGGAAAAATTGGAAAGATTGGAGAGTAAGCTTGGTGATATTGAGACCAAGGTAGAAGAAGTGTATGTAAAAGTGGAAGGAGAAGAAGGAAAGGGTAAAGAAGTGGAAGAGGTAGACAATATACCTGAACCTGATCCTATCTTAGATCAATAACCTTTCTTGAAGCATTGAAGGCCTTGAGTGGCAAGTCACTGGAAGGATTGCCATTGTTCACTGGCAAAATGGAGGCATAAGTGGTCCTAGAATGGATAGAAGGTATGGAGAACCACTTTGAGTGTGAATGCATAATTGAAGCCCAGAGAGTTAGGGTAGCCAAGTCCAGGATGAGGGGAGGTGCTCTCACATGGTGGCAATTTGTACAAGATGAGGAAGAAAATGGGCAAAGCACCCATCTCTTCTTGGAAAGGGATTTTAGTCAAAATCAAAGAAGTCTATCTCCCTAATGACTATGAAGTGCAAATTCATAGGAAGAGGAAAAACTTAAGGTAGAAAGATCTTGATGTCAGTAGCTACACTGAAGAGTTACACAAACTTACCCTTAGATCTCATGTGGTAGAAGAGGAGAGTCTCAAAGTTGCTAGGTACCTAAATGGCTTACGTTGGAACATTCAAGAAGAAATCAGTTTAATGAGCCCAAAAACAGTCCATCAAACCTTTCAACTTGCCCTTAAGGTGGAGGAAAAACTGAAAAGGAGACATGACTCAAGCAATAATAGGGGCAAAGGAAGAGGAAAAGACAATAGAGGCCATATAGGAGGTTTTGGTGGAAGAAGTTCTGAACAAAGAACACAAGGAGAGTCTAAACTCACTAAACAACAAGATAGTGGCAGCAGTAGAGGAGGATTCAATAGAGGAAGGGGATCAAACAGTGGTTCCAGAGGAAGATCTAGTAGCCAAGGTAGAGGTTCCTCATACTTTGCAACAATGAAGTGTTACCATTGTAACCAACTTGGTCATCCAACATATAGGTGTCCAGAGAAGGCATTATCATCACATGGTAGTGAAAGAAGAGTGAGCTATCTTCAAGAAGAGTCTTCAAACAACAAGACTTTAGAAGTTGCCTTAGACTCAGAAGTAGGTATAAGAACAAGGTGTTATGTGATGTCTTACCCATGGATGCATGCCATCTTTTTTTAGGAAGACCATGACAATTTGATAGACAAGCTATCCATGATGGAGCCAAGAATGCATATTCATTTAAGAAGGATGGAGTCACATTCAAGATTCAGTCTATCCTTGAAGAAGGTGAAAAAAAGGTAGTAGGTCCTAATGTTCTTTTGGTGAGTGAAAAGTAGTTCTTAAAGACACTTGAGGAAGGTGAAGGCATAGGGTTTGCACTTGTGATGAAGCCCAAAGAAGAAGACAAGGAAGAGAAGCAAGATTTACCAATAAAGGTGCAAGAATTGTTGAAGATATTCAAAGGTATAGTAAGTGAAGGACAACCAACCACCTTACCTCCTAAAAGAACCATAAGCCATCAAATATACTTCATTCCCAGAGCATCCTTTCCTAATAAGGCAGCCTATAAAATGACTCCTCAACAAAACGTTGAAATTGCCAAGAAAATCCAAGAGCTCTTAGACCAAGGCCTAATTAGGAAGAGTATTAGCCCTTGTGTTGGCCCTACTGTGTTGGCACCAAAAAAAGGTGGTACTTGGAGTTTGTGTACTGATTCTAGAGCCATAAATAGGATCACCATCAGATATAGGTTCCCTATTCCTATAATAGAAGACCTAATGGACTGTTTAGGGGAAGCCAAGTACTTTACCAAGATTGACCTTAAGAGTGGCTATCATCAAATACGAATCAAGGAGGGTGATGAATGGAAGACTGCATTTAAGACTACTGAAGGTCTTTATGAGTGGCTTGTAATGCCATTTGGCTTATCCAATGCTCCAAGAACCTTCATGAGACTCATGAATGAGGTGATGAAGGACTTCATAGGTAAATTTATGGTAGTATATCTTGATGATATTCTCATTTTCAGTAAGGATAGAGCAACACATATTAGTCATTCGCAAGATGTATTACAAAGGTTATATGATGAGAAGCTAACCATGAATTTGGAGAAATGTGAGTTTGTTAAGCAGGAATTAGTTTACCTTGGGTTTGTGTTATCTCAAGGAAACCTCAAGATGGACCCAAGCAAGGTTGAAGCCATTGTAAATTGGCCCACTCCTAGATCAACAATAGAGGTGAGAACCTTCCATGGACTAGCCTAGTACTACTAGAAGTTTATTAGGTAATTCAATGCTATATGTGCCCCAATGTTAGACACCATTAGAGGTGGTATGAAGGCCAAGTTTTAGTGAGGTGAAGCAGAAAACAAAGGTTTTGAAACCTTGAAGGAGAAGATAGCTACCCAACCGGTACTAGTGTTGCCTAGTTTTGAGAAACTTTTTATTGTAGGGTGTGATGCAAGCAATGTTGTAGTAGGTGTTGTCCTAAGCCAAGAGGGAAGACCGGTAGCCTTCCATAGTGAGAATCTAAGTGATGCCAAGATCAAATACTCCTCTTATGACCTTGAGTTGTATTCTTTAGTACAAGCATTGAGAAAATGGAGACACTATCTCCTACCCAAAGAATTTGTGGTGTACACGGACAACCAAGCATTGAGTTTTTTGAATTCTCAAGACAAAATCAGTCACAAACACATGAAATGGATGGAGTATATGCAAGCCTATATTTTCACCATTAAGCACAAGAAAGGGTAGCAAAACCGGGTAGCTGATGCACTAAGTAGGAGGCTCTTGATAGTCCAAGAAATTCAGTTGAGAAGCATAGGTGTGGATAGTTCTAAAGATTTGTATGCAGAGGATGAAGACTTCTCAAGTGCCTACCAAGTATGCAAGGAGTATCAAAATCATTTCCATAGTGAATACTCAGATTTCACTTTACAAAATGGGCTATTGTTCAAAGGTGGACAACTTTGTGTGCCTAAAGGCTCAATGAGGGAGAATATTATACAGGAGAAACACAATGGCAACCTTAGTGGTCATTTTGGAGTCAATAAGACTCAAGAATTGGTTCAGAGATTCTATTATTGGCCAAGGATGAATCAAGATGTGAAGAGGTATGTGGAGACTTGCATAGTTTGCCAAAAAGATAAGGGTACTTCAACAAATGCCAGTTTGTATCAACCACTTCCCATCCCAAGTAGGCCATGGGAATGTATTAGCATGGACTTTGTGGTAGGTTTTCCAAAGACAAAGCACAAATATGACAATATTTATGTCATTGTGGACCGATTTAGCAAAATGGCTCACTTTGTGCCTTGCAAGACCACTCATGATGCATGCCACATAGCTCAATTGTTCTTTAAGGAAGTAGTAAGGATACATGGTTTACCATTAAGTATAGTTTTAGATAGGGACTCCAAATTTATGAGTCATTTTTGGAAAACATTATGGCAAAATCTTGGCACAAACCTCTCTTTTGGATCACCCTACCATCCTGAAATAGATGGGAAGACCGAGGTGGTGAATAGAAGTTTGGGAAAATTGTTGAGATGCCTTACCAAGGAGTATGGGCAGACATGGGATCAAGTCCTTGCTCAATCTGAATATGCATACAATGACACCATAAATAGGACTACCGGTAAAAGTCCTTTTGAAGTAGTCTATGGTGTGCACCCAAGAGGCATTTTTGAATTGAGGGATTTAGGAAGTGCAACAATCAGAAGTGGATATGCAGAGGAATTTTCTCAGTCCATGAAGGAGGTCCATGAATCAGTTAGGCAAGCTTTGAAGGAGAACACAAGCAAAATCAAACAAAAAGTTGATACAAAAGAGGAGAAATCTACAATTTCAAGTGGGGGATCTTGTTATGGTGCACTTGAACAAATCAAGGCTATAGAAAGGTGTCCCAAACAATTTGCAAATGAGGAGGATAGGTCCATGTGCCATTCTAGCTAAGTATGGTGAAAATACATACAAAGTGGATCTTCCTAGTGACATAGGCTTGTCACCAGTTTTCAACATAGCAGACTTGGTTGCATACAAGGGGCTAGTCCAAGGTGTAGAATGTAGTCCCACAGAGGTTTTAGATGATGTACATAACCTTTAGTTACCGACCAAGCCTAATCCTAAGGCCGAGAAGGTATTAAGTTCAAGAATTGCCAAGAAGACTAGGCATCAAGCCTATTGGGAGGACCTCATTAAATGGAAGGGTATTGATGATGCTGAGGCTACATGGGTAATGGAGTTAGAGTTCCATAATCTTGGCATTGATCCAACACTGATTCCTCAAGAGGTGACATGATCTCTTTTTGTTAGGGAGAATGGTGTAGGAGCTCATAGGTCCTAGCTTTCTTGTTTTTGCAAATTGTGGCTTGTACTAGCCCTAGCCAAGTAAGTAGGGAATAAGGACTCCAAGAGGGTCCAAGAGTGTGTAATTGGTTAATGTAGGCCTAGGTGGAGTTCATTTTACCTAGGTTTGCATTTTTGTGTAAATAGTGAGTTTGAATAGGTGTTTGGCCTTTTTGTTGGTCAAAAGTGCTAAAAGTTGGAAAAAGAATTAGAGAGGGTTAAATAGGCCGTAGAAATGTTTGAAATGTCATATGTGATGACTGGATATAGGTCTCTTAGGCAGGAGAGATCAAAAGTGCAAAAATCATGAAGTTGCAAAAAGTTGTCATGACAACTTTTGTCATGAAATTGGTTAGCGGTGGATTTAGGAATTTCCCAATACCATGGAAGGAATCCACATATGGGAAATATATATAAACCCCCTCTTGCATGTTTACCAAGGTTTGTGTACTTGGATTTTGAAAGCAATAATCAGAATACAAGATTTTGGACTGCACTTTTCTTTGTTTTTGGTCAATTTTTGCATTCTTTGAAGGTTTAATGGATTGAATCCGTGAATCCAATGATGGATTGAGGTTCAGTAGTGTGTTGAAGAATAGGATTTTCATTTTAAAATATTGTATATAGTATTTACTACTGTTTAAGTGATTTGATTCACAAGTAGCCAGTTTTGGCTTATAAATAGACATTTTCTTGTAAATATGGTTGCCCCATGAGTCCCACACATGTTGCCATCACAACTAGTTGGGTCATGGTTGGAAAAATATTTTACATTGTAAATATGAAGGTTCAAGTGTTGGAAAAGTGTTTGGATATGACTATCACCTCATTCTAGGCGAGTCCAAGAGCAACCCAACTAGAGAAGAAGAGGTGAAAAAGTGTTGGAGAGTGCAAAGGTGAATGCAAGAACAACATTTATGAATTTGAAGGAGTTCATGGGGTTGGGGAAGACTTGTATGTACAAGGAGGAGTCTTGAAGAACCCATTTAATAGAAAAACCCCAAATTGCCTACTCACTGCCGGTAAAAGCCCTTAAAAACCCTACAAACCCTCATTTTGGGGTTCATACCCTATACGGTCAGACCAGGGCCTAAAACCAAAAAAATCTATTAGGCATGGGTGTATTATTGAAGAAAAGTTGAACTTGTTTGGGGCTTATTTGAGTCATTTTCCTCCAAGCCCTAGAAAACTGGTCTTGGAGGCCTAATTAGGCCTAATGCCTTGTAGCCCTTTTCCGGGAAAGATTGTGAAACCAGTAGGAAATCTTAAGGTTGCAACCCACCAATGGAGTCCATATGAACTAAAAACATGTTAGAAGACCTTATTACACCTTTGCAACATCTCATATCAATTGGGGGTCATTATGACAAGTTGAGGCTATGAGGCCAGAATTGAGCACCTGAGAAGCACAATGAATTGATAGGGTTCCTAACCAAAACACCTAAAGAAAATACCCTAGTAGGGATAAGAATAAAGCCCTAGAAGAGATTGAGAGGAACTTGAAGGCCTAGAAAGCAACTAGGCTTGGTGAGTTGGTGGAATTGAACAACATCAACTTAGGAAGTGTTGAGCAAGCTAGGTGAACCCCTATCAGAATGATCCAAGAAGAACACATAGGATACAACTAGAAATACGAGATGTTCAAATCCAAAAGATAATCTAGAACACCTGTGAAGCCAAATATTGCAAGAAGGAACGAACAAACACCCAATGGAAAGTGTCATTACCATTCGACCATGTGGCTCAAAAAGAACCACCCCATAGTGCTAGGAGATAGAAATAAGACCCACCAACAAACCACAAAGGATGCACACATGGTCTAAACATGACATCGGGTAATCTCATAAAGCATATACTCACAAACATGACTCAACAGTAAAACTCCAGGTAATATCAACAATACTACACACTAGTGAACATAAGGGAAGAGTGTCATCGCATATCTTGGAATGGTTATCCTGGCAAGCCTCCATAGGCCCCGATCTCCATCTTGCGTTATCCTGGTAGCCTTTCCCGAACCCTTGGCCCCATCCAAGTCTCATGCGGACCCAACAAACCTTTCGTGAGGACAAGGTTGTTGGTTTGCCATTCCAAGCCTTCCCACTGCATCTTGAGTCTATAGAAGCACTCAACCATGAGCGAGGTACAATTAATTTTAATTAATGTTTAAGCTGCCCAAAATCCTAATATATTGTTAGGTTATCACTTAATTATCCAACTTTCGAGGGATTATCCTGCTAGCCTCTTTGGGCCCAACCCCCACTCGAAAGCCACTCTTCCTTATGACACTATAAAATCCCAAAAGAACTCCAAGGCAAACATGCAAAAGCTAACCTTACAAAGGGAATTCAAAACAACTAAGTAAAACACTTGGTCACACAAATCCTTTCATCATGGTTTAACCACTTGGACAAATCGGTCTACTCACGAGACACAACTACAAAAGGAAAGACAAAACGAAAATGTCTAATTCCACATATAACCAAAGGACATGCAAAAAAAGGACTTAATTATGAAGCCAATCATAAATGAAACAAACACCATCATCTATTTTAGAATAAAGATTTATTTGCTTTCCATCTAATTCACATTTGACCAAGTTTACTAAAATTCCTAAATTTCGAAATAAATCAATTACTAACAATTATTTCCAAGTTCAATAAAAAACTTCCAAACAATATTTGCTAAATCAATTTAAAATTCTAAAACCACCATAAACACATTTGAATCATATATATTTAAATTTGATATTTTTTAAAAACAAAATTATCTATATCTCTTATTTTCCAAATATAACTTTCCATATATATATATATATTAATATAAACATATTTAATTAATAAAAAAAATTAAATTAAAAATTATTTATATATGCCACGAATGCATAAAAGCGCGAGGGAAGGTGGGCCCACGATGTGGCTGCCCCCATAGCCTGTGGGTTACCCACAAACTGTAGGTTGCCACAGTTGTGGCTGCCCATATCCCGTGGTCTCCCACAACATGTGGGAGAGCCACGACTTCCACGATTGTGGGAAAGCCACAGTCGTGGCTCCCCATAGGGAAACCCCAATATATATATATATATATATATATATATATATATATATATATATATATATAGATATAAAATACAAATTTTTAAAACAAATTCATGAAGTCATAGCTGTATATAAACAACAACCATACAATTTCTCTGATAAAAAAAACTTCATCTACAACACAACAAAACTAATTTCCCATATTTTGAAATTTACAAATTCCCAAACTAGGTTTTAACAAAATAATATTTCCCGAGACTCACATGGAGAATTAAAGAAAACAAGACAGAGGATTTCCATTGCTAAAATAAAATTCAAACCCTTCTTTTTTTCTTCTACAAAATTCTAAAATAAATTCCTCTTCAAAACATAGAACACAAACAAATCGTAGAGAGTTCTTTATCAACATTAAAATTAAAAAACAAGGGTTTAAAATTCAACTTTAAAAGCTTTCCTGGATGCACAGTTGGAGAAGAATTCAAACACTACACCAAATCAAACCCTTCTCAATTCCTTCCACACTTCCAAAAAAATCCTCAATCCACCACAAGGAGCAAAATTTTCCAGAATAAAAAAGGACCCTTATTTTGGAAAAATCCCCAAAATATAAAGGAATTTTCCAAAATATCTTTGAGGTCAAATTCCTTTCCTCATGAAAATTCAAAATCAATATTTTTTTTTTCATTAAAAATATTACATAATTTAAATTTAAAAACTCATTTTTTTCTCACACACAAAAGCCATTAGATATTTTAATTACTAAAAAGTAAAAATGACTTTCTCAAATGAACACGACAAAATATAAATTCCACTAATAAATAAAATAATCAATTTAACTAACCAATTAAGAATAATTGATTTATCTATTTAACCATAAAAGGTGCCTATAATACATTATTTTAAATTTAATTTAATAAACGCAATACACATTAATTATTAATAACCATAAGGTATTAATAATTAATTTATCATTAAATAACATAAGAAGAGAATAAGTAAAGTCACAAAACACATAACACACAAAGTCAACTAAACAAAACAAAGACACGACCCACATACCAACACAGGGAAGGTTGACCGAAGACTAACAATGCTCACTATCGACTGAGGCTAGGGATGAAATTTAGGGCCTTAAGAGTATCTCCTCGACTTCCATCAGATTAATTAGGTACGCTCAGACCTGTGGAACCAGATGAAGTCAATACTTTGTATCTACAATTCTTGCATCACTAAACCACACACACACACACACACACACACACACACACACACATATATATATATATATATATATATATATATATACAAACATGGTAAACATACAGGTGAAGGAGAATCATGACTTTCCGTGTCTCACCGAAGTGAGTGACGGGAAATCTTCTCCTCGCACCCCATACAAATTCTACACATACATGATGATATATACATAAAGCATCTCATGCATAAGGTAAATGTGTTAGTCCATGGTCAATAACACATAATAAAAATAATATTTAATCATCCATAAGGAATTAATGTGTAACCAACATTCACTGAATCTAAAATCAAAGCATAATCCAACATAGCATAATATCTAAATAAAAACATCACCACATAGTGTATCCACAATAACCACTAAAAAGTCAACCATGGTCAAAATAGTATAAAAAAAGTCTAATCGAGGGAGGGGTACTACATCATTTATGCACCCCACAAACATCTAGGATAGAGAGCTCAATTGATTACCTAGAATGTCTCAGTGATATGTATGTTCCACCCCACAATTTAATTCTACTCGGTGCTAATAGTATAAGAAAAAACCTACAACATTTAGTTAATTAAAGCACAACTTTACAATTAATCAGATAAATTTGAAGGTTGTGATTACCTTTGGTTTATATAAGTGTATTATAGGAAGTTGAGCTCTCAGGGGATAGATATCATCCTCCTAATTCTCCTAATTCTCTAGCAAACTCTCCCACTAGGTCTCCTCCTCCTATAGATCGTGATGCCGCTTTCAGGGTTCTCTTTGAGAAGATACAGTCTCTAGAGGAGAACTTGAGGGATTTTTAGGACTTTCTAAATTGAGATTCTCTTTTTACTCAAGCAACCCCTATCATTGAAAATATGAGAGACCTACTCATATCAAATCACAAGGGTGTTAAGCTTCTATGTGCACTGAAATATGTACTTGAGACTCATGTACCAACCTTCATCTCCAAACTTCATTCTAGTATTGCTAAAAGGATTCTCCATCACCATAAATAGAGATTTTTAACTACCATTCTTAGATTTGCCTTGATCTTCTTCTTCATCAGATGAACAACTATCCTCATTTACAAAGAAACTTTGTTTATTCTTGTTAAAAATATCTTCTTATTGAAAGATTTTTTTTCCCATTCTTCTGAACTTCATTGTTAGAATCTTTATATGGGCACTCAACCATAAATGTTCTTGTAATGTCACCAAAATGTATTGGTGGGTAAAAAATGTGTGAATGAGAGATCAAGAGGAAAGCTACCCTTTCCCTCCAAGGAGAGATGAGAGTTTCACTACGGATTTCCCTTCAAATACTTTTCACCTAATTACATTGGAAGAGGAGAGGGAAATTCACTAGATTCAACCTCCAAAGAAGAAGATAGAATTTTGAATGAAATGGGAATGATAAGTTGATCCCCTCTTCCTATTTGAAATGGAAAGGAATTGATTGAATTATGTAGTGCAAAAGTGACAAAGAACTGATTATAACTTGAGATCGAAGTATGGGATGAGGTTGTGCATTTGGATCTGGCAGTAATATGTTGAGACGAAGCTGCCTTGCAAATTTGAGGAAAAGTTTCCTGGACCGTGGCGAGAATGTACACGGTCCTCCGAAAAATCCAGAAATGAAAAGGGTTTTTCTGCCTCAGCAAATAGAGCCCGAATTTGAAAGTACAACTGCGCACCTACAACCTACACACAAAAAAGAGAGAAAAATGGGTTGGGATTGGGGGTTTGCCTTCAGGTCAAACTCCAGTTTTGGAATTAACCAAGTAATGAAAGAAAGTACTTGCAAGTAGATGTAAATGAAAGACTGAAATGTAAATTACCTCAAGGGAGGTTGTGATAGAAATGCTTGTGTGGAATTGAATTTTGGAATGAATCTCCTCTTCAATGGTTGAATCCTTGACTTGAATGAAACACCTAGCCTTGAAGGGAGACTTGAGAATGCTCAATGTTGGAAAAGAATGCTTGAATGCTCTTGAATGCTTGATCACAAATTTTCACCTTATTGAACTTATCCAATTTGACCAACTTACCCAAATGAGAGGGAAAATGCAACTTAAATTTATGTCAATTGGGGTTAATGAAACTAATTTTCATCATAGACCAACATCAGGGAAGTTTCTTGCTCACTGCACAACCTACAATGCATGCTTAGGAAAGGGTCCTACCCCAAAATAGGGTAGGGACAGAGGCAACATGCCCCTATCTTACCCCTTTCTCCAAGGTAAAGTGCACAGGCCAAGGGAGAAGCAGATTCCGAGGGCTGAGCAGTCTCCAGTCTCCGATCAGGCTAGAGGATTCAATCTCGCATGACCCTAATGTGGTCGAACATTGATAGGGTTGCAATTTTATGACATTACATTTAGCCCCCACTTTAGCGAGAGTACGAGCATACGCCAATACTATCGGTAAATTACAAGGAAAAAGGATTAAAATAATTTTACTATGCCAAGGAGGCAAGATGAGCCAAGCCCCCAGTGGACTTAGGATCTTACAACTTCGATTGATAAAGTAAAAGGGAAGATCGAGAAGGAGAGAACCATGACTGCAAGTAGAAAAGTTCCCCTCATTATGAGTCATGAAAGCAAGGCTACCAAAGATTACAAAGAAAACCAAAGTTCACTAAGTAATTCTAAGTATCAAGAAGGAAAATATGAGTGAAGTGTATGCCCCCACGTTAAATCGATCACGCATACCTTATCAGGAGAAATTGATCTAAGGTAGGATACACCCAAGAGAGAGAGAGAAGAGAGGAAGCACGTTATCTCAAGGATTTAGCCCCCAATAGAGGAATAAACCTAAGGATAATGAACACAAAACATGAGGTATGAGGTAGTTTCACTTTCCTTGGGGTTAGTATGTTGTATGATAACTCATGTATATCATGTATGTATATGTGCATATAATAATCGTCATCCCCTAAAGAAGGACCCTACCTTGAAAGAAAGGGAAGAGAGGATGTCTTTTGAGTCAACATGAAAGAGACCAATAAAATATCTCAATGCTTTGCATCGTCCCCAAGTAGACATTAAGGGGAACAATAGAAGAGCAAGGATACACATAGAAGAATGTTCACAAAAGAGCAAGAAAGGAAAGAGAGAGAAGATATACAATGCTAATATTGCTAATATAGCATGACATCCGCCTCCCAATCTTGTTGATCCCTATTTCAGGAAGGTGAGAAACATGCCAGAGGAGTGACATCGAGCACAATATATGGAGCTATCACAAGATCCAAACATGGACTATGCTCATGTTGTAAGTCACTTTGTTCGATTCTAGGAGCTAGGATTAGGGTTTGTGAGAATTCAGTTGATAAATGATTGTCCACATCAACATATTCATACTCACTATAAGAAGCATTAGGAGTTGTATTGCCATCATGAATAACATTTTTACCCATTTCTTCATCAAAGTTTAGAGAAAGAGGAGCAAGAACATGAATAGGAGTAAAACCATCACATATTTTGTGCAACTTATGATTTGGAGATGTAGGTTGAACATCTTGTTTGGGAGAAAAGGGAGTCATGTTAATTGCCGAAGTTTGAGGAGATTGAGTATTTTGAGGGATAGCTTCATGAGCTCGAACACAATGTCTTCATTGGCATTCTCTCGCACAATGATTCTGTCGAGTTTTAGTGGAAGGATGAGAAGGAGGAGGAAGACTTGAAAAAGTAGGAATGTTTCTCTCCTTGATAGTTGAAGGTTTAGGTTGAGGTCTTTTAGGTTGAACAAGAGGAGAAGCAGGACTCTTCTCTCGATAAGAGGAAGGAGGCGGAACTTCGCCATACAAAGGAGGAATATTAGGTGTAGGAAGGAGACTAGGTCCATCATGAGGAGGAGGTATAGGTCTAACCTTAGGAAAAATATTGTTCTTCTTCTTAAGAGAAGGTATAGTCACATCCATAGGAATAGGTTGATGATCTTCCTTAGGAGGGAGATTAGTTCTATCCATGAGGGGAAGAACATCATCTTGAAGAATAATAGGAATGTCAAGTGCTAGGGATCTAGGTTGACTTAAGGATAAGATCATATCTTTCTTCCATTTTTGATAAGATTGAAAGAGAGCATCGCTCCTTGATGGAAGAGATTGAAATTGTTTAGGCCAAAAGAAATCAATAGGAACACTAAGACTTCTTTCAGATGGACAAAATAAGCTATGGTTCACAGTTATGATTTCTCCATTGTGAGGAAATTTCAGACACTTGTTGATTGGAGAAGCAATAGACTTCATGGAAGATAGCCAAGGATAGCCCAACTTCACATGAAATTTCTCAAAAGAGGGCATGATAACAAAGTCAACATCCATGTCCTTAAAGTCTCATCACAAAACATGAATGCTTTGGTGGATCATCTGGAAAGGAAAAATCAGGATAAGAATCTGGTTATCATTGATGATATTCCAACTTCCAACACCACCCACCAGACTCCCAGATGCAAAATAAGGCAGAACACTACTGGGATGGAGATCAATACGAAAGATAGCCAACAGAGAGAGGAAAGCAATGACCTGAGGGAAGCAGCCAAGGTGATGATGCTCTTGGTTTAGAATGCTGAGGAATCTATTAAAGTTTTCAATTAAGTTGTAATGCTAGGTTTGGAGCCAACTTCTTGTTGGCTTCTTGCTATCTTTTTCTTAGCTGGTGGTTTTTGTGCTGGTTTTTTGCAGCTGTTTTGTTTCGTCTCTTTCATGCTCATCTTTCGAATTGTAATCGGGTTTCGGGTCCCCTAAAACCTGTTTTTACTTAATCAAAAACAAAGTCAACATCCATGGATTTAGTATGAACTTCAACAGGAAGGGTGATGGAGCTAATGGTAGGACAAGAAAAGCCATCAAATAATTTCACAACCACATTAGAAGCATCATATATTGGTTTATGCAATCATAAAGTGAAAAGATACTCCTCAGTGATAACATTAACCATGCAAGAGGGATCAATAAGGGCACCATGGCAAGGGATATCGTTAACCTTCACAACTATGTATAAAGGGCCATCGGGTGCTCTAATGGTCTCATTAGGGTCAAATATAATACAAGGATCCTTAGGCGTATCTTATTTTTCTACCATATTAACCAAGTTCGGAGCCATAGAGGTGAATTCCTTAGAAGAGAAAGAATTAGGCACAATCTCAATAACATTAGAGGTATGAGAAGGCAAGGGATCAGTGAAAATCTTAAAATTTTAATTAGTAGGAGATACTAATTTATTCCCTTTATCATTCACACCTACCATGATATAGTATTATTATCAATTAAATCTTGAATCTTATTTTTCAATGTGAAAAATTTCTCAGTATCATGACTAGCCTAGCGATGAAATTGGCAAAATGAATTGTTATCAAGATAAGGGGATGCAAGTTTAGAAGGATCAATTGGTTTTATAGGAGGAAGTTTGATAACATTTATGTGCAACAACTGAGACATAATACTATGTAAAGATTCATTCAAAGAAGTAAACTATCTTTCTCTTTGGAAAAATTTAGAAATAGAAGGCACACCTGTTGTAGCATTCACATTGTGGTTGTTGATTGTATCATTGAAATTGATGAAACTTTTTGTTGGTTTGAACTTCACAAATGGTTGTTGAGCACTCTCCCCCTTATCACTCGGAGCCATAGGAGTGGATTTCTCCATTTGACTCACAACCAGCTGATAATTATGGAGTGTTGTGCACAACTGTGGAAAGGAAGTAAACTCAGACAAAGGAAGCTTTTCCCTAATATCTTTTTGTAAATTAGAAATGGAAATTCTTTGAATATCATTATCAAGTACATGAAAAGAAATTTGAGCACACAAATGCTTATATCTACCAATGAAATCGGTCACTTTTTCTTTAACACCTTGTTTACAATGCATTAAACCAATCAAAGTGATTTTAGGACCAATGTTGTTTTGAAATTGTTGGATGCAAGAATTTGCCAGTTGTTGGAAGGAAGTGATAGAATAAGAAGGCAAAGAGCAATACCATTGTAAAGCCTTATCTCTTAGTGTACTTGTAAACAATTTTGCAAGCAATCTTTGATCATAAGCAAAATTGGTACACAAGGTTTGAAATGTTTTGGCATGCGTAAGAGGATCACCTTTTCCATTATAGAGTTCTAATTGAGGGATATCAACATGTTTAGGTGGCACGAATTTAACAATATCAAGAGAAAGTGGGCTCACAACTTCAAAGGTGGGCACACTAAACTTGGATTGACTCATAGAAACAATTTGTTGTTGTAAGGAAGACATGGTTTGAGAAAGATTGTTAATTATCGCTTCGGTAGAAGAATGGATATTAGACATAGTTGATTGAGAAGATGGTGTGATGTTATTTAAAGAAGGCATAAACTGAGAATAAGGTGGTGGGAAATTATAATAAGTAGGCATCGGTGATGATTGGGTAGAAAAAGGGACACTTGAAGGAGGAACAAAGTTGTTGAAGGAATTTTCCCCTTGTGTCACATTGATTGGTTGAGTAATAATAGGAATACTTATGGAAGACATAGGTAAAGATGGAGGATTAAATGAAGAAGAGGGATTTCTCCCATGACAAATTGTTGTAGGGATGCCATTTTGAGTTGAAGTAGCCATGATATTGGAGGTTAAAGTAGGAATACTAGTCATAAGAGTAGTTAAAGGAATTGAAGGATTTACTTGTGTTGAAGGTTGTGAATAACCTAGGGTTTCAACACAACTCTTGATAGGCATGACATTATAATCAACAATATGTGCAATGACACATAATATATCAATTCCATTCTTATCACTTTGAATCATGCACTTAAGGCCTTCAATTAATGGAAGAGCTTCACTATCAGGGTATTCTTGGGACATCCATTGTTGAAAGTTATCAAATTGATTGTCCAATGTGGAAAGTTGATCTATAGAGACCCTAGTTAAAGCTTCTTCTTCATCATGGGATTCATCAATGGGGTGAATAGGGACATGATTAGGATGGGAAGAATTAGCATGATCCTCATTAAAGAAGTCACCCAAATTAGGCTCCATCTCCTCAGTAATTAAACCTTTGGAGGCCTTAATTCTAATGCTTCATCTAACGGGGATAGTATAGGTAGGACTAATAGTGGTGAAACTCATGCACTAAAGGGAAAATTTGAATTTTGAATTTTGGGACAAAGCTTACAAAATTGATTAATACCAAATTTAAGAATATACCAATTAAATAATTTGAACTGTGTGGGAAGAAGAGGATGACACAATTTCCAAAAATAAAAGGAAATTAGAATTTTAAAATTAGGGCCAAGGAAATACCACTTAATTTTAAAATCAGGGCAAACTATAATTAACCTCTTAATTTTAAAAAATTTCTTGGAATTTGAAATGTTGAATTTTGGAGGTATTTCCGATTCTAGAGGGATCAAAAATTAACAAAATGAGCCAATCTTATGGATTTAGACTATTAAATACAGTCATAACAGTCTCCCGAAATTTTGGGAAAAAAGCTGAGGATCGTGGCGGGAACACACATGGTCTGACTAACTTTTTTCAAAATTTGTAGGGATGAATATTAAGATGATTTCAAAGCTAACCCCCAAAAATTGATGAATTTTACGATTTCTAGATGGGCGAAATGAAGGTTCAAATGCAAAAATAGGACCCTATGAGGGTTTTGAAGAAAATAGAGGAATTGAATTACACATTTGAAAAATGTCAA
This sequence comes from Cryptomeria japonica, assembly GCF_030272615.1. Taxonomy (NCBI): domain Eukaryota; kingdom Viridiplantae; phylum Streptophyta; class Pinopsida; order Cupressales; family Cupressaceae; genus Cryptomeria; species Cryptomeria japonica. The sequence goes on from NC_081412.1 coordinate 283,613,262, forward strand.
AGCTAATGGATAAGGACACCTTGGAAATCTGAATTGGAATGCAATTGATTGAAATTTGCACAAAATCTAATTAAATTTAAAAATTAGGGTTTTATGACCTAACCACTTAATTTTGAAATTTAAATTTTGGGAAAAAGGAGGGAAATTAAAAATTGAATTGTGGGAATGAAAATAAGTTTAAGAACAATTAGAAATCTGAAAATTAAATCGAAACCCATTTTTTGCACAAGTTCAAGATAATTTTTGAAAATTAGGGTTTTAACAAGTAGCCTCTTAATTTTGTAAATTTGATTTACAAATTGAACAAGACAATGAGGAAATTGAATTTGACAAACAAAACAATTTTCAGATCTAAGATAACCACAACAAATTTTTACAAATCACAAGTTCAATTGTAATTTTAAAAACTAGGGTTTTTAATGATTTAACCACTAAGTTTGCAAAAAACTTAAACTTGCAAATGAAAAATATGCAATTTTGTTCAAAGGAAAGCATGCAAGATGTCGGGTTCACCAAAATGTAATGTCACCAAATTGTATTGTTGGGTGAAAAATGTGTGAATGAAAGATCAAGAGGAAAACTACCCTTTCCTTCCAAGGAGAGATGAGAGTTTCACTATGGATTTCCCTTCAAACACTTTTCACCTAATTACATTGGAAGAGGAGAGGTAAATTCACTAGATTCAACCTCCAAAGAAGAAGATAGAATACTGAATGAAATGGGAATGATAAGTTGATCCCCTCTTCCTATTTGAAATGGAAAGGAATTGATTGAATTATGTAGTGCAAAAGTGACAAAGAATTGATTATAACTTGAGATCAAAATATGGGATGAAGCTGTGCACCTGGATCTGGTAGTAATATGCCGAGACGAAGCCACCCTATGAATTTGAGGAAAAGTTGCCCGAACCGTGGCAGGAATGTACACGGACCTCCAAAAAATCTGCGAAACGAAAAGGGTTTTTCTGCCTCTGCAAATGGAGCTTGAATTTAAAAGTACAGTTGCGCACTTGCAACCTACACATAGAAAAGAGAGGAAAATGGGCTAGGATTGGGGGTTTGCCTTCAGGTCAAACCCCAGTTTTGGGATTAACCAAGTAATGAAAGAAAGTACTTGCAAGTAGATGTAAATGAAAGATTGAAATGTAAATCACCTCAAGGGAGGTTGTGATAGTAATGTTGATAGAAATGCTTGTGTGGAATTGAATGTTGGAATCAATCTCCTCTTCAATGGTTGAATCCTTGACTTGAATGCAACACCTTGCCTTAAAGGGAGAATTGAGAATGCTCAATATTGGGAAAGAATGCTTGAATGCTCTTGAACACTTGATCGCAAATTTTCACCTTATTGAAATTATCCAACTTGACCAACTTACCCAAATGAGAGGGCAAATGCAACTTAAATACATTTCAATTAGGGTTAATGAAATTGATTTTTGTCACAAGCCAACATCGGGGAAGTTTCCCGCTCACTGCACAACCTACAATGCATGCTTAGGAAAGGGTCTTGCCCAAAATAGGGCAGAGATCACCCATGTCCTACCGCTTTCTCTAGGGTATAGTGCCGACAGGGTGGTGCAGAGGCAAAGGGAGAAGTAGATTCTGAGGGTTGAGCAGTCTCCGGTCTCCGATCAGGCTAGAGGATTAGATCTCATTTGCGTGAGGACCCTAATACAGTCAAAAATTGCTAGGGTCGCAATTTTATGACACTACAATTCTATCTTAGCACAATTAAAACATTTGCAAGACAACTTACCTTAATACTTATCAGAATCTCTCTATAATCTTCTGACAAATTTTGCATCCTTTTGATCTGATTCATCATCAAAATTTGAATCTTCTTGATTCTTAGATACCTTGAAAGTAGCCTCCTTTCTTGATGATCTGCCACTATCAAATCTCATATCATAAGTAGTCAAAGATCCATGTAACTCATCCAAAGTCAACTTTTTTAGATCTTTAGCTCCTTCAATTGTAGCCAACTTGGGATCATATCTTGGTGGTAGAGATCTGAGTATCTTCTTCCCAATTACCATTTCCTTTAGTTCTTCACCAAGTCCTCCAATAGATTTGACTATCCCATCAACCCTAAGTAGAAATGCAACAATGTTCTCATCCTCCTTCATCTTTAGACTCTCAAATTGAGCTCCTCAAGTCTAAAGCTATGCTTCGTTGACCTTGTCATCTTCTTTAGATTTGTTATGCAATTTGACCCACACATCCTTAGCTATCTTGTCATGCATTACTTTCACAAAATCATAGTTAGTTAGACTAGATATAATAACATTCCTTGCTTTAGCATTATTTTCACAAGCCTTCTTTCTAGCCTAATCCCTTAGGGGGTTGTCAAGAATTTCATATCCATCCACAACTAACTACCAGACCTCAAATCCTAGAGCCATTAAATTATATTCCATCCTTACACTCAAAAATACATAATTAGATCCATCAAAGAGTGAAGTTTGGTTTGTAGACAAATCTTCTTAAGCAATTGAGTATTACATCTTGGATCTACCTAAAGCTGTTAAGCTTCTTCCAAGGAGCTCAACTTTGATACCTATTAAAATTTAGGCAATATATTGAGAGAGGGAGGGGGGGGGGGGGGTGAATTAGTGTATCCCATTTTTAACTTAATTGAACATTAATTCCGATGGACAACTTCTCCAAGCATAAACCTTAAATAATCAATTTAGCTCCCACAATTATTCTTAATGATTTAGCAATTAAACAACACACAAGAACACAGATCCACACATTGAACAACAGATAATGTGGAAACTCATTGAACACCAGATAAGGTGGAAAATTAAGATGGGAAAAACCATGGTGAGAATGGCTGCTTGCATCTATTACCCAAATCTAGCCTTACAAAGAGATAACAAATCACTTACAACATAAAGTAGGCACCAACCTACCAAATATTCCAATCCCCAATTGCGTTTGTAGGCACCATCCTATTGGAGACATCAATCCCCAACACAAAGATCTAAGTACCAACTCAATAGGTAAGACACTAGTCCTACCAGAATACAAAGATATGAATTTCAGACTTTCAAAACTAATATCTCAACTTGCACTTGATTTTCTCAACCTTCAGACACTCTCTTACATTATAAATGATCTTCTAATAATGACACACATTGATTAAAATGAAACTCACACTACATTACATCTGACTATGCATTAATCATTCTGATATTTGCATTGAAGCCCTAATTACATAGCATTCCAATGACTACTACTACCTAGGATGGATCCTAGATCACTATATATGTATTACAGTTACAATTACATTCATATGTTGGTTCAAAACATAGAAACAATATTTGCCAGTTAGCCACACCAAAATTGTAGCTTAAACATGTAATAGCCCAGGTCCAATAGCCCACACGCTACTCAAGAAATAAAATGCCTCATGGTTCCCAAAGTAGTCCTATCTAGTCCCAACAATCATCCACACTCTACCTTCAATGAGAACATGCTACAAGCCTCTATCACATCGAACATGAACAACTTGGTTAATTAGCCAGCATAGTGACCATTCTATCACTTCAAACTTTTTGTTTGATAAACATCAATTCTCAAAACTCTAGAATATGATTAAGCATGTGTATACATGCTCTCATTTCAAATCACAACACAAAACTCACAACCACGAAAAAAATGTAGATCATAACAAGTTACCAAAGCAAGCTCATTGTCTGGATAACCTACCTCATATATTTTAGATAAAACTTTTGGATCACTTCCACTGACTTGAATACATGTAATGTGACACTGCAAACATTCATTAACTAATTCCATCACCATAGCTCACTACATATACTTTTTCAACTTGAAATGCTCTAATATGACAAATATTGTTATGCATTCTTCATTATTCTGGATGATATGTATCAATGATTAACATGACCAATACATATAACACTCTTTTGACATCAAGGATAACACTCCTTTGACATCGATGACAACATATGCTCAACAAAAATGACCTTTTTTAGGGCTGAGCTAGGAGAATGTGTCCCAATGATTTGGTAACTCTTTAAAGGTATTTTTGAATACCACTTATCTTCAAAATAGGACAAATATAAATTTATCAAGTAAGATTAAAAGGAAAAGTATGCAATCATCAATATCAAACGCATGCAATAGAGAATATAGTAATAAACTAATTATAAAGAGCATCTTTAGTGAAATTAAGGATTGCATTGCATAATTGTCTTTTATTAATCTAAAGGGGAGGCTTATGTGATGTGAAATTTTAGGGTATGAAATTTATGACATTACATTGAGATGCCACATATGTGTCAATTTTGAAGGTTATATGTACCTACATGTTGTATGGAAAAAAAGTGTAGATCTATAATGTGAAATTGGCGCCTTAATGTAGTGGAGCTTTTTCTATTAGATTTCATGGAGTTGTATTCATTTGGTCTCTCAATTGTCCCAATTATGTATTGAATAAACTTGCTTATGTGTTGATTTGAACACTAACATTATGATGAGTATCTTTTCTCAATCACACATGTTACATTCATAGAAAGCATCTTATATATTTTGTGAGTTATGTTTCACTTAGTCTCCTTCATAATGATTCACTTGGTGATTTATCTAGTTGTCATGTGATAGTACTCCTTTCTAGTATTTCCTATAAATATTCATCTCATACTCATGTTTAAGAATCATCCCAATTGCATTGTAATATTGCCAATTCTTTTTAAATTATATATATATATATATATATATATATATATTATTAAAATAAAAAATAAATTACTACCCAACCTCCACCCTTATCTCTTCTTAGCCTTCATCTCCAGTGGTGGAGCCATCTAGTAGCCACTAAGGGGTAGACCCTTCTTCAATTACATTAACAATTTTGAAGGTAAACTTCAGAGGATTGTACACTAATTCATAGGATTGTTTCATGAGTCAAAGATGTAGAGGACATTATGATCAAAGAGAACAAAAGTGCTATACATAGGGCTTTTAGTATAATACTAAATATGCACGGTGCTCCACATAAGTACCAAAATCTCATGAATACTAATCAATTGAAAACATAGAAATTTGTCTTCAATTTCTTTAAGTATTAGCACAACCATATGTTATGATACCCCCAGAATGTTGACAAGGAAAAAATATTGACAAACCAATTGAATTGTCACAAAAGTGTACAAAGGAATGTGGAATGTAGAATTAGATTCAATACTCTGTATAAGAAAGTGAAAATAGACATGTGTAAAATCGATACAAACACACATAAGACTAGAATCTCTTGGGTTTTTTGTTGTCATAGAGAGACACTCACTTGAAAAAGTTGTGATGGAAAAAATTAAAGACACTACACAACCTCCATGTCACTTTATAACATAGTATGAGTACAAAAAAAAGACACAATATAATGTACAACATTTTTCTTAAGGAATATAATTCATTTTTGGCACTAGTGCATTTATAAATAAATGTGAAAATATATGCTAAGGATTCTTACAATGTCTAAAAATAATGACATGCTAAAAATATATTTTGTTATACAATGAGAGTAAATTGACGAAACAAATAAAAAGAACGTAAAAAAATATGTACTTAAAAAATGGATGTAAAAAGGAGTCCACATGCATTTCCAAAATGAGAACTACATGACAAAATGTTTGATAAAAATTAATTTTTGAAAGTCCAAACTAAATTTTTTCTATACCTTCATGGAGAGCACAAAATTAGAAAAAATAAATCTCAATAAAACATCTCCATATGAGCAAATTAGAATCCTATGAAGTTTCCCTTCAAAAATGATATTGCAATTGAAGAGGGGTCTACCCCTTGGTCATTGCTAGGTGGCTCCACTAGTGGAGGTGGTTGCTAAGAAGAGCTAAGGTTGGAGGTTGGGTAGTAATTGCCTTTGTGTCCTCTGTGTATTCATGATTGAGTAGGGTACTTGAGGTCACTCATGAATTTTTTTGTGCCTCTATTATCTTGATTTATAGTCAATGGAGGTTTTTTTGATTCCTTGATAGAAACTATTAGTTCGTCTCCAATGTTTATAGCTTCTACATGCTCTAGAAGTTTTTCATCTTAGCATTCCTATGAATTTTGGGACATCTTTTTAGGAGCTTTTTTTTCTTCTCATCTTCTCTTTTTTGAGGATTTATAATTTATTTTCCATTGGGTTTTCTCCCTTTCTTTATATGTGAGAGGCTTTATTGTACATGAGTACCTAGGTCTAGTTGATGAGACTCATCATCATCATTGGTGGTGTAAATTATGTCTCATAATTACACTTTACTTAAGTTGACTTAGGATAATGCATTCATTGTAGTTTGCATATGAGACACTTAGGGAAGTTGCTTGTAGGAGAAATTCCACCTTTTGTGGTCTTATCTTGTCATTACATTCCACCTTCCGTGGGTGATCCACCTCTTGTGGAATATTCTATTATTTCTCCTACCCACCCTCACCTACCCTTGTATCTCATTGGGCCACATGTCATGATTGTGTGCTCTCATTTTCATATAGCCTTGCCTTTATAAGAAGGCTCATTTTCATTGTATTGGGTGATCCAATTGATCATCTTATTGCATCATTGATGAGAATACAATTTGTTCTTGTCACATTTATTCTCTCTTATGTGCTATTCATTTAGCATCTAGATCTTGGTTGCTATAGGCAAATTCCCACAATAATTCACTTCCTACCTATGTTATTCTTATGGGGTGCATTGAAGTGCTTATTGCATATATATATTATCCTAGGTTAATTATGCATAGCATAAGCTTGTTTAAGTATTGACTTTAACATGCCACATTATAAGGAGTGCCTTCTCTCACTCATATGTATCATGTTCATATAAATCATCTTCTATATTTAACAAATCATGTTTTACTTGGTCTCCTTCATTTCGTGACTCACCTATTCATCATGTGATAGTCCTCTTGAGTATATCCTATAAATACTCATCTCACATGATCACGTTTGAAAATGAATTTATTTGCATTATAATCATGCACATAAAATATATTACTTATTTCATATAATTTTGTGTTTATTGAACAGTGCACTCACTATTGTAACATGTTTCACTCATCTAGATCATGAATTTTGTAATTCTTCAAGGTGACTCCAATAGGATTAATCCCATCCTCATGAATTTGACCTTATCATTTTAAAATTAAAGCTCAAAATTTGGTTAACTTTTGCCCAGTTATTATTGAGCACATGGTTATATCGAGAGGGGGGTGGGGGATGGGGTGAATCAATATAACAACTTTGTTCAATTTAAACACTATCAATCACAATAGCATCATTTAATTAATTTCAACAATCATACACATGTGAAGAACACAATAACACAATATTTACATGAAAACCCTTACAGGAGAAAACCATGAGAAATTACTTGCTTAAATAATAATCTCTTACAAATTTCGTAGGCTTAACCTACTAGAGACATGAACCCCTCATTTAATTAGTGAGAACTTTCCCACTAGAGGCACCAACCCCTTATTCAAATTTCTACCTTATCAATGTTGCTTCTACAATGGATGATAGATAATATTTTTCTCTACAAATTTTTCTATAGCTCTCTTCTTCAAACTATTATAATCTCCTCAAATCTGATATAAATTGATCATAAATTTGCCACAAATGATCACAATCTCCTCTTCAAAATCTAATATGAACTCCTCATATTCTTCTCATCAAATCTGAAATAGTCTTCTCATATATTGCTCTCTCTAGATCTATTGTATATGCTTGATCTATTTGCTTTGTTCACTAGAATCCCAAATCTCCATTTATACCTTTAAATTCTTCAAGCGAGGAACACAATGTTTCTCAAGAGTTATGCCTTCCTCAAGGGAGACAATCTTTGCAAACAAATGCATTTGTATTAAAATTTGTCTTTAAGCAACTAGGAAGAGAGTCGACTTACAACATAGTAGCAATTTGTTTGTTAATAAACACTCATCATAAAACTACACCCTTCCACGTAGATGAAGTCACACCTATTGGAGATATCAAATTACACCTTTTGATACATTTGATGTTTGCTTTAAACTATTAATTATTGTATCATATTAACCATCGTTTGTTCTTAACAACAAGACAATGTTTTATCTTTAAGTCGCAACCATAATAATTAAAAAAGTGGGTCATGTTGTAAGTAACCCGCTCAATATTGAGATCGGTCATATATCATCAAAGTCTTCCTTAATATTATCATTGATCACATATTAATGAGGTTGATTGTTAAGAAACTCGCCCATAATTATCACTACTCTAATATTTATTTTGACCTTGTCAAAACTCCTTCAATTGTTGCATATTAGAATGCATGGTAAGCTTAACTTAGTTTTTCAATCAATTGTTCAATCAAAGATTTTCTTTATCCCTTTGCATTGTTGTTTGATTATCGAATATCTTAATAAAAGAAACTTGCCAATCTTCATAATAGGAAGTCGCCATGCTTTATAGAATAACTCACCTATTTGGCTTCTCTTCATCTAAAGGAGTCGACCATCATTTGTCTTGGAAATCAAACTTGATTTATATATGTAAATCAAATCACATCAATGACAATCTTCTTCATCAATGACAATTTGTCCATCAATCTCATTCATTCCTCAAAGATAACGAATATCTTCTTGACATCAATGACAAAATTTCCAACATTCATTCCTTGCCTAGAGTTGACTCGACACATGTTTGCATAATTTATTCTTGTGTCCTATCTAAAGAGATTCAATCGCATTCATTTTGCATCCTCAAACATCAAGGGAAAACCATTCACATTTACAAAGGTGCTTGCTAGGAAGATATGTGTGCTAAAGAATTTTGAATGTACATAATCATTTTAGAAGCATTTACATGTTTGAAGCTTGCTATCCTTGATCATTTGTACAACCATAGATGACTTCTTTTTAAAAAATTGAACTATGAGAATGTGTACTAACACTTTGACAACCCTTTAAAAGTAATTTTAAATACCACCACTTTTCAAAATGGAACAAACATCAATGAATCAAGAAAACTAAAGAACATAGGTACACAACCATCAAGATCGAATGGATGATGAAAAGAATATAATAATAGACATTAATAATTTATAAGCACAAATTCAACATAGAATTTTTTTACACCAAGGCAAAACCAAAAAAAAATTAAAAAAATAATATAATTCTAATTTTTCTAATTTCAAGAGAAGTCATTTTATATACGACATTTTTCATTGGACCTAAAACTAAAAATCGTTTTAAAATAAGATCTAATTCTAACTTTAAAAATTGATTTGTACTTACGTCTTGAAATCTTTCTAAATTAGCCCTAGTTGAATAGAGAAATGTTCATAACTACTATAACATCCTCCGTCGTTACCCCAATTAAAAATGATGAATAATCTTCCAGATCCCATTCTCGATAGCCTTGCATGGCGTTCGATATTGCACTCTCATCTGCAACAGCCTCTTAAATAGCCTCTGAAAAGCACCAAACTAATTTTGACATCTCAATCCATAGATAAGCGGAAGGCCAGAAATGATCAGTCTTGTTATACTCATGCCCAAATAAATTGGAAACAAATTTATACTCTCGTGCAGGCTTTTATAAAATTTTAAAGGCAGCGCAGACGCCATTGTTTAAGAGAGCTTAAACTTGGCTGCAAACTGTATGTGTGGCAAAATGGGCTTTATATAGCCAAAAAATTTAAAAAAATGTTAGTTTTCAGTCATGAAATCGGTAATGGCGGTCATTCTATTGTGACAGACGAGCAAACAGTATAAAATGTATGTTGTTTTGATATAAACCCAACTTTCTGTTGCACAGTTTCTTCCATCATCACACTACGGAAAAAGAAAGAAAACCTCCAAACAAAACGACTCCAGTAAAGAGACGGGTAAGTTAATAAGTACATCAGAGACATTCATGGGGATTGAATGGATTGTGTACAAACCCATTCATTAGTACAGTCAAAAGGAAATTTTTTATTTGGAATCTGATCAAATATCTACAGTACAGGCTATGACAACAAATGTGCAGTGCAGTTTCTTTCAATAATTTTGATCGGCAGTAACAGTAAAACTTTTCTGTCGCATTTCGCCCCACATTAAGAATAAATTCCATACCCATTACCAATACGAAACTGGACTAAATGATAAATCATTTGCTTTGGTTAAACAAATCAATGAGGATTTGTTGGTGCAGTGTGAATTGTCCTTAGATATTGGACTTATTTGCAATTTCCTAGCTATAAGCAGACAAAACCTACTTTTTTGTAAGATAAGAGATTAAAAGGCAAAAAGAGTACAATCAACTCTGTTCTGAATCAAAGCAGATGGGCTCGTGCAATGATTACGCAGAGAGAATAGGTTGTGCTGCTCCCTTGCTTAAACTCTGTTTTTCATCCTCGTTATTCTTGTTAGACATGGCAATCAATTGGAGCTCGATTTGTGCATTCTGGGCCTTAAGGGCATGCACTTCGTCCAGCAGACCAGATACCTTTCCTTGCAGCTCGATGATCTTCTGTATATGCTCGGATTCTCTTTCACTGAGAGACCTACAGCGCATGGATGTTGAAGAAGGCAACTGATCTGGTCCAACACCCATTTCATTCAACAGATTCAGTATGATGTCCTGCTGTGTAAGGGTAGATTGCAGGATGCTCTGCAGCTGGGGGAGGAGGGCAGAAACAGGCTTATGCGTACTAGGATGTGAATTGAAATCCTGGGGAGAGTATTTCTTTCCAGGGGAAAGAAGCACCGACGAGGTCCCTGCAGATGATGAAGAGGGCTGAGAGGAAGAAAGGCTGTGCATTCTTCTGAGAGGAGGGAGAGGATGATGCACAAGAGGCTTATTAGGAATAGCACTACCATCTTCTTCAGTCACAGAGAAACGCCCTTTCTTTTGAATCAGACCAGCTTTCAATCCATGGCCACCCTGACCCAGATTCATCAAATTCAGGGCAGGCAGCTGCTGCCGGGCTTCCATTTGGGTAGGCTCGGAACCCTTTCCTGGGGAGTTCTGTTTATGTGCATGAGACTCAGCATTAGCACATGAATTCACCTCAGGCTCCCCTCCAGCAATTGGCCGAGGGTCTGACACACTCGAATTCAGTCTAGTTCTGGGACTTTGATTTGTATGAGAGTCACAAGTCTCTTTCAGTGCCGGGTTGCTAAAACTTCTGGGTATCCCTGGACCTAATTTGAGATTGGGCTTTTTGGGCTCACATTCAATACCGTCATTAACATTTGGGTGCAGAGATTCACTAGATGAATTCCTATTGACACTCTCATCCCAGGGTCGATACATGGGCTCAAACTGCAGATTGTCCTCATTGAAGTTCCACCCACTAATCCTCCTCATATGAGGCATCCCAGCAGGGTCGCCATCATCCTCATCATCTTGAATGCGATGCATCTTGAGACTGATCATCTTAAGCCTATCAGGCAAACGGGGCAAATTGTCCAGAAGATGCTTGACAAGGTACTCAGGGGTCTTGGTATGCCTGAAAAAGGAATGCTTGAGCAATTTGTCGGCGGAGGGGCGGCGAGTGGGGTCCTTGACGAGGCAAAGTCCCACCATCTCTCGGAAAGAGCGGGAGAACTTCTTGTCGGTGGCATGATCAAAGGCAGGGGGGGCGCCCTGAAGTTGCATGAGGAGGGCCTTAATGGGGGGAAACTTGGAGAAGGGGGCATGGCCATGGGCGAGCTCTAGGGCAGTGATCCCAAAGGACCAGATGTCCGCCTTGTGGTCATACCCAGAGTCATGGTCGATGACCTCAGGGGCCATCCAGCAGGGGGTCCCCACAAAGGTGTTGCGCTTATGGCGGAGGGCACCAGACTCAAACACAGAGGCAGAGACCCCAAAGTCGGCAAGCTTGACGGCGCCCTTGGAGTCTATAAGGATGTTCCCAGCCTTGACATCACGGTGGATGTGGCCCTGTTGGTGGAGGTAGTCCAGGGCTTTCAGGGTATCTTTCAGGACCAGCCCAATTGCAGGCTCTTCCAGGCCCCCAGAGAAGGCAGCCTGCATAATTGACTGGCAGGACCCGCCCGCCATGAAGGGCATCACTACCCACAAGCTCTGCTGGACTATGAAGGAGCAGTGGGCACGCAGGACATTTGGGTGCTCCATCAGGCTCATCGTCTGTGCCTCCCGCCGGATGTCATCCAGATTGGCGTTGAGGCGCTCCAGGTCTATGCTCTTTATGGCCACCGTCTCTTTCATTGGGATGCACTCTGCCTCGTACACTGTCGCGCTCACGCCCCGCCCGATTTCCTGCAACAGCCTGTACTCCGACGACATAACAGGATACGCCCTCCGTTGGTGCTGCTGCTGCTCCATTGAAATGGATGGATGGACAGAATCGACGAGAATCCCAGATTCTGCTTGTGCTGGTCATTTTAAAGAGGGTCGTAGTTGCCCTCAGGAGTGAAGAAGGTGACGGGTGCCGATCTTCCACGTCATTCTGTCCCTTCCTCACCGTCTCCTTGCGCCATTTTTCCCTCACACTTAATTGCTCTTAGACCTCATTGTCACGAATTTGAGTGCCACTCCTCCTTTGCCAACTAAACATGAACATGTTCGCTTACTTTTATTTTTCTTAATTTATCAAGAGGAATAGGGAGTGTAGCGCAGCGATTCAGAGCATGCCGTTTTATAAGGTCAGCTCCTCTATAATATTTTGATCAATGTTAAATGGATCATCTATAAATTATAGGTAAATTAGTTGTAGAACTTACAATTTAGGTCATCTAAAGTGACGATCGAGATCAAGTAAGCTTAATCTTAACAATCATTCAGGATCATCTATAAATTATAGGTAAATTAGTTGTCGAACCTACAATTTAGACTACCTAAAGTGACGATCGAGATCAAGTAAGCTTAATCCTAACAATCATTCAGCTGAAGTAGGTTCATGTTAGTGCTTTTCAATTGAAATCATCATGATTATTGTTATATTTAAATGCAACAACCTAGAGCTTAATGTTTTATAGGGTGAGCCTCCCTATAACCTTTCAAGCGATGTGTAATGGATCCTCATCTATAAATTGAAGGCAAAAAAGGGGTTGAACCTACAAACTAGACTACTTTAAGGCGATCATGAACGGGTGAGCTGATCCTATGGGTCCTTCAATGGAAGTAGATCTATATTAGTGCCTTCTAATTGAAGTCATCACGATTATTGTTGTTATTTTAAATGCGGCAACCCAGAGCTTAATGTTTTATAGGGTGAGCCTCCCTATCATCTTCCAAACGATGTGCAATGGACCCTCATCTACACACTGCAAGCAAATTAGGGGTCGAATCCACAACCTAGGCTACTTTAAGCGAGAATTGAGACCAAGTGAGTTGATCTAGGGGTCATCCAATTGAAGTAGATCCTTGTTAGTGCATTCCAATTTAAGTCATCGAGTTTATTGTTGTTATTTTAAACATATTCAATATTTAAAAAAAAAAAATATTTTAACTAAAAAGTCAATTATTGTAATGATAAAATTTGTATATTTGTGTTATTTTTCTTTTAATTTTGTGTTTGTTTTGAGATGATGGTTTAATATATTTGTATATTAATAATGTGTAATTTTGTTCAAAATCAAGCTCCTTCCCCATGTCTTTTCTTATTTGATCATACATATTCTTAAATATTTATTTCCCATCTTGTTTGTATATACATACATTTTGACATGTTCACTTCAATTATACATTTATTTTGTTTATTCTTGTACCCATCCCTATACATCTGAGGTCATTTCCATTGGCACAAGATTGATCCCACACTCATGTATTTGACCCCTAATTTTTTATTATTGCAACGATGAAATTTGTCTATTCATTTATTTTTCATTTAGTTTTGTGTTTATTTTAATATGACTTAATTTATTTGTTATTTATAAATGATGTATTTTTTGTGCAAAATCAAGCTACTTCCCCATGTCTTTGTTTAATTGTTTACATATATTCTTATATATTTAACTCCCATATTTTCTCTATAAAAATGCATTTGGATATGTTCATCTCAACTATACATTTATTATGTCTATTCTTGTATCCATCGCCATGCATCTTAAGTTGTTTTGTTGGCACAAGATTAATCTTCCACTCAACCCTAATTTTCTAAAATTCAAGTTCAAATATTGGTTGAATTTTGACCTTTCATTTCTTACTTAGGACTAACTAAACACACGTTCATACAATTTATTGTTGTGTACCTACATTTAAATGTGTTTAATTGCATTCATTTGATATCAATGAACACTGAGGAAATAAATTTACATTTAAGGAGCACAGTGGTAACACTTCCATAATTAAAGCACTAAAACAAACCTATATTGGCACAATAATCCTAGAGAAACATTTATGTAACTAAAGCTTGTTGTTTTTCATCAATGACAAAAGTATAAGCCTTTAAAGCCACACTATTTTTGGGGGGTTGACCTAGGTGAACTTGTTCCCTAGTAATCTAGAAGCCATCTACATGTATTCATAGATACCTATAGTCTAGATAGCAAAGTAGACATACACAAATTCATTGAACAAAAAATAGGAGTACAAATCCAACATCTGCATGACATTCAAAAAATTTATGAAAGTGGAAGTGATCCAAAGGCACATACTCAACCCAAGAAAAAGCACATGCCTTGCATATAACTTTAGGTAGAGCACACACATAAAATATGTCATTCCTAAGCCAAAGATAAATAAGATTCTAGAATCTTGTAACATGACATTGGTAGATATAAAAACAAAATTCCATAATTTATTCCATATGAACCAATTGTAGACACCTAAAAATGTCTCATTGATCATGTACTAATTATTCGTCTAATTGATTAAATAATTCTTTAATTCTTTAATTAAGTTAATTAATCTTATTATTCTATTTCATATTTCCTCACCATCTTACTAATTATTTCTATTTCAATCCTATCATCATTTAATCATTTTAACCATTTTCCAATGTTGATTAAAAATTTATTATTTAATTAATTATGATTTTTAATCCCTAATTTAAATAATCTTTATTATTTAAATAAATTAATTTTCAATTTCCATCTCTAATCATCTAATCATTAACCCTTTTCTAAATATTAATTAAATATTTATTATTTAATTAATTATGATTTAATCCTTTAATTCAAATAATCTTTATTATTTAATTAAAGTTCATTTCTAAATAATTAAATAATTTCTTTAAATTATTTAATTAACTCATTAATTCTTCAAATTCTTCTAATTTCTTCTAAAATACATGTGCATGATTTCAAAAACACGCTAAATAAATTAATTAATTCAATTAATTAATTAAATCATTTATCTCTCCAATCTCTATTTCCATCTTTTAGGTAGCTTTTTATAAATAAAGCTTTCTTTGTCATCAATTAATTTTCCTCCAATTATTCTTTTTCTTCCTTCAATTAGCTTTTTCTCAATCAGTTGACTCAATTAATCTATTCAATCTATTATGTTTCACCTCTAAATCAATAATTCAACTATCAATCAACATGTGAGCTCACCTGAGTTCCACCTCTTGATCAATCTGTTCCACCTTTCATTCAATCTTCTCCAAAAATCCATAAATTGAGCATTGCTTCATTTTTAATAATCACAAACTTTGAATCTTTGTGTCAATTGCAGGTTGCCAGCGCAATATCTGAGAGCCATCGTACCACAGAGAAGAGAAGAACAATGGAAGCCATGATGCACAAAAGGGAGTTTCATATTATTTAATTTAATTATATTTTGCATCTATTTCATTGGTTTTATGTTTGAATTGCTTATATAGTTAAGGAATTCATGATTTTCCTTATTTCCTATTTAGCAATGATGAATTTGAGCATAGCACATTTTGGTGAACCTGACATGAACCACAACTAATTATCCTTCTTTGTTTTCTGTGTTATTTTTGCAGATCGTACAATTTTTTTCCTTTTTTGCAGGTTGCACAGATTTCAAAAAAAGATCTTTTCATCATGCATTCGTGTTTCCATCATCACACAATCGCATAGATAGGGCTACACAATTGATAAGACAGGGTTACACATTCGTGCATAACCCATCACACAATCGCCCTTACAGTATTACGTAATCGACCTTTCAGGATCACTCAATCGTCTTGTGTTTATCATGCATTCAGAGGAAAAATTGCTATTCTTTTGTTTTAATTCTTATATTCTTTCTGTTCTCTGATCTGTTTAATTCTGAATGAAATTGAGTAAATATGGAAATAAATTATTTGTATTGCATGTTTTATTATAACAGTTTATGGCACGTAAGGTACAATTCAGGATTTTAGGTGCTAGAAGGACAAAAGAACAAAGAAGACAGGCTAGACATTATCAAAGGATTCTCAAAGCAGAAAAACATATACAAGATTGGGAAGACCAACCAACCATTGACAGATACAACATCTTAGTTCTCTCATATCAAGTGAAATATGACTTAATTAATATTAAATGGATGATGAGAGATCTAACTAGGGCCTCACAATCTGTTTTGTAGGTTTCTGATCAAGTTTGGTTTCAATTTTTATTTATTTATGTTATCTGCCTCTATGTCACGCAATCGTCCTGTTATCATCACACAATCGCCCTTACAGTATCATGCAATCGCCCTGACAGTATTACGCAACCGACCTGTTAGGGTCATGCAATCGCTATGTCAGAATCACGCATTCGACCTTACAGAATTACACAATCGCTTATCCAGGGTCACACAATCGGGCAGGTATCATCACGCATTCGTTTCTATCAATTTTTGATTCTTTATTTTCTGTTGATTTAATTTTACTGCTAATCATCTATTTACAGCCTGTGGCGAATTTACAGAAAGGATCAGATTAGTATTAGATCAATTACACTCATAATATCACACTTCATCTTTTGGTGCTTAAAATCAACAATAGTTAAAATGGACATGCATGCATAATCTCACACTTCATCTTTTGGTGCTTAAAATCAACATTGGTTAAAATTGACATGCATGTATAACACTTTGATTTGGGCTTAAAATCAACAATGGTTAAAATGGACATGCATGCCTTCATATTTCAATTTGGTGTTTAAAATGGACATGCACATGCGTATTCAACACCTCGATTTGGGCTTTAAAATGAACGTGAATCAGGTTGCATTAGATTAAATCACATTTGATTTTCTAAAGGGATAGAACTTTTATCATGTTTGGGGTGGACCTACTGTTGCATTAACTAACTTTCCACCTGCCTTCGAGGTCTTGGGAGAAAGGAAGGAGTGACAACGACACCCAATTTTATTTTATTTCACGTAGAGAGGGGTATCTTTGATTGGGGATTCATCACCCCACAGAGGTACTTTGAATTGGGATGCATTGGGGATATCATCTCTCCTAACATACTCTCGAGCGGGTTTTTCGAGCTGCTATATAAATATACTGGTTAGGCGGCTAGAGTGTTGAGTGAATTCAATGTATGTGGGGGCCTTCCCTGCACCAATAAGCTCAACTAAAGTCTTAAGTGGCTTGCTCTGAGAATCTGTCATTGGATCGTGACCCCTCAAAACCTTACAATAAGAACCAATTTAGTAGCCCAAAACCCTACATTCAGTGATTCTAAGAGTGCAGATCGTACCCCATAGATACCCTTCATGTACCTGGCATTATGACACAGAAATCCCTTGGTTATAAGATCTTCAGATATTCAGGGTAAGAGACATTGACATGCCTGAGAAGTGTGTGCCGTGGAGTGGAGCCAATGCTGCCAAACTCTCTATCTGTTCATTTTGTTTCAGTATTTCGTAAGGGCCTCATTGAATGGTTTCCAATTTCCAGCCTTAGCTTGTCTTCTATGTCTTTATATGTATCGTTGTATCAGACCAGTATTGAGTCAGTCATTTGGGCTATTTCAGGCCCTATCCTACGAATCTCCGAATTCTTTGAGATTGTTTGGAAAAGTAGTTCAGTCAACTATATTTACCTCCAAACAATTGTTCTCAGACTTGAAAAAACCATGAAACTTTTCCTACACACAGAATTACTGAAAACGAAATCCATTTTGAAATGTCAGACAATCCTGCAAACTCAAAGTTTTACACATCTGTGACCATAGGTAGTCCTTGCATAGTCCTCATTTACATCCTTATTATCATCCATAGTCCTTGCATAGTCCTTATTTACGTCCTTATTACCGTCCTTAGTCCTTGCATAGTCCTCATTTATGTCCTTATTATCGTCCATATTCCTTGTATAGTCCTCATTTACATCCTTATTATCATTCATAGTCCTTGCATAGTCCTCATTTATGTCCTTATTATCATCCTTAGAAGCTACATAGTCTTTATTTCCGTCCTCATTATCGTCCTCATATATGTCCTTGTCTAGACCTCATATACGTCTATCTTAGTTCATCATCAGTTGCATAATCATCCTAGAAAGTCATACCCCAAACATCCAAAACACAATCAAAGGATCAATCAAACTCAATCTCAACTCAAACAAGTTGGTCAAGTTCAATCAAACATTGTCACATTTAGAGAAATGGAGAAAATATCTTACATGTTGTGATCCTAGGTCCAAACCAATCAAGCAAACATTATGGATTGGCATTATACATTTCATAGGGAAGGTGGAGGATTCATCCCTTCCATTCCTATTCCATCGCCATCCATAGAAACCTTAACTCAATAGATCAAGACTTTGCAACAAGTGATAGACATGACTAGTCCTAACAACCATAGGAGTTGGTTAGAAAAAATGATGAGAGAAGTGATGACCATGAGGGAATCAATATTAGACCAACCTCCTTCTTCTTGTGAGACCATTCAAACATGCCAACCTTCATTCTTCAACAAAATCGTTCCTACCTCAGTTCAACCAACATTAGAGTCATGTAAAACTTTTTTTCTTTCAACCCACTATATCAATCATACCAATCACATCAACCCAACATTAAAATTACCTCTTTCAACCAAAATCACACCCCTTTCAACCAAAGTCCAAATAAAAATTCATACCAACCCAACATTCAAACCTCGTTCAACCAAAATAAAACACAATTCAACCAAAGTACAAAACAAAATTCACATCAACCCAACATTCAAAGTACCTATTTCAACCAAAATCAAACCCCTTTCAACCAAAATCAAACCCCATTCAACCAAAGTCCAAATCAAAATTCACACCAACCCAACATTCAAACCTCTTTCAACCAAAATCAAACCCCTTTCAACCAAAGTTCAAATAAAAATTCACACCAACCCAACATTCAAACCTCTTTCAACCAAAATCAAACCCCTTTCAACCAAAGTCCAAATCAAAATTCATTCAACCAAAATCAAACATCTTTCACCCAAAATCATACTCCTTTCAACCAAAATCAAAACCCTTTCAACCAAATCCTAAATCAACCATATCTATCCACCATTTCATCATCCCCTAAAGTCACACAAGACCAGTCCACACCATCTTTATCCAATAACACAACCTCCCAAGGGGTATCCATCGTACAAATCCAATCTAATTCAAGTCACGATTCAGAGGATCTCATTCAAAATCCTTTTTCATCAAGCCAAATTGTTGAAACATTCCAACAATATCCCATCCATTTCCAAACTACATCCCCAAGTCAAGAGGATAACCCAAAATTAGAAGAAATGAGTCCTGAAACAAATAAAGATCAAGAACAACCACTTCCATCCTACCCAATTTTTGATCAAGATCCCACCGACCAAGAATCTTATGATGACCCCTTTGCTCTTTTCTATTCCATTCATAATGACACCCTTTCATCTCAAGAACAAAGTGTCCTTTCAAGTCCCATCCAACATCCACCTCCTAAGCAAAGATCAAGACATCCCTTCCATCCTCACTAGTAATCCCTTTACAAACCAAGATCAAATCATACCTTTACCTTCATGTCCTAAACAAGATCCCATTATTTCTCCAAATCCTGATCAAGGTTCCTCCATCCATTCATCTCCATGTCATAATCCTCCATGTCCTTCACAATATTCCCTCTCAAATAAACTTGCCATTTCTCCTCATGATCCCAATCCCTCTACACAAGTTGTTCATGAACCCCTTATCAATGAAATCACCAATCCAGATCATATTACACAGAGCAACTTGTAAACAATTGTATGTGTGCCATCATCAAATGCTAATATCGTGACAAAAACAAACATAACACCATTTAATAAGATCAACACTTGGTTGAGTTCATCATCCTCTTCAAATGCATCAATAGAAATAGGCATAGTACCCTCTCATGTCACAACTTCGAAACCAAAATCAATATGCCTCATATACCTGTAATACCCTAAAAATGGTCATCTAAACCATGGGCCCCTAATCTTGACAACATCACCAAGGTCCTAACCAAAGGCAATTAAATCAATCTTGAGCACACAATTAATTAATTCTTCAATCATTAAATGTACATGACAAATTAATCATTCTATATTTATTTAATTAATTAAATCATTCCAAGAAATCATTTTGATCAATTATCCTATTTAATTTATTAAATAGCTTAGCATATTTAATTAATTAATAAATTTACCATTTAATCATGCAAAAAGAAATTAATTTATTACCAAAGAGGAATTAATATGCAAAGCAAGAGTTAAGTTGAAAATAGAATAAAAGAATTGAATTGAGAGAAATCAAACTTGAGATATTATTTCTTATTCTAAATTGAGATAACTTGAAATCAGAAAAGCAATTAAATTGAATTTAATCATTCTCTAAAATTGGAACTCAAGACTTTTGAGAAAAGAAGTTCAGTTGCATTAAAAAGATTCTTTTCTTGAATAAATAAAAGAATATGCATGGAGTTACTTATTTTCATCTCAAATGCATTGAATTAATTGATTTTTATCTCCAATGCAAACTTGAACTTATAATCTGAATGCATTTTAATCAAGCTATAATTGGAATCTATCTCAAGGTTAACTGAATATGATCTTTCAATTATTTCAATTATCCTAAATTGTGCTTTTTCTTGATTTCTCTTTTGATTCTCTATAAATTCAGCCTTTATCTCTCATTCAAAACACCCTGGAGATTTATTGTTATTATACAGTTTTTTGCTTTGCAGTCATTGAAGATATTGTGCTTGCTTTTTGAGATTATTGCATCTTAGTTTAGTTTTTTTTTGCATATTTAGTTCAATTATGATTTCTTGAATTCATATAGCTTATTATTAATCCATCTAGCATAATCTTTCATCCACCTTGCATCCATTTAGTTTAATCTCATGCTCATTTAGATTAAATCCTTCGTCTTGGTGTAGTCTAGTTAGTGTATTGCTTATACAAATCTGAGAGCAAGTCTATACTCACATCTTTTAGAAGCCAATGGGTCGATTTGTTATGGTTTTATTATTCATGCTCATATCTGTCTAACCATACATGTAATGAATTAATTGAAGTGTTGTGTCTTATAGCTTACAGATTCTTATTCCACTTTTCACACACATTTCTAGCGCCCACTGTGGGGCAGAAGACTACATCTTTTCCGCCTCGAAGACTAACTTTTTCTTATTTTTTAGATTTTTCGTCCATATAGTTATTGCAAAATATTGTACGAGTTTTCCCATAGTGCCGAATGACAAACTGCAGGTATCGTACGATCTCATACAAATTATCGTACGACTAGGTGAGAATTGTTGTACGATACTCTATATTTTTGGTTAAAAAGAAGACTTCATTCTTCAGGTTCTTTATTCAATTTTGATCATACTAATGCTGTGACCCTGGCTTGTTGTTTGTCTGTTTGAGAAATTTTCACAGCCTAATCAATTTTTTGCAAAACGCTTGTCGAAGAATATGCTTGTCAAACAAAGACAATATGACTACTGATTCGTTGTCTTTTCAGGTTGCCTGAGGAGATTCGAGTAAACATCGTGTATTCTTTAAATTCATTTTTTAGGCACCTAAATTGCTATCTAGTTAAAGAACAAATTTTCCTTTCATTTTTTAAGAAAAATCTAAGAGGTAGGAGAGTATGCTCTTGTTTGTATAGACAATCAGAAATCCAGACCCTTGAGGTTTTTTTTTTAAAGTTTGAGATTTGTATATCTTTGGCGGGTGGTGCAGGGCACATATCACTCCAAGAATGAAAGATTTGTTTTCTTTTAAGTTTGTGTGTTATATTTGTGATTTAATAATGGACCAACCATTGAGGACTCAGTAGAGCCATGACTGTGTTGTCCAAGTTTTGGTTTGAGTTAATTATGCTCAGGATGCTGACAGCCTGAGAAGTGAGATGCTTAGGTAGTTCACAGGTAAAATACTCCAGATGAATGTATTCATGTATTAGGAGTCAATTGAGTTGTGTTTAGGTCTTCTAGGGTGTTTGAGGACCTTCAGGAGTCTTAAAATGCATTAGAATGCAAAATTGAATCCCGGAGCAAAAAGTTGTCAAAAGTTGCTCAGCAACATTTTGCAATTTCTTGCAAAAGTTGCATTTTTGGTTATAGGCGTTAGGAATTTGGTTGAATAGACTGAAACAAGTGGATATAAGCCAAATTCCACTTCATTGTATGGGTTAGAGGATTGGAAATGCAAGAGCAAGTTTTTGGTTTTTGAAGCAACCTTGTTTCCACCTGTTGTTGACAATTTTTGTCTTGTTTTCCTTGTTTGTACGGTCCAGTACGAACTAGATGGTGTAAAATAATTCCATCTTTGAGTGATAATTGTATTTTCTTTCATTAAGGTTGATTTTCAGGTTTGATTGTTCCAGGTTGTAGAGATTTCTTCCATTCTTTGCAACTAGGAGCAAAACCCTTGCAAGTAGGGTTTAAGAGCAAGAAATGGCTCTAACCTAGGCATTCTTTGATAGAACCTGTTGAAAACACTAATAATGCTAGGTTAGGGTCTTTAAATATCTTAGGAATAGGGTGTGTGGTGTTGCAGGTCCAGGAGGAGGAGAAACAATGAAGCCCTAGGCTCACCGCTAGGAGTAGGTGAGTTAGGACAACAAGGAAGGTGTGATTTGTGAGCACATGGGGATTGGTGCAGGACCAAGTGACGAATGAATGGAAATCCCTTTGAGTTCCCTTGAAGGTTCCAAAATTTTTTGGATCAGGAGATTTGACTGGTGAAGAGTTTTAGACCCATCTTGCCAAGTCACCGGTTAGGCCTAAAACCCTTCAAAATAGTGCAACATTGGAAACCCCACTTGTACAAATAACCCAAATGCACTTTTCCATTATTGTTTGTAACTTCCAAAAGGGTACTCAAATCCATGATTTATTTCTAGTCTTGTTTCATACTTTTTGCAAATTAAATCCCTAAAAACGCCTAGGGAGGGCTAATGCAATTAGGCCTATTTAGGTGCCGGTAGATACCTAAAAGGGTTAAGAAGCCAAGGAGATGGATTTGGTGAGTCTTAAACCTCAAAACACATTGAAGACACCTTGTTGATGCATTGGGAAACCATAGAAAGTGATTATGTGTTAAGATCCTTGCAGGAGTGGTTGGAGCCCAGGAGAGGAGTGTGTGAGTAACTGAGGTGAAAACCTCAGGTGGTGGAGTTGATTGTCCAGAAACCATTGGCTATACCTAGGATGCAAGTAAAAAAGGTTCAGACCTTGGAGGTCCCATTAGCATAACCCCTACCAAGTGCCATAGGAAGGACTTGAGTAGTTGAAGGGTTGAGTAGGACAAGTCATTCAAGAAGGTGTAACAAACCAAGGCTTCAAGACTCTCTGCATCAGTGGGCTTGCCCTCTTGAGGAGCCTATAAGGCCAAAGCCATTAGGGCTGGTGAGAGGGGAATGACCGAAGTGGGAATGACTAAATGCCAAGTACCACAACCCACTATAAAATAAACATGATTTGATGAAAATCAAGTCAATGACAGTGCTTGGGAATAGCTCTCCTCTATACCTTTGGGTATATTAAACCTTGGTTTTCAAGGCTGGGAGACCTCTTAATTGAGTTTATACCTCGACGCGTCGGACAGATCCCTTACTAGTTCCAATTAAAATTAGAAGCTACCCGGTTCACCTCCAAAAGGGGGATAATCTTTGTGCAAGAGAGATAGTAACTCTCCCAAGACACTTGCCATATCGTGCCCCCATTAGCATTTGGAGTCGGCTAATACGACATTGAGAATCCATTGCGTGAGACTCAACGACTGTATTCTGATTAGCTATTGGGTGTGTACCTAATTCAATAAGCAAAGGTTTTCTTCTCTCACCAATTTCCATAGGGTTTGCATGCTGTGATTGAAGTCATTATACATATTGCATGTTTATTGTGTTTTCATCCCTGAAACTGAAACTAAAATACCAAAATTGGAGAAAACAATAAACAACTCGGTGATCAAAAACTCTGCCCGTGTCAAAAACTAGTCCATCAGTCGTCAAAAACTCAGTCTATCTCAAAACTGGTCATCGTCAGTCATTGAAAATTTAGTCTATCAGAATTTTGTCTCTATCCAGTAAGCTATCGTACGAGTCTTCTGATTTATCATCCTACTACATATCTGTGTCATACAAATTTTCATCAGGTCTAATAGTTTGTCATCTGAACCTCAATTTTGTGTTGTACGAAATCTGATAAACTGTCGTCTTGCTTAGGGAAGTATCATTTGACCTTTGATCCTATGTTGTATGAGAAAACATTTCATTCATCAGTTTGTTGTCTAAAACTTACCCTTCTATCATGCAAATATAGGTAGCAAATCGTATGAAATACTGATAATATCATCCTGAAGCTATTAAACTATCGTTTGGTCTTGTAAAACTTGTCGTACAAATCTCTGATTTTGTCAGTCCAGAACAACCAAACTTGCCTTAAACAGTCTATAGTGAGCATAAAACTGGTTATCATCATCCTGAGCATAAATAGATCAAAACAGTGTACCTCTACCATTTGTGTTGCATGATTTTGTTGATCATCTTTCAGCTAGTTCAACCAAATACTTATCAAACTTAAGTCACTTAGATAACGTCTTACATAGGATAGATCATTCCTGAAACTAGACAGAGTCTTAGTCACTTCTCTCAAATCAAACTAGGTAACTTAGATTATGTCTTACACAGGATAGATCTGTCCTGAAACCAGACTACATCTTAGTTGCTTCTCTCAATCAATACGTTAAACGAACAACTAGCTCTGAATTTGATCTTGACTTCTGCATCACACACAGCTCTAGGTCACATCAGTCAATAAAAATGCCTACTCAAACCAGAAGTTCTCGTAATAAAGAAGACAAAGGCAAATGATCATCTATTTCATATCAGGATAATCCATTTTATGTAAAGGACCCACTCACTGATAAACCTTCATCATCAGATGTACCAGTTTATGATCAACCTTTGTCTCTCACCATACCTGGAACAGAACAAGATGCCCACAACAACTTCAATATTCATGGTACCGACATTGATTCCTAATCAAGTGAATCTGAAGCCTCTAAACCTACATAAATTGATATACATAAATGTCAAGAGGATAAAGATTTCTGAAAAAAGATGAAAGTTATCATGGCTAGAGAAAAAGAGGACTATTTCCTAAAACTATCAAAAAAGGTGCTAAACTTCCTACTGGCTATAATGTTGAGACTCTCATCACTAAAAAGGAAGAATCACCTCTAGCAATGGTAAACAAACAATTACAAGCCTTACAAACTGAGATCAAAGAACTGAAAAACAAGGATAAATCTCGAAAACAATACTCTTTGGATACAATATGCCCATTTCCGTTTGACAAAAAACCTATACATGCTTCCATTTCCTTCACGAGTTGAGATCCCAAAATTTGACAAATATGATGGTACCTCAGATCCTCAAGATAATGTCAGAGAATTTTGTGCTTCATGTATGGAGTTCATGCACGAACAAACATATCTCATGCGCCTTTTCCTGAGGAGTTTAGGAGGGCAAGCTATGGAATGGTTCTCAAGTCTACCTAAGGGTATAAATTTTTTTCAAGAATCAATTCAATCATTCCTACAACAATATTCCTATAATATTTGACACCTCGTTACTATGATCGAGCTTTGCAATACCAAACGGAAAACAGGGGAGCCTTTTCTCACTTTCCTCCAACGTTGGAGAAAGATCTTCTCTAGATATTCACGACCTATTCCAGATTATGAGAAAATAGATATATTCGTTAACAATATGATCCTTGAATTGAAATATAGTATCCAGATGCAAGTACACCCATCATTCAACAAAATGGTAGATAATGCTATCCAAATGGAAAATGTGCTTATAAAGAAAGGAGATATCTCACCTTGGAAAGAAACACAACCAGGATCTAGCTCTAAAGAAAAGAACAAGCATTGGAAATATGGCAAAGACAACAACAGAAACGTTGTTAGTGATAGTAGTAGACACTGTTAAAACAAACTCGAAGCCCACGATATTTAACTTGGCTAGTGGCACACAAGCACTCAAAGCAGTTGAAACTGCAACAAAAAACCCTCCGAAGAAAGTAAAAGAGTGGTTCAAAGAGAAACCTTGGCTTTTGAAACCTAAATGTGACTTCACTCCTCTCGAGGAATCATATGAATCCACTTTTAAAACTTTACTGGCAAATGATCTGATAACGTTACCAGATAATTCTAGGCCATATGATCCCAAAGTCAAACCAAAATGGTGGAGAGAAAATAAATATTGTGAATACCATCGAAACAAAGGTCATAACACAAACAACTGCATGAAACTCAAACATGAGATTCAAGATCTCATAGACGTTGGTAAAATTATTGTCGGGAATCAGCTGACAAATGTTGATCACAAAGCTTTTAAGGATCTCTTACCTGTTTATGAACAAGGTGATTCCTCAAAGACAAAAGGAGGTGCCAAAGTTAATTACACCTATACCAGAAATGACAATGTGATCAACATGATCGAGTCTTCCCCACTTGAATATTGCAATGCGATTATAATCAAAGAAAAACAACATGAATCACAACATGCAAATGCTATGACCTGTGCTCAAAAGAAAGTTACTGTCCAAGGAGCTAGTTCTTAAACTCCTGCGCAAACGACATCAACCTACCAACCTCATGAAACAAACAAATAGATACAACATTTGCTAAATTTATACAACTAGCTTCATCATCGTCCTCTGGATCTAGCATTGTTGAACAATTGAAAAGAACAAATGCTCAAATCTCCATCTTTGAATTACTAAAAATCTCTTCTTCTCACAAAGAGATCTTGGCCAAGGCCTTGTTCACCACTAATGTTCCAAAAGATTTAGATATTGATCAGTTTCAGTCCATGGTGGGACATCTGACTTCACCTCACTATCTGACCTTCTTTGAAGAAGATGACAACTTGCTAAATCATCCATATAACCAGCCACTGCACATTGAAGCTATGATCCATAAACACCGAGTTAAACGTGTTTTGATAGATGGAGGCGCAGGGTTGAATATTTGTACCTATAGTTTGATTACACAACTAGGATTTTCTAAAAATGTCATTGATCTGACCAAGAAAATAATAATTAAAGCCTATGATGAAGAAGAAAGGACCTCTAAAGGTCTGGTATTATTACCAATTAGGGTGGGACCTGTAGAAAGAGATTCCATTTTCTAGGTACTTGATCTTCCTCTATCATACAATATCCTACTGGTCAGGTCTTAGATTCATGAAATGAAGGCAGTTCCATCTACATATCATCAATTCTTAAAATTTCCTTATGACGGAGTTGAAGTTAGTATTCCTGCTGATACAAATTACCCCTGTAATGCATTGACAAAGGGTGCTGATACCTTTGTACCTCATAATAGAGCATCCTCTACAAATGAAAGTTCAGAAGCCTTGATGAAGGACTTAGAAAATAAATTGAAGATTACAAATACTGGCATGGATGGATACAAGATAGAACCAGTACTTTCATTAATCTCTCTCCCTCCATCACCAAAACAATTGGGCAAACCATCAGAGGCTATGAGACACAGACTTCAAATCCGAATATCATATATGATGGTCTTTTTGTATAGTCTTCTACTTCCCTAGAAGATGAAATAGAAGAGGATCTGTTCTTAAGTGGCTTTTCAAGGAAGATAGCCAAAATGAGGAAGTACGACATTGTGAGATTTCCCCAACATAATATGGTCCTGACTACAAAATGATTCAACGCATGGGATATTTAGGTACTGGTCCCCTAGGAAAACATCAAGAGGGTATTATTGAACCTATTTAGCTACAAACAAAGTCTACAAATGGTAAAGCTGGAATAGGATACAATCCAAAAAAGACATTAGACCAAAAACATGCTTCTATGTCTAAGTGGAAGAAAAGGATATCGCCTTCAATATCACATGAAGTTAACACTCAACAAACTCAAGAAGAGTGTGAAAAAGAAGAAGAGGATACAAAAATCAAGAGAGAAGAAACAACAGGTACTCAAGTCCCAATGATATCAGCTCCAACACTACAAGGAATAGAAGTTACAGAGGATATGAGAAGGGAGGTAGAAAAAATCAGAGAATTGTTTTTACCACTGAAAATTCTAGTCACATACAATGGTAGGCAACAAGTGGATGATTCAGAGACTGACTCAAATGAGTATGAATGGGGTCCAGACCACCTCTCAGATACATCTATTATAGAAACTCTAGAAGAGTCTAGTGATATCATAGATGACACTCAAGAGCTGATGCGCTTAAAGCTAGAAAATGAGATACAAGAAATCAGACTAAAAAGACAAGAAGACTATGAACAAATGCTGAAAGAAGGAAGAATACAAGAAAAATTTTCATCTATTATATACCCCTCTAATAAGACAAAACAAATCAAGTATGGGAATACACAAGAAGAATTGGAAGCTACAAAAGCAGAACTAGTCATTAGTCCAAAGGAAGCTGAATGGAGTAGACGACAGAGATAAGGTTATGTCAATAGGTATGTCATATACAAATAATAAATGAACCAAATCTTGAAGGAACTTGCAGCATTAAAGATGTAGGTGTTGATACCATACATACAATCACTTGAAGAAGACTCAGAAACTTCATCCGATGACTCTGATGACTCTGACAACAGTCTTATTTATGACAATATCTACTCAACATCAAACTTTGAATCCTCTGAAGATCTTGTTATTGTCAAACCATAATATGTAGTCCAGTTTGGCATAGAGAACGATGCTACAAGTAGGTCTATTGGATTAGGTCAACTAAATATTAACATGCACTTTAATAATCATGTTCTGACTCTTCCTGGTCTCGAGACATTTACGCAAGGTAGTCTTTTGGAACTCGACTTTTCGATTCACAATTGTGATGAGAATATCGTGAACTCCCTCGAACCTATCCAAACTCTATCCTTGGTACATCCTGAATTAATTGACTGTAGTCTACAAGACCAACCTATGAATGTACCTACTTTTGCCAATGACTACATGTTAGCCTATTACCTCAATGCAGTTGAACCCATGGACTCTTCCACTAGCGAACAAAGTGAGAACATGACTGAAGTAGACATCAAGTATCTTAGTCACAAAAATCATAAAAATAAAAATAAAAGATCTGATGGTGAAAACCACATTGTGGTAGTGTTAGAATCTAAAAAAGAGAAAATAAAGGATGCACCTAAGGGTGAAAACCTCTTTGAGGTGCTTGAAGGTGAGATACTTGATATACTGCCAAGCCACTTCCAGGAAAGGTCTTCTATATTAATCGAGCCAACTTAGCCAGTAAACATTGGGAGTCACAAGACACCACATATCATATACTTATCTCAATCACTATTAGTAGAAGAATTGAAAGATTTCACTAAATCCCTTTTCAGAAAAGAAGATCAATTTTGCATGGACATACTCTGATATGCTAGGCTTGGATCCTAATCTTATCATGCACCATCTTTCTATCACACCAAGAGTTAAACAAGTCAAGAAAAAACTCTGTAAGATGCACCCTCATGTGGCATTTCTAGTCAAGGCTGAGCTAGAAAAATTGCTAAAAGCTGGATTTATCAGAGCTATGGACTATGAAGAATGAATTTCAAACATAGTACCTATGTTAAAGGCAGATAAATCTATTAGAATTTGCACAGACTTCATAGATCTCAACAAATCTTATCCGAAGGATGACTTTCCATTGCCAAACATTGATATGATAGTCGATATGACCGCTGGGTATGAGATATACTCACTAATGGATGGATTCTCCAAGTATAATCAGATCAAAATAGCTCCTGGGGATTAAGAAAATATATCTTTCACCTATGCATGGGGAACCTTTTGCTGGAACGTCATGCCATTTGGGATAAAGAATGCAGGAGCAACTTACCAAAGAGCGGTAACAACTGTCTTTCATGATATGATGCATAAGAATATGGAAGATTATGTTGATGACACTTTAGTGAAGATTCTGAAGAGATCCAGACATATTCAAGAGCAAGGTCTCATACTAGATAGAATGGAAAAATTCAAACTTTGACTAAATCCAAAAAAGTGTGTATTCAGAGTAACATCAGGGAAATTACTTGGCTACATCATTTCAAAGAAGGGAATTGAGGTTGATCCTGAGAAGGTCCAAGCTATAATGGAAATGTCACCTCCAAAGAATATCAGTCAAATGAGAAGTTTACAAGGACGTCTCCAATCAATCAGACGCTTTATTTCTGAGCTAGCAGATAAAGCTCATCCCTTCACAAAATTATTGAGGAAAGGAGTAACATACAACTGGGATCAAGAATGTGAACAACACCTTCAACAAATCAAAGAATACTTGTCTAATCTACCAATACTGATGCCGCCAATTCAAGGTAAACCATTGATTTTATACATATCAGCTATTGATTCATCACTGGGGGCACTTCTGGCACAACAGGATGAGAATAAAAAGGAGCGAGCTATATATTACATTAGCAGAACATTGGTATCTTATGAAATGAACTACACTATAATAGAAAAAACATGTTTAGCATTAGTCTTTGCATCACATAAATTAAGACACTACATGTTAGCACACTCTATTAAGTTGGTGACTAAGATTGATCCGCTCAAATATCTTCTCAGCAAAGTGACACTTATAGGAAGATTGGCTAAATGGGTCATGGTTCTTATGGAATTTGATATTGAATATGTAGAACGTAAAGCCATCAAAGGACAGGTTATTACAGATCAACTTGCTGATGCTCCACTTGAAGACAATCAACCTTTGCACATAGAATTTCTGGATGAATCAATCATGCACCTTACTTAACGATCATGGAAGATGTTCTTTGATGGGTCTTTCACTCAACATGGTTTTGGTGTCGGAATAATTTTTATTACTCCTAAGAAATATTCAATCCCAAAAGCTTACAAGATTCTCTTCCCTTGCACAAACAACATTGCAAAATATGAAGCTTTGGTAAATGAGATGAAGCTAGCTATCGAATGGAAGATTGTGGAATTACACATTTATGGAGATTATCAGCTAATCATCAACCAAATCAATGATATATATCAGACTCAAGATGAGAAAATGATGCCTTATAAGAGAATGGTTGATGATCTCAAGAAGTATTTTGCTTTTGTATCATTCCAATAGATTCCCAAATCCACAAACAAAGCAACAAATGCTATGGCCACCTTGGCATCCATACCGAAGTTACAAGAATTTGATTTTTGCTTTGAATTCCTGGTGGAAGAGTTACATTGCCCTGCCTATGATTCTTCTGAGTCCTAGATGATCCGTTCTATTATTGGACATGACTCATCTCACTACAACCATCTTTACTCTTATCTACGAGACCAAATTGTCCCAGAAAATCTTACCCGTAATGAGAAAAGGAACCTAATCTGAAATGCTTCACGGTACGTCATTATCTCTAATGATCTATTTAGGAGAGGTTTGGATAGTACTTTGCTTAGGTGTCTAGAAACTGAAGTCCCAACGTGCATTATCCGAAGTCCATGAAGGTATTTGTGGATCTCATTCGAATGGTCTAACTTTAGCTCAGAAACTACTAAGGGCTGGCTACTATTGGCCAGATATGGAGAAAGATGCTATAAATTTTTCTAAAACTTGTGAGAAGTGTCAGTCACATGGGAATGTCATACATGCTCCAACTAGTGATCTCATACCCTTCATTACATATTGGCCTTTTCAACACTGGGCTTTGATCTCATTGGCCAAATATATCCCGCATCATCTAACGAACACAAGTTTATCGTAATTGCCACTGAGTACTTCACTAAGTGGGTAGAAGCGGTTCCGCTCATCAAAGCAACCGGTAAACAAGTAGCTTTGTTCATCCTAAACCATATCATTTGTAGGTATGGGATACCTTTGTCCATCGTGACTGACAATGGAGGACAATTGAAGAATAAAGATCTAGACAAACTCTGTAAAAAATTCAAAATAAAACAACACTGGTCATCCCTATATTACCCTCAAGGTAATGGACAAGATGAGGCATCTAACAAAAACCTGTTGACTATCTTACACAGAACAATAAACAAATCTGGGAAGGATTGGCATCTCCAGCTCAATCCTGCATTATGGGCTTATAGAACAAGTATCAGAACACCTATTGGGACTACACCTTTTTCTTTGGTGTATGGATCCGAAGTAGTATTACCTATTGAAGTGGAAATACCATCTCTAAGAGTTTCTTTGCAAGGTCTCGTTACTGATGAAGACTACAAAATATCTAGATTGTAAGAACTCGAGTTGCTGGATGAACGTCGGCAAGTGGCGTTTGATCATCTAAGAGTGTATCAAAAGAAAATGTCTAGAGGATATAACAAGAAGGTTTGACAATGAGAATTTCAGGTTGGTGACCTTGTTCTGAGAGAAAATCCTAAAAATCAACAGTTTTGAGACAATAAAGGGAAGTTTGAACCCAATTGACTGGGTCCCTACATCGTTATTACAGTCTTTGGCTCTAGTGCCTATCAGCTCTCAACATTAGAATGAGAACAACTCTATGAATCGATCAACACCATCCACTTGAAGAAATTATTTACTTACCATTCTCTGCTCCAGCAACCTGTACAGGTGAAAAAGTCCTGAAAAAATTCTAAAAATCATAAAATGTCCTGAAAAAAATAAAAAATAAAATAAAAAAATAAATCTTTGCCAAGTAGGTGAAAACCTAGAAAATAGGCACCTCTTGTACTCAAGCGCTCCATCTATCAACACAACGTTGTCATTCCCGCTTTCATGCATCTTTTCTTTCTCTTGTACATATATTTTAGTCGCTTTTGTGACATCCTGGTTTGTTGGAACCCTCATGGCTTGAAATTGATCAATGTCCTAGTCTTAGGGTAATCCACCAAGCATATTACATGTCCTAAGTTGTATCAACCAAGTCAATCTTTCCATCAGTGATACCCAGTCGTCCCCTCTGAGTTAGTCACCTATCTCCTAAGTACTGAAGACTTTTATCACTGAGTACACAAGCAAAACAACATTATTGAAAATAATCACTAAACAGTTTGAGATATGCATGAATTTTTCTTTTTGTGCTGTCTTTTATATTGGTTTTTGATTATTATCCCTCTGAGTAACTCGAGGAAGTCTATCTTGACTAAGAGGAGCAAGGATTGGGGGCATACTATTTTCTTTGTTTTCTGCTTGTAGGAATGATTCCGATGATCTAGAAACATCTAATCAACTAGGTGTCTATGATAAGTGCTTTCACATTAAGGTGAAATCACCACACATACCTTGACTCCGCTTATTTGAATGCTACATGGAGGTTCTCATCATTTCTTTGTCTGTTTTGAGAGAATTTCTTTGATGTGCAATCTGGGTCCATGCGTAATTTGTCCAAGGATATGAATGAAAAAGGGGTCATTGTGGACAAGATAATTAAATATTGCCCATGAAAATAAAGGAATTATAATCTGCCTTCTATGTTTGTAAACACTCAGTGATGAAAATTAAACATTTCAAATCTAGTGACTAGTTTTTAGATTGCATTCATTTTGCATTTTGTGCATTTTGAGTGATTTCTGCATGATAACAATGATCTCTTTATCTTCTGAATGAGAGTTTGAAGTATCATCATTTCTCAGCTAAGTGGTTTCTTTTTCATCATTTCTTCAATCGAGTACTTGTATATTGAGATGTTAGCTGCATACATAAGCATTTTATATAGATTCATCCATTCATTTGCATTCATCTTATTGCATAGAGAATTTTTTTTTCATTTCTAGATACTCATTTTCATCATTTATTCGCATATGAAAAGAAACAAAAACAAACATCCATATTCATTTACATTACATACATCCATATTGAACAAATATGCATATATATAGAATAAAGAATATAGAAAAGCATCTCATAAATTGATCGACACAAGTACAATGAAGTCAAATCAAAATCTCGTATATAATCATCAATATATTAGGGTACAAGTGATATAACTGCCATATACAATCTCCCATCACAGCAAGAATCATATGGGCTACAAAAATGGGGTGTCTACACAAAATCTATGAGCTACAAAACATCTAACTCTCGACCTCTCCCTCATCACCAGGTGGTGGAGGAGGTGGAACCTGGTGACCAACATCCTATCTCAGTGCTTGATCTCCCTTAGATCATGGCATGTATTGAGAGTAGGGGACAACCTGCTGCACTTCAATAACTTCTACGCTATATGCCACAACATAATAGGCCACCTGATTGGTCTGATGCAAAATCTCCTACTGAAGAGAGTCTTGCTCTGCCCTCATCTCAACGAGCTGATGATCATGCTCAGCTTTGACCTCATCTAACTGGCGATCTCTCTTTGCTCTAAGCTCTGCCAGCTATGTCTGAGCCATTGTCAACTATGACTACAGACCTGCTAATCAAGCTCTCATTGATTGTGTTGCATCAGCTACCCCCTGCTCCCTCATAGGTTCCTCACCTCCATCTCCACCTCTAGCTCCACCCTGCTCATCCCTCCTCTTCCATACCTACCTAGGAGTTGCTTGCTCCTCCTCTCCTCCACCCTCCATTGTCCTAACACCACTCATCCTCACACCAACAGCTCCTAGGGATCTTCCCTCTCCTCTTTGTTGCTATCTCCCCCCAGCTGGTACTCTGCTATTGCTTGTACTAGGATCACCACTTGCCGCCTAGGAGCATCTGCTCTCCGTCCCTGTCCCTGTCTCTCTCCCTATGCCTGTTCCTGTGCTTGTGCATGGGCATCATCCTCAACCTCCTCTATGAGAGGCGCCTGCTCAGCTGGATCCATAAACCTAGGGAATGGATGTTGCTGGAACCAATCCCTGTACTAGGGCAATACCCCTGCATCTACGATGTCATCCAAGTAATCCCACCTAATTTGTTATAGCCCTATCAACTCCTGCATACTCAATGCATAGGACAAACTAGGGTCCCATCCTCGTCTCTCCTTGTCTATATAATGAGCGTACACAATAAACTCCTGTGAAATACCCTGAGGCCTACCATACTGCCTCATAACCCGAGATACAAAAAAATGCTCAATGACTATCATAGATATACTGATAAGAGGACGAGTCATGAACATATCTCTCCGCATAGCTCTCCAGTCGTCCCAAAACTCTAGACCCCTGTACGATCTCCATATGGAAACTATCAGGTCATCTAGTTGTTGTCTCGAGTACTCTGTCTTCCCCAGATGGGGCTGAGTAATGTATCCAGAATATCTATAAACAATTGGCTATTGTGGATCTCTGGCATCATCCACAATAGGTCTGCAAATTGCGATATGCTCCCAGGCCCATATCTGTAAAATCAATACCCCTACAACTATGCTCTTCCCTTCTCTATATACAATCTCATGCATCTCATGATACATGTGGGATAAAACACATGAACCCCATCCTAATCTCTCAGGGTGATCCACAAGCCTCTGCAGCATCCTAGCCCAGCTGCATAAGAAACTCTTTTGTCCCCTGCCCGACATAACGAAGCAACCAATAAATCCTGCCAAGACACAAGCCAGTGGAAACTGTTCACTGTACCTGGTCATCATATCATCCCAGCTGATAGCCTATGTAAGGATTTCCTCATTGTGAAATACCTGTCTCAAAGCTAGTAAGCTAGGATGTTGTGCTAAATCATAATCAACCTTATCCCCAACAAATGGAATCCTGAGAATCCTATAAACATCCTCGGGAGTTATGGTCATCTCCCCAACTGGTAAATAGAACGTGTTATGCTCAGAGTGAAATCTCTCCACAAGTGCTCTGAGCATCCCGTGATTCACACAGATGTTAGACATGTCTAAAAGATGAGTAAACCCACACAAATCAATATGTTCCTTATCCACATCGGATAACTCATGCACTAATCTCATAGTCAGAGGATAGACACATCAGAAAAGAACATGTGGTAATCGTACCTACAAGAATAAAACAACAAAGCATCAGGGAATCATCCAAATTATTCTATAAGACATCTTAAACATCACGCAAATCCAAATACATCAATTGCAAAATCAAATTTTCATGTTTGCGCCCTTAAAAATGCTCACTATTTTTCATACGACATTTCACAATGTAGGTAGAAACTCGTACGAGTTATGAATAGCTATAGGATGACAAAAGACTCTAATACGACACAAAACATGCATTCACATGACAAAATGGTCTATCAAGCAAACTTTCGTACGACACAAGGGGGTGTCCTGAACGACAAAACTAATGGCTTTAAATGATAAAGCACCAAAGCACAATTTGTCATACGAGACAAAATGTCATCTCGCATGAAAAATTGAAAATGATCGACTTTTAAATGCCATAAAAAAAAAATTCAACAAAAAAAATTCAAAATTAATGAAATAAAAGGGCTAAAAATTAGACTCTTACCACTGGCTCGTAGTTCTGAGGTCGATTATGATGTTTTTGGCGCTCAAATCAGTGCTCCTGGATCGGAATGACCATTTTTCTTTGCAAAAGGCTTTTTGAATTTTCAAACTTGGGAGGTTAAAATGAATTGACAATGACACTTAGACCCCTTATATAGCCAAAACCCTAATTTTTCAACTTGCTCTAATGGACATCAAAATTGTACCCTTAGCTAATTTGCCCGTCCTGATTCCATTTTAGGGATCAAAATCAAAATCTGAGATCATTCTCCTAGTCAATTTTAGTACAATTTGGACCACTTAACACTTTCATCAAATGTTCATTCTTTCTTCAATTGAGCTCATTTTCTAATTAATCAACGCTGAATCTCAATTTTATTCTAAAAAACAACTTTGCACTCAATTTCTCTTCAAACAATGCTACATCTTCACATATTCCTCTGAATCCTTTTTCGTGCTCAAATCATTATCATCATCAAAAATTGCCTATAATCATGTACCCTCGTTATCTTTCAATTTCGCTCCTGAGGGGGCATACACATGACTTTATGACCTCATATCTTCAATGTCGAGAAAATTTTCAAATCTTCATCAAAAGTCGAACAAAAATATTTTTAAAGAACATCAAATAAATCCTTATCTTTAAGGCATCTCAACTTCATCGCTTCATATCAAGTTGAGATTTCTCGATCATCTAAATCAAATCCTTATCGCTAGGGGCATATTAGTTTCATCGCTTCAAATCAAGTTGATATTTGTCTTCATCTGAATCAGTCTCTTAAAGTTAATCAGTTT
This sequence comes from Cryptomeria japonica, assembly GCF_030272615.1. NCBI lineage: Eukaryota > Viridiplantae > Streptophyta > Pinopsida > Cupressales > Cupressaceae > Cryptomeria > Cryptomeria japonica. The sequence continues at coordinate 283,650,779 of NC_081412.1, forward strand.
CATCGCTTTTCATCAAGCTGATTATTTGTTTAAACTCAATCAAAAGTTTAAAGAGTATCTTTGATCACACGCTCAATCTAAGTAGGTGTTTGGTTTCATCACATCAAATCAAGCTGGACAATTTATCTTCGCTCATCGTGTCTTGATCCATCAAGTTCAAGATCAATTTTATCTTCACTCACTATGTCTAGTTCAATCAAGTTATAGATCAGTAAGATCTGCTTCTTTATCAATCAAGTTCAAGTTTGGTATCTTTTCTCTTTGTCGGCCCTAGTTCAATCAAGTTTGATATTGGTATCGTTTTAATCAACTTTGTTCTATTTAATCGCTTCAACTCAAGCTAAACACCTCGCTCTTCATCTGGTTCGTGATCAATCAAGTTCAGAACTGGTATCTCCTAGACATCAACTATTCTTTGAACCAACGCGCTGTTCACACATTAATTCAAAGAGGGGCAAATGTAATACCCTAAAAATGGTCATCTAAACCATGGGCCCCTAATCTCGACAACATATTGATAGTTCTAATACTTTATATAAGTACAGATCCAATAGCCAACAAGATGAGAGGGGGGGTGAATCATACAAACTTAATCATCCATAAAAACATCAGAATCAACCTCGTTAACATATATTTCAGTAATAAAACCAAAACTATCAAACATGCAAACTCAAAAGCATATAAACATCATAAACCTCATAACACCAGATTTAATGTGCAAACCCAAATAGGGAAAAACCACTATGGGATTTCGGACCCACTAAGAAATATACTCTTCTAGAGTATGCTCAGTTAAAAGCAAATCCTATTAAAGATTACAAACACATTGCTAGATGTGACTCGGTTAAGGGATTTCCCTCAGATCTGTTAGGATCTTCACCTTGTTAGAAGTGACCTTGTGAAAGGATTTCAAACACTCAATCAGAATGTCACCTTGCTAGAGGGTTTTACAAAAAAGACTGTTAAGTCCACTTGGTTAAGAGATTTTCTGTCACTTTCACAAAATAACAGTAATAAAAATCTATCTGCAACTTCACATCTAAAATGCTAAAGAAGATTCCTATTTGTTCAATACAATCTAGACATAGAACTAATCTTGTCTATCTGCTGGGCTTCTATACTCTGTTATTCAAATAGGTCTTCAAGCTTCTATGTTCGGTAATCACTATGTAGCATCCCTGTGCATACACTTGCCCGCATACATTGTTTATCAACAATTTCCTATTTATAAACAATTAGGTAACTGCATAATCTCCTTGATCACATTTCCCATGATCAATCATAGCCATCAGATCTTCGATCTTGTCCAGGTTCAATGCATCTTTCGATCTGAAAATGTTTTACCCCACCTTGGAACTTGTATATTAGTCTTGGAACTTGTGCCAGGGTATTGCGGTTCAATCTGAGCTGTAGATCTTCATGCCAACTTTCCTTTGCCTTATATTTGTTAGCAAACTTCATCCATGACTCACCAATCATTTAATCAATTCCAGCTCATCAACTTCCTTCATTAAATAATGCATGTAAACATTTAATGCATTCTGTTATAGCTCAGTTACAACTCGATAACAATTTGGTGAATACTAAACTTCACTCGGTAGACATTCTGCCTTTATTAACCGATAGTGATAACCTTAGGGTTTACTGACTAGGTTCCTTAGGGTTTACCGACTAGGTTCTTTGCTTGATAACATAGTATAGTATTAACCTTTACAATTTGCAACATATGTATGATGTTAAAACAATCTAAAACATCATGATCTCATCATTGTTTGACTCGATACTAGTTGCCCATTGAATACCTTATTCATCCCCTTATTCATCATATTCTTTCATGTGTCTTTTACCGATATCTTTATAATCTCCAAATCATACTTCTCAAGATATGGCAACATCATACTGAATTAGAAAATCAATTTCTTGACATCAATGACAAAATAATAATATCAAGACAGTAAACATCCTTAATCAGTTATATCCATAATCATCAACAACCTTCTCAATATCCTTATGAAATGCCAACAATCTTTCATTGTCTGTTATAATGCTATATTGCCAACAATCTCCCCCTTTGGCATTGATGGCAAAACCAATTGATTTGACCTTAAAAGATTTGGATTGCTGTGATTCTGAAATGCTCTCCCCCATACATTAGACTTCTCCTGTTTTCTTTAATTTTCTTTCCAATCTGTAGTCTTCTCTTAGTATTCTCCTTAGTCTTCTCCCCTGATATTAGTCTTCTCCCCCTTTGACAACAATGCCAAAGAGTAAAGAACTTAAAACATAATTACTTTCTGTATGAAGTGTTTTCCTGGTGTTGTGTATCAATTCAATCTCGGTCAGAGCATTTTGTCTTCAATTCCTCTTCCCTGTATTATTTCCTATAATAATTTCCTGTACACCTTTAGAAAACATCCTAAAGTGTATAAATCAGCATCAACTAGTGAAAAATCTAAAATTCTACTTCAACACCGCTATAATTATCACACCCAAGTAGGTTTCATTACTTACAAGTCAAGGCAAGAAAATAAAAGAAAAAGAGCTATGTCAAATATTCATCTCAAGGCAAAAGAGAAATGATATATAACTGAAATATCACACATACGAGTGCGACAAAAAGCTTGACTATGGGAATATGCAAGTAACTCCATCAGGGCTATGGATGCCTATTGGCAATGGAGAAATATTTGAGAAATTATAGTCTATAACCTCGTCGAATCTCTAAAATCTTGCTGGCAGCGAGGCTCTATTCAGAATGCTTTTGAAGTCAAGATAATCCACATAGCTAGTCATATAGGATGCTAAGGATCTTTAGTAAATACAAGAGATAGAATTAACTCATCTGCACACACATGGGCAAAAGAAGATCAAAGTTTCAAGAACCAATGGGGAAGTTTTTTACGTCTCCATTTGTAAATTCTAGTCACTAAGTGTGTTAATTTGGATGTTCCAAAGGACCTTAGGGATTGGTTGATCTCTTATTTATGAAATGTTTTGTGCCTCCAATTCAATTGGTGCATTACAAAAGGCTAAACAAACACAATCAACCTTGTTCGAATAGGAAATACATCTTCATCATGCATATTGCATTAACATAGTTTATATCAAAAATTCATTGTTTCCACATGCATTCTGTAGATCGTCATGTCATATAGGTCTACACATTGGGGGCATAACTGAAAAAATATCAAAAAACCATATAAAGTCCTGAAAAAATCCTAAAAAATCATATAGCGTCATTCGAAAATATCCAAAAATAGTGAAAAACTCAAAATCCTAAAAATAACATAAAGTCCTTCTCAAAATCTGAAAACATTGAAAAAATCCTTCAAAAGTCCAAAACACTCAGACAGAGTATGAAAATACCAAAAAAATCTACAAAATGTCTTGAAAAAATCAATCAAAAACATTCAAATATGTGAAAAACTTAAAAATCCAAAAACATTGGAAAATCCTTCAAAAATGCAAAAATATTCAAATACGATCCTGAAAAAATCAACTAAAAACATCTGCAAAATGTCCTAAACAAATCAACCAAAAACATTCAAATATCAATCCACAGAATCAAAAAACATCGAAAAAGCTCTTTGGAAAAGAACTAAAAATCGAAAAATCAATCAAGCAAAAAAGCGTGCAATAAAATGTCTTGTGAGAAACAAATACCGTAGCAGATATCCAGCAAACATTTCACACAAAGTTAACAAAGGATACGACTATCCAATCAAACATCTGCAATCAACTGATCCAGCTGTCTTATCAATCGTATTATATCCATATCAAGTGATCATTATCTTGTCTTAAACAAAAGAGGATACACTTGAAATCAAACAGGCCAGTCTTAAATGGGGTCTGCAACTTTATGAGATTAGACATTATCAGCCATCACATCAAGAAATTGAGAATGAAGGCACAAGGTCAGTAGAGCTGCTGAATTTTGTCCGGGTCAGTCTTTATCTTTTATCATTTGGCGACAGATTATGTTCCTATGCTACTCAGGGATGTCCACAAGTGACAAGAGGAGTTATGATGGGCATTATCTTTTTGTTTGTTTGTTGGTTGTCTGCTATGTGTTTGTTTCTTCAATGAGATATCTTTACATCTTCATTCCTTATACCCTGATGTGCTAAGCTTCATTGTTCAATAATAAGGCTCAGTGATGAATATATATTGTGCAATAAAATATATGACACAGGTTCGTGATTTGTTCAATTTCATTCTTATCTCATCTATTTATTGATAGCTTGTTGATTTCCCATCTTCTTTCTAAATCATATTCTTTTCTACACATTCTTCTCTCATCATCTCTTTCTAAATCATTTTCTAATTCTCATCTTTCATTCTATTTCATTCTAAGGTTCATTCTCCATTCAATCTCAATATCATCTTCACATTGCCTATCTCTATCTCTAATCAACTAACTATTCTTTCATATCACTTTTTTTTTTTCGAGATTATTCATGTCTTTAATGCACAAACAATCTCTCAAGGGGGCTTTACACCCTAAGCATCACTGGGGCATAATTTTTTTCATTTTCTTTGAAACAAAGTCGTTTTGACATTGTCTCAAAGAGGGGAAAATGTAAACACCTAAAAATGTCTCATTGATCATGTACTAATTATTCGTCTAATTGATTAAATAATTCTTTAATTCTTTAATTAAGTTAATTAATCTTATTCTTCTATTTCATATTTCCTCATCATCTTACTAATTATTTCTATTTCAATCCTATCATCATTTAATCATTTTAACCATTTTCCATTGTTGATTAAATATTTATTATTTAATTAATTGTGATTTTTAATCCCTAATTTAAATAATCTTTGTTATTTAAATAAATTAATTTTCAATTTCTATCTCTAATCATCTAATCATTAACCCTTTTCTAAATACTAATTAAATATTTATTATTTAATTAATTGAGATTTAATCTTTTAATTCAAATAATCTTTATTATTTAATTAAAGTTCATTTCTAAATAATTAAAACGTTTCTTTAAATTATTTAATTAACTCATTAATTCTTCAAATTCTTCTAATTTCTTCTAAAATACATGTGCATGATTTCAAAAACCAAATTATTCAAATACTAAATTGAATTTAAAATAAATTCAATTATTTGAATAAATATCATGCAAAGATCAAATTGAAAATCAAAGTTAAAGTGCAAACACATGCTAAATTAATTAATTCAATCAATCAATTAATTAAATCATTTATATCTCCAATCTCTATTTCCATCTTTTAGTTAGCTTTTTCTAAATAAATCTTTCTTTGTCATCAATTAATTTTCCTCCAATCATTCTTTTCCTTCCTTTAGTTATCTTTTTCTCAATCAGTTGACTCAATTAATCTATTCATTCTATTCCGTTTCACCTCTAAATCAGTAGTTCAACTATCAATCAACATGTGAGCTCATCTGAGTTCCACGTCTTGATCAATCTGTTCCACCTTTCATTCAATCTTCTGGAAAAATCTATAAAATGAGCATTCAATCTTCATTTTCAATAATCACAAACTTTGAATCTTTGTGTCATTTGCAGGTTTCTAGTGCAATATTTGAGAGCTATCATACCATAGAAAAGAGAAGAACAATGTGTTAGCATATATTTTTACAAAATATTTTTGTGCTATATATGGAGGCTTTTGCATATAGTTTTATCATAGGAGCACTTATTGCTAGATTGTATGATGCAGGAGTTATGTTGCAGTGTCTTCATAAAAAGGCATCACTTGGGCATATCCAAGGGAAGTGTTGAGTATGATGGCATTCTGGTAATCCTCATCTTCACAATTAGTCTCATTGCAAGAGCAGTTTTTGGAAAATCAGCATAGAGCAGGGTTGTGAGCATGTTCAGAGAGGTAAATGGTGTGGGAGAAACCCTTTAGTATGATTATTAAAAGTTGCATCCATAAAGAGGGATTTCTTTTGTAAAACCTGCAAAATTTTTCTTATCTAGATAAGTCATCCCGATGAGATCGCCTAACGAGGAATGAGTATGTTGATCAGAGTAACTCATGCCGAGAGGGTTTCCTAAAGTGTGAGCGGCGGGAAAAGGTGCGACTAAGTGGAAATCCATCGGGGCAAGTTATGGCGATGATATGATAGGAGGTCAGAGTCATCGGGATAACATACACTATCGGCAACGAGGAAAAAATGTCATCTCGATACCCGATAGGGTTATCGTTGAAGCTCTTGCCGACAACTGATGGAGTGATGTCTTCATAGTGGTGACAACGGGGTATCGGGAGGTCCCAATTTATGTTACCCTGATACCCAATGCACTAAATGGAGAAGGCGATTCTATTGGAGAGACTCCCTCTGATAAAGTGATACCAAGCAAGAAAGGGAGTTAGAATCATCGGGATAACATACATTATCGGGGAGATGCATTTTGGTTTATCTTGATGCCCGATGAGGAAGATGAGCTCGGCACAAATGAAGTGACTACATCAGAAAAGCCTACACCGATAGACCAAAGCAACCCAATAAGGAGAGTAAGGTGCAAGAAGACTCATCGGGATAGCTTACGCTACCAGAGAAACATTTTTAAAGTTGTGCCGATGCTCGATGGGCAGAATGCCATAGAGGGAGGATCTATCGGGGAGACTATAACTATTAGAAGCAAGGGAAATACACTAATTTGACACCTGATGAAGCAATTGGTGAAAGTTACGTCGATCAAAAGAAAGTTAGATGTCATGGGACCATCAGATGAAGTGTTAAGTGATTTCATTCCGAAGGCCGATGGAGCGACTGGAGGAATAAACAAAAGAAGGTTTCAATGGAGAGACATACCCCGATGTAACATAAAGAAAAGATGACTAATAGAAAGGAAAGGTGGATCCATCGGGATAAGTCAAGCTTGGAGGAAAAAATTGAAATGACCAGAACTAATTTTTTATATTTTGTATCTAGTAGTTAAGCAGTTAGGTGCTAGGTTTTAGTCAAGTTTAGTTTAACAAGATGAAAGGGCGTGTCCTTTCATTTGAATCCTTTGGCTCACATATATGTAGTGAGTCATTTTTGTATTATAGAGGGACAATATCCTGCCACTGGCTAGGCTATAAGTGTTATGTTTTTAGAAAAGTCTAATAGAAATGAGGAGTTTATTTTGTGCAAACTGAATGTATTGGAGTATTTGTAAGTGTATTTTTTGTGTATATTCTTATTCTAGAAGTTAATATACAAGGTTTCATGCTTTTATCTTCAGACTGTTATGTGTAGTTTTGTGTTTGATGGAATCATATGTCCTCTTGATAAATCTTTTAGATTTACCTGTGATGTGCCATCACATGATGTTGTATTGAATGTTAAATTGGGTTTTTCTTGTTCATGCAACACATAATGAAACTTTCACAGTGATGGTCTTATAATCATCTCTTGAGTTGATAGTGATTCTTGTCCACAAAGTTATTCATTAATGGCCAGATCAGGCACTTTTTTGTTATTAATCTTTGCTAAATAGGTTTGTATGCATTAGGTCCTTATCAAAGAAACAAATCTTCTAAGTTCTATCAGTACTGCTCTTTTTCATAACGACTTAAAGTCCTAACAGTAATCTTTTACATATCCTAATTGTTACTACTTACTAAGTTGCCATTAGTCTTATGTTCAAATTTATTCTAGTCAGTTATTACTACCGAATTATTCAGTCGGTAAGCAAAGTGCAGTCGGTTATAGATGAAACTAGTCTCAGAGCCTAGTATTCACCGAGCTGTCTACCGAGTAGAAATAATGACATACTGAGTTGATATACACCGAGTGAAACGTGTTACCAGATTCATTGAACCTGGACATATATGGGAAATGTGTTACAAAGATTGAGGAACAAGTAACCGTTATCACATTGGAAATTGCACTCAAAGATTGTGTATGATTTTAAGGTCATCTAAACAATGAAATATTTTGAATGGTTATTCATTCGATAAATCATGTTTGTAAGATCAAAGCAATGAACCTGATCACCGACATAAGAGATTTATTTATACAACATGGATTAAGGATAAAAGTATGATAGAGAGAGAGATATAGATGTGTATGAAGCTAGACATGTGTGATACATAAGAAAGCATTGAGTGTTATGACTGTTACAAAGACATAGAGGTCACCGAGAAGGATTTCAGAGAATAGTCAAGGAACAGAGTAAATAGAAGGGTTTACCAAGTTAATCTATGGATTACTGAGGTATGCTATAAGCAAGGTAATCTCATTTTGAGCACATAGAATCTGCTATAACATTCCAGATGTAAAGTTGCAGATATTTTGTAAAGATTTTGATTGTAATATTTTAAGTTGTAAGAGAAACCTCTAATAGGGTAAAAGACTCTAACTAAGTCTATAAATTGTAAAGCCTCTAACCAGGTGCATCATTTAGAATAAGTGTTATAAAATCCTTTAGCAAGGTAGATCTAATAGATCTTGATACTCCTCATAGGGTAAGCTATCAGAAATAGCTAAACATGTATCTCTAACCGAGCAACCTTTATTATTGCAGTAGTGAAGTTGTGGGTGCCACCCCCACTGTAGTTTTTCTCTCTAACCAAGAGTTTCTGTGTAACCAAAATATATGTGTTATGGAGTGAATCATGTATGATTGCTATTTATTTATTTTAGCATTATATTATGTTACAACTATATTCAGTTTATGCTTAATAGTAAAGTTATTGTTGAAGAAATTTTTTGAAGTACTGATTCACCCCTCCCTTCTCAGTACATTAGCTTTCCATATTGGGCCTAACAATTGGTATCAGAGCTTGAATCTTGGAAAAGGGTTTAACTGCCTAAAGAGAAAGATCTTATCAATGGAAGGCTATAAGCAATCTCAGAGAATTGTGTATCTGCAAGAAGAGTTGGATCATGCTAATCAAGTGATTGCAGACATGCAAAGACAAATGCAAAAATCTCTAAAAGTTAGAAGAAGATTGTTTGATGATTTGCAGGACTCTCAAGAGCTGGTGGAACAAATTGAAACATCATCTAAGAACATATATGAAGAGACTAAAGAAATGATTGGAGTATTGAAAGAAAAGAACAAAGCACTAGCTGATCAACTAAAAGCAATGAAAAGAGAACATGAACATTTCAGCACACAGATGACTGAAAATCTTGATGCATTGAGGACAGCTGAGGATAAAGTAAGAGATCTAGAAAGAGAGAAACAACAACTTGAAGCATTAGTATCTGAAAAGAATGATGAAAACATAAGGTTGACTGGGATTCAACAAAATCTGTCAGATCAACTAGGTTATGCACATCATGGAGCAAATTTGAAAGATGATGAGAATGAAGCATTGAAACTTGAAGTATCAAGGTTGACCAATGAACTTGAGATAGAGAAGAAATCCAGGGAAACACTGAAGAAGAGTTATGAAGCATCAAAGATGTTGGATGAACAACTGAATACAAGAAGAACCAACAAAGATGCAAGACTTGGTTACAAAGGAAAAGACTCTACCGAGAAGGGAATCCACACTACTGAGAGAGGAGAATCATCAAAGCAAGCTGGAAACAAGAAGTACATCAAAAGAAAGAAGCCCATTTGCAACTACTGTGGAAATCAAGGTCATACTGCTAACATGTGCCAAATTAGAAAAGGTAAGCAATCGAATGTCACTAAGTCTAATGGTTATTGTTACAATTGCAATAAATATGGTCACACATTTAACCAATGTAGGACAAAGTCTGATAGCAATTGTAAGAAGGCAAAATTCAAAGGATTTTGTAAAAATTGTAATAGATATGGACATAGTACCGAGAAGTGCTAGTTTAAGCAAAAGAACTATATGTGGTATGCACACCAAGCAAATACTAGAGGCTACGGAACTCGCACAAATCCTTACCGACAATATTCTATAGTAACATGGGATTACAATACAAGGATATGGTATGAATGTTGTGGAAGATATGGACACATAAGTGCCAACTATTTTATAAGGTTTGGAATGAACAATCGAAGATCATGGAAAAATCCTGGTATGGCTTGTTTTCATTGTCACAAAGTTGGACACTTGGCTGGAGATTGTAGAGATCAACCTAGAGGAGACATTGAGGAAATAAAAGACAAATTACAGATGGTTTAGAGAAAGAAGGAAATTATGTCAGATGAAGAAAGCACCTTACCTACCGAGTTAGGTGCACCTATTCCAAATTAATCAGTAAAGGTACGAAGGGACTGCATTCTCTCAAGGTTCAATCTTAACAGTTCCTATTTTATTGTATACTTAATCTGCATAGCTAAGATGTATTAGTAAGTTTGAAATTCTATCAAAGTATTTTGGAGCACTATACAAGAAGTCTGTCAAGTCGGTAAATATAGGAAGCCTATCAAGTCGGTAAATGAAGGAAATCTGACTACTCGGTTAAAGCGCAAAAAGGAAAGAAGGTTTAGTGGAACCGAGTGCATTTAATGTTTTTGACCTAACCTACACAGAGCCCGATAGGGTATATTGTGTACTTAAAGCATTCACGCGGTCATTTTTACACTTACCAAGTTTTCAAGAGAACATAGCAAAGCGATTCACAGGCGATCAAACCTCCTCCGAAGCAAAATTCAAGGTATTTACATCAATCTCAACACTTTGTTAAGCTAGTTTACCGATCATATCAGGTGTGATTATCTATTTTACATTTGTTAAGTGTGAAGCATCTGCCGTTTGAAATTCTTCAAACCCTAAGGATCTTTTGTTAGTATTTATCTGAAATCTGCAATGGCACCTAAGATCTAGAATCCTATTGTTGTTAAGCATGTTGAAAAGCCCTCACTGAAATATTCTCTAACTCCCAAAGTAGCATCTGAACTAGATGACAAAACTGCATTTTCACTCATTTTGGATAGGGTTTTGCTAGTTGAGGATGTCAGATTCTTCGCCAAATGTCAAGTTGAAGAACCAGGTCATGTTGAAATCAAAGACACCTATGATGAACTATGTACCGATGGAAAATTGGATAGCAAGTATGAGCACATTAAGATCAAGGGATTGACTGAAGCCCTAACCTATCCCTGTGTCTTCAAACTTCAGTGGGTCAAGTTTGTTCTAAGCAGAGTTCATGATGACTTCATGTGGCTAGAAGAGCAACCGTTTAAAATTACCAAGGAAATCATTCATTTGATCACCGGTTACCCTATTCATGATCATGCCCGAGCCCAGAAGATGACATCACAGAAGGAATTGATTAGTTTAACCAGAGTGGAATCCGATTGCAGAGGAATAAAATTGAACAATGTCACTAATGCAGAGCTAAAGTTTGCCATTAGAGTAATAGGTTATTGTTTCTTCCAATTGGCAAGGGAAAACAGTGTACCCTGTGCTGTAGTCGACTTAACATACAAAATTGTGAAAAAGGGAATGAAAATTGATCTTTGTGAAGTATTGTTGAAAAATCTGTTTGAGAATCTAAACACCGTAAGGAAGCCGAAGAAGAACAACTCAGTCAATACACTAAAGTTTGGATCACTGTTAGTATGCATGTTTTTCTATTTTGAAAAATTCTTTCCATCAGTTAGTAAAGTAGTTTGGGAGCTACACCGACCAATCACCCATCAAATCAATGACTTCATCAAGAAGCTAAGTGATAACTTTAATGATATTATGGATGACTATTTCAGTAAGTTTCAAGAAAAGATGCATAACAAGCATAGAATTCCACCCCAGCTAGTGGAAAAATACAAGGATGACATTTGTTTTGAAGTAGACACCAACTACTGTTATGTGAATGCTGTAGAACCAAGAACTCAATCTTTGCCACCTATGGGTTATGAGATTGATTTTGACATCACACAACAACAGATAGATGCTTTTTTTACATTGCCAAGGCATGCTACCAAGCTGAGGTATGGAACATATGAAGAAGTGAAAGAGAAAGTAAAGATGAGCATTATAGTACCAAAAGCTACAAGAAAAGCAAGAAAAATGATCAAGGCATTATCAGAGAAATTTGGAGAAGGTTCTTCCTCCACACCTGTCAAGGGCACTATAGCCGTCACCGAAGAGGAATCTGAAGCCCAAGAGGTAGCTATAACACTGAGCACCAAATTTCCCAAAGGGAAAGTTCTGAAGAGGAAGAAACAGGACACATCAAAGGCATCACTGACTCCCTCAGTGAAGTGCCCAAACACAAGATCATCTGCAGTGTCACTGATTAAGAAACCAAAGAATGTTACTATTCCTAAGGTAACAAAAACTTACAAGAAATCTACTCGGAGACTCATTTTGACTAAAGAGTCTAGTGACACAGAATCTGAAGATGCTAACAAATTTTAGATTGTTAAGAGTACAAAGGTAAATGTACATAGTGTTGAAAAGTTTTGTGCAAATCTAAAGCAATATGGTGGATTTGGATCATTCAAATATGTTAAGTATGAATCCAGATCTGATGATGAAAAGAGAAAAATTGAAGAAGCTATTATCTGCACACTTCTAAAATTCCGATTGGTCCCATTGGAAGTATCTAACTCTCTTCCAAAAGAATTGTATTCACATATTGATAACAGGTGGAAATATGCAATGGACTCAGAAAAGCAAATTAGAGAAAGAAGTCTGGTACATCTCTTTCCAGACATGTCGGTAGATGAGATCAAAGAACATCTGATAAACTACCACAAAAACTTCCTAGTCAAGAAAAGAGCCTTAAAATTGATGAATGACCTTTACTTGGATGTAGAGAATGAGACCAAAGAAAAATGGCAGGAAATCTTTCGAATCAAGAATGCTGGTGAACAAGCTCAAGTTGAAATAGTTGATGTCACCGAGCAAGATCCTGATATCACCGAGCAAGACCCTGCTGACACCATACAAGTTGATGAGGATATCATGGATACTGAGGCACTTGAACAGGAAATGATATAAGGGAATACATATGCCAAACTGGTATCTAGTGAATCAGTTTTGGAACAAGTTCAGCCCTATCCTCTGGTCACTCAGTCTGTTGCAACCGAGGCTCCTCAGGATACTGAAAAAGGTGTAGAGGTTCAAAAGTCTACAGAAGGAGAAGCTACTCCTCAGGCCACCGAGGAACAGACCTCTCAGGAACCTTCTAGCAATGAAAATGTTGCAACCGAGTCAAAAAGCACAGAGGCACCAAAGGACACTACAGAGGCTAAAGAAATCGACAAAAGTGTTGCCTCTACCGAGCAATCTACTGAGAGTCAACAAACCTCTCAAGCCCTTGTCTTAGTTCCAATGGTGAAAGGTAAAGAAAAGAAAATGAAAAAGCATACCAATAGTGTTGCTGAATGTTGATATATCCAAATTAAAAGGGAAAGCACTCATTGACTTCAGTGAACTATGCAAAGCCAAAGCTGAACAAGAAAAAAAAATGGCTATTCAAAAGAAAAATAAAGTACTTCAGAAGGTGAAAACACTCTTAACCGATATGCTACCTGAAGCTACAATGTCAACAGATGCAGCCATCCATATTCAACTAGATGAACTCCTCAATCAGATAGAGACATATGGAGTAGATGCATCTGAATATTTGAGCAAGTTAAAGGATAAAGAGCTCACTGCTAAAATGATTGAAGAGGTACAAAAAGCTATTTCTATGGGAAAGTTAAACTTGTCAAATTTATTGCTGAGTTGACCCCTCAACTCAAGCACATTCTTTATTTATTTCAGAAACTCTGTACATTTTCTCTATTCATTAAGGACATTAAAAATAAAACTGAAGTGATTGAGAAAGAGATCACCGATCTCTCAAATAAGTTGACCACTGAGCCACATTCCATTTAGAATTTTTATACCAAGCTACAACAGCTCATGGCTCAATAATTGGAACTAAGGAATGAAGAGCACAAGATAAGGATGGACATAATGACTCTTCAAACATTATTCCTTCCTCATCTTTCATCCATCCAAGAATAGATCAACAAAGCTACCTCCCTATCCACTCAACAAGAGGGAAGCACCTTAGATGGACTAATTTCATTGTTAACTGACATTACGACTCAGAATTCACTTATGGATAGTGTTAAGGATGCCCTTTCTGCTGCCCTTACAGATGCCAATGCAAAGTACAAATCCATTTTTGAACAGTTGCCACCACCAAATGGTAACTAAGTTTTGATGTTTGTCAAAAAGGGGGAGTGAGTATCATATCAAAGTATACAGGGGAATGTAGTATATAGGGGGAGCATATACCAAACATAAATAGAGTATTCAAATGCAAAATCAATTTTGACAGGAAATAGAGAATTGAGCAGTGAACCGAGTAGTTAACACAGAACATTGATGACCAAGCATGAAAAATCAGAGTTAGGTACAGTATATTGATAAGGGGAGTATATCTGAAATATACTATTTCATTGACAAATGTATATACTGTCAGTTTAGTCAAATTTTGCAAGTATATAGATTTTTGAGGTATAACTTTGAAAGTAGTTTTGTCAAACATCTCAACTAATGTCAAAAGGGGAGATTGTTACTACTTACTAAGTTGCCATTAGTCTTATGTTCAAAGTTATTCTAGTCAGTTATTACTACCGAATTATTCAATCGGTAAGCACAGTGCAGTTGGTTATAGATGAAACTAGTCTCAGAGCCCAGTATTCACCGAGCTGTCTACCAAGTAACATTCCATGTCTACTGAGCAAAAATAATGACATACCGAGTTGATATACACCGAGTGAAATGTGTTACCAGATTCATTGAACTTGGACATATATGGGAAATGTGTTACAAAGATCGAGGAACAAGTAATTGTTATCACATTGGAAATTGCACTCAAAGATTGTGTATGATTTTAAAGTCATCTAACCAATGAAATATTTTGAATGGTTATTCATTCGATAAATCATGTTTGTAAGATCGAAGCAATGAACCTGATCACTGACATAAGAGATCTATTTATACAACATGGATTAAGGATAAAAGTATGACAGAGAGAGATATACAGGTGTATGAAGCTAGACATGTGTGATACATAAGAAAGCACTGAGTGTTATGATTGTTACAGAGACACAGAGGTCACCGAGAAGGATTTCAGAGAACAGTCAAAGTAAATAGAAGGGTTTACCAAGTTAATCTATGGATTACCGAGGTATGCTATAAGCAAGGTAATCTCATTTTGAGCACATAAAATCTGCTATAACATTCCAGATGTAAAGTTGCAGATATTTTGTAAAGATTTTGATTGTAATATTTTAAGTTGTAAGAGAAACCTCTAACAGGGTAAAGACTCTAACTGAGTCTATAAATTGTAAAGCCTCTAACCAGGTGCATCATTTAGAATAAGTGTTGTAAAATCCTTTAGCAAGGTAGACCTAACAGATCTTGATACTCCTAATAGGGTAAGCTATCAGAAATAGCTAAACATGTAGCTCTAACTGAGCAACCTTTATTATTTCAGTAGTGAAGTTGTGGGTGCCATCCCCACTGCAGTTTTTCTCTCTAACCAAGAGTTTCTGTGTAACCAAAATATATGTGTTGTGGAGTGAATCATGTATGATTGCTATTTATTTGTTTTAGCATTATATTATGTTACAACAATATTCAGTTTATGCTTAATAGTAAATTTATTGTGGAAGAAAAGTTTTGAAGTGCTGATTCACCCCTCCCCTCTCAGTACATTAGCTTTCCATATTGGGCCTAACAATGTTATCAGTTCTAAAGGTATTAAATAAAAAACACTTTTGTTAGCATAATTGTAGGTAAACCTTTTTCCATCCCTGCAGTCGCTACCCCCAGAGTTTAAATTCACTTAAAATAAACCTCTTTTGTGCTTGAGAGTGTAAGGTACACCCACTTGGGTTTAGTGGAGCCTAGAGTGCATAGTGATTTGGTCTTTGACCATCCTTGTTCATTGGCCAAGGCTGATTGGATCAACTGAGGATTAGGCAAGTCTTTGGTTTTCCAATCTATGGTTTTGGGCACCAACAGATTGGCAACTTTGCTAGGGAGTTGTCATACATAGTTTGAAATTCACCTAGAAGCTTTGGTATTTTTTCATTGAAGATTTGATAAGTTTTGTTTTCCCCTTCCGAGTCACACAATAGATTGGCGACTCTACTGGGGAGTTGTCTTAGGAAATATTCAGAATCTTTGGTGTTTTGTTTCAGACTCTACCGGAGGAAAGAACCTAGAAGATTAATAAAAGATATTGTTCCTCTTAGGAGGTGGTGACTCTACATTTTAATACATGAATAATAGTTGGTATTCTGAGAAAGTAAGAGAAACCCCTGGGCATTTATCAATAAAATTGATGCAGGGGAGAAGGTCTCTGCATAAGGGACAAGATAATCTTGTTTAGTTGTGTCCAAAGAAAAGGTACACAAAAAAGAAATCAACAACAAGTATGGCATTTGGGGGTTATAAAAAGTTTCCTAGGAGAGAGGATGGCTCTTCATTTGGTGATAAGTTTGAAAATCTGGAGGAAAATCCATTCTATGCCTTAAATGCAAAAGATAATAATGGTGGCCATGATGAAACCCTGACTGCTGAGGAATAGGAGGAAAGGTAATGGGATGAAATCATACTTAAAATAGATGACTTAAATGAAGATTAATCCAAAATGGCAAAGGCTCTCAAGAGACAACTAGATTGGATATTACAAAAACTAGGGTTACAAAGAGATACAATTCAAAGCCCTAGGTTAGAAGGGATAGAAGACAAAAGTAAAGGTGAGGGAGGTAGGCCAGCAACTCCTAAATATAGTCCCCCTCATATGAGAAGAATATAGAAGCTTTTTGTAACCTTTGATAACCCATTATTAAATGGAGGTAGAAGATGGAGGGATGTGCATAGGGATCAAAGTGAAGAAAGGCAGAGAAACAACCAGGATAATGGAGGAAGAAATGGAAATGGAGAAATGATGGAAGCTAGAATAACACAAATAGAGGTAACAATATAAATAATAATAGAGGAAGTAATAGGTATGGTAGCAACCAAAACAATGGAAATAATAGAGGTAACAATGACAATAATGGAAATGGTAATGGTGGAGATAGAAACAACAATAATTGTAATGGAGGTAATAATGGAAATAATGGCAATAATAATGGTGGTGGAAACAATAGGAACAATGATAATTATGGTAGAAATGGTGGATTCAACAGAGGAAATATGAACAATCAAAACAACAATCAGGGTGGCAGATGACCTATGATCATTGAAAGATATAGACAATTGGATTTCATTGGCATTGTTGGTTATCCAAACCAAATCACTAATGATTTAAGATCAACAATCCCCAAATTCTCAGGAAATGGAATTGATTCAACAAAACATGTAGTTAATGTAAAAAATATCATTGAAGAATTTGAGGTTCCTCATCAGGATGTATTCATGAATTTGTTTGTTCAATCTTTGACAGAAGATGCAAGAGAGTGTTATAGAAGCCTTCCTAATGGATGTATTGGCAGCTGGCAGGAATTTGTAACATTGTTTTTGGAGGAACTCCAAATGTTACAATAGAGACGAATAATCCATGATGGAGGGAACAATGTTTGTAGGTGGAAATTTGAAATTGGGAAATGGAGGGAACATCGAGGCTGGATCCTCTGGTTCTGAATCCACTGTAGCTCAAGGACAAGCAATCGATGATGAGAATGGGAGATAGGATGGGGACCCACAGCTACGGGACCCTCCTCCTGACCACAAAAAGTTGAAAGATTCCCAAGAATCGAGGCCCGAGGCAATGAAAGTTGACTCAGAGAATATCAAGGAGGGGCAAGTTTCCAAACTCTGGAGTAGTGTTTTTGCAAGGAAAGCATCTAGAAAATCGATTGGTAAATCATCTTTCCCCTTTGTGAAAGATATATTAGATAATAAAATGGGTAAACTTGCTATTGAGATTACTAATTTAGTTATCAATCATAGCATCTCTTTAATGGCTTTTTCTCTGGTGGGGAAGTTTTTTCTCAACCTAATATTGAGGATGTTAGGTCTTTTGTTAAGAGAAAATGGAGAATGAAAGGTCAGGTTGATGTCTCTACCCTACCTAGAGGCTTTTTTGTATTCTCATTCTCTTGTGGGGAAGATATGGAAGCTGCTTTAAGTGGTGGCCCCTAGATGTTTGGTAAATCTTCTTTATTTGTGAGAAAATGGTCTCCTAACATGGAACTCAATGACTCTTTCTTTGAAACTGCTCCGGTTTGGGTAAGGCTACCAGGGTTGCCATTGGAATACTGGGTGGACTTTTTCTCAGGAATCGCTAACTCCTTTGGGGAGCTTTTTGCGATAGATCCAATAACAACAGCTCGCAAGAGATTGGTTTATGTGCGTATCTGTGTCAACATTTCACGGAGTATGGACCTTCCTAGCACTATTGATATAAGCTCCAAACTTGGAATATGGGAACAATCAATAGAGTTCGAATCACTCCCCTTTGTGTGCTTTTCTTGCAAAAAAGCTGGTCACTGGGCTAAGGCTTGTCCCAGCAACCCTAAAAAACCTGTGATGACAAATATCCACAAACAAGTTTGGAAAGAAAAGAATAATAACAAAGAAGGTAACAAGTTAGAAGGAAAAAGCGGAAGCACTGTCTATATATCAGAACCATCAGAAGGAGATAGAATTGACCTTCCTAAGAATCCCCCTATGAAGGAGAATAAAAAGAATGAAATCAAGGAGTTTGAGATCAAAACAGTCAATACCTTTGAGGCTCTACAGACACAGGAGAAGGAGAATGAAATCAATGAAGAGACACTTGAAGATGGTGATATTGAGAATATCACTGACTCTCATCATGAGGTCTTTCAAGATTCTATATAAAAAAAAGATGAATTTGAAGAACATGAAATTAAACTTGGAAGGAGCAACAAGTTTGGATCACCTCAGGTAAATTTAAATGCGTTATTCTAGAATATTGGAGTTGATACGCCTACATCATCCCAGAAAAGAGGAGAACTATGGAGTAATATGCAAGATGAGCCTAGAGTGGAACAAGAAGAAAACATAACAGGAAATGGAAAGAAAATAAAAACTAAGAAGGTAGGAGGCCTTAATGGGGTGAAAACCAGAACCAGGTCCAAGGCTGATTTTGATGCTTCAAGATCCCCACCGGGACGTAAAACTATGAAATGGCATAGGGACCAGGAGAGTAAGCAAAGCATAGCTGATGGAAGGCAACAAACTATAAAGGAATCCTACCCTCAGGCTTCCAAATGAAGGTAATATCTTGGAATATCAGAGGCCTAAATGGTCTCAATAAATAGGATATATTACAGAACCTCATTCGAGATCAAAATCCAGATATTATCTTGGTACAGGAAACCAAAATGAGTAAAAAGAAAGTGGAGAAATTAAACTTCTTTAAAAATGGAGGAGTTTGTGGTAGTAGCTCGAATGGAGCATCTGGAGGGGTAGCAATTTTTTGGAACAAGAAAACCATCTCTGGAGAAATGATTGATGTAGATGGAAATATTTTATCCCTGGAAGTGAAAAGCATCTTTGATGGAAAGGAATTTGTTATTACTAATATCTATGCCCCTAACTCCAAATTTGCTAGAAGCAAATTCTGGGATAAAATTCAGCAAAAAAGATAATCTTTCCCTTTGAACATTTGGGTTGTGATGGGAGATTTCAATACTCCTCTGCAAGATATTGATAAATGTGGGGGTATTCATGCTCAACCAGATAGCAGATCTGACTTGATGGACTTTATTAATATCAATGCTCTCATTGATATGGATCTTAATGGGGCATCCTACACATGGTCTAACCAAAGGGATGGTGAAGATCTCATTCAGGTAAGACTTGATAGATCCCTTGTCACTAATGATTGGATTCTTTTTCATAGATGCTCCCTTTCTGTTATTAATAGAATTGGTTCAGACCATTATCCCATCTTTTTTGTTGCTGAGAATTTTAAGGATAATCAGAGCTTCCCTTTTTGGTTCGAAAAGATGTGGATTTCCCACCCTAATCTTGAAAAATCTATTGCTAATTGGTGGAATATTGATGTAAATGGAACTGCCATGTATAAAGTTGCCAAAGAACTTAAAAATATCAAAGTCAACATTAAGATATGGAACAAGAAGGTCTTTGGTGATATCTTTGATTCAAAGAAAAAGCTAAAGGAGGAGCTGGATTAGATCCAAAATTCAATACATAATGATGGCTATAAAAAGTATTCCAAAGCCATGGAAGATGATGTTCTAGTCAAACTTCACAACATTATTTCTAGGGAAGAAATCTATTGGAGGCAAAGATCCAGGGCGATTTGGCTGGAGGCTGGGGAGAGAAACACTAAATTTTTTCACATGACATGTTTAAAACATAAAGCATCGAATAAAATTCAAGACTTATTGTAGAGGACAAAACTCTTCTTAATAAGGAGGAAATCAGGGATCAAGCTGTCAGGTTCTTCAATAAGCTCCTCACTAGTAACAAGGACATTGATCATACCCACCAACACAATTTGGTTAATATCATTCCTAAGATCATTAATACTATTCAAAATAAGGTCCTATCTGCTATCCCATTTGTTGAAGAATTAAAAAATCTATCTTTTCACTTCAAGGGGATAAAGCTCCGGGTCCTGATGGTTTCCCTATGGTTTTCTTCCAGGAATTCTAGCATATTTTGGGAGAAGACACAGTTAATGCGGTCAAAGAATTTTTTGGATCTAGAAGAATCCTTAAGGAACTCAACTCCATGTTTATTTCCCTAATCCCTAAAGTTGCTGGGGTGGATTCTATGGGAAAATTTAAGCCAATAAGTCTATGTAACTCTTTCTATAAGATCATAGCCAAAGTTTTGACCACTAGAATTTTGGCTGTTCTCCCCTTCATCATCTCTGAGGAGTCAAAAGGTTTTGTTCCTGGTAGGCAAATTTTGGACTCTATCATTCTTGTGCATGAGAACATTCATTCCCTCAATTCTGCTAAAAAAGAAGGCTTCTTGATAAAGTTGGATCTGGTGAAGGCTTATGATAGAGTGGAGTGGCATGTTATTTTCAAAATCATGGAGGCTTTTGGATTTGATGAAAAGATAACCAAAATTATCAGAGAGCTGATCACCACTCCTATGTTCTCCATTCTGATGAATGGTTCTCCTACAAAATTCTTTAAAACATCAAGGGGGCTCAGACAAGGAGATCCCATATCTTCTCTTCTCTTCACCATTTTGGCTGAGAGCATGAGCAGATTGATTCACAATCTAAAATTGAGTAAAACCATCAAAGGTCTTCAACCTTCCTCTGCTAATGTTTTTTCCTCTCATCAATAGTTTGTTGATGATACCATCCTCATGGGATATTCTTCTGTTAGGGAGGCTGAGGTCTTCAAAACTGCTCTTAATTCCTATGCTTTGGCTACTGGTCAACAAGTCAATTGGGACAAATTGGCTATATATTTCATGAATACTTCGGTCATAAGACAACAGAAAATTGCTAAAATTATTGGTTGCAAGGTGGACATGCTCCCTTCCACCTATTTGGGTCTTCCCTTGGGTTTAACTCCCCCAAACTCCTTTTGGAATATGATTATTGATAAATTCAACAAAAAACTAGTTGGGTGGAAAGGTTCTATTTTATCTCAGGCTGGGAAATTGCAGCTCCTTCAAGCTACACTCTAGAACCTCCCTGTTTATGCCATCAATTTATTTGGTATCCTGGCTAAATTTCCTGAAGCATTGGAAAGAATCCAGAAGAGATTTTTATGGTCGGGAGTTGAAGAAAAAAAGAGGATCCTTGGTTGCTTGGGACAAAGTTTGTAGACCAAAGAACAATGGAGGGTTGGGGATTAAAGCTCTAAAAACCTTTAACAAATCTCTTCTAGCAAAACAATTATGGAGAGCTTATGATACCAAGAAAGATTGGAATCAATTATGGTTTGATAAATATATTCAGAATTAGCCTATCCAAGGGGTCCTTAACTCTAAAAAAATTCCTGTTGGATCCTTCATTTGGAATAGTATTATCAAATCCATAAAAGTTGCCAAAGCTGGAGCTGGATGGGTCCTTGGAAAAGGTGACAAAATAAGGTTTTGGGAGGAACCTTGGATGAAGAATGAAGCTCTTTATGATCAAGACAACACTCAAGTTATTGAGGAATGTAAAAGGAGGTTTGGGCTTATGGTGTGTGACTACTGGAAGGAGGACACATGGGTGAGGCTTGATGTTATACATTCTGGATTTTCCTTACTCCAGAAGGAGCTGCTATCCTTTTCCCCTAACAAAGACTATGATGATGTTTTTCTCTAGAAAAGTAATCCTAGAGGTGAATTTACAGTTGCTTCAGCCTACAAAAACACTTTTTCTTAGACCAGTAATCCCATTTGGAGTAAAGTTTCGAATAGCATTCTGATCCCTAAAGTCAATATTTTCTTTTGGATTGCTTCTCATAATAGTACCCTTACTCTTGAAAATTTGGTCCGAAGAGGTTTCAAATTCCCTAATAGATGCAAGCTATGCTAGAAAGAGGAAGAATCAGTTGATCATCTCTTTTTTCACTACTCCTTTACCTGGGAAATTTGGCGTAAAATGTGGGAGAAATGGAAAGTTAATTGGTTTATTAACAAGAGTATCAAGGATATTATCTGGAAATGGAATTTCCCCACCAAATGCCAACTTATCAAGAACCTTTGGTCCTTGACCCTCCCCATGATTTGCTGGGGCATTTGGAAAGAAAGAAATAACAGAATATTTAGGGAAGCTAAGTGTAACTCTCAGGTGGTTTTTGAAAAAATCTGTAGGGCTATAAAAGAGAACATCAATATTCCTCACAAGAATAATAAGCAATGGTTTGTTACTGATATGAATGATATGGAAAAAGATATCCTCACTGAATGGAACCTAATACATAAAGTTTGCAGATCTGACAATAAGAATAGGAGAGATAATATTGTTTGGCACTTTCTTGATCATGATTGGATAAAGGTGAATTTTGATGGGGCGACTAAGGGAAACCCTGGGAAGTCTGGTGGTGGAGGAGTTATTAGAAATGCTCAAGGAGTCTGCATTGCAGCTTTTTCTTCTCCTTTTGGGGTCCAAAATAATCATGTGGCCGAAGCTCTGGCCATGCTAAAAATCCTCCAGCTTGCTCAGGGATTCAAATTCTAAAAAATCTGGCTCGAAGGGGACTCCTTAAACATCATCCAAGCCCTCAAAGGTACAAGCTCTATTTCTTGGAATATTATTAACTTAGTTAAAAGTGCTAAATATTTGTTAAATAACTATGTTAGTATTAGAATAACTCATACTCTAAGAGAAGGCAATAAGGTAGCGGATCTCTTAGCTAATGAAGGGGTCAATTTAGAGAATGATGTTAAATATATTGGAGAAACTCATTGTAAAAGGGAGGTTAAAGAGCAATTATGTTTTGATCGTATCAATGGGTCAAATTAAACTCATGATTATATTTTGGGAATGAATTCCAAAGACAGATCTTGGGAGTGGATTAACTGTCAGTTAATGAGTGTTTTTTGGCACCATTTCCATGATTATATGCGTGAGGAAGTTTATAATAATAATAATTGCTGGGTTTGTGCGGCCATAAACATAAGTTTCAAAACAATGAAAGAGTCTCTGCACTGTAAATCCAGAAATTACAAGCATTTGGGGTTTCATCTATGGACTGTGAATTATAGCTGTGGGTATCTCTACTTGGAGCTCAAAATGGGGGGTAACTTAAACAGGAACGAGCCCCCAGGATGTGAAAACTGGAAGAGTGAACGAAAGGTTTGGAGAAGGCTTCACAGATACGACTTTACTGACTATATGGAAAAGATTCACGGAAGCAAAAATTCTGTGTCACATGGTTTTGCCAGAGGTTGGAGTAACAATAGAGTCACCTTGTTTGGGGAGATATGGCAAATTGATGAGAACCTGGTTGCAGAGGTCACGGGTCTTCAGAAGGAGGGTACTAAATTCTATAGAGACCAGAAGTATGTAGCTGAAGCATTCAAAAATTTCCCAAAATCAGAGGATGAGAAGGGCAAGCTTGTGAAGAAAGACAACATCTCCTACTACAATCTCCAGCAGGTAAAGCCCTTTTGGCAAATTTTTTTAAGGGTTTTAATGGAGTATCTCACTATTGATGGTAGATTTACAAAAATATATAATTATCACTTTGCAATTTTGAATCACTTCTGTCATGGGGCTAAAATATCCCTGCCTTTTTATTTAGCATCCTCTCTGAATGAGAGTCTTGCTAACTATGCTAAAAAGCCTAACTCTTACCCTATAGCCCATTAGGGGCTTATATTGCTCATTTATGAACATCTGAAGGACAAGGCTAGGGCTACCAAAGATGACCCCTTGATCACTAATGCTCATATCTCTGAGAGTTGCAAAGATTTTGATTCGGATGAGGATCAGCCTAATGCCCCTACCCACAAAAAAAGGAGAGTTGAAACAGAGCATGAGGAAACATAGGTGCATTGTGATGTGGAGGAGGAAAAGGGTAAGGATATTGAAACTGAAATGGAGTATGAAAAGGATGAGAACATTGGTGAAGAGGATGAAGGGGATAACTCTGAAAACCCTCACTTTAACCCTATGGGCTCAGATAGTAAGAATGTTGCTCTGAATTCTAAGGAGGATGATAATCCTAACTCTATGGGCACTAAATAGGATAGGGATTCTGCGAACACTATCTTGAATACCGCCTGTAATTGTACTTTGGAGTCCTTCAACTTCCAGAAATGGGTTGTCGAGAACATAACTAGTATGCAAAGTAAATAGAAGGATCTGGAAAACAAGATTAATAAGCTGATTAAGGACACAAACTCTGGGAAAAAGAATGATGAGATAGAAATTAGTGAAGCTGAGGAGGAAATCGAGATGGAGGATTGGCTGGAAAAAGACCCAATCAAAGGGGATTTGAAACACCTAGAGGATGTTATCAAAATTCTGAAAGAATAGGCTAAGGAGGATAAAGACAACATCAACATGGGTTGCCTGCACTGAGAAGGCTTTGAAAAGCTTCATGAACCATAGTCTCCAGGTCCTTAAAGTTTCATCACAGAACATGAATGCTTTGGTGGATCATTTGGAAAGGAAAAATTAGGATAAGAATCTGGTAATCATTGAAGATGTACCAACTTCCAGCTCCACCCACCAGATTCCCAGGCGTAGAACAAGGCAAAACACTACTGGGATGGAGACCAAAATGAAAGATAGCCAGCTAAGACAGGAAAGCAACGACCTAAGGGAAGCGGCCAAGGTGATGATGCTCTTGGTTCAGAATGTTGAGGAATTTATTAAAGTTTTCAATTAATCTATAATGCTGGGTTTGGGGCCAACTTCTTGTTGGCTTCTTGCTATCTTTTTCTTAGCTGTTGGTTTTTGTGCTGGTCTTTTGCAGCTATTTTGTTTCATCTCTTTCATGCTCATCTTTCATAATGTAATCGGGTTTTGGGTCCCTTAAAACCTATTTTTACTTAATCAAAAACATTGTTTTTGGAATAATTTGGAGATCACAATGATCCTTCATTTGCATCCCATAAATTGACAAGTATAAAGAAGAATCAAAATGAATCAATAGCTGAGTTTAATAAAAGATTTAATAAAGTATTAAATAGAATACCTAGAGATGTTAGACCTCTTGATTCATTTATGATTAACTTTTATTTGAGTGCCTTTGACAACAAAACCCATTATGAGATTTTGTCTCATAGACCTGATACTTTACAACAAGCATTCAAGACAACTGCTACCATTGAGAATAACAAGAAAGTTGCTGGGAAGGTTGCCAAGAGAGATGATATGAAGTTGTACGATACCAAGGTTCCCAAGAAAGATGAGCTTACTCAGATCATGGACATGCTTAAGGACCTAAAGGGTAAGCAAAATCCTAATGAAAAGCCACCATATAGAAACAATAAACAAATGAATTACAATAGACCGGGAGACTACATGATATGCCATATAACACAAACTGGAAGGATGGGAAGCCAGTGAAGCCTAATGTAAGCAAAGAAACTCCCGATCCATTGAAAAAGGCCACAAATTTTGTAGATGAATATCCATGGTGTAATGTTTGTAATTTACCTCATGTTGCTGAACAATGCATGATTGCCCAAGGTTTGATAGAGGAGGAAAATCATGATGAGTATTGTGAACCTACTATAAATGTACTTTCATTTGATCCATATTGGGGAAGGGATGAAGACTCATCTAAAGGGGAGCATTTTTTTTGATGTGCAACAAATGAGAGAAAACTAGTATTACAGTATATAACAGGTCTTTTCAGATGATGATGATGAAGACATTCAAACTTTGAGAAGATTGTTTCAGGATGATACAATGACTTCACTAAGTAACTTAATTGAGGAAGAAAAGAATGCCTTCACTATTGCAGTAGTAGAACAAGTTAAGAGCAATTATCAGCTGAGAAGTAGGGATGTAAATAATGAGCAGTGCAAACCAGCAAGTACATTTGCCAAAATTAAAATCCCAGATGGGAATAAAGACAACACTTTCAAAAGTAAGGATGCAAATACCAAAAAGGGAAAGGAAGCAATACCAGAATAGGTCAAGAAAGAAGAAATGCCAAAACTAATTAAGCCTGTGTAGAAAAAGCAAGTAAGCCCACTTCAAATAGTAATTCTTTCATGTCTTAGGCATTGTCTCAAGTAAAGATATCTATGCCCCTGCTAGAAGTAATGAAATTCCCAGACTACAAGAATGAGACGTTGAAAATTATATCCAATGTTGGAGAAGTAAGTAGGGAAGGTCTTAAATCAAAAGAAGATCCTCCTATGGTGTATCTTGGCATGTCTATTAACAAAAATCTCACTCAGGTACATCCTTTCTATTTAACATTGATGATAAACACAAAAATGCTAAAAAATTGCACGATAGATTCAGGAACAGTAGTAAATATCATGCCAGAGGACATCATGAAAGAATTAGGAATGCATGTTGATACACCTTATGGTAAATGCTATGCCATGGACAATAGGTCAATTCCTGGAGTAGGAATTATGAAGGATGTTGAGTTCAGATTCCCAGCTTTCCCAGACACTGCATACAAGACAAATATCAGAGTTGTACAAGTGCCTACGAACTATGGGATGTTGTTGTCTAGGCAATGGTCTAACTTGGTGGGTGGACATGTCCAGCTTGACTTGTCATATGCCACTATTCCAATAAAAGGAATAGAGGTGAGGATAAATAGAGAACTGAGATCTCCCTAACTCATAGAAGAAGTTGATCCTGATGAAATGACTTATTTTTGCCACTCAGATATGGACAACTTCGAGGTAAGTATTTCTAAACCTTTAAAAGTTGATAAAATTATAGAAATGGTTAAACAAAATGAAAATTTAATTTGGAAATTGTATTTTGATGGTGTCTGTAGTAAGGATGGAAATGAAGCAGGAGTTGTACTTATTTCACCTAATAGAAAATCTTTTAAATATTATTTCTTGTTACCTTTTGAGTGTACTAATAATATTGCTGAATATGAGGCCCTTTTATTAGGACTTAAAATAGAAAATAAACATGGCATTAAGTTACTAACAGTTTATGGTGATTCAGAATTAGCTGTTTCACAAATTAGAGACAAATTTGCTACAAAAAATGCAAAATTAAGAAGCTACATGAACGAGGTTTAGGATTACATTGAACTTTTTGATTCTTTCTCCATAAATTGGATTGAAAGGGCCAATAACATTTTGGCAGGCTTCATGGCTAACCTAGCGATCAAACATAATGATATCCCTTTTGATGATATTACCCAAGTAGAAATCAAGACCAGACCATCAGTCCTTGACAATATAAAGAGTTGGCAAGTATTTGATGATGACAGGGATTTGCTAAAGTTTTTATTTTGTGAGAATCAGTATGAGCTCTAGTTGATTGATTAGAATGGACTTGTGGAGGACAAGGATGGCAAGGGGACTGTACTTGGGCAAGAGCTGTTGCAGCTAAAAACAAATAAAATTCCAAAAGGATTGATAGAGCTTGAAAGAATGTTTGATGATAAAGATATAGCAAGTTTTAGACCTAATTTAGGAGGATGTGAGGATGTTGAAAAAATAAACTTGGGAAGTGAAAGCAATCCAAGAGAAGTATATAATGGAAAAAGGCTCACACCAAAAATTAGAACAATATTGATAAATCTACTAAGGAAATACATGCATGTCTTCACTTGGTGATATGATGACCTTAAAGCATACATGGAAGACTTGTTCCAGCATGAGATACCCTTGAAGCCCAATGCAAAGCCTTTTAGATAGAAGCAAAGGCCAATAAACCCCACTTTGGCTCCCAAGATGAAAGAAGAGCTGATGAAAATGAGAAATGCTAGTATTATTGAGCCCATAAGGCAGTCAACATGGGTGTCCAATTTGGTCCCAGTCAGGAAAAAATAATGGTGATATCAGATTATGTGTGGACTTTAGGAATTTGAATGTTGCATCTTTAAAAGACAATTATGCTTTACCTAACATGGAGGCTCTTTTGCAAAAAGTCACTAGAAATGAATTATTATCTATGATGGATGATTTCTCAAGATATAATCAAGTCAAAGTTAGGGAAGTAGAAAAGTTCAAAACTACTTTCACCACACCTTGGGGCACCTATGTCTATGGTAGGATGCCTTTTGGACTGACAAATGCATGAGCCACATTCTAGAGGGCTATGGATGTAGCCTTTGAGGGGCCGATTGATTATATTTTGGTAGTTTACCAGGATGATATGACTGCTTATTCTAAAAAGGCAGGAGACCATTGTAATGACCTAGAAAAAATCTTTATTAGAGCATTAGAATATGGCATATCTTTGAATCCCAAAAAGTATCATTTTGGAGTTACTAAAGGGAAATTGTTAGGTCATATTGTTTCAAAAGATGGTGTAAGAATAGATCCAGAAAGGATTGCTGCTATTGATAAGATTCAAATCCCTAAAACAGTTAAAGCAATTCAATCTTTTTTCGGTCAAATTAACTTGGTAAGGAGATTTGTATCAAATTTTTTTGAAATTGTAAAACCTATTGCTAAAATGTTAAAAAAGGGTGCTGAAATAAAGTGGACTAATGAAGCCATTGAAGCTTTTGTAAACATCAAAAGAGCCATCAAGGAAGCCCCTGTATTAAAGTCCCCTGATTTCTCCAAACCTTTCCAAGTGTTTTCATTTGCTTCATTCCATACTATTGCTGCTGTCATGTTACAAAACAATGATGAGGGCCATGAACAACCAGGGGCATTATTTAGCAAAACATTGCAAGCATCTGAGTTGAACTATGATTTGAATGAGAAACAAGCTTATGCTCTTGTGAAAGCAGTAAAAGCTCTCAGACCCTACTTGGTTGGTGCCACTATTATTGCATATGTACCAAATGCTGCTGTTAAAGACATCCAGATCCAAGAATTCAATATTGATATACAAATCACAAAGTTGGTGAGGGGTTAGGGTTTAGAAAAATTGATGGCAAAATCCAATTTTGAAGCAGCACATGTGAATCAAATAGAGTTGGAAGATGCACAAATGAGCATTGAGAGGTGCCCTTGGTATACAAATATTGTTTACTTCTTGAAATACATGGAGTGTCTAGATAGTTTAAATGATAGTTAAAAAATAACTTTAAAGCTTCAAACATCTATGTATGTATTAATTAATGGAGATTTATATTAGAAAATAGAGATAGTATTCACTTATTGTGCCTAGATGAGTGTCAAGCATTTGTTGTTTTAAAAGACTTACATGAAGGTGTATGTGGAGGCCATTTCTCAACAAAAACCACTGCTTATAAAATTATTAATGCCGGTTATTATTGGCCCCAAGTTTTCAAGGATTTTCATACTTATATAAGAAAAAGTGAACCTTTTAAAAAATTTTCAGGGAAGCTTAAGTATAATGCAGCTATTCCTCTTAGACCCATGCATACAGAAGAACCATTCCAGATGTGGGGTATTGACTTCATAGGGGAAATAACAAACAAATCTAGTGGTGGGCATAAATGGATTTTCGTGGCTACTGATTATTTTACTAAGTGGGTTGAAGCCATTCCCACAAGACAAGCTACAAGCAAAGTGGTGACAAAGTTTCTCTTGGAAAACATTCTGACTAGATTTGGATTACCTTAGAAGACTGTGGTAGACAATGGGATGTGTTTCAGATCCAAGGAGTTCTCTGATTTCTTTGAAAATTATGGCATTAATTTGTCCTATTCATCACCTTACCATCGCCAAGGAAATGGACAAGCAGAATCAAGCAATAAGAACTTGTTGAAGATTATTAAAAGGATGTTGGGTGGAAATAAAAGAGCTTGGGATTCAAAATTGATCTTAGCAATATGGGATGACAGAGTGACAGTCAAGAAGTCCACAAGATTTTCTCCATATGAGCTTGTATATGGAAAAGAAGCAAGATTACCCTTGAATAATTTGCTTCCAGTTTATAAATTTGTTACAGGGGAGTGTTCAGAAGAAGTAGACTTTATGGGGGATAGGTTGATGGTGTTGGCTGAGTTGGATGAGTGTAGAAAAGAGGCTTAGGAAAGAAACATTCAGAGGCAACATATGGTTAAGGATTTGCATGATAAAAAGGCTTGTGACAAAACATTTGAAGAAGAAGAATGGGTACTTAAATGGAATGTCGGAGACCAAGACAAAGGAAAACATAGAAATTTTGATGCACTTTGGCTAGGACCCTATATCATCTTGGAAAAAGGTGGAGAAAATTCATATTACTTGTAGGATACTGATGGCAAAGTGTTGTAATTTCTAGTCCATGCTCAATACCTTAAGCATTTCTTCTCTTGATAATTAGGGAGTATTTCTTGTATGATAGTGATATATTTTTCTTTTTGTTTTCTGTTATGTGTTTTTAATTTTCTAGTTTGGTCTGCTTTCCAAAGATAGCTGAGATCTTGCTATGTCCCTAAAAAGAACATACATCCCCAAAAAGAGCCACTACTAGCACATATTTTTTCAATTTTTTTTTGTGCTATATATGGAGGCTTTTGCATATACTTTTATCATAGGAGCACTTATTGCTATATTGTATGATGTAGGAGTTATGTTGTAGTGTCTTCATAAAAAGGCATCACTTGTGCATATCCAAGGGAAGTGTTTGAGTATGATGGCATTCTGGTTATCCTCATCTTCACAATTAGTCTCATTGCAAGAGTACTTTTTGGAAAATCAGCATAGAGCAGGGTTGTGAGCATGTTCAAAGAGGTAAATGGTGTGGTAGAAACCCTTCAGTATGATTATTAAAAGTTGCATCCATAAAGAGGGATTTCTTTTGCAAAAACTGCAAAATTTTGCTTATCGGCATAAGTCATCCCGAGGAGATTGCCTAAGGAGGAATGAGTATGTTGATTAGAGTAACTCATGCTGACGGTGTCTCTTGAAGTGTGAGTGACGGGAAAAGGTCCGACTAAGTGGAAATCCATCGGGGCAAGTTATGGCGATGATATGATAGGAGGTCGGAGTCATCGGGATAACATACACTATCGACAACGAGGAAAAAATGTCATCCCGATACCCGATGGGGTTATCAATGGAGCTCTTGCTGACAATGGATGGAATGATGTCTTCATAGCGGTGATATCGAGGTATTAGGAGGTCCCAATTTATGTTACCCCAATACCCGATACACTAAATGGAGAAGGCAAATCTATCAGAGAGACTCTCTTTGATAAAGTGATACCAAGCAAGAAATGGATTTAGATTGATCAGGATAACATACATTGTCAAGGAGATGCATTTTGGGTTATCCTGATGCCCGATGAGGAAGATGAGCTCGACACAAATGAAGTGACTACATTGGAAAAACCTATGCTGATAGACTAAAGCAACCTGATAAGGAGAGTAAGGTGTAAGAAGACTCATTGGGATAGCTTACGCTACCAGAGAAACATTTTTAAAGTTGTGCCGATGCTTGATGGGCAGAATGCCACAAAGGGCGGATTTATCGGGGAGACTATAACTATTGAAAGAAAGGGAAATAGGCTACTCCGATACCCGATGAAGCAATCGGTGAAAGTTACGCTGATCAAAAGAAAGTTAGATGTCATGGGACCATCGGATGAAGTGTTAAGTGATTTCATTTCGAAGGCCGATGGAGCGACTGGAGGAATAAACAAAAGAAGGTTTCATCAGAGAGACATACCCTGATGTAACATAAAGAAAAGATGACTAATAGAAAGGAAAGGTGGATCCATCAGGATAAGTCAAGCCTGGAGGAAAAAAGTGAAACAACCAGAACTAATTTTTATATTTTGTATCTAGTAGTTAAGCAGTTAGGTGTTTGGTTTTAGTCAAGTTTAGTTTAACAAGATGAAAGGGCATGTCCTTTCATTTGAATCCTTTGGCTCACATATATGTATCGAGTCATTTTTGTATTATAGAGGGACAATATCCTGCCGCTGGCTGGGCTATAAGTGTTATGTTTTTAGAAAAGTCTAATAGAAATGAGGAGTTTATTTTGTGCAAACTGAATGTATTGGAGTATTTGTAAGTGTATTTTTTGTGTACATTCTTTTTCCAGAAGTTAATATACAAGCTTTCATGCTTTTATCTTCAGATTGTTATGTGTAGTTTTGTGTTTGACGGAATCATATGTCTTCTTGATAAATCTTTTAGATTTACTGTGATGTGCCATCACATGATGTTGTATTGGATGTTAAATTGGGTTTTTCTTGTTCATGCAACACATAATGAAACTTTCATAGTGATGGTCTTATAATTGTATCTTGAGTTGATAGTGATTATTATCCACAAATTTATTCATTAATGGTCAGATAAGGCACTGGTCTGTTATTAATGTTTGCTGAATAGGTTTGTATGTATTAGGTCCTTATTAAAGAAACAAATCTTCTAATTTCTATCAGTACTACTCTTTTTCATAATGACTTAAAGTCCTAACAATAATATTTTACATATCATAACTATATTGATACTTATGTTATCAGTTCTAAAGGTATTAAATAAAACACACTTTTGTTAGCATAATTGTAGGAAAACCTTTTTCCATCCCCGCAATTGCTAACTCCCATAGTTTAAATTCACTTAAAATAAACCTCTTTTATGCTTGAGAGTGTAAGGTACACCCACTTGGGTTTAGTGGAGCCTAAAGTGAGGAGGGATTTGGTCTTCGACCATCCCTGTTCGTTGGCCAAGGCTAATTGGATTAAACAGAGGATTAGGCAAGTCTTTGGTTTTGCAATTTGTGGTTTTGGGCACCAACACAATGGAAGCCATGATGCACAATAGGGAGTTTCACATTGTTTAATTCAATTCCATTTTGCATCTATTTCATTGGTTTTATGTTTGAATTTCTTAGATAGTTAAGGAATTCATGATTTTCCTTATTTCCTATTTAGCAATGATGAATTTGAGCGTAACACACCAATCATAGAGTAAAAAAAGAAGAAAAAGACAAATAGCATTTACATAGTTCATCTCAATAGAAGGAAAAATATTACTTTCCTCGAGACAATAAGGTCTATTATATCAAGAAGTATCGATACTAAAAAGATATCGAAAATCCTTGATCATCGTGAACCCTTATATCTTCTACAATCCACATGATGAGAACATGATCAAGGTTCTTTTGTGCCTAGCCATGAAGTGTAAGCTCCCTTAATGCTCTTCCAATAAAGATCTCTCAACCTTACATGAGTACTTAGTAATTTAGAACTAGTGGGTGGGACAAAATCTAGTGCAACATGATTTATAACATATATTTTAGATAAAAAGAATTCTATGTCCTACTATCACGGGATGATAGAGAGTAAGAAATGAAAATTATCATTTAGTACAAACAATGATTAGACATTTTTTGGCCAAAGTAACTTTTTTTTCAACTATCAAAATATGGATTTAGACTAGAAATCCACCCCTTCTGATTATGATTAGTCTAAGTCTACCCAATTAATTCCATATATTTAAATTGACAAAGATCCACAAAAATTATAAATATTCTATTATGATAAGGTAAATATTAACTACGAAATTATCTTCATTAATTGAAAAAAAGGAAAATCCATTTCCTTCTTTTTTCTTTAAATACAACTATGACTATTTGAGTTTGGTCTTCTTTACTTATAAAAAGGTTTGAATCATATAACAAATTTAAAATAAATCTATTGATCAACTAATTAAATATATCTAAAACAATACATTAATACACCATTTCTATCAGTTAAAAGAAGGATTCAAGAAAGAAAAAGCTTCAAGCTTTGGAATATATTTGAATAAAAAAATGAACGATTTCATAAGTGTCACTTATAGAATCATAACTTGTTTTAATGCATTCAATAAGATTATTGCAAACATAATTGACATCCTAAATCTAACAAAAGATTGTATGATCTTCATATTATGCTAAATAAATAAATAAAATTCATTAATAATTTTTTTCACTGTATTATTCACTCCAACCCAATAAAATAGGGCATTCAAATAGCATATTTTAATAATTCTAGAAAACATCAACTAATCTAAATATGCATACTACTACAACAGTATAAAATCATACCAACTTTCCTAATAGCACAAGCATAAATAACTTTAAGCCCAAGAAAACATTAAACTAGACTATAAACCATTAATAATAATTCATATAAATATAAAAAAAAATAATAAATCCCTGCTAATGGTAAAAATCTCTATTCATTATACGTACCTATATGTTACTAAGAGAATCACTATTATTGTTGTCATAGGGATTTTCACCTAGGAGCTAAGCGTGATGCTCTAGGTTGTGGGTACCCTATGACAAAAGTAGACCACTAGAGAGCGCTGATTCCCTTTCAAATTTCCTACAACTATTGATTTTTTATCTGGAAAAGCGATAGAGGATTCTTTGAAAATGATAAAAAAAATACACTAACTTGAGGTGATGCATCAAGATGTTTTGTTTTTTAGATTTTGAAAATGACTTCAATTTCACCTACAATTTACTTATGTAGATCCTTCTTTTCTCACAACCTAGTTTATATTATGTTGATCATAAACATTTCATGTGGAGTTTTTGACTCTTTTTAATTTGCATGAAGGTAAATGATATTACACAGTTACAATTGATTGAAAAAGAAAGAAAACACAACACATAACCTGACCAAAGCATAACATTGCTTGCTAAACATTATGCATATGAAAGGGTAAACATAGGACTTAGATAAAATTGTAATGTTCTCTCAAAGATTTCATACAACCACAATGAAAGAACAAGAACATAAGAAGGAACAACAAATCTTCATTAATTTTCCAAAAGAGGCTGATTACAATATACATAAACAACTCTGATTTTCATGTATAGGTCACAAGATATAACACAACTAAGTACATACAAAAATTAGAGAAGAACTCAATTAATTTGAGTTACAAGACAATTCTTTGTTGTACATACAGGAAAAAAGAAAGAACTAACTGTACAAATGAATGAGAATGCCTTTTTATTGAGGGTGTTCCTACAATTTGAATTTTGAGAACCCTGGCTATCTTTGACTTGTTTATTGATTGCTCCTTCCTCAAAATCAGGTGCTAACTGATTGAAAATTTGAAATTGGACATCCCTTGAAAAAGGGGCTGGAACTAGAGTTTATTTGTTGATAATTGCCTCAAAAGTCCCCTTGGATGATGACTAATCCTTGGGGCCCTCAAATCAAGGGTAGACCATTGTTTATGTGTCAAAATATCCCCCAAAATGTGGGATTTTGCCTTTGGACGACCCCATTTTTTAATTTGAATCTCCAAGCTTACATTGATGAGTATTTTGAATTTGAAATTCAAATGTTGCTTTATGACTAGAATTTGAAGACTGAAACTAATTTAAACACTGCTTCCTCTTAGATAAATATGAAGTCTATATTATAATTGATTTGAGACTCTCAATCACTTTTCACAACCATGATTATTTCCCTTCAGACTTTGTGAGCATGGGTGATTTTGGAACTCTTGACATTATTTAGATTATTGTCTACTAACAATACCGCTTTTTGGAATATGACTTCATTGGGAGCCCTGTTACAAGTTCTTTGGACTTACCCTAGGTATTTATTGCAGCTTTTAGATCTGAAAACCTTTTCCTTAGGTTGTATGATGAGTTCTCCTAACTCTTTGATTCTATATGTTGGCTATGTGATGTCATGAGTTGACTCCATTCAGTCTTCATTCACTGTTCTTTTACCCTTTGCTACAATTATTGATGCTATTGACTAGCATATTCATGGTTATTGTTATCGATGGAGATAAGGCTGACAACTAAGGTGGGGGGGGTGAATCAGTTGTCACAAAATCTCACACTAATTAAAATTACTCTCAGATATGATAATTAAACATAAAAGCATAAATCAACAACACACATAACACCAAGATTTTTATACATGAAAACCCTATAAGGGGAAAAACCATGGTGGGGATACACCCACATATAGGTATACTCTGTTAGAAGTATTACAATGGGGAATGCAATTACATTCAAGCTCACTACCTAGAACTCACTACTCAAAATAAAAAAAGGCTTACCACCTAGGGAAGATTCACTGCCTATACAAACAATCACATATCACTTTCAGAAATCATGAACTAAGAAATAACATCTCCTTAATGCTTGGTTCAGTTCCATTGAAGCAAAAAACATCTTTCTTATTCACAATTCTTCTCTCCCTTCAATAGATCTATACATACACATACTCATCCACATACCACACTTGAATACAAATTTATTATAATTTTATACATGACATCGATCTTTTAGAAATTATCAAGGTTGGATCAAAACTCACCATCTAATTACAAAAATATGACCACACTCAATACAATATCACATGTGTACCAATAAATGTCGGTCAAAACATATCACAGACCCAAATCTTTCGCCTCGAACATATTACACCTCCAAGAATTATGCCTCGAACATCCACAATATGTTACAAGCATCTGGCCGACCAAGAACATGAAGAAAAACATCACTTAAGAGATCAAAGATCAATGGATAACACCAACACAAAAGGAACACAATCTAGAGACATCCACAAGCATCATGAATTACCATAGCAAGATCCGCACCAACACAAATTACTAGAATCACCAACATCATCATACCAAACCTCAGGAACACTAACTGCAATGACTTCCAACCTTAAAAAATGACTTGCGGACCTCCAAACCATGAACCACTTGAATTGAGGTCACACACGACTGTCCCAAACATACCTCCAAATCTACAAAACAAGATATTACAATGCAGAGCAATGTAGATCAAAGTACTATCACTCTGTCACCACTGAACAACTAAAAAAACCAACCACAACACATATACCCATAACTCAATCAAATCTCCATGTGAAACTCTAAAACTTGAACTAAATCAGCTATATACAACCTTATACAAACCCTTTAATCCGCAAAATCTGATCTTCATCATACTTACTACACTGAACAAACTAACTCATCGAACTTCATTGCATCACTATCTCAAATAGAGAAATATATTGACATCAATGACAACACATCTCTCAAATATCTTTCAAGCACATATTTACAACATTCTTCCAACATTCTCCCCCTTTGGCATTGATAACAACATATGATGTGAAAAAAATGACACAATCAATGACAAAGAATCAACAACTCCCCCTTAGACCTTGCACACTATTCTTATCCTTTTTTTTAATATCTTCATAGTTTTTCACACGACTCTCTCCCCCTTTGACATCAAAGGAAAAGGCACATATTTACAATTAAACCATAAGTCCGACTCACAAAACTGACTACTCCCCCTGAGTAGCAGCCACCAATCATCAATCTAGATCACAAGATATGACTGTAAAATGAACGAGATTGATGCATACTAGTGCATCTTAATTCTGATTAGGAGGGATAATCACCCCTAACTTCCCTCTTAGATACTCAAAAGTATCTTTAGGAAAATACTTCATGAAGATGTCTGCAATATATTCCTTAGTAGAAACATACTCTAATCCAACTTCCTTCTCATTTACCTTTTCTCTCAATAAGTGAAACTTGGTGGATATATGTTTAATATTTGAATGCAACACCAGATTCTTAGAAATGTTAATTGCAATTGAATTGTCATAGTAGATAGAAATAGGCTCATCATACACTACTTTGATATCTTTTAACATTTACTTCATACATACCAGCTGAGTACAATTTTTTGTTGTAGCAATATACTCTGCCTTTGCAGTAGATAGAGATATAGAATTCTATTTTTTGCCAACCATGAAACCAATATTTTTCCTAGGAAAAATGCACCACCACTAGTACTCTTCCTATCATCCACATCTCCTTCCCCATTAGTATCAGTAAAAGAACTCAAAGTAAAATCATCATCTTTTTGATACCAAAGACCAAAATCAACTATTCCTTTCAAATATTTGAAAATTCTTTTGACAACTACAACATGAGATTCCTTAGGATTAACTTGAAATCTAGCAACAAGACAAACTACATTCATGATATCAAGTCTGGTCTAAGTTAAATAGAGAAATACACCAATCATAGATCTATATCTACTTTGATTTTCCTTAGGGAAATCATCATCTTTAGTCAACTTACATTCGGTCACCATAGGAGTACCAACCGACTTTGAATCTTCCATACCAAACTTCTTCATAAACTCTTATATACTTGGACTGAGATATAAAGATTCCTTTTTCTGACTGTGTGATTTGCAAACCCAAAAATAATTTCATCTCTCCTATCATAAACATTTCAAATTCATTCTGCATTTTATTAGCAAATTTTTTGCACAAACTATCATTCCCTCCAAAGATATCATTATCATCAAAAAGTTAAACAATCAAAATGTTATCATGATCAATCTTGAAGTACAAATTACTATCAACAGTACCTTTGTTAAATTCTAGCTTCAACAAATACTTATCCAATCTTGTGTACCATGCTCTTGGGGCTTGCTTCAGTCCATACAAAGCTTTCTTCAACCAGAAAACCATATCTCCTTGATCAAAAAATTAAAATCCATCCGGTTGCTCAATGTACACCTCTTCTTCCAATTCACCATTTAGGAATGCCGACTTAACATCCATTTGATAGACTTTGAAATCCCTATAAGCAACAAACACAAGAAACAATCTTACAACTTCAATCCTTGCCACAGGGGCAAAGATTTTTTCAAAATAAATTCCTTCCATTTGTGAATATCCTTTACAAACAAGTCTTTCTTTGTTTCTAACAACTTCAACTTGCTCATTCCATTTTGTTGGCGTAAATAATTATTCATCTTGGATATTATTACACTTACTTAAGTTTACTTAGGAAATGCATTTCATAGTAGTTTGGGTATGAGACACTTGGGTGTTTGTGCCATATTGGGATAGTGTGTGTAGGAAAATTTTCACCTTTTATGGTGTGATCTTGTTGTTACACTCCACATTCAGTGGGTTATCCACCTCATGTGGACTATTATATTATTTATCCTACCTACCCACACCTATTTCCTACCTACCCTTGTTTCTTATTGAGCCACATGTCATGTTTGTGTGCTCACATATCCATATAGCCTTGCCTATATAAATAGGCTTATATTCATTGTATGTAATGCTTAGTGATCCAGTTGATCATATTTTTCATCTTGATAGAATACAATTTATTTCTATCATCTATTTGGTTCTCTCTTATTTGTGCTTTCCATTGCCTCTTGATCTTGACAAAATCTCACATGGTATTAGAGCCATTAGAGTGTCATTGGTTTGCCAATTGAGAGAAATTTGATGCTATTTGGGGTTTGCATTTTGGAATTTTTGATTGCAAGTTATTATTGAAGCCTGATGGATCAAATCTAAGGTTGCCATTGGATTGAGGAGGTCCAAGAAAGTCAGTTTTGCCTTTTGTTTCATCCAAATTGGACTTCGGAGGCCAAATCTAGAGGCATTTGAAGTTTGAAGCGGTGATGAAAATTTTCCAAAAATTATAATTTTGCAGGCGATTTTCAAATAGCGATATCTCACTCATCCAAAATCCTTTTTTCGAGCAAGTTTTTTTGTTTTGGGGTAGAATTTTGTGATCTGTACAATGGTGTAGGATTTTTCTGTTTCTTGGATACAGGATTTTTGGAAATCATGAAATCCCAATTTTTACAACTTTGGAGGCTTCATTTGGGCTCATATGGACTCCTTTTCAGGTGCCATTTTTTTTGAAAGTGCATATTTTTTCATCTACTTTCATAATCTACCATTTGTTTGCAGTAATTTTAAGTAGAAATTGTACTTTCATTATTTGGCCATTTTTGGCATATTTGGTACTTGCATTTTGCTTGGATCTTAGTTTAGATCACTAGCAGTATTTGTTGAAGTCTCTTAGATCTCATTTTGAGAAGTTGTAAATTGAAATTAGAAGTCCACTTACCCTTGTTTTGCAATTGGCCTATTGTACATGCACTACATATAAAGTGCCAAAATCATCATTTTTTGGGGGTACTTTGATTGAGTTAACTTGGAGGGGTGTCTCTTGTGCTTTTGTGCTCTTGTGTTCCTTCCTTTTTGCTACTATGGGTTTTTCTAATTTTTGTCTCTTAACTCCTCATAATTATGCTACTTGGAAAATTGATGCATGGAGTAAACTTATGGAAAAAGGACTAACTCATTACATTGATGGAACTATTGTTGCTCTCGCTGATCCTAAGGTTGATCCAGTTGGTCACTTGGATTGGCTCACTAAAAATATCATGGAAATTAGTACCTTAAGAAAGTATGTATCAAAGGATCTCATTTTTCATATTGAGAAGTGTACTCTAATCAAGGATGCTTGGCAAAAGTTTCATGACTTGTATGGTCAAGTTGATGAGATTAGGGGATATCATATTGATAGTGATCTCACCATGTTAGATCCCAAGAACTTTGATACTATACAAGATTATGTCACTAAGGAAAATGAGTTGAGGGCACAACTCAAAGATTGTGGCATTGATAAGAAGGATACTCAATTGATATTCAACTTGATAGGCAAGCTTCCACAAGAATATGTAGCATTTGTTTCTAGTTTCCAAACCCATAGGATGACAATGGGTTCAAGCTACACAATACCTACATTTGATGCTTTCAATGAAATATTGATATGGAACAAACTAAGTTGATAAGCATGGGCATTCTTAAAGCTTCTAAGTCTCAAGAATTAGTGGCAAATCAAGGGAACAAAGGAAATCAAGGAAAGGACAACTCAAACAAGAAGAAATGACAATCAAAGCCTAAGGACAAAGCATCATCCTCTCCACAACAAGGAGATACATCCTCTTCCAAGAGGGATAATTCACCAAAGAGGGAGAGACCTACTTGTGCCTATTGTAAAAAGTTTGGTCATGAGGAGCATCATTGCCATTCTAAGAAGATTCATGAGCTCACACATATCATCAAAAAGCATAACATTGATTTGCCTAATGTCTACAAGAAGGATGATTCATCAACTTCCACTTCCTCACATTCAAAAGGAAAATGGCAAGTATTCATGGCTTCTACAAGTGGGAAGACTCACTCTTTTGGAACAAGAAAAGGAAAATTTCTATGTGCTACTATTAGTCATGATTCAGAAAGATGGCTTCTAGATTCAGGGGCTTCTCATCACATGCCATCTTCACAGTCTATGTTGTCTACATTTGAGCCTTGCACCATGCCAAAGATTTTGATGGGAAGTCATACATACATGGATGTGATTGGGAAAGGATCTATTGACACTGGGGATAACTCCTTCAATGATATGCTGTGTGTACCCCACTTGACAAACAATGTCCTTTCTATCTATCAAATCACACATGGCGCAACTAAGAGAGTTGTGGATTTCACACCTGAGTTAGTTTTCATTTGAGACTTGGAGACTAGAGATATCATTGTGACTGGGGTGGTTGATCATGCATCTTGGTTATACTCCTTTTCAGATTTTGTTGATGATGATGATGATTTCACATTTGATGATTCTACACATGATGATCACACTTCTTGTGATGGTTCAGTTTTTGAGGAGAACTTTGGGCACTTGAACATGGGGATTCTCACATGTGACCCCATTCTTAAGCCTTGTATTTCATCTCCTCATATTGATATCACATCACCTATTGCACCTGATGATGCAGATAGTGCCATAGTTTTGCCTTCATGTGATTCAATGCAGCAGGATATTCATTGTCTTCCAGCTTCAGATTCATGGGATGATTACTTGACAGACATTGCAGGTTTATTTATGGAATCCTACATTGCAGATTTGGGAGACATCATTGATGACATTCATCTTCTCTTTTATGAAGGTGATCCTTCTTCGATTGTTGCGAGGGAACACTCTGACCCTCTTGTTCATTTTCTACATGATCATTCTTTTGAGGTTGACATGATTGTGGATACTTATGAACAACAATTGGAGGAGGTCTCTTTATGTTTTGAGGAGACATGTGAGTCTTTGGGACATGTTCTACATCCATCTCCACTAGATCTTGGAGTGCCTTTTTCAGCAGTGTGGCACAGTTTACCACCTTTGGAGGGGGTATCTTTCAGCATCGAGATGGGGACACTTGAGCAGTTTTCAGAGATTCCTTTCATCATGAGTTTTATTCATACATCTTCCCTTCATGATTGGGGAGACTTCATGGATACACCTTTGGTTTTATTTCTTCCTAAGGGGAGGAATATTGTTGGACGTTCGTGGAGTAGTTTCTTCATACATTGAGCTTCTATCATTGGTGTAGATTCCACATTAAGGGGGGGCTTCCTAGCTTCTCTTCTTCTCTCATATGGGGGGAACTTTTTCCTCACATGGGGTTTTGTCCTTCACATACTTCGATGAGAGTTCTTTGTATCTAGTTTTCATCTCTCTATTGGGGGAGGGTTTTTTCCCATTGGGTTTTTCTCTCTTTCCCCGCTTTGTGAGAGATTTCATTGCATTGGTTTTCATGCATTTGCATTTGTACATGGGTACCTAACATGGCCTAGTAGCCGGGACCCATCTTGCATTGCTTAGTTGCATTATAGACTTAAGTGCATTCCCCTAAGTTGCACTTAAGGGGGGGTGTTGGTGTAAATAATTATTCATCTTGGATATTATTACACTTACTTAAGTTTACTTAGAAAATGCATTTCATAGTAGTTTGGGTATGAGACACTTAGGTGTTTGTGCCACATTGGGATAGTATGTGTAGGAGAATTTCCACCTTTTATGGTGTGATCTTGTTGTTACACTCCACATTCAGTGGGTGATCCACCTCATGTGGACTATTATATTATTTCTCCTACCTACCCACACCTATTTCCTATCTACCCTTGTTTTTTATTGAGCCACATGTCATGTTTGTGTGCTCACATATCCATATAGCCTTGCTTATATAAGTGTGGCTTATTTCCAACACCAACACCCCCCATTAAGCCACACCTCTCATGTGCTTGGGGATCCTTGCTTGGACCTGGCTCTGATACCATGTTGAGACATGGACCAGCTAGGACTCAAACCTAGGACCTTCCATATGCTGTTGGAGTGCTCTACCACTGAGCTACTGGCCCCTCTTGGACCAGTCCATCATCTGTTTGGGTGTGGCTTATTTCCAACACCAACATCCCCCCTTAAGCCACACCTCTCGTGTGCTTGGTGCTCCTAGTCTACTACCATGTTGAGACATGGACCAGCCAGGACTCAAACCTAGGACCTTCCATACACTGCTGGAGTGCTCTACCACTGAGCTACTGGCCCTTCTTGGACCAGTCTATCATCGGTCAGGGTGTGGCTTATTTCCAACACCAACACCCCACTTAAGCCACACCTCTTGTGTGCTTGGGGCTCCTAGCCTAGACCTAGCTCTCATACCATGTTGAGACATGGACCAACTAGGACTCAAACCTAGGACCTTCCATATGCTACTGGAGTGCTCTACCACTGAGCTACTGGCCCATCTTAGACCAGTCCATCGTCGGTCCAGGTGTGGCTTATTTCCAACACCAACACATTTGTTCTGGAAGACCCATTTGGTTCTAATTACGTTTTTGTCCTTAGGTCTGAGAATAGGATCCCATGTATTATTCTTTTCAATTTGCATCAATTCTTCTTCCATTGGTTTTACCTAATGTTCATCATTACATGCTTCATTTAAATACTTATATTTAATCTTTGAAATCAAGCAATACTCAATTTGATCTTAAAAAAATCTTCTTCTTGTTTGAACACCTTTATTTATATCTCCTTTGATCTGATTTTTAGAATGGTTCAACCTTACATACTTGGGAGTCTTAGGATTTTCTTGAATTTTAGACTCTTGTGTTCTTTCTTTAGCACTTTCACTAGTTCAGGTTCTCCTTGAGGCAATGGATTCTCTAGAATGATTTGGACTTAATTCTAGGTTTGAGGTTGCTTCCCATTGTTTGTATTGTCACTTTGATCATCTGATGAAAGATTTGGATTATCTCTCATTTCTTTCATCAACAGAGACATTTTCACTCTCAACTATCTTCCTCAGTCTCTTATTATAGCACCAGTAGGCCTTTCTTTTGGTAGAATAAACAAGAAATATTCCTTCCACATCTAGCATCAAACTTTACCAGATCTTCATCCTTCTTGATATAACATTTAATTCCAAAATTTTTGAAATATTTAATAGTAGGAGCATGACCAAACCATAATTCATAAGGAGTCTTACTAGTATCACCTCTGATATGCACCCGGTTAAGAGTGTAAACAAGAATACTTATAGCTTCTCTCCAATAGACATGCATAACATTTCCCTCCAACATCATTGTCCTAACAATTTCTTGAATGGTTTTTTTCTTTCTTTCCACAACTCTATTTTGTTGAGGGATTTTTAGAGTAGACAACTGTCTTATTATCCCATGTTCTTCAA
Source organism: Cryptomeria japonica (assembly GCF_030272615.1). Taxonomy (NCBI): domain Eukaryota; kingdom Viridiplantae; phylum Streptophyta; class Pinopsida; order Cupressales; family Cupressaceae; genus Cryptomeria; species Cryptomeria japonica. The sequence goes on from NC_081412.1 coordinate 283,695,462, forward strand.
AAAATGCATTGAACTCACCGCAGTGAATTCACCACCTCTATTAGATCTCAGACACTTTAGTTTTAAACCTGTCTTTGTCTCAACCATAGCCTTGAAAATCTTGAACTTGTCTAGAGCCTCATACTTCTCCCTTAAGAAAGTAACCCACATCATCCTAGAAATAATCATCAATTAGCAACATAAAATATTTTTCTCCCTACAAACTTATGACTCTAGAAGGACCACACAAATTAGTATGCACAATATCCAATAATCCACTTGAACAATGCTTCTTGCTCCTAAAAGTAACTCTAGTTTGTTTCCCTAACTGACATTCCTTGCACATAGTGTTAGCAGGTTTCATCAACCTAGGAAGATCTCTCACAACCTAAGTAGAACATGTAATACCATAAAATTGGTCATCTAAACCATGGGCCCCTGATCTCGACAACATCACCAAGGTCCTAACCAAAGGCAATGAAGTCAATCTTGAGCACATTAATTAATTCTTTAATCATCAAATATTGCATGGCAAGTCAATTACTCAATATTAATTAAATATTTATTTAATTAATTGAATCATTCCAAGAATATCATTTTTAATCAATAATCCTATTTAATTTATTAAATATCCTAGCATATTTAATTAATTAATAAATTTGCCATGTAATCATGCAAAAAAAGAATTAATTTATTACAAAAGAGGAATTAATCACAAAGCAAGAGTTAAATTGAAAATAGAATAAAAGAATTGAGAGAGAAATCAAAATCGAGATATTATTTCTTTTTCTAAATTGAGAACTTGAAATTAGAAAAAACAATTAATTGAATTATTAATCATTCTCTAAAATTAGAACTCAAAGCTTTTGAGAAAAAGAAGTTCAGTTGCATTAAAAAGACTCGTTTCTTGAATAAATCAAAGAATTATCTATTTTTTATCACAAATGCATGGAATTAATTATTCTGATTTCGAATGCAACTTGAACTTCTTATCTGAATGCATTTCAATTAAACTATAATTGGAATCTATCTCAAAGTTAATTGAACCCGATTTCTCAATTATTTCAATTAATTCTAAATCGTGCTTTTTCTTGATCTCTCTTGTGAATTATCTATAAATTCAACCTTCAGCTCTCATCAAATCATCCCAGAGATATTTGAGAAACACCTTGGAGATTATTATTATGCTGATTTTTCTCTGGAGTCATTGAAGATCTTGTGCTTGTTTTTTTGAGATTATTGCATCTTAGTTTACCTTTTTGCATATTTAGTTTAATCCATCATTGCTTGAATTCATTATTGCTTGAACCCATATTGCTTGAATTCTGATTTCTTGAATTATTCATCCATCTTGCATCCATATAGTTTAATATCATATAGATTAAATCCTTCATCTTGGTGTAGTCTATTCAATGGCATTTCTTATAAAAGTCTGAGAGAAATCTTATACTCACATCTTTTAGAAGGCAATTAGTCGCTTTGTTATGGTTTATTATTTATTGATTATTGATTTACTAACCATACATGTAATGACTTAATTGAAGTGTTGTGTCTACAACTATATGTTACCAAAATTCATATGACACATTCTTCTATTCCACAAGTAGCTTTCATCAACCTAAGCAATCAAACACCTTTTACCAACACTATTTAAATGAAAGATATTAGCTTTAGTCTTTATACCTGATGTATTCTCAATTCTGGAACTACCCAAGATTCTACACTTGCCATTTTTGAATTGAAGATCATATCCCTTGTCAACCATCTTTCCAACACTTAAAAGATTATGCTTTAGACCTTCTACATACAAGACATCATTAGTATTATGCTTACCATCAAAAGAAAGAGATCCTCTATTGCAGATTATATCAGCTTTATCATCACCAAACTTCAAAAAACCACCTTCATACTTTTCCAAACTCACAAACTTACTCTTATCGCCTATCATATGGTGAGAACATCCATTGTCAATCACCCATTCATCTTTCTCTTCAACTTGTGTAGCCAAAGATCTTTTCACATTCATGTAAATAACAGAGTCAATAGGCAATGGATCATCTTCCTTGATAGAAAGAAACACCCATTCATTATCACTTGTACCTCTATTAATAGATTCACCATCTATCACAGCTTCATCAGCAACATAACAACATCTCTTCTGAAATCCGAGTCTATTAGGTTTTGACTTAGGAACTCTTTCCGGACACCTTGAGGAAAAATGACCTATCTTATTGCAAGAGAAATATTTAAGAGGCAATTTTCCTTCATACTTACCAAGACCTTTGGGTAATCTCTTGGCAATAAGGGCTTCAAGATCCTCAAGCTCTCACTATTCATCTTCAATTTCGTTCCTCTCCTTCTCATATGTAGACATCCCCCTTGAATAACTTTCTTCTAGATCATATCTCTAGTTATCCTTTTTGGAAATAATAGCCTTGAGTGTAGATTCTACCTTAGGAAGAGAATCACCAAAGTCACTCATCTCAAAGGCTGAAAGCTTACCAATCAACATGTCCTTGGTTACATTTGTCACAGTGCTGATCTCGTCAGTAACAACAAATTTATGCTTGTAGGATGCGAGTAAAGATCTGAGCACTTTAGCAATAATATTTGATTCTTCCAACTCACCGACACATCTGATATTGCACACAAGTTCATTCACCTTCTGCATGTAAGAAGTGATGTTCTCATCTTTTCTCATCCTCGACATCTCATATTTTCCCTTTAGGCTCTGCAACTTGGCAATCTTCACATAACTATCACCTTCATACAAGGTTTTCAACTTCTTTCAAATCTCATGACCAGTTTGCAATTCCATAACATTTGTCATCTTAGAGTCAGTTAGAACACTCAACAATGCTTCATTCACTCTAATATTGTATTCAACACTTTTGATCTCAGCTGGAGTTTTAGGACCATTCATAGGAATGGTATACTTTCTTTTAGTAATATCCCAATAAGGTTCACCAATGCATCTTAGATCACATTCCATGAGATTATTCCAAAGAGAGTAGTTGTTACCATCAATTCTCAGGCTGTCCTTCTTGTAACTTGCCATCCTGTATCACCTCAAGTGATTAAGTTTCTTTGAAGGAACTTTTTTTGATACCAAAAGATGGAAATAGGGTAGACAAATGAGAGGGGGGGGGGTGAATTAGTTGTCACAAAAACTCACACTACTTAAAGTTATTCTCAGATTTGATAATTAAACATGAAAGCATAAATCAACAACACATCATAAACACACATAACACCAAGATTTTTATATGTGGAAAACCTTGTTAGGGGAAAAACCATGGTGGGGATACACCCACAATATAGGTATAATGTTTTAGAAGTATTACAATTGGGAATGAACATGTATTCAGGCTCACTTCTCAAAACAAAAAGGCTTACTACCCAAGGAAGGCTCACTGCCTGTACAAACAATCATGGATCACTTTTGGAAATCATGAACTGAGAAATAACATCTCCTTAATGCCTAGTTCAGTTCCATTGAAACACAAAAAAACTTTCTTCTTCACACTTCTTCTCTCCCTTCAAAGGATGTATTCATTCAGCACACATACTCACTCATCCACACACCACACTCGAATACAAAATTATTATAATTTTATACATGACATCAACCTCGGAGAAATTATCAAGGCTAGCTCAACACTCACCACCTAATGACAAAAATTCAACCACACTCAATACAATATTACATGTAGATCAAGCAATGTTGGTCAAGACATAGCACAAACTCAAATATTTTGCCTCAAACATATTACACCTCTGAGAATTTTGCCTCAAAAATTCACAATAAGTTACAAGGATCCGGTTTGCCAAGAACATGAAGAACACCAATGTACTAAAAAAACATCAATTATGAGCTCAAAGATCAATGCGAACCACCAACATAAAAGACACATGATCCAGAGACATCCACAAGAATCATGAATTACCATAGCAATATGCACACCAACACAAATTACTAGAATCACCAACATCTTCATACCGAACCTCAAGAACACTAACTGCAATGACTGTCAACCTTGAAAAATCACTTGCAGACCTCCAAAATATGAGCCACTTGAATTGAGGACACACACCAATGTCCCAAACATAACTCTAAATCCATAGAACAATATATTACAATGCAGATCAAATTACTGTCACTTTGTCACCACTGAACAACTGAAAAACCAGCCACAACATAGATACCCATAACTCAATCAAATCTCCATGAAGACCTCTAAAACTTGAACTAAATAAACTACATACAACCCTCTACAAACCCTTTAATCTGCAAACTCTGATCTTCATCATACTTACTATGCTAAGCAAACTAACTCACTGAATTTCACTACATCACTATCTCAAATAGAAATATGTTGACATCAATGACAACACATCTCTCAAATATCTCTCAAGCACATATTTGCAACATTCTTCCAATAGTTTTTGATTAAGGAAAAAGTAGGTTTTGAAGGGCCCCCGAAACCTTTACAAATAGAACTAAAACAACATAAACAACAAAAGTGACGAGAAACATAAAAGATCGAAACCACAAAAAACCAACAGATAACCAGAGAAAACCCAAAAAAGCTCCATTAAGCCAGCATGCCTTCCAGAATTCAGATTTTTTCCAAGGCTTTTGCTAGGGTGTTGCTAATTTTGTACAACTCCTTGATGTTGTCTTTGAGGTTAGGAGGATCCTTAGCGGAAGCTGCCACAACTTTCTTGATGGTGGCCTTGGTTCTCTTTGCAGTACCGCCCACCTGAGTAGCATCACCACTTCCAGTCTGGATGGTCTCATCATCCATGTCAAGATCCACAACTAGATTCAAAGTGCAGGTATGATAAAAAACCTTGGTGATGTCCTCTAGGTTTTTAGTGATGACAAAGAGGATGCATGGGATAAGCATATCATATTTTTCATCGCTTCTTTTCCCTCTTCCAACAATTTTACCTTATTCTCCATTTCCTGCTTCCATTTAATCTGCTCTCCGTTTTCATCCTCCCTCTTCTCATCCAAGTTTATTCCCTTTTTTTCCATGTTTTTCAAGCTCTCATAGGCCCATCTATCGTAATCCATTCTCACCTCAGAGAGTTTCTTGAGGTTATCTAGGATAAGCGCTTTACCGACACATTCCTTATCCTCGCTATCCTTGTCCTTAGTCAGGTCCTTCTCAGAATTCACTTCGGTTTCCTCATTATCCTTGAGTTCCACTTCTTCCATCAGATGGCTATTGTCCTTACCAGGGCATTCGCTGAGGATAGGACTTTCGTGATCAGGCTCATTATCCCCACTTTCTTCCTCATTACCCAGCTCCTCTTCTTTCCAGCTGTCTTCACCGTTGGAGTCGTCCGTCTCCATTCCGCTACTTTCCTTAACCATTTCCTTTGTTTCCAGCCTAGGAACACTTTTCCTTTTTTTGCTGGAGGATGCCTTCTCCTTACTAGTTTCTCCCTCTTCCATCTTTCTCTTTCCTGGAGAGGTGGAAATCCTCTTATTTTCTAGCAATGCAAGGGTTTTGCAATGCTCATAGATGAGTAGCAGAAGCCCGCAATGGAGAATCAGGCTGGAAGGGTTGTTCATGTGTTTATTGAGGGACATAGAAAGGGACCAAAACAGGTAGTAGGGCAGGGAAAATTTCTTGTCGTGTCTGAGATGGTTTAAGAGCACAAAGTGGTAGGGGCCCTGGAGAAATGACCTTCAACTATGATGTATTCCATAATTGCATTCAAGACCCACCCTCACAGCTTCTTGATGTTTGCAGCTTCGTAGTAGCCCCTTGTGGCTTTGCTGATTTTAACCCTCTCTTTCTCTTTCCACGGGAACAAATTGACCGCGTTGTTGGAGACTTTGAGGTCTCAAAAGAAATTAAGCCCAGTGTGGGGTATTCCAGTCATAGTGGATATGAGCCTAGCATCTAGCTTGAACTTGACTCCATAAATTATAAAAGAGCCATTAGACCAGTTTTCAGAAATCTTAGAAACAACTAGGTTAACCCTACCTTTGTCATAGTCCACGAGCTTCTCCATGGAACTGGTGAGGGAGCCCTTCTCCAATTTTGCTTAGACTTTTGGCATTTCTTTCCAAGTTGATGTATTGTCTGGTTCTTCCCACTTTAGGTCTCCTCCCATCTTTGTGAACGGGCTATCTGCTCTGTTTCTCTACAAAGTAAAACCTTCTTTCCCGATGTTGCTCAAGTTTTTGAACTGTGTAACCCAAAAAGTGTGCGTCAGATTATTAAAGGTTGTAGAAGATCTACCGCAATGCAAAGTAATGATGGCCTTTCTAGCAAGGCATAAATGATACTTTTTACTTGTCATGATTAAATTGTCCTTCTCTCCCTATATAACGGTCCTTTCTAAGGAACTCTTTAATGTTTAAATTGAGATCCTCCTCGTGCCAAATTGTTTGGGAGTCAGAGTTAACCCCAGTATTCGCTAAGCAATCCGCAACACTATTTTGTTCTCTGAAAGCATATTGAATAATAATTTCTTTGAAACTTGCAATGATCTCCCTAGCTTTCATGATGATATTTTCAATAGACCAAGAAGGCTCTGATTCCCCCTTTAAACACTTAATGATATTAAGTGAATCTCCCTGAAGCCATAATTTATCATAATTTAGATTTTTAGCTATAATTAAGGTGTTCAGGGCAGTAGAGGCTTCGACAAAATGGCTAGTTTGATTCCCCAGAGGTCCAGCCACTGCCTTAAGACAACTTCCAACAAAATTCCTAACAATGCCCCCGTATCCAACTTTACTTGGATTCCCTTTAGAAGCCCCATCAAAGCTAGCCTTAATCCATCCTTGAGGAGGAAAGCACCAGACCAGACCTTCTCTTCCAATCTCCTTGCAAGAAGAAGTGGTAGAAAGGTTCCATCTGTCTTTAAAATCATCTTTAGCAGTAGGTCCTTGATTAGTGCAAGAAAGGCATTCAAAAATACTCCTAAAGATTTTATCTGCAACCACTTCAGGAGTAGCCTTTTTATCCCTAAAAATCCTATTGTTGCGCTCTTTCCAGATATTCCAGATAACAATCGGCAAAGTAAGTCTCCAAGTTTCCACAATTTTAGGATTAGAGTTAAGGCAATGCCATTGCTGCCAAGAGTCCCCAAGGGAGTTTGGGAAAACCCAGCTCAAGTTCCACCTGGTTAGGATGATTTTCTAGATATCTTGGCTAAAAGTGCATTGATTGAGAATGTGGCAAGCCATCTCTTCTTCCCTACAGCAAAGAGAACACCTATTAGGAAAAATAATACCTATTTTATGAAGATTGCCCAAGGTTAATACCTTATTTTGGATGAAAATCCAGAAGAAGATATTGACCTTTGGAACTAATTTCTTGTTCCAAACTTTGGCCTAGATGGGAATTTCTTCCACCGGGTCATTGTGAATAGCCACAACAGAGGAGATAGAATAAGTCCCATCTTGGGTTTCCCTCCATATCAATCTATCATCTTTGTTGTCTCTAGGGATATTAGCAGAGAGAGCAATTTGAAGGGGTTCCCATTTATCCAGTAATCTCTGACCTTTTCCCCATACCTGCTTTTGAACCAGTCTTTCCAATCTTTAAGGATTGGAATTTCCTCTAGAGGTTTATCCAGGATCCATCTATCTTCCCAAAATATTATTCTCCTCCCATCCCCAAGGTTCCAAGTTCTGCTAGCAGCAGCCCAGCTTTTAGCAGATTGCACAACATTCCATATAGCGGATCCTTCAACAATGAAAGAGTTATCAAAGAATTCTTCCTCAGAAGGTTGCATATAGAGATATTTGTTTTTCCAGATAGAGTTCCATTCTCTTTTCTCCCCTTTGAATCTCCAAATTTGTTTAGCTAATAAAGCTTTGATCATAGAACCTATGTTCCTAAAACCCAGCCTACTAGAGGCCTTAGGGGAATAGATTTTATTCCAGGCAATAAGGGGAATTCTATTTTTGACATCCACTCCTGACCAAAGGAATTTTTTTTTGGATTCTTTCAATGGCTTCCACAAACTTTGTGGGGATTTTGAATAGGCTAAGAGCATACACAGGAAGGTTTTGGAGAGTGGCTTTGAGCAGGGTGATTTTACCCGCTTGACTAAGGACAACCCCTTTTCAGCCAGCAAGTTTCAGGTTAAGTCTGTCTATTAGCTTGTTCTAGAAGGAGTCCTCAGGCTTAAGACATAGAGGAATCCCCAAATAAGTAGAGGGAAACTAATAGATATTGCAGCCAAGAATCCTTCCAATCCTTAGTTGCCTTTGGACTGGGGTATTGATGAAAAATAGAGAACTTTTATCCCAATTGATTTTTTGGCTAGAGGCAGATTCATAAGTATTCAGAATATTCTTCATATTATTAGCTTCCACGATGGTGGCTTCCCCCATAGTAATAGAGTCATCGACAAATTGTTCATGAGAACAAACAACATTGGAAGAGGAAGGTTTCAGACCCTTAAGTTTTTCGTCTTCCACATTTTTGAGAATGAATATGCCCAGGAATTCAACAAGAATGGTGAATAGGATAGGAGATATGGGGTCCCACTGTCTGAGACCTCTAGAGCTTTTGAAGAAATAGGACAGGGAACCACTGACAATAACAATAGAGGAGGAAGTTTCCATAAGTTGAGAGCAGAGTTGAATAACTTTGTAACCAAAACCAAACACTTTCATGATCCTAAGGAGAAACTGCCAATTCACTCTATCAAAAGCTTTAGCCATGTTTAACTTTAGGAAGAATCCCTGGTTATTCGCCACTTTCAGGTAGTGGATTTTTTCATGAATGGAGATAATGGAATCCAAAATCTGTCTTCTGGGGACAAAGCCATTCTGCTAGACAGAGATAATCCTAGGAAGAATTTCCAACAACCTGGAAGTCAAAACCTTGGATAAAATCTTGTAAATAGAGTTACACAGGCTAATAGGTCTAAACTTGTTGAGAGAATCAGGTCTAGGGATCTTTGGGATAAGGACAATGAAGGTGGCATTCAACTCCTTAAGAAGTCTTCTGGAGCCAAGGAATTCTTTAACACCATTGCATATGTCAGCCTCCACTATGTGCCAGAAATTTTGGAAGAAAAACATAGGGAAGCCGTCTGGTCCAGGGGATTTGTTGCCCTGAAAGGAGAACACCGCCTTTTTGTTTTCCAAGTTAGAGGGAATACGGGATAAAAGGTGGTTATCAGCTTCCATCAGGATAGAAGGAATAGCTTGTAAAAGGGTGTTTTGATTGCTGAAATCCAGGTTATCCGCTTCACCCAACAAGGTACTGAAATGCTCGAGAGCTTCCTTCCTAATGTCACAATCCTCTGTTAGGATACCTTTATTGCAGGATAGTCTGGATATTAGGTTGGCTACCTTGTGCTTAAGAGTAGTTAAGTGAAAGAAGCGGGTGTTTTTGTCGCCTTCCTTCAGGAACAAGGCTCTGGATCTTTGTCTCCAAAAAGTCTCTTCATTAGAGATGATGGAGTGGCATTTAGATAAGAGTTTATTTTTAGCCATCCTAAGATCTTCAGTCAACCCAACCTCTTGGATTCTATCCTGAACATCCTTTATTTCAGCTTTGACTTGAATTTTGCTCTTGAATATGTCCCCAAAAATCTCTTTGTTCCAGGTTTTAATTTTAGTTTTTAGAATGTTGAGCTTTTTAGCAATTCTGAATAGAGCCTTACCCTCCACTTCAGAGTTCCACCATTCTGCAATACAAGCTTCCAGAGAAGGATGGGAGAGCCAGGCTTTTTCAAATCTGAAAGGAAAGTTTCTCTTGGTTGAAAAATAATTGGTAGTGAAGGAGATAGGGTAATGGTCAGACCCAATTTTGATAACACAAGCCAGGGAGCAGCTATACTTAGAAAACCAATCAGGAGAGATTAAAGATCTATCAAGTTTAACTTGAATCAGATCAGCTTCGGTTCTTCTATTGGTCCAGGTGTAGTTGATATCTTGAAGATCCACATCAATGAGAGCTTGGTCATTAATGAAGTCCATAAGGTCTTGTTTTCCATCAAGTTGTAAAGGGATACCTCCCATCTTCTCATCATCTTTGAGTGGGGTATTGAAGTCTCCCATGATAATCCAGCTTTGATCAGCAAACTGGAGTCTGTCATTTGCAAGGCTTTTCCAGTGTTTAGCTCTCCTGGATTTGGTATTAGGAGCATAGACACTAGATAACACCCAGACAAAGTTATCCTTAATATGCTCAAGATGAACTAAGATCCTATTAAGAGCAGAGATGATTTCCTTTCTTATTATAGTTTTTTTGTTCCAAAAAATCACAGTTCGTCCAAAACCTCCCTCCGAGTTGAATCCTATGACTCCATTTTCCTTGAAAATTCTGATCTTTTCAACTTTTTCTTTAGACATTTTAGTTTCCTGAACAAGGATCACATCTGGTTTATGATCTCTAATGATGTTTCTTAACACATCCTGCTTATGAGGGGCATTTGGCCTTCTGATATTCTAGGATATTATCTTCATACTTTAACTGGGGATAGGGCTGACTCAATGGAACACTATGTTCCATTAGCATAGTTCTTCCAACTTTCTTGTTCCCTTTGATGTTTTAGCGATGGCCTTCCCTACTTTTTATTCTGACTTCCAACATCTGCCTTTTTCTTGATCTTGTTTCTAGTTGAGATTCCTCCATTGAGTTCATCCTTGTTCGATTTTCCTTCTCTTGAACTGGGTATCCGGAGATTCCCATCTGGCATATCCACAATTTGAGAAGGGGTTTTACATAGGAGAGGCTTTGGGCTTCCATTAGTTAAAAGTAGTAAGGGCTTAGTATCAGAAGGGTCTTGAGCTTCATTAAAGTTTTCCTCAGCCGGTATAGAGAGTGAAGAGGCTGGAATGGTTTCTTCCTTCTCCTGACTAGCTGATCCATCCTCCTGGACCGGATAGGTTTCTTTCTTCTTTTGGCTAACAGATCCATTGTCCAGGTCCTCTAGATTTTTTTTAATGTTCATCTTAGCTCCTTGCTCTACTTCTTTAGATCTCTCTAGTAGGTTGTTGGAGCAAACACAATCTTGTTTATCATTACTGCTACTCACAGTCCTCTTGACTTCAATCATAAGATCCTTTGCATCCTTTTTTTGGTTACACTCGGTTGTTGATGATTCTCCTTTTTTATTTATCATTTGCCAGATCTTTTTGTTCTTAGTATTGCTATCAGCCTTGATTTCCTTGTATTTCTTGAGCGGACATGATTTAGCCCAATGCCCCAATTTTTCACAGTGGAAACAGGCAAATGGTAGAGATTCATATTCAATAGCTTGAGACCATTTTCCTAGTTTAGATATGATATCTATGGATTGAGGCATATCTGTCATTTGATTAAGATTTACATAGATGCGAGCAAAGACTAACCTTGATTTAGCTGCTGTCATCGGGTCAATCGACAAGAGTTCTCCAAAGGATTTTGCAATGCCCTTGAAAACTTCCTCATTCTAGTATTCCAGCGGAAGACCCGAGAATGCGCATCCAAATTGGTGCAAAAACAAAGAAGGATTAATCAAGGATGAGATTCAGGGCCCATTTTTGAAGAGCCAGGGATGACTTGCCAAACATCCAAGGGCCTTCATAGAGAGCTTTGTTCATGTCTTCTTCAAAGTTGAAAGTGAAAGTAAAAAGCCCTCTAGGCAGAGTTGCCACTTCCACTTGTCCTTTTATGAGCCATTTTCTCCTTATGAAATTCCTAACATCATCAATGTTAGGTCTAAAGCCAGAGAATCATCCAACTAATGTCATAGATAGTCCAGCTATAGTCAAATCAACCACTTTGTCCAAAATGGAAATAACAAACTATCCAGAGGCTGGGTCTGAAATGTTTTTTACTTCCGGAAGCCTGAATTTAACTAGCGGCTTCACTCCAAAGAGTGAAGACCATTTTTTTCCTTTACCTCTGTCGTGTGGGTCCCTGGGGTTTGAATCTTTTTCCTCTCCCAGTTTTGCTTTTTCCTTGTCCTCTTCTGACCCTTGAGATGCTTGACCTCCTGCCTGATCAATCCTAGAAGAGCTGCAATCTCTAGGAAATCTGCCTTCCCTAGGAATTCCACCTTCCCCAGGAATTCTGCCATTTCCCAATTTGAAATTTGGGATTCCCACTTGTTTTCGCTCCACTCCCATTTTCCTCTTCCAATAGTTATGAGGTTGTACCTATAAAGATATTGTGACAATGACTACTAGGGTGTATTCTATAAAGGTGATATGGTTTTTAGTAGTGTATAATACCCCTTTGCATTGACCGAGACCCTCTCATCAAGCTAGTTATCTCAAAGAAGCCCCTTTGAACTGCTGCTCTAAGTTGTCAAATTGAGCCTCCTCTTTGTCTTTGGGTTGAAAGGAATGACTTTCTTCATTTACCATTTTCTCTATCATGTGTTACCTCAAAGCTATTCCTCTAAACTTTATTGAAACTCTTCTTCAAAATTTATTCATTGTTCCTAATAATAACAAGACTAGGCACAATTTTGTCTCATGCCCTAGGGTTGTAGATTATCCTCAAACTTTGTCATAGCTTTAGAAACTATGTGTTGACCAAGATTATGGAAATATTACTATATATTGGAATACTGGTCTTGGATCTTTCACTCACTACCCTAATGTGCTGCTACAAACCTCTATAATATTTGATGTCTTTTACCTTTATATGACTGCTATGAGATGCTCAACTCCTCCATAGCTAGAGCCTTCACATTGTTTTGAATGCATTTATTTGTGTTGTTGAAGGACTATGATTATAACCTTTGATATATTATTTTTCTCTTTTATCCTTGAAGATAGGTGTTTCTCTTATACATATCCAATGATCCTTGTCCTTTAGATACACCACACTATGGAGTCTTTCTTTCCATGAATGACAATGATCCTCTTGTTTTTTAGGTATCTATGCCCATGATTGTGATCTTGAGGCTTCTCATTATCTTCTCCATGACTGCTAATGATTGTTTAAGACACTTGATTGCATTTGCTAATTGAAGTGTTCTTTCTTGTTCTAGTGACTGTATTAATTGTCTTTGTTCATATGCCTTTTGACTACTTTATTTGTCTCTTCATGATTGTCTCATACACTTGTCTTGAGGCTTGATAACTGTATGTGTATTGTGAACTTGGCTTATTATAAGCTCCTCTTTACCTATCTATTCATGATGCACATGATGTCATAGATCCTTGTGTTTGCTGTAACAACAACTCTATTGGAAATATGGAGGAATTGATTATGTGTTGCATTGACATTTTGTCATTGATGTCAACAGTAGTTGTTTTGCTATCTACCAACTTCCAGTAGAGTGGTTAGATTATGATAATTGATCTAGAGACCATCTCCGGTATTCTCTGATTTGGTTTGAATTGTGGTATTGGCTTGGATTGGTTACTCATGTGTTCCTGATGTGTATCACATTCAGTTGGTTCAAGATTTGATGATTTTGATGCTATCATGTGTTCTATTAAGCCTTTTGGTCACTGGTCAAGGTTTTACTGGCAACGCTTTGATGAAGATCTTTTGATGAATCTGATAAGTGGTGTTGGTACGAATTCTAGAAGGTTATCAAGATGCTGATGGCTATCATGTTCATGTTCCATTTGATCAGTGGTGTTTCATTTGGCTTATGGTGACCTATTATAGGTCCGATCTTATTCTGTTAGGTTATGGACCGGTTTGTGTAACATGTTGGTTGATGCTCCCGATGCATCATCGGTTGAATTTATTGTTTGGATTATGTTGTTTCAGTCTTAGGATGACTTGGTTTATCATTGGTTTGCGGGATTATGTAACAAATTTATTGTATTATCTTTTGTGTGGCCAACCTGATTGTTTAGGTCCCGGGTTGGTATAAATATGATGTAAGATCTCTTTGTAGATCGTGGGTTTATGGGATACATGATTATCTATGTGTGAATAATGTTGTAATCATATCTAGAGGTTTTGGTCAATCATAGGTGCTTAAATTGGGTTTGTGAATGTAATGCCCATACCCTAGTCGGACTTTTAAAACCCGTTTAACCTTGATTGACTTCCTAGGTGGCATTCTCGAATGGTAGATTAACCGATATGCAATGTGTAGTTTAGATAATATAAATAAACTGAGCATACTTATTATTGTGTTTTTGCATCGATTCTCATGTAAATGCAATTGTTCCTAACCCTTGTGATAAATCTTGAGCTAACATCCTCATTGAATATGTATTTGTATATGCATGCTTGTATGAATTCATGGGTGCAGGAGATTGCAGGTACAACACCGCTTAGGGCAAGGTTCATCTCCTTTGGAATTTGCAAGGTTGAGTATGCTCGTTCATCTTTTGAATTCGGATTTAGTGGTCATATAACTCTCGTCTTGCCTTAGCCATGGTTAGGTGAGCATTGTGTGTGGATTCGTGGGCTTGCTCTTCAATGGGATGCGTGTCGAGTGATTTGGAGGACTTCCTCGATTTGCATGCCATGCGCGAGGTAAGTGAGGTTTGTGATCCTAAGTATTAAATTTAAATTTAAGAGTAGACGAGCGCATTAGAAATTTAGAAATTTAAATGGGTAGCTTCTTCTATATGATTAATCACTAATTTAAGAGATTGCTTTAAATTGTTATTGTAGCAAGCTTAAGGTATTTAACTGAGGTTAGTGTGCTCATTTACGCATTTGTAACTTTTATGCATTTGTAGTTGAGAAATTTGAATAAACAAGACTCTTGCATTAGATTAGTCATTTATTTAAAAATGTCGCTTTATTAAGTTATAGCGAGTTAATTTAATAGTTAATTTTAATAACTACGATTTTAATAAATTATGCATTTTAGAAAGGAAAATTTTTAAAGTCGTTTGGGAGATAGTAATAAATTACTCATTTTCGCATTTTGGAAGAAAAGGGATAAATTATTATTATTTAAACGAAAATTATTTCCTTTTTACTTGTATAGTTGACATAGTATAAAAAGATTGATTTTTAGAAAATTAAAATTTAATCAAAATGCCTTACTCAGCCAATAGGTTCGAAATAAGAAGTAGGCTTAAAACTTGTAGTGAGAAATTAAAATTTAAAAGAACGCAATAGGAAAAGGAAGCTTTTTAATTTTAAGGGAAAAATGAATAAGAGGTTTCCATTTTTCATCTATTTTATTTTAAAAATAAATGCCTAATTTCGAAATTAAAAATTAGGGCAAAATTAGGGCTTTTTCTTTTTAACTTAGTTTTGCAAGCATTTTGGGGGTTCTTGGCTTTTTTGGGTCTTTCTTGGAAAAAGATGGTTCTTGCAAGGGAGATTGGGGATTTTGGAGAGGGATGAGGAAAGAGAGCAGCTGATTTGGGAGCTCATCTTCATCAAAATCTCTCCCCGGAAAGCGTTTGGAGGTAAGAAATTTTAATCTACCCTTTTTGTTGCATGAGTGTTCTCTTTTAGTTTTAGCTTTCAGTTTGGTTGTTCTTGGTTCTAAGATTGGCCAAGGTTTTTTTTGGGATATTTTGAGGAAGAGAAAATCTTCCCCATTCTTAGTTTAAACAATCTGGAAATTTATTTTATGGCTGTTAACAAGATGGGCATGGGGTTTTTACATTCTTTTTTGTCAATCATTTTGGTTTATTCCAAAATTTTGTTACAAAAAAAAAGAGGAACTGGCTGTGACTGTGTTGTTTTCAAAATAAAGAGAGAGGGTTTGCTGGAAAATACTCTAAATTTGTGTTTTCAGACTGTGTTTTGGTGAGAAAATCATACATTTTATTTGTATTATTTACATACATTGTTTTCTTTGTTTTAAAAAAAAAATGTATCTATAAATATTCATTTAGCAATTTGTGGACTGCACTCAGGCAGTTTTGATCTGGGTTTGGAATGATAAATAATTTTGAATCTGGTATTGTATTTTACCAGAGATTGTTTTTTTTAAAATAAAATAAAACCAAATAATAAAAAAAAAAATATACAAAAAAAAAGGGGTTTTGTGCCCCCCCACGGCAGATGCTAGCAGATGGTAGCGATCTGCTACCAAATGGTAGCAGCGCTACCTTTGGTAGCGCTCTGCTACCATTTGGTAGCAGCACTACCAAAAGGTAGCTAGGCTGCGAAAGGTGGGGGAGGGCCCACGTGGATGTCCACGTGGGTACCCTCTCCCCTCTCTTTTTTTTTGCAATTTAAAAATAGTTTATTTTGTTTGTTTTAATTAATTATTATTATTTGTTTATTATTTTCTATAATATGTTTTAAAAGAAAAAAAAATATATGCATGACACATATAAAAAAAAAAGAATTCAGTTTATTTAGTGAGTTAAAAATTAGTTTAAGGGATTTGGATCTAGTTGCTTTGATATTAAGTAATTTTTAAATTTAGTATCTTATTTAATTTCGAACTAGTAAATAATATATTTGGAATTTGAGAAAGCAACATTTAGTAAATCTTTATGCTAATACGCATTTTTAAATATAGTTAAATTATCCAAACCATAAACTCGACCGACAATTGTGGATAGAGATGATATGGGTAAACAAATGCATCTTCCGGGTGATGTCCTTGCAGTTTAAATTGCTGTAATTAAATTGGTTAGTTTATAGTAAGACTTGATATGCTAGTTTTGGTCATCAGTCAATCAAAACCCTAGTTAGGGTACCGTCAAACAATAGAATTTTGGTTTGTTTGTCTTCTTTGTTATGTTTTAATTTGACCCGTTTTTAAAAGGGATCACTATGTAATCAACTAACGAGGTAGAGGTGGAATGGTGTATGTGTTCGCCTAAAAGGCAAGATTGTAAAGACATGTAAATATGTAACCTTAACTATATTAAATACCAAAAGGGTCTTGCAGTTGAGCAGACCCGGAGATGTAGCCCATCCGGGGTGAACTCCGAGATCATATTCTGTGTCATGCGATGTTTATTGCGTACTTTGTTTTATGTTTTAAATTATCTTGAATGGTTGTACTCTTGCAAAGTGTATGGTGTAAATTAAATGAATTCAAATTTAAATGTATAACATTTTTCATATGGATAAACGCAGTTATTTAAGTTCATAAAACGTTGCGAATTATGAATATGACATGGTATTTAAATATTGAAATTAAAGTGTGGAAAAAGTAAATCGGTAATGTTAATTTGAATTGTAGTAGTGGAAGAAATCTAGATAGAACTACTTCATTGGATTAATTGTTAAAAAGTATGTTAATTGGAATGAATGTAAAAAGGGGGAAACAAAGTTAAAAAAAAATTATGTCACAATTCTTAGATTGAAATTTAAAAGAAGAACATCATAGAAATATCTATCCTTCTACCTTAGTAAATGAATCACGCCATGTCAGTTATGTTTCATTACATTGGATAAAATTTGTTAAGATATTTCACGTTTTAATCATAACCAATAATCCTCACCGGATTAATTTGTTAATCGTGTGGACTCAATCAAATATTCATGTTGTATATTGAACGAATATACTTAGTAATTTATGTTGTAATTTTGAATCAATAATCCTCACCAGATCATTCCTATAACCGGGTGAACCCAACTAGAAAACCCATATGTTAATCTTTATAAAAGGAATCCCTCATGTTGCTAAGATTGAACTAGAATGGGAAATGTCATGTTAATTATGTTTCATTATATTGGATATAGTTGTTTGGTCAATTACGTTTAATCTTAACAAATCAACCTTACCGAAATTTAACTTGATAATTGGCGAAACTCCACTAGTCCACCCTAATTATAACCCCAACAAACGAATTTCTTTATGATTGTTAAAGATGAACTGAAAAAGAAGGGATTCAATTAGTTGTTGATACATTAAACCTAATAAAAGAATCTCTCTCACCTTATATTCATTTAACAATAAAAAAAAAAGTGATTTGCAACAAGATGATTGTAATTCAATCCTAATGGAAGAGCATCTCTTGGAATTTATACTTTAATCTTGAAATGATAAATATTATCTTCCTAACTATATCTTAAAGTTAAAGGATGAACTCTTCTGTGGCTCAACACATTTTCAACGTAATGAATTAAGCCATCTAGTAGTATTATTATAAAAACTCCAAATGAATTCCCATGGCTTCTCACATTATACCTTTCATAATAGAACTTCAACTCATCAGTTAGCTATGCATGAAATCTAATGAAGGGAATCTCATTCTATTAACTGTAGTTAAACTTTAAGGAATGATTTTCTCTTACCGACCATGCTTTTAATATTTAAGAAGGATATCGAACGAGGGTGAATATTTTAAAATCAAATGAAGGAATCCTCGTTTAACTAATCGTAGCTTAACCCTAAAAGAATGAATCTCGTTAGGCATACTTATAGCATGAAAGGATGATGTCAAGTGTAGATGGTTATTTTTAAAACTCTAATGAATGAACTTGGTTACATTTAAAACGCTTGAACCCATTTGGGGACCCCCTAATGAAATTATGAATTAAAGTGCCTTGAGTAATTAACCTCTCGAGGGTCTCCTCATCAACCAAAGCAATTGAACGCTTCCTAAAATTTTAAGATGTCATATCTTGAAAACACATATATAATCAAGACCTATGCATTTTCCCGTAATATAAGATATCCAGATTGATGGATCTGATGACGCAAGATGAGTTAGGTGTAAGGTTGTGTAATCGCGTTAGGAAACTCCTTAGGATTGTTTGAGCCTTCCACTGTGATATCTAAATTGAAAGATTATCTCCATTGTATTTTAATGTCGTGTCTAATTATGAATTGAGTTAACTTCAACTATCTTAATGTTGTAACTTTGCTTTAACGCTCTTAATTATTATTAATAAAAAAAAAAATTTACACTCTATTTGAGTGTTTTTAACTTAAACCCTTAGGGGTTTCCTGGCGGGGCATTACAGTGAAAGAGGTTTAAGACCTCTAATATTATTCTTAACTGGAACTGTACTTAGGCATAGGAGATGCTATTCTTGCAGTTCATTCATCTTTCCAGAATGTAGTATGGATTTCTTTGTAGTTAGTGAGGCTTCTTTTGTGATGAGAAGTGTTATCTAGGTAGTGTGCCTTCCTACATGTGCATGCCCCTCTTAATGTAATCACATACTTGCTGCAGAAGTATTATCTGACTATGGGTTGGCTCCCATCGTGCTTTTTACCTTTACCAAGTTTTCCACGTAAAAATCATCATGTTATGTGTTATGGATGGTTGGTTAATTATTCTGTAATTTATGTTTATGCTTAAATATTACATCTGCTATTCTAGTATTTGGTTTATGCATTTTGGTAGAAGGTTTGTGAGCTTAAAGTTTAATAATCCATTGACAACTGATTCACCCCCCTCTCAGTTGTCCACCAATTATCTTAACAATTTGTATTAGAGCCTGGTCGTCTTTTGTAGAAGCTTAACCACTTGAGGAAGATCCTATGGAAACTAATAATTTAACTGCATCTATTTTCTGGAGAGAAACCCCTAAGATTGATTCAAGAAATTATAGAGTATGGAAGATTCAAATGGAGACTCATTTGAGATGTATTGGGAAATAAATTTTGGAGATCATGGAGAAAGGCTATACTGCTCACAATCTAGCATTTGACAATCATCCTTCGGCAAGCCTGGATAAGGACATTGAAAATGATTGTAGAGCTAGAGAAGCAGTCTTTAATGCACTATATGATCAACAAATTATGGGATTAACTAACCAATATAATGCAAAGGATGTATGGGATAAGTTGGAATGTTTGAATGAAGGTGACCCTATTGTTAAAATTGCTAAACTTGATGGTTACCGGGTAAGGTATGAGAACCTGAAGATGGAAGAAGATGAAAGGATTATTGCTTTCATGGAAAGAGTTAATGAAATTGTTATGAGAATTCAATGCCATGGTGGATCTCTGAGCGAAGATGAGATTGTTTCTAAAGTTTTGAGAGCTTTTCCACCGACTTACAAGATGAAGGCTACTACAATTAATGAGCTCATGCGAACAATGGCTAACCATTCTGTTAACTAGGATACTTTGGTTGGAAAATTGTCTACTTTTGA
The DNA here is from genome assembly GCF_030272615.1 of Cryptomeria japonica. Lineage (NCBI taxonomy): Eukaryota > Viridiplantae > Streptophyta > Pinopsida > Cupressales > Cupressaceae > Cryptomeria > Cryptomeria japonica. The sequence continues at coordinate 283,715,375 of NC_081412.1, forward strand.
GCTTGAAGAATTTGGTCCTCAAGGAGCTACAAAGAATGAATTTTCTTTTCATGCACCTACATCATCAAATGGAAAGAGTGATTGGGAAGCTTTATATACAAAGGAGATGGATAAAATGAAGAAAGAAGATGAAGAGTTTGAGCAACTGGAAGCCCTATTTTCTAGAAGAGTACCTAAAGGTCCTATTGGAAGTAAGTATGAAGAAAAATTACCTTTTAAATGTTTTGCATGTAATAAGATAGGTCATTTTACATCTAGATGTCCTAAGAGGAATTCAAGATTTGAAGAGAGAGCTAGAAGATCTTGTAGGCCTAACCATGATTATCAAAACAAGCATAAGTACAAGAGAAAAAAAGACAAATCATGTTACCATACAAATGAGGAAGGTGTAATTGATTCTAATGATGAATCAACACAAGATTCGGCTAGTGGATCCGGTAGTGGTAAGGAATGGATATTTTTGGCTATTAAGGAAGATGTTTTGGTACTTGTTATTCAAAATGACGAAAAGACCCTTGCTGCTAAAATTGAAGACAAGGATGAATGGGTGATAGATAGTGGTTGTTCACATCATATGAATGAAGATAAAAGGAATTTTTTGTCTTTGCAAGAATTTGATGGTGGACTGGTTAGATTTGGAGATGACAAAGAATGCATGATCAAAGGAAGAGGAACTATATCATTGGATGGTAAGAATAATACTGATAATGTTTATTATGTTGAATGTTGAAGGCATAATCTTTTGAGTGTACGATAGTTGGTGGATAAGGGATTTCAATTACAATTTAAAGATGGAAAATGCAAAATCATTAACAAATCTGGTTTGGAGATTGCAACTGGTACACAGGCTAAAGGTAACATCTTTCATTTGAACTCTGGTGAGAAAAAATGTTTGATTGCACAAATTGATGACAGTTGGCTATGGCATAAGAGGTTGTGTCATGTGAATTTTGATTGCATTGTAAAGATTAGTTCAACTAAGGTTGTTAGAGATATACCTAAGATTGTGAAGCCCTATAATCTGGTATGCAAGGAATGTTAATTGAGAAAGCAGGTTAGAAATTATTTTAAGAGTATTCAAGATAAATCTAATGATGTTCTTGATCTTATTCATACTGATTTATGTGGTCCTGCTAGAATAAAGAGTTTTAAGGGTGATAGACACTAATACATTTGGCCTCAAATTCTGACGAGCATTTCCGACGATCTATGGGATTTCTTTTTCTTTGTTAGAGTGATTTATTTTTTGTCAAAATTTTCAAAAATTGCCCCTTGTTCATCAGAATTCCGATGTGGTAAAATGTCACGTTGGAATTCAGACTAAAAAACTGACATCTTGAAATTTCACCTCGGTATTTCGATGAACACAGATTTTACTTATTGATCGGCATATGTTGGTCTGATGATTTTCACAACCTCTGGATGTCTTCTTACTCATCGGGATAATATAAGACAATGACCTCTCATCCTATTGATCGGTGTGAGTTATCCCACTAGTCTCATCAGCCATCAGGATAGCTTATCTATTCAGGCGATGAGCATGATTTCCCCAATGTCTTTTCCCTCAGTGTAGCTCTGTTGGCATTTTGATGATTATGTTGTGATTGTCATTGATGGACACACACTTGCTATGAGATCACTTTATGAATGTATGAATTATACTCAACCAGTAATTGTTCCAAACCGGTATCATGTTGTAGTCTTTAGACTATTGATGTTATGAAGAAAGTGTTTACCGATCTCAAGCGGTATAAAGACCCAAGCAACATAGAGAGATCAAACAGTTTAAAGATCTCAAGTGGAGTATAGAAAAGGAGCTAGAAGCGGCAGTTATCTTTTTCCTAGTCTTCAATTTTTGTCAGCCGGTAATCTGTTAAACTGGTATTACTCTGAGTTACCAATCGATAACTGGAAAAGTTGTATAAACCAGTAATACTCTGTGATGAGTTACCAACCAGAATATTTTTGTGATGAGTTACCATCCACCGACACTTTGACAGTGATTTTGTGTCATGTTATCAAATGTGTCTAGATACAATGAACCTAGGAACTTATAATGTAATCCTATTGGACCAACATGAAATCAGATTCCTTTTTAGGACATCATGTCTAGGGATTTGAATGCGTATGTATGAGAGTAGCTGTTAGGTTTTGGTGGTCATTGAAGCTCTTAAATGTACGATCTTAACTAAGAAGATCAAGTCTATAGAGTGTGAATTTACTAAAGACTGAAGTAATGTTGAAAAGCATTAGCTATGAGCTACAATGGATCTAATCAAGCAGACTATGCCATTTGCTAGATCATTCACTTATTGATTACTCACATCTTTGACAAGTTAGAAACCCTTAACCGGGTAGGCCCAGAAAAGCCTTTGTAAATCCTCTAACAAGGTGGTTCACATCTGTGGATCTAAAATCCTCTCACAAGGTAGTCTTTAATCAGACTTATCTCCTAACAGAGACTGAGATTCCTAACAGGATCTGTTCTGGTAAAGAACATTGTATGACCTTAACCGGTCTGACCTTAACTGGTCTGGTTACTATTCTGTAGATAGTTAGTTGTGAGTTTCATCTCACCGTAGTTTTTCCCATTTGGGTTTCCACATCAAAATCTCTTGTGTTATGGTGATTGTGCTTCTATGGGTGAATGCCTTATTTGCTATTTTGTTTGCATGTGTGTTAACTAGTTTGTTTGTTAAACTGTTTTACCGTTTTACTGCCAGACTGTTAAAGTGTTTAAGTATAGTATTTTTTGGTATACTAATTCACACCCCCTCTTAGTATTCATCAAGCTCCTCCCGATAAAATATGTCTCCTCAGCATAGGCTTTGACCCTATATCTTCTTAACCTTTGCCGATGCTTTTTACTTTTGCCAGTGTCCATCGGGAAAAGTCTTACCGATAACATCATCGGCTACGGCAATACAAGATCTCTGCTTTGCCACTAGTGTGCGTTATGTCGATGGACTTCTCAGGTGTATTATATCCCAATGACATGATTGTAGTTGTGTTACCATCGAGTTGATTTTTTCCGATAGTGTAGATTTTGTATTTCATGTTGAAATTCCGACAAACATGTGGTATTTTTTTTATAAAAGTAACTTCGTGCCATCATTATTTGTAGGCTCATCAGGGTGTAAAAATTGGGAGGAAGCAGACACAATTGCTGCAGATAGATGCTGATGAAGAATTTTCTTGTGGCAATGACAAGCGACCTTCTCTCATTCACAATCTACTCTTTCTATTTTTCATGAGTCCCTATTGAGAATCAAACGTGGAACCTCTTCCTTGGAAATTCACCGCACATGGGAAGCAACCCATTGGAGATGGAAACCATAAATGCTAGGGAATTCACTCTACTTTTACTCACCAAATTAAAATTGAAGAAACCTGCAGCAGTAGATTGTTGGCATATGCACACTCCAATGAGACATTGTATGTGATTGAAGGTTTTGTTATTGATGGCAACCTTGCAATCCTATGGCACCGACAAAGGCATTATACCAGCATCAGTAGATCACACTCCACACTGACACTCAGGACATTGGCACTGGCACAAAAGAAAGGAAGTATACCGGCACAGAGGCCAATAGGATTTTGTTACATTACATTTTGTTTATTATTGCAAAAATGTGTAAGCTGACTTGGAAAATTGTAAAATGACTCTTATATATAAAAGAGATCATTGTAGACATTTGAGTGATGTGATAGAGAAGTATTAAGGAAAATATTAGGCAAACTTAATGTGCGAAATATAGGTCAAGAGGTATATGTAAAAAACAGAGCAGGAACTAGTACTAAATCAGGCATTAAAGATGCTATTGTAAAGCAATACAAGATATTGGATTTGTATAATCCTTATTGTAAGTCAGTGAGACTTCCCATTGAGCAATGAGCTCTAGGCAGTTGGCCTTCCTGCATGTGCAGGCCCCTATTGTAAGTAATATTCTCTTATTGGCCAGTGAGTGAATATTGTGGGTCACAAATACCACCGAGGTTTTTCCCACACCGGGTTTCCTCATTAACATTTTGTGTTATGGTGTGTTTTTTATGTGGATGTTCTTGATTCTATTTATTGCATTATTTCTTGCATACTGGTACACTGTTATATTATGTTCTACATGTTTTAAGTTAAGAAATTCTTATTACCAGTTAGATGCTGATTCATCCCCCCCTCTCTGTATCTATGGGACCCCTAACAATTGGTATCAGAGCTTGGTTCTCTATTTTCAAAATCCTAACAGCTTGAGGAAGATCTTGACACCGGTAAAGATGGAAAATCTGATGAAGCAAATGGAAGGAGCTCTTATAGACTATGATGCAGAAAAGTTGAAAAATATCAAATTAGAAGATGATTTAAGAGCAGCTCAGGACATCATTTAGGCACTTCAATAAAATTTTACTGTTGCAAGAAATAAGAGAAGAGAACTTTGTGAAAAATTGCAAAATGAGAATGATGAAAAGGAATCACTTAATGCTATGATAAGCAAGTTGAAACAAGAGATCATGACAACAAAGAATAAGATGCAGGATATGACTATGAGATTTTGCAAAGAGATTGAGGATAGGAAGAAGAATTGACCAGAAAACTAAGTGATGCAGCAAATGAGAACACAAGACTTAGCTATGAAAATGACATGTTGAAGACAGATCTGATGCATCCTCAAAATGACTCAAATGAACTGATGAGACAAAAAGAAGTCCTAGAAAGAGAACTAGAAACTACAAATCAACACAAAGAAAAATTCAAGAAAAGCTCAGAGGAACTTGGCACCTTGCTGAAGAATCAAAAACCTAAAGGTGACACTTCTAGAATTGGCTTTGAAGTTGGTGAAAGCTCCGGTACTACAAATACTCAAGATCACACCAAACTGGTAAGACAACCTAATGCTTATAAATTCAATGGTAAATGCTTTAACTATAATAAGTATGGTCATAGAGAAAATGAATGTAGATCTAGAAATTATCAGAATATCAACACACCCATTGGTCAATGTTCTAAATGCAATAAAATTGGTCACAACTCTAAAAACTGCAGAATGAATGTGAGATGTTATGTTTGTGGAAGATTTGGACATTTATCTAATCAATGCAGAACACAAACCGGCATAGGTTATGGGAAAGCTATTCAGAAAAATAATGTAACCTGCTATGCATGTAACAAGATTGGGCATATTGCTAAATTCTGTAGAAGTAAAGGAACACTGGTAGACAACAAAAGTTCTAGCTTGAAAGGTAAAGAAAAATTTGAAGAGGTTAAGCAAGAATTCTCAAAACAATGGATTAGAAAAGTTTATCTAAATATTGGGAATACTCCTCCACCGGTAGAACCAATCAATACTTCACTGGCAGGATAGAGTGATGCTTCACTAGAAGGACAAAGCAGTGCTCCACCGGCAAGAAGTTCTTCATCTAATTGAAGAAATTTTCCTTGAGGGTTTGGCAATCTATTGATACATGTGCTATTATTCCCTTGGTTAGAGATAAGAAGTTGAAAATTACCTATTACCGGCAAACAATGTTAAGTGAATACTTAACCGACATGCAATTAATGTGGTAGATGGTGAAGAGACATTATAAAGTTAAGGTTTTGGCTCCATTTCATTTCACCGTGATTTCAAATTTTTGAAGAGCGTGAAGACTTCGAGCTAAGGCATTTCGAGCAAGAAGCAAGAACACTCCAAGCAATCATCCATCCAAGGTAGTAAAAGGTATTTAATCATGGCATCCACCTCTGCAATTGAATACATAGGAAACCCTACTGTTGTTGAAGTAATAAAAAGACCTAGGCCCGTATTTTAGTTAGTTCCTGAGATAGCAAATAAGGATGATACCTTAGGTGCTTTTTCTCAAATTCCTAAGGAAGTTGTATATGCTGAAGACCCTAGAATGTACATCCATTGCAACATTGAAGAGTTAGGAGATGAGGAAATTAAAACCATGTAATAAAACCATGATATGTGATAATACCGGCAATATAAAGGATGAACACAAGATCATTGAGTCCCTAGGATTTACAGAAATCCTTAACATTCCTGAATTTCCAAAGGATGCGATTAGGATAGTTTTGAGCAGGGTACATGGAGAATTTTTCTGGTTAGATGCAATCCATAAGATCACCAAGGAAGCTATGAAAGCTATCACAGGGTTACCAACCACCGGTAAAAGACCAGATAAAACCAAGAAAGTTTCCAATGACCTAGTTATAAACCTAACTGGTGCAACATTTGACAAGAGGTCTCTAAGGGTTAATGATGTAAAAGATATCAATGTAAGATTCATCAGTATGATATTAGGGTATAAAGCTACTCATGCTAATAGACTTAATTCAGTTTCAAGTTTATGCATTAAGGGTGCTCATGACATGGTCACAGACAATGCAAAAATTGACATATGTGAGTGGTTAAAGGATGAATTAATTGACAATCTTGGAAAGATCAAGAAGGACAAGAAAGGAACTTTCAGATTTGGAAATCTGTTAGTATGCCTAATGCAACATATAACAAAATAGGTTACTGGTATAGGTTACAAAGAACTTGGATATGTACAAGAAATTTCTGATGGAAGTAGTCAATGAAATACCAGATGAATTATTCAAAAGACTAGAGGCAAGAAGATAGGCAGTGATATAATTGGATAAGAAAATAAAAATTTAAAAGGTACTTGCTGTATATCCGGTAAACTCTCCACAAGAAATTGATGATTTGATTGCAAAGGCCAACCGGTCAGTATTCTCTACTGCACACTGGCATATTTCACTAATGGCAGGAACAGTTAATGAAGTGATAGAGGAAACAGAAGATGGATGGGATATATTTCTAGTTGAGAAAGAAAAACAAGAAGAGTACAGGAACCCTAAACCCATAAAGGTATATCAGAAAGATAAAGACAAGGGGAAATGTAAAGTTGGTGGACCACCAAGTATCAAGGTTAGAGACAACTTACCCCCACCTTCTTTAAATACTCCATTGGTAAAATCGACAACTACTGAAGATCATCCGGCAGCCGAGAGTATGGATGTAGAGGATAATAATCCTAATCCTAAATTCCTATATATTGTGAATGCTGACACTCAGAAGATCAACATAGTAGTAGACAAAGATACAACAAAAGAGTCAGATATGACTAGCGAGCCTTCGGTGACTGAGGAAAATGATAAACCGGCAGATGATAAAGAGAAAAAGGTAGAGACTAAGACACAGACTGAGGAAATGAAACCTATAGAGAAACAAATAGAGAAAAAGGCTCCAGAACAACAACAACCGAAACAGGTACATAAGGAAACAGTGCCACCGACAACTAGTGAAGTAGAAAAACTAGTGCTTAAAGAAATGCAGACACAAACAGACCTACCAAAGGTCAATACAAGCTTGGTTACTTCCACCAGTACTCAGATTGTTGGATCATCATTAGGATACAAATCAACAAATGTGATTGAGGTACTACTTGATTCTATCAAGAAAATAACTGACTGCAGCTCACAGGCTTACAAAGCAATTGATGATACCATACCAATTTTGAAGGTAATTGCACCTAACTATAATATAGATAACAAAGATTCTTTAGGACAATTGGATACACTGTGTAAATAGATCTCAGAAAAAATTGAGAAAATAAAGGAAGATTCAGTGAAGGATAAGGTAGAAATTGAAAAACAGAAATTCTTTGATGAGCAAATAAAGAAGTGTAATAGAGATTTTGACACACTTCTACTAGAACTATGTAATTTGTTAAAAGAATACAAAAATCTATATAAAGATACTTGTAAAACAAACTTTTTGACTGTAGATATTGAAAAAAAAATGAGCAAGGTACAGGATGAGATAAATAAACTTGCAGACAACTTTGTCAACTCACCTGATACACTATTAGTTTTTGAGGAGAAGATAACAAATTTTGAGGAAGAACTACTCAAATTGAAAAGAGAGAAAGAAAGAATAATAAATAAGGCAAAACATTTGAGATCTAAACTAAGTCCAAGATTGCACTATCTATCATCTCTACAGAAGGAAATTTTTGAGGCATTAATATAGGGAAGCAAAACACTGGCAAAGCATTTGCAGCATCTCACCGGTATAGTGAAGAGAACAGAGATAGCAAAAAGTTTATGGACAATATAAAATTGATTTTGGGAGATCTTTTTCAAATTATAACTACCCAGCTACAAGGTTGAAACCACAAACTCTACTGACATCTTGACAACCTTTGTCATTGATGCCAAAGGGGGAGTAGTGGGATGAGAAAATTCAAATCATAGGAATCATATGCTTAGGGGGAGCACACACATTTTTTTGGTAACATTTTTGGACTACACATTTTTTGGATACTTTTTGAAATTTCTCATGAGTGTTGCCATCAATGCCAAAGGGGGAGATTGTTGGCATATGCACACTCCAATGAGACATTGTATGTGATTGAGGGTTTTGTCATATGCAATCCTATGGCACTGACAAAGGCATTATACTGGCATCAGCAGATCACACTCAACACCGACACTCAAGACACAGGCACCGACACAGAAGAAAGGAAGTATACTGGCACAGAGGCTGACAGGATTTTGTTATATTACATTTTGTTTATTATTGTAAAAATGTGTAAGCCGACTTGGCAAATTGTAAAATGACTCTTATATATAAAAGAGATCATTGTAGACATTTGAGTGATGTGATAGAGAAGTATTAAGGAAAATATTAGGCAGACCTAATGTGCGAAATATAGGTCAAGAGGTATATGTAAAGAACAAAGCAGGAACCCATACTAAATTAGGCATTGAAGATGCTATTGTAAAATAGTACAAGATATTGGATTTGTATAATCCTTATTGTAAGTCAGTGAGACTTCCCATTGAGCAGTGAGCTCTAGGTAGTTGGCCTTCCTGCATGTGTAGGCCCCTATTGTAAGTAATATTCTCTTATTGGCCAGTGAGTGAATATTGTGGGTCACAAATCCCACCGAGGTTTTTCCCACACTGGGTTTCCTCATTAACATCTTGTGTTATGGTGTGTTTTTCATGTGGATGTTATTGATTCTATTTATTGCATTATTTCTTGCATACCGGTACACTGTTATATTATGTCCTACATGTTTTAAGTTAAGAAATTCTTATTACCAGCTAGATACTGATTCACCCCCCCCCTCTTAGTATCTGTGGGACCCCTAACATAGATGACAGTGCCATTGACACAATGACTGTCACCATTATTGTTACTACCTCTTACCTCCCGAGCTTCATGTTGTGTACTATACAAGAGGTTGGTCCTTTCGTTCTTGTCATCAAGATATTTTCGGAAGTTCCTTTTCTTTCCTTGTATTCTCTTGTTCACTTTGTTTAATGGTATCGACTTTGGCAAAATGTGGATCCTCAATCTTGTTAACCTCTCCATTTTGTGGCTGCCAGTTATAAAGACAAGTTGTCGGACATATCAATCGCCCCAGTTATGATTCACTATCTTTTTGTCACCAAAATCTTTAGGTCTTGATTTAGTTATTATTTGATCTTGTGTAATGAGAATACCAAACAAAAGTCAATAATTGAACATGTTGCTCCTCCCCTTGGCTATTTATGATGTTAAGCCTCAATTCCTTGGGCCACATACCCCTAAAACATCCACAAAATAAAATTAAATGCATCAATAATGAGTAAAACTTAAAATCAGGGTTATTATTAGGGCACAATTGCTGCAGATAGATGCTCGGCAACAACTATACAAGAGGTTGGTCCTTTCATTCTTATCATCAAGATTTTTTTGCAAGTTCCTTTGCTTTCCTTGTATTCTGTTGTTTACTTTGTTTAATGGTATCCGCTTTAGCAAAATATGTATCCTCAACCTCCTTAACCTCTCCATTATGTAGATTCTAGTTATAAAGGCAAGTCACTTCATAGCTTCTAAAGGGGTGAACAATTCTCTACGATTGTAAACCCTTCCAACCCTGAAAATAGCCCTTTGTATGGAAGACACTTTTCTAGGTCCAAGGCCAGCTACAAATTGCAGAGGAGAAAACATCCATTCATGTGATGCTACTAGGTTTATGTCAACACCAATTTGGTTGGTTACTGTAACCATTACCTATTCGACAATTCTCTGCGAGTGTAAACCCTTCTAGCCCTCAAAATAGCCCTTTATATGGAAGCAACTTTTATACAATTATTTAGGACTCTATGGGTAGTTGGTTATACAGTTTTCCCAACTAAAAGGGTATCTTCATTTTCTCTAGTTAGTAGATAAAATTGCTCATCCTAGGATGGCTCTTTATATCATAGTAGAGAAAATTGTTTGGGGAAAAAATCGACAAACCAAAAGTATTAGATTTTTAATTAAAAAATTGACAAAAAATAAAAAAAAATTAGATTTAAAAAAAAACATAACAAATTGTAGGCATAGAGACAAAAACTATTTAAAAAAAAAACTTAAGCGCATTTCCATAGCATAGAGATATAAAGAGAAACTAAAATGGAGTTTAACCCATGATTATTAGAAAATTATTTTTTGTTGTTTACATTCATATTGCCAATTCAATTTTTATGTCAGCAAGAGTTTCTCGCTTTTTATTGGATGTTCGTTGTTCCACACTTCTATCATATTCATCAATATCAAGGGCCTTTAACACACGGGGATATTTCAAGCCCTCGGTGCCCAGAATTTGACTCCTCCAACAAGAAAACCAAGAATCACTCCCCAGAGGAGGTCAGAACCCCCAAAAGAGTCAAAATCCAAGAGATTGACTCTGATTTGGATATTACTAAAGAAGCCAACACCCCCCATCGCTCTAGTAGACTGGCATCTAAACCCTCAGATAAATCTCTGAGAGACCCCTCCTCCTCACATGACATGGGCAATTCCATTCCGACTGTTAAAATGCCCCTGGCCCAGCACAATTCGACCCCTCATTCTGTGAGCTCCACCCAGATTTCTGAAAGCCCCGTATCCTCCAAGAGTCCAGAGCCAGCCAATTTACCCTCCCCGACCTTCAAGATAGAAAAAATGTTGGTCATTGAAGAGGCCAACAACGTGAAGGAAAAGGATTCCAACCTGGCAGAGCTTGAGAAAAAGATAGAGGCCCTCTCTAACAATGTGCAGGTGATCACCAACAAACTGGAGGGGGCAAATTCCAAGATGCACGATGTGTCCAAGTTTGTGCTAAATGTTATGAGATGCTCGGCTACTACACTGTGCATATTACAGGAAAGCACGACCAAAGGGAAAGGCAAGGAGGACGATGACTACAAAGGCCTGTTCAAGTTCCTCACTAAGAAATGGGCTAGAAAGATGCTCCCTAAGAAGAGCCAAGGGAAAAAGAAATAACTTTCTGCATGTGGAGGATTTTTTTGTCTATGCTGTGTAGTCGTTGGATGGATAATCCTAGTTTATGCTTTTGCTTATATTTTGTTGTTTATGGCCCTGCATGGCATATGAGTTATACTCTGACTAGTATTATTTTATCGCTGATAAAATCTCATAGTATGGATTTTGTTTTTGATAGAGGTAAAAGGCTAGTACTTTGCTGATTATATGCAAACAATGGTCCTGCCACTATTCTCATTATTGTACCTATGGGTTAGCCCCCTCGTTTTTGGCTTCTTTTATTATCAAAAACACATGGGGATATTTTTTGACATGTTCAACTGCCATTTCTTGTGTTTCCTCATCCATATCATCTATATCCTATCTTGCATCTTCATAATATACATCCTCAGCCATTTTCTGGGCTACTTCATATGATTCTGGATGAATTCTAGTATCTTCCAATGGATCCATAACAATGTCACCCTTGATATTGCCCTGACTGATCAACCAATTCTGGTAAACCATCGTGAGTTATGTGCTTGCACTCATCATACTCAATCTATAACTGTTCATCAAATTTGTTGTGTCTTTCCAACAACTTCTTTATCTTTTCAATCTCCTCGTTTATAGCTTTGCCTATTGTTTGATCATGAAATCTAGTCCCCAATCTATTTTGAATCATGTTGTGTGAGACTGCATTATCCATGTTCTTCTGAAAAACTGTCCAGAACTCTTCTAGAAAGCCTTGCAAAGTCTCAAATCTTTTGGTTAATAATACAGAGGTAGTATCTGTCCTCACGCTTTGCATCTGTTTAAGCATCTTCTTGTTTTCTTGTTGTAATTCCTCACACTTTTTCTTCCACTATGATTTATCAGGAGAAAGAACCATAGGCATTGGTTGCCCACTTGTTCTCAACAATTCTTCATACAATCCTTTATATTGGTTTCTTTCTCTTACTGTTGTAACCATTTGTGCCTTGTTAAATTTTGAGATATCTACTCCAATATCTACAGAAATGATGGGATCAATCTCCCCAACTTTGAGATTCATCATATGGCCAAACACCTTATCAACATCAATAATCTTAGCTCTTTTATTAGGAGGATATGAAGCCCATAATAATAAGGCTTCCTCGTCTTGATTGAACCTTGACCCAATGAACACATCATTTACACCCTTTATATCTAATTTAAACTCATTATTCTCTGAATGTAATAAACTATCAAAAATAAATGAAGCACTAAGATACCATCTAGGAAATAAGATCACTCCAGCCTCTGTAAGCAGTTGTTTCCCCTTTTGAGGAGTCATTGTAGCCAATTCAACATCTATTTGTTCTTTTAACTTCCTCAACAATTCAGCTTCATTTTCTGGTGTAATGTTGGGAATAGAATCCCTCAACTTATTTCCTTTGAAATTGTATAAAAATGATTTAAATTATTTTGATTATATAGAGACATCATCTACAACAAAGGCAAAATATTCCTCCAACCGGAATTAGCATGAACCTCCAATTTTGTTAAAATTTTCTCTTGCACATTGGGCTCTTATTCCCTTGCTGGTACTTGATACCTAGAGATGGTTGCATTTTCATCTATTCAATTTCCTCTTCCTCCTCCTCAGTTTCCATTTCCTGCAATCTTTGTCTCTTTTCTACCAATTCTCTGTTCATTCTATCAATTACCTCTTGGGCTTCTGCATCCTCCATATTCCTAAACATATCTTCAACCTCCAGACTTGAGTGTAGATAGTCTCCCAACTTTTTCTTTTTCTTGCAAGAATGAATATAACCTTTAGGATCAAAATTCTTCCTGGCATAGTGCTCAAATAAGTTGTATTCTCCCATCAATTTTCTATCAATTATATCATAAGCTTTAGTAGACACTATTGTAAAATCTCCAGAACTTAGTGTTCCAAGCATGAAGGCTTGTTTGCACTGATCCGCAAAATGTGTAGCATTTGACACACTCAACTACCTTACAATCTCTAAGTAGGCTATTATGTCTAGAACTAATTTAGGTGACATATATGGGCTTCCCTCAAATCCATATATTCTGAAACATGTGAAATCTTTATTTACAAACGAGTCTCCCCAGTTATGATCAATAATTAACCTTTCATCACAATCCTTAGGCCTTAAAAATCTCTTAATTTCATTAGAGATAGATCCTTGACATGGAACCCCATATATCATGTACAATGGTTTCACTATAATTTCTTCAAAATTAATATAATTGGATCTCATATACCGAGAATCCCAAAGAGATGTCCATAATTGTATGGGTTGTTCTTTGCCTTCCCTGTTCGTTGTATTCAATTTTAAATCTTCTGGCCACAAACCCTTCACACGTCCATAGAACAAAACCAAATGCATTAACAATGAATAGAATTTGAAGGTAGGGTTCTTATTATATTTAAGGTTTAGAAAACCTTCATGTAACTTATCTACCAAATATGCAACATAGTCAAAAGGCTTGGGCTCATACATTTGTATGCCAGAAGCTAAAACCAATGTCCCAGTACTTGACAAATCAGGCACCTTGACTCCTCTTACTTTCCTGCATGACATGTATGTATACTGCAAGTAGTGTCTAAATAAATCAATGCTAAATGGTGACCCACCTTCCTTAGTCAATTTCCCTGGCTGTCTTTTATGAATAACAATTTTCCAACCAGTGTATGTAGTGTCCATCCTAAGATATTCTTCCTCTAACTCCCCAAAGGCCAGGGGTTTGTTGGGGTTGGGATCTAAATTAAAAAATTCATTCACAGTACCCATGGAAAACCTAATGAATGCATCACCATTTAGGAATTGAATGTCTCTTCATGAAATTATAATTTCTAATCAGAACCTCCAGCAACCTTATGTTCACAAAAAGATTTGGGACAATTAACTTAGCCAAATTTGTCATCCAAGGATTGCAAAGGGGAATTTCCTTGTTTCTTCTTAGATAATGGAATAAGAACAATTCGTGTACCCTCAACTTAGTCCAAACATCCTTGACCTCTTTGTATCTATCTTCCAACTAGTCTCTTCCTGGAAGGTGTTTCTTCAACCTTCTAGACTTCAGGACGAGTGCTTGCATTTGCTAAATCATGTCTTCATTTAGTCTTCTAATAGGAGACACATCCTCTGTCTTAGTATTCTTTCCCTTAGATTATGAGCTCTTTGCTGCCCTTTTATTTCCAGTTGAATTTGATGCATCCATCTTTTTAATCACAATTCTTCGCTTTGCTTTTCAAAAACTCAATGTATTCTCTCTGTAAATTATCTTTCACTTGTGTGACACTCAAATTAGGAAATTTTAGTTTATATGCCCAATGCATCTCCATACAGATTTGCATTGATGAGTTTCACAGAAAATTGCCTCATGTGAATCATAGATGTACTTGCTGCAAGCATTAAATAAGAAATCACTATTTTAGTTTTGAATTCAAATATGGCAATGGCTTGATGGCACATGTCTCTTCGATGTATACTTCCTTTTGGTGCCACCTGCAAAACCCTTCTTTTATTTTGGTGCTTTACTCTCCTTTATCGGGATATCCTTAGCTGATAACTTATCTTCTGTTGTATCGATGTAAGTCAAATCGATACTTCCATCAGGCTTCAAGTTAGATCATTGGATGTCATAGCGATTAACATTGTTTCCCTGATGACTTTCTCCTTTGGTGCAGCTCTTCTCACTGTAGTTGGTTCCATCATCATAGGTCTTCCTGATGACATCCTCATTCCACTTAATCAACCAACTCTTCCATCGAGTATAGGGATAGCTTGGAATGAGTTACAATGATAGGCAAATCTTTCCCGATGAAGTATGTTCCATCGGTACATGCTTTCCCAATGTCTTTTTCGGGCATTGGGGTAACTCAAAATAACACATCCCGATCCCTTTGGTTATGCTGATGACCTTCTTTTTGTAATAACCTTCACATATGGATTTTATTCATTTCCTTTATCGATATATGATACCCTCATCGAATGTTGGTATTTTTTGTTCAAGTATTCTTATCGGGATAACTTAACCCGATAATGCAATTTTCAATTATTTGCAACTTTTACTTCTTAGGAATATGGATATTAATAACCTACTTAATGGATTCAATATAAACTGAACAAAACCTCTAATATACATAGGAGCTCTGCTTTTTCTCATTATGTTCCTTGAGATTCTTTTGAAATATACATTTTGCCAAGACTTGTGAAAGTGAAAGCTCATCCATGTCAACCATCACATAAAACCCAACAATAACTATTGTTAGGATAGAAAGTGTTCAATGTATAAAATCAAAAGAAAAATTATAAGAGAATAGCATTTTTAAGAGCATAATTAATTTGAAAAATTATATGCTATTAGATCTTATCAGAGTGCTTTGACATTGTTGTAATATAGTTGCTGCTCTTGTGATTTGTCAATGACTGTTGTTCATGATGTCACTGTGTTGAATGTTCAATGGTTTTGGTTCATTTTGCAATTTTTCTATTTTTAAGTATTTTAATTTGGTATATTATTTAAACATCATTTCATAACTAACATTTCAGGTTCTTTATAACTAGTTCTAAGAAGACTTCCATACTTGCAGCATCATTTTTCTTAGTTTGTGAAGGTTATAGACTGAAGTTTTGTAATTTGAGTATGGAATGTGAGTCTACGGAAAGACTCAGTAAGGGCCCTTTCTATCCCTTGATACTTTTCTAAACTTCTAATCCTCCAAATGTACCAAATAATTTCACATGAAAGAAAATTCTAGAACTGATTAGTGTCTCTTTAAGTCCCTTAATAAAACCAGATACAACATCAAGTCTGCTAATATGCCAAGGAATAACAAACCCAAATAGCTTCCAAACCTCCTTAGCTATAGAGCAGTCAAAGAAAATTTGTCTAACTATCTCTTTAACCTTGAAAATGTTACACAAATCATCATTAGAATGTTTAGATCTGATAGATAACTTATCAAGTAGAAGCAACCACTTAAAAGCTTTCTTTCTAGGAGCAACAAGAGAGTTCCAAATATTCTTAAACAACTTGCCCCATTGAGTAGGGGATGAATTAGAATACCAAACAATATTAACATGATTAACAATACTCTCATTATACATCAAAGAATTATAAATAGAAATAGATTTAACATCACATCTTTTGGGTAATTGCAAGGAGATCATACAATTTTAAGAATTTCCCCCCTTGATTTTTGGTAAATTTACAATTTATAAATGTGGACCGTGCCTACCGTGGAATGAAATTATTTACTTATTTTGCTAGGAACCTGGGTTCTGATTATTTTTTCATTTTGTCCAATATCATGGCATTTACCTCAAGATGACTTGAATCAAATAATTTAGGAAGGTGAAAAGGCCCTTTATTCAAATTGAAAATTTAGTTAGCAATTACATACTAGATATAAAAGAAACACCACATGACAAAGACATAATGCAAGCGATTTACCTTGTTGAAAATGGAATTAGGAAAAAAATATAATAAATAATCTATTATCAATATACTAGTAAGATCCCCTCTAGGAAGAAACTCTAGACACCTTATAAAATTCAAACGTGTCCTCACTTCTCCAAGTAATCATGTCTTACTTGTAACATAGTGAATTACTAAAATTATGAGTTTATTCCATTCTCAAGGATCACTATGAATACCTTAAGGAACCCTCTCACTTATATAGAAGGTGATAATTTTAGTGACAAGAAGTAATAATAAAACTGAGAAATAAACAATACAAGCAAAAACACATAGATTACCCTGGGAAAACCTCCAGATTGGAGGAAAAACCCAACATTAAGTTCAGATCAAAGCTTTCAATATAATGTTTGGATTACATGAGTAGATATCAGATATACTTATCTGATTGGTGAATAATCATAGTCACTAACTGAAGTCTAATGTGAAGCCTTGCATTCAGTGCCTAATCTAATGGATGCAAATCTAACCATTGAATGGGTTATCCTCAATGAATCTACTTGATTCACTCAAGTTGACTGCACTCAGAATAATTCCAATGCACAGTTGATGGTGCTTATAATCATCTCACTCCAACTATTTGCCTCCTTAAGTATTTTTTTAGATGCCATGATGAGGGCATTTCTGTTGATGCCATTTAGCATCTGTACTCAACATCTTTTGCTAGAAGGGAGAGAAAGAGAGAGGGAGGAAGAGTTGGTGGGAGAGGAAAAAGAATTTATGTTGAACATCTAATGATTGAACATCTATCTCAAAAGAGTTTGTGTCCGCTAGCTACATTAAATACATTCTCTATTAAGTTCAATGTTTTAAGATGAAAAAGAAGAGTTAAATGGTTTTGGTTCAATTTGCAATTTTTCCATAGCCTGATTTTTTTGCCTATGAAGAAAGACCATGTTAGATAATATAAGAAAAGAACAAAATAAGGAGACAATTGCTAGATTGTGGTCTAACTTGAAAAGAAAAGGTGATGGAAAATGTTATTGTCCCTGCAAAATTTGTAAGGGCTTAAAGACTAGAAGACTTCTAATCAAAACAAATAAGAAACATTGTAGGCAATATGGTCACATTGAAGGGGGACATGATTATCATCCGTTAGTAAGTTTCTCATTATATTATTTTAACAATTTATATACATAAGAAAACACTTGATGATGAGATCATGATCATGGTTTATTTATGTTTATCATTTTTATATAGGTCGAGCACCCCAGGACACATGATATGGACCAATACAACCCAAAGAATATGGTTTTTGAATTGGAGGAACATGGAGGTATGAATATCAAAGCTGAAGATAATGATCCCATGGAAGATGAAGATCATGCACCAAAAAACACAATTGAAGATGATGGTATAAATACATTGATCCATAACACATTTAGTACTAGCATAGGTGATCATGATGATCAAGATGACCTTGATGTTGTTCATGATTTACCTCTACTTGAGAAGGCATATGAGGCCCTTTACGAAGGCTCCCAAACAACTCTTCTCTCCACTGTATTGTTGTTGGTGAACTTGAAGGTTATGAATGGTTTATCCAACATAACAATCTCACATATGTTTTTGACTAAGGAAAATCATGTTTTAAGGAACCCAAAATCCTCTTAAAAAATGAAAGAAACTAGAGAGGATAGGACATAGAAAGAAAAGCTACAAAAGACCAGTAGCGAAAACAACAACTAGGGAATAGGACGATAAAAAACTAGTGAGAGACTGGCAAAAAAAGACCAATATTACATTTCAGATAAAAACTTTTATAGACTCTTCCGCGTCCTTAACCAGCATCATCATAGCCTTAACAACTTCTCTCAGGTCTTTGTTCTCCTGCTTATGATGGGTGTCTTTAGTCTTCATCTCCAGATCGCTAGTAGTCTACCTTGTTCTTCATATGGAGGATTCAGGAGTAGAGCTGGAGGTCGACACATCATCAATGATCACCATCTCTTTGTTCTGTTGGTTCTTCTCTAGACAATCAACTAGGGCATTCATATTTTGAGACGAGACCTTCAAAACCTCAAGGCTGTGATTCATAAATTTCTTCAAGGCCTTCTTGGTTTTAGTAATTCAGTTGATAATAATTTCATTGTCAACCTCAACCTTATCTTTGATGATTCTAATCACATCTTCAAGATGCTTCAAATCTCCCTTAAACATTTCTTTTTCTGGCTAGTCCTGCATTTCAATTTCATCATTTGCCTCATTGGTGTCCACCTCCACATCCTCTTTCCTAGTATTGGTGTCCTTAATCAAATTCTAAATCTTATAATCCAAATCTCTCTGTTTGTTATGAATATTGGAGATATTTTCGATTACCCATTTCTAGAAATTGAAAAATTCCATAGTGCTATTTCTGGCAACGTTCAAAATGAGTCCGTCATTTCCATACCCTACGCAGAGCTCACAGACTTAGGGTTAACTTCCTTCATGGTATGCTGAGAAACATTCCTGCTATCTGAGACCATAGGGTTTGAATCAGGCTCTTCAACATACACTTTTCTCTGCACCTCCTCCTCTTCTCCCGCAACCTCTTTCTTCTCACTCTCTGCTTCATCATCAGCTGCCTTCCCCTGTTCCTCCTCTGACCCGACATTCACATCCATGTACTCTTTGTCCACATCACCAACCCTCCCTTTCTTATGAAGAAGAATGTTAGATGAATCATCTTCAGACTCAGAGCCATCATGACTATCTAAAATATGGGCATTTGCCACCAAAGGATCTTCCTTAATAACCCTAGCTTTTTTCTTCAAATGCTCATAAATAAGTAGAATGAGACCTTTGTGAGCTATGGGATAGGATTTGGGTTTTTTGCATGGTTGGCCAAGCTTTCATTCAGGGATGAAGCTAAATAAAAAGGCAAAGAGATCTTAAAACCATGGCCAAAATGGTTTAGAATAGCAAAATGATAATTATAAACCTTCGTAAACCTACCATCAACTGTTAAGAATTCCATCAAATTGATAATACAATCTCATGTATGTTAAGGTATGCCATATACGTCATTATAGTTAATAAATGGTGAATCATGTACTATTAATATTCTTTATATTAACAAATTATATTTTTTGCTTTAGATTGATAGGTGAGTTTTTGTTACCACCATCAAATATTCTACCTCACTCATACTAAGAATAATCTGCCATTATGAAAGATACTAGAATGGAGTATCAAGCAATAGATGCTTGTCCCAATGATCATAGTATATATCATAAACAACATGAATTTGGAATAGAATGCCCTGAATGTCATATCAGTAGATATCGAACAAATCAAATAGCAAAAAAGGTGTTGTTGGGGCTTCAAATTTCCAAGTAATTTCAAGCACCCTACTATTGAAACTGGTGGTCACTTCATGGAAATGATACATAATGGATGATTAATGATTTGAACACCTAGAGTAAAGGAGGATATGAATAAATTAATTCCAATGGACCCCATGAAAGACTCATGTTTTTTATCTGTGGAAGAGATGATATGAACAGAGAATTAAAATGAATGAAAAATGAAAATATAAGAAATACCCATTTCAGAAAATCAAGTTTCCAAGCTCTAGTAAAAATATTAGATCTTTACAATGTGTTTTTGGCTATAGACCATACAAAAGACCATAAGAAGGTTGAAAAGCCTGTTATTTTGACCTTCATGAAAGAAGATGTCGACTTGGAATGACATTGTATGAAAATGTCAAATCTGATGAAGACCCATTTTCGAAGTGGATGTTTCCTACCACCACAAAAAAATTTCAGATTATTATCTTAAGTTTAAGGTTGCCGACCAAATGAAAACCCGAAGGATAGCTTAAAGCAGGGTTATTGACTAACTAGTTTTCATATTAATTTCAAAGGGTTTTGTTAATTTTAATGTAAAATGGTGACTTTTCACTCCAAAAGGGGTATGGTGCCCATTCAACCACATATATAAGTGGTTAAAAAATGTATATATGAGGGAAAAAAAGAAGAGGAAATAGAAGAGAAATATAATATAAACTTTGGATAATACTGTATTATTTTTGAACCATTAATTCAATTAGTTATTTTCCTTCGCATATGTGTTGTGGATTATCTCATTTTCTATAGGCAGTTGTTTGTGATATTATCTAAAGGCGATAAGGTTATTCGTATTCTTATAGTGAAGTCTATGTTCCTATGTTATAAATTTGGATTAAAAAGATCTACTCGTGGATTGTAATTGTTCCTTGTAGTTCTTCCTTGAATGGTCCCTTAAGGTTAGGGTTAAATTCATTTAGGTGGTTTATGATATAAACATTTAGAAGATCTCATAAGAAATAGTAACTGATAGATTTACCAAAGGGGGTAAGTTTAAAAATTGTCTCACAAATCATACATTAAGTCCTAGAGAAATATAAAACTCTGTAGCCCAAATAACAGGAAAGACACTGGTCATTCAAAAATCATAACTTTTTACCATATCAATTACCTTTACATTAAAGAAATAGGACTAGTTGAGTAGGACATAAAATCAGTTAGCAGTAGTGTAAACATATAAATTTTAAGTACAAAGATCAAATAGCTTTCACAACAACAATATTGGAGTTATCTAAAAGTCACCTATCCTAGGAACCTATGCCATTCTGAGGTAGGGAAGAATTTAGATCAAGATACTCAATCTTCTATAAAAAGCATTAGTCATCGAAAGACACTAGTGAATAGGTATAACAGCCTAGGTCTTGTAGAGCCTAAAGTGAGGGAGTTAGTAACCAAATAGGTTCACTCTATACGTTGGCCAAGTCAAATTGGAGGGTTTGATCATAGGAGTTGGCATTTCCTTAGAACCTATCCAAGAGGTGCCTCGCAAGGTTCTTTGTTATATTCTCATTATTCCACGTACATGCAACGATTATTCAGGTACACTAGCTTGGCACAATTTATGGATTACCATGCACACAATAGAAGTCGAGATGACATTATTTGAATGTCTGCCGATGGTTCAACATTTAAGTACATAGAGGAAAAGTGGCCACACTGTAAAGAAGAACCTCATAATCTCAGGCTTTCATTGGTAGCAGACGATGTCAATCCATTTGGAGAGTTGAGATCTGTTTACTCCGTGTGGCCTATTTTTGTTATCAACAATAACATTCCTCCATGGATGTCAATAAAGAGGGAGCACATAATTTTGGCAATGATTGTTCTAGTTATT